>NC_057413.1:39075797-40275797 GCF_019320065.1 Cervus canadensis
TCCATAGTTGTGAGTGGGGTATTAAAATCTCCCACTATTATTGTGTTACTGTTAATTTCCTCTTTCATTCTCATTAGCATTTGCCTTACATATTGCAGTGCTCCTATGTTGGGTGCATATATATTTATAATTGTTATATCTTCATTATGTAGTGTCCTTCTTTGTCTCTTTTCACAGCTTTTATTTGAAAGTCTATTTTATCTGATATGAGTATTGCGACTCCTGCTTTCTTTTGGTCTCCATTTGCATGAAATATTTTTTCCAGCCCTTCACTTTTAGTCTGTATGTGTCTCTTGTTTTGAGGTGGTTCTCTTGTAGACAGCATATATAGGGGTCTTGTTTTTGTATCCATTCAGCCAATCTTTGTCTTTTCATTGGGGCATTCAACTTATTTACATTTAGGTAATTATTGATAGGTGTGGTCCCATTGCCATTTACTTTGTTGTTTTGGGTTCACGTTTATACAACCTTTCTGCATTTCCTGTCTAGAGAAGATCCTTTAGCATTTGTTGAAGAGCTGGTTTGGTGGTGCTGAATTCTCTCAGCTTTTGCTTATCTGTAAAGTTTTTGAATTCTCCTTCATATCTGAATGAGATCCTTGCTGGATACAGTAATCTAGGTTGTAGGTTATTCTCTTCATTACTCTAAGTATGTCCTGCCATTCCCTTCTGGCCTGAAGGGTTTCTATTGATAGATCAGCTGTTATCCTTATGGGAATCCCTTGTTGTGGTTTATTTTGTTTGTTTATTCCCTTGCTGCTTTTAATAATTTGTTTCTTTTTGTTTTTTGTTTTGTCTTTTTGTTTTTAGTTTGATTAATATGTTGTCTTGGGGTGTTCGCCTTTGGGTTTTATTCCTGTTTGGGATCTCTGGGTTCTTTGGACTTGAAGTGGGCTATTTCCTTCCCCTTTAGGGAAGTTTTCAGCTATTATCTCCTCGAGTATTTTCTCATGGCCTTCTTTTTGTCTTCTTCTTCTGGGACTCCTATAATTCGAATGTTGGGGTGTTTCACATTGTCCCAGAGGTCCCTGAGGTTGTCCTCATTTCTTTTGATTCCTTTTTCTTTTTTCCTCTCTGCTTCATTTATTTCCACCATTTTATCTTCTACCTCACTTATCCTATCTTCTGTCTCTGTTATTCTACTCTTGGTTCCCTCCAGAGTGTTTTTGATCTCATTCATTGCATTGTTCATTTTTAATTGACTCTTTTTTATTTCTTCTAGGGCTTTATTAAACAATTCTTGTATCTTTTCAATCTTTGTCTCCAGGCTATTTATCTGTAACTCCATTTTGTTTTCAAGATTTTGGATCATTTTTATTATCATTATTCTAAATTCTTTTTCAGGTAGATTCCCTATCTCCTCCTCTTTTGTTTGACTTGGTGGGCATTTTTCATGTTCCTTTACCTGTTGGGTATTTCTTTGCCTTTTCATCTTGTTTAGATTGCTGTGTCTGGAGTGGACTTTCTGTATTCTGGAGGTCTGTGGTTCCTTTTTATTGTGGAGGATTTACCCAGTGGGTGGGGTTAGACGATTGGCTTGTCAAGGTTTCCCGGTTAGGGAAGCTTGCGTCAGTGTACTGGTGCGTGGAACTTGATTTCTTCTTTTTGGAGAGCAATGGAGTGCCCAGTAATGAGTTTTGAGATGGGTCTATGTGTTAGGTGTGACCTTGGGCAGCCTGTATGTTGACATTCGGGGCTATGTTCCTGTGTTGCTGGAGAATTTGCGTGGTATGTCTTGCTCTAAAACTTACTGGCTCTTGGGTGGTGGTTGGTTTCAGTGTAGGTATGGAGGCTTTTGGACGGTCACTTATTGCTTAAAGTTCCATGTAGTCAGGAGTTTTCTGGTGTTCTCAGGTTTTGGGCTTAAGTTTCCTGCCTCTGGATTTCAGTTTTATTCTTCCTGTAGTCTCAGGACTTCTCCAACTATACAGCACTGATAATAAAACTTCTAGGTTAATGGCGAAAAGATTCTCCCCTGTTAGGGACACCCAGAGAGGTTCACAGAGTTACATGAACAGGAGAAAAGGGAGGAGGGAGATAGAGATGAGCAGGAGGAGAAAAAGGGGGACTCAAGAGGAGACAGACAGATCTACGCAGCTGTCTGTTCCCAGAGTGTTCTCCGTATCTCAGACACCTACAAGGATTCACAGAATTGGATTGGGAAGAGAAGGGGAAAGGAGGAAATAGAGGTGTTCTGAGGTAGAAAACAGAGAGTCAAGATTGGGAGAGAATAATCTTCGGTTTAAAGATAGGGCTTCTCTTTTTTTTTTGGTAAGGTTATAGTGTAGTGAAAATGAAAATGAAGAGTAGTAGAGGAGTACTAGAGGACTTTAAAAGAAATAAGAGAAAAAGAAAAATAGAAAATAAAAGAGAAAACGGAAAGAAAAAAAAGAAGAAAAAAGAAAAAAAAGAAAAAGAAAAAAAAAGAAAGAAAGAAAAAAAAAATTTTTTTCCCCTAATTAAAAAAAAATCGTAAAAATCTATGAAAATGAAAGTTAAGGAGTAATGGGGGAGTAATAGGGAATTTTAAAGGAAAATAAAAGAGAAAAAATAAAAAAGAAAAAATATAAAAAGAAAAAAAAATTTTTTTTTTTCCCTTACTTAGAAAAAAAAAAGTAAAAATATATCTAGGAGTTTCTCTGGAGCTGTTGCGGTCAGTGTGGGTTTGGCTCAGTTTCAGATAGCTCCTCGTTCCAGCTTACACTTCTCGATATCTACAGGGCCCTTCCGGTGAAGTCGGTGTTTTCTACAGGGATTTAATCTGTTGCACCAGTCCCTTCTGAAGCGGTTCCCTTTGTTTATTTGGCTTCTGTTTGCCGGTCTCTTCAGAGCCTCATTTCCGCCCTGACACAGGCGGGCGGAGGTGGACTCTTATTCAGTTAGCTAGTTCCGTTGCGCTGCTGGGAGGGGCTGACGCTGCGGGGATGGGCTGGCGCTGCGGGGGCGGGCTGGCGCTGCGGGGCGGGGCTGACGCGGGGAGGGGCTGGCCCTGCGGGGGCGGGCTGGCGCTGCCTGGAGGGGCTGACGCTGCTTTCTCCGTCTGCGCTGCTCAGGCTCCCGGCTGTTCTATATGGAGCGCGCCCCGCGCTGCGCTAGGTTCCAGCCCTCGGGTATTACACAAAAGCGCGGAAAGAAAAGCTGCGCCTGCTCTCTGTGCCTTCCCCGTCAGAGCGGTCCAGGCAGCGAGGGGCTTGATGGGCGCACTATCCCCAGGTGTGGCGCACTCACTCCCTTCCGCGGACCCAGTCTCAGTTTCCGCTGGCGCCAGTCGGGTGCGCGCGCCTTCCGCCCTCCGCGTCCCCAGCCCCAGTCCCCGCCCGCGCAGGTCGGGTGCCTGCGCCCTGTGTCTCGCCGCGACCTTCCCCTCCCCCCTGCCTCCTGCCTCCGGCGGGGCTGGGCGGGTCCGCAGCCTGCGACCTCTTCTTGGGACTTTCTCCGTCCCTTTGTTCTGCGAACGGCCGGCAGTGTGTTCCGGCCGGTTAATTTTCTCTCTTTTGGTCTCCCACAGTTCAAGTTGGCACCTCACAGAAGCTCCCTCCGATTGTCCTCAGGGCACTCAGGCCCGGACCCTAGCCCAAGCAAGGCCGCCTAAGACTCCCTTCCCGGGACGGGTCTCCGTCCTTAGCTCTTTTGTCTCACTTTTTATCTTTTATATTTTGTCCTACCTCCTTTCGAAGACAATGGTCTGCTTTTCTGGGCGCCTGATGACCTCAGCTAGCGATCAGAAGTTGTTTTGCGAGGTTTGCTCTGCATTCAGTTATTCTTTTGATGAATTTGTAGGAGAGAAAGTGGTCTCCCCGTCCTACTCCTCCGCCATCTTGGCTCCTCCCCCCCTATACCTAGGTATTTTATTCTTTAGATGCAGTAGTAAATAGAATTGCTTCTTGAATTTCTCTTTTATGATC
This sequence comes from Cervus canadensis, assembly GCF_019320065.1. NCBI lineage: Eukaryota > Metazoa > Chordata > Mammalia > Artiodactyla > Cervidae > Cervus > Cervus canadensis. The sequence continues at coordinate 39,079,702 of NC_057413.1, forward strand.
TTTCATTGTCAGTGTATAGAAATGCAACAGACTTCTGTGTATTAATTTTGTAACCTGCGACCTTACCAAATTCATTGATGAGTTCTAGTAGTTTTCTGGTAGCATCTTTAGGATCTTTTATGTACAGTATCATGTCATCTGCAAACAGTGACAGTTTAACTTCTTTTCCAATTTGGACTCCTTTTACTTCTTTTTCTTCTCTAATTGTTGCAGCTAGGACTTCCAAAACTATGTTGACTAAAAGTGGTAAGAGTGGACATCCTTGTCTTGTTCCTGATGTTAGGGTTCCTGGAATGCTTTCAGCTTTTCACCATTATGATGCTAGCTGTAGGTTTGTCATGTATGGCCTTTATTATGTTGAGGTATGTAGGCTCTATGCTCACTTTCTGGAGTGTTTTTATCATAAATGGTGCTGAATTTTGTCAAAAGATTTTCTGCATCTGTTGAGATGATCATATGGTTTTTGTTCTTCAATTTGTTGACATGGTGTATCACATTCATTGATTTGCAGATCTTAAAAAAATCCTTGCATTCCTGGGATGAATCCCACTTGATCATGGTGTATGGTCTTTTTAATGTATTGCTGGGTATGGATTGCTAGTATTTCATTGAGGATTTTTGTATCTATGTTGATCAGTGATATTGGCCTGTAAGTTTCTTTTTTTGTGGTATCTTTGTCTGGTTTTAGTATCAGGGTAATGGTAGCCTTGTGAAATGAGTTGGGAACTTTTCCTTCCTCTGCGACTTTTTGGAATAGTTTCAGAAGGATAGGTGTTAACTCTTTTCTAAATATTTGACAAAATTCACCTGAGAAGCCGTCGGGTCCTGGACTTTTGTTTGTTGGGAGGTTTTTAATCACTGTTTCAATCTCAGTGCTTGTGATTGGTCTGTTCATATTTGCCATTTCTTCTTGGTTCAGTCTAGGGAGGCTGTACCTTTCTAAGAATTTGTCCATTTCTTCTAGGTTGTCCATTTTATTGGCATATGGCTGTTCACAGTAGTCTCTTATGATCCTTGGTATTTCTTTGGAGTCAGTTGTAGCTTCTCCTTTTTCATTTCTAATTTTACTGATTTGAGTCCTCTCTCTTTTTTTCTTGATGAGTCTGACTAAAGGTTTATCAATTTTGCTTATCATCTCAAAGAACCAGCTTTTAGTTTCATTGATCTTTGTGATTGTTTTCTTTGTCTCTATTTCATTTATTTCTGCTCTGATCTTTATGATTTTCTTCCTCATAGTAACTTTAGGTTGGACTTGTTCTTCTTTTTCTAGTTGTTTTAGGTATAAGGTTAGGTTGTTTATTTGAAAATTTTCTAGTTTCTTGAGGTAAGATTATACTGCTATAAACTTCCCTCTTAGAACAGTTTCTGCTGCTTGCCTAAGTTTTGGACCATTATGCTTTCATTTTCATGTGTCTCTAGGTATTTTTTTAATTTCTTCTTTGATTTCTTCAGTGATCCAGTGGTTGTTTAGTAGCATATTGTTTAGCCACCATGTGTTTGTGTTTCTTAGAGTTTTTTCTTGTAGTTTATTTCTAATCTCACAGTGTTGTGATCAGAAAAGATGCTTGGTATGATTTCAGTTTTCTTAAATTTACCAAGGCTCACCTTGTGGCCAAGTATGTGGTCAATCCTGGGGAACGTTCTGTGTGCACTTGAGAAACAGATGTACTCTGCTGCTCTTGGATGGAATGCTCTATAAATATCAATTAAGTCCAACTCCTCCAAAGTGTCATTTAAGGCCTGTGTTTCCTTACTGATTTTCTGTCTGGATGATCTCTCCATTGATGAATGTGGGGTATTAAAGTCTCCCACTATTCTTGTGTTACTGTCAATTTTTCCCTTTATGTTTGTTAATATTTGCCTTATGTATTGAGGTGCTCCTATGTTGGATGCATATATATTATAATTATTATAACTTCTTCTTGGATTGAACACTTGATCATTATATAGTCTATTTCTTTGTTTCTTATAGCAGTCTTTGTTTTATTTTTTTTTTCAGTCTTTATTTTAAAGTCTATGTTTCTGATATGAGTATTGCTACTCCAACTTTGTTATGATTTCCATTTGCATGAAATACCATCTCCCATCCCCTTACTTTCAGTCTGTAAGTGTCTGAGGTGGGTCTCTTGTAAACAACATACATATGGGACTTGTTTTTGTATCCACCCAGCCAGTCTATGTCTTTTGGTTGGTGTATTTAATCCATTTATACTTATCAATATGTATGATCCTATTACCATTTTCTTCATTGTTTTGGGTTTATTTTTGTAGATCTTTTCTTTCTCTTGTGTTTCCTGCCTAGAGAATTTCTTTAGAATTTATTGTAAAACTGGTTTAGTGGTGCTGAATTCTTTTAACCTTGTGAGGAAAGCTTTTGATTTCGCCATCAAATTTGAATGAGAGCCTCGCTGGGTATTCTTGGTTGTAGGTTCTTCCCTTTCATCACTTGGAATATATCATGCCATTCTCTTCTGGCTTGTAGAGTTTCTGTTGAGAAATTGGCTGATAACCTTATAGGATTTCTCTTGTATGTTGTCTTTAATAATTTATCTTTGTCTTTAATTTTTGCCAGTTTGATTATTGTGTGTCTCGTTATGTTCCTCCTTGGATTTATACTGCCTGGGACTCACTGTGCTTCCTGGATTTCGTTGACTATTTTCTTTCCCATGTTGGGGACGTTTTCAGCTAATTATCTCTTCAAATATTTTCTCAGGTCCTTTCTCTCTTCTCCTTCTGGGACTCCTATAATGTGAATATTAGTGCATTTAATATTGTCCTAGAGGTCTCTTAGGCTGTCTTCATTTCTTTTCATTCTTTTTTCTATATTCTGTTTTGCAACAATGATTTCCATCATTCTGTTTTCCAGGTCACTAATCAGTTCTTCTGCTTCAGTTATTCTGCTCTTGATTCTTTCTAGTGTATTGTTCATCTCTTTTTGTTTGTTCTTTAGTTCTTCTGGGTCGTTGGTAAACATTTCTGGCATCTTCTCCATTCTTTTCCCAAGATCTGGGTTATCTTCACTATCATTCTTCTGAATTCTTTTCTAGGAGGTTGCCTGTCTCCACTACATTTAGTTGTTTTTCTGAGGATTTATCTTGTTCTTTCATCTGGAACATATTCCTATTTCTTTTCATTTTGGTTAGTTTTCTGTGATTGTGGTCTTAGTTCTGGGGGTTGCTGGGATTGTAGTTCTTATTTTTTCTGTCTGCCCTCTGGTGGATAAAGATAAGGGGCTTGCATCAAGCTTCTTGATGGGAAGGACTGGTAGTGGGAAAAAGTGCATCTTGCTCTGGTGGACAGGCCCTTGCTCAGTAAAACTTTAATCCAATTGTCTGCTGATGGCTGGAGCTGCACACCCTCCCTGTTGGTTGTTTGGCCTGAGGTGGCCCCATCCTGGAGTCTACAGGCTCTATGGTAGAGCTCTTGGAAAAGACCTCCAAGGGGACTTACACTGAGATGCATCTCCCAGTGATGCCAAGCAGAGCCCTGTGGGACTCTAGGGCACAGAGGCCTTTTTGTTCCCCATTCCTTGTAGGCAGGACTCTGGCCTGAGTGAACTAGAACTCTGGCCAGAACTCTGGCTTGGCTGAGTTCCAAAGGGCAGAACAGTTGCTAATCAAAGGAGAAGAAGCAACAAAACCACCTGAGGCAGAGGTTCATCAGGATTAAGAGATGAATCAACCAGGACCCTGCACACACCCTAATCTTGTCAGCAACCCCACTTTGGAAGCTGTAGAAGAAAGAATAATACAAGACTGTTACTGCCTTGATCCTTATCACATACACCTGCCTGACTATATAACCTTTCCCTATTCATCAGGGAAGGGGAACAGTTCTTGAGACATTAGCCTACTGTGTTCATCCTTTGCCTGCCAAAGTAATAAGAGCTGCTCTTTCTTTCTCCCCCATAACTCTGTCTGCATTTGTTTGGCCTTGGTCCATAAAGGACCAAGATTTTGGCAACACCAAGACCGCTGCTGCCAGTGCCCCTGTCCCTATGGCAGGCCACTGCTGACCCACGCCTCTGCAGGAGAGCCTCAAACACTCACAGGTAAGTCTGGCTCAGTCTCCTGTGGGGGGGTCACTGTTCCTTCCCCGTTGGTCCTGGTGCACACAAGGTTTTGTTTGTGCCCTCCAAGAGTGGAGTCTGTTTCTCCTAGTCCCATGGAGCTCCTGTAATCAAGTCCCACTGGCCTTCAAAGTCAGATTCCCTTGGGATTCCCAATACCTTGGCTGGATCCCCCGTCTAGGGAGCCTGATGTGGGGTCTGGAACCTTCACAACAGTGTGAGAATTTCTTTGATATTATTGTTCTCCAGTTTGTGGGTCACCCACTCAGTGGGTATAGGATTTATTATTATGATTGTGTCACTCCTACCATTTCGTTGTGGCTTCTTCTTTGTCCTTGGATGCAAGGTATCTTTTTTTGGTAGGTTCCAGTGTCTTCCTGTTGATGGTTGTTCAAAAGCTAGTTGTGATTTTGGTGCTCTGGCAGAAAAAGACGAGTGCACATCCTTCTACTCTGTCATCCTGGACCAGTCTCTTTCCTTACTTTCTGGTACAAAAGGCAATCTAGGCTCAATTTGTTCTTTTCCTGACTTAGCCCAAGAATCAACCATTTCTTCAAGGGGCTCTGGCTTCTTTTAACAAAAGATAATATTTGAAAGGGGCTTCCCAGGTAGCTCAGCTGGTAAAGAATCCATCTGCAATGCAGGAGACCCCAGTTTGATTCCTGGGTTGGAAAGATTCCCCTGGAGAAGGGATAGGCTACCCACTCCAGTATTCTTGGGCTTCCCTGGTGGTTCAGTCAGTAAAAAATCTGCCTGCAACATGGGAGACCTGGGTTTGATTCTTGAGTTGGGAAGATCCCCTGGAGGAAGGCATGGCGACCCACCCCAGTATTCTTGCCTGGAGAATTCCCATGGACAGAGGAGCCTGGTGGGCTACAGTTGATGAGGTCACAAAGAGTCGGACATGACTGAGTGAGTGACTAAGCACAGCACAGCGCAGTATTTGGCAACCAGGTGCCAGATGTTCTCATTGCTACTATGATGCCATTGTCTCTAGGCCTTCTCAGCAGACAAAACTAAGAAATAAGTGAATTTACTATGTATGTACACACACACACACACACACACATGCACACATACACTACTCCAGTCACTTTTGCCACCTAACATACCACCACCAAAACTGATATAGAATACTGTATTAGGAAAGACATGGTGAGGCTGGCTTGTCTTTGCTCAGTGATGCCTTGGTCCTTATCTGAGGACGCTTAAAGGCTGAGGGTGACTTAACTGCTAAGAGCTGGGATCATCTGGAATCATTTTCTTTTACACATCTGACAGTTGATGCTGGCTGACAGCTGGTTCTCCACTACAGCTGTTGGCTAGAACACTCACACGTGTCCTCTCCAAGCAGCCTGTGTTTCTTCATGGCATGGGAACCTTGAGATAAAATTCTTACATGGCACTCATGGCTCCAAAGGCATGTTGCAGTGAATAAGGCAGAAGTTATATCATCTTTCATGAGCTAGCCTCGGAAATCATGCAGCATGACTTCTGTTTCATTCTATTGGTTTCAAGACACTTACAAACCCATTTAGATTCATGGAGGGGAGGTATGGACTTCACAAACCCACCTCTTTTTTAATTAATTAATTAGGTTGCATGGGGTCTTACTTGCAGCATGCAGGATCATTAGTCAAGGCATGTAGGATCTAGTGCCCTAACCAGGGATCCAACCCAGGCCCCCTACATTAGGAGTGTGAAGTCAGCCACTTGACCTCCAAGGGAATTCCCAATCCACCTCTTTTTAAAAAAAATTTATTGAAGTATATCTGATTTCCCACAGTGTGTTAATTTCTGCTATAGAGCTTAGTGATTCAGTTATACATACATATATTCTCTTTCATATTGTTTTCCATTATAGTTTGTCACAGAATATTGACTATAGCTCCCAGTGCTATCCAGTAAAACCATGTTGTTTATCCATCTTATATATAATAGTTTGCATGTGATAATTCCAAACTCCCATTCTTCCCTCCCCCAATCCTTAGCAACCACAAGTCTGTTCTGTTTGTGAGTCTATAAACCGATTTCTTAGTGAAAGAAATGGAGAGAATTAAAGACAAAATAGTAGATGAGGAAGAGAACAAGAGTACAACCAATCCTTTCAAAGAATTTTACCATAAAGGGAAGGAGAGAAATGTTGCTTAGTGTAGAAAGAGATGCAGGCTCAAGGGGAAGGATTTTTAAAATAAGAATGTCTTGGTATTTTCACATACTGATAGGAATGACCAAGCACAGAGGGACAGGGACCAGAGAGTGCAATTGCAAGAGTGATGCCCTTGGCTGAGAAGGACTGAGGTTCAGCGCACAAGTGGAGAGAGTGGCCTTGGGTAGACACTTACACTTGTGGTGCCTGGAAGGAGACAGAGTCTAAGCCCAGAAATGTAGGAGAAGGTGGGAAGTGGAGAAAGAAGTTCTTTTCTGTTGCCCTTTTTTCCACGAACTAGGAAGTAATGTCATCAGTTGGGCACAGGCGAGTTGATGTGAGGAGAGAAAAGAAGGTGCCCCAGAGCTAGAGTGAAAATGGAGGTTCACATATAACAGGTCTAAATTTTTAAAGTTAATCATCAAGCTAATAAACTGTTAGGTATGTTCTTTACTCTTACCTTTGATAAGTCTACCTTCATGACAACAAAATAAGACAACACAACTGAGACAATATCAAAATGACCTCATTTAATTATTATCACATGTATCTAGGTATTCTTTTGGTGGACCAGATAAGGTTGGACAAGTAACCAAATAAAGATGTGCATTATTAGAGAAAGGATAGTCTCATCAATAAATGGTGTTGGGAAAACTGGACAACCACATGCCAAAAAAAAAAAAAAGAGAGACTAGACTACTACCTCACACCATTCACAAAGAATCAACTCAGAATGTCAAAATGGATTAAAGACGTGAGTGTAAGACCTGACATCATAAAATTCTTAGGCAAAAACTATACGGTATTCTTTTTCACGTTGATTGGAGCATTATCTTTCTGGATATGTCACTTCAGGCAAGGGAAACAAAAGCAAAAATAAATGAAACTGAATCAAACTAAAAAGCTTTTGCATAGCAAAGGAAACCATCAACAGAAATGAAAAGACAACCTACCAAATGGGAGAAGATATTTACAAACTGTATATCTGATAAGGGCTTGATATTCAAAGTATATAAAGAACTCATACAACTCAACAGTGAAAAAACACAACTCAATTTTTTTTTTAATGGGCAGAGGTGCTGAACAGACATTTTTCCGAAGAAGACACTCAGATGGCCAACAGGTACATGAAAAAGATGTTCAACGTCACTAATTATTAGGAAAATACAAATCAGAATCACAAGATATCACCTCATGCCTGTCAGAATGGCTATTATCAGAAAGGCAAGAAATAGCAAATGTTGATGAGGATGTGGAGAAAAGGGAATCTGTGTATACTTTTGGGGGAATGTAAATTGGTACAGCCATTATTGAGAATAGTATGGAAATTCCTCAAAAAATTAAGACTACAATTACCATATAATCCAGCTATTCCGCTTTTGTGTGTTCATCCCCCAAATATGAAAACACCAACTTAAAAGATATATGCATCTCACATGTTTATCACAGTATCATTTACAATAGCCAAGCTATGGAAATAGCCTAAGTGCCCATTGGTGGATGAAAGGATAAGGAAGATGTGGCATATGTATGCTAAATGGAATACTGTCAGCCATAAAAAGATGAAATCTTGCAATTTGAGACAACATGGATCTTAAGGATATTACACTAAGTGAAATTAGTCAGATGGAGAAGGACAAATACTGTATGATTTTTGCTCATTTGGGGAATATAAAGATCAAACCAAAAACCAAAATAAATGAACAAGCCAGACCAAATAAAAAGAAACACATAAATACAGAGAACAAAGCAGTGGCAGAGAGGAATGAATGGGAGGAAGGTGAAGTGGGGAAAGGGCAGCAACTCCAAGGTGATAGATGGAAACAAAATTTTTGGTGAGGAGCACACTGTAGCATATACAGAAGTGGGAATGTAATGTTGTATGCGTGAAACTTAACCAGTAGTACTTCAATTTTAAAAAGACATGTATTATTTACAAATTAATAGATACATATTTCAAACTGTTTATATTTTCTTCATTTTTGCAAAGTCACTATTTATATTGTTAGTTGAGATTTTCATATAACCTATGTTCTAGTAATGGTAATGGGCTAAAGAATTTCAAAGTTAAATGCAACTGATTTCAAACTTTATGAAATTTGAATATATCTTCATAAACACATAAAATGAGTTAATGTAAAATTTAAATTATTTTCATGCTTTCAAATGTTATTTTTCTAATATTTGAATTGTCTACTAAAATTAAAGTGTAGGGACTTCCCTGGTAGTCCTGTGGCTAAGAATCCACCGGCCAGTGCTGGGGACACGGGTTTGATCCATGATCTGGGAAGATCCCACATGCTTTGCAGCAACTAGTCTGGTGCAATTACTGAGCCCTCACACCACAGCTACTGAAGCTCACATGCCTACAGCCTGAGCTCTGCAACAAGAGAAGCCATTGTAATGAGAAGCCCGAGCTCCGCAATGAAGAGTAGCCCTTGTTCGCCACAACTAGAGAAAGCCTACTCACAGCAACAACAACCCAGCACCACCAAAAATAAATAAATAAATAAATAAGACATCTGTGATGATTAATTTAAAAAATTAAAGTGTTAGTTGCAAATTATACTGAATAAACAAAAATTGTTTATAGAAAACTGACATGAAAATTTAACTTTTTGAAATTTTAATTAAATCTTATGAAATATTTTTTATCAAGTTAAATACATGTAATTCAAGTGTTAGATGTCTGTTTAGTTGCCAGTGTAGCTTCATGAGCTATGTTTGTTATGTGTATATATATATGTGTGTGTGTATATATATGTATATATATACAAACTGAAGAGTAATATTAATTGTTTAGTACAAGGAAAATATTCCTCAGCCACCACGTACAACTGTGGCCCTGCTGAGAAAGGATACATCATTATGTAAGAAAGGGTTGCATTCCTACTGAGAGAGAAGGTTTGACAAGTTAATTAATTTGCCTTTTCCCTTACTTAATCACTCTCATTGCTAAATTCTCCTTGCTTCCCAAACAGGTATCCATCTGTAGGGTCACAATCCGTGACTCTTCACAGCATTGGTCACTATCACCTTTTGCTTCAATGACAGAGGACAAGAGGTCTGGAACACATTTCCTTACGACTTGAATAGTATTAATTATAACAGCAGATGTTTAGACTTATGGTCATGCTGTGTGCAGTAGGCAACCTTCTTAAATGGCCCCCAGTGGTCTCTACCTTCTGACAGCCATGCCCATATGTAACCCCTTTCCCTTGAGTGTGGGCTGAATCTAGTGACTTGCTTGTAATGAATAGAATATGGCAGAGTGATGAGGTTTCAATTCTGAGATTAAAAGTCAAGATTTTTGTCTTGTAGGCACTTTTTCCACAGCTGGTTTTGATGAAGCAAGTTGTTATTTTGGAGAGGCCCATGTGGCAAGATGCTGAGGGTGGCCTCTGGGCAGTAGTCAACAAGAAACTGATAACTTCAGTCCAGCAGCCTTTAAGGAACTGAATCCTGCCAACAACTTGGGGAAAAGGCTTAGAAGCAGGCCTTTCCCCAACTGAGCCTTCAGAGGAGATCACTGGCAACAATTTGATTGCAACTTTGTGAAAGACCCTGAAGCTGAGGGTCCAGCTAAGCTTCTCCAAGGTTTCTGACCCACAAAAATCATGAAATAATGTGTGCTGTTTTGAGCCACTAGTTTTGGGGTAATTTTTTATATAGCTAATACATTGTGCCAGAACTGTGTCAGTCCTTAGTAACACAGATACCTTATGTCCCTTCAAAATTTTTTTTGTGGGTTGACATGTAGTGTCCTCTTAAATATAGGGCTCAGTCTTCAATTTTTTTACTTGCATGTTCCCTAAAGGCCTTTTGGAAAACTATGTGACTTGTTGCACACTTTTTACTTCATATCTAATTTCTTTCCTTGTAAATTTAAATAATGACAAACAATGTAAAAATTTTAATGTCACAAATATTGGCATTTAAAAATAAAACTTTATGATACTCTTTTAAATGTGACCAATAGAACTTAAATGCCATAACTTTTTTTTTTTTTTGGCTGTGCAGTGCTCCATGCTGGATCTTAGTTTTTCGGACAGGAACCAAACCTGTGTGCCCTGCAGGGGAAGCTCTGAGTCTTAACAACTGGTCTGCCAAGGGCGTCCCAATGCCATAGCTTTTTGATATTCAACATTATCCTTTTAAAAATCACGAATAGACTCTTTTTCAACAATTGGACATTGTACATTATTTACTTCTTCCTTGAATTCGTATTTCATTCATTTCTACTACATAATTTTATCTTAATGTATGTTATATCTGAAAGCCTTGTATTGATCTTTCTGTGTTTCTCTGTAACAAAATATATTTTCAAAAAATTAGTTCTTTTTAATTTCTTTTAATCATAATACTCTAAATGTTTAAACTTTTGGATTGAACATTAGCAACAGAGCAAATTGATCGAAATCACATAGATGTATTATACAGCTTGATAGATTTATTAAACATAAATATAAAATGTTATTCACCATGCATCTCTTAAAGAGTTTTTAGCTATTCTGTAATAGAGAAGAACAGATCTGACTCCATACTAGATCTGTTCCTTTTACTTTAACTTTAGTGCTCTGTTGCCTAGGCTCAGTCATGCTGGCTCTGCACCTTTTGTAAAAGAATGTTGCCTATAGCTTCCAGTATACAGGAGAGCCTGACCTTGACCTGACCAGAGAATAGTACCAGTTTTGTTTGAGGTTTGGAGGAACATCATGACCTGACTGTGACCTGATCAACGTGGACAGCTGTAAGAACAAGGCATTCCACACCCAGAAGTTTGCAAAAACTAACCATACCCTTTCATCATCTTCCTTTTCAAAGGGCTTTGCTGGGCCTTCCCTGGCAGTCCAGTGATTGAAATTCCCCACTGCATGGGGCATGGATTGGATCTCTGGCCGGTGAACTAAGATCCTACATGCCAAGAGGCGAAGCCAAAAAAAAAGGAAAAAAAAAGCTCTGCTTGAAAGCCTGGGGAGTTCTGGTTTGCCAGGCCCTGCAGTAAACCTTAGGGCTTCCCAGATGGTACAGTGGTAAAGAATCTGCCTGCTAATGCAGGAAACATAGGAGACCCAGATTTGATCCTTGGGTTGGGAAGATCCCTTGAAGTAGGAAATGGCAACCCACTCCAGTATTCTTGTCTGGAAAATTCCATGGACAGAGGAGCCCGCCTGGCTACAGTCCATGAGGTTGCAAAGAGACGGGACACTACTGAGCACGCACATGCAGACAGTAAACTTTTCTCTGCTCCAAACTCCAACAACTTTTCAGTATTGTTTGACCTCACTGTGCCTCAGGCACACAGAGTTGCTTTAGGTAACAGTTCAGGTATCCCTGAATCATAAATCACATTGCTGGAATGAGTCAGCTTTCAGTAACATTCTTTTTCTATTTTTTTTTCCATAAAAATAAAAGCTGAGAGTTCTTGTTCACATAAATAAGAAAATGGGAATGGCAATGTAAATTTATTATAGCAATGACACTTACTTCTAGTTTATTTATTTGGCTGTGCCAGCTCTTATTTGCAGCATTTGGGATCTTCAATCATTGTTGCGACATGCAGAATCTTTAGTTGCAGCTTGGGCATTCGAGCTCTTATTTGTGGCATATGGGATCTAGTTTCCTGACCAGGGATTGTACTTGGGCACTCTGCATTGAGAACTTAGAGTCTTAGCCACTAGACCACCAGGGAAGACCCAACACTCACTTGTTTGAACTCCCTCTGAACTATATGTCAAAAATCACATCATAAGCCATCATAAATGTATTTCACAATACATTAAAATTTATGGGGAGGGAGGCGGGAGGGGGGATCGGGAAGGGGAACACATGTAAATCCATGCCTGATTCATGTCAATGTATGGCAAAAACCACTACAATATTGTAAAGTAATTAGCCTCCAACTAATAAAAATAAATGAAAAAAAAAACATTAAAATTTAATGTATCAAGCTAAAAACTCAATTAGATTCTCTTTTAATTTTGTTGAAAACAACCTCACTTGCTAAAGGATTCATTACTCAATCATTAGAGTCCTTTACTTTCAAAAATAATACTTCAAACTGTACTTTTGTTTAGCAACCCAGATGTTTTTACATTTCCCCACCTCAGGAGAATGGCAAATGGGCAATGGTAGAAGAGGAGGAGAGAAAATATGCGCAAAAGTTCTCAGGTAAATTAGTTTTAGGAGAAGGATATACAGAAATAGAGAACGTGAACATGAATACCTTCATAACTGGCCATGTCCTCATGTCCCTTGTAAGGACTTTGGGTATTCCTTGGAGTCTGCACACTTCAAGGTGAAGACCACTGGATTAGGGACGTGTAGCACGGTTGTCAGCCAGTATAAAGTCTACATGAGACTTAACATAAATTCAAAGTGAGAAATTCAAAGCCAGCATGGTTGTATAGTTTTCTTTCCCTTGAGATATGCTCAGCCATGTGAAAGCAATGGCAGAGTGGCAGAGAGTTAGGACTTTTTGCCAGGAGTGCCAGGAAAGGATGAAGGGATAAAGGAGTCAAGGTTGTATTCAAAAATAACTTCAGGGTTATTGGTGCAGTCCAGACAGGAAAGCAAGTGCTAAAATTTCCAGTTCTTAAGGAGGAGCTCTCCCAAGGTAGCAAAGTGAGAAGAGAAGAGTGCTCAAAACCAAGCTTTGGACAGCTCCAACATTTAATGTCAGGATGAGAAAGGCAGTGGAGATTGAGTGATTACAGAGGTGGATATCAAGTGTTGGGTCTTGGAGGCCAGGGAAAGTGTCCCAAGAAAGTGGAAGTGTACCTGTCACCTGCTGCTGGGGAAATTAGTAACAGGATGTCTGGAAAGTCCACTGTATTTAGTTACATCCAAGTCATTGGGGGAATTTAGGAGAGAACGAGGCAGAAGCCCAACTGGAATAGGATGTGGAAAATGAATGGAAGGTTGGGGATGTGAACAGCCATACTAACAATTCTTATTTGGATGTTGAAAGAAGGAGGACAATAGTGTTATTCTTTATCTCTTTCATTTTTTTCAATATAATATTTACTGCAGCTCAAAATTTTTTTTTTTTTGCCTTGTTTTCTTTATCTGTGCCTCTCCTTTCTCAAAAATGGAATCAAAGCTCTATGAAGCTGGCAACCAACACTGTCTTTCCAGCTTGTACAGTATATTCAACACTTGGAAATATTTGTGAATCAATTAATGAATAAACCATGCTAAACAAAAGGCTTACAGAAGTAGTTCATCTCCAAATAAAGGTCTATCTTGATCAAAAGACAAATTTATGCTTCATTTTCCTTGAACTTGTAAGTAATTTTAAGCTCTTTCGGTTAAATCTTAAGAAGTGGACATTCAAGTTGATCTCATCTCACGCCCCAAACCTCTCTGAAATGGAATAAGAAAGGCACAGGCCTACAGGACAAAGATGCTGACTTAAAAAAAAGTGCACAAAATAAGAGCATTGGATTAAGTTTTATTTGGAGAAAAATGAGGACTATAGCCAGGGAGACAGCATTTCAGATAGCCTGAGAAACTGCTCCAAAGAGGTACGGTGAGGTCAGTATATCTGTGATATTGATTTCCCTTTTGATGAAGAGGGAGTACACACAGTCAAGCACATGTTTCCTGGCAGAAGGTTTCTCCTAGTCACAAGGAGCAGACATCACCATGAAGGATTTTGGTGCTTTTCTAGATATGAGAAGATATGATAATTGAGTTCATATAATCAGTTCCTGAAAACATCTAACTATCTGAAGACCTGTTCTGCTAATTTTTCCAGAACATGGAGTGCCTCATTCCTGATTTCCACCCTAAACTCCCTTCAGGGAGTGTTTTAGGTCAGCAGCTGCAGCAGCTCATGATTTAACTCTTGTAGAGGTAGGTGACAAGTACCAATTTGTAGTTGACAGAGAGAACAGGGGAAGAGACAATGACAGACAGGAGAAGCCAACATCTTAGTGAGTGGAAAGCTGATGGAACTGAAAGAAGAGTAATTACTGACTTCATCAATCTGAGAAAGCAAAACCTAAGGGTGAAAGTGGGAGCTGTGGGCAACAAGAAGCAAGCTGATTCCTGAAGCAGAACTTCAGGAAAATGGAGGAATTTCACAGCTCTAGTTTCTTGTGAAAGCAGAGGTGCAAGGAGATGATGGATTAAAAGTTTTTGAAGAAGTTGAGATACCTGCAGTTGGTTCCCCACAGAAGGTAACCAGGCAGCCCCCAGGCCAGAGCATCACTGGGAGAAGACTGAGGAAAGTTCTATTAGGGAAATTAAATAAATAGTCTTGCTTAGGCTCCAGAGACAAAGCAGAGCAGGCCTCTGACCTTGCTTCTAACCTGCCTGGACACTGCCCTAACTGTGAGTGACTGCCTGCTCTGAGGGCAAGACTTGCAGCACCTTAGATAAGATGGGGGAGGAATCTTGAGATTATCGAACGCCTGGAGGGGGCCTGGCCAACCAAGCCCCAGGCTTAGCAACATTCAAAGTTTTACATGGCAAAACCATCATCATTAACTTGAAACCAAGCTTGCAACTTGGTCACAGATTGATGATGATATCAGTTTGCATTCATCCTGGGATTATACGTGGGAACCCCGAACGGCAATCTTTGAAGGCTCACCCATGGAGCGGGACACGCTGCCTGGGACCCTTTCCCAATTGGGACTCCAGATGTACTGTGACATGGGACTTCCTAGAGCTGTTTAAATCTGGATGTTGGTCAAAGCTCAATTTGGTGATGTATTCTCTGCTCTTTCTAGTTCTCTTTTCTTTTAATGTTAGTATGTTGAAAGTAAGTTAGATAATTCTCTAGTAAGTATCTATATTATTTATTTGTATAAAACGAGTGGCTTATTTTGTTAAATCCTTTGAGCCTGAGACGAAAGTGAAAACTTTCTGCAAAACAGGGCCAAACCACACAAATCTGGCTTTGGGGACCTCAAACCCAATGGAGAGCAGAGATGAGGCTCCATACTGAATACAGAGAGTTTTATTGATGGAAGGCCTATATCCCAAGCAGTGAACCTGCAGCCTCCTTTCCCCAGCTGGGTCCCAGAAGACTGGCAATCCACTTTCAGTCCCCCAGGAGCCTGACGCTTGGAGGCAACTGACTCCCTCAAGAAAAAATACTCACAGATATAGACATTTGAGTGTGATTCAAAGCAAAATCTTTAAGAAGTCTTTACTGAATGTGTTACTATATTGTTTCTGTTTTACATTTTGGTTTTTTGGCCACAAGGCAGGTAGGATCTTAGCACCTTGGATCCCTCCTCCACCAGGCATCAAACCCACACCCCCTGCATCGGAAGGCAGTCTTAACTACTGGACAGCCAGGGAAGCCCCTGATTCAAAACTTTTAGTCTGGATTCGCTCTCAGTAACTCACAGTAAGGCTACTAGTTCCCACCTGGGTACCACAGTGGCCCACCGGCTTGCGGGTGGCTTGCTTTTAAGCAGGAGTTGTCAGCTCAAGACCACTAGACATTTAAGGGAGATTTTGGACAGGAACAAAAAATTTAAATAAATAGCAACAAGGAGGAGAGCCGGCGGAGCTGGTGGGAGCGCGCCTGTTGCAAGATGGCGGCGGCCATGCAGTCCCCGCCGGTCGCAGGGCCACCACCAGCAGCGCCTGCGCTGCCTCCGGTCAGATGGGTCTCGATCTCACCGAAGGCCCCTGGTCAAGCGGGCCCAGCAACGTCCCGGCCTTTCTGGTCAAGCCGTGGACCCTCCTGAGTGACCCCTGACGGACACGCGGAGCTGTGTCCACGTGCTCGACCAGGCCGGCAGGCTGCCTGAGTCCCCAAGCAAGGCGCGGGCAGCTTCATGCGGCGGCTCGACCCTGTGGCTTCCGGAAGGTGGTCCTCATCGAGACCGGCGGCCGGGTCGGGCCAGGGTCGATGACCCCGAGTGCCAGCACCGCGCGTCCGGCGCGGCCAGGAGTAGCTCTCGGAGAACAGTCGGGAGAAAGTGACCGTGCGTCCACCCTGAGGAGTGAGGACATAAAGCTTTGCCAGGACAGTGTCACCAGGCTGTTGACCGTCTCTCAGTGGGTGAACGGGAAGCAGGAGAGCATAGACCCCATCCTGCCGGCCGTGAAGCAGAGGACGAGGCCCTGTGGCGGAAGGTGGCCGGCCTGCATCAGAAGCACGCCAGCCCACAGAAAGCAGTCGATAGGCTCCTCCAGGTGCTCATCTGGCTGGCGCGGTCCAACCGGATCCTGCAGGTGATGAGAACGATCCCGGTGATGCTGAAGACGGCAGCTCAGCACATCCCAAGCCCCAGAATGGCCAGCAATACTCCCTGGAGCAGGTCCACTACAGCCCCTAGGAGGCTCCTGCCTGGCCTACAGAGGCCCCAGCCTCTCCTCTCCAGATGCTGTTGCCAGCTCTGGACCCATCATCTGTGACATCACTGAGCTGCCCCCAGCAGCCCCTTGGCAAAGAGAGACCCCTGTCCAGCAGGCCCTTGATTGGAATCAAGGAGGAGTCCCCCCACCCCCCAGCCCACCTCAGAGCCCCTGGGCCAAGGATTCTGGTCCCGGTCGCGGGCACCCATCCTCCGTGATGGAGACTCCCTTGTCCCCAGTTCAGTTCAGTTCAGTCACTCATTCATGTCTGACTGCAGCACGCCAGGCCTCCCTGTCCATCACCAACTCCCAGAGCTTACTCAAATTCATGTCCATTGAGTCGGCGATGCCATCCAGCCATCTCATCCTCTGTCGTCCCCTTCTCCTCCCCTCTTCAATCATTCCAAGCATCAGGGTCTTTTCCAATGAGTCGGTTCTTTGCATCAGGTGGCCAAAGTATTGGAGTTTCAGCTTCAGCACCAGGTCTTCCAATGACTATTCAGGACTGATTTCCTTTACGATGGACTGGTTGGATCTCCTTGCAGTCCAAGGGACTCTTAAGAGTCTTCTCCAACATCACAGTTCAAAAGCATCAACTCTTTGGAGCTCTGCTTTCTTTATAGTCCAACTCTAACATCCATACATGACTACTGGAAAAGCCATAGCTTTGACTAGACGGACCTTTAAAGTAATGTCTCTGCTTTTTAATATGCTGTCTAGGGTGGTCATAGCTTTTCTTCCAAGGAGCAAGCGTCTTTTAATTTCATGGCTGAGTCACCAACTGCAGTGATTTTGGAGCCCAGCCACCCTCATTGACTCTATTCTGCAGCAGAACCTGAGCCTGCCACCCAGGCCACGTCGACCACACCCTTTACAGATGGGGGGTTGGGGGGAGTGCCCTCCCCACAGTCCCTGCCCCTCCCGGCCCCACCCCCGCCTCCCCATCAGGTGCCTCAGCCTAACCCACCTGGACAATTTGGCTCACACCCCGCAGAGGCCTGGGGTCACCCGTCTCTTCCCCAGCCCCTCCTGCTGTCTGCATTACTGAGTCGTCAGGGACCTAGCTCAAGGACCACTTGGATGTCACAGACTCCAACCTGGATGACCTGCAGACCAGGCAGACTAGCCACGGCTTCCACGTGGGCACCAGCGCCCTGCTGGATCTGTTCTGCCCCTCGATGACGTGCCCGACAGGAGCTTGCCTGACCCGGGCAGCAGTCTGCCCCGCAAGCCCCCTGGGCCTCTGGAGGCAGAGAACAGTAGCCCTGACTCCGGGAAGCAGCTCCTGCAGGCCCCAGGCTCTGTGGCGGCCAGCAACCTTCCGGTGCACTTCGAAATAAAGGAGGGCTCCAACTTCAGAAGACCACCCTGGGGGATCCCACCATCTCCCTGCTGACGGGGAGGAGGGCCGGCCTGTGCCCTTCCCCTCCCCTCCCGATGCAGGGCTGGTCTCAGGAGCCTGATAACTGGTCTGCCAAGGTGGGGCATGGCCCCCAGTCAGCACCAAGGGCCACCCCTGTGTGCCATCACTGGCTTGGCACTTCACAGCCACACTCGGACTGACCAGTACAGGTAGAATTGTATTTTGGACTTTTTACATGAGAGACACCCCCCCACACACACCTTTTGCTTTTCTCCTCCCGTTGAGATGTTGTTGTCCTTACTCAGTCATGTCCAGCGCTTTGTGACCCCATGGACTGTGGCCCACCAGGCTCCTCTGTTCATGGGATTTCCCAGGCAACAATACTGGGGTGGGTTGCCATTTCCTTCTCCAGGGGATCTTCCCAACCCAGGGATCAAACCTGGGTCTCCAGCCTTGTGGGCAGATTCTTTACCGTCTGAGCCACCAGAGATATACAGACACATATGTGGATGGACACACGAGATAGGCAGAGATCTATGAATGCCCAGGATCCGTCTGTGGCTGGGAAAAAAACACCACAGAGGATAGAGAGGAGAGGGAAACGTCTCATAAATTATAATAAACTTCCTCATAGATGAGGGAGAGTATCTGTGAAAGAAAAACAGGATGCTGTAAAAAAAATTAGCAAGAAGGTGCAGTAAGGTGATCAATAGTATATGAGAAATAAAACGTTAAGGCCAATTTTAAGATCTAGAGTTTATTACTTCTTATGATGGAAAGGAGCTACTGGCATTTTAAAAAACAATTGTCGTTATCGTTAGCTCAACCAACCAACAAAGGTATGAACCTTCTTTTTTGTCTTGAAAATAACTGGACTCTCTAAAGAAAGAAATGTATCTTTCTCTGAGAAATTCTTTCTCTGAGAAATTCTTGCGAGTACCTAGTTAACTGGAGAAATTAAATCTCACCCTAAATATTGAGGAGGCTCTTTAACGTGTATACAGTTAAAAATTAAAAGCTGGCTTGGTTAAACCTTAAGCACAGCCTTCTAGGGGGAAGCTGATTTCTCTGTGTCTCTGAGATGTAAATGTCCTATATGATCTTACTAGCTTGCTCTATTGTGTGTTTGTTTGTTTATATTAGGCCTATAAGAGATCTTTTCCTGTTCTTACTCGGTGGCAAAACGATGGATCCTTTTAAAATTAGAGAAACTAATGAATTATTAAATATAGGGCACTCTCATTGTAAACAACTGTTTTGCTGGTACCTATAAAACACCAGGGTTTCCTTGATGGTTCAGATGGTAAAGAATCTGCCTGCAATACAGGAGACCTGGATTAAATCCCTGGGTTGGGGAAATCCCCTGGAGAAGGGAATGGCAACCCACTCCAGTATTCTTGCCTGGAGAATCCCATGGACAGAGGGGCCTGATGGGCTACAGTCCATGGAGTATAGCAAAGAGTTGGACACGACTGAGCAACTACACTGAGAAATTATTATCTGTTTTGATTATTAGGAATTGTATTGACACTGCAAATTAACTTACAAAGGAATTCTTCCTATTGAATAGAGAGCATATGTGCAAAATCCCAAAGGGAGAAAGGAATGTCCCCTGTTATTTTTTCTGTTCTGTCCCAGTTCACCTCTCAGGAGCAAAACTCTTTTACTGGTTTCTCCTGCATCTTCCCAGATAAAAGTGAAAGTGAAAGTCGCTCAGTCCTGTCTGACTCTTTGCGACCCCCTGGAATTCTCCAGGCCAAAATACTAGAGTGGGTAGCCTTTCCCTTCTCCATGGGATCTTCCTGACCCAGGAATCAAATTGGGGTCTCCTCCATTGCAGGTGGATTCTTTACCAACTGAGCTGTCAGGGAAGCCCCCCAAATAGAGGCAATTTATTGGAAACAGTGACAAACTTTATTTTCTTGGGCTCCAAAATTATTGGAGATAGTGACTGCAGCCATGAAATTAAGAGATGCTTGCTCCTTGGAAGAAAAGCTATGACCAACCTAGACAGCATATTAAAAAGCAGAGATATTACTTTGCCGACAAAGGTCCATCTACTCAAAGCTATGGTTTTTCCAGTAGTCATGTATGGATGTGAGAGTTGGACTATAAAGAAAGCCGAGTGCCAAAGAATTGATGCTTTTGAACTGTGGTGTTAGAGAAGACTCTGGAGAGTTCCTTGGACTGCAAGAAGATCAAGCCAGTCAATCCTAAAGGAAATCAGTCCTGGATATTCATTGGAAGGACTGATACTGAAGCTGAAGCTCCAATACTTTGGCCACCGGATACGAAGAGCTGATTCGTTGGAAAAGACCCTGATGCTGGGAAAGATCGCAGGCAGGAGGAGAGGGGATGACAGAGGATGAGATGGTTGGCTGGCATCACCAACTTGATGGACATGAGTTTGAGTAAGCTCCGGGAGTTGGTGATGGACAGGGAGGCCTGGTGTGCTGCAGTCCATGGGGTCGCAAACAGTCGGACACGACTGAGTGACTGAACTGAACTGAACTGACTGTGAAGCTAATTACGCTTTTGCTTCAGAGTCCCTTCCTGGGCTTCCCTGGTGGTTCAGTGGTAAAGAATCCACCTGCATTGCAGGAGACCTGGGTTCAATACCTGGGTTGATAAGATCCCCTGGAGAAGGGAATGGCAACCCACTCCAGTATTCTTGCCTGGAGAATTCCAAGGACAGAGGAGCCTGGCGGGCTTCAGTCCGTGGGGCTGCAGAGAGTTGCACACAACTGGGTGACTAACACATCAGGGTCTCTTGCTTGCTGGGGCCCTTCGCAGGCATTGTACCTAATTTTGTATTTGTACTTTTGGCATTCTTTTTCTTAAAAAGGGCCACCAGAATTGTACAGTTTCAGAGCGCCTAGACCTGGATCTGTTAGCTTCCAGAGACAGTGCCTTCTTATACAAGTGTGGATTTACATATTTTCTATATAAATACATAAATACTAGTATATCATGCTCAGCATTCTTTGCCTTCATTTTTTACACTTCATATCTTGCAATCAATATTTACAGAGTTGTCTTATTTTTAACCATTGTGTTACATTCTATTGTAGGGATAATGGCCCTTTTATTTAACAATTCATCTATTGAGACATAATTGAGTTATTTATAGTATTTTACCAACCCACCCGGTGCTACAGTGAAGATCTTTGTGTGTAATTCATGGTCAGGGTGACTGTACCTGCAGATACCTGGGATAGTTCTTGCTTGTAATAGTGCTCCCTTTGAGTCTCAAAAAGTCCAGCGTAGATGTGTGTTCTTTGAAGTAGAACTGCTTGGTCAAAGAATATGTAGACATTTAATTTCAGTAGATATTTTAAAATTGCCATCTGTAGAGGTTGCACCATTGTACCTTTCCATCAATAATGTGTGGACAGGAAATTCCCTGGTGGTCCAGTCGTTAAGACTCTTTGCTTTCATTGCCGGCTGGAGTGGACAAGAGAAAAAAAACCAGCAGTGTGTGGACAGTGTGCACAGTACTACTTTCCTTCCCTGGCTCCTGCCAACTGAGCTTGTTGTCAAGCTTCTTCATCTGTGTCTATCTGATGGGCAAAAAAGTGTGTCATTGTTATGTTAATTTACATTTTAAAAGTTAGGAGTAGAGACTTCCCTTGAGGTCTCTACAAGGGTGGTTAAGAATCCATCTGCCAGTGCAGGGGGATGGATGTGGCTTCTATCCCTAGTCCGGGAAGATCCCGTGTGCCTCGGGGCAACTAAGACTGTGTGCCACAACTGCCAAAGCTTGTGCACACCTAGAACCCACAGTCTGCAATAAGAGAAGCCACTGTGGTGGGAAGCCTGCGTACCACAACAACGAGTAGCCCCTACTCACTGCAACCAGAGGAAGCCTGGGTGTAGCGACAAAGACCTAGTGCAGCCAAAATAAATTAAATAGATAAATGATTTTTTTTAAGTTAGAAGTGAAATGAACTCTTTAAATTTCCATCAAATGGTTGAACAACCATTTGAATTTCCTTTCCCATAAATAGTCTATATCCTTTGCCTGTTTTTCTACTGGTTGTCAATATTTTTCTTATTGATTTGAAAGAGATGTTTATGTTTTGGGGAGTGCTGCCTGTTATTTAGAAATAACTTTGGGAAAGTAAAGGCTAGAGGTAACAGCGTACAGATAAACATTCTTTTAAGCCCATGCTTCTCAAACTGGTTTACACACATACCAGGAAATACTTCTCAGTGTGACAGGGAACAAGTAGATGATGTTTAATAGCATCAGCTCTGGAGCCAGACTGCCTACATTCATATTCTAGCTCTATGTCTTGCTAAGTAACTTTGGACACATCTTTAAGTTTCATGGACTCAATTAACTATTCATAAAGTAGATAATAATCTCCACAAGGTTGAAATCAAAGAGCCTATGCCAAGAAAAGTTGGCTTGGAAAATCAAAATAAACAATAATTCTCGTCTTGTTATTTGGATTTTTTAAAGAAAAGAATCATAAGGAGCTTTCCTAGTGGTCCAGTGGTTAAGAATCCACCTTGCAAGGGGATTTGTCCGCCAAAGCAGGGGACACTGCTTTGATCCCTGGTCCTGGAAGATTCCACTTGCCGTGGAGGAACTGAGCCCATGTGCCACAAGTACTGAGCCCATCCTCTGGAGCCTGCGTGCTGGAACTGCTGAGCCCACGTGTCACAACTAATGAAGCCCGTGCTCCCCAACAAGACAGGCCATTGCAATGCATTGCACTGCATGCATTGCCCATGCACTGCAACTAAGGAGCAGCCCCCACTTGCCACAATTAGAGAGAGCCCAAGTGCAGCGATGAAGACTCACTCAGCATAGCCATAAATAAAATTTAAAAAGAAAGACTCATAAAGACACACACACAAAATTAAAGCAAAGGGATAAGAGTATGCCATGCAAATTTTTAACAAGAATCCACCTGGCACAGATAACTTCTTAACAGACTGTATCAGTTAGCTAATTGCTGTTTTTAAAAAAGAAACCCCAGGCCCCAAGTGGAGTCACTTATGCTAAGTCCTGGATTTCCCTGGTAGCTCAGCTGGTAAAGAATCTGCCTGCAATGCAGGAGACCCTGGTTCGATTCCTGGGTCAGGATGATCCCCTGGAGAAGGGATAGGCTACCCACTCCAGTATTCATAGGCTTTCCTGGTGGCTCAGGCAGTAAAGAATCCGCCTGCAATATGGGAGACCTGGGTTCGATCCCTGGGTTGGGAAGATCCCCTGGAGGAAGGCATGGCGACCCCCTCCAATATTCTTGCCTGGAGAATCCCATGGACAGAGGAGCCTGGCAGGCTACAGTCCATGGGGTCGCAAACAGTCGGACACGACTGAGTGAATAAGCACAGCACAGTGCATGCTAAGTCCCACCAAGATTTAGCACTGGGATGGCCAAAAACTTGATTCAGGTTTTTCCGTGAGATGTTACAGAACTTAATAGCAGTTTCAGCTTCTCCCAGGAGTGGAATTTTAAACCAATTACTCTGAAATTACCTGAGCAACCCTTGTGAAGCAATCAGCTTGATAAGACCTCCTGCCTTCCCATAAGGCAAGGGGATCTTCCCTGGAAAATTCACTTTTAACTTCCTTGTCTCACCCCGATTCTGCCTGTAAAATCTTTCCATCTTGTACATCTCCTCAGAGCACACTTCTCTTTGTTTTGTTTGTTTTTTGGAGATGGGCATGCTGTGGGACTTGTGGGATCTTAATGGCAGTGAAGGTGCAGGGTCTTACTCCAGGGAATCTTCCTGACCCGGGGATCGAACTCGCGTCTCTTGTGTTTCCTGCATTTCTTTGGCAGGCAGATTCTTTAGCGCTAGCACCACCAGGGAAGCTCCTTAACCCCTGGACCACCAGGGCATTCCCTGAGTACACTCCTCTTTGTTAGATAGGGTGCCATCCATTTCATGAATCATTGAATGATGCCAATTAGATCTTCAGATTTTCTCAGTCCACTTTGTTTTATTTAACACTGTGTATCTAACTACCCCTAAAGTTAGTGTCTTGAAACAACCATATAGTTAGGTCACCCTTCTGTGAGTCAGCAGTATGAGCTGGGCTCCTGTATGAAATTCTTATAATCTCTGCAAAGCTCACGCCTATGTTTGTGATCAGCAGCTGGACAGCTCCGCTTCTGAAGGTTGCCTGGGCGTGGCTGCAGCGATGAGAGGTGCCCGGGCCACCGGGCAAGTGATCCAGAAGACTAGCCTGAGTGTGTTTTGGGATTGAGAGCAGAAATGTACAGAGCTTTCTGAGGCCTCAGCTCAGAGCTGGCACAAGATTGCTTCTACCTTGTTTTATTAACCAAAGCCAGTTATAAGGCCAATCCAGATTCCAGGAGTGTGGCAAAAAAGCTCCACCTTTTGTTGGAGTAGCTGCCAAGAGCACATTGCAAAGGGCCCAGAAAATAGGAAGTGAGGAGAATTGCAACCAATTCAACACCTACGTAAATTCAAAGCTTGGGATACAGACTGTAGGTAAGAGGTAGCTAGCAATCATGGGGCTATTCAAACCCACAAACATCCCACAGAGCAAAAGTCAATCTGAACATCTGCCACAGCCAGAGGAAACCAAAACCACTGCTGGTCTGTACTGGTTATTAAGTAAAGCATTTCCTCCCCTTGACTCCCTGCTTCTGGCTTTGATGGGTACGGCGGGATGCTGAGTGAGGCTGGAAAGAAACACACAAAGAAGCCAGCTGCACCGTCTTTGTTCCTCAGCACAATTTTCCAAGTCAAACTTATCTGGGAGAGAGAGCAGGGAGCAGTTCTGAAGAGAGATCTCAGTTCCCTGCCCAGGAATTGGGTGGTTCTTGCTGTTGTTCAGTTGCTAAGTCATGTCTGACTCTTTGCAACCTCATGGACACTAGGCTCCTCCATCCTCCACTGTCTCTCGGAGTTTGCTCAAATTCATGTCCATTGAGTTGATGATGCCATCCAACCATCTCATCCTCTGCCGCCCCCTTCCACTTTTGCCTTCAGTCTTTCCCAGCATCAAGGTCAATGAGACAGCTCTTCACATCAGGTGGCCGAAGTACTGGAGCTTCAGCCTCAACATCAGTCCTTCCAATGAATATTCAGTGTTGATTTCCTTTAGGATTGACTGGTTGGATCTCCTTACGGTCCAAGGAACTCTCAAGAATGTTCTCCAACACCGTAGTTCAAAAGCATCAATTCTTCAGTGGGTTGCCATTTCCTCCTCCAGAGGATCTTCCTGACCCAGGGATCAAACTGGTGTCTCTTGTGTCTCCTGCATTGGCAGGTAAATTCTTTACCTCTGAGCCAGCTGGGAAGCCCCTTAAACCTGGGTAGCCTGGATGAAAACCAGGAATCCTAGCCACTGGACCACCAGGGGCTGGAGGATAGGAGCAAAGTCATCCTGGCTTCCTCCTTAGACAGCCCCCCATCCCCACCCCTGCCTCCTTTTGAAAGTAAGAATGTTTCAAGGCGGCAAAAACTGTGAAAACAGGTACAAAGTTTATTATTAGAGACTAAGTTTATTATTAGAGAGACAGCATAATAACATGTGGGAGAGCAAACAGAGGAACAGTTTGTTTATTTAAGGCAGAAGCAAGGCAGAAATGCACACCCGGAGAGCAGTGGAGTTGTCCTGAATGAGGAGCGCAGTAAAGAGGTAACTTGAATCTCTTATGTAGGGCAGTCCCTCCAGGTCTCTGCGAGCATGCGTTGCACGGCTGCTCAGTCACGTCTGACTCTTGGCCACCCTGTAGACTGTAGCCCACCAGGCTCCTCTGTCCATGGCATTTTCCAGGCAAGAGTACTGGAGAGGGGATGCCATGCCCTCCTCCAGGGGATCTTCCCCACCCAGGGATTGAACCCCCGTCTCCTTCCTCTCTTGCATTGGCAGGCAAATTCTTTACCACTGAGCCACCTGGGAAGCCGTGGTCTTTGTTTCCATGTGGCCAATTATCTTGTTTCTTTTTTCACAACTGACTGGTCCTTGGACCCTCCGCAAGACGGGCGTGCAATTTTCTGCTAAGATGGATTCTACCACAGAGACATGTGGGTGCATGTCCACACCTATTATGGAGTGGGACCCCCACTTTTTGACTCACAAGAAGCCTTCCTGCGCGTGTGCGGACAGGGAATTTTGCCTTGACCTTAGGGGTGGGCACCTAATCTTGTTACTTCAGCAGATCTCAGCTTCTGCCACTAGCTTTGTCCTCAGAGTGCCTGGGTGAGAACAAAGCTTGAATTTTACTCCACTTGACAAACACCAGCTGTCCAGCCCAGGGGTCCACATATCGCCTATCTCAAAGCCAGAGATAGCTGGCCTAGAGATGAAATGTAATTTAAAATGAAGTATGGAGGGCTTTTTATAGAGATAGTGAGTAGATGTGTTCTGTGGCCTTTCTGAGTTGTTCAGAGGCACAGAAAGAAGTCACTCCACAGGGCAGGCTCTCAGGAACAGTGGTGGCAACGGATAAAGCTGTTATCTGATTACAACCTCTGAGCCCGCAGACCCAGTGCACTGCTGTAGAAATAATAAGTATAGATTGTAGTAAATGATATAAAGGAAATAAGCAGCATGAGAGAATTATGCTTCAGAGAGAGGGAGGCATCGGGTTTTGTGATGGCGTGGCCTGGAAAAGTCTCCCTGAGGGGACTTCAAGCTGGAGAACGAACCATCTCAGTGTTTCAGGCAGAGGGACCGACTCGTGGCAAGTCCCAAGACAGGGAGGACCTTGGCACGTTCTCAGACAATGACTTGCTTTTTCTTTTTTAACTCCAATTTATGGGATAAAAAGCATTTTCTTACTGCAATCCAGAACACACATGCATCAAAAACAAAAATTTCATGTAATTCTCCTTCTACGTAAAATACTAAAATGCACTCTTGTATTTTCTTTTACTTCAGGTTCATTGAGATATAATTTACACACAGTAAAATCACCCTGGTTATGTGCACAGTTCCATGTATTTTGATAAATGTGTACAATCGCAGACACTACCACAATCAACATAGAGAACATTTCCAGATTCCTCAAAATTTCCTCCTGGTCCTTTGTAGTCAGTCCCCTCCCCTAGCATGAAGCCAGTAGCCAGCACTGATTTGATTTCTGCTCCTACCGATTTTTAAATAGTTTTTCTTGATGTGTCTATTTATAGGTTTATATGATTTTAATGATCTTTTCAAATAAATTGCTTTTGGTATCACTGATTTTTCTCATTTGTGTTTCTGTTCTCAATTTCATTGATTTCCTCTCTAATCTGCCTTATTTCCTACTTGTTCAGTTCACTTTGAATTTAATTTGCTCTTTTTTTTTTTTTGGTCTCTTAAGAAGGGACATAGATTAACAATTTGAAACTTTTCTTATTTTCTAGTTTAATATTTAAATTTCCATTTAGGCACTGCTTTGGCTATACCCCACTCATTTTGATATATTGTGTTTCTATTTTTATTCAATTCAAAATATTTTCTAGTTTCCCTTGTGACTTCCTCTTTGACACATGGGTTAATATTTAGAAGTGTGTTATTTAACTTGCAAATATTTGAAAGATTTTCCAGATTTTGTTCTAATTTAATTCAGTTGTGGTCAGAGAACATACTTTTTATGATTTCAGTTATTTTAAATTTGTTGAGGCTGTTTTATGGCCCAGACTATGATTGATCTTGCTGAACCCTTCATGTGTGCTTGGAAAGAATGTTGTTTTTCTGTTGTTTAGTGGAATGTTCTATAAATGTCAATTAGGTCACATTTGTTGAGCGTGTTCAGGTCTTTTTATCTTTGCTGATTTCCGGTCTCCTTGTTTCATTGATTACTGAGACAGGAGTGTTGAAGCCTCCAGCTATAATTGTGGGTTTGTCTATTCTGATTTTCAGTTCTGTAAGTTTTCCTATTCATATTTTGGAACTGTGTTCAATGCATGAATATTTAGGACTGTTATGTTCTTCATGAGTTGATTCCTCTTTATCCCAGGTAGCATTCCTTACTGTGAAGTCTATTTGTCACATATTAATATAGCCCCTCTGATTTCTTTTGATTAGAGTTTCATGGTATATCTTTTTGCATCCTTAACCTAAATATAGCTTTGTATTTGATGTGTTTCTTGTAAAAATATATAATTTTGGTCCTGTTTTTATTTGTGTAACATAGTTAAAAGTAAATTAAGTAACTCAGAAAGTAACAGAAAATATTCACAATACATCTTGACAACAATAGACCAATATAAAAATAGGTTAAAAATAAAAATCAAGTTTTATATTTATGACATGTACACTTTGGGTAGGCATGTTATACTTCAATAAAAAATTTCAGGGACTTGCCTGGCGGTCCAGTGGTTAAGACTCCATGCCTCCACTGCAAAGGGTGCAGGTTTGATCCCTGGTCAGGGAACCAGAATCCCACATGCTGGATGGCACAGCCAAAAATGAATAATTAAAAAAAAATTTCAGTGGAGAAACTGAAAAACAAAGTCATATAATTTTATGAGACTTTTTACAAAAATCAGTAGACTGCTGATCCCTACTGGTACCTCATTTTCAGTTTAGAAGTCCCAATCTTATTTCACTTAATTGTTTATTTTGGTATTAATTTCATACTTTTATATTTTTAATCAACGTTATCATTTATAATCAATTATTCATGTACTTAGTTTAAAGATTCAAATGGTTAGGAAACAACACCCCTCCTCCCACTCCAGTGCAACATAGCTCATTTTAAAAAACTATTTATTGAATTATAATTGACATACAATATATTATATTAGTTTCAGGCATAGAACATAGTGATTCGATATTTTTATACATTACAAAATGATTACCACGATAAGTCTAGTTACCATCTGTCATCACACAGAGTTAGTACTATATAGTTCATTTTGCTTAAATGGATATTCATCAATAACATATTATGAGTCCACAAGCGTTACTCACTAAATAAACTCTCATTCCCCTCGACCTAATAATTGCCCTTGTGTGTATTGTTTCTATGTTCTTACCATTAATTCAACCTCCAAATATCTCCTAGTATGTATTTCTCTTTGATTTGTTCAAACATATCAAGTCATCCATCACATTTTCTGAATGAACGTTCCTCTTGAAGCCTCTGACCGGCTCCTGTGGGAACGGGCTGCCTTCCAGGCCTGCTGAGCAGCTGTGGTCTTTGGCGTCTCCTTCACTGTCTTTCTGGGAATTCTCTTCCTCTTCCCTTGTGTTCCATCTCTTGTTTCACGCATATCAAGAATTCTTTTTTGTTTATCTCCTAGTTGTGGTGGAGCACATCCTGTAAGTTTCCAGAGCAAAGGTGCTTGAGGAGCAAATGCTTTGAGACTTTGTACATCTGGAAGTGTACTTATCCTCCTCATGAACTAATTAATAGTTTGCTTTGGTATTGAATCTTAGATTGGAAAAAAATTTCCAATGTTTTCTACTTTCTAGGGAAACTAGAACCCCACGTGCTGAGTGGTGCAGCCAAAAACAAACAAACATACAAACAAACCTGTTTTAGCCTCTCTAGAAGTTGTTAAGATCTCTTTTTTCACAATGGTGAATTCAAAATTATATAGCTGTGCATCCACGCTAAGTAGCTTCAATCATGTCCAGCTCTTTGCAACCTTATGGACTGTAGCCTGCCAGGGCTCCCCTGTCCCTGGGATTCTCCGGGCAAGAATACTGGAGTGGGTTGCTATCCCCTCCTTCAAGGAATCTTCCTGACCCAGGGATCAAATCCACTTTTCTTATGTCTTCTGCATTGGCAGGCAGGTACTTCACCACAAGCACCACCTGGGAAGCCCCAATATAGCTCTAGAATTAATTTTGTTTAATGTGCTGGGCCTTGTCTCTCTAGAAACTCATCCACCGTTCTGGAAATTTTCTTAAATTATTTCTTTGGTTATAGCCTTCCAACTGTTTTCTTTTTGTTTTACAAAATTATTTATTTTTATCTGCTCTAGAACTGACTCACTGAAAAAGACCCTGATGCTGGGAAAGATTGAAGGCAGGAGGAGAAGGGGACGACAGAGGATGAGATGGTTGGATGGCATCACCAATGCGACGGACATGAGTTTGAGTAAGCTCTGGGAGTTGGTGATGGACAGGGAAGCTTGGTGTGCTGCAGTCCATGGGGTCACAAAGAGTCGGACATGACTGAGCGACTGAGCTGAACTGAAGGTCTTCATTGCTTCACTAGAGCTTTCGTTAGTTGTGGTGAGTGGGGGCTGCTCTCTAGTCAAGATGGGCAGGCTTCTTATTGTGGTGGCATCTCTTGTTGAGGAGCACGGGCTCTAGAGTGTGCGGGTTTCAGTAGCTGGGGACACACGGGCCTTGTTGCTTGGTGACATGTGAGATCTTCCTGGACCAGGACCAAATCCATGTCCCCTCCATTGGCAGGCAGATTCTCAACCACTGGATCACCTGGGAAGCCACAACTGTTTTCTTTATTTTCTCTCTCTATAACTCCCAGAATCAAATACTGGACTTCTTGGACTGGTTTCCTAAATATTTTAAATCCTTTCCCCCCCCCCCCCATTTTTCATATTGTTTTTCTTTTCTCTACTTTCTGAGAGACTTCACCAACTTTATTTTTCAAGTCTCTATGTTTTTGATTTCTACTATCATGCATTTTATTTTCATTTTCAAGAGCTCTGCTTTGTTCTCTGAATATTATTTTTCATAGTATTCTGTGATTGTTTCATAAATGTAATTTCTTAACTCTCTTGAAGATATTAATAATAAATATTTGGCAAGTTTTCTTCCCCTTTTTAGTTTCTGTTTCCTCTGAGGTAGGGTCTTCTCAGGTGGCTCAGTGATAAAGAATCTGCCTGCCAATGCAGGAGACACAGGAGACATGTTTCCATCCCTGGGTCAGGAAGATCCCCTGGAGGAGGAAATGGCAACCCATTCCAGAATTCTTGCCTGGAAAATTCTGTGGACAGAGGAAACTGACAGTCTGCAGTCCATGGGGCCACGAAGAGTCGGACACGACTGAGCATGAACGCACGCCTCTGAGGTAGTCTCTGATTCTTGTTTTGCTTGATCTCTGTATTTCAAGTTAGAGATTTTTTTTTTAAACTTCTGATCATCCTTGGCTATCTGCCTATATTTAAGCCTGGGGCACTAAAAAGCTGATCAGACGATCTCTTCTCTTTGCATGGGGCTTTTCAAATTTAACTTGAATGTTTTGGTTTCAGTTCTCCCAAAAGAGACCCTAAAACCAAGTATTCAAGTGGAAGTACTCAATGGAAGCATAGAGGAGTAGGAAAGTGAGACAGGGAAGAGAAAACAGCTGTAGAGCTAACTGTAACTGAGGCTTAATGCTACGGAAAACCTTTGGGAAAATGATGTAAAACACACATCTCAGAACTCTTCTATAGAGCAGAAAAGGAAGTTGGGACGGCTATAAAAAACAGAGAATCTTTGACTTTTCATTGACTGAGTCCTTGCCAGGAAGGAAGAGAAGTCTTTCTTCTTCCTATTGTGTGTGTTGTCGCTCAGTCGTGTCCGACTCTTTGCGACCCCATGGACTGTAGCCTACGAGGCTCCTCCGTCCACGGGATTTTCCAGGCAGGAGTACTGGAGTGGGTTGCCGTTTCCTTAAGACTCTGCTATTGTTGCAGCGTGTGAGAGCTCCCCCTGCTGGTCTCCTGACTATTTAATTGAGGTTTCCACTCCAGTATTCTTGCCTGGAAAATCCCATGGACGGGGGAGCCTGGTAGGCTATAGTCCATGCGGTGGCAAAGAGTCGGACTTTCACTTTCTAGTTATTAATTTTTTTTTTTTTTTTTTACCATTTCTCCCTTTTGATCAAGGTCATTCTCTGAAAGCACTGCTGATCAAGGAGCAGATTTTCTAACTTCAACAGCTTTTTGTCGCTCAATATCAGAAAGGACGTGTCGTGTCTTATATGAGAGGGAAAATGCACAGATTGAAAACCTATTCAAGCAATAAGGAGGGTCAGGAGAGAGAACGCTCATGTACCTTTTATCTAAAGTCCATATGTTATCAAGATCATAGACACTGGAGATCTTCCGAGATATTATGTCATCAAAAAGGTCTGGTGAAGTTTTCAACAGGCCTCGTCCAGATATTTTGGGAAAACCATTCGTTGAATCTCATCTGCATCAGTTCTGGGAGCCTTTACTTTCAGGTCACCAAGTGACGGACAGGTCCAGTCAGGGTTCAGTACTTTCTTTAGGTATGTCAGGTAAATCCAAAGGTCTATTCCTCAGAGTTTTGCAGGACAAAGGTTGGTTAGAAATACCTGATAAAAGCCTTTCCAGCAATGTTGAAGAGCCTTCCTCTGAAGGTGTCTTTTTCAAGAGAAAAATCCCCAGATTGCAAGGTGTAATGCTTAAGGTCTTCCTCTTCTGAAAACATACTGTGGAAAGATTGCTCTACCAAAGCACAGTTATTTTTAATAGAAGCAGTTAGGCCTTTGCAATATTGGAATGCCTCTCCTTTTATCAGTTGTGGGTCAAAAGAAGCAGAAGCCAAGTGCATTGGGCATCCTGAAACTGTCTCAAAGGGTGAGCACTTAGGAGTTCCAAAAACGGTGGATCTGAGACTTGGAAGGACCAATGATGATGTTTTGGAGGGTCTTTCCAAGGTATTTGGAGGGACTCTACAAATTTTGCCAATTGAATCTTAATAATGCCATTAGTGCATCTGACTAAACCAGAGAATTGAGGGTGGTGAGCACAGTGAAATTGTTGTAAAACTGGCCAAAGTGCAGGCGAGCTGTTGAAGTATCTGGCCAATAAAGTTGGTTCCTTGATCACTAATGAAGTTTGAGAGGAGGCCCCAAGTAGGGATAATCTCTTCCAAAAAGACTTCATCCACAAAAGAGGCAGTAGCCCATCTGTGAGGGAAGGCTTTGGTCCAGCATGAAAACATACAGGCCACGACTGAAACATATAGCCATAAGATGGAGGAAGTTGTATGAAATCCCTGTGCCAGAGCTTGAATGGTCCATCAGGCAGTTCAAATGTAGGAAGAGCTGAATAGACTTCCCTGGGTTATACTTCTGACACATGGGATAAGGGAGGTGGGCACTTTTTGTGGTATTGTGGTATTACTCATCACCAATATTGAGTAATGAATGCTATCATTTTGTCAGTAAATCAATGGGTTAATCCACGTATAGTAGTGAGGAGTGGGAATTTCAGAATCAAATCAACAATTTTTGAATTCCAAATCTTGTTTTTCCTTTTCTGAGACCAACTGGTTGGACTTCTCTAGCCAGTGTTTCTAAGTTATCATTTGGGAGAAATATTACCTTGGACCATGACAGAAGTTTAGTTGCTGGTAGTCCCTTTAAGGGCAGTATTTCTTGTGGAGATATCAGCAAGGTGATTTCCCTTAACTTCCAAAGGGTTAAATTCAGAATACCCTAGAATCTTACCAATAGCTAATGCAGCAGGTAAAACTACTGAACTTAATAATGTCTGAACATAGAAGCCATTTAAAAATTGATTTCCTCTGAAGTAAGGAAGCCACATTGCTTCCACAGCATTCTAAAATCATGAACTACTCTAAAAACATATCTACTATCCATATAAATATTGTCCTTGTCTGAAGTACAAGCCCATGTAAAACTATATAATTCAGCCTGTTGGCCATAGGTAAGCATGCTGCCTCAACATCAAAAGGAATTGTAATAGCAGCCCAGCATAATATTTATGGTTGTCATCTTTTGAATAAAAACCATCAGTAAACCACAAGAAATCAGCGTTACCCAGAGGAATTTCAAGATCACCAAGAGGAATCAGGAGGTGGTCCATCAGCATTAAGGAGTCACGAGGGATTCTGTTGGTGACAGGGTTAAGATGACTATAACATAAACGGGTTACATGAGATCAGGTAGCAGAAGGACTTCATAGGAGGTGAGGTGTCTGGCTGAGAAATGTTCAGTGTAATGAGAATTCAGGAGGGTTTCTACTGCGTGAGTTACAAATGGTTAAAGGAGATTCATAATCATTTTCTCAGTGGCTTCCACCAAAAGGGCATTGACTATAATGGCCCTAGGGCAAGGTGGCCAGGTGCTGGCTGTAATACCCTATGGGTCAGCAGTGGTCCCCCTGTTTTGGGGTGAATACTCCAAGGGCATTCCTTAGTTTTCATATACAAAAAGGAGAAAGGGAACCCGATAATTGGGATGCCTAATGGCATGTGGGTTCATCAGACTCTGTTTTAAAGTCCTAAATCTAGGTCCTCCAGTTGTTTCCATAAAATTGGGTTGGGGTCATTATTGTTGAGTAAAACATACAGAGGTTTGGCCATAAGAGAAATTGAAATCCAATTTTGACAGTAACCAGCTATCCAGAGAAAAACAGTTGGCACTTAGTTTTGGGTTTGGGGAAACTTAGGAAACCATGAAGTCTATTTGGATCTAGGTGTGGTCCTTGTTCTAAGAGCAGATGCCTAGATATTGAATCCAGATTTGGGCAAACTGCACTTTTTCTTTGGTAACTTTATGTTCTTTTAGGGCTGAGTGCTTTAGCAAACTGGATGCTGTCTTCCTGTGAGGAGCCTTGAGAAAGAGTGCAAAGAAACAAATCATCCATGTATGCAACAAAGTAGAACCTTTAGGGAACTTTATATTACCCAGATTGGCCTTCAAGATTTATGATAAATAGAAGGACTCTCAGTAAAACCCCTAGGCACTACTGTTCAAGTGAATTATTTTTCTTCCCAAGTGAAGGCAGAAAGGCATTGGCTAGTTCATCAACCAGAATTCTAAAGAATGCATTGCATAAATCAATTATGACAGATAGTTTACTTCCAGTGGGAATGGATGTTAGTATATATGAGGATCAGAAAGCAAAACTTCCTTGAGTGGCTTTGAGGACTGTGGACAGAGAAGCAGAATGGAAGAAGAACTCAGTAGGTACTTCATGGTGGCCACAGCTGATGTTTATGGACACGTATGAGGCCTCTTGTGGGCTCATCCAGAGATATCAGGGGAAGGCTGGCCTGCAGGGCTGGCTGATGCAGGTGGAGGCCTGTGACCTCCGTGACCCCCAGTGGAGGCCTCCCAGTATCCACGACCTCACGTAGGCCCCTCTGCTTGATTTCATAGAGCACAATGCTGGCCTGTGCTGGCCCTGTCACCTGATTTAATAGAGCACAGTGGACTTGACTGTGTGCCAGCTCTGAGCCTAAGCCTTAAGAAACCCAGCAGTTTCTATTTTTCCTCTCCTGGGAACAGGGGTATTTATTTATTTGGCTGTGTCGGTGTCAGTTGCAGCACGTGGGATCTAGTTTCCTGAGCAGGGTTCAAACCTGGGCCCCCTGCACTGGGCGCGCGGAGTCTTAGCCACTGAACCATCAGGAGAAGTCCTTGTTCTGGGAACTTGGGCTCTCCAGGTGAAAAGCCTGTCTACCCTGTTGGAGTGACCGCATAAAGAGGTCACCACAAAGCCCTGAGAACTGAGGCCGCAGGGGTGTGACCACAGGCGGGTGGTTCCGGTCATTGCGGGGCCCTGACGCCCTCGAGCGGAGACTCTGAGCGCAGGACGAAGGTGCCCCATGGACCTTCCAGCCCCGTGGGCACCACGGGGATGGCCGGGGATCTGTGGCCTGCCAGAACTCCTGACCCACTGAACTGTGAGCAGCGATCAAATGGTCACTGTTTGAAGACATCGTGCTTTGGGACAGTTTGTTATATATCAACAGAAAACCAAGACTGAACCAGAAGAGGAACTTTGAGTTCTCGATGTTTGAGAGACTGCCTCTACAGACTAACAAGTCTGACAACATTTAGACTGCACTCAAAAAGAGCTAAACCTACAAGGCAGTTAAAACCATATGCTGGTCTGGAAGAAAACATACATATTAGAATTTTTAAAAATATGTAATAAGGATTGTTTTCTTTACTCATATGCTTCGAAAACCTAAGTTTGAAGAGAAGAATAGGAAATGCTCCCCAAAGTACCTCCAGGCTGGGTGACATTTGGATCCATCCTAGTATGAGCGCCTTCTAACAAACGGCAAGGGAGATGGGGCCTCATTTTTTTTTTTTTCCCCAGTGGCTGAAATCTGATCCCTTTAGTTTACAACCAGATTAAATAAACTCACTTTCATGCCTGTTTTAAAAATAAAGTTTTGGACTTCTCTGGCGGTCCAGTGGTTGAGAATGTGCCTGCCAATGCAGGGGACACAGGTTCCATCCCTGGTCCAGGAGGATTCCACATGCCACAAGGCAACGAAGCCCGTGGGTCAAAACTACTGAGCCCAAGCTCTAGAACCTACGTGCCTCAACTGCTGAAGCCCATGCACCCTGGAGCTCATGTTCTGCAACGAGAAGCCCAAGCCCCACAACAAGAGAGTAGCCCGCTCGCAGCAGCGAGGACCCAGCACAGCCATAAACAAATAAATAAAAGTAAAATTTAAAATAAGTTCTACAAGGAAGAAAACACTCATCTTGATGGAGTTCTCCCCATGTGTTGTCAGCCCATTCTCTGAAGAGGCACCTTAATGTAGGGAAAGAATGGTGAGGTGTGTTGTCACAGAGGATGGGGTTTGAATCCCACCTCCTTCCCCACCTCAAAGCTGTGAAGCTTTGAAGAAGTTATTCGACATCTTTCAGGCTGAGCAGAGGCTCCCTCATCATTAAAAAGTAAGACTAGTAATATCTACTGAAACCAAGCAGGACCCTGGAGGGCCTTCCTGGGGATAGACCACCCCCTACCTCTTGCTGCGTCCCCTGCCTTGTGTTTGTTTTAAAAAAAAAAAAAAAAAGCCTTAACCTCCTAGACCTTCCCCAAATCTCAAACAGCAAATTCCATCAGAGAAATTCTTAAAAAATGCAGAAACAAAGGAAAGAAGTCAAGCAAGACAAGGTAATCAGAATTTTATCCATAATACAAAATCAAGGACATTTAGTTCCTTTTCAGGGGCTATAAATCCTATCCTGAGCCATACCCATGAGTTGTTTTGCAGATACTAAAGCCCCACCAGGCAGAAGAAGTTAACTGTTCACTGACCACCAGCGCATAGATCCCAGAACAGTTGGAACCAGAAAGTTGATGTTTGAGATTCTTGAAAGTTCATCCTGTTACCTCACCACTGACCAATCAGAGGAATGTACACAAGCTGATCATGCACCCCACAACCCTCTTCCTCCCCTGGCCTTTAAAAACCCTTCCCTGAAAGGCATGGGGGAGGCTGGTTTTTTGAGCATGAGCTCAAATTCACCTGAAGTCTTGCAACAAGTGCTGTCCTTTCCTTCATCACAACCCAGCGTCGGTAGATTGGCTTTGCTGTGCTTTGGGCAAATGGACCTAAGTTTGATTTGGTAACTGTACCTTGAAGGACTGATAAGAGGAAATAATGAGGTACTGTATATGAAAGTACATAAAGCATTGCCAGGCATATGGCTGAGACTCAAAAATACCTTGGCTGCATTTTCCTGCATTCAGAGGTCATTGAAGCTCAGGTGATGGTTCAAAGAAGCTGAAGGAGAAAACAGGCTGGACAGCTCAGTGGGAGTTGGGTTAGGTCACCAACACTGTTCTCTCTTCCAACCCTCTGGCCATTGACTTGGATCCCGGACACAGAAGATTTTAAATATATGAACCTATTGTCATATTTTCTGTAATGTGTGTCTCTACTCCCATCACAAAAACAAAGGTCCTGGCTTTAGTATCCCAGGAAAGGAAATAGAGTAGAATGCAGATTATCATTTATTCAGTTTTTGACTTTGGGATTTAAAAGCCAAAGTCTCAAAAAAAAAAAAAAAAAAAACCTTTAGAAGAATAGAGAGTTCATTTTTCTCAGTGCTGTCCCACATAGGATATGTACTCACATACATACGCACATATAGACACATGTGTGCAGGCAGAAAATCAAAGGACTATATAAAAATTCACTATTTTTATAGACTCTGGAGATGGGAAGTCAGACAGAAACGGGGAGCTGGAATGCAGACTGTATGAAGAAACTACTCATGTGCTTTTCTCTTTGCCGTCAGCAACTAAGTGACCTCCTCCTTCATTGGTTGTGGAATTATCCTGCTTGTGAGAACATTAAGATTGTTTCAGAAGGAACAGAAAGAGGAGAAAAGAGTTAATGTGTTGAAATTCAAAATAGGGTTTTTCAGCAAGACAATAGACTTGAAATTGCACTCACAGAGAAATCATTTTCTGTATGCATTTAGCTCCTGTTTAACATAATCAAGATCGAGATCTAGATCCAAGTTTCTACCAAAGGGAGAGGTAATTTAATCTCTCGTTTCTGACTTCCTCACCTGTTCACGATGACAACTGTAACACCCACCTCAAAGGATGGCTTCCAAAAGGAGCTCCTTCCTTCTGAAGTGGCAACTAGAGCTAGAAAATCAAGGGTATGATATGAAAGGAACGCAAGAGAAGCCACCCCTTCTGGTCTTGGGGATTGAAGAAGAAAGCCGGGAGGTGACAGTGAAATAGACATCAAAGAGGCTTACCTTGGGAGTGGGGAAATGGCTTCAAAACAGCCAGAAAATAGAAGAAATCATTGAAGTTGGTACAAACTGGTGTCCAGTGTAGACACATGGACAAATCAAGGTGAACCGGTAGGGAGACAGAGAGTAGTTTGCACTTTTAGTTCTTTCCTAGATGGGTATTGAGTTGAGAGCCATGGGCCTGCCATGGGCGTGGTGTGCAAGCAAGATGGTGAATGGGCGACAGAGGTGTAAGGTTCAGACAGCTTGGGTCGGGGGCTAGGTGGGGGATACAGTAGATATTCAGGGAGTCCACTGGGCTCTCCAGAGCCACAGGGAGGTTGCAATAGCTGGGGAGTATGAGTGAGATCAGACCCAGCCATAAGAGTTGTTGTTTGGACTCTATGCCATCACATAGACTGCAGCACGCCAGGCTTCCCTGTCCTTCACTATCTCTCAGAGTTTGCTCAGACTCATGTCCACTGAGTCGGTGATGCCATCCAACCATCTCATCCTCTGCTGCCCTCTTCTCCTCTTGCCCTCAATCTTTCCCAGCATCAGGGTCTTTTCTAATGAGTTGGTTCTTCACATCAGGTGGCCAAAGTATTGGAGCTTCAGTTTTAGCATCAGTCCTTCCAATGGATATTCAGGGTTGATTTTAGGATTGACTAATTTGATCTCCTTGCAGTCCAAGGGACTCTCAAGAGTCTTCTCCAGCACCACAGTTCAAGAGCATCAGATCTTTGGCACTCAGCCTTCATGGTCCAACTCTCACATCTGTACATGACTACTGGAAAAACCATAGCTTTGACTAGACAGACCTTTGTTGGTAAAATGATGTCTCTGCTTTTTAATATGCTGTCCGGGTTTGTCATAGCTTTCCATCCTAGGAAGAAGCGTCTTTTCATTTCAAGGCTGCAGTTACTGTCCACAGTGATTTTGGAGCCCCAGAAAATAAAGTCTGTCACTGTTTCTATTTTTTCCATCTATTTGCCATGAAGTGATGGGACTGGATGTGATGATCTTAATTTTTTGAATGTTGAGTATTAAGCCAGCTTTTTCATTCTCTTTTACCTTCATCAAGAGGCTCTTTAGTTCCTCTTCACTTTCTGCCATTAAGGTGATATCATCTGCATATCTGAGGTTATTGATATTTCTCCTGGCATTTTGATTCCAGCTTGTGCTTCATTCAGCCTGGCATTTTGCATGATGTACTCTGCATGTAAGTTAAATAAGCAGGGTGACAATATATAGCCTTGACATATTCCTTTCCCAATTTTGAACGAGTCTATTGTTTCATGTCCGGTTCTAACTGTTGCTTTTTGACCTGCATACAGGTTTCTCAAGAGGCAGATAAGGTGGTCTGCTATTCCCATCTCCTGAAAAATTTTCCACAGTTTGTTGTGATCCACACAGTCAAGGGTGTTGGCATAGTCAATGAAATAGAAGTAGATGTTTTTCTGGAATTCTCCTGCTTTTTCTATGATCCAACAGATGTTGGCAGTTTGATCTCTGGTTCCTCTGCCTTTTCTAAATCCAGCTTGAACATATGGAAGTTCTCGGTTCACATACTGTTGAAGTCTAGCTTGAAGGATTTTGAGCATTACCTTGATAGCATGTGAAATGAGCACAATTGTGCGGTAGTTTGAACATTCTTTGGCATTGCCCTTCTTTGGGATTGGAATGAAAACTGAAATTTTCCAGTCCTGTGGCCACTGCTGAGTTTTCCAAATTTGCTGGCATATTGAGTGCAGCACAAAACCACAATGAGGTACCATTACACGCCAGTCAGGATGGCTGCTATCCAAAAGTCTACAAGCAATAAATGCTGGAGAGGGTGTGGAGAAAAGGGAACTCTCTTACACTGTTGGTGGGAGTGCAAACTAGTACAGCCGCTATGGAGAACAGTGTGGAGATTTCTTAAAAAAACTGGAAATAGAACTGCCATATGACCGCAATCCCACTCTGGCATACACACTGAGGAAACCAGATCTGAAAGAGACACATGCACCCCAATGTTCATCGAAGCACTGTTTATAATGCCAGGACATGGAAGCAACCTAAATGCCCATCAGCAGATGAATGGATAAGGAAGCTGTGGTACATATACACCATGGAATATTACTCAGCCATTAAAAATAATTCATTTGAATCAGTTCTAATGAGATGGATGAAACTGGAGCCCATCATACAGAGTGAAGTAAGCCAGAAAGATAAAGACCAATAGAGTATACTAACACATATGTATGGAATTTAGGAAGATGGTAACAATAACCCTATATGCAAAACAGAAAAAGAGACACAGATGTACAGAACAGACTTTTGGACTCTGTGGGAGAAGGCGAGGGTGGGATGATCTGAGAGAACAGCATCGAAACATGTATATTATTTAGGGTGAAACAGATCACCAGCCCAGGCTGGATGCATGAGACAAGTGCTCGGGCCTGGTACACTGGGAAGACCCAGAGGAATTGGGTGGAGAGGGAGGTGGGAGGGGGGATCGGGATGGGGAATACATGTAAATCCATGGCTGATTCATGTCAATGTATGACAAAAACCACTACAATATTGTAAAGTAATTAGCCTCCAACTAATAAAAATAAATGGAAAAAAAGAAAAAGAAAACTGAAATTTTCCAGTCCTGTGGCCACTGCTGAGTTTTCCAAATTTGCTGGCATATTGAGTGCAGCACTTTAGCAGCATTATCTTTTAGGACTTGAAATAGCTCAACTGGAATTCCATCACCTCCACTAGCTTTGTTCATAGTGATGCTTCCTAAGGCCCACTTGACTTCACACTCCAGGGTATCTGGCTCTAGGTGAGTGACCACACCCTCATGGTAGTCTACCTGCTTATCTTTGTGCACCTTTTGAAATACATGTGAATATATTACTATTCCAAAAATTCAATGAATAATCAGAAGAATCTTATAATAGACATCATATATAGGCATATAACCAAGAAAGAATTACCATCTAGAATTTATGAAGAACTTCAACAAATCAGTATGAAGAAAGACAGTCAACCAAAGAGAAAAATGAAGACAGGATGAAAGACAATTTCTCAGAGAAGAAAGAGAAAATGCAATTTAAAGTAACAGTGAGGGGAAGAACCCAAATGTACATGGTAGTCCTCTTGGCAGCTGGGGCTCTGAGGTTTGGATATTCAAGCTGTGCTGGCAAGCTGGGGCCCACAGCAAAGGTTTGGGCTGGCTTCTCTAAGGGGGAGCTGAGCGACTACAGCAGACTAAAGGTGGGTTCCGTGAAAATGCAAAATAAAATGGAAGCTGCATCACTGACTTTCAGAGGGATATTAATAATTCAGCTATCAAGTGTATCTGAAAGATTCATTTGAACCACAGCGGTGTCTCCCTGTGAAAAAAGTCAATGATAACTTCAGCAAGAAAAAGCCCGTCAAGAGCAAAACCTTGGACTTTAAGATGAACCAACTTCATTGCCTCCAGAGCAGCTGCTTTCTCCACCAAAGCAAAGATTTAATATTCAAAGACCATGTTCATCTCCCCAATACTGCCCCCCCACTGTGCTTTGAAGAAATACAGTTTTAACATTTTGTTTGTGTTATATGTCTAACCTAGAAATATAATGAATAAACTATTGAAAAATAAAATAACAGGAAAGAATTCCCCGGCAGTCCAGTGATTAGACTCCGCACCCTCACTGCAGGGAGCATGGGTTCGATCCCTGGTCCGGGAAATAAGATCCCATAAGTCACATAGCATGGCCAAAATATACTTCCACCCACCCCCCACAAAAACAACAACAACAACAGTGGGCAACATTCCCCATTCATCATATTGGCAAAGGTTAGTCTGGTAATATCAAGTCTTTCTGAGGTTATGGGGCAATAGGGACCCTCTTACGTTGTATGAGAGTGTAACCTGGAAAAACCACTATGGAAATCATTTGGCAATATCTAGTAGAGTTGACAGTATAATTCCACTTATAAAGTTATATCCAAATTCTCCCATATTTGCATAAGAAGGCATAGAAAAGTATGCTCATTGCAGCATTTTCTTACATAGAAATAAGTTGGGGTCCACTCTCGCTCGAGCCGGCCTGCTCTTCTAACAGCGTCTCCAACTCTAATAAACTTTATTTCTCTCTCATTCTGTCTCATGTCTGGAAATTCTTTCCAACCCGAACGTGGACTATGACATAATGGTCCCCAAATAACTGGTCAGATATCTCAGTGTAAAGTTTTAAAAAAAAAAAAAAAGAAGGAAGTTAGAAATAACATCCATAAATGAAAGAAGGGAATAATGATTCACGGTCTATTTATGTAATTGCACGTTATAGAGCTGTGCTGTCCAATATGGTGGCCACGAGCCACGTGTGTCTTTTTTAACATAATTTTTATTTATTCATTCCCTTTGGGCTGTGTTGGGTCTCCGCAACCGTGCAGGAGCTTTCTCTAGTTGCCGCAAGCAGGGGCTCCTCTCCGTTTCGGTGTGTGGATTTCTCATTTCAGTGAATTCCCTTGTTGCGGAGCACAGGCTCTAGGGCGCTCCCGCTTCAGTAGTTGCAGCGCTCAGGCTGAGCTCGTGGGCTCAGGAGCTGTGGTGAGGGCCTTAGTTGCTCCACAGCCTGTGGGAGCTTCCCAGACCAGGGATCGAACCCATGAGCCCCACACTGCAGGGTGGGTTCAGCCACTTGGACCACCAGCGAAGCCCCAGATGTGCCTATTTAAATTTACATTTATTAAAATTAATTCTAGAGGAAAATTTTTAAAAGAAATAAAATTTATTTTAGGGGAATTCCCTAGCCATCCAGTGGTTAGAACTCCATGCTTCCAGTGCAGGGGACATAGGTTAGTTCATGGTCAGGGAACCAAGATCCCACACGCTGCAAGGCACTGCCTCCCACCCCCCAAAACTAATTAATTCTATGTTTTAAATTGAAAATTTTAAATTAAGTTCCTCTATCAAGTTTAGCCACATTTCAAATGTTCAGTAGCCATGTGTGGCTGTTGGGTACTATATTATTGGACAGTGTGATAGAGGACATTTCATAACTGCAGAAAGTTCTATTGGACGGCACTGCTATAGAGCCGATAAAAGGAGCTATCTCATTTTCAAAGTGTTTCAAAATATACAAGTCTCAAAAATCTAAGTTTGATTGGAGAAACCAAGCTAGTTGCCGAAAAACACCTAGAGGATCGTCCCATTTAAATAGTTTGGAAGAAATTGATTGCACTGCCTTTAGAGACAGGAAGCATGTGGTGAAGTGAAGGATGAAGTGGCTGAAAGACTTCACAGATGCCCTTTTGCATCTTTTCAGTTTTGAAACAGGCTATTGTGTCACCAAAAAATAACATAAAGTTAATTCTCCTGGCCTCAATCAATTCAAGTAAAAGGCCCAAAGCAGGTAAAGTTTGTTTGGACTTTGCAAAATCATACTTCTTGGTTTTTTACTGAAACCTGCCTACCAGATTATCTTTTTAAAAAAGGAACATTGTGTTTCCTCTCTGTGGTATTTTACAGTTTCCACAGAATGCAAAATTTGACTGTTTGTA
Source organism: Cervus canadensis (assembly GCF_019320065.1). NCBI lineage: Eukaryota > Metazoa > Chordata > Mammalia > Artiodactyla > Cervidae > Cervus > Cervus canadensis. The sequence goes on from NC_057413.1 coordinate 39,123,516, forward strand.
CCGAAACTTCTATAGCAAGATCTGGCTCACGTCTCTGATTTGTTTCATGCGGGAACGAAAGTCTTTTGAGGGAACTGAGCTCCTGTAAGCTGTGTACCATGGCAGAAAAAGAAAAAGCCTTTAAGTGTGTGCAAAAAGTTCTGAGATAACTTATAAAGGAAAAGGGCAATAGACAAACACAGTGTGAACTTGAAGCTAAATTGCAATGCGTTGTCTAATAAGTCTGGCTTGAACCTATTAAAAATGCCCATGCTTTCACAGATATGTAGAAATAGTACGAAAACATTCATGGGCATGATAATCATTGCATTCAAGCTAGAGGTTCCCTCTGAGGAAGGAGGAAGGGGATCAGGAAGGCATATGCAGGGGATTCCTCTGAGTCTTTAATGTTGTACTCATTAAAAAATAGAGCAAATTAATAAGGTTGGAGAAGGTGGTGGTAATTCTGTGAGGTTCGTTATGGCTATGCTCTGCAGTTCTGTATTTATTTCATCATTTTGTAAAAGAAGGAAAGAGAAGGGAGAACACTGTTGGAAGCTTTAAATATGAAGACTGAGATGTGAGAGAGAATGTGACATTTGGTTGAGGAATTAAAAAAAGCTTCGGAGAATTCCAGGTGGTCCAGTGGGTAGGACTCAGTGCTCCCATTGCCAAGGGCCCAGGTTCAATCCATGGCTGGGGAGCTAAGATCCCGCATGGCTGGAGTGGCCAAAAAACCATGTAGTGGGATTCTACAGTGAGGGTGGATTTGCCCTGGAGAAGTCTGCCCAGGTGGGCGTCATGAGCTGGTACACTGGACCAGTGTACCATGTTGAAAGCAAAAAATATGCAGGGTCTTTTTAAAGAAAATGTAAGATCAGATATATGAATTTTTCTTTGAAGAATGGAAGTCATTTTTAAACAGTAAAGGGTTCACTAACTAGATTTGGAAAACTTTGGAAAGCTAAGTACAGTTCTCAAAGTGAATGCATCTTGACTTTGCACATAAACTGCTCTCAAGATTCTGGCATCCAAAGGGAAGAAAATAGGAATTCTCTTAGGGCCAATAAATTTGTAAAGACACTTTATTATGTAATTAGTTATTCCAAATGCTTATAACACATTCTTTAGATAAATTACAATTATCACTGTGAAACTTAATGATGGTTCAAAATTCGTATCAGTTGAGATAAATAGGGCATCTGTGAGCTTACGAAGCTTTTCCCAAAGGGGCAGTTTATTCAACAATAAAAATACCAATTTGTGATTATGGTGTTCAAAGACTTATCCCATAACATTATGTTAAATCAAGTGGATTCTTAAAGTTCCTTCCCCATACTCAAACACAGAACAATGCTGTTGCTTTGACTTTCTTTTCCAAAAATTTATATTTATTTATTTTTGACTGTGCTGGGTGTTTGTTGCTGTGTGTGGGCTTTCTCTAGTTGTGGCATGAAGGCTTCTCATTGGGTGGCTTCTCTTGTTGCAGATCAAGGACCTAGTTGCCTCCCAGCAAGCGGAATCTTCCCCAACCAGGAATAGAACCCATGTCCCCTGCACTGGCAGGCAAATTCTTAATCACTGGACCACCAGAGAAATCCTGACTTTTTCATGTCATATTGAGCAGTTTGCACTTCATTTTATTTTTAAATTAATTTTTATTGTTGTTTTTGTTTTGTTCTGCCATACTGTGCAGCATATGGGATCTTAGGTTCCCTGATCAGGGATGGAACCCTTGCCCCCCGCTTTGGGAGGTTGGAGTCTTAACCACTGGGCCACCAGGGAAGTCCCGGTATTTGCACTTTTGAAAGATCACACTGGCTGCCAAATGGAGAGTCAGAGGAAATAGGAGAGGATGGGAGAGGCAGCTGGATGCAGTTGTAGTAGTCCAGGTGAGAGGTGAGAGGTCGAAGGTGAGGAAGGATGAGCAGCAGGTAGAATCTGCAGGACCGGGAGGTGGAAGAGGCGGGAGGCAGGCAGTGGTGGTGGGGAGAAGGTGGTCGGAGGGAGAGTGTTAGGTTTCTGGTGAGGCTGATGAAGTGGGAGACAGGCGCAAAATGAGTAGCAGGTGCTGGGGAGAAGGTCAAGCTGCGGTTGGACATGTCAAGGCAGGGTCATGCCTAAGGTGTGTAGGCAAAATCTATAAACAAATTGACTTCCAAAATTGCTACAAAATACATGGCTTCCCAGGTGGCTCAGTGGTAAAGAATTCGGCTCCCCCCAGCCCCCGCCCCTGCAAATGCAGGAGATGCAAGAGACTCAGTTTCAATCCCTGGGTGGGGAAAATCCCCTGGAGGAGGAAATGGCAACCCATTCCAGTATTCTTGCCTGGGAAATCCCATGCACAGAGGAGCCTGGCGGGCTACAGTCCATGGGGTCACAAAGAGACTGAGCATACACCCACAGAATACCTAAGCCCAAGTGAAGTACAGTGACATACTGATGAAAATTTATATTAATGGGTAAAAAAATGTACTTATGTATTTTTTCATAAACCGTCCAACCTATACATGTGAAGATTTCTTTTGTGGTTCCCAGGCATCATCTCTTCCCATTCCGTCCAGAAATCATTGTTTCTTGGTCTGTACTGTCCAATGTGCTGTTCCTAGATAAGTTTTTTGCCTACCCTACACAGCATGTGGGATCTTAGTTCCCGGACCAAGGATCAAACCCCCCTGCATCCCTGCCTTGGAAGTGCTGAGCCTTAACCACTGGATCACCAGGGAAACCCAGGCTCCTGGCTAATTTTATACTTCCCACCACTGCAAGGAAATACGCTGTCATGGCTCTTTGGAATGTGTTTGATTTGGAACAACACAGATCTCTTTTCTTTCAGATCCCCCATACTTAATGCTGGTACATCGTTACCCAAGGTACAGTGTCATATTTGAATCCTGGCTTCTAATGACTCTCTGAAGAGTGACTACAGGGCTTCACAGATGACAACCACAAATGAAGCCTTACTCAGAATACACAGGAAAAGTAAAGGGTCATTTGTTTTCTGGTCATGTTACGTTGATCATTTGAAATTTGATCATGCGCACATACATCAACCCATGTTTCAGCCATATATTCTCTTGGGCTGTCTAGGACATAATCGCCGCCTTCTTGGAATGTGATTTTTTTTTTCCCCCAAGGATACGGCACCTCTGCCTTTCACACACAGCCACCAGCAGGAGGCAGCAAGAATATGAGGTCTGTCCATCCTTTGAGGAACTTCCCTGTAGCTTATACTGTAAAGAATCTGCTTGCAATGTAGGAGACCTGGGTTTGATCCCTGGGTTGGGAAGATCCTCTGGAGAAGGGAATGGCAACCCACTCCAATATTCTTGCCTGGAGAATCCCATGAACAGAGGAGCCTGGTAGGCTACAGTCCATGTACTCACAAAGAGGCGGACACGACTGAGCGACTAAGCCCAAGCCCATCCTTTGAGCTGCCTGTGTGACCAGAGACTAACCTGGGAGGTGGCCACATCAGCTGGAGAGAAGGGCTGGCTGGCTTGCAGAGTTGAGGTCTTAAAAGTCTCAGGAGGAGGCAGGCAGAGCCACCCCCCGGGGACAAGCTGGCATGAGGTGCAGACTGTAGGGCAGTGGGTGACTTTCCTGGGTGCCAGCAGGGCCCATGGAGCAATGCCAGCCGCCAGGGACATGCAGGGTGAAGGCCACCTGCCACCCTTTCCAGCCCCATCTCCCCAGATTGTTGTCTGCTCCAGCCCTTTTCAGTCCCGGGTGCCTGGAGAGCCCGGCTGCGGCCTTCCCTGCCTGGAGGGATGCAGTAACCCATGCCGATGTACATGCGGTGCTAAGGAGGTCACAGTCATGACCTTTTAGTATTGTCCTTGCCTGTCTGCTCATCTGTCTGGACAGTAAGTCCCTGACATATGAACCTTCAAGTTGTGAACTTTCTTTTTTTTTCCATTTATTTTTATTAGTTGGAGGCTAATTACTTTACAATATTGTAGTGGTTTTTGCCATACATTGACATGAATCAGCCATGGATTTACATGCGTTCCCCATCCCGATCCCCCCTTCCGCCTCCCTCTCCAACCCATCCCTAAGTTGTGAACTTTCAAAGACACCAACGTGTCCCCGTATCCAGCTGTTGTACTGCACTACCCCCTGCTTTTTAAGGTACTGTACTGGAAGATTAAAAACGTTTTATTTTTTATGCTTATTTATTTTTATGTATTATTTGTGTGAAAAGTATCATAAATCTATTACAGCAGCGTACTACATAGCTGAATGTCTTAGTTGGGTACCTAGGCTAACTTTGTTGGACTTAACAAATTGGACTTACCAACGTGCCCTTGGAACAGAGTTCGTTTGTATGCAGGGGACTGACTGTGCTCCCCACTGGGAAAGAACTTCCGAAGAGGCAGGGACCTTGTCTGTCCCGTTCACTGCTGTGTTCCCAGCACGCAGCAGTGGGGCAGGCTGGAGGAGCCCTGGGCTCCATGCTACAGCTGGCCATGATAAGCCTTTTTCACACTGAATCTGCATCTTACCAAAAAAAAATGAAGCAATGAACTGATTTTTCTTTTGTATTATAACTCAGTTTTTCTAGGAGCATTAGACCCAACAAAGGAAGATGGCTCCCTACACATCCTTTAAAGGGCATGTCTTCCCTAGACTTTCAACACTGCTTTGGGGCGTGTCCTGGGAGGCCTGTCCACACAGATGGAGGGTGTGGTGGTGGTGAGTGAGGCCTCCTTGGCAACTGGGTCTGGAGACCAGAGGCGGTGGTCCTCCTCTCCAGAATCTATCACAAGGCCCACTGCTCTCGGTAACTGTCTGTGGGGGGAGACGGCCTCCCTGTCATTGGACGAGTATCTACCTATGCCTTGGTTGTGTCATCTGGGATAGAGAAAAATCTGGGGGCAGGGGGACGCGGGATCAACCACCTCTGGCTGAGTGCTTTCAGACTCAAAGAGCTTCCTCTCGGACTCACAGAGCTAGACCCTCCTTGGGGACCTCAGCCCCTGCTCTGTACCCACATCTCCACTCCTGCAAAATCGAAGCTGCCTTTTCCCTTGACTGTTACTTATCTTGCTGCTCCCACCTGAGATGAGGACTTCCCCTGGAAATCTTTCTTCACCTCCTCACTTCTGAGCAAGGTGATCTGATTTCAGCACCTGTCTTTCTTCTACCGTATGGAAGGTAACATTTTATTGTCTGTGTCTGCTTCACTCCAAAACTGGAAGCTCTGGGAGGAAAGAAATGATGTTTATTTCCTTCATCAGTGTTGCCCAAGAGCCTAGCACAGCACATGACAGAGTGGGCACTTAAGAAATAATCAACTGGGGACTTACTGGTGGTCCAGTGCCTAAAATTCCGTGCTCCCAATGCAGGGGACCAGGGTTTAATCCCTGGTCAGGAAACTAGATACCATATGCTGCCACTAAAGATCCCACCAGTGACCAGTGAAAGTCACTCAGTTGTGTCCGACTCTTTGTGACCCCATGGGCTATACAGTCCGTGGAATTCTCCAGGCCAGAATACTGGAGTGGGTAGCCATTCCCTTCTCCAGGGAATCTTCCCGACCCAGGGATTGAACCCAGGTCTCCTGCGATATAACTGCAGGCGGATTCTTAACCAGCTGAGCCACAAGGGAAGCGCATGCTGCAGCAAAGACTGAAGATCCCAAGTGCTGCAATGAAGCTCTAGTGCAGCCAAACAAGCATAGAAATAAATAGAAATAAATATTTAAAAAATGATGAACTGTACTTGAAAACTGAGTGACCTTTTATAACAATTTTAAGAAATAAAATTCATCCTTTTAAAATGTATAATTCATTGGTTTTTAGTATTAATATATTCACAGAGTTGGTCAACCATCACCATTATATAATTTCGGAACAATTTTCATCATCACAAAAAGAAACCCATTAGCCAATCACCATTCCTCCCTCCCTTGGTCCCTGGAACCACTAATCTACTTTCTGTCTCTATGGATTTTCCTCTTCTGGACATTTCATACAAATGGAATCATTCAATTTGCGACCTTTTGTGTCTGCTCCTTTCATTCAGCATGTTTTCACGGTTCATTCATGTTGTAGCATGTATGAGTACTTGATTTCTTTTTATGGCTGAAGAATAGTCCATTTTATAGATATACTACATTTTATCTGAAGAGTCTTTAGCATTTTTGTTTGCTTGCTTCTCTGTTTTGTTCTTATCTTTGGGATTTCAACTAGGCAACAACACATACAGAAAAAAGGTTGCAAGGCCGTACACAGTGGCTTCCATGGCTAGAAAAATGATTTGTTTTCCTCTAAATTTTCTTTTCTTTCTTTTCTTAAGTATAGTTGATTTATAATGTTTTGTTAGTTACTGTTGTCGAGCAAAGTGATTCAGTTATTACATATGTATTCTTTTTTTGTATATTATTTTCCATTATGGTTTCTCATAGGCTATTGAACATGGTTCCCTACACAGTAGGACCTTGTTGCTTATCTACTTTGTATATAGTAGAGTGGATATGTTATCTACTTTAGATATAGTAGAGTGGGTATGTTGCTCCCAAATTCCTAACTTATTCTCCCCACCTTTTGCCTTTGGTAACCATAAGGTAACTTCACTGCACACCCTGCCATCTGCGAAGAGGTCTGCAAAGGGTTGGGCAGGTGGAAAGAAATCCCCTGGAGAAGCAAGGGAAAGAAGCAGGGGGAGGAGGGGATGTGGAGTTCAGGAATGTGATTTCCAAAACAAGAAATCCTCCCCAGCTTGCAGGAAGGATCTCTGAGGAGGGGGAAAGGACCTCTAAGGGACTGTCCCACTCAACCTGCTCCTGCGGTACTGACGGGAGACACTCTAGGCTTTGTCATCACACTCTAGGCTTTATCACAGGCTTTATCATCCCCCTTAGCCCAACATCAAGGCCTTGGAGAGAACTGACATCTTTATAATATCAAGTCTTTCTCTGTAAGTACACTGTGTATCTTTTCATTAATTTAGAACATCTTCCAGTAGGTTTTATCATTTTCTCCACAAAGGGTTTGCACTCCTATTGTTAAATTTATTCCTAAGTACTTTGTATTTTTGTTACTATTGCAAATGGTATATTTTTAATTAAAATTTTTATTGCAACATAACATGAAGTGCAAAGTCAAGTGCAGAACTTGACTTTTATATATGTATATAGTCATGTAACCAAACAGTATATTTTAAAAGTTACACTTTCTGATGGTTACTGATGAGAAATGCAAAAATTATATATATATATATTTTCTGTATTTATTTTGGACTAGAAATCTTGCTAAACTCACTTGCCAATTCAACATGAATTTTCTTTTGGGGTTGTTACACACACATTTCATCTGCAAATACTGACGGTCTTGTTTCTTTCCAACCCCTATATATTTGCTGTCACTATTTATTGGACTAGCTAAAACTTTCATTATTGTATTGACTAGGATTGTTGAGAGCAGGTTTCTTTGCCTTTTTTCTCATCTTAAAAGGAAGGCTTTCAACACGTTATTATTATCGTGATGTGTGCTGTTGGATTTTTGAAGATGTCCTTCATCAGGTTATGGCTTTTTCTTCAGTATCAATGGATGTTGAATATTTTGAGCAGTCTTTCTGCATCAATTAAGTAAACTTTTTCCTCCTTAATGTCCATATTTCTCCTACTCTAACATTTTGTTTTTTAACTTTGATATACATATCTTCTCCACTTTCCCTTCTCAGTCCTCTTTACCCATCCAGTAAGCGTTGGTCTTCTCTGGTTTCCTTCATCACTGCTCACTCTTCAAGCTCCTTCTCCTTGTATGTTTCCTAGGATTTCAAAGGTTGGGGGATGATGACAGGGTTTTTAGACACTGTGTTTCCCCACAGTCTGCTCCCCTCCACAAGCACAAGTCTGAATTCAAGTTAAAGCACTGAATTAGAAGATAGGTGGCTTGAATTCCAGACAATTCCGATTGTCTCCAATTGCCTTTTCACACTGTCCATGGGGCTCTCAAGGCAAGAACAGTTAGAACAGGACATGGAACCACGAACTGGTTCCAAATTGGGAAAAGAGTACGTCAAGGCTGTATATTGTCACCTTGCTTATTTAACTTACATGCAGAGTACATCATGTGAAATGCTGGACTGGAGGAAGCACAAGCTGGAATCAAGATTGCCGGGAGAAATATCAATTACCTCAGATATGCAGATGACACTACCCTTAGGGCAGAAAGTGAAGAAGAAATAAAGAGCCTCTGGATGAAAGTGAAAGAGGAGAGTGAAAAAGCTGGCTTAAAACTCAACATTCAGAAAACTAAGATCATGGCATCTGGTCCCATCACTTGATAGAAAATAGATGGGGAAAAAATGGAAACAGTGAGAGACTTTATTTTTTGGGCTCCAAAATCACTGCAGATGGTGACTGCAGCCATGAAATTAAGAATCGCTTGTTCCTTGGAAGAAAAGTTATGACCAACCTAGATAGCATATTAAAAAGCAGAGACATTACTTTGCCAACAAAGGTCTGTCTTGTCAAAGCTATGGTTTTTCCAGTAGTCATGTATGGATGTGCGAGTTGGACCATAAAGAAAGCTGAGCACTGAAGAACTGATGCTTTTGAACTGTGAGGCTGGAGAAGATTCTTGAGGAGAGTCCCTTGGACTGCAAGGAGATCCAACCAGTCCCTCCTAAAGGAAATCAGTCCTGAATATTCATTGGAAGGACTGATGCTGAAGCTGAAACTCCAATACTTTGACCACCTGATTCGAGGAACTGACTCATTGAAAAAGACCCTGATGCTGGGAAAGATTGAAGGCAAGAGGAGAAGGGGACAACAGAGGATGAGATGGTTGGATGGCATCACCCACTCGATGGACATGAGTTTGAATAAGCTCCTGGAGATGGTGATGGACAGGGAAGCTGGGCGTGCTGCAGTCCATGGTGTTGCAGAGTCAGACACAACTGGGCGACTGAACTGAACTGTGTCTTCAGTTATGCACCAAGACAAATCCCTTAGGAATCCGCTTTCAGTCTGGTAAATAAAATCCCTGCCCTGCCTACCCCCAGGATTGGTTGGTAACTAGGGGGTAGTAGAAACACTGCAAATTATTCACAGGTCGGGGGTTGTTGCTGTTACCAATAGTAGAAGTATTGTGAGATAACCGATATACCTTGCATTTTGAAGCTAGTGGAATTTAGATCCAATCACACTTCCGATCAGCAGTGTGGTTCGTTACTTGTGCACTTGTTAACTTCACCTTTCTGAACCTGTCTCCTTTTTCTGGCTTGCAGATAAGAAATGGAAAGCACTTGACACATATTAAGAGCCCAGTAAATGGAGCGATTTATTTGAAAAGCATTAAAAACATTCCATAAACGGAAGGAGTAAATCCTCCGTGGGTTCTAGCCTCGGAAACACTCAAGTCAGTTGTCCAGCACCAGTAACAGCGCCCAGGTACACACAGGAGGTAAGGCGAGGAGGGTGACCGCAGAGAAAAATCCTCCTCCTCTGTACCTCGAATCCCCACCGTCGGGCTTCCATGTGGTGAGAAACGCCAAAGTGACCGGGGAAATGAGCCGAATCATTCACTCCGACAACAGCAAGCGGGATCCAGCTTCGGGGATTAGTGCTCAGCGGCGCGGGGACATCGCGCAACAGCCGCAACCCCACCGGTCCAGTTTGGGGCTCGCGAACGCGTTGCCTACTGCCGCCGCCGCTAGGAGGCGCTCGTCCGGCTCCGCGGCCCGCACAGGTCCTTCTGCGCAGGCGCGCCTCCTCTGCGCTGGCGTCCCCGCCCCCACACGAGTTACGCTCGGGCGGCGCGTTCCCGGCCATTTCTGACGCTGAGAGAGGCGGCCGGGAGCCGAGCGGAAGCGCCGCGCGCCTCCAGCTGAAGGAGGGGTGGGGTGAGGAAAGAAGTGGTGCCGGAAGTGGGGCTCAGTCGCCTGCAAGGCGGGCGGGGGGAGCAGGAAGGAGGCGGTGGCGGCTGGGCGGGGTGTGGCCTCCGGAGGCGGCGGGCGCTGCGATTGGCCCTGGATTGTGGCGACGGCGACGATTGGCCCCTGTGGGCCGAGCAAGGTGCGCCCGGGTGGCGGCCGTTGAAATTCAAAAGTGGCGGGTGTGGCAGCGCAGGGGCCGGCGGCGCAGGGGCCCGGAGCTCGCGTACCCTGTGTCGCGAGCGCGCGAGAGAACGCGGGTCCCGGGAGCCCCGGCTCTGTGTCGTCTTCAGTGCGCTTGCCCGGCGTGAGTGGCCCCGAGCCGGACATGGAGCCGCAGGTGAGTGGCGGGCGGCGCGGGGACGACAGCCGGCTGCCGCACCCCTCAGCGCTGACCGGCCGGAGGCCTCGGTCCGGCCGGCGGGGCCCAGATTCGCGTGCCCTGCTCCGTGGGACGGATCCGGAGTGGAGAGCGGAGAAGGCAGGGAGCGGCCCCGGAGGGCGGGGGCACGTCGGCCTGCCTTCTCGCAGTTTCAGGGAGCCCCCGCACCCTTCCTCACTTTCGTGTATCGAGGATTTCCCGTTTCGAATCTTCAGGCTTGTCTGAACACGTTCCCTCCCGTCCATTCAGTGTGAGTTCCGAGATGGCCTCTAGCCCTGGGGAAACGGTGACTGAAGCCGAATCCCTGCTAATGCCTGTTCGTGTCCTCTCTCTCCTCTTTGCAGCCGCTTGCGGGCATCGGAAGGGAAGAGGGTGGAGTACTCTGAACTGAAGGACTTTGCATTATCTCTCCTTCCCTGGTTTTGCAGAGATCTCTGCTCAGTGGGACTGGTTAACTTAATGTCTCCTCCCATCAGTGCCCTGCGGCACCCCACGACCTCCTGCAGCCTCCTCCGTCCAGCGGAGAGAAGTGTGTTTGTGACAGAGTGGGGTGACTTCTGGTGCCAGAAAAGGGCTCCTGCCAGAATCCTCTGTTTACTTCTGTTTGGCATTCAGATTTACCCAAAGTCAAGTTGCTACAAAGAGAGAGTTTTTGTATCCTGCCAGCCAGAGAGTGGAGCAGTGTGTTGTGACAATGAAAAAGAATACAAGCCTTCTCATGTTTATTCATCACATATTTACCAGGCATATACGATGTGCTTGGGATGCAGCAGAGATCCCTGTCGTCATGGAGCTGCCATTCTTTGGGGCGACAGGCAATATGTGATAAGTAAATTGTCTAATGCTGTTAATGTTTTAAGGGCTGTTGAGAAAAGGAAAAGTTTGAGCAGATTAAGAGGGGAAGAGGGGAGGCCAGCTGGCAAGAGAGACAATTAAATTGGGTGGTCTTAGTAAGCTCCCAGTGCAGAAGGTGAGAGGTGAATAAAGACTTGGAGGAAGTGAGGAAAACAGGTAAGGGGTTATTAAGATCATTCCAGGCAGAGGGAATCCCGTAGCGCAAAATCTCTAGAGTTGTATAGCAAAGCCGGATTGGAATGAGCAAGAGGGAATGTTGTGGTGAGGGAAGTCGGATAACGGACTTCTTGCACAGGCCGCTGTGAAGACTTTGGTTTTTTTCTCTGAGTGAAATGGGGAATCACTGGATGGTTTTAAGCAAAGAGAGACAAGATCTGTCTTACATTTTAAGAGGGCCATTCTAGCAGCTGCATTGAGATTAGCTTGTAAAGGAGCAAGGATAGAAATAAGGAGAGCTGTTAGGAATGTGGCGGGTTTTCTCAGCTTTCAACATTATTGACATTTCATTGGGGGTGGAGGGCTGTCCTGTACATTGGCTGATGTTTAGCAGCATTCCTGGCTTCTATCCATTAGGTGACAGTAGCAACCCCCACCTGACCATGCCAGTCAGAGTGTCTCCAGACACTCACACATCTCCTGGGGGTAAAGTCATCCCTAGCTGAGAACCAGTGGCGTGTGATAATCCAGGTGAGAGATGATGGCGATTTGAGTCATGGGAGCAGCAGGGGAAGTGGTAACAAGTGGTCTGATTCTGGATCTATTTGGAAGATAGAGTTGGCTACATTTGCTGACATTAGACTTTGTGGTATATAAAAGAATGAGAGGACTTCAGATGTATTTGCTTGAGCAGCTGGAAGAGGGAGTTATATCAGCTGAGATGGAGGAAGCTGCAGGGTCGAAACGATTACACGGCACGCGGTCAGAGTTTGGCATGTTTACTAGGATTCCAAGTGGTGACATTGAGAAGGCAGTTCCGTATGACTTCAGAGTCAAAGTCTGAGCTGGAGACGTAAGCTTGGGAGTTGGCAGCATATGAGTGGTGTGTAAAGCCATAGGAGTGGCCCAGAACATAGAGATTAGAAAGACCACTGTTAAAATTTGGGGAGATGAAGAGGATCTACCAGAGAGGTAGGAAAACCAGGAGAAGATGGTCTCCCGGGAGCTAAGTGAAAAGAGTGTATTTAGGAAGAGGGAGTGATCAACACAGGGTGACTTATGGCCTTGAGAGCAGTTTTGGGGAATGGTGGGAGTGAAAGTCTGATTGGGTTTAGGAGAGAAAGACTCTTTTTGGTTGGAAGCAATAACAGTGTGTGTTGTATACTGGCTGGAAGGATCCAGGAGAAAGGGGCAGTGATGGTGCAGAAAAGGAAGGATTGCCTGGGTGCTGTTCTTGAGTGGGTGAGGAGTGGGAGCAGACCTACACATGATGACTTAGCAGCAGGGCGTCCATCTCTGAACCTGGGAAGTGGTATAGGAGGGGTTCAATGAAAATCTGCTTTTATATTATGGAAGGTGATATTATGGAAGGAGTGGAAAGTTGGGAGTTGTCCTGTCCAGCTTTATAGATGGGAGAAAATTAAATACTGTGCTCTTTGGAGTTGTCCTGAGTAAACAAACCTTTGAACACATTTTCTGAACCCACACAAATTCCAAGGAGGTAAGTCTTTAGGTAATCCACTATCTTAGCATAGGGAGAACAATAGGCATTTTTGATTAAGAAATTCAATGTTTGACCTTGAAATACTGAAAAGAAAAATTTACTTTTCATACTACATTTAATTAAAAATTAAAATCAGTATTCTTTGTGCAAAATTCTGCAAGTGGCAGGAAAAAGAGAATGCAGCCTTTTTTTTTTTCCCCTTTTTATTTGTATATGAGCCAGTAGTTTGAACGTATTACAGTTAAGTATATCCCTGCTGGTGGATGGGCTTCCCTCATAGCTCAGTTGGTAAGAATCAATAAACTAAAAATTAAAAAAAAAACAAAAACAAGGATATCAGATTGTTTCAGAGTTTTCTCTGTGAGCATCCCTGAATCTCTGTATCACAAGTAGTTCAACCTTACTTTCCTGAAGTTAAACTTAGCATCTCTTAAAAATTAGCTTTCAGGTACTCTCAGATCTCTCCATGTTACTTCTCACAACTGCATGTGAATCAACAATATTTAAAAACAAGAAGTTTAACTGAAAAACAAACACAGCTTTTCCTCCTGTGATCTTGAGAAGCAGGGCAGGCTTCTTGGAGTCAGCCAGACTTGGTCTCCTTCGTTGCCTGCCCTCTGCTCCCCCACTCCATGCTACCTCTGCTTAGCCCTGAGACTCTTAGAATATCCCCTCTCAACTGAGTTCCTGGGGAATTAAGCTCTAATGCCCTAAGGCATCCTTTGCATCTAATGTATTAACTTCTCTCTTGAGCAGTTAGAATGGTGAGAGCTGTTTACATTCTTGGGAGAATTGAGAAGACAGTTCATTTTCTGTAGAGCTTTCTCTTGTACCCTTTTGGAAAGGCTGCCCTGGAAAGTATGCTCTGGGCAGGCAGGGACTTTACATTCGTTACTCTTGCCCCAGGGCCTAGAACAGCATCTGGTCCAGAGCATCATTCAGCAAACCTAGTGGGACAGACCCATGATGAATGGATGGATGAGGGAATGATGCCATCCCTCTGCTGTGATAACCCTCACCTTCTATTTCCATTCATTCTTTGCACTGGACATGGTTCACTTAAAAAAACTTTAAAAATATGCCTTAGTTTATCTTTTTTTGTATAATTTTGTTTATTTATTTTTGTCTGTGCTGGGTCTTTGTTGCTGCTCGGGTTTTTCTCTAGTGGTGTGTGAGGGCCACCCTCTAGTTGCTGTGTGGGCTTTTATTGTGGTGGCTTCTCTTGTGGAGCACAGGCTCAATAGCCGTGGCTTATGGACTCCGTTGCTCCACAGCATATGAGAGCCTGCCAGACCAGGGGTCGAGCCTGTGTCCCCCACACTGGCAGGCGGGCTCTTTACCACTGAGCCACCAGGGAAGCCCCTAAACCTTTTTAATTTTTTTATTCTTTGGCTGCAGTGTGCAGTATGCAGCATCATAGTTCCCTGACCAGGGATTGAACCTGAGCCCCCTGCAGTGGAAGCACGGAGTCTTAACCACTGGACCACCAGGGAAGTCCACAGTTCACTTGTTCAGTACAAATTGAGTCATACTGTTCTCCTAACTTAACGACGTCAGAGGCCTCTTGCTTTCAGTAGACCCAGACTCCATGCTGGCGTCCCGGCTGCCGTGGTCTTTCCCTCTGCCTCTGCTCTCCTCCCCACTCTGCACATCCCTGTGTTCAGCTGAAAAGAATAACTGTCATTCCTTGCACATCCCTCCCCTTGCTTTCTGCCTGGAATGCTCCTCCTCAGCCCAGCCCATCAAGCCAGCTCTTTCTCATCCTCAAGGCTCAGCCTGAAAATACTTTGTAGGATTGTGTCTACCACTCTCCCCATCTAAACTGGATGCCCACTCCCTCCTTGGGGATCCTTTCCTGATCACACTCAGTAAGATTTAATCATCTCTTTACATTTTACTTGCCTACTGTCCTGTGGCCATTCTGAGGACAGGGACCACGCCTGTTACTCCAAAATCCAGATCATTTCCTGGCATGTAATAGGCACTTGGTAAATACCGAATGAAGTAAACTGAAGGGCAGAGAGAAACCGGCCTTGGAATTAGTAGTTACCCATAGTGAAAATCAGAAATTGATCTATCCGTGGTGCTTTCCCGAGGGGGACAGGAGAAGGGTGACCACGTGTCCTGGCTTGCATAGGAGTGACCTGATTTTAGCATTGAGAGTTCTGTGTCCCAAGAAACCCCTCAGTCCTTGGCACACCAGGATGGTTGGTCCCCCGAGGCAGGAGTAAGCAGAGGTTGGGCGTGATCCCCAGACCCTGAGCTGGACTGCTTGGAGGAGAGGCTCTTCCTTTCCCTTACCCCCACCGCACACCTGTCCTTGGTGCTTTCCACTGATCATGCTGCTACTCTTATCTTCCCCTTGCCAGCCCGCCTACTCCCACTTCATTATTATTTATATAGCCTCTTTCATATATTGTTTCACATGCCTGATCAGAAACTCTATCTGGCTCTCCATGCATGCAGGGCCCAAACCTAAACTCCTTAGCGCGGCATCAATGCCCTATGAGACAGTGTGGTCCAGTGGTTAAAAACACAGCCTCCAGAACCAGACTGTCTAGCTTCTAACCCCAGCTCTTCCTTTTATTCATCAACGACCTTAGCCCAGCTCTGTTACTTCCCAGCAGCCTTCCTTCCCTCATCTGCAAGGTGGGCTAATAGTAGCACCTCCTCCATGGGCTGCTGTGAGGTTTAAGTCAGCTGATTCAGATAAAACGTTTGAAACTGTTCCTAATAAATGTTACCTACTCTTTCCAGCCAGCCTTCAGCCTGGTCTCTTTTCTAAGTCACTCCCTTGTTTATGATTCTCAGCTCTCACTGAAAGAGTTCATCGGTTTCTCAGCCATGCCATGTGCAGGCCAAGCTTTTGCCTTCCAAAAGGAGGGCTCCTTCTCTGCTGATTTAGGTCCTCCCCTTAACGTTAGCTGAAGTCCAGCATGTGTCTTTACGTCTTGTCCCTTAGGGACTGTGTCGTGTCCCACCTCCCTCCATGGTTTTTGGCTGGCACCTCATCTGAGAGCCCCAGGGTGTGGCCCCAGGGGTACTGAGTTGATGCTTGTTGGAGATGGTGTTGAGAATCAGGCTCGGGGGCCATAAAGGGGAGCTCCTGGGACATTTGGGCCTCAGGGTGTGTTCTGAAAGGCCTCTCTCTTTCCAGCAGAGGTCACCATTGTTGGAAGTGAAGGGCAACATAGAGCTGAAGAGACCCCTGGCCAAGGCCGCTTCCCGGCTGCCTCTCTCGGGACGCAGGCTGAAGAGGGGGCCCGACCAGATGGAGGAGGCGTTGGAGCCGGAGAAGGTGAGCTGGGTGTGGAGATCCATGGACGTGTGTCTGAAACCATCAGGGAAAGAGCTGTGGAGCCCACCCCACCCTTGTCTTTCCCCAGAAAAGAACACGAGGCCTGGGCACCAGAGTGACCACGACCCACCCCAGAGCAGCAGCCCTCAGCTCTGTGCCACAGACACAAGGCCAGACCGCAGGTGGGCGCCAGGGCTGGAGAGAGACCTGGTCCACAGTTCAGCTCACTTCTGTCTTTGTCTTTTCTTTCGATCGTAGCTGATTGTGAATAGGTAACATGTTTCACTGGTTTCAAAGTTCCGAAGGCACAGAAGTTTTTGTGCAGTTGAGAACTCTCCCTCCTGCTTCTGTTCCCCAGTCCCCCAGCCCCCTCCCTAGGGGCAGCTGTGAGTCCTTCCAGGGATGTTCTGTGGGTTTGCAAGCAGATATGGGCGTGCCCCCCGGTGTGTTTCACACGCACTAGCATACTTCACACACTGTTTGCCTGCCGCCCCCCAGCTCTTTTCACTTGTCTTTGTCCAACTTGTTTCTTGGCATGTTGGTCCTAGGGAGGATATCTTTAGGAGCTGGTCAGATTTAGAGGAAGAGGAAGGTTATCTTATTTCTAATCTTCTGAAAAAGCAACTCCTCTGTCTTTGGACACACTCCCAGCCCGAGTGCATGCTACCCTGTGCGTCATGACTCTGCTCTTCCTCTCCTCTGTCTCCCAGCAGTGCCCAGAGCTCCCAGGAAGTCAGCACCCCGATGTTCCATGGCTGTTGCCCCAGGTAATAATAGTGTCTGAGAGCCAAGGCTGAGAAGGGGTTGGGGGTGAAGGAGGTGGGTAGAGGTGGAGGGACCCTGGTGTTATCGCCCCTGATGCCACCTTTCTGATTCTCTAGTGCTGAAGACTCAGAAGCCAGGTCCTGTTGTTCCTGCCCAGAAGCCTGGAAGTAGGTGACAAATAAGATCTTGGGTGAGAGGCTGGGATGGGGAGAGGAGGTGGTGAGTGCCCAGAACAATCCTTTTGGTCCTTTCCCTGCCTGAAAGAGAAGGAGACGGAGCCTCAGGTGTGGAGGCCCTAAGGCTAGGAGGGAGAAAGGAGACAGAGCTAGGGCTGCCCTGACCTTGGTCTTCTCTGTGCCCATCTTAGCGACAGCTGCGCCTCCCATGGTGGGAGGGAAGAAACCCAAACGTCCGGCCTGGGACTTAAAGGGGCAGTTATGTGACCTCAACGCAGAGCTGAAATGCTACCGTGAGAGGAAGCAGGTGCTGGACCAGGAGAACCAACAGCTGCAGGACCAGCTCCGGGAGGCCCAGCAACAGGCCTCGGCCCTGGGGGCAGAGCGCAGGACCCTGGAAGAGGAGTTGACCAGGGTGCGGGCCCAGGCTGAGCAGCGCCAGCGGGAGCTGGGGAACCTGAGTGCCCGCGTCCTGGAGCTGGAAGAGCGGCTGGGCACGCAGGAGGGCTTAGTGCAAGAGCTCCAGCAAGAACAGCTGAGATTACAGGAGGAGCGCAGGGGACTGGCTGCCCAGCTGGGCGAGCAGGAGGTGAGGGCTGGCTTCTCTCTAGGTGGCCCAGAAGTTGCTTTGGGCTTTGAAGTCCTGAGCACCTCTGTCCGGCAGCACCGTCCCCCACCCTGCTCCCTGCTCGCCCCCACTCTGCACACTTCTGCTCTGTCCTGCTTCCTGCCCCACTTCACCCCATTCTGACTTTCCATAACCCTCCCCTCTGCCATCTGCGTCTCCTCTACTTCTCCACCTCCTTTCTTTCTGTCCATCTTCACTGATGGTCACGGATGGACCTTCACTGATAAAGGTCCCCATGCATTCTCTCCCATCTGTCATCCGTTTGGCTCCTTGGTGAGCACCAACTAGAATGAGTTACTTGTAATCTCTCAAATGACTCGATTCTCAATTCAGGGCATTTGGCACATCCCTCTTTGTGGAATATTCTCTCTGCACCACATCCTTCCCTTGGTTCACTCCCGCGCTTTCGGGTGTCAGCCTAGATATCCTTCCTTGTGCCCTTTCTGGTGCTCCCATGTACTCCTTATTCTAATACTATGATTAACATTCACTTGTCTCTTCTTTACCAGACTCTGAAGTCCTTGGGGTCAGGGGCCAGCCCACCTCCCACCCCTAGTCCCATCATGAAACTTCTTACTCTTGGTTGTGTCTCATCGTCCATGTCTGTTCTGTTCTGGACAGAGGAGGCTGCAGACCTCAGAAGCTTCTCTGTCGGACAGCCAGGCGGAGGTGGCATCTCTGCGCCAGGAGGCTGCAGCCCGGGAGGCCGTACTGGCTGAGCGGGAAGACCGTCTCCACGGGCTCGAGATGGAGCGCCGGCGGTTACACAACCAGCTGCAGGAACTCAAAGGCAACATCCGAGTGTTCTGCCGGGTCCGCCCCGTCCTTCCAGGGGAGTCCACCCCATCCCCTGGCTTCCTTCAGTTTCCCTCTGGCCCCTGTGGACCCTCTGACCCTCCAACCCGCCTCAGCCTCTCCCGGTCTGATGAGCGGCGTGGGACCCTGAGTGGGGCGCCAGCTGCCCCTACCCGCCATGACTTTTCCTTTGACCGGGTGTTCCCACCGGGGAGTGGACAGGATGAAGTGTTTGAGGAGATTTCCATGCTTGTCCAGTCAGCGCTGGATGGCTATCCAGTGTGCATCTTTGCTTATGGCCAGACAGGCAGTGGCAAGACCTTCACCATGGAGGGCGGGCCTGGGGGAGACCCCCGGCTGGAGGGACTGATCCCTCGGGCCCTGCGGCACCTCTTCTCTGTGGCCCAGGAGCTCCGTGGCCAGGGCTGGACCTACAGCTTTGTGGCAAGTTACGTAGAGATCTACAACGAGACTGTCCGAGACCTGCTGGCCACTGGGGCCCGGAAGGGCCAGGGGGGTGAGTGTGAGATTCGCCGGGCAGGGCCAGGCAGCGAGGAGCTTACGGTCACCAACGCGCGCTACGTTCCGGTCTCTTGTGAGAGGGAGGTAAGTGCTGAGGGCCACTAGGCCTGGACGTGGGGTCGGAGGGCTGGGGTGCAGGCAGAGTGATGCAGTACGGAAGTGGGGGGAGCGGCAGGGTGAGGAAGGGCAAGTGGTGAAGACAGATGGGATGTTTGGCTTTGGCTGCTGAGCTGTGAGGTGGAACCAAGGCGTGGAGAGAAGTGACATGTCTCCTGAGACGGGTGCCCCTGGGCCCCACATGGCAACCTCTGTCTCATCTCTGCCCCCTCTGCTTGTGCAGTTCACGACATCCCTGCTGGCCTCCAGGCTTTTCCTCAACCTGCTCATCACACCTGTGGATCAGGGCTTTTGCACCTCCTCTGTCCATTGCCTGACATGGTCTTATGTTCCTTTCCCAGCAGGGCCTGGATTGCCCCCTAACCACCTTAAAGTTTTTAAGGTGTTGAGGCCATCCCTGACCATCTTTTTTTTTTTTTTTTTTTAAACTTTTGGCTGCACTGCATGACTTATGGGATCTTAGTTCCCCAACCAGGGATTGAACCTGTGCCCTGGCAGTGAAAGCACCAAGTCCTAACCACTGGACTGTCAGGAAAAGTTATCCCTTCTAAAATCAGAACCCTCACCATCACACACTGCTTTTCTATTTTTATTCCTTGATAATCTCAGACACACCGTGTATTTTAATTATTTAGTCTTTTGCTGGCTAGAAAAAAGCACCAAGAAGGCAGGTGCTGGGTCTTGCTTATTGCCGTATCTGACCTGTGGGTTCCCAGGTGGCTCGGTGGGTAAAGAATCTGCCTGCAGTGCAGAAGACATAGACGCGGGTTTGATCCTTGGGTTGGGAAGATCCCCTGGAGGAGGGCACGGCAACCCACTCCAGTGTTCTTGCCTGGAGAATCCCATGGACAGAGGAGCCTGGCGGGCTACAGTCCACAGGTTGCAAAGAGTCGGACTTGACTGAAACGACTGAGCATGCAGGCATGCATGCACACCTAACCTGGCTACGGGCTGACCACTGCTTGACTTCACCTCTTGCTGCGCCCTATCCCCAGGTGGAGGCCCTGCTCCATCTAGCCCGCCAGAACCGCGCTGTGGCCCGCACAGCCCAGAATGAGCGCTCGTCGCGTAGTCACAGCGTGTTCCAGCTGCAGATCTCTGGGGAGCACGCTGGCCGAGGCCTGCAGTGTGCGGCCCCCCTCAGCCTGGTGGACTTGGCTGGGAGTGAGCGGCTCGACCCCGGCTTAGCGCTCGGCCCTGGGGAGCGGGAACGCCTTCGGGAAACGCAGGCCATTAACAGCAGCCTGTCCACGTTGGGGCTGGTCATCATGGCCTTGAGCAACAAGGTAGGAATGGGGGTGGGGGCAGGTGGGCCCTGGGAAGCGGCTGGTGCTGGCTGTCCCCAGCCATGTCCTAATCGCCTGTCTCTCTCCACCCTGTAGGAGTCCCACGTGCCTTACCGGAACAGCAAGCTCACCTACCTGCTGCAGAACTCTCTGGGCGGCAGTGCCAAGATGTGAGCAGAAGGGGTGGGCTGGGAGCCACCGTGTCAGGGTCAGGGCGGGGCAGTGATGTAATGGAGACCTGGACACTGATTCTGGGGTTTGCCCCCTCTCCTCTGTCCACAGGCTCATGTTTGTGAACATTTCTCCCCTAGAAGAGAACGTCTCTGAGTCCCTCAACTCCCTACGCTTCGCCTCCAAGGTGCGGTCACTAGCAGCCCCATCCCCGTCAGGCTTCCTGCTGACTATAGGCGTCTGCACCCTGGTCCTTCAGGCCAGCGGCACGTGCATCCCGAAAGGATGTACATTTGCCAGGCAGTTAACTATTGACTTCTGGGGGTGTTTGAATTAAGTTTTTAAAACTAGGTGGTTGAAAGGTCAAAAATATGTAGAAAGCTGTATACAAGTGAGATTTAACCTCCGCCCCGCCCACCGCATTCTCTCTCCGGTCCTAGTAGTCGTTGTCATATTTTATCCTTTTACTTCTCTCAGTGTTTCTTTTTGCAAATACAAGCAATATGCATGGGCTTTCCCTCTTTCTTAGAGAAGACATCTCTTCCCCTCTCTCATGTATTATATGTTGTCCTGCCTTTTTTTTTTTTTTATTAACAAGACAGCCTTAAGGACGGGGCGGTGGCCAGGGAGAGTGGGGGACAAAGAAAAAAAATCAGCCCCAGGATGATTCCCCACCAGCACACAGAGATCATCCCATTATTTTTGCATTTGCCTAGGACTCCACTGTATGGATGTGCCAAAGTTTATCCACCAGTTCCCTCTACTGGACACTTGGATTCTTTCCACCCTTTTACTATTACAAACAAGGCTATGTTGACTAACTTTGTACATATCATTTTATATTTGCTTGGTTACATCTAACTATCCAGAGAGAGATTCTTTGAAATGGGTTTCCTGGATCAGAGACATACAGGTTTTTCAGGCTATTCCAAATAGATAGCGTGAATTCAGACTCCAGTCCCCACAAGGGTCAGCTGTGTCCAGGCTATGAATTCTCTACGAAACTTAAGCTCCCTCTACAAGAGTTAAGTCAGGAAGTTTCTTTACATAGTGCCTTGGAGGGTAATGTATTCCTCTGATAACTCATTTTCCTGAGGATATAGCCTTGAGATGCTTTCTGGCTTTATTCAGGGTCTCAGATTACAGGTGTTCTTCTGCACTCTTGCTGCTGTGGAAGTAATTGGCCACCTTAGCGCCCTGCTGTGGTCTTCTGCTTTAATCAGGATTTCCCTTGCTACCTTACAAGTTCAATTAAAGTTCCCCATGGACTGTAGCCTGCTAGGCTCCTCTGTCTATGGGATTTTCCAGGCAAGAATACTGGAGTGGGTTGCCATTTCCTTCTCCAGGAGATCTTCCCAACCCAGGGATTGAACCCGGGTCTCCCTCATTGTAGGCAGATGCTTTACCGTCTGAGCCACCAGGGAAATCGATTAAAGTTCTACCAACATCATTAATACCCAACAACGTAAACTCTTTGACATCCTCTAATACCCAGTTTATGTTAAATTTCCCCTGATTGTCTCAAATGCCTTTTATACATTAGGGTTTGTTCCATTCAGGATCAAAGCAAGGACCACCCTTTTAATTTAGTTGAAATGGTCTTTTGAGTTTCTTTTAATCTGTAATAATCTCACCCCCAGATTTATTTGTTGAAGAAGTGGAAAAAAAAAAAAAAAGAAGTGGAGTGATTTGTCCTATAGAACATATATTCTAGATTTTGGCGGGTTGCTTCCTCTTTCCTCCATAATTTTTGTTTTCTTGTAATTAGGTTTGGAGGCTTGATTTGAATCAGATTCAAATTTCTTGGCAAGAAAATTTAAATAGTATGATACATTTTATTGCATCATATCAGGAGGCACCTAGTATCGAGTTGTTCCATTTTCCCCCCTCCCCCTAGTTGTATCACCTTTAATGATATAAAAATTGATCACTGGACTTGGGTATTGTCAGCCCGATCTATCCATTTAAAAACTCCCTTCAACTTTCTCCCCTAATGATTTTGTCAGCGATGCTATCTAGATCTATTGTTTGTTGTTGTTTAGTTACTAAGTCATGTCCAACTCTGTAGTCCACCTGGCTGCTCTGTCCATGGGATTTTCCAGACAAGAATATTGAAGTGGGTTGCCATGTCCTTCTCCAGTGACTGAACCCACCTCTCCTGCATTGGCAGGCAGTTATTTGCCACTAAGCCACCATGGAAGCCCCAGATCTATTATTAGGGAGTTTTAAAATGGTGATTTTCTAATTTTCTCAGCTGTTCTACATTTATTAATCATAATTCTTGAGAACTCTCCTTGTCATCTGTTCTGAAATTCTGAAATTGGTTATTCTATTCTGGTTATTCTGAAATGCAGTCCATATAGGTAAGATGGGATAAATGCTAGATTCTTCATCAATTTTCACTATTGTAAGTTGGTATCTTGGCAACTTCCAAAGATGACCAGTGAGTTTTTATCCAGGAGATAACATCTTACTTGTACTTTTGGTATATATCCTTTGAAGTCATTATTCTTTCTGATACTCAGATTGCCTGCCTTTGGCCAGTGGAAGCTCCAACTTGGCTCCTGTGCCCTTTAGACAAGTTCCCAGTAGTCCTTTCTCCGGATTCATCTTGTACATTTCTGGCCCTAGACTGAGGATCATTAATTTTCTAAGGAACTTTGGTTCTTTTATGTTTTATCTTTATGTTGCCGTGTTATCTAGCTTATTGAGCATTAGTGGTGGGAGGGCTGTGGGGTTGTCTACAAAGAGAAGTGCCTCTCTCTGCTCCTGTGAGGGGCTTCTGTCCCTTCTCTGGCCTTTCCCCCTCTTCCACATCTAGTGTGCCCAGTGGGCGTGGGAGAACTGAGACCAGCCTGAACCTGCTTTCAGAGCCTTTATTTCAGGATTCTGAGGGCAGCCCTAATACTGAGGGTTCAGAGGTGATCTGGGGAAAACTTCGTTTGGTTGCTCTGAAAACTTTTTTTATCCTGTTTGTCTAAATCCCCTGCCCGCAGGTGAACCAGTGTGTCATTGGCACTGCCCAGGCCAACAAGAAATGAAGATGGATCTAGATTGTGTGTGTGTGTATGTGTGAGACACACGGTGGGGGTGGGGTGGGGTGGTGGTGCTTTATTGGGAGGGGGCGCTGATACCTGGGCCTATCAAATAAAGAAGAGAATTTTTGTTGTTTTTAAATAAAGGTTTTATTAGCAGTTGCCCAATAAGGGGGATATTTGTCATATCCATGAAGATGGGAGCTGTGGCTCTTCCATTCTGCCAAACGTCAGTGTTTCACGGGGACAGGGCTTCGGCTTTTCTAACGGGTCACCCCAGAGTCAGGGTAGCCCCTCTCCCCGCTCCCGTCCCCGTCCACGTCCGGGGGTTGTGCGCACCAGGTGTCCAGTCACTAGTTCCGCTTCCTCCGCCACAAGCCACCCTCGCCCGGGGCAGGAACTCGGTGAGTGCGGGAAGGTGGGAGTCCGAGTCCGGGGCGGGGCCGGCGCACCCGCCCACAAGCTGCGGGGTCTCGCCTCCCGCTCTTTCTCTGCCTTCCCTTTCGAACCGCCGGGGCTAGCTCCGCCCGCCGCCATTGGCTGGCTCTCGGCGGCGTCACCGCCTCGGTACTAGCTCTAGTCGGTGCACCCGCCTTGCCGCGCGGGGCGGGGCGCACGGGCTAACCCTCGCGCCAACCGCCGAGGGCCGCCGCCCCGTCAGAGGAGGGCTGGGTCTTCCCAGGTGCCGCGCGCGCGGGAGGGGTCGCGCGTGCGCAGACGCGCGGCGACGGTGGGCGGGGGTGGGGGCAACTAGCTCCGGGGAGGGCGGGGCCGGGGCAAAGGCGGGAGGGGGCGGGGCCCGCGGGGCGGGGGCCATGGGACGGGTGAATGGAGGGCGGGGTCGTGAACTAGAGCGCGGGGCGGGGCCCGGAGTGACCCTGCGGGGCGGGGGGCAGTTAACGGATGTGGCGCGGGGCGGGGGCCCGGCCGGCGGCCTAGCGGGGGATTCCCTCCTGCCCCGAGGGCAGGCCTCCCTCTGGAGGAAGGGGCTGCGGGGATTCCCTCTCCCGCCGGGTCCGAGAGCCCGCCCTCCCCATCCGCGGAGACGGTCCGGCTCCCTCCGCGCCCTCCAGGCCCGCTGGAGGTGAGGGAGGTGGGGTGAGGAGGTGCCCGCCCCCCCGGCTCCTCCTTCCCCCCGGCCCTCCCCTCCCTCCACCCTCCCCCCGAGCCGGTTTGTCCCTCCCCTCCCCTCCCCTCCTTCCCCCCGCCGCCTCCTCCTGCCGCTGCCGCTGCTTTGGCTGCTGCGTCATACGCCCCAGAGCCGCCGGGACGGAGGGGCTGGGCCTGGGGACCCCCCGGTCTCTGCCTGCACGCCCCCCCGACGCCCAGCCGTGCCCTCCCCGCGCGGGGGTTTCACCTCAGTCTCCCACGTCTGCCTCTGCCCGGCTCCCGGCGGCCCCAGCTGTCACTGGTAAGGAGGCGGCGGGAGGCGCCCGTGGGGGGGCAGGGAGCCGGGGGTCGGCGCGCAGGGCGCGGGCGGGAGAGCCGCGCCGCCCGGGCGGCGGGTCGGGCTGGGCCGACTCAAGTCCCCTCTCGGACTCGCCGTCTTGGGGAGAAGAGACCTGGACTGGGACACGCCCCCCTCCCGGGGCACTCAGGGAAGTTATCTAACCCGGGGGCAGGGAGCCCCGAATTTGAGGGTGACCTGACATAACCTAGCACCAAGATGATTGTTCTGAATGAGACACAGGGGCCCAGGAGGCAACCTTTTCCACTCTGGAAAACATCTCCAGAAAAAGCTCCCGAAACACATCTCTGGGACACAGCACCCCAATTATAATACCACTATAAACAGTGGTAGAAGGTGATAGTGGAAACTGAGTGGTAACCTTTGCCTCTGCAACCGTCGTTTCTGCTAAAATCTCAAGGCCAGGATATAACATCCCAGGGGAGCTCTGGAAGCTGGGAAACTAGAGAACTAGGTTGGTGGTGGGGTGGCGGGGCCGGCTGGGAGAAGAGAGCCTGTGGTGACTCTTTTGGGAGAGCCGGAAGGGGTGCCCAGTGGGTTTCCTACCCAGGTGTCTCAGGGAAATGGAGGCTGGGCACACCTGCTCAAGTCTTTTGACAGAAAAACAGGCAAAGAAAATGGGGGCTAGTTCCTCAATATTCGTAACTTTCTCCTATCGTCTCATTTCTAACTAGACCCCCCCAGGATGCAATGGCACAGCCCCCCCGGCTGAGCCGCTCTGGTGCCCCCCCACTTTGGGACCCAGCTTCCCCTGCTCCCACCTCAGGCCCTCGGCCTCGACTTTGGGAGGGTCAAGATGTGCTGGCCAGATGGACAGATGGGCTGCTATACTTGGGGACCATCAAAAAGGTGAGCCTTCTGACCTGTCACCTTTTCTCATTCCCCTTATCTGGTCTGATTCCTGTTCCATCTTCTGTGCTCACCCATTCCAGGTGGACAGTGCTCGGGAGGTGTGTCTGGTTCAGTTTGAGGATGATTCCCAGTTTCTGGTTCTATGGAAAGACATTAGCCCTGGTGAGAAGCCTGAGAGTATGGATCCCATGGAAAACAAGCCTGGCATGGGGGACAGAAAGGGGCTGGAGGACAAAGCCCTCTGACACTCTGTTCTCTCACAGCGGCCCTCCCTGGGGAGGAGCTCCTCTGCTGTGTATGTCGCTCTGAGACTGTGGTCCCTGGGAACCGGCTGGTCAGCTGTGAGAAGTGTCGCCATGGTGGGTGAGAGGGCAGGACACCTGAATGGTCCAGCTTGCCCTGGGTCTGCCAGGGTGCCTCTGACCCTTCCCTCCAGCACTGGTCCTTATACTACCTGTCCTGGTCTGAGTGCCCAAGCCACTGCTCTCTTCAGTCTCCACAAGCCTGTAACCTCACTGCCTTCCAGCACAGGAGAGGCGACCTTGGGTTGGGATGTATGAGCTCTGCGAGCAGAGGGTGTGAGTGAGCAAAAGTCTCTCAGTTGTGTCTGACTTTGCGACGACATGAGCCGTACAGTCCATGGAGTTCTCCAGGCCAGGATACTGGAGTGGGTAGTCTTTCCCTTTTCCAGGGGGTCTTCCCCAGTCAGGGATCAAACCCAGATTTCCCACATTGCAGGCGGAATCTTTACTAGCTGAGTCACAAGGGAAGCCCAAGAATACTGGAGTGCGTAGCCTCTCTCTTCTCCAGGGGATCTTCCTGACTTGGGAATCGTACCGGGGTCTCCTGCACTGCATGTGTTCTTTACCAACTGAGCTATCAGGGAAACCCCGAATGCGGGCAGAGGGTAGTTCCAGTATGGCCTTTTCTAACCATTTGACCTTAGGCAAGTCCCTAAACCTTTAAGAATCACAGCTGCCTCACCTTTTAAAGTAAAGGCAATACGCCCACCCCAGTAGGACCATGGTCAAGAACAAAATGAGATGGGGGTAAGACTGTTGTCCCAATGCCTAGTGCACACAGGTATGCAATGCAATAAGTGGTCTACTGTCAATATTCTCATTATTCAGCTTATCACCAGGACTGCCACGTTCCAAGGGCCCCAGCCCCTGGAGAGGGAGAGGGCGTATCCTGGGTCTGCCGCCAGTGCGTCTTTGCCATCGCCACCAAGGTAAGGGCTCCTCCCTGTGGGCCCTCCCACCCCCAGCCTCTCCTGAGCCCTTCCTTCCCCTACTCCTGAGGCCACCTGTCTGTTCCACCCACAGAGGGGGGGTGCGCTGAAGAAGGGCCCCTACGCCCGGGCCATGCTGGGCATGAAGCTCTCCCTGCCGTATGGACTGAAGGGGTTGGACTGGGACGCTGGGCATCTGAGCAACCGGCAGCAGAGCTACTGTTACTGTGGTGGCCCTGGGGAGTGAGTAGTGAGGGGCGGGGTTAGGGAACAAGTGACGGGGGTGGGAACAGAGGAGAAGGGCAGGGTGGCGGGGTGCTGAAGGGGCAGGAGAGTGGTGAGCAGGGTTTGGGGCAGTTAAGGAGGACGTGTCTGGGGGGTCACTGGTCCCGTTTCCCTTCAGGTGGAACCTGAAGATGCTGCAGTGCCGGAGCTGCCTGCAGTGGTTCCACGAGGCCTGCACCCAGTGTCTGAGCAAGCCCCTCCTTTACGGGGACAGGTGAGCCTGGGCAGACCCTCCAGGAGCTCTGCCCCCCCATCCCAGACCAGGTGTCTTCCTGACCTCTGAAACCTTGCTTACTGGTTAGCCCCATCCTTGCTCGGAACACCCCCCCTCCCCCATGGGCAGGTGTAGTTTCCTGTAAAAGGTGTATTCTGTTCCTCTTGCCTACGTCCAGGTTCTATGAGTTTGAGTGCTGTGTGTGTCGGGGGGGCCCTGAGAAGGTCCGGAGGCTACAGCTTCGCTGGTGAGCTGGATATGGGGCACGACCTCAGCATCACTCCTCTCTCCGCACCCCCAGTTTTCACTTTGCAGGCCCCAGCCCCCTACTTGGGGGATACCCCTGCCTACCCCCCAGCTTTTGTAATGCTTCCACCACCTTGACAAGTCAGTGTTTCTCCAGGGTGGATGTGGCGCATCTTGTCCTCTACCACCTCAGTGTTTGCTGTAAGAAAAAATACTTTGATTTTGACCGTGAGATCCTCCCCTTCACCTCTGAGAATTGGGACAGCTTGCTCCTTGGAGAGGTAAGGGGTGGTGAACCTCTGGGGGTCGGGGTGGACCAGGGAGATGCGGAAAAATGGGGGAGGGGATCACTGCTCTCCTGACCCCATTTCCTATCCCCTCCCCCAGCTCTCAGAAACCCCCAAGGGAGAACGGTCTTCCAAGCTCCTCTCTGCTCTTAACAGCCACAAGGACCGGTGAGTCCGAGGGAGCCTCAGGAGATGGAGACGTGGCTACGCAGCCTGAGAGGGAGGGGCTGCAGCCCATCTGGAAGATCCCCTCTGAAAAGGACAGACAGCATAGGAGGGTCCCTTTTCTCCAGCACTGACCCTGTATCATTTCTCTCCTCATCCCAGTTTCATTTCAGGGAGGGAGATTAAGAAGAGGAAATGCTTGTTTGGTCTCCATGCTCGGATCCCTCCCCCTGTGGAGCCCCCTCCTGGAGATGGAGCCCCCACCAGGTCACTGGTCCAGGGGGGATGGGGAAGTTCTCAGGGTGTATGTATGGAAACAGGGAGGTCTTTGGGGTGTCCGGGAGGGGGCTGGGGGGATAAGGAGGCCTCTTACAGCTTCCCTTCAGGGCAGGGCCCTGGGGGAGGGGTCTCACGTCCCCTGGGGAAGCGCCGGAGGCCGGAGCCAGAGCCCCTGAGGAGGAGGCAGAAGGGGAAAATGGAGGAGCTGGGGCCACCCTCAGCAGTGCGCAACCAGCCCGAGCCCCAGGAGCAGAGGGAGCGGGCTCGTCTGCAGAGGGCACTGCAGGTACAGGGGCAGGGGCAGCCGTGGGCACATGGTGGTGTGGGAAGGAGTCAAGGATGCGCTCTCAGTCCTCTGCTCCTTCTAGGCCTCAGCGTCTCCACCACCCTCCAGCCCTAACCAGAGCTACCAGGGCAGCAGCGGCTACAACTTCCGGCCCACAGACGCCCGCTGCCTGCCCAGGTCAGTGCGCCGCCTCCCTCCAACCAGACACACTCCCTCGGAACCTCTCTTCCAATTGCTTGCAATCTTCTGGATTTCCTCAGCCAAAATTCTTTTCCCTCTCCCCTTTGGCTGCCCACTTCTTTACCTAGAGACTTCGAGAACCAGTGTCTGCTCCCCAGTATATAGGGACGGGTTCCTTGAGGATAGTGTTTGCACTCTGCCCTTCCCAGGGGGAGAAGGTCCTATTCCCCTGCTTTGGGTCCTGACTTACTTTCTTTCCAACCCCAGCAGTCCCATCCGGATGTTCGCTTCCTTCCACCCCTCTGCCAGCACCGCAGGGACCTCTGGGGATGGTGAACCCCCAGACAGGTGAGATTCTATTCCTTTACCTGTGATACCTCTGTACTCTTAATTTCCTTGGTCTTGTAAACCTTTTTGTTGTTGTTGTTTCTCTGATCCCCACACGGCCTCCATTTCTGGTCAGTCTTTATCTCCATCTGGACTGACAGTTGCTTTCTCTCCCTAGGTCACCCCTGGAACTTCACATTGGTTTCCCCACAGACCTCCCTAAAAGTGCCCCCCACTCGATGACTGCCTCATCCTCCTCAGTCCCAGCCCCCTCCCCAGGTGTTCCCAGACGCTCAGCACCCCCTTCTCCCCTGTGCCGTAGTTTGTCTCCTGGGGCCGGGGGTGGAGTCCGAGGTGGGGTCGGCTACCTGTCCCGAGGGGACCCCGTGCGGGTCCTTGCTCGCAGAGTGCGGCCTGATGGCTCTGTGCAGTACCTGGTTGAGTGGGGAGGTGGGGGCATCTTCTGAACAGCCTGCCTCTGCCCGACTGCCCACTGACACACACCGGCACTTTCATACCCTGACCTCTGACCTCACCTACAGCTGGGATGTACCTGGGGCACTAGGGGGGTACTTCCCTCCACTGTCCAGGCTGGAATCCAGGTTGGGGGTTGGGGAAGAGGCTCGCTCTCCTCTACTCCCTTCACGGTTCCTGACCCTTCCCCCCAACCATTCCCTCATTTCCTTTGATGTTATTTTGTTACAGCTTTTTAAATATTTTTTAAAATTATTTAACCCCTGGGGACGGAGACTGAGGAGGGGAGGAGAACAGATCCTGGGCTCTGTATCATTGAAATAAAGATAAATAAACAAACTTAGCAGCCCTGAGTCATTCTAAAAAATGAGAAGAAAGGGACTAGAAGCACTTCTGATCTTCCCAACCAAATTCACTTTTTGACAAGGAAAAAGGAAAATGGAAGAGAGAACTAAAAATGGGATTTATTGAGTCCAGTCATCACAAGGTAGGAGCGTTGAAATTTATGAGGGAAACCCTGGCAGAAACGAGGGTTCATCCCAGTGGCGCTGCGCTGGAGTCAGGAACCGACTCTGTAACCTGACGCACCCACTGCAGGTATGGGGAGTTCCCCTGCTCCACAGGCAATGCAATCACCTCGGCCACTTCATAAGGGTGCACAGACCTGTGGGAACAATGGGGGATCAAAGACTTACCCAAAGGAGACCATCCCCTCAGACTGCCCAGGAAGGCTCACCCCACAGGATACACCCTCACCTCCACCCAAGTCAAAGTTCTCACCGAACAAAATCTGTCAGAGCTGGAACCAAGGAACTTTGGGTTTTGATCATCTGAGGGGTGAAGACAAACATGGCTGAATTGGGGGGTTGAAGTTGATTTCAGGATCTCGGATGAGGGATAGGGGTCAAAGTAAATGGTCAGGGAATTAAGTTTTTGTCGGGTAGGAAACACTTCTCACCATCAGCACTTCACTGTCCTCTTCAATCTTTCCTTTCCACTCATAGCTGAAAAGGTCAGGGAGAGAGTGTTGTGTGAGCAAAGATTTCCCTCAAGGTAGAAGACTGCCAGTCAGCCCTTTGAGTTAGGTTAACCCCCCAACCCCTAATTAACTCACATGGATGTAATCTGAGGGACGAGGTTGACGCAGGCTGCTAGGCGCTTCTCCACCACAGCCCTGAAGGTGAAGAGAGCACCGTTTAAAGGCCCCATGACCCGGATTTTTGCACTGGCAGCCCAGAGACAGTCAGGAAGCAGCGGGAGATGCTCCCCCAACTCTCCCTTCATAAGCACCTTTCCTCGCTTCACACTTAAGTCCCCACCTGGCGATCTCCTTGGCGACCTTCTCGTTGGGGCAGGTGACAAAGGCCGCAGAGACCGAGCCGGGGACATAGGCGGAGCCCGAGGCCGACGAGGGCTGGGCCGGGGGACTTCCTGAAGCCATGGACAGCAGGGCTCGGGGTAGAAACAGAAGGCGGGAGGCTACAGGCAGCAGTGTCGGCATCCAAAGAAGGGACAGGAGCAGAGCGGCCTGAGAGCAGGAGGTGAATTCGGTGTCTCATAAATACCCCAAGAAATTGCACCCCGGGAACACTTCGCTTGGATAGACACTCAGGCCCTCCCTCTTCTGCATCCCGAAGGAAAACATTCCTGAAACCAAGAGAAGCTTGGAAAATTTAAGGCAAAGACTCGGTTTTCACTCTCCTCGGAGGCCAACCTCTGGGTTTTGGGGTACGGGTCATGGGCGAAGCTTCGAGGACCGGAAGGGGCGGGGCCGGTCACTCACCCCTCCGCCGAGCAGGAATGCGGGAGCCCGACCCCGCCTCATGCAGCCTATGCTGGTAGAGGAGGGTTGAATATCAGAGACCACACGTTACGCGGAGAAAGAACCCCAAAGCCAGGAAGAGCGGCCTCTTACCTGGACAGCAGCCACGAGATAAGAAAACAGCGCAGACCACGTGACAGTAGAAGCCGGACTACCCTAACCTCCAGAGCTGGCCAATCCTTGCCCCCACGTGGCCCGATTTGTCCCGCCTCCGTGGGCGGGAGGGGCGAGGAAGGATCCAACCAATCAACACCCGGATCTGCAGACGTGCACGGAAGTGGAGCGCCCGTTTCCGTGTAAACCGGAAACGGCCAATTGCTGGCTGAGGAGAGCCGCAGCGGCGTTCCACTGTCACGTGAGGGGGCGGGTCTCCTCAGGCAGTGGTACCTCAATGAACTACGCGAAGAGACCAATCGTGGGGCAGCCCCGCAGGCCACATGATGAGAGCCCAGGCGCTGGGAAAGGGGGGCTGGAGACCCCGCAGAGTCGATGCGTCAGGTTGTGGAGTGGGGGCTCATCCTTAAACCCCGGAATGTGCCTAGTAGCAGCCCCTATACTGTTCCTGAGGTCTTAAGGAGTGACAGGGTCTTAGGAGATTGAACCTCGGGGGTGAGGGGGAGGTGAAGAGAGCGCCCCCTGCCATTTTGGTTAGGACTGACAGGTTCTTGAGTTGGGGAATGCACAAGTATAATCTGAGAAACCAACTGTCTCTGGTTATAGGGGGAAGTGATTAGGCAGGCAGGCTATGGCATGACCACGGCTAGGTGGAAAGATGTATTTTAAAAGAACAGAGTAAGACCCTGTAAGTGGGATAGACAGTGATTAAAATGGGGCGCCTCAGCCTTAACTGAAGCCCTAAAACTGCATACAGACTTGTGAATCGATAGAGGTGGTGGGGGAGAGGAGGGCCGCAGGTTGGGGGTATGAAGAAGACACCAGGAAGTAGTGATGGACCTTTTGCCCTTTACCCCCTTCCTATTTCACTCTCTGGGTCAGGTCTACCTCTCAGCCTTGGGTCTCCTTCCCTTAACCCATCCCCCTAGGAGCCAGGACCTGCCCTACATAACTTCCCTGGGGCCCAAGCACATCCTGTGACCCAAAAATGGAGGGGCCAATGAGAGGAGAAATAGGTGGGAGGAGGCAGGGAGAAAAAGGCTCTGCCACTTTCCCTACCCAGTATTCCCCCTCCATCCTGGGTCTGGGGTCTCTGGTCTGCTGGGTGGGTATAACTGGGCATTTCCCAGGCTGAGTTCTCTCATACCTACCACTCTGGGGTTGGAGGTCTCCCTGAGATCTCTGTCTTTGGAGTTTGTCTCTGAGGGATCTCTATGGGGTCTTTTGGTATTTGTATCTTTTTTAGGACTGAGTGTCCTTGTTTTTTGTTTGCGGGGGGAGGTTTCTGGGTCTGCAGTCACCCTCTCTGAGGTATTAAAAATTCTTTTTTTATGTATTTGGGATCTCTGAGTTCATCTCTGGGCTAGCAGCGTGTCTCTTCTGCCCCTCACCCCCCCAACCAAGGTCTGGAGTTCCTTTGTCTTTGAGTTATCAGCCTCTGAGTCTGCAGTTTCTTTTCTCTGAGATCTAAGTCTGGGGTCTCTGATATCTCTCAGTGGGTCTGAGTTCTCAAAGACCTAATTTCAGGTCTGGATTCTTTATGAATCTGGTCTCATCTTTTCCTTTGAGTCTAGGTCTTAGATCTCAGTCCCTGAAATTACTGTTTAAGTCTGGTGTCTTAAGATTTCTGTGGCTATGAAGAACCTTTTGGAGACTGAATGCTCAGATTTTGACCTTTGACCCATCTTAGGAGGGTGGTCTGGGGTCTGTTTTATGAGATTGGGGCCTCTTTTCCTCTAGACTTAGGGTTTGCGCCTCAGATTATCCCCTGCGCCACCCCCCCCCCCCCCCCCCCCCCGCCCACCTCCGGGTGGCAAGGTATCTTTGTGGGTCTGGAGCCTCCCGATATCAGGGTCTGGGGTCTGCATCTTTAGAACCGCTCTCTCTTGAGTCTCTTTCTCTCTGTTTTGAGTCGGGGTCTCTGCCTCCCTGGTTCTCACTGAGTAGGGGTGGGGGCTGCAGGGACTCTCTCTCCTCCTCCTCCTGCTCTCCTCTCGCTCGCTCCCCCGCCCCCCTCTCTCTCTCTCTCTCTCCCGGCTGCCGCTGCTGCCGTTGGCTCCTCTTCTCCTCCTCCTCCTCTCTCTCCTCCTCTCTGCCTCTCTCCGCTCCTCTCTCCTCCTCTCTCCTCCTCCTCCTCCACCTCCTCCTCCTTCTCCCCCTCTCTCTCCCCCTCTTTCTCTCTTCTCTTTCTCCCCCGGCCCCCCCGCCCCCTCCCCCCCAGGCCTGATGAGCAGGTCTCGCGCCTCCATCCATCGGGGGAGCATCCCCGCGATGTCCTATGCCCCCTTCAGAGGTACGGTGGTGAGGGGAGGGGGAGGACCAGTTGGGGGGGAGAAGGGGGGAGGGGCGCGGGGGGGGGGGCTGGGCAGAGCTGGGGCCAGGGAGGGGAGCAGCTGAAATGGAAGGAGAGAGGAAGGCAGGGATGGGAGCAATGGGGAAGGAGGTACTGGAGGATAGGTGTAAATAAGGACCCGAGGGGCCAAGAAACAGGCCTTGAAGGGGGCTGAGGGGAAAACGATGAAGGGGAAAGAGATCGCCAGAGAAGGTGGGAAGATAGAAGGGTAGGGTTGGGGGAAGAGCTGCAGAAATAATTTGGAGGTGGGAGCTGAGAGATGAGGAAAATATCAAGAAAATAGAAGGACAGAGTCTTAGGAGAGGGGCTAGGAGGGGAAAATGAAGAAAATTAAAACATAGGGGTGAAAAAAGCAGCCAAGAAGATGGGGGGGGGGTAGGATCTGGTGGGGTCTCAGAGTATGGTAGGGGGTAGAAAAAGACAGGAGATGGAAGGAGAGGAGAAGGGGCCAGATGGAGAGAGAGGGAGGCAGTGGTGGGGGGGGGGGGTGGAGGAATGAAGGGTCCAGATGGAGGGAAGAGAGGAGAGAGGATGGGGAATGGGTTTGGGGGAGGAGGGACCAGGGCAGGGGGAGGGCCAAATTAGGTATGTGTTTATTGGGGGGGAGGGGGGCAATACAAGTAAAACTGAGTGCTGGGAATAGGGGGCAGATGAAGACCCTGCCCCAGACTCAGGCCCTCATTAAGGCCCTTGAGCATTGAAACGTAATCCCTGGGGTCTTATCCACTTCCTTCACTTCACCACTTTCACCCCCTCCCCCACCGCCAGTCCTTATTTCCATTCCCCCTCCCTCCTCTGGTGTCCATCACCTATATCTTTCCCCACATATGGTGTCCGTTCCTTATATGCGTCCCCCTTCTGTCCTTCCCCTCTATCAGTCCCTTCTCTGGTGTCCCTTCTCTCTCTCCCTCTCTTTTGCCTGGTAGTCCTTTATATCTCTACCACCTCTTCACCCCCTCCTTCTTGACCCCCTTGTCCTAGTGTCCCTATTCTGTCCCCTTCATTTTCTTTGGGCCTTATTCCCTTGTCCCTAAAGATTTACCATCATCTCTGACTCTTACTCTCTTAGATCCATTTCTGTTATTTCTTCTCCACCCCATCCCTTCTTCCCCACCCCATTCCCTATCTTATCACCACAAGTCTGTGCCTACTTACTTTCCACTAAGACCCCACCTCTTATCACCCATTCCCCTTCTCTTGTCTCCTCTCGTTCCTGGGCTGTTGGAGATTTGGGGAGCAAAGACACCAGTTTTGACGGTTGGAACAGGACCTACAAGAGATCCCCATCTGAGCCCCATGGAATTGTTTATCCTAGTAAATCTTTCCCCTTTCTTAACTGTGTCCCTTTGTCTCTTGCATCTGCCTCCCAGAATCATCCTAAGTCCAGGCAATGTTTGTGTATGTGTGTATTTCCAGAGTTGCTCCTAAGTGAAGTTCCCCGTGTCCTTCCCCACTCCCAGGAGGAGGGTGTCCCCTGAAGTATAACTGTCCTGCCTGTGGTTGCTGTCTGACCCAGTCCCTCCTATGATGATGATGTGAATCAACAGATGTCCCCTCTGGGAGTCCTCAGGGTCTGACTGCAGTGGGCATATTTCCTGCAGTATCTGCAGTCTCAGAGCCTAGGTTTTGGTGATCTCTTTATCTTTGGTGTCTCTGAGGTGGCACTGACACAGAGTTTCAAGAGTATCGGGGTTTTTAGATACCTGTGTTCAGGGAGTTCATCTCTGTCTCTGACCTGCAGATTGGGTAAATTTGAACCATGTTTACAGACAGAAAGGGGCTAGATTTTTTAACACTCTGCTCCTCATAGCTTTTAGTTGGAATGAAGTTCACTGGCCAGTTCTTTTCCTGCAATATTCCCATGATTAATTATACTGGAAAGGTAACGGGATTTGATCTTTTTTCCTCTAAACTCTGTCACCCTCATTCCTTAAGCTTATTTTCTATCACGTTGATGTCATCAATTTTATTTCTCTCTGACTTCTATAGGGCTTGCCCACTATGTCCCTGTGATGGTGTGTAGCATTGGGGTTTAAAGGAGAGGCACTTTGCATGCACATGGGTGTGGAAGAACAGCAAAGTCAGGGGAGGGGCGACCCTTACTACTACTTTTGGAAGTTTGTCCCCATCCCCAGCCTCTATATCACAGGCTTGGATCTTTCATTCTTCCCTCCCCTCTTCCTTCCTCAGGCTTCACACGGTGCCTTGGGGAGGTTCCTACTTGAGGAGTTGGCTTCCATCCTGTCCATGGAGACTGGGGAAGTGGGGTAGGGGGACAGTATTGAATCTTTGACCTCTGGGCATGGAGTAGGGGAAGAGATCAACTCAGTATTCATGCAAACAAGGGCATATTTCCTGCCTCCTCAGTCCCCAACCCCTCCACAGCCAGATACCAACAAGACCCATCCTTCCTCTACCACCAGCAGAACCAGCTCTTTCCCTGAAGGATAAGCAGGGTTGGGCTGGGGAGGAGGGAGTGAAGGAAAGAGGAGAGGCAGGAGAGGAGGTCCTCATGGTATTCTGACCCTGGGAACAAGTAAGCTCCTCACTCCCTCTCTTTTCTAGATATTTAGCTTTTAGTCTCATGACCCAAATGTTCCTACATCCCCATTCTTCTTCCCACAGCTCTGTAGGCTTCCTTACTCTCTTGCAGATGGGTGGGGTCACCTTCCAAATCCTTGTCTTCTGCAGCTATCTGGTTGCCCTCCCTTTTCCCAGACACTTGCCACCAACCTCCCTGTATTTTTCTTCTGCCAGTTTTGTTGGACCCTCAGCCTTTTGATTTTTCAGAAGTGGATGGAGAGCTCCTTCCCCTTTCTCTGCCTCCAAACTTGTACTCTCTCTGTCAGGATATCATTCCCCTCTGAACCACTCCTCTGTATTTCTTCTGCCAAGTCTACTGAGCCCCTCAGCTCCCACCGCCCCAGCCAGAGAAGCTTATCTTCTGTTCCTCTAAAGTTTCCAGGGGCCTCACCCCCTTCTATGATCTCCTCAAGGTGGGTGGGGGCCCCTTGTCCCCCTTTATGGATTCTTCTTCTATCCCCTGAATACATAGAGCTTCCCTTACAGTTTCTGTGTATCTCTGCCCCCTAGATGTACGGGGACCCCCTATGCACCGAACCCAATACGTTCACTCCCCATATGATCGTCCTGGTTGGAACCCTCGGTTCTGCATCATCTCGGGGAACCAGCTTCTCATGCTGGATGAGGACGAGGTGAGCAGGGTGGGAAGGCTGGGAAGATACCTCCGGGTAGCATGTGAAAATGTGAGAGAAGGATGGGAGAATCCTCATTTGCAAAGGGATGTGAGGCACAGAGATGGCAAAGGGAAAGACACTGGCAAGTGGTGGGAGGAGGGTGGCCTTGAGACTTGGGTCGAGATGTCAGAAGGGGTAGGGGTTCTCTCCCCTGGGCCAGAGGGGTGTTTGAGGGCCATGTGCAGTGATGGGGAGGAGTCGTGGTTCTAAAGATTTGGGGGTGCCTTCTGTTTTCACCCTGCTCCTATTGTGGGATAGGTTAGGCTAGGAAAGGGAAACAAAAGGGCTTGGAGGAGGGTGAAGACACAGGGATCACTTTGGAGGGAACATTTCCCTCTCCTCTCCCCATACTGAGCAAGCCTCATCACTGACCACTCCCCATCCTTTCCCTGGCATGGGGCAGAGTGCATGGACTCAGAGTGGGGTCTCTGAGGGAACTAGGAAGGGGCAGCAGGGTACAAGGAGAGATAATAGAGAGCAGTAGGTCTGGGCCTGGATGGTGGTGAAGACAGGGAAGCCTGAGATGAGGGTTTAGAGAGATGCTGAGAGGGCTTTCACCAGGGACACAGGGAAGGAATATGAGGGAAGAGACGCCTAGGGGGGTGAGGGGAACTGGGAATATGGGAAGTTGTCTAAAGGAGTCAGAGTGGGATAGAGGCAAGGACCAGCCGAAGTGGAAGATGTGAAATGAACCGAGCATCCTCGTGGAGGGAGGTAGCCGTGCAGTGTGATTAGAGAGCCAGGGGGTGTGGGCTCTGATCCTGGAGCCGGGTCAGCAGTAGAGAGAGCATCCATCAGAGGAAACAGAAGATGTGACTATGAAGAAAGGATCCCCAGAGGTGTGGTTCAGGTGGTGGGGGGTGATTTAGGTAAGCTTTAGAGAGTGACAGGATAACCTGCAAGACCAGAGAGGTGGTAAGAGATATGTCCCAAAAACTGTCAGGAAGGGTGTAGTGAGGCAGGGTTAGAGCTGGAGTTGAGGTTAACCAGAGTTTCGAGGAATCTGGGGGGCAAGTGAGTGTGGAGATGCCTGGGTAGAGAGCTTCCCAGGCACAGAGTCAAGTTGAAGCTTTGTCCAGGGAGGACATGGTGACTGACTCAAGGGAAGGGTGGTTTGGGAGGTTCAAGTGTTAGGCACTGGGGGCCAATTTGAATGGTCATTAGTCGTGGCCAAGCATTTGGGGTCTGTAGGATGAATGGGGGAAACTGGAGACTGAGTGAGAATGAAGAGGTTGGACAGTGGGTGGGAGAATGAAGGAATGAAAGAGATGGGGACAGACAGGTCCAGAGGACCGGTGGCTAGAAACTGAGGTAGGAAGGGTGTGGAGGGGGTCCTGGAATGGCAGAGTGCAGGGCCACAGGGAACTGGAATTGGCTGGGCTGTGGAGCCCAGGCTGGGACTAGTGGGGTGGGTGGTTCTTGAAGGGGTGGAGATTGGCGGGGTGGAGATGGGAAGGTTAGGAAGGAGGTGGCCAGGGAGAAATGGGGATGAGGCTTAGGGAGAGGTAATGGCTAAAGGGAGGTGAGCCAGGCTGAAGGGGGGGGCCATGAAAGGTGCGGGGGGAGGTGACCAGGCCCTCTAGGGGGTGGGGAGGTTGGGTCCCATTCTGGCCGCAAGCCTGGCCGTGGGAGGGAGACAAGCTGTGGATCCTGATTATAAATGCAGCTTCTGCTACCCCCGTGACAGCCACGGAGGGAGGGAAGGGGGTGAGGGCGGTGGGAGGTTGGGAGGAAAACAGGGAGAAGGGAGGAACTGAAGGTCAAGGGGAAAGTGGATTTGGGGAGCAGCAGAGACCAGAGTGGTTCCAGGGGTTCCCTGGAGGGTGTTTCAGAAGACATGGTGGAAGAAAGGAGGGTGGGACGGGAGGGGATGAGGGAGCAGACTCGGAGAGAGAAGGCAATGAGAAATCCACTCACCCCGAGACACTTAAAAAGAGTACGGAGGGGAAGGGGCAGGTGGTCAGGCTGGTGGGAAGGGAGGCTCATCCTCCTCGGGTGGGGAAGAGAAAGAAGAAGGACGGCCTGGGCCCACGAGGTCTGACGCCCCCCCCCCCCCCCCGCATCCCTAGATACACCCCCTTCTGATCCGGGACCGGAGGAGCGAGTCCAGTCGCAACAAACTGCTGAGACGCACGGTCTCCGTGCCGGTGGAGGGGCGGCCCCACGGCGAGCATGGTACGGCGGCCGAGCAGGCTCTCGTGCCCCGGACAGGCGCGGGGAGGGGGCTGCGGGGGCCTGGGTGCAGGGGAGGGGGCGTCCGGGGCGGGAGGGGGCGGAGACGAAGTCTCGCACCGAGTGGGAGCCCGGGCGGAGCCGGCGCCCTCCTCTGGGGTCTGAGCGGGACGCAGGTTGTGGGTGAGAGGCCTCAGCGGTCCTCGCTGTTTCGCTCTCTTTTTCCTCTCCAGCAGCGAAGTTTGACTGTTTCCCCGGTGCTTGTAAAAATAGTCTCCTTAGATCTTTCGCTTCCTGTCCGAGTGTGGCTGCCCCTGCCCCTCCCCGGCCTGGGTCTGGGATCTTGGAGAGAATGACCTAGTTCCGGCCCTGCCCCCAGACCTCTGCCCCACCCCCCACTCTCCTGATTCTTCTCCCAGACCTTCTGGCCTGTGGACCCTCCCTCTTGCCCCCTTTTCCTTTTCTCATCAGCTGTTTTTATTTTCTGCAATTCTGTCACCCTCTTCCGCTTTCCTCCCCGATATCTCTTATTTTCTCTATCGCTCTTGGGTCGTCTGCCTCTCCCCTCTGCTCTCGGTGGAACTCCGTCAGACCCCCATCTCATCTCCTTTCTGTCTGTCTGTGGAGCTATGTGCTCAGTCTGTCTCTCCAACTCTCCCTCTCTCCATCTGTCTCTTCCCCTCCCTCCCTCTTTCTGCCCCCCCTCCACCCCCCTCTTTAGTCATTTAAAAAAAGATTTTTGTCTTCCTGAGAAGTTCGCTTAAAAGGTTTCCATGGGAACAGTGAGGGGAGATGAAGGCAGAGAACCGAGATCTGCAGCCAAGGTGCAGAGAGACACCCTCAGCCCCCAGAAACCCCCTTGTCACTGCCCCCTACACTGTGTCCCCCTTCCAGGACCAAGGGTCCAGGTCCTTCATCCCCTCAACCCCTGGTGACCCCCTTATTCTACCAACACCCCCCCTCCCCTCAGGGATCCAGGCTTCCAGTTTCTCTTCCTTACAGCCAGTGGCCTGTCTCCATCCCTTGGCTCCCTTCAGCCCTCTCTGATAGGCTCAAGCCTTACTGCTCTTGGGGGCCAACTCTGGGACCCTGGGTGGATTGCTGGCCTGGGGTGTGTGTCATTGTCATGGAAACTTCTGACCATGGGGGCGTGTGGGTAGCACATTTCTGTGAGGCAAAGCCAGGTGGAGCTGCTGGTGGTGGTGGAATGTGTATAGAGAATGTGTGTGATGTCTGTCACATCTGTGTGTGTGTGAGAGTCAGTCATGTCCATGCCTGGGAAAGGTTTGTGTCCATGTGTGCATACCTGTGTGTCCAGGCCGGAATGGTCATATGCTCATGGGGCATGTTTTTTATATATCTGGTGGTGGGCGTCTCTGCCCACACATTCCCCTTCTATCTTCTTACTGTCACTCCTCAGGGTCTGGGGTCTCTCGTGTGGGTCTCCTGTGTGTTAGGGAGAAGGGCACTCATGTATGTTTGGAATTGAGGATGGTGTGTGGAGGTGTTTGTGTCAGAAGTTCAGTCGGGGCTGGGAGGGGGTCCAGGGGTATATATATTTGGGGGGAGTGTTTAGTGAAAGAGTTGATGGCTGGTGAACGTTTGGGGTTCTCAGAGGGACGTAGAATGTGTAAAGGGAGTGGAGAATGTGCAAGGAACCTAGAAGTTTAGGGACCCTTGGGGGCCTGGGTCCGAGAAGGTCTGTGCAGAGGCTGTGGACTCTCGAGCCCAGGAGAGGTCGCCGGACCTTCAAGGGGCATCGGCATTCAGGGCTCCTC
The DNA here is from genome assembly GCF_019320065.1 of Cervus canadensis. Classification (NCBI taxonomy): domain Eukaryota; kingdom Metazoa; phylum Chordata; class Mammalia; order Artiodactyla; family Cervidae; genus Cervus; species Cervus canadensis. The sequence goes on from NC_057413.1 coordinate 39,164,857, forward strand.
CTCTCCTGGGTGGAGCCGCCGCCCCTCATTCCCTCCGTGGTTTCGATGGGGGGTCCAGCTCAGGAGGGAATGGTGGGAGGCCCGGTTGGTTTTGGGGGTCCCTTCGCCCCCCTCCCGCATCTCTCTCGCGCTGTCTCCGGGCGACGGGGCTCGTGACAGAGGCGGCCACGGCAGCAGCGGTCGCCTAGCAACGGCGGCGGGGCCCGGGCAACGGCGGCAGCGGCGGGAGCGGCGGCGGAGGGAGCCGTTCCCGCGGCCGTCACCGCGCGGCCGTCCAGGCCGTCCCGGGCCCCGCCGCCGCCCCCACCGCGCCGGGCGGCGCGAGCCGGGCCGCGCCGCCCCCTCTCCCGCCGCACCCGCCCCTCCCCCGTCGGGGACACCCCCGACCCCCCCGGGGGGCGGTGCGAGGTAAGGGCGGGGCCGGGCGGACGAGGAGCGCGTGGGGGGCGCCGCGCTCGTGGGGGCGCGCGTGTGCGTGGGCGCGGGGAGGGGGTGGGGAGGCCGCGGTGGCGGCGGCGGCGGCGGCAGCTGCTCCCTCCGCATGTTCTCGCTGCATCTTCCGAGTGGGGGGAGTTATGGTAACTGGCGGGGGGCAGCGGAGGTGGGGGGTCGGAGACTGGCCTCGTGGGGCCAGTCTCCGGAGCGCGCGGGGGCGGCCGGTGTAGGGTGGTCTTGGAGCCCCTCGGTGGAGGCGGCAGCCCTAGTGTCCGCGTGTGGTCGGTGTCCAGGCTTGTGTCCCCTGTGTTAGTGCCATGTGCACACGGGGGCCCGTTCCTCGCGTACACATGTGCAGCCAGCCTTTTGCAGCCTGTCCTGCCCTCGCCTGCCTCGGCTTGCTTCCTACCTAGGGCTCTGCTGGGCTGGCCGCGGCTTGGGGGCAGCTCTTGGCCGTACTGGTCCCTGTCACCTCTGACCCTGAGAATGCACGTCCCTGGCTGGGGCTCACCTTCTGTCAGTCTCCTGTGTGTGGAGATGTGTGGCTGCATGAGAAGGATTTCTGTGTCCCTGGTGGCAGGTGTGTGTCTTTGCATGTGTGTTCCATCACTGGCCTGGGTATCTGTGTCAGTCCCAGCATGAGTGTCCAGGGCGTGTCTGGATGTGGGTGGTATGCAAGTGGGGGGAAGAGAGTAAGTGTGTGTGAGTGTGTTCTTTGGAATCCTGCCATGTATGAAACACCTTTGGGCTAGCAGGTGTGAGCCCCTGCTCTGTTAGGGAGTGGGGACAGGAAAGCTAGCTGAAAAGGGAAAGAGTGGGGTAAAGAGGAAAAGTGGGGAGTTGGGGGAGAGGAGGACTGAGCGGGGCTTGGTGAGGGGAGAGGCAGGAGAGGGAATGGCTGCAGAGGGCTTGGGCAGGTGGGACTTCGTGGAGTCAGGTTGAGAAGAGAGAGGAGGTGGGGAACTGGCTGGAGCTGATGGAGAAGGGAGTCTGGAAATGGGGAGGCAGCGCAGGGGCAAGAGAGAGTCAGGCCTTCCGTGAAGTGATCACTGAGAGGAGAGCGGCAGCCGGGCTTGTGGCTTGTGTAGGCCATGTAGAATCGGGCTTGGCTGGCTCAGGAGAGGCCATCCTAGAGGCTGGCTCCCAGTGAGGCCTGGCGCAGCAGGACCTGCTGATAGAGGTGCCCATTCCCAGCCCAGAGTTTTGCCCCCCCCCCACCCGCCCCGGCCCATTCCTCTGCTCTCTCTCCAGCTCTGTTCCTCCACCTGCTTTGGCAGCCTTCCTCTGGGGCTCCCCTTGAGAGCTGCCAGCGGGGTGTGACAGGGAAGAAAGGCCAAAGGGAAGGTTAGTGGTTTGGGGGATTGGAGGGTAGGGGGAGATTCTGTGGGTGATGGCAAGATTAGAGAGGTTGGAGAGGTGGGAGTGCAAGCCCTTGCTGTGTGTGTGAGTGAGTGCAATTGTGTGTGTATACAGGGTGTGTACATGTGTGGGTGTGTGCACAATGCCTGTGTTACGGGTCTGTGTAGGTGGCTGTTATGCGTGTGCATGCGTGTATACATCGTGCAGGGATGGGACATGGAGGCCCAGGATCTTGGTGTGTGCTTATCAGGTTTGCTCTCTGCGTGGACATGGGCCTGTGGCCTGTGTTCTGTCCATGTCACTGCATGCAGCACTGTTAACAGGATATCCTGTGTTTCTGTCACTCTGCCCCCTTTCCTCTGTGTTTCTGCTCTTTTTTTTTCATTGTGGCACTGAGGGGCTTTGTAAGCATATGCGTATGTGGTCTCTGTGTACCTCTGACTTAAATATGAGTTTGTGCCTCTTAGTACTTGGTTATATGTATAAGATTATATTACTTCCAAGAATCAAGCAGACCAATTAGCAAATCCATTCTCCTTCTGTTAATTCTTTAGTTCTAAAGCAGAATTTTAGTGGATTTGAAGTTAGAGTTTCTGCCTTTATTACAGGATCTTTTATATGAACATAATGGCTGAACTGCATTCTTTGGCATGAGAATGAGGCAAGCAGACCTGAGAAAAGCAAAGACTTAGGAAGGAAATAGCCTGAACCCTTAGATGCACTGTTGAGTGTGTAACAGAAGGGTAGTTAATGCATTTGTTCCTTGGTTTTTCTTTATTCTGGAAGCAACCAGGGATTCCTGTGTTGGAGTCAGGAAAGGGCTGGGGAAGAAGGGGTTGTCCTGAGATAGAGTGGTTGTGGTTGTACTTTTCCTGTGAATGAAGGATGCTTGTGCTTTGGGGGTCTGGGGGTACCTTGATGCGGTCAGAATCATGGTTTACTCAGACCTGTGTCTTAGAGGTTAAAGTGGCCTCCCCTGTGTGGGGGCCCTGTGTGGTGTCAGGGTTAAATGTCCTTTTCTGCAATGTGCTGCCCACATGACTGCCCAAGGGACTTGGGCCCCAGGTCCACACCAGCAGCTCTCATGGGTGTCAGGGTCAAGTATGCACTCCCCTGCTGCAGTGCTCACATATGTCTAAGCATGTGTCCAGTGGGGTATGTGGGCCCCAGGGCCTCAGGATGCGGACCTGTGGCACCCCCAACTCACCATTCTCTGCATGTCTCCTAAGCACCTGGGTTCCTCTTTATCGTCGGTGCTGTGGTTATCATGTATATATGTCCCCTCCCCACACAGCTCCGTGTATGTTTCTGTGCTCTACACATGTGTTGCTGAGGGACTGACAAGGGTTTCCATGTCATGGGATCCACATTTTTGTGTGTAGATCTCCTAACACCCGGGTTTTAGAGGCATAGGGAAGCTGGGCAATTTGCAGGTGATTTGCAGTTCAGGAAGCTGACAGTGAAGCTGTGGCTGTGGCCCTCCCTTGTTCTGGACACTAGAGGGTTAACAGGCGGCTCTTCCGGTCCCCCCCCCCCACCAGCCTGTAGCTTCTTGTTGCTGTGGAGATGGTAGCCCCGCCCCTGATGCAGCACCTGCCCCCCCATTGGCTGCAGTGGTGACTGTGGGGCTGAGGGGGGAGCCCAGGCCTGGGCAGCCATTCTGGAGCTGGAGCCCGAGCTTGGCATCCCCCCACTTTCATTCTCCTCTAGCTCCTCAGCCCCTCTCAATTCCCTGGCAGCAGAGCCTCAGCTTCCCTCCTCCGAGCTGCCACCCCTCCAGACTCAGAGCCGTCCGAGCTTCCTCCGCGTTCACCTCCCCTCCTCCTCGCCCTGCCCTCACTTGGGAGTCCCCCGAGTGCCCACTGCCCATTCTCCCTGCTCCCCTGCTTTCTTCCCCTTCCCCTTCCCCCTTCCCTTCTGACTCCCTGCCTCTGCAGTGCACGTGGAGCGGGCCCCTTCTCCCCTCCCCCTGCCCTTTGCTGTCCCCAGGCTTCTTCCGCTTCCACTCCGCACAGGTCCCTTCCAGGACCTCCCCCTCCAGGCCAGGGAGGGGGTCATGGGAGGCAGTCCTGGCCCTCCAGACAGATTGGGGTCGGGGAGAAGATGTGCCCAGCTGAAAGAGGAGGAAAACCTGCCTCCGGCCCATGACCTTTAACCCGACTTCCCCCCCCCCCCCCCAGCTGACCCCTTCCTGGGGGTGTGGGCACCAAGAACCTAGGATCCGTGGCTCTTTGGTGTCCTTTATTCCTGAAGTTTTACTGACGCTCTCAGCCATGCCCCTTTGCTGACTGCCAGCCCCAACCCCAGTCATGGGCCTGAGGCCCCCCACCCCGTCCCCCTCTGGGGGCTCTGGCTCAGGTTCCTTGCCCCCTCCTTCCCGCCGCCAGCCTCTCAGCCGCCGCTGCTCTTCCTGCTGCTTCCCGGGGGGTAGGTGAGGCTGGAGCTGAGGGGCCGAGGGAGGGGGCAGATGTGCTGGGGCCAGGGTGGACCCGGGGCTACGGTGACCCCCTCCCACATCCCTGCCGGCCCTCTCCTCCCCTCCAGAATACCACTTGGGTCGCTCGAGGAGGAAGAGTGTCCCAGGGGGGAAGCAGTACAGCATGGAGGCCGCCCCCGCCGCACCCTTCCGGCCCTCGGTGAGTGAAGGCCCTGCCAGATGTTGGTCAGCTGGTCCCCTCCCTGCCAGTCCCAGCTGGAGCCCCTGGATTGTGAGAAAGGGGGCAGGAGAGAGAGAGTCTGTGCGTGTGTCCCCCCACTTCTTTGGTTTCCCCCTTCCTAGCTCTGCCCCCCCTGCTTCTCAGACCAGCCCTCCCACCTTCTCTAGGCTGGTGTGTGTGTGTGTTTGTGTGTGCACTCGCACCCGTGGGAGCACAGGAAGACAAACTGTAGCAGGGCTCCTGTCCCCTTTTTCTCACCCTGGAGACTTCCCTTTACCCCAATCCTGGCTTCATCCAGAGGCTCCTTACCAGCTGAGCAGTGAGCAAGTGGAACCGACACTACCCCAACCCACCCCTATCCCCATTTCCCCCCACCCAGCAAGGCTTCCTGAGCCGGAGGCTAAAAAGCTCCATCAAACGCACGAAGTCACAACCCAAACTTGACCGGACCAGCAGCTTCCGCCAGATCCTGCCTCGCTTCCGAAGTGCTGACCATGACCGGTATGGGGTCTGAAGTGGGCTGGACCAGGGTGGGATAATTTGGATGCAGAGTAGGGGGCTCTGGAGTGCCCACTGCCCATTCTGTGGGGGCTATCAGAGTGCAGAGCTTGATGGCCTCTGATTGAGAGGTGTTATGGGGCAGGGGCCAGAATGGAGGAGCAGCAGGAGGTGGGGAGTGGGGGGAGGACGAGGAGCGAGGAGCGGGGCAGGAAAGGGGATGAAGGTGAAGCCAAGGAGGGCCTCTTCTGGCCGGGGAAGGATGGGCTCCAGGCTGGGGTGGACAGAGCTGCCCCAAAGGACAGAGATGGAGTGACAGCCGGGGAGAGGATGGGGAGGAGGCGGTGGGCGGGAGGGTGTGTGTGATCCGGGTGCAGGGTCCCAGGGAGGGGGGCGGGGCGGGGCGGGGCAGCAGGTGCACGGGGAGCAAGCGGAGGAGGGCAGGTAGCACAGGTGTGCGGGTCCACAGCCAGGGAGGGCAGGCTGGAGGGTTCATCATGGACTGAGCCTGAGGAGGAAGGCCGCAGACAGTCCAGAGGGCACCGTCTCCAGGGCTGGGCTGGAAGGAACCTCGCTTGCTCCTGGGGTCTGCTTCTTGGGGTCCCTCCTTGGGTTTCCCCCTCCCCCGGGGCTCCTCCCAGGGAGAAACCTGTCCTTCCTTCCCCCTGTCTGGCCACCCCGGGGCAGGGCAGGTAGGGAGTTGGGCTAGGTGAGTCACACCTTCCCCTCCCCCTCCATGTCCCTGGAGCTGGATCTGGGGCCGGCAGGGGGTGAGGGCCTGGTATTCCTGGCCGCGGGGGCGGGGGGCCGGGGGAGCGTCGCGCTGACGGCAGTGGAGCCCAGGATGACGGGGCTGCTATAAATAGCTCCAGGAGGCTCCCACACCCGGCTCCCCCTCCCTTCCCCGCGGCTCTCCACTCCTCATCCCTCGCTGGCTCCCGTGTCCCTCTGCTCTTCTGAGGGGTGCTCCCAAGTTCACCCCTGCTTGCCCTCTGTGCTCTCAGCCAGCCTCCAGGGCCCCTCCTCACCTTCTGCCACCCTGTCTCTCTGCTCTTGCCTTTCCCTCTTCTTCCTGTCCTTTCCTTATCTCTTCCTCCCTAGTCCTCCTTTCCAGACCCATGCTCCTGTTCTGTTTTCTGCCCACAGCCTCCTCGTATCTCTTACTATTTTCCCTCACTCGTTCCCTCAATTTTGCTAAAATGTGTTCTCTTACCTCATTCATTCTTGGATTTATTAAATGCTTTTTAGATAGTACCTATGGGGCAGGCCCAGACCAACATCTTTGTACTTTTAATTCTTGATTCCCAAGAATCAAGACTCCCACAGCTGTGAGTTTTTTTTAGGGGGAGTGATCACCTAGAAGTCCCATCTAGAACTGTCCAAAGCCCACCTGTTTCCTTTTTTCCCTGCCATGGGTCATTTCTGGCTTGAGATATTTCTAGGTGTCCCCAGTATTCAAAACCCCTTAGGTGGTGGACTGAGGGGAGGGGCTTTCTCTCACACCCCTTATGTCCTTCCCTGGTACAGGCTGGGTTTCTCTCTGTCTGTGTTCGTGTGGGAAGTGGGTGTAGAAGCACTTTCCCCAGGTCTCTGTCCATCCCAGAGCCCGCTTGGTGATGCAGCCCTCTGGGTTTGTAAGCAGGCTGGGTCCTGATCCCCGCTCCTGGACCACCCCCCCACCCAGGGCCCGGCTGATGCAGAGCTTTAAGGAGTCGCACTCTCACGAGTCCCTGCTGAGTCCTAGTAGCGCGGCCGAGGCCTTGGAGCTCAACTTGGATGAAGACTCCATTATCAAGCCAGTGCACAGCTCCATCCTGGGCCAGGAGTTCTGTTTTGAGGTACTGGGTGTGTGGGGCTGGGGCGGGACCAAGGGTGGGGGTCCAGGAGGGGCAGGCAGAGAGGCTTGGAGAAGGTGGCAGAGGTGGGATGTCAGGGAAACAGAAACCTCTGGGGCTGGGAGAAAGGAGGAATGGGCTGGGAGGAAGGAGGAATAGGCCAGGAGGAAGAGATGGTAGGGTGATCCCAGCCCTATGGAGTCCTCTCCCTTCTAGAGCCCCCTCTGACCATGCACCCCTGTTCAGGTAACAACGTCATCAGGAACAAAATGCTTTGCCTGTCGTTCTGCCGCCGAAAGGGACAAATGGATCGAGAACCTGCAGCGGGCGGTGAAACCCAATAAGGTACTGCGCGTCTGGGGGCTCCAGACGGCACGGGCGGGCCAGTGTCCAGGGGGCCGGGGGCAGGGGCGGCATGGGGCAGGGGGCAGGCGGAGGAGTAGGAGGAGACCCCCTGTTTCTTTTTGTTTTCTTCTGCCGTATGATGTTTCCTTTCCATAGAAATCGTAGACTGAGAGCTGACAGGGCTCTAGAATTTCCTCCAGTGCCTCTTCCCCACAAGCAGGGATGTCTCCCTAATACCCTGACAGGGGGGCACCAGCCCCCGCTCACAGTGTTTCCGTAGGACACTTAGATTGGTCAGTAGCTGAATCTCGAGACCATGGTTTCTTCTCTGTACAACTGGTAGGAATGGGGTTGAAGTAGAATATCTCTAAGGTCCCTCTGGCTCAAAAATTCTGTGAGCCTGTGTTCTTCCCAAGAGAAATGCTCCCAGTTCCGTCTGCTGTTCTCTGTGTCCCAGCTTCCAGTGAGCTCCTCTGGGGAGACCCTTGTTTGTCAATGTCCTTCTTAAAAACTAGACCCAAGATGCTGCCATCTTCCCCCTGCAGAGTCCGGATACCAGGCTCTTTTCACACTGAAACCACTGGTCATTGTCAGCCTCCAGGCCCTTTTTGTATTAACTGTAGATTCTCACCTTTTGCATTTATGCCTTTTTTTTTTTTCAGTTAACTTCTGATTGTCTTTGAAAAACTCCTCAGTTTTCCTGTTCAAATTCCACCTTAATATTTTGGGTTTATTATTATAACTTTTAAAATCTTTTCCCAATACAAATTCTATCAACTGATGTATGAGCTCAGTCTATATCAATTTTGTCTGGCTGCTGTAACAAACTACCACTAAGTAGGCTATTTAAAATAACAGAAACTTATTTTCTGGTAGTCAGGAGACTGGAAGTCAAAAATCAAGGTGTCGGCAGGGCCTTGCTCCTCTGGAAGCTCTAGGAAGAATGCTCCCCTTCCCCTTCATACTGTCTGGGGGTTGCCAGCAGTCTTCAGCATCCCTTAACTTATAGCTCCATCTGCAAAATTTTTACTTCCATCTTCATGGGCTCATCTCCTTTCCATGTGTGTCTGGTCTCAAAATTTCCCTCTCCACATAGACACCAGTCATGGGATTTAGGGTCCACCCTAATCCAGTATTAAGACATGTCAATGTGATTTTATCTGCAAGGACTGTATTTCCAAAATAGGTCACATTCCCAGGTTCCAAGTAGAACGAATCTGAGGGGAACAGGGTTCTGTTCCACACACACCTTCTCAACCCTGTGATCGCTGGTCTCAGAGACTGGGTTTTTGACTGTCTGTCTTCTTTTGGTGTCTCTGGCTCTCTGGCCCTTCCCCTTCACCCACCCTACCCTGCCAGGACAACAGCCGCCGGGTGGACAACGTATTGAAACTGTGGATCATAGAGGCCCGGGAGCTGCCCCCCAAGAAGCGGTATTACTGTGAGCTCTGCCTGGATGACATGCTGTATGCACGCACCACCTCTAAGCCCCGCTCAGCCTCGGGGGACACCGTTTTCTGGGGTGAGCACTTCGAGTTCAACAACCTGCCGGCTGTCCGGGCCTTGCGGCTGCACCTATACCGTGATTCAGACAAAAAGCGCAAGAAGGACAAGGCAGGCTATGTCGGCCTGGTGACTGTGCCTGTGGCCACCCTGGCCGGGCGCCACTTCACAGAGCAGTGGTACCCTGTGACCCTGCCAACGGGCAGCGGGGGCTCTGGGGGTATGGGGGGCTCGGGTGGGGGAGGGGGCTCTGGGGGCGGCTCAGGGGGCAAGGGCAAAGGAGGTTGCCCAGCGGTGCGGCTGAAAGCACGTTACCAAACGATGAGCATCCTGCCCATGGAGCTATATAAGGAGTTCGCCGAGTATGTCACCAACCATTATCGGATGCTCTGTGCGGTGTTAGAGCCCGCCCTGAACGTCAAGGGCAAGGAGGAGGTCGCCAGTGCCCTGGTTCACATCCTGCAGAGCACGGGCAAGGCCAAGGTGAGTGCTGGACCCTCAGGACGAGGCGGCCTGGGCATGGGTACTCGCTGGCGGGGACAGTAAGGGCATATGTGTCTTCGTGAGCTTGGGGTGAACAGAGGCTGACCCCTGGCTCTTCCTGGGCTCCAGGACTTCCTTTCAGACATGGCCATGTCCGAGGTGGACCGCTTCATGGAACGAGAACACCTCATATTCCGCGAGAACACGCTCGCCACTAAAGCCATAGAAGAGTACATGAGACTGATTGGTCAGAAATACCTCAAGGATGCCATCGGTACGGCCCCCCTGCAGGCCTTCTCCCCAAACCTACAGACACCTGGCCCAGCCCTAAACACAGCTCCTGCAGACCCCAAGTCCACCTTGCCTCAGCTCCATGCTTCCAGACCCAGAGTCCCCAGCCTCCAGCCTGATTCTGAGATTCCCCAAACCCCGGTTGTCCCTGCCCTTTGAAAGTGTGACTGATCCTCACTGTGCCTCCAACCCCACAGGGGAATTCATCCGTGCTCTGTATGAATCTGAGGAAAACTGTGAGGTGGACCCCATCAAGTGCACGGCATCCAGTTTGGCTGAGCACCAGGCCAACCTGCGGATGTGCTGTGAGTTGGCCCTGTGCAAGGTGGTCAACTCCCATTGGTGAGACTGGGAACGCTGGGTTGGGAGGCCAGGGTTGGGGGAGTCGTGTGTTCATCTGTTCATCCATCTGTCCATCTTCAAAGAGACCCGAGAACCAGTTGTAGGCAAAGTGTTGTGCTCAGTACTATAGAGCAGGCAGAGAGCTGTGAGACTTGGTCTCTGCCCTCAGAGGACCTGCACCAGAGGGGTTGGGATATTAGATATGCAGAAAACCAAGGAACAGTGTAGTATGTGTTAAGTTCCAAGGAAGGGACCCTCCATCCCGTCTCCACACATAAGATCAGAGAAGGCAGAGCTTGGAGATGAGCAGAGAAGGCTTCATGGGAGAGGTGCTCCTGGACTGGGCTTAGAAGATTGGGCGGGGTTCTGATCTGTAGAATATGGCCGGTTGAGAAGCTGCCTCGGGAGAAGGCTGTGGAGCAGACCCATGTGTGAGGGCGAGAGGTCCTGGGACAGCAGGCAGAAGTGGTTTAGTGGAGCATGTGGCTCACCTCAGTGGAGAACGGAGGGCCACGTGGCCGGACAGGGTGCAGAGAGTTAGCGTGTGAAGGCCTCACTGCCCGGTAAGGGAGCCTGAGTTCTCAGTAGGTCAGGGGACGCCTGTGATGGTGTGGGCGCCGTGCAGTATCGTGACCGTGAAGGTTAGTCCTTCAGTAGAGGTGGGTGCAGAGGCGGCTGGATAGGGAGATGAAGTCCAGGCTAGTTGGGGGCTGTTGTTAATGTGTTAGGCATGGAAATCAGATCCTGAGTTAGGATCTGGCAGGAAAAATAGAAAGGGGCCGCTGTAAGGACTCTGTGGAGAGGATCAGCGGGCATCCTCAGCTAATTGGAAAGGAAGGGCCGTGTCTGTGGGGGTCCTGAGGCCATGAGGCTGGTGGCTGGGCGACCAGTGGCCTCACTGACAGAACCAGGGAGTCAAGAGCAGGGGACTCAGTGGAGGTTGGAGGTGTGGGGGCGACGCTCAGCTCTGCTTTCCACAGTTCGAAGTTTAAGGTGTCAATGGGACATTGCAGAGGAGGACCTGGGAGGTGGGGGGAGTGAACTCAGCTGTTCCAGGGATTGGGACCATGCCTGGGGTGCCTCCATCCCCATTCCCTGGAATCCAGAAGAGTTGGGGGGTCCGAGCTCCCTGTACCTCAAGTGACCCTCCATCTCTCTCCCATCTCTGTCTCTCCCGGTGTCTGTTTCTCTTCTCCTGCTCTCCTCGTCTCTCTGGCACACGCGCTGTCTCTCTCACGTGTGTTCCTGTCCCCCACCTCCTCTCCCTCCGGTCCTCTCTCCGCCGTCTGTCCCCTGCCGCAGCCCTCTTCCTCCTCAGCCCCCCATCTTCCTCCTGCGCGCCCTCCCTCACGCCCTGTCACTTTCACCTCTGTCTCTGCACCCTCACCTCCTACCACCCCCCTCAGCATGTTCCCTGGAAGCTGAGGGTCTCTGGGGCTCAGTCCCGGTCTCTCTCTCTCTCTCTCTTTCTCTCTGTCTCCCCGCCCCTCCCCGCCAGCGTGTTCCCGAGGGAGCTAAAGGAGGTGTTTGCGTCCTGGCGACTGCGCTGTGCAGAGCGGGGCCGGGAGGACATCGCAGACCGGCTGATCAGCGCCTCGCTCTTTCTGCGCTTCCTCTGCCCGGCCATCATGTCTCCCAGCCTCTTTGGGCTCATGCAGGAGTACCCAGATGAGCAAACCTCGAGAACCCTCACGCTCATCGCCAAGGTCATCCAGAACCTGGCCAACTTTTCCAAGTGAGGGAAGCCTCAGGCCGGGGGTTGGGTGGGGCTGGCAGGAAGGTCTCCTGAGTCCCTAGAGGCAGGCGTGGGTTGGGGCCTTCTGGGTGTGACCTGTGCCTTCTGGATGCTTTGGCCAGGTTTACCTCAAAGGAGGACTTTCTGGGCTTCATGAACGAGTTTCTGGAGCTGGAGTGGGGTTCCATGCAGCAGTTCCTGTACGAGATCTCCAACCTGGACACGCTGACTAACAGCAGTAGCTTTGAGGGTTACATCGACCTGGGCCGAGAGCTCTCCACGCTGCACGCCCTGCTGTGGGAGGTGTTGCCCCAGCTCAGCAAGGTCAGCACGGGCCCCTTGGCTGGTCCTTAGGTCTCCAGAGGCTCCTGTGGCCCAGAGACCATCCCCTGAGCAGATTCTGCCACCCTTCTGATCACGTCACTGCCACTTCCCAGGCTCAGACACCTTTCCCCTTCTGAACTCTGAGGCCCCCGGGTAACAGCCCCCAGGTAAAGCTGGGCTCTTAGCCCCCAGGTAACAGCCTTCCCCTTCCAGGAAGCCCTCCTGAAGCTGGGCCCGCTGCCCCGGCTCCTCAACGACATCAGCACGGCTCTGAGGAACCCCAACATCCAAAGGCAGCCGAGTCGTCAGAGCGAGCGGCCCCGGCCTCAGCCCATGGTGCTGCGGGGCCCTTCGGCCGAGATGCAGGGCTACATGATGCGGGACCTCAACAGGTGAGCCCCGGGAGCCCCCGGCTGTGCCCTAGGAGCCCGCACATCTGTCCCGGATACACTCCTGGGTCCATGAGCCTCTCTCGAGGACTTCAAAGAAAGGAAAGAGAAGCGTTTTCTTAGAGAAAACTGTAAGGAGACAGGTTCAGTCAGTGGTTGGGCTGAGAGCCTTTAAAAGTCAGAGGAACCAAGCAACGCAGAGCGCCCCCCTGCCAAAAACATCCCTTCAGCTCCATGTGCTGTGAGCCTGGGGTCCCTCGGCCTGCCCAGGCCTGCTGCAGGCGGGAGCTCAGCCGGTACGCTGGGACCAGCCACCTGTGTCAGGATGTTCGGATGGCTCTGTCCCAGTCCCCGCCGGGACCCCGCAGAGCCTGCCCGCTCTGGCCCCCCCCCCCGCAGGGCCTCCCCTGCGCCGCCGGGCGCTGCCCGCCCTGCCCTTCCTCTCCATGACACCATTCCCATCCACCACCCCGCCCGCCTCCACATGTCCGACCTCCGCCCCTCTCTCCTTCTCTGCCTGTGCTCGCCCCTCTTGCATCTCTCTCCAGCTCCATCGACCTTCAGTCCTTCATGGCTCGAGGCCTCAACAGGTGAGGGGCTCTGCGCTCCCCCGCCCTCTTCTCTCTGCCGACTGCCGCCCGCTCCCAGCCTTCTCCATGCACCCTCATTTCCCCCACGTCTGCCCCGACCTGCCCTCACCCCTCCTCCTGCTGCCCCATCTGCCCCCTCTGCCCGGAGGCCCGGCCCGTCCTGTCTCTCTTGCACCCCTCGCACCCCGCCGCCGCCGTCTCTCCCTGCCCTGTGGCCCCCTCTTCACCCCAGGCCTTTGCTGATCACAGAGGCTCACCTGCCGGCGGCCCGCTCTGACCTCCCACTCGTGTGCCCCCTTCCCTTCCTGCAGCTCCATGGACATGGCTCGCCTCCCCTCCCCAACCAAGGAGAAGCCCCCGCCACCACCGCCTGGTGGGGGGAAAGACCTGTTCTATGTCAGCCGCCCACCCCTGGCCCGGTCCTCCCCCGCCTACTGCACCAGCAGCTCGGACATCACAGAGCCGGAGCAGAAGATGCTGAGTGTCAACAAGAGTGTCTCCATGCTGGACCTGCAGGGCGACGGGCCCGGCGGCCGCCTCAACAGCAGCAGCGTGTCCAACCTGGCGGCTGTCGGGGACCTGCTGCACTCGAGCCAGGCCTCCCTGACCGCGGCCTTGGGGCTGCGGCCTGCGCCTGCTGGCCGCCTCTCCCAGGGGAGCGGCTCGTCCATCACGGCGGCCGGCATGCGCCTTAGCCAGATGGGCGTCACCACAGACGGTGTCCCTGCCCAGCAACTGCGCATCCCCCTCTCCTTCCAGAATCCTCTCTTCCACATGGCCGCTGATGGGCCAGGGCCCCCAGGGGGCCACGCAGCGGGCAGCGGCCACGGCCCACCCTCCTCCCATCACCACCACCACCACCACCACCACCACCGAGGCGGAGAGCCCCCAGGGGACACCTTCGCCCCATTCCACGGCTACAGCAAGAGCGAGGACCTCTCCTCAGGGGTCCCTAAGCCCCCTGCTGCTTCCATCCTTCACAGCCACAGCTACAGCGATGAGTTTGGACCCTCTGGCACCGACTTCACCCGTCGGCAGCTCTCACTCCAGGACAACCTGCAGCACATGCTATCCCCTCCCCAGATCACCATTGGTCCCCAGAGGCCTGTCCCCTCAGGGCCTGCAGGCGGGAGCGGCGGTGGGGGCAGTGGTGGGGGCGGCGGGGGTCAGCCGCCCCCATTGCAGAGGGGCAAGTCTCAGCAGTTGACAGTCAGCGCTGCCCAGAAACCTCGGCCGTCCAGCGGGAATCTGCTGCAGTCGCCGGAGCCGAGTTATGGCCCTGCCCGCCCACGGCAGCAGAGCCTCAGCAAGGAGGGCAGCATCGGGGGCAGCGGGGGCAGCGGTGGCGGCGGCGGGGGCGGGGGGCTCAAGCCCTCCATCACCAAGCAGGTAGGACGGCTGGGAGGGCTGAAGGGGCGGCGAGCGGGAGGGGAAAAGGAGACGGGTGGAGGGGAGCAGAAAAGTCTGTGGTCTGAAGTCACAGTTTTCTCATCTCCTTTCATTCATTAAACAAAGTGCACAGAGGGCCTACTTTGCTCCACGTGCTGTTGTGGGCACTGTGCGCTTGTCAGTTAACAGACAGGCCTTCCTGCCCTCTTGGGGCTCCCAGGGGAAATGTGATGAGAACAGCATTCACGAGGGGATCTGCGGGGGGACTCCCGTCTCCTTGGGCCATTTTCCCTGCCTCTGAAGGCGCCCGCCTTCTTCACCTTCCCTCTCCCCTCCTGCCCCAGCATTCCCAGACGCCATCCACACTGAACCCCACAATGCCGGCCTCTGAGCGGACGGTGGCCTGGGTCTCCAACATGCCTCACTTGTCGGCTGACATTGAGAGCGCCCACATCGAGCGGGAAGAGTACAAACTCAAGGAGTACTCCAAGTCTATGGACGAGAGCCGGCTGGACAGGGTACGAGGGGCCCTCCCTGCCCTGAGCCCTGTCATTACCTTTACCCACAGGGCAGGCTTCTAGTCCCTTCCAAGGGCAACACCTGGGGCCAAGTAGTTATGAGAAGAAAGGACAAAGACCCGATCCCTTCTGAGAAGCCCTCAGTCTCTCAGGGGAGGCCAGATACAATCAGTCCATTGAAAAGCCCCTTTCAGCTCTGTTTTGTGGGTTCCACACATGGTAGATTGTCGGGCGAAGCATGCTGTGTATTAGACCGCCTCCGTGTTCCTCCCCAGGGAGAGCATAAGCCCTGGCTCCTGTGGCTTCTCAGGAGGACAGTTACTGCACCAGCAGTGGGAGCTGATCCACTGGGCGAGGGCAGAGCAGTTATACCACGAGCCACGCACGGCATCCCCAGTCACTGTCCCATGGCACCGGAGACAGAGGGGTAGCGGTCACAGGTCTCGTGTGTGAAAACGGGGTGTATTGGCGCACGTGGGGAAGACCATCCAGACTTTGAGCTGCTGGTGGCCCCCAGCAAAAGTCAGCCGAAGCTCTGGCCCTTACTCAGCAGAAAGCTGCTTGGGAGCCGTTGCTACAAGGACCCTGAAGAAGAGGGTGACTGCAGGATTAGATTATACATACAGGATACATAATTCCAACTAGGGGAGCAGAGAGGTTTTTGGGGAGAAGTAGTCTCTGAGCAAAGAAAAATGTTGGGATTGATGTAGATAGACTTGAGCTAAGAGAATATCTTTAGACCTTATTATAAATTTTTTCCAGCACTATTTAACAAACCAAGGATAAAATGTCTGTGTCCATGAGTCTGTCTAGGCTCCTGTGTGGGGTCTCCTGTGTCCAGGTGCAGGCGTCAGGGCATGTGTATACCTCTAGGTTGGGGGAGTCCACGGTCTTGTTACATCTTGAGGGAGCCTCAGCCCCATGGGAGGGGTTTCTTAAAAGTTTGTGTGTGTGTGTGAGAGAGAGAGAGAGAGAGGGGAGATCAAGAGGCCAGGGAAAGGCTGGAGGAGACTGGTGAGGATGCCTCAGTGCACGGTGCTGTGCTTAGCAGGCAGGGTAGAGGCTGGGTGGACGGTCAGGCCCAGCCCCCCTCACAGTGCGGGGTCGTGTGCCCGGCGGGCAGGTGAAGGAGTATGAGGAGGAGATCCACTCGCTGAAGGAGCGTCTGCACATGTCCAACCGGAAGCTGGAGGAGTATGAGCGGAGATTGCTGTCCCAGGAAGAGCAGACCAGCAAAATCCTGATGCAGTATCAGGCCCGGCTGGAGCAGAGTGAGAAGAGGCTACGGCAGCAGCAGGTGGAGAAGGACTCCCAGATCAAGAGCATCATCGGCAGGTGAGGAGCGGCCCGGGCAGGGCTGGTGAGGAAGAGCCTGAGGCTGAAGAGGGTCAGTGAGCCCCCCCAGCTCAGGACACCCGGAGGAGAGCCCACCACCTTCCCAGGGATGCCACCTCCTCCACCGTCACCAGATGGAGAGACGCCTTGTGCTCAGCGCAGTAAATGTCCTTTTAGTAAACCTTGACCTCTTTGCTAGCAATGTCTGAAGCCCTCAGAAATGCACCTGTTACTGTCCAGCCATCTCTGTGTGTCTGGACTGGCCTAGGCTGGGGCTCCCCACTGCTTATTCTCAGGCCAGCCTATGATGCTCACCCCAAATCTGAGCAGGGGTCCCTTAGCCACAGTAGCCCCTGATGTTCCCATCCTGGGCCGCCCTCCTCTGCAGCTGTGGAAAGGTGTTCCGTCAGAAAGTGAATGATGCGCGTTCTACCTTGTGCTCTGCCAAGCCCTGAGCTCCAAAGGAAGTGTCTCAACAAGGGGGTCAGTTAGCTTGAGAACTGGATAGGACCCCACACCCCACTCCAACCAGAGCCAGCTCCATTTCCATCCATTCTCAGTGTATTTTTGAGTAAGATTAATTAGAAAAGCTTGACTTGAAACTTTTGAAAACCACTGCTGTGATATCCTTTATGAGAAATCACCTTGAGAGCCTTCTATGAGGGTAGAGAGAAGCTGGGAATGATGATTATAGAGACCCCTCTTGGGCCAGGGGTGTCCAGGGGCTGCCGTGGAGACAGTCTCAGTTCCGTGAGGTGGCGTAGGGGATGGAGAAGCCAGATCTTCAGCTGCAGTGTCTGCGGAAGGGCCTGCTCATGGATAGAGTGTTGAGTGCTGTGTGCCTGGTGGGTGGGGCCCCCGGGGCACAGAGACCTGTCCTTGGCAGGGAGATGCAGGCATTCCTGAAAGCGGGTGAATGACGGACAGTCTCTGGGGGCCCTGAGGTGGGAGCAATGGAGGGATTCTGAGTGCAAGCGAGAAAAGTGCCGAAGCTTCTTGAGAGAGTGGCAGGGTTCCCAGGGTCAGGATCTCCCCGGGCAGGCTCCCCGCCCGTGCCCGCCACTAACCCCACTGAAGCCCGTCCCTTCAGGCTGATGCTGGTGGAGGAGGAGCTGCGCCGGGACCACCCCACCATGGCTGAGCCGCTGCCCGAACCCAAGAAGAGGCTGCTCGACGCTCAGGTGGAAATTACAATGTCATTTATCTTCTCCGTGTCCCATCCCCATCCATCCCACTGTCCTTCGTGCGGTCACTGCGCCAGCCACCCCGGCCCCATTGCCGCCGTCTCTCCCGTTGTCCTCCGTCCAGCAGCCGCTCCCGGCCGTCCCCCGCGACCCCATCTTCATCCAGTCGTCTGTGCCTTCGTCACTCCCAGCAGTGTCAGCCTCCACTCCCTTCCCCCTTCCCCATGCCTCCCCACCCTGCCTCCCCTGCTCGGCTGCATTTCAGGACCTCCAGCCAGAACCTCAGTCTCTCTGCTCCCAGACCCGAGTCTTGGCCCCAGACTGGCGTGGTCTCCCCGAGCGCCTCTCAGGCCAGGGGGCCGGAGGCAGTGCTTCACCAGCGCAGAGCCCCCGGCGGGTGCCCTGGGGCCATAGAGGTGCTCGTCATCACTGCTTCCTGGGCCCCTCAAGTTCTCCTTGTTTTCTGATGGCTCGCCAGGCCTCTTCCCAGCTTCTGGGATCCTGAAGCCCACCCCCCACCACCCGGCCCCACACTCTGAGCACCCTCTCCTGCCAGTGTTTAAAGCCCAGCCCACCTTCTTCAGCCCTGTTCCCCGCCTGGTCCTCACACCTGCCTGACCGCCCTAGCTCCCAGCCGGCCGCCCTCTCTCTCCAGCCAGCTTTTAGGACTTCCCTCCCTCCCCCAACCCCTTGTTTCCCTATCCCCAGTTCGGCTCACTTGCCCACCCATGCTTTCCTCTCCTCTGCTCTGACCTCCAGGCTCCCCCCACCCAGAACCACCAAGGCTCCTGACCCCATGACCCCACTCTCTCCCCCTGCAGCTCCTCATCAGGTAATTCTCCTGGTTCCGCTTTGACCACGGGCGGAGGACACAGGGGGAGGTGACTCCGGACCACTGCAGGTTGGTCGTGAAGCCCACTCCCTCTGACTCTCCAGAGCCCCTCCCCGGCTCACGGCTGCCCCCCACACCTGAGGACCTCCCCAGACGCGACCCTCCGGACACCTGCACAGACCCATCTCCCCAAGCACTGCCCCAGAGCACTTCCCTGCCGCCTCCCAGAACCGTTCAGGGACACCTGCTCCCTACCAAGCTCTTTACCCTAGACACCTGCACATCCCTAGATCACAGCGCCCTCCCCACACAACCTCCCTGCACCTCCCCACACCCTGCCTCCTCCTCTAATCTCTCCAGTGTATGTCTGTCACCCCCCATTTCACCAAAGCGTCCTTGGGGGTTGGGACGTTGGGGGTAGGGTTTGTTAAGGAGGGGTGGTGACACTGGGTTGGGGGGCGCTGGCTAAAGGGGCTGTGCTGGCTGCAGCAGGTAGGCTGGGGTTTCCTCTTCCTTCTCCTTTCTCCTGGTTCTGTGGAGAGCCCTCCTTCCTTCCACCCCTCACCTGTTTCTCTTCCTCCTTCCCTACACCTGTGAGGTAGACAGCATCTGAGGCTCCTATTCGACCCTGCTGGGTGGGAGTTAAGAGTGTGTAGTTAATGCAGGGAGACTTTGGGGGTCTTGGAAAGGGTGCCATTCAGATGTCAAGACAGTTAAGGGTGAGTGGAGCAAGGAGAAGGATTGAGAATGGAGACCCTGATGGATGTTAGGACGTGGACCGGCCCACGTGGTGTGGGAGTTGGCAGTGTCAGGAGATTACTTCCTAGATAAGATCATGGGCTGGTAGCCGTGTTGATTTCAGGCAGAGGTGCTAGGTTGGGGGCTGCTAATGCCATTCACTCCCCGTCTCCTGCTACCCAGTGGCCTTGCCGGGCACAGAATCCTACCTGAAAAGCCAGTAAGTGGGAACCTGTCAACCAGTGACATCACTTCTGAGAGGCTTTATTTTCTGCAGGATGGATCTGCAGTGGGCAGTGGCTCCTCACACTGTAATTTTAACTCTCTGCCTGCCCAGCCTCTCTGTCAAAGTAGTTAGTGAGCTGAAAACAGATGCTGCCAGGCACCAGGGGACCTCACCATTTAAAGGACTCCTGTGGTGAATTCTTTTGTAAAATGAATAATGGCACCCTAATTTATCTCCTTTCTAAATTTGGGTCCCTGGGGGTGTCGGGGGCACGCCTGTGTGCCGCTGCCAGCAGACAAGCAGAGGGAAGGGAGTCTGAGGTCTCCTTCCCCTGCTCTCCCGCCACACTCAGGATGCCCTGCTGCACGTGACTTCCTCTTGTTGACTCCTGGAAAGTGTGGGAGGTACTCAGTAGCTAAGAGGGCAGCTTTGCTTAAATCTTGGGTTTGGGTGACCTTCTGAGAGGTGAGGAGAACGGATTCGGGAGCCTCTGCCTGGAATGTTGTTATGTCTTTAGCGATTTGGTCAGACACAGCTCGGTTGCTAGGCTTCAATGCCCTATATCTCAGGAAATAATTTGGACAGTTTTTCTAAATCCCTTTCAGGTATTGGTCCCTCTGTAACTCAACCATTAATGTAAAAATTAATTTTATGTCTGTATTTTTAAAAGCCAAATGAGCGACCTGAAGCATAAAATACATAGTGTTGTTCTCCGCTCCCAGCAGAGGAACAGAGGCCAGAGCTGAGGGGAGGAGACAGGAGTTGGTCCAGGAAGGGTAGAAAGGGGTAGAATAGTACCAGGGGTGGGAGTCCCCCTCACCCTCTTAACTGGGAGCCCAGGGTGAGGGAACGAAAGGAACATGGGGGTGGAGAGGAACGAAGTCCTTCTGCTTCCTGGGGACGCAGAGCTAGGGGCATGCTGTGTCTCTGCAGGAGCTCCTGGTCCTTCCTTTCTGACATCAGCATGAGAGGCAGCCCTCCCACAGTATTTTTTCCTTCCCACATTACTTCCCTGAATCCTGTTCCTTTCCCCCAGTACAGTTAAACCTCTCTAATGTAGAGTGTTGTATTTGAGATGGCCACTCTGAATAAGTGACAAAACTGAATGACAGTATCTGTTTAATGAAATGCATATCTTCAGAATATATACAGTAAGTAGAACTCCATGAACGAGGCTTTTCCACTCGAGGCCCTCAGGGAGCATGTGTTAATGAGTGAATAGGATTGAAAAGCCTGTTTTCTGGTATAGGTTAAATATTCCCTCCCACAGACATGTTTCTACTATTAATTTGCTTAGCACATTCTTTCTTCACAGATAAAGGAAAACTCAAGCCCAGTTTTTGTTCAAATTATGAAAAAATTCCAATCCATGGGGGGTTGGATTAATGAGGTTTTGCTGTACTGCCTTTCCTTGTTCCCTCTGCACTAAGTTCCCACCTCAAGTTGGTGGTGGCCTGGGAGGGGGCCCTGGGCAGTGGAAGATGCCAGGGTTAGCTTGAGGGTGAGATAGGAAACTGACCTCTTTTGAAATGGGTTCCTGGTGTGACTCCTGGGGTTGAAGGCCCCAGTTAGGAGTCGGGGTAAGAGTCTCTTCTCCCTGATTGCAGAAGATGTACCTTCTCCTGCAGGTGAGAACAAACGAGGAGGATGTGGGTGGGAGGGGTGTCTTGGGGGAAGGGGGTGGGATAGTTGGTGGAGTGGGCCAGCTCTGGGGGAGGCCACTGCTTGGGGGCTGGCAGCCAGGCCCCCGCGAAGCGTCTCAATAAGTCCGCGCTCTCCTCTTTGGTATCTTGCAGGAGAGGCAGCTTCCCCCCTTGGGTCCAACAAACCCGCGTGTGACGCTGGCCCCACCTTGGAACGGCCTGGCCCCCCCAGCCCCACCTCCCCCACCCCGGCTGCAGATCACTGAGAACGGCGAGTTCCGAAACACCGCAGACCACTAGCCCACCCAGCATCTCAGACCTCCTCCTCCCTCCCTGTGCACCCCACCCTGGAACAGCACCGACCACCAGGACTGGACGTCGCCGAGGGACAGTGGGATCGCCTCCCTGAACGCCTCCTTGCGGGGCACCAGTCCCCCACCCCCACTGCACCATTTCTGGGAGGGAGAGCGGGGAGCCTCAGCTGCCCCCTTTTCCTTCCTGCTGGGGTGCTGTCCCCTGTGACCCCCAGGACCCTTGCCCCAGGACACAGACCCCTTCACTCCGGGGTGCTATCCCCATCCTCTGCCTCATCGTTCCCCTGAGCACTGGGGGACAGACCCTCACCCCCACCCTGGGGGTGCGGCACCTCCAAACTTTCAACTTCAGGGTGATTTTTTAGCAGTAACCAGAGCTGACAATCTAACTCCCCTCCACCGCCCCATTTTGGCCTCCCCTGTCCCCCTTGTTATGGGGAGGGGACCCCGGGTGAGGGGGTCCTATTACCCCTTGATTTCTCAGGAGCGTCTGGGGGGGCTCAGCACGCACAAACTCCTTCTCCTCCTACCACTCTCAAATACTCTCCCTCCCCACCCAGAACCCAGATGGGGTGGAGGGGCCACCGGGGCAGGGAGGGGGCGGCAAGGGGGAATGGGAGTTGTCTCCCTTTCTTCCATACCTGATCTGCTCTTGGCTGGTCCCAGAGCGGGGTGAGGGGGCTCAGGCCCCCCCCTCCCCCAGTGTGTTGGGTGGGGCGGAACTGAGGTTCAGGGGAGGGGTTAGGGTTTAGCAGGGGGGTGTATGTTGGGGAGGACAGACTAGCTGATCTGCCCTACCCTGACACACACAGCCCCCCTGCCCCCCCCTCTTGGTCTCTACTCCCAGGGGGAGGGGGGAACTTACTCTAGGAAAAGCCATGTCTCTCTCCCCCAGGGCAGGGGGACCTGTGTTGGAGGAGGGGTGTTGGGGGCCCCCTTCCATGACTCTGTCCCCTGGGGGAGGTAGGACAGGGCTGGGCTTCCCTCTCATCCTCCCCCCGCCCCAATCTCCCTCCACATCTCTCCCTCCCGCCAGCTCCACAATTTTTCGGTGTTTCTCTGTACATAGCTCTCTGGCGGGATAGGGGAGGTAGGATGGATGGGGTTTGGGGTGGGTCGGTCATAGGAGGAGAGAAGGCCCTCCTTGGCACCCCCTCGTCCCTGACTGCTGTCCTCTACCCAGCCTTGCCCCCTCATCCCTTCTTGCGTTTGGTATTGAGACTTCTCGGACTTCACCCTTCTTTCTTTTGTATGGACAGTTCCCTTTCAGTCCCATCCCCTACACACAGACACCCAGCCGGGGCCAAATTTATACTTATATAAAAGTTGTAAATATGTGAAATTTTATCCCTGTGCCCTTCCTTGCTTTCCCAACCTCAGACCCTCCCCCTGGACCCCCTTTCCTCTTCTCTTCTTTGGCTGTTGTAATTATCTGGGATTTGTACTGTACATATCTGGGGTGTGTGTGTGTGGGCTGGGGGCAACCCCTCTGTACAGCGCTTCCTGGCCCCCTCCCCCCCACGATTCCGTCCCCCACCCCATAAGGGTAGGGAGATGTTCTTCCTACCTGTTTTATTTTGTTTTCTCGTTCTCCCTCCCCACCCCTCCCCACCCCACCCCCAGCCTACTCTCTCCCCCACCACTGCCCCTTTTCTTCCACTCCCAGCCCCATTTCCTTTTTTTCTGGAGTGTGTGGTGAAACAGAAAAATCATGTTTAATAAACGGAGATTGTTCTTTTATCGCGGTGCTGACTTTCCTAGTCTCGGACCTCCAGGAGGATTAGCATGGTGACAGGAACTGCTTTTTGAGAGGAAGCTGACAGCTTGGGAGAAATTCTGTATCCTTGTGTGATGCCATAGTCTTGGCCCTAGAATACCGATCTCCCAACCAGCGAAACTGTTTTAGAGTAGGAGTCTTGCACAGGCCAAATTTCCCCCATGTGTCTCACCACTGCGCCACTTAACCCCAAGAGTAGAGAGGTTAAGGAACAGCAGCATTATCTGATAAAAAATTACAAGTGTACATCTACATGTCCCTTAAAAATAATTACCTAGAAATGAAGATTATTTAATTGTTGGTTAAAGTGCTCCTGTGCGGAACGGAGGGAAGAACTGGGTGCCTCAGCCTTGTGGAGTCGGCCCCTGGGCCAGCATTTGCCGCCTCGGCCTCCCCTGAGGAAAGGATGGGAACTCCCACCTCGCTGGTGGCAGGTCGGGGGAGGGAGCGTGGGATAGAAGGTGATGCGAACAATACCTAGCCCATACACTAGATGCCCTCTTAATCTCCACCTATCGGGGGCAGGCTCTACATTTAATCACTGGCATGGCTCACTGGTCGCGCCCTCGGTACCGGGTGCACCTTCTCCTCCCTTCTGTGGCCCGGGCCGGGTCTACTGCCTCCCGCCAGCACCGCCTTCTCCCCGGCGCGACCAATCGGCGTGAGGCTTGTAGGCCGGCGCCCTCCGATTGGCTGTCTCCCTGGCCCCGCCCAACTCCTAGAGGTCCGCTTCCGGCGGGGAGGAGGCGGCTTCCGGCCGAGGCGGTGCGGTTGCTGCAGAGGCGCTTTGGACGCCAGACCGCGTGTGTACCCGTGGGGGCGTGGCGGCAGGAAGGGCCAAGCGGCTGGCGCTCGCGGTCCCCAGGTGCCTGCCAGGGAGTTGGACTCTGCGGGCACGTGAGTTGGGGAGCGGAACGGCGGGGTCCGGCTCGCGGCTAAAGGACCTTCTCCTCGCTACAGGCCCTGCAAGTTCAAGCCCCGGTTGGTGTTTTGTTGTGGTTTGTTTTCGTTTTCTCGGCGGGGTGTGTTTGGGACTGTTCTGCCCGAACCACCGGCGACCGAAAAGTTCCCACACGTTGGGGTGCAGCGGAGGCGGACGTTTTTGGGGAGATACGATTGCCCTCATCCCGAGCGTCTGTGACCCCCTCTTTCCTCCACAGCCCTCGTCGCGCAGGGGCTCTCCCCCGCCCCCTCACCTCCTGTACCCGACCCTCTGGGGTCTCTTTCTTCCCCAGGAGGCCATGGATACCTCGACGCCTTTGCCTTCCGTAGCCCCCTCCCCAGCCTGCAACCCAGCCCCACGGACGATCCAGATCGAGTTTCCTCAGCACAGCTCGTTGCTGCTGGAGGCCCTGAACCGCCACAGGCTGGAGGGAAAGTTCTGTGATGTCTCTCTCCTGGTGCAGGGCCGCGAACTGAGGGCCCACAAAGCAGTGTTGGCCGCCGCTTCTCCTTACTTCCACGACAAACTACTTCTGGGGGATGCCCCGCGTCTCACCCTTCCCAGCGTTATCGAAGCCGATGCCTTCGAGGGGCTGCTCCAGCTCATTTATTCGGGGCACCTCCGTCTGCCCCTGGATGCTCTCCCTGCGCACCTCCTTGTGGCCAGTGGCCTGCAGATGTGGCAAGTGGTAGATCAGTTCTCAGAGATCCTTAGAGAACTGGAAAACGCAGGTGGTGGGATTTCATCCCGAGGAGCTACCCCTTTCCACACACTTCTTTCCACCACAGGAGGCTGGTGCATCCACTCTTCCCCTTGCCAGACCCCGGCACAGTCTTATGCTTCTACCCAGAGCCCGATTGGAGGGGAGGGGAGTGAACTGGGAGATATGTTACAGCTTCAGGTTGAAGAGGAAGAGGAGGAAGAAGATGAGGAGGACCAAGGGTCAGCAGCACCCTCTCAGACTCCTCAGTCTCAGAAAGGGTCAGGGAGTTTTCCTTGCCCTCCTGCATCCCACCCCCTGCTCACATCCACTACTCCTTGCAGGCTTCCAGAGGGCGAGAACGCCCCACCTGAGTTTCCTGCTCCTCACACTGCATTGCCCCTCAAAATCTTCTACGTCAAGCAGGAACCCTTTGAGTCCAAGGAGGAGGTAGCAGGAGGCGGAAGTCAGTCTGTAGGAGTGAAGGAGGAGACCAAAGTGTTTCCAGGAGGGAACACTGAAGAGAATGGAGAACTGGGGTTCCTACTGCCCTCAGGAGCAGGGACAGCATCTGGAGGAGGTGGTCCATCCTGGAAACCAGTGGATCTTCATGGGAATGAAATCCTGTCAGGGGGTGGGGGACCTGGGGGAGCAGGGCAGGCTGTGCACGGGCCTGTGAAGCTAGGTGGCGCACCCCCTGCAGATGGAAAACGCTTTGGTTGTTTGTGTGGGAAACGCTTTGCAGTGAAGCCAAAGCGTGACCGGCACATCATGCTGACCTTCAGCCTTCGACCCTTTGGCTGTGGCATCTGCAACAAGCGTTTCAAGCTGAAGCACCATCTGACAGAGCATATGAAGACGCATGCTGGAGCCCTACATGCCTGTCCTCACTGTGGTCGCCGGTTCAGAGTCCATGCCTGTTTCCTTCGCCATCGGGACCTCTGCAAGGGTCAGGGCTGGGCCACTGCTCACTGGACTTACAAGTGATTGCTGAGGCCATATGCTAACTTTCAGGACAAGGGAGCCACTGCTGCTGATGGATACTTATTACCCCTCACTACCACAGTACCCTAATCTTGTATCTTGTTGGTGTTGGTGGTTTTTTCCTTGGCCATACTTCGTAGCATGCCACTAGGGGTTGAACCTGCACCCCTGCAGTGGACAGTGCAGAGTCCTAAGCACTGGACCAGCAGCAACGTCCCTGTATCTTGTTCATTATTCCAGAAGGGTAGATATATTATGAATCTCTTCTTGGGTGTGGGCCTCAACCTGACAGATTTGAAAACTTGATTTCTCATCTCCAGGTTTTTGCTAACTATCCTACAGGAAACTGGTTTACAGGCCGTAAACATACTGATCAGTTGCCTGTAATAGATCTTTTCATACAGGAAACTGGATTAAATTTCAGATTAGAAGTTTTATTTGATGAGAGAGGAGTTAGAGCAAGAAAAATTATGATAAATGTTTAATTCAGTCTCTACAAGAAGTTAAGGGAGCTGGTCTCCATTCAGAGTTCTAGTAATCCCAGAGACTAAGCTCTAAGCTTTACTTTTCCCTCATCGTTGGCTGAAATTTTATGAGTAAAGGTCTTCTATACTTTTCCTTTGTTATGATTTTCTGGAAACCCTTCAGTCTGTAAATTACTTACTCACCTGTAGGTACTTTTTCAACCCCTTTATTTTGTATGTTGTAGTTGAGCACTTTAACAAATTGAGGATTCCGTGAGTCACTTAGAACCCTCTTTAATAGAGGTATTCCCTCCACAGTCTGTGCCTCTTGTCTACCTTTGACCACCTCTGATCACTCATGTTGATCACAGGGACTGAAATGTGATTAGTGAACTCAGGAGATGGCCACTGACCTAAAATGCTCTCAGGGTAGTGCCACTGCTCTGAACAAGTGGCTGAGGTTAGAGGGACTCAGGGCTGAGGTGGCACATGCTGAAAACTAGAGAAATAACTGCACAGTGGGACCATACCTCCTCCCTTTCCATCCTCACCCATATTACAGCCCCTTGGTCCACACATAGGAGGGTAGATGTTGGAATGGGGAGATTGTCGTAGTTTTATTTCTTCAAATAAACTTTGCCATGAAATCTAAGCTAACTGTGAACTGAATTGAGTCATTTATATGGGAGAGACCATGTGAAAAGAGTTGCAAAGACCTGGATGTATTCCTTATACAGCTGGGTTATATCAGTGGGGGAAGAATCAGATAGTTTCACGCTGATGCAGAGAACACAGTCCTGGACATTGGTGGACCAGATTCTCAGTCCTCACCTGCCTCTGAATAACTTCTGATAAGTTACCTTATTTTTCAGAGTTTTAATTTTTTTTTTTCTCTTTTGCGGGGTGGGGTGTTATGTACCTTCTGACTGGTTCTTTGTTTTCTCTTTTTTTAGGGGTTGTTCACATGATTCTATAATGTTGCCTCCTGACTTCATGTATTATGTGTATTGTTTGGTTTGTTCAACACTTATTACAAAGCACTGTACTCAACCCTGACTTACACTCTTAACCGTGAAGAGTTTGCAGCTACTACCAAAGCTAGATATAATGACAATGTGGTATAGTAAGTCCATGATGGGGGACAGTACAAGCTACTGTAGTGGCACAAAGGAAGCTGAGTAAAGACCTATTATAGGTCACCAGAGGTTTCACAAAGACCTCCTCCGTTGCCAGAGTGTGGCAGTGGGGATAGGTGACTGAATTGATGTGGAAATGGTGAGCATGAGAACTGCAGAGTCAAGACTGACAGCCTTTGCCAAAGCCGGTACCTCAGAAGTTATTAGGTATGGAGCCTAAAGGGGCTAAACTATGACTGTGGCTGAGAAGGTGAGTTCTAGCTGGGATCTGTCAGTCTTTCTAAGGAACCATCCCCACTATAAGGACTGTGACCACACTGGATACAGGGTCAGGGATGGAGGCTGCCACCCTTGGATCTACTGCATGCCACCCACCTGTCATTCTTTTGGTGCACATTCTGTAAGTGATTGTATCTATTGGCCAGGATCCTTGGATTGCAAGTAATGGAAGCTGGCTCTGACTAACCCTTATCAAAGCAGGAATCTGAAGGATGTGGAGTGGCTCCTGGAACAGAAGGAAGGGCTAAAAGACCAGCTTTTAGAAGGATAAGACCTGGGTCAGCTCCAGGGGTTCAGGGAGCAGAAACGGGGGATTTCTTCAGGTCATATGTTTTGGGAAGACCCAGTCAGTCTTATGTCTTGTGTCACTCATCTTAAGATAAAATTTCCCAGGAGTGGACTCTGGGCCTCAGGTCCATCCTCTGGCCAGAGTACCGTGGCCATATATCTCATTGAGGCAACAAATCCTGGAATCCTCAAGGGTAAATTGAAGATCTGGGACAGAAGAGTGGGGAAGGGGGCCCACCCAAGAACAGAGGCCCACCCATACAGTCTCCACATGTTGCCCATCTCGGGATCTGTAAAGCCTCAGGTATACCTGGCACTTAATAGATGTCTAGACATACAGCAGAATTGCCTCCTCCCTCTCCTTATTCCCTACAGCTCTTTATTACTTCCTATGAAGCCCATTAAAACTCCCATGTTAGAAGTTTTTTTTTTTTTTTAATCAAGTTATTAGAATTATAGGGAAATCAAGTTCCATGATGAAAGATTTTGGTTTAAACAAACTTAAATGTGCACTTCTCTGCCTGTGTCTTTTCCTTTTTATAGTGGAGGAAATGTCCCTTTTACTGTCCATGGCTAGGCCCCTTCCCAGAGCCTTTGCTCTTTTAATTATCCTCTTTGTCGTATGTCTTCACTCTCTGTCTCTGTAGTTTCTCATTAACAGTTAATATGTTCATGGGATTGTGAGAACTAATACATGTAAAATGCTTAAAACACTGCCTTGTACTCAGTAAACTCAATAAATGTCAGCTGTTATTACAGAGTGAGAGCATCAGTTCCCCACACTGGGGGATCGGTTCTCTCAGGGAGCATTCACATCCATAAAGGGAAAGTGTTTTCAACTAAAAGGGAAATGAGGCATACAGCACTCAGTAAGGATTAGATGTTATTGTTTTAATTACTGCCTTTCTCATAAATGCTAGCTTTTCAGGGCTCTTTTCTCCTGTCTTCTAACTTGATACACTCCTGGATTATTTTTATCCACTTTTCTGAGTTAAAGCATTTAAGTACTGGTGACCCTTAGTTTTATATATCCAGTTTTCCTAACCCCCAAGCTACTTAGATTCTTCCCCCTTTCCTTCTTTCAACAATAAGTGTCTGCTGTGTACTGGGCACTGATGAAGAAAGCAGAAAGTATCATAAGGACTTGGGCCTGGATTTTTGCTTTAAGAGACAGATGTTTAAATCATTGTGTATGTACTTCATAGATAAAAGGGAGAGGAAATACAACAGGCAATAAGATGGAGAGTAACAGGAAAGGAAGGCATACTGTACATATTTATCTAGTATCCAAAGGAAAAGAAAGACCCAGACTGTTGCCCTAATGGTCTGGGAGTGAGTGATGAGAATGAAGACAGAACACGAAATCTGGTGCAAGGGGTCGGGGACCTGCGGCCTCTATTGGACTGAGGTGCAGAGTCCACTCTGAGTCCAGCTTTTATTCGTAACTGCAGACTACAAGACTTTCTCAGATCTTATCTTTCTCAAGACATATGCCATATCAGTCACATACTCCTAAGCATCATGGACTACACTGACACAGTCCGGATCTCCTTGTGTTTACCCCAGGCCATTCCCTTCTGGGCTGGTCTTGGGAACAGTTAGCAAGTGCATAGGCAGCGTTCATGCCTGATGCTGACTAGGCGTTCCAAGTCCATGCTTTCATGATCCCAGTCATAATCCCTTCTGGGTCTGACCCTGGGGTTTGTAACAAGGCTATAATTCTAAGAAGGACATGAGAAGTAATCATCAATATAGTTTCTTAATACATGCTGTTTTTCCAGGTATTATTTCTGTGAAATTTCTCAAGGCTGTGAAAGTACATTATTAGGAATTCCCACTACACCAGACATGCAAACAGGGCAAGGAAAGTGGTTCCAGTTAAGTGTTCAGCAGATGTAAAGGCCAAGGAAGAGATAGGAGGTGTATTTGATGAGAGTGGGAACCTGGAGAGGAATGAGAGGTTGTCTTAGTCCATTCTGGCATCTATAACAGTACCACCAATGGGGTGGCTTATAAACAAAAGAATTATTTCTCACACTTGGAGGCTGGAGTCTAAGATCAAGTGCCAGAAGATTTGGTGTCATGAGGACCTGCTTCCTGACTCATATATCTTATATCTTCACCCAGTGGAAAGAGAGAGAGAGCTCTCTGAAGTCTTTTTCATAAGGGCACATATCCCATTCATGAGGTCTTCACCTTCATGACCTAATCTCACCAGTGCCCAGCCTTCTAATAACACCACTTTGGGGATTAGATTTTAACATGAATTTTTCGGGGGCATAAACAATCAGTTCATTGCAGATGTGATTAAAGAGGTGGACTGGACTATATGAAGCCTTGATTGTGATAAGGAATTTGGATTTGATCCTAAATGCATTGAGAAGACAACAAAGAATTTAAAGTAGGGGAATAATGATCTTTTCACATTTTAAAGAGATTCTTGGGCTTCCCTGGTGGCTCAGATGGTAAAGAATCTGGCTGCAATGCAAGAGACTCAGGTTCGATCCCTGGGTCAGGAAGATCACCTGGAGAAAGGAATGAGTACCCACTCCAGTATTCTTGCCTGGAGAATTCCATGGACAGAGAAGCCTTGTGGGCTGCAGTCCATGGGGTTGCAAAGAGTTGGACATGAGTGAGCGACTTAACACTTTCACTGGACTTCCCTGGTGGTCCAGTGGTAAAGAATCCATCTGCCAATGCAGTGGACATGGCTTCCATCCCTGGTCCAGGAAGATCCCACAGGCCTTGGTGTAGCTAAGCCTGTGTGCTGCAACTACTGAGCCTACACTTGAGAGCCCGTGCTGGACAGCAAGAGAAGCCATGGCGATGAGAAAACCGTGTACCTCAGAGAAAGCCAGAGTGCAACAACGAAGACTCAATGAAGCCAAAAATAAATTGTATACAGAGGGCAAGAGCAGGAGTAGGGAGACCAATTAGACTATTTCATTAGTGCAGACAAGAAGTGAGTAAAAGCAGATATGGAGAGAAGGAGATGGATTAAAATTATTATTTTTCAAGGTAGGACTGACACGCAACATTTTAACAATAAAGAAATTCTGGGAAAGTAAAATACCAAGGATGATTTCTAGAGTTTTGGCTTGAGTTAGAGGCCATTTAATGAGTGGGAGACAGGAATAGAACTTGGGAGTGATCACAAGCAGCTGGATGTATTGACAAGTGTTCTTCTAGACCAGGGGGTGGCAAGCTTATTCTATAATGGATAGCATAGTAAATATCAGGCTTTACATGCCAAGAAGCAAAATCAAGGATATATAGGTACATAAAAAATTAAGGAAAACAAATCTCCACAATTTCCTTGTATTTATTAACAAAATTCAAAATAATAATTGAGTACAAATTTTTGTTGTACAAGTCAGCTGCCTAATTGGGGATCAAAAGTTACTGTTTCCTAGGACTTCCCCGGGGTGATCCAGTGGTTAAGACTGTGTTTCCAGTGCAGAGGACATGGATTTAACCCCTGGTTGGGGAACTAAGGTCCCATGTGCTGCATGGTGCAGCTAAAAAAATTACAAGCAGTGTTTCCTATCATCATAATCAACTGCAAATGTTCATCTGTTAGTGCTGATCTGTAATGAGATTTTTTATATTTGATCTTTGAAAATGTCTTCACACAGGTAATACTGCCAGAACTGGTATCAGTCTATAAAAGCATGTCATTTTAATTGAGCATATTCATCACTTGAAAGGCATTTATAGAGTTCTATCATTTATATTCTCTTGATACTTGCCTTTTATCGTCTCATTACATTATCAATTCAGTTAAGTTTAGTCGCTCAAGTCGTGTCTGACTGCCCCCCCATGGACTGCAGCACAACAGTCTTCCCTGTCCATGACTAACTGCCGGAGCTTGCTCATACTCATGTCCATCGAGTCAGTGATACCATCCAACCATCTCTTCCTCTGTTGTCTCTTCTCCTGCCTTCAATCTTTCCCAGCATCAGGGTCTTTTCCAGTAAGTCAGTTCTTTGCATCAGGTGGCCAAAGTATTGGAGTTTCAGCTTCAGTATCAGTCCTTCCAATGAATATTCAGGACTGATTTCCTTTAGGATTGACTGGTTGGATCTTCTTGCAGTCCAAGAGACTTAAGAGTCTTCTCCAACAGCACAGTTCAAAAGCATCAATTCTTCGGCGCTCAGCCTTCTTCATGGTCCAACTCTCACATCCATACATGACTACTGGAAAAACCACCACTTTGACTATATGGACCTTTGTCGGCAAAGTAATGTCTGTTTTTTAATATGCTGTCTAGGTTTGTCATAGCTTTTCTTCCAAGGAGCAAGTGTCTTTTAATTTCATGGCTGCAGTCACTGTCTGGAGTGATTTTCAAGCTCAAGAAAATAAAGTCTGTCACTGTTTCCATTGTTTCCCTGTATATTAAGTGATGGAACTAGATGCCATGATCTTAGTTTTTTGAGTGTTGAGTTTTAAGCCAGCTTTTTTACTCTCCTCTTTCACTTTCAACAAGAGGCTCTTTAGTTCCTGTTTGCTTTCTGCCATAAGGGTGGTGTCATCTACATATCTGAGGTTATTGATATTTCTCCCAGCAATCTTGATTCAATCTTGATCCCAGCTTGTGCTTCATCCAGTCTGCCATTTCGTATGATGTACTCTGCATGTAAGTTAAATAAGCAAGGTTACAATATACAGCCTTGACATACTCCTTTCCCAATTCGGAACCGGTCTGTTGTTCCATGTCCAGTTCTAACTGTTGCTTCCTGACCTACATGCAGATTTCTCAGGAGGCAGGTAAGGTGGTCTGGTATTCCCATCTCTTTAATAATTTTTCACTGTTTTCCACATTGTCAATTAAGCACATCCAATTGAAGGATAGGTGGAAACTCTCCAACTGCACAGTTAAATGAAATATAGGAATTTCCTTTGCACTTGCACTGAGGTCTGAAAAATATTGCTGGAACCATAGTTTGGGTTCAGAATATGTGTCTGTTGCAAATTTGTGTGGGGATGGAGATCTTGCTTCTTGTTCTTGACTCTACCTGTAATTCAGACAACTTTAATGATTTTGCTGAGGTTTATTGATGCTTCCATATAAGCTCTTTTTGCCTTTTAAGAAATGGTACCACGTCTACAGCGTGTCCACTGACTGATGTGTGGATGAACAAAAAGTGGTATTTATATACAATGGAATGCTACTCGACCTTAAAAAAGGAAGAAAATTCTGACACATGCTCCAAGATAGGTGAACCTTGAAGACACTATGCTAAGTGAAATAAGCCAAGAACAAAAGGAAGAGTACTGTTATGATTCCACTTATATGAGGGACTTAGAGCAGTCAAGTTCATAGAGACAGAAAGTATAATGGTGGTTGCTAGAGGCTGGGGAGAGCAGGAAAGGGGAATTATTGTTACATGGGTACCTAGTTTCAGTTTGGATAGATGAGAAATGTTCTGCAGATTGATAGTGGTGATGGTTTCACAACAACATGAATTATTTAATGCCACTGTACACTTAAGAATGGCTTAAATTTAAAAAAAAAAAAAGAATGGCTTAAATTGTAAGTTTTGTTAGGTATATTAGCCACAAGAAAAAGTAAATGAACCCTTAGTGAGCTAATGGATCTCGACATTGAGCATCAGTGGTGGCTAATACCATAAAAAAAGAAACAACCGGACAATAAAAATATGTTGCTTTTTTAAAAAAATTTATCTACTTTAGTTGGAGGCTAATTACTTTACAATATTGTAGTGATTTTGCCATACAATGACATGAATCAGCCATGGGTTTACATGTGTTTCCCATCCTGAACCCACCTCCCTCCCCATCCCATCCCTCTGGGTCATCCCAGTGCACCAGCCCTGAGCACCCTGTCTCATGCATCGAACCTAGACTGGGGATCTGTTTCATATATGATAATATACATGTTTTAATGCTATTCTCTCAGATCATCCCACTCTCGCCTTCTCCCACAGAGTCCAAAATACTGTTCTATACATCTGTGTCTCTTTTGCTGTCTCACCTAGAGGGTTAGCATTACCATCTTTCTAAATTCCATATGTATATGTAATATGTTGCTTTTGGAGAACACTACCACCACCTATTAGTCTAACTGAAAGTATGGAACCTGAATGTGATCAAACCTCAAGATAAAACTGCCAATTCACAGATGATGCAGAAGGCAGGGGAACATGTTAAGCCATACTACAGTGATGCAGTCAGCAAAATTAAGACTGTATGAGACTCTGGGGATTAGACAACCAGTTTTCTTAAAAAATTGCAAGGGGAAAAAAGGGATGGAAGGAAACCTGCAGTTTAAAAGATTTTAAAAGTCTTAAGTAATCGTAATGTGTGGGCCTTGTTTGGATCATAGTTTTTTATTTTTAAGATTTAAAAAAAATATTATCATAATTATCTCATAAATGAGACAACTGACTAGACGTTTGAAGATACCATGAATTATTGTTAAAAATTTATTTGTGATAATGGTATTGTGAGTTAAGTTTAAAAAAAGAGAGAGCTCTTTCTTTGGTTATTTACAGATAAATGCATATATCCATAGATGTAGACTGAATAAAAATGCCAAATACACATATGCATTCTAGAGAATTGTACTAATTGTAATTTTTGTATATATAGTCACTTTTTTAAAAGATTGAGAAATAAATTTGGAAATAGTTAATGCACATTAAGAGCATCTAATCAATCACCAACTTGATGGACATGAGTTTGAACAAGCTCTGGGAGCTGGTGATGGGCAGGGAAGCCTGGCATGCTGCAGTCCATGGGGTCGCAGAGAGTTGGACACGACTGAGTGACTGAACTGAATCAAGCACATTCTGGTTGGTGTTCTGGTCAACGTTAGTAAAACTTTCTACTTGACTCTTAAAATAATTCATTGCTCTCTGTATTGATTTAGAGTGATCTCCAGCATATATTGCTGAGTGTAAAAAGCGAAGTGCAGGACAATATATTAATACATAACATGCTATGTTTTGTGTGAGAGACAGTAAAGGTAGAAAGGAAATAAAGGTATAATATTTGCTTATATTTGCAAAAATAAGCACTCCTAGGATAAACAAGAAAACAATAAAAATGGGAAAAGAAGTTGAGGTAAGGACAGAAATGACCATATGTGCTTTAAGACTCCTGTAGGTGTACTTTGGGGTTTTTTTGCTTTTGTTTTGCTGTATGGGGTCTTAGTTGTGGCATTCAGGATCTTTCTTTTGTTTTTTTAGTTTTGGCATGCAGGATCTAGCTCCCTGACCAGGGATCGAACCTGGGCCCCTTGCTTTGGGAACATGGAGTCTCCTGGACCACAGTCTTAACCACTGGACCACCAGGGAAGTGCCTGTGTGTTTTTGAATTATGTAATTTAATTACCTAATCAAAAAATAAAAATTTTAAAATTCTTTCAATTTGAGAACAAATGAACTGAACCATATCAACTTGGCAATATAATCACAAAGAGAGTTAGTTCTGAAGACTTTCCATCCTTAAGGGGATGTACTCTCTTAAGGACAAAAAAATCCCTAACTAAAAGTTTAAACTTTTAAGCCCTTAAATGTGAAATTCTCTTAAGCTTTAAACTTGTTTCTGAAATTATTTTGTTTGAAGTATTATCAATACAGGAATTTTAAAAATAAAGTATTTTCCAATAAATAGGTCAAAAGACATGGTTATATTAAAAGTGGGAGCAATCAGTGTTTTTATTTGTTTATTTTTGGCTATGATGGGTCTTCATTGCTATGCGAGGCTTCGAGCATGGGCTATTCTTCCTTGCAGTGTGCAGGATTCTTAATTGCTGTAGCTTCTTATTGCAGAGCACAGGCTCTAAGCGCACGATAGTTGTGGAAATTGGGCTTTGTTGTCCTGCAGCATGTGAAATTTTCAGGGATCAAACCCATGTCCCCTGCATTGGCAGGTGCATTCTTAATCACTGGACCACCAGGAAAGCCCCTGAGGAATCAATGCTTTTTGTATAAGGAAAAGATATACAATTATATAACCAAGGAAACCCACTGACAACATACTAATGTTTAAAGTGAAAAATCAGGATGAACTTATGAGTTTTCCAGTATATATTTTCTGGTCTTGTCCATTGAAATGGACTAGAAACAATGAGCAACCTAGTACCTACTAAAATAAAGCATGGCTTCTTGAAGAAATTGCTGATTCCACATCTAGAAGTAGGCATTTTTCAAAGTGTACCTGGGACACATTTTTGTGTTAGGAAGCAAGAAAACTTTAGAAGATAAAAGTTTGTCATGTCAAAAGAACCCAGGAGCCTACATGAAAAGGTACCCACTGAACAAAGTTATCACAATCTCAGTAACTAAAAGAATAATGATCAAATTGAACACACTGGTTGAATGAAATTCATTATTTTATGATGATACTCAAAATGCAAATAAATCAAGAACTCTCACTCATTGCCATTTGGGGTAACTTTTAAAACATTTGCTTTGAAAATTGGTAATTAAAGGGAAAATTGTTGTTATTGTTTAGTTGGTAAGTCATGTCTGACTGTTTGCAACCCCATCGACTGTAGTCCACCAGGCTCCTTTGTCCATGGGATTTCCCAGGCAGGAATATTGGAGTGGGTTGCCATTTCCTTCTCGAGATCTTCCCAACCCAGGGATCAAACCTGTATCTTTTGGTTGGCAGGTGGATTATTTACCTCTGAGACACGTAGGAAGTCCAAAGGGAGACTATTAAGCATTATTTTGCTCTTCCAGTAAAAGTTTATTTTAGGAAAACCACATAGTTCCAGTTAATGAAGAAAACCTTCACAGAATTCTTGTAAACAGTGTGAAGGAAACAATTAGAAAAACATAATTTAACAAATTCCAATGAAATTCAGGCAAGGATTATCAACTGGTATTAAAACCAGATGATTGATTGTTGTAAACATTCATATAGAGCCAGAGTAACACCACAGAGATAACTTTCCAATCTCAAGAGGGAAAGCATTAACTGTATATCAAATGATCAATCTTAGTATCACTAGTGGCTGACCTTGTGTCTCTAATGGACTGCAATATTCACAACAATGAGTAACAATATGATTTTATTCTTTTTAATATCTCGTATTCTAGTTCAGGCATTCCTCAGAGGATTTAATCCATTCCTAAAAACATGTTAGATAGTGAATTTTTAGGCAGGGGTGTCTGTATATCATTGTTATAAATAGAAAATATATATATATATATATATATATATATATATATATATATTCCCAGCACTCCCAGCACACCTAGAAGCCCCAACCAGTTTCTTTCAGTACTTGAAACACTCTAATACATGTATGTATATAACAGTCAACCAGGTTTTCTGCTTAAGATAAAGCCTTTAAAACACCAGCTGTCTAATTATTAATGACTTTGTACAGTAACCTTTAGGGTATAAATCATATTTTCCTTTTAACTGTAACAAATGTGTACAGTAATGTAAATGAACAGTGAAATAATAAGTTAAAGACACATGACCATGCTGCAAGGCAGGTGAGATCTTAGTTCCCTAATCAGGGATTGAATCCATGCACCCTGCCTTGGAAGTGTAGAGTCTTAACCACTGGACTTCCAGGGAAGTTCTGAAAACTGGATACCTTGATAATTATGGATAACAAAAAAAAACAAAACCAGAAAATGAAAATTACTCTCTAGGTCTTTTTAGATTGGCTCTGGGTTGAGAAAACTTCAGTGTTTAACCAGGCCATTTACAACTCTTTCTTAGTCTTTACTTTCAGCATCTGAGACAGACGCCTTGTAAGTGATACCTGCCCTCTTCAAGATTTGCCTGCAATTTCCTACATGACTTCTAGGCTAAAAATTTGGATCTTTTATTATGGCCCAGCTGGGGAAACACTGACTCTGCTTTGGAAGAAAAGAAATTTTTCACCAGAAGAGTTGCAGAACCTGGCTAATATGTACCAGTAGGAATTGGGAGACTATACCAAGGGAAGGGGATCTTGAGGGTGCTGAAACAAGAAGATTGGAATATAAGACTGGATAAGAAAGCATATGTTAATAAAAAGACACTCTCTGGTGACTTAGGATTTAATATCCTGGCAAAGAAGCCTGGAACTGATCCTAGCCCACCACTGAGAAAGCTCCTTGAAGCTCGGGAAGGCAACATCCCATAGTGAGAGAGGAGGAGATGCTAGAACTTCCTTGGAAAAGTTAAAATGTAGACATGCTAGAATAAATTTGCTTTACTATCAAAGAACATAGGACTTCCCTGGCAGTCTACTGGTTAAGATTTTGGGCTTCCAGTGCAGGGGGAGGGTTTGATCCCTGGTCAGGGAACTTTGATCCTGCATGCCATGGAGCATGGTCAAAAATAACTAAAACAAAAAAGCACTGCTTTATCAGCAATCAGAAATGGAAATTAAAGAACTTGTCAGTTGAATGTGTTCCCTGGAGGCCAGAGGCCACTCCCTTCAATAAAGCAATAAGAAATCTGCTGGAGATGAGCACTGGCATTGTTGAGATTATCGGTAGTAGCTGTTCTTTGAAAGCTAGGATTCATCCCAGAGGAGGCTGATGTGGAACTGGAATCCCCAGTGTCAATAGAGAGATACAATTTTGAAAGAGTGGAGGCCCTGACTTAATTGTCAGGGGCAAGGCAGACATAATTACCATAACAGGCAGCAAAGCCTGAATGGAAGCTAGAGGGAAGAGGCAAATAGAGGTCTGTGTCAGGGTATTCCCGCTGCAAGGTAGATAGCCAGGTAGGACATTATGCAACCTACATAGCCAAAACAGAAAGATCAAGAGTGAATGAGCCAAAAGCTGATTGCTACTGAAGAGAAGAATCATGATCCCTCACTCAACTGACAGCAGAGCCAGTTCTCAGACCCAGAGAAGACTGAATTATCTTGAGGAAAAACTCTATGACAACATACTAGAAGTTCCTCTAATCCTAATGGGACCTGTTGTAATTTATTAAAGGAACTGTACATAGGAAAAAGGAGGAACAGCAAGATCTTTTAAGAGATGTGGGTTTTAGAATCTGAACTGACAGCAGTATTAGGATACCAAAGCAACATCATGGCACCCCTAGTAAGTGGTATAGGGAAGCTGAGTAATAAATGGAGTCCTGGCCTAAGTATTTCTCACAGTAGGTCTCATGGGTCTATGGAAAAATCCTCTGATGATATCAGTAATTCCCAAAAGCATAGTTTGAAAGTATCTATTTAGACTCTGGTAGGACCCTCCTAGGAGTTCCCTGATCTATGGAGTAAGAGCCATAATGGTAGGAAAAGACAAGTAAAAGCTCCCAAAGCAGTGTCATCTACCCCTACCAAGCCAAGATCAATTAGAAATAGTTTTGCATCCTACGTGGAATGGCAGAGATTAATACTGTCCTCAAATACTTAAAGAATGTGGTGGTTATATGGTTATATTTCCTTTTATTTTTTTCACTACTATGGTTCATATTCATTGGAAGGACTGATGCTGAAGCTGAAACTCCAATACTTTGGCCACCTGATGCAAAGAAATGACTAATTGGAAGAGACCCTGATGCTGAGAAAGGTTGAAGGCAGGAGGAGAAGGGGATGACAGGATGAGATGGTTGGATGGCATCACTAACTCGATGGACATGAGTTTGAGCAAGCTCTGGGAGTTGGTGATGGACAGGGAAGCCTGGCGTGCTGCAGTCCATGGGGTCACAAAGAGCTGGACACAACTGAGCAACTGAATTGTAACTTTAATGGCTCCTGTAAAAACCAGATTGATTATGGTGGATGGTGGTGGACTATTTGATAATCCAGCATAGCCTCTGGCTCTTGGTATATCGCCTTTATTTTTTAAGTATTTTTATTTATGACTGCTGGGTTTGGCTGTGCTGTTGCTGCGCGATCTTTTCTCTAGTTGCAGAAAGCAGGGGCTATTCTCTAGTTGTGGTGCATGGGCTTCTTACTGAAGTGATTTCTCTCATTGCAGAGCACAGGCTCTAGGGTGGAAGGGCTTCAGTAGCTGCAGCACATGAGCTCAGTAGTTGTGGCCACCGGACGCTAGAGCACAGGCTTAACGGTTGCGGCGCACAGGCTTAGTTGTTCTGAGGCATGTGGGGCTCTTCCCAGATCAGGGATTGAACCTGTGTCTCCTGCACTGGCAGGCAGATTCTTTACCACTAAGCCACCAGGGAAGCCCCAGTATGTGGCTTTTGATCTGATAAGTGTGTTCTTTTCTATCTCTATCAGAAACAAAGATCAGAAACCATTCACATAGAATAGACATTGGTGTCCAGTCATGGTCCTTCCCGGGACTACTCCCTTGCACCCTCTCTTGCTCTCTCTGTCACAGTGTAGGCTAACAGGACCTTGATCATCTGGATATTCTCCAGAATATTATACTGATCCTCTATATTGAAAACATCTTACACCAGGGAGTAAGAAGTACCCTGGATGCTGCTATAAGATACAAGTATACCAGAAGTGAAGAGATAAACTAAATACAGATTCAAGGGTATCTCCTATTGGTGCACAATTAGGAGTCCAAAAATTCTGGACATGATAAACGTTATTGCTGATGTGGAGAAAGCTTTAGTGGTCTCAAAAGATCAAACCAGCTATAGCATTCTCTTAAACCAAAGCCTAATCCTCAGCAAAGCCCTAACTCTCTTCAGTTCTGTGAAAGCTGAGAAAGGTGAGGAAGCTGAAATTTGAAGCCAGCAGAGGTTGGTTCATGAGGTTTCAGAAAAGAAGCCATCTGCATGACGTAAAAGTGCCAGGTGAGCCAGCGAGTGCTGATGCAGAAGCCAAAGGAAGATCTGCACAAGATCTAGCTAATTCACAGAATTGGCTGTGCTAAACAACACATTTTCAGTGCAGGCCAACAGCCTTACACCGGAAGAAGATGCCATCTAGGACTT
This sequence comes from Cervus canadensis, assembly GCF_019320065.1. NCBI lineage: Eukaryota > Metazoa > Chordata > Mammalia > Artiodactyla > Cervidae > Cervus > Cervus canadensis. Next base: position 39,205,245 of record NC_057413.1, read on the forward strand.
TTATAGCTGGAGAGAAGTCAGTGCCTGGCTTCAAAGTTTCAAAGGACAGGGTGACTCTTGTTAGGAGCTGGTGCAACTGGTGACTTTAATTTGAAGCCAGTGCTCATTTGACCTTCTAAAAACCATAAGGCCCTTAAGTATTGTGCTAAATTTATTCTGCCTGTGCTCTATGAATGGAATAGCAAAGCCTGGGTGACAGCACTTTTGTTTACAACACAGTAAAGACAAATACTCTATGATCTCACTTAAATGTGGAATCTGAAAAATAAAACTAGGGACTATAATAAAGACACAAACTCACAGGTACAAAGACAAACTAGTGGTTACCAGTGACGAGAGGGAAGGGGGAAGAGTCAAGATAGGGATAGGGGATTAAGTGGTACAAAGTACTCTGTATAAAATAAATAAGCTAAAAGGATATATTATACAACACAAGGAATATAGCCAATGGACCATAAAGAAAGCTGAGCGCCGAAGAATTGATGCTTTTGAACTGTGGTGTTGGAGAAGATTCTTGAGAGTCCCTTGGACTGCAAGGAGATCAAACCAGTCAATCCTAAAGGAAATCAGTCCTGAATAGTCATTGGAAGGACTGATGCTGAGCTTCGATACTTTGGCCACCTGATGCAAAGAAATGGCTCCTTGGAAGAGACCCTGATGCTGGGAAAGATTGAAGGCAGGAGGAGAAGGGAACAACAGAGGATGAGATGGCTGATGGCATCACCGACTTGATGGACATGAGTTTGAGCAAGCTCCAGGACTTGATGATGGACAGGAAAGCCTGGTGTGCTGCAGTCCTTGGGAATGCAAAGAGTCGGACACAACTGAACTGAACTGAACTGAGGTTTGTCATAACTGTCCTTCCAAGGAGCAAGCGTCTTTCAGTTTTCATGGCTGCAGTCACTGTCTGCAGTGATTTTGGAGCCAAAGAAAATAAAATCTGTCACTGCTTCCACTTTTCCCCCTTCTATTTGCCATGACATGATGAGACTGACCAGATGCCATGATCTTAGTTTTTTGAATGTTGAGTTTCAAGCCACTTTTTTCACTCTCCTTTTTCACACTCATCAAGAGGCTCTTTAGTTCCTCTTCACTTTCTGCCATTAGAGTGGTATCATATGCATATCTGTGATTGTTGATATTTCTCTCTGCAATCTTGATTCCAGCTGTGATTCGTCCAGCCTGGCATTTCACGTGATGTACTCTACGTATAAGTTAAATAAGCAGGGTGATAATAATATACAGTCTATATGCCTTCTCCAATTTGGAACCAGTCAGATGTTCCATGTCTGGTTCTAATGATGGCTTCTTGACCCACATACAGGTTTCTCAGAAGACAGGTAAGGTGGTCTGGTATTCCCATCTCTTTAAGATTTTTCCAGTTTGTTGCATTCCTTATAGTCAATGGCTTTAGCATAGTCAATGAAGCAGAAATAAGTGTTTTTCTGGAACTCCCTTGCTTTCTCCATGATCCAGCAAATGTTGGCAATTTGATCTCTGGTTTCTCTGCCTCTTTGAAACTCAGTTTGCACACCTGGGAGTTCTCAGTTCATGTAACGCTGAAGCCTAGCTGGAAGGATGTTGAGTATAACCTTGGTGGCATGTGAAATGAGTGCAAGTGTACTGTAGTCTGAACATTCTTTGGCATTGTCCTTCTTTGGGATTCGAATGAAAATTGATGTTTTCTAGTCTTGTGGCCACTGCTGACATTTCCAAATTTGCTGACATATTGAGTGCAGCGCTTTAACAACATTAGGATTTTAAATAGTTCAGATGGAATTTCATCACCTCTGCTAGCTTTGTTCATAGTCATGCTTCCCTGGTGGCTCAGACGGTAAAGTGTCTGCCCGCAATGCCAGAGACCCGGGTTCGATCCCCGGGTCAGGAAGATCCCCTGGAGAAGGAAATGGCAACCCACTCCAGTACTCTTGCCTAGAAAATTCCATGGATGGAGGATCCAGGTGGCCTACAGTCCATGGGGTTGCAAAGAGTCAGACACGACTGAGCGACTTTTCACTTTCACTTTTCACATGCTTCCTAAGGCCCACTTGACTTCACACTCTAGGATGTCCAGCTCTAGTTGAGTGACCACTCCATCATGGTTATCCCAGTCATTAAGGCCTTTTTTGTACAGTTCTTCTGTGTATTCTGGCCACCTCTTCTTAATCTCTTCTGCTTCTCTTAGGTCCTTACCATTTCTGTCCTTTATCATGCCCATCCTTGCATGAAATGTTCCCTTGCTGTCTCTAATTTTCTTGAAGAGATCTCTAGTCTTTACCATTCTATTGTTTTTCTCTGTTTCTTTGCATTGTTCCTTTAGGAAGACCTTATCTCTCTGCTATTCTCTGGAACTTTGCCTTCAATTGGGTATATCTTTCTGTTTCTCCTTTGCCTTTTGTTTTTCTTCATTCTTAACTATTTGTAAAGCCTCCTCAGACAACCACTTTGCCTTACATTTCTTTTCATTTGGGACGGTTTAGGTCACTACCTCCTGTACACTGCTGGGAACCTCTCTCCATAGTTCTTCAGGCACTCTGTCTATCAGATCTAATCTCTTGAATCTATTCATCACCTCCACTGTATTTGAGGTATTTGAGGTCATATCTGAATGGCCTAATGGTTTTCCCTACTTTCTTCAATTTAAGCCTGAATTTTTCAATAAGGAGCTCATGATCTGAGCCATAGTCAGCTCCTGGTCTTGTTTTTGCTGGCTATACAGAGCTTCTCCATCTTTGGCTGCAAAGAATGTAATCAATCTGATTCTGGTATTAATCTGGTGATGTCCATGTGTAGAGTCATCTCTTGGGTGGTTGGAAAGGTGTTTGCTATGACCCTCGTGTTCTCATGACAAAACCCTGTTAGCAGGACTTCCCTGGTGGTCCAGCGGCTAAGACTCCAGGTTCCCAATTCAGGGGTCCTGGGTTTAATCCTTGGTCAGGAAACTAGATCCCACACAGCAACTAAGATCTAGTACAGCCAAATAAATTTTAAAAGAACAAAACTCTGTTAGCCTTTTCCCTGCTTCATTTTGTACTCCAAGGCCAAACTTGCCTGTTATTCTAGGTATGTCTTGACTTCCTACTTTTGCATTTCAGTCGCCTGTGATGAAAAGCATATCTTTAATGTATAGCATATAGCTCTATATTTAAAAATCCTTAAGTACAACAATCCTTGGAAAATGGAACATTATATTTATTGCAATTAGTTATATATCTGGATTTGTTACTATCTTATAATGATTATTTTATATTGTGATTTTCCTAAATTGCTACTTTCTGCTTTCCTGCTTGCATTTGAAATCATTGTATTTTCTCTTTTTCCTTTATTCTCTAATGGTTTGGAAGTTATACTTCCTATTTCTTCCGTTTTTTTAGTAAGTTCTTTTCTATTTTAATGTGCATACTTGACAGTCTAAAGGTTATTTATGTACCTTTTTCCATAACAGTAAAGGAGCCTCTGATTGCTACTACGCTGACCCTCTCCCTTCCATATGGTACATTAATATGTCCAGCATTCAGATATGGCTTATTTTTAGATCCTCCATATTGATGTTATTGTTGTTGCTTTATGCAGTCAATACCTGTTTTTATGTAAAGTCCTTATTTGTAAGCTCTTCTGTCTTGCATTTCAGTGTTCTGTTTCCTTCATCCTGAAATACATCCCTTAGGAATCTTGCACTGAGACTGCGTAAGTGATAAACACTGAGTTTTTCTCAGAGTGACTTTATTTCACCCTCCCTTAAAAAATTAATTTACCATGAAATCTAAGATACAAATGAACTTATTTACAAAACAGAATCACCAATATAGAAAACAAGCTTATGGTTACCAGAGGCAAAGAGCAAGGGGAAGGATGAAAGGAGTTTGGGATTGACAGACACACACAGTCATGTAACATAAGCAACAAGGTCCCACTGCACAGCACAGGAAATGATATTCAACCTTATAATAATCTATAATGGAGAAAAATACTAAAAAACATATATGTATAACTGAATCACTTTGCTGTTCACCTGAAATATTATAAATCAACTATACTTCAATAAAAAATTAACTTACTTTATATTTTAAAAATCTGTAATTTAGATGTCTTGATATTTCTAATTCTAAATGTTTGTATCTACATTTTAAAAACAACTTTTGCTTATGTAGCCAAATTAATGTTAACATGTCTAACAAAATAAACAGTGATTTCTTAGTATCACCTAATATCCATTCCATAGTCTGATTTTCTCAATTATCCCAATAATATCTGGTTTTCCAATCAGATCCAATTGAGAGCCACATAGTGCATTGGTTTCTTTATTGTATCTCTTAAGCCCCTTTTAATTTTGAACTGTCCCTTTTTTCATGACACTGATTAACTGAATTGACAAGGCTGGTTTTCCTATGAAATAGCCCGCTTTCTGGGTCTGATTGCTTCCATAAAGTGTTCTTTAGCATGTTTCTCTTTCCTCTAGACTTCCTTTAAACTGCAAGTTAGATCCAAGGGCTTGTTTAGATTTAACTCAAGGGAACTTTCCAGAACGCTCGGTGAAAGGCGGAGGAGCGGCGGCTTCCCGAGCTGCGCACAGCAACGCGCTCCTTCCCGCTCCCCCACACCGGCATCGGCCCGCTCACCGGCTGTAGAAAATGGTGAAAGAAACCACTTACTATGATGTTTTGGGGGTCAAACCCAATGCCACCCAAGAAGAATTGAAAAAGGCTTACAGGAAACTGGCCTTGAAGTACCACCCTGATAAGAACCCAAACGAAGGCGAGAAGTTTAAACAGATTTCTCAAGCTTACGAAGTGCTTTCTGATGCAAAGAAAAGGGAATTATATGACAAAGGAGGAGAACAGGCAATTAAAGAAGGTGGAGCAGGTGGTGGTTTTGGCTCCCCCATGGACATCTTTGATATGTTTTTCGGAGGAGGAGGCAGGATGCAGAGAGAGAGGAGAGGTAAAAACGTTGTGCATCAACTTAGAGTAACTTTAGAAGATTTATATAATGGTGCAACAAGAAAACTAGCTCTGCAAAAGAATGTGATTTGTGACAAATGTGAAGGCCGAGGTGGTAAGAAAGGAGCGGTAGAATGCTGTCCCAATTGCTGAGGTACTGGGATGCAAATGAGAATTCATCAGATAGGACCTGGAATGGTTCAGCAAATTCAGTCTGTCTGCATGGAGTGCCAGGGCCATGGGGAGCGGATCAGCCCTAAAGATAGATGTAAAAGCTGCAACGGAAGGAAGATAGTTCGAGAAAAGAAAATTCTAGAAGTTCGTATTGACAAAGGCATGAAAGATGGCCAGAAGATAACATTCCATGGTGAAGGAGACCAAGAACCAGGACTGGAGCCAGGAGATATTATCATTGTTTTAGATCAGAAGGACCATGCTGTTTTTACTCGACGAGGAGAAGATCTTTTCATGTGTATGGACATACAGCTGGTTGAGGCGTTGTGTGGCTTCCAGAAGCCAATATCTACTCTTGACAACCGAACCATAGTCATCACTTCTCATCCAGGTCAGATCGTCAAGCATGGAGATATCAAGTGTGTGCTAAATGAAGGCATGCCAATTTATCGTAGGCCATATGAAAAGGGTCGCCTAATCATTGAATTTAAGGTAAACTTTCCTGAGAATGGCTTTCTCTCTCCTGATAAACTCTCTTTGCTGGAAAAACTTCTGCCTGAGAGGAAGGAAGTAGAAGAGACTGATGAAATGGACCAGGTAGAATTAGTGGACTTTGATCCAAATCAGGAAAGACGGCGCCATTACAATGGAGAAGCATATGAGGATGATGAACATCATCCCCGGGGTGGTGTTCAGTGTCAGACCTCTTAGTAGGCCCATGAATAACACTCACTGCTGGGGTTTTATTGCAGTAGTGATTGAGTGAAGGACTATAATCATAATATGCTCACTACTTGCTTTTGTTTTAATATTCAACTATAGTAGTGTTTAAAAGTTAAATGAAGAATAAACTCGAATATAAAAAAAAAAAAAAAAAAGATTTAACTCAAACTGAATTGACTAGATCACATTACAGGTGATGCAATATTCCTATCAGAAGACAATAATATCTTACTTTTCCATCTGTTATATAAGTATTCCTGTATATAGTTATATACTAAGATTGTGTTCTTTGTTAATAATTTGCTTTAGGCTTTTTCTAGACAGATCTGTGTGATAGATTTCAGTCAGGATACATTACAATAAACAAGAGACTGGGAAGAGGGTTGGAAAAATATATCCTAAAGATGGCGGGCGTATACATTTAACTTCTAACTAGCATCAGTTGGGACCACTTGGAACAGGCTTCTGCACAGGTAGGAGGAATTTTCTGTGATACACATCTGACTGGGTAGGAGGAAACTGCATCTTCAGCTTCATCAAATTACTCTGATACCAAGTCACTCTCCACCAGCCCATTTACTCCTCTACCACCAGCATCTAGACACTTGTTTTCCTCAGTGCTTGGTATGTGCAGATTTTTTAAAATTTTGCCAATATCATTATGTAAAATAACATCTCATTGTGATTTTTTTAAAGTTGTTACACATATCATGGCATTTTGCCCCTAAATTCTTGAGTATTTATCTTATAAAAATAGACATTTCCTACTTAACCACAACTTCCTTATCACTAATTAAATAATAATTCTTTACACCATCTAATACTAAATCTATACTCATCTTTCTCCAGCTGTCTAAAAAGATCAGTAAGGATTTAGGTAAACCTGAACAGGAGTCGACTGTATACTGGGGGTTTGTTCAAGTCTCCTTTATTCTCGGATGGTAGGTTACCTGGGTGTAATGGTATAAGTTGCCAGATATTTCCTCCAAGACCTAGGAAGATAGTAGTGCCCTGTCTTCTTGTTTCTATAGTTGCTGTTGAGAAATTTGCTATTTGTCCTGGATTCATTGCTTGTGGAACACACGTTTTCTTTCTTGTTTCTTTTAAAATATCCCCCCATCCCCCCCGTCTTTGAGTTCTTTAGTTTCTTTCTAATGTATCTGGGTGAGGATTTAGTATATCTTGAGACTTATTTCCTGAGACTGAGAGAGAATTCTTGTCCAAAATCAGTTCTGGATGATGATCAATCATGATCTGTTCTCATCTCATTATCTGTTTTAAGAGCCTAAAATAGTGCTGGCACGTATTAGGTGCTTATAAATAGTTATTGAATGCATTTGTAAATAAATGAGCATTTTTCTCCACTTCCCCTCATTCTCTCTATTCTCTCCTGCTCAAAATTTTTTCAGTATTTGTTAGAACATTTCATTCTATCCACCATGCCTCTTCCTCTCCTTTACTCATTTTTCATCTCTTTATCTTTCTTGTCTACATTTTAGACACTTTTGTCAGATTTATCTTCTAGTACCCAATTCTAACCTCAGCTACTTCTAACCTGTTTAACCCATCCATTGAGTTTATATTTATATATTGAATTATATTAGTTATTTGTAATCATTGATACCTAGTTAATCTTTTTATAACATTCTGTTTATTTCATGCGTTTGATTTCTCTGTTTTATGACTAATCGTTTTTATCATACTTACAGCTTGAATCTTGTAACTCTATTGTCTGTGCTTTGAGAATCTAATCCTGCTGTTGTGTAGGCAAACTCTTATTCACTGTGGATTGTTTCCTTGTGGGTTTTCTAATTTTGGATTGTGAGCTTATGTTGATGACCTTGAGACAGACCTTCATGGGCTATTGTGAAGATTGGATAAATTAACTCATATGATGGTATGTCTCAAGTGCAGGTGAAAATGAAATCATGTTGAAAAGAATAGATTGAAGGGCCAGAATGATCCACCATGTCATGCTGTGTAAAATAAACAAACAAAAAACCCACTAGAGTGACATGCTTAAGCCATCAAACCCTGGCAAGAATCACACAAGGGAATAATATCAAAAACTCTCTCTCAGACACCAAGCGCTTTACTCACATTAGCTTTACTCTTTATAACAACTGCAAGGATGGTGATATTCCGTTTTATGGAACGGAAACAGCAACAGGGTAATTAATTTATAGCTAATTGGGGAACCCCAGTTAACACCCAGGTGGGAATGATTGTAAAGTTCATGCCCTTTTAAATTCACTCCATTATTTCTCAAAACAATTTTTAGGGAAAAAAATAGTCAATAGTCATTCAGGCCAGTTACCCCCATGGATCATTAAATGTGTTAAATAATTAATGAAAAGGGGAAAAGAATGCATAAAACTAGAAAAGAATTGCATTTTAAGTAGAAAAAATTTAGTTTGCGTTTTTCCAATTTGGGATTTCATTTATGTACAAAAAAGTCAATCAACAAGAAGCTTACCTATGAGAAATACCTACAGCTCCCAGAATCTAATAAAAATATATCTAAGATGAGCATTCCAAAACCAACAAAGCAAAAAAGTGTAAATTTAATTCCTGAATAAGAAATTTCCAAGATAGCTCAACATATATAATTTTACATCAACTAGCCAGGCAGCATTAAAGCCGATAGGTGCCAACATATTTCAGTGTTTGTTACCCAGCCCCTGACAGGCTGATGGGATGTGCCCACTAGGAACGTTAGGTTCTGGGTCTGCCCATCTTGTCTGTCAAGCTCTTTCCAGGATCATCTTCCAAGGAAGAGCCAGGATGTTCAGGAATTACCAACTGTTTTAAATATTGTCAATATAAATTGCACCTAGCATTTGGAGTTAGGCAATTTGATTTTAATAAGGTAGACTCAATTCACTATTTAATATATGTTTATTTAAGGTACTAGTCTTGGTCTGTTGATTTAATCAACAATCCACTAACTGATTATTTGTCACCAGTTGGTACTTGCCATTTGATATAAACTTGCCACTTGATATAGGGATTTCTCTGGTGGTCCAATGGTTAAGATTCTGTGTTTCCACTGTAGGGGGCACAGGTTCAATCCCTGGTTTAGGAACTAAGATCCAATATGCTGTGCAACCAAAAAAAAGAGTTTAAAAAATTTTAATATGTAATCTTCACATCTCAGATTTGGCTGTAGGTTACATTTTATTATAAGGACTTTAAAATATTTAATGCTGTTAAATAATCAACTAAATAATTAAAGTTAATCATTAACTTTGCAAATGTATACACAGAAGAATGGAAAGATGATTTTATTAATGTATTTAGCAAAAACAGATGATGCAAATAAGTGGAGTCCTGGGAGGTTAACTCTGTGGAACTAATTGGTCAGATTTCCATTTTGGCTATGAGTTTATTTTTGTCAGACTATGAGAAGATCAACCACCATTCCAAAAAAAAATACTGACATTATAAAAGTATTTTATTTTTCTAAAACAGCCATGCCATATAATCTGGATTATTTTTTCTATAACAAATGTGTACTGACTTTAACAAAACAAATTAGATGATTTTAATACTGTGTCAGCAATACAAATAAAATATTTTTAAAATTGAATTTTGTAATCATCTCAATTAGAAACATCACCTAAGCTTCCTATTTAGTCAGAATCCCTTAAAGATAAACCTTCTTTGGACTTTCCTGGTGGTCCAGTGCTTAAGACTGCATTTCTAAGGCAAGGGGTGCGGGTTTGATCCCTGGTCTGTGAACCAAGCTCCCACATGCCATGTGGCATGGAAAAAAAAAAAAAAAAGCCTCTTCCTTTTTCAATTTCTACAGGCTATAGTATGAATTATTCCAAATGAAAACCTGCTTTCCACATCTGCCTTAATAAAGCCACCGCCAGTTGCATGAGGGCCACATCCCAGCTGCTTGCAGCCCAAGTGAGGCTGGGATGGTGGCCGTCAAAGTCATTTCCGCACTGGCCTGTGCAAGGGTTTCTCTTGAGCTCTGACCCCAGGGTCAGGACTGTTAGATGACAGGGCATATATGTGCCACTGCCCAAAGTATTCCAGGTGCCTCTCCAGAAGATAATTTTCTATTCATATCCGCAAGCGCTGGCCAAGGATCTCAGTTCCCCGAATCCTAGCCAGTGTTGAATATTTCCTTCCCGTCTGGCTTCTGTCTTTCTGATTGGTATAGTGGTTATCTCACTGGAATGATTTCTCATTTCACTTACTGCATTTATCACTTCTAGAAGTCCCACTTGGTTCTTTTTCAAACCCGCCATATTGCTTTTTCTAGTTTTCTATTTCTTGCAGATGTGTTCAACCTATTTCTTTAAGATCATACACTTCATTATTTTATAGTCTGTATAAGATAGTTTTAATGTCTAAAGTCTTTGCATGGGGCTGCCCCTAGGCTACAGGACACCTTTAAGCAAATTAGAAAAAGTGGCCCTTCAAGCATGTGGTCCTCATGGCTCAGATGGTAAAGAATCTGCCTGCAGTGCAGGAGACCCTGGGTCAATTCCTGGGTTGGGAAGATCCCCTGAAGAAGGAAATGGCTACCCACTCCACTATTCTTGCCTGGAGAATTACATGGACAGAGGAGCCTGGCAGGCTAGAGTCCGTGGGGTTGCAAAGAGTCGGACACGATTGAGTGACTGACACTTGCACTTTTCTTCAAGCACACTTTTCTCTGCCAGGCAGGACTTTCCCGCACCCTGGCACACACATGCACCTACACTGTCAACCCCTCACCAGTCCCTGGGCTCTGGACACGGTTGCTGACGGCCAAGTGATCTGTGCTACCTGTGCCCTGACGTGTCAAGGTATGGAGTCTAGCAGAATTTGGGCTTCTAGGGCAACAGGCTGGAGCCTGATTTCCTTGTGCTCTAAGTTATTTTTGACTATATGCTAGTCATTATATTGGAAAAATTGTTTGTATGGATAATTTGAGCACCAGAATGAAGGTAATTTCCTCCATAGAGAACTTGTTTTGCTTCTTCCAGGAGCCTGGGTACCTTGTCAATACTGAGCCACACAAAGTCAAGGCTTGGGTAACCCAGGTAAACAGAACCAGGCTGTCTCTGGCAGGTTGGTCCACTTCTAAATAGTTTACCCTCATCCTGCCTTATTGGGGAGAAAGGGTCTCCTGTGTGACTTCCCACCGGGCAGGCCCTGGGCTGTGATGGAGACCCACTCTTCTCAAGATGTCATCAGAAGGGAAGGTCAGCCCTCCCCCTAGCAGACAAAGGCCCTTCCTTAGCAGGACAGCAGCCTTTTGGCTCCTCCCACCTTGGTATTGGTGACCTACAGATTGATGCTGTCTGCCTTGTCAGTTCTTTACAGAGGATGTTTTCAACATCTTATCCAGCTTACTTAGTTGTTTTCAGCAGGAGGATGGCTGGAGAGCGTTATCCTGCTATTACCAGAAAGAGAAGTCCTGTTGCTCTAATTTGCATTTCTTTGATTAGTGGTGGATCCCAGCATCTCTTCTGAAGCTGGTAGCAGTTCAAGTTTCCTCTTCTGTGAAATGCCCTCTTTTCTCTCGGCCTCCTGCACATGTTCCTTAAATACTCTAGGTATTCATTCCATGCTCATTTAATATATGTTTTTCTAGTCTGCCCTCCATCTAGTCAGTACCTTGATGGTGTCCTTCACTAAACAAAATCTTGGATTTTGATATGGACAAATTTTCTGTACTGTCCGCCTCTAGAATTGTGTTGGTCTCATCCTTCATGGCTGTTTAGACCAAGCCGGTTCTTCCAGCCTCCTCTGACCTGCACCATGTAGAGGGGCGCTGCCGTCCCTGTAGTGTTGACCAAGCGAGTCTGCAGTGTCAGCAACCTCACCGCATGCTGCTTCATTTGTTAGCTTCCCATAAGCACCCCATGTCCCTCACATGTGTTGCTGTTAAACCAGATCCTGGGTTTAGGAAGTTAAGTTTTAGACTTTCAGGCAGAATACAGATCTCTATTATTTTTCATCCTGATTCAGCCCACCATTCCAGGCTGCTGAGTTATTTTTGGACCCTGATTCTGTCATCCGGTGCTTTGGCTGTCCCAGTTTTGTGCCACCTGAAACTTTGATAAATATGTCATCCATTCCCACGTCCAAGTAACTGGTGAGAATGTAGAACATGAGAGGATTCGGGCCAGAGCCCTGGACCATGTCCCTGGAGTTCTCTTTCAGGCAGCTATTGATCAACTGATGGTCACATTCCACCAAGAATGACTGAGAAACATCTAAATGCCTGAGCCTGCTCTTAAAAAGAGAGTGGATATATGTATATGTATAACTACACTTTGCTGTCCAGCAGAAACCAACACAACATTGTAAATCAACTATATTTTAAAAATTATTATAAATAAATGAATGCCTGAGCCTGGGCTAAGCCCTGAGAATACAAAGGTGGCAAATGAAATAAGTTCTCCACTCTCAAGAGAGTTCACATTCTAGTGGAGGAGACAGATGCATTTAAATATGGTATAAAGTCTGGGCTTCCCTGGTGGCTCAGTGGTAAAGAATCCGCCTGCCAATGCAGGAGACGGGTTTGATCCCTGGTCTGGGAAGATCCCACATGCTGCAGAATAGCTAAGCCGGTGGGCCACAACTATTGAGCCTGTGTACTGGAGCCCGGAAGCCACAACTACTGGCCCACAATTACTGAAGCCCGTGTGCCTAGAGCCCTTGCTCTGCAACAAGAGAGGCCACCGGAATGAGAAGCCCATGCATCACAACAAAGAGTAACCCCCCACTTGCCACAACTAGAGAAAAGCCCATGTAACAACGAAGACCCAGAACAGCCAAAAATAAATACATAAATAAAACTTGTTTTAAAAATTAAAAATAAAAAAAAATTTAAAAAAAATTAAAAATATAAATGCTAACACACTTGTTTGGTACTGTTGATTTTACATAGAACTCCCTTCAAGGACTATCTCTTTTGAGCCCTGTTTGGGATAGGCAGCCAACTGGGAATACATTTATTTATGTATTAAAAGATTTTATTTTTTAACTTTTTGTTTTATTTTTAAATATAATTTTATGTATGTATTTCTGGCTGTTCGGGGTCTTCGCTGCTGCACAGACTTTTCTCTGGGTGCAGTGGGTGGGGGCTACTTTCTAGTTGCGGTGCCCAGGCCTCTCACTGCAGTGGCTTCTCTTGTTGCGGAGCCCGGCTCTGGGGCGTGCAGGCTGCCGTAGTTCCAGCTCCCAGGCTCTAAAGCACAGGCTCAGTAGGTGTGGTCCACGGGCTTAGTTGCTCTGCGGCATGTGGAATCTTCCTAGATCAGGGATCCAACCTGTGTCTCCTGCAGGCAGATTCTCCACCACTGAGCCTCCAGAAAAGCCTGATTTATTTTTTAAGAATATATTTATTTACTTGGCTGCGCCAGGTCTTCATTGCAGCATTCAGGATCTTTTAGTTGCGGCATGGGGGGTCTAGTTCCCCGACTCAGGGTCAAACCCGGGGCCCCTGCATTAGGAGCACAGAGTCTTAGTGACTAGACCCCCAGGAGAAGCCAGCCATCCCACATTTCTCATGTTCTCCTGAGGGCTGTTAGGATATTAGTCCAATGCTCTGCTGAAGTTCAGGTGTCTACAGTAACAGCAGAAGTATTTCCACCAGGACAGAGACCTGTTCCTTGTGAATGTATGCAGTGCCCCTTTATAAGAGCTTATTAATGATTTGTTCATAATCCACTGCCAGTTTCGTTGGTGGCAATTCCTCCAAGATCTCTGAGGCAGTTCTCTCACTCTGCTGGGATGTAATTCATCAGGGTCAGGAGATTCAAGAAGACTTATAGTCCTCACTATTTATCTGAGGAGGTATCTGAGGTATTTACGCTTCAGACCAGCAATTGGTAGCCTGGCAAAGCCCTCTTCAGAGTCCAATCCAGCCCCGCTGCTGCTGGGAGGCAGTAACACAGTTTCTCCAGTTGGAGGTGGGGTATGAAATTCATTAAGCAGGTTGGAACCAGTGTTTCCCTTTACATAAAATGAAAAGGATAGGAAGAATCAGCACTGTAGCTAGCAGGGGGTACATGTTTTATAAAATTTCCTTTCAGTTGTATGTATGTGCTCTGGATCTAAAATACCTCTCTTACTGAAGGTCATCCCCAAAAGTTTAAAAGTTACTGGCATAGTGATTAAGTCGGTCCTCTCAAGTCAACCAGGCGACTCTGGGCAAATTACTCAACCTAACAGAACTTCCTCATCGATCAAACAAGATTGGGGCACCCATCTCCTTGGGTTGTTATGAAGATTAAAATGACACAAGAAGTGAAAACTGCTTAGTTAAGAACCCGGATTGGAATGTGTACAGAAGATGCTTTAAAGACAAGCGCGCCTGGCCTTGTTCATGTCTCATTCCCAGCGCTGTTAATTTCACTTCCTACTTTCTATTTTCGGCAGTCTGGAGAAGAAAGTCTGTGACTTTCTAGCAATCCTGGATTTTATGGATATTATCTCATCTCAGAAGGTTTCAAGGCTCATAAACCTGCTTCTTCCGCGGCTCGAGGCTGGCGCCGCCTGCACTTTAGGGGCGGTCCGGCGCTCCCTGGCCCACCATCTGCAGTTGGAGATCGGCCTTCCGGGGCCCCTCTGATTACGTGGGTAGGGGTGATGATGAATGCTTTGTTTCAAACCTAGGTTTTCTCCTTGCTTTCCCTCTGAGGGAAGCCCTTCCTCCCATCCTTGTAAGCTTTCTCCCGACTCCTCGGGTTCAAGGTGCTTCTTTCTCCTCCCAGCATCCCAGCTCCCTGGCGGGGGCGTGGCGGGCTCAGGTGCTCTCAGCCCATCGCCCCCGCTTGATTCAGGCGCCGCCCTCACTGTTACGGGGCCGGGGGCGCTGGAGGGCGCCCAGCGGTAACCCCTCTCCCGGCCCGGCCGGGCAGGAAGGTCTGACTACCGAGCCCACCTCCTCCCAGGAGCAGGCACCTGGTTGGTGCTTTATGGCCCACGTGAAAGCTCCGCTTGCCTGGCTCATTCAGCCCCTCATTCAATCAGGGACTTCACATGAAGTGCTGAGGATACGAGATGACTAAGAATGGGTCCCTGCTTTCAAAAAACTGTCTTTAATGCCACCCCTCAAAATATTTAAGCAGCTGGTGTGGTGGATACGAGCTTCTCAGCCTGCCAATGCAGGAGACGTGGGTTCTGTCCCTGGGTTGGGAAGATCCCTTGGAGAAGGGAATGGCTACTCACTCCAGCACTCCTGCCTGGAGAGTTCCATGGACAGAAGAGCCTGGTGGGCTACAGTCCATGGGGTGGCAAAGACAGCGACTAACACACATGATAAACCATAACGGAAAAGAATATTTTTAAAAAGAATGTATAGGAACTTCCTTGCTGGTCCCGTGGCTGAGACTTCTTGTTCCTAATGCAGAGGCCTGGGTTCCATCCCTGGTCAGGGAACTGGATCCCACATACCATAACAAAAGGTTCTGCATGCCACTAGGAAGACCCAACACAGTAAATAAATAAACATTAAAAAATAATAAGAATGTTTTTTAAAAAAAGAATGTATATATAACTGAATCACTTTGCTATACAGCAGTAATTAACACATTATAAATCAAATATATTTCAATTAAAAATTTTAAAAATCAAATATGTCAGCATTTATAAAGTAAGGAATAGAATCAGGATCCAAGAAATTTAAGGGGCAAAGTTTGATTTTTAAAAGGACTGGTCCCGTTTCAAGGGTTTTCCTCTTAAATTGTATATAAAACAGGAACCATCCTCATTTTTATTTTCAGATAACATATTTGGTACCATGTGTTGATAGGGTCACAGGATTCTGGGGCATCACTTGGAGGCCATGCTGAATGCAGCATCATACCAACAAAACCCTGCATTATAAAGAAGTCCACTCCACTTCTGGAGACAGGTCCCTAAAAGTGACTGTGGGACTTTCTCCTCTCTCCACAACTAGCAAAGGAACATCACTTAGAAAAAACTGCAATTGGTGTATCAGTCGGCAATGAAATGTATACTTCTCAAATATTCCAAGGCTATACACCTTCTTAAAAAAATGCAATAATAAAAGTTTTAATTCAACAGGTATTGTGAGGCTTTTTAGTTTTTGCTAAATGATAGATGTGCTTTTGTATCGCATGATTTTACTTTGTATTTCCTTGATTACTAAAGAGTTCAGCATCTTTCTTTTTTTTATGATTATTGGCCACTTTTTTTTATATATAAAGGTCTGATCAAGTCTTTTTAGGGCTTCCCAGGTGGCACTATTGGCACTTCATGGCAAATAGATGGGGAAACAATGGAAACTGACAGATTTTATATTCTTGGGCTCCAAAATCACTGTGGATGGTGACTGCAGCCAGGAAATTAAAAGACACTTGCTCCTTGGAAGAAAAGCTGTGACAAACCTGGACAGCATATTAAAAAGTAGAGACATTACTTTCCAACAAAGTTCCGTCTAGTCAAAGCTATGGTTTTTCCAGTAGTCATGTATGGTTGTGTTAGTTGGACTATAAAGAAGGCTGAGCTCCAAAGAATTGATGCTTTTGAACTGTGATTTTGGAGAAGACTCTTGAGAGTCCCTAGGACTGCAAGGAGATCCAGTCAATCCTAAAGACAATCAGTCCTGAATATTCATTGGAAGGACTGATGCTGAAGCTGAAACTCCAATACTTTGGCCACCTGATGCGAAGAACTAACTCCTTGGAAAAGACCCTGATGCTGGGAGGGATTGGGGGCAGGAGGAGAAGAGGGCAACAGAGGATGAGATGGTTGGATGGCATCTCTGACTCGATGGACATGGGTTTGAGCAAACTCAGGAAGATGGTGAAGGACAGGGAGGCCTGGCATGCTGCAGTCCATGGGTCTCAAAGAGTCGGACACGACTGAGCTATTGAACAACAACAAGGTGGCACTAGCAGTAAAGGAGTTTTCCCTGGTATTTCAGCTGGTAAGGAACCTGCCTGCAATGCAGGGACCTGGGTTTGATCCCTGGGTCTGGAAGATCCCCTGGAGAAGGAAATGACAACCCACTCCTGTATTCTTGCCTGGAAAATCCCATCAATAGAGGAGTCTGGTGGGCTATAGTCCATGGGGTTGCACAAGGGTCAGACAAGACTTAGTGACTTAACAACAATAACAACAAATTATTTACTCTTTAACTTATTGGAGCTCTTTACATATTCTGGATTCCCATTCTTTATTACATGAATTGCAATTGTCTTTTCTCATTTGTGGCTTCTCTTTTCATTTTCTTTTTGGTTTCATATAGAAATTCTTTACTTTAACAGTTTAATTCGTGAATTTTTCCCTTTATGGTTTATACTTTTATGTGAATTTTTAGATGAATCCTTCTTCCTAGATCATAAGCATATTCTCCTATATTGTCTTCTAAAACCCTTATAGGTTTGCTTTTCATCCTTGGATTAAAATCCTTAGATTTTTAGTCCCCCTGGAATTAATTCTGAGTTTGGTGTGGGGTAAGGATTCATTTTAAGTTATTTTTATGTGAATGCCATTCTTCCCTGCACTATTTACCAAAACATTCACCTTTTCTCAGTTTCTCTGCAATACCACATCTTATATCAGGCGTTCATATGTGTGGATCTGTTTCTCTGGCCATTTGTCTCTGTACCAGTTCAACACTGTCTGCATTTTGTAGCTTCATGAAAGGTCTTGATATCTGATAGGCCAACTCTCCTCTCATTGTTTTTCTTCTCAAACGACATGGTTGGAGCTAGGCTTTGATCTTTATAAAATAACTATTTGATTAGATACTTATCTAATAAAAATAGATATTTTTCTACAAGCTTTCTTTAGCCAAAAATAGTTTATACGTTTTTAAAAATCTGTGCTTTGCCAATCATGTGGACTTCATGTGTCACATTCAGTTCCAAAAGAAATTGATGTTCATTATGGGAAGATCAGCTGAGCAGAGACCTCATGCTCTGCTCAAACGTTAGAGTTGAGTGCCCGGCCTACCTTATCCTCAGTAAGAAGTGTACGTAACACGAGGTTGACTTTAAAAATAGTCGCAACCTGAATGTTGAGAGTTACGTTTTATTCAGTGGGGATTTTTAGGACTTCAAGCCCAGGAGACAGCATTTCAAGTAACCCTGAGATATCTGCTCCCAGGAGACTAGGGGAGGAATCAGGTTATATAGAAGTTTGTTACAAAGGGCAGGTAGTCTGAACATCAAAAGCATTTTTATGAATTAAAGAAATCAGATATCTCAAGTTAAGGAATTTAGCACTTTTCTATATATGGGAAGATGCAAAAGTCTGGGCTCACTGAAATCGTTCCTTTCACATGCATCTCAGCTATCTGGGGCCATTATCCTGTGATTTTTCACATCCTAAGTTCCTCAGTGCTCACCGTAGGGAGTGGCTGCAGCTGATGGCTGCTAGATCATGCAGGTATTCTTCTCCTTCCTGAGTGCCCTGGAGGGCTGGAATCGCTGATGATTGTGACATCCCTGCTTACTGCTATGGCAGGAAATATTCCATTTCTTAATAAGTAGAAGTGTTTGCATCCATCTTGTGGCTTAAAGTGTATCTGAAGGTGGGAGGGTGGAAGGAGGTCATGGGGCTGGTGCTGGTACTGGAGGTGACATACCACCAGCTACTGCACATTTCTTCAGCTCAGGCTGGCTGAAAGGGACAGAAGAGAAAACTGAGGGGAGGGGGGACTCAAAGGACACCCTTCAGTTGGCATTCCTCAGTCTGGGAATGAGGACAGAGAAGGGGAAGAGCTGGGAGGTGGCAAGCGATGGCTGGGGATGGTAGAAACCGGCAAGGCAAACCTATGGCGGGAAGGTGGCATGCAGTCCATCATCAGAGAGTTCAAAAAGGGGCCAGACACCCTCCGTCTGCATCTCCCCTCCCCCGCCCAGTGCTGTGCAGGGGCCAGAGCTCACAGGACAGCTCCTGCAGCTAGCAGGTGGCAGTGGTTCTCCTAGACATCACCTAGCTACTGCTCAGAACAAAGATGCAGAAGACAGCCTATTGTTTCTCCCTTCCTTTCTTCTCCAATTTGTACCATCAGCCATGTTAGGATGGTGGTCGATCCTTGCCATCATGGAGTTACCGCCATAGCCTGATGATGGGCCCCAAACAAGTGAACTGAAAGAACAAGGTATCCAACTTACTTGTGGGTGTGCCTCAGAAAATCTTTTTGAAAAAATTACATTTCAGTTAACTTGAAATACATCCTCCCCCACAAGCCATTTTCCTCCAGGTGCTATCCCTTTCCAGTGAGTCATTTCATCCTGGCATCACCATCTTTGTCTGCACATCACAACCTGGCCTACTCTGGCCACGGCCCCTTCCTAAGACCTGCTGTTCTCTTCTGTTCAAGGCTGAGAGTCACGCTACCATTCCCCAAAGACCACCATTGTCTGAGTCCCTGTCTAAGCAATCCTGTGCAAAAGAGCCAGGGTGCGCTTTTACCACTGGAGACCTGGACACTGGCCTGAATGCCAAACCTAGCGTAGGTGTCCTGCAGGTAAGACCATCTCTTTCTCCTGGAAGCTGGGGAAGTGGGTGTAGTCTGGGAGGACAGGTCTCTGTGGCTGCAGGAGGACATGCAGTCTATTTTATGGACGACTGCCTCAGTACCAAAGGCAGTGCAGTCTCTGCAAGTCTTCAGCATAGCCTTCAGGGCTTCCCGAGGTGCTCATAGGAGCTCCGGCACATTATACCTTTGTTCTCTTCTAGCTCCTGCCCACCTGCCCTGGTAATGCTGTCTGCCCACCCCCAGCCAAGCTCATGTGGCTTCCAGGCGTCTAGAGACCTGACGCCCACTGCAGCGGCTGATTCCAGAAAGGCCACGGCTGTGCAACAGGAATACCGTGCTACAACTGCCTCCCCGCCGCCTCCTTCTCCTCCTTCTGAGAACGTGTGTGTGTGTGGGTGCCGCATCCGACACAGAGAGGTGGGTGAGACAGGATCCTTGCTTTCATCAGGCAGGCGTGACTCAGTCTTAGCCTCTAGCTCTACACACGCTCGCCGTCTGCACTCCCTCTGCCCCCGCTCTCTCTGGAACAGCTCACATGCTTCACTACCGTCCTTGCACTGACACAACCTGTAGTGAGCGGGCTGAATGGTGCCCTGCAAAAGATGCCTCCACATCCCAACCCCAGAAACTATGAATGTTAACTAATTTGGGGGGGAAAAGGTGTTTGCAGATAGAATTAAGAATCTTGAGATTGTCCTGGATTATTGGGTGACCTCGGATTCCAATGGTGAGTGTTCCGAGAGACACGTGAGAGACACAGGCAGAAGAAAGGGCCTTGTTGGGACTTCCCTGGGGGTCCAGTGGTTAAGAATCCCCCTGCCAGTGCAGGGGACACAGGTTCCATCCCTGGTCCGGGAAGATCTCACGTGCCACAGGGCAACTAAGCCTGCGCCCCACAACTACTGAGCCTGAGTACCCTAGAGCCCGTGCTCTGTAACTAAAGAGGAGCCCCTGCTCACCCCAACTAGAGAAAGCCGGTGCACAGTAACAAAGACCCAGCGCAGCCAAAAATAAATTAGAAAAAAGAGAAAGAATAGACGGCCTTGTGAAGGAGGAGGAGGAGAATGGAGCTCTACAGCCGCAAACCCAGGAACATCTGGAGCGTCCAGGTGCTGAAGGAGGCAGAGTGAGATCCCCTGGAGCCTCGGCAGGAGCCAGCCCTGGGGGCATCTTGGTCTTGGCACCCGCCCTCCAAAATGGTGAAGATAAATTCCTGTTGTTTTAAGACACCAGCTGGTAGCGATCTGTCACAGTGGCCCCAGGGAATTAATACACTACCCTTCGACAAACCCGGTGTCCCAGTCCACGTCCTGCCCTGAGCCACCCACGGCAGCACTTGGGGGTGAGAGTCCCAGCCTTCAGATGCTCCCTTCACTCTGCTTCCTGACTCCACAGGACACTTTCACCATCTTTCATACTGGATCCCTCATTTCCTCATCCTGACTTCTAAATGTTGGAGGCCCCCAGCTCAGCTTTCATGCATCCCCTCGGTGAGAGACTTCCCTGGTGGTCCAGTGGCTAAGACTCTGCACTCCCAATGTAGGAGGCCAGGGTTTGATGCTTGGTTGTGGAATTAGATCCCACATGCTGCAACAAAGATCTGGCACAGCCAAATAAATAGTGTAAATAATTTTTTAAAAATCCCCTTGGTAAAAGAAAAAAAAAAATCCCCTTGGTGAAAGCACCCAGTCCATGACTCTAAACCATCTGCATGATGACTCTTCCAAACTTACCTTGGCAGGAACTTGGCACAAAATACCTACTTGGGAAAAAAAACAAAAAAAAAAAAAAAACAAAAAAAAACTACTTGGGGCTCAGAAACTGCTTGGAGTGAGTTCCCTGGTGGCTTAGTGGTTAGGATTCTGGGCTTTCACTACCATTGCTCAGGTCCAATCCCTGGTTGGGAAACTAAGACTTTACAAGACTACACATTGCAGCCAAAAAAAAAAAAAAAAAAATCCAAAAAAGAAACAAAACTGGAAAAAAAAAAAAGAAAAATCCCTGAAGAGTGGGTCTTTTCACATAAATCGCCATTTTTATGTGTTTACCACATTCATTCACTTTGAAAGCACTTTTAAATATCCTGTCTTGCTCTCCTCTGACAAGCCCTTGGGCACCAGCCCTTCAGCGATTTTGTGGTAGAATCCAGGTGGCGAGATTGTCCACATGTGGCCTGCTGACCCTGAACGCCCTTTAGTAAGGTTCTGCTCTGCTGATCAGGCTCTTCTGCAGAAGGAACCAGTCGAGCATGACTCCACCTTTGGATCATTAAGGCTTCTAAGAGGCCTCCTCTACAACACGGGTTGGCAAAGTATGACCTGGGGGCCATCTGGCTGGCCGCCTGTTTCTGTAGTTTTCCTGGAACGCAGCCACACTCATCCGTGTACTGACCGTCTGGCGGCTTCCACGCTCCAATGGCAGAGCCCACAGGCCTAGTGTGCTTGCTCGCCGGCCCTTTACTGAGCTCGCTGGCCTGCTCTGGGACAGGTGAGCCACAGTGAAGGCTTTCCACTCCTTGGTCTGTCTGTCCTTCCATCTCCAACATCAGTTTTTGGCTAGAGGAAGGTTCAACATTCTTCCACTTCCCTGCTCATCACCCTCGTGGGATTTGAACTCATAGGAGACATGAATCCTGTCGTGTCAGTGAAGGTCCATGATTACTGATGACCTTTCCTCCCTCCTCCCTCCTGGCTGATACCTCTCCCTAGAGTGGAGTCTTTGATAATCCATCAGGTGGATGTCCATCCACGTCTGCTCTCCCAGGAGTCTCTCCTGGTGAACTCTTTGATGGGCCCCGAGAGTCCAGTTTTGGCCAAGGGCTTTTCTACACCATTCTTAAGACTTCCTTATAGTATAAATTCTCTGATGGGCAATGCCATGGTGTCAGTCCCCAAAGGGCTTTCCCTTCTCACCATGCGTGCAAGGCTTTCCTCAGAGTGAGAACTCAAAAAAAAACCGAGCATTGGGAGCTTTTGCACTCATGGGGCTTCTCTCCTGTGAACTCTGCAGTGACCAGAGGTCAATATGATATACATGACAGCTCTTCCACACTTGTGATATGCACATGGCCTACTTGGGGTGTGAACATGGGTGTGTGATGAGGTGTGATCTCTCTCTGAAATCTCTCCTACATGCTTTATGTTCTATTCAGCTTCTCTCTCGTGTGACCAACAATTAGAGTGACCTCCTGAGGAAAGGCCCTCCTGGAAGATATATTCCTTCCCAGAAAGCTGAGCAATGAAGAACTGATGCTTTCGAACTGTGGTGCTGGTGAAGACTCTTGAGAGTTCCTTAGAGCAAACCAGTCAATCCTAAAGGAAATTAACCTTGAATCTTCATCAGAAGGACTGATGCTGAAGCTGAAGCTCCAATACTTTGACCACCTGATGCGAAGAGCCAACTCACTGGAAACGACTCTGATGCTGGGAAAGATTGAAGGCAGGAGGAGAGGGGAATGATAGAGGATGAGATGGTTGGATGGCATCATTGACTCAATGGATATGAGTTTGAAGAAACTCTGGGAGATAGTGAAGGACAGGGAAGCCTGGCAAGCTGTAGTCCATGGAGTCGCAAAGAGTCGGACACAACTGTAATCCTGTGTGCTCATTGATGAGAAGGGCCTCATGTCTCCGAAGGTTCTTCCACACTTGTGACACCCGTGAGCTTTCTCTATTGTGAAGCAATAGAGATGGGCAGCTTGAGTGGTGGCTTCTGATGCTTTCTCCACACCCTTCAGCACTCAGACTTGTCCCCACGCAGTGTAGGCTGGGGACCAGGGCTAAGGTTCTGGCACATTACTCCCACTCTCAGGCCTTCACTCTGCCGGGGACAATCACAGCACTAGCCTGGAAGCATTCCCCACACTGGCTGCAGGTGTGGGTTTCCCTCTGGCGTGAGCACCCGGATTGTGAGAACACATGTCTGTTTCTCAGCACTTTCTCACACCCCTCACATCTACAGGACTCTTTGCCAGTGGAAGTCCTCCGGGCTGCAAGAACGGGTGCAAGCAAACCTCTCTCCAGTGAAGCTCCTCTGCCAGGCAGCGAGTGGTGACTTCCTAGTGGAACCCTTACTGTACACACTGTACTTGCAGAATTCTTTCTTCTAAGACCTTCTGTGGTTTCTTGGGATCCATGAGATTCTACAAAATTAGCCCTCTGGGGCCTAGCTTCTAGAGGTCCTCCCAACGCCTTCCCTCCAGACCTCGTGTCCTCAGAAACCCCTGCCTGATTAAGTTGACTCCTGGTCTCCTGGTCCGCTCTCACCATCTGACAAATAATACGTGACTTGATCTTGATCCTGAGCAAAAATCAACCTGCGGAGAACAGAATAATCAAGTACAACCAAGAGAAAATGACAGCTTCAGCACATATCTTCACAACCCTGACTAGTAAGGATAGGGAATGGGGCCAAAATGGAAACCTCCAACCTCCAGACAGAGTGTAGTGGTGCTATGTGAAGAATAAGAGGGAGGAGACAAAATGTTTATGTCTGATGAGCAAGAAGAACTCTGCTACAAAAAGCTGGGGCTCACGTCTAGGAAGACTCTTCCACACAGAGGGCCACGGTCAGGTCTGTGCGGTCAGCAAATGTCCCAGCAAAGGAAAGTCAAGGCAAAAATTCTGTTTTCCTTCTCTATTCTCAACACTTCTGGTCACCAGGTGTGTGGGTGGGGGGAGGGGGAGGATTGGGTGGAGTGGGGTGCTCCTACGCCAAGCAGTTCTCACCCCACAATTTATCTCAGTTCTGACACTACCTCTACTTGGGACAGGTCAAGGGCTCTGTCCCAGAAGACGTCCTCCTCTTCCGACACCAATCTCAAGTCCAGGCTGTCTGCCATCAGCGCTTCTGATTGAATAGCTGTAAACCTGAGCTTCCCGCGAACCCCTCCTCAGGTTGGGTTAATTTGCTAGAGCAGTCCTTGGAACTCAGAAAAACAGTAAAGGGCATTAAAAGATCAGAGACAAGATACACAGGCAGAGCACAGGCGCTTCTACCCTGCGTAGACCTTGGCCGAGCCGCCCTCCTGGCACGTGGGTGCATTCTTGTTCACCAGCCCCAAAGAGTGCATCACATCTCATTGTCCAAGAATTTTCAATGTAGCCTAAGATCCAGCACCACCCCCTTCTCAGAGGTGTGACCTAATCACTTGGTCTTTCTGGGGTCTAGCCTCATCCCGAGGCCATCTAGGGGCCCCACCCTAAGTCACCTCATTAGCGTAAACCCCAGTGTGCTCAAAGGGGTCTCCTTCAAGCTAACAAAAGATACTCCTATCAGTCAGGAGATTCCAAGGCTTAGAGATTTCTCTGCTAGGAACCAGGCACAGAAGCCAAATATATCCTAACCACAGGAAGGAATGCAGACCTTGGTTGGGTGGCATGGCAAGGTTTTGGAAGGAAACCACAGAAACAAGGTTTCCCAGACCCAAGTGCTGGGGTGGCAGCTGCCACGACCAGAGGGAGGGTGGGTATTTGGGGTCACGACTGGCAGAGGCCGGAGCAAAAGTTTGGGTGAGAAAAAAAAAAGCAGTCCCCCTGCTTTGTACACTGACCAACTCCCATGACCAGGGAGGGGGCACACGCACAAAGCAGGAATCTTTATGGGGGTGGGGGTGGGGGAAGGAGTGTGCACAGGCCCGCAGTTCCGAACCTGCACCCAGACCCACCTCAGAAGCCAAACTCTAAGGGTGACAGCACATCTGACCTCCCTCAAGTGGGAGAATGAATCAGGCAGACGCCACTCTTTAAGGATTTTAAAATCTACCCGTATACGCCCTAACCAGCCTAACTTGGGCTGCTAAACAAGTAAACAGAAGTATCACAAAGGATGAACTCCATTGGTCAAATAGATACAGCATATCTACATAGTGAAATACCATGTGTTATGAAGAGAATAAAGTAGATCTCTATAGAAAGACTTGGAAATGTTTTCATGATGCAGACAGTTGCTGTAAGTAGAAATAAAAGGTTCAACTTGGTCCTTCTTCAAAATATATATTCATACATAAAACCTGGATGAATTTATTCTAAACTCTTGAAAAAAAGGATTGAGAGGAGTATTCGCTTTCAACATTTTTTTTTTTTAAAACACAAAGAACCTGTACTATTTTCATGGATATTCTCTGGCGGTCCAGTAGGTAGAACTTGGCGTTTTCCCTGCTGAGGGCTCAGGTTCAATCCCTGGTTGAGGAACTAAGATTCCACAAGCCACCTGGCTTGGCAAAATTAAAAAAAAAAAGAAAAAAGAAAAGAAGAACCTGTATTACTTTCATTAAAAAAAAAAGTTTTCTTTCAAATATTTTTATTACAGTAAAATAAAAACATTGGGATTTCCCTGGTGGTCCAGTGGCTAAGACTCCGAGCTCCCAGCACAGAGGGCCCAGGGTACAGTCCCTGGTCAGGAAACTAGATCCCACATGCCGTAACAAATGACTCGGTGCAGCCAAATAAATAATAAATATTTTTGAAGATGTTTAAAAATATAACATGAAATATATTTACTTTTTACACGGCAGCAAAGATTGATTTCTCACTCATGTCACGGGAGGGCTGTAACTGGTTATGGCTTTGCTCCACGGCATCCATGCCAAGAGAACAATCCCAAAGAAGGCTTTCTCATGGTTGAACCCAACCAGTGATCACTCTTTTTAAAAAAGTTGTGGCAAAATGTATTTACCATTTTAATGATGTTTAAGTGTACAGTTCAGTGGCATCAGGTGCATTTGCACTGCTATAGAACCATCACCACCATCCAGTCTCTAGAGAATTTTCTTCATCTTCCCAAACTGAAATGCCTTACTCATTAAGCAATAATTCCTCATCCCTTTTTCTTCTTGAAACTGGTTGGGTGTCATTTTGGAGGGCTCTGAAGAGCTCCAGTACCATAGTCCTTTATGTCTCAGTGCAGAAAAGAATTAGATGAGCGGCAGAGTGGTAGATAAGAAGTGATTTATTAGAACAGGACACTGGTGAGGCTTACAAGCCGGCTGGTAGAACTTACTGGGCTACAGTTTTATAATCAAAGGAAAAGTGGGACGGAGGAGAAGACCTTTGTCTTTCTCGAGTAGACATCATGCTTCCATCATCAGTTCCTCCTCCAGGTTGTGCAGGGAAATTTTCTTGTCCCTACATGGTCAAGCTAGATCCACAAATTATTGTTTTTTTTAATGTATGCAGGGAGCGTGTCCTGGGATCACTGACTTACTGAGCTCACTGGGCAGCATGTGGGTCTCATACCACCAAGGTTTTATTATTTGGGTGCATATCTCATGCTTCTGTCCATGGTTTTGTTGCTAAGCAAGCCTGTATGGTTTTGTGGTTAAGCAAACCTGATTTATTGAGTAATCATTAACTTACAGGGGTCTCCCATGTTTTTTCTGCTTACAATTCCCTAGTGGGATTAATTATTTAATCTTAATCACCTATTTGTCCCTATCATTCTGAGTCCCTGGTAACCACCATTCTGTTGCAGGAAGGGGGGGACCCCTTCCAGGGCCTGAAACTGGGCTCTTATGTGACACTTGGAAATGAATTGTCCGAGGAGACACATGAGCTGACAGAGCCAGAGACTTTATTGGGAAGGGGCGCCTGGGCGGGGAGCAGTGGGGTGAGGGGACCCAGGAGGACTGCTGTGCCTCTGGCTCACAGCCTCAGGTTTTATGGTGATGGGATTAGCTTCCGGGTTGTCCTTAGCCAATCATTCTGACTCAGAGTCCTTCCTGGTGGTGCATGCCTTGTTCAGCCAAGATGGATGCCAGCGACAAGGATGCGGGGAGGTTGTCGGACATACGGTGTCTCCTTTAGACTTTTCCCGAACTCTTCCAGCTGGTGGTGGCTTATTTGTTCCGTGATCTTTACCAGGATCTCCTGTTGTAAAGGAACTCATGCAAATGGTTACTAGGGTGCCTGGTTAGGATGGGTGGGTGGAAGCCACTGTGTTTCCCCTAACAATTCTGTGTTCTGTCTCAAAAAATTTGATTCCTCTAGGTACCTCATGTAAGTGGAATCAAATAGGATTTGTCCTTTTGTGATTGTCTTATTTCAAGAGCAAAATGTCCCTCAAGGTTCATCCATGTTGTAGCATGTATCACAATTTCCTTCATTTTTAAGCCCAAATAACATTCCGCTTTTTTTTGTTTGTTTGTTTATACATATATATGTCACACTGTTTATCCAGTCATCTATTGACTACCTGGGTTGCTTTCGCCTTTGGCTATTGTTAAAATGGTGCTATGAACATGGGTGTGCAATTATCTACTGGAACCCCTGTTTTCAGTTCTTTTGGGTGTTTACCAAGAAGTAGAGTTGCTGGATCGTATGGTAGTTCTATCTTTAATTTTTTAGAAGAACTGCCATACCATTTTCCACAGCAGCTGCACTGCACTGCACAGGGTTCCAATTTCTCCACAGCCTCGCCACCACTAGTTATTTTCTGTTTTTTCCATAATAGCCATCCTAATGGGTATGAAGTGGTATCTCATTGTGGTTTTGATTTGCATTCCCCTAATGATTAGTGATGTTTAACTTCTTTTCATGTGCTTATTAGTTATTTGCATATCTTCTTTTGGAGAAATGTCTATTGGAGTCCTTTACCCATTTTTTTTTTTTAATGGAGCTTTTCTGTTGTTGAATTGTAGGAGTACTTTATATGTTCTGGATATCTTTCAATTTTTAAAAACTTCTAAAAAAGATTTTTGCATGGAAAATTTAACTGCAGCAGTAAGCATTCTGCCATTCTTATATCATTTACCAGGTCTTTCTTTTTTTTTTTTTTGGCATGTGGGATCTTCATTTCCTAACCAGAGACTGAACCTGTGCCTCCTGCATTGGAAGTGCAGAGCCTCAACCATTGGACCACTGGGGTGGTCCCATCTACCAGATCTTGATGACCGAGAATATCTCAAAAAGATTTCTTACAGCTGGATCAGGATCTTGGAGATTTTTTGTTGTTGTTGATCTTTATATTGGCATAGTGATAAATCTACAAGGTATTAGATCTTCGTATCTGGAGTTAAAACAGCATCACAGGAAATTCCCTGGTGGTCCAGTGGTTAAGACTCCATGCTTCCACCGTCAGGGGCACATGTTCAATCCCTGGTCAGGGAACTAAAATCCTGCAAGCTCTGAGGTGTAGTGGAAAAAAAAAAAAAAGAATAAATAAAGCATCCAGGTGAGTTTTAAAAAAATAACATTACAGGCTGAATGTAAAAGGAAAGCATATAAGCAAAATCAAGCAGGAGAGCTGGTCTCTCTTAGCTCATCTTGGCCCCTCCTAAAGGCCACTTTTTTCACAAATCAGAATAGGAAACTATAGGAAAGAGACTTTGTAGCCAGGGAGAATGCCAAGGTCCATCACTTCATAATATTACAGTTATTTTGGTTTCATGGAAAACATCCTTGGGAAAATATTTCTATAGTGGAAACTCAGTGGAAATCGCACTTTCTACCAAAAATGAACTGCAACTATTAATGGGACAGTTTTTTTTAAGTTTCCAATGTGATCTGAGTCACCTACTAATACCACTCTCTCCTTTCACACTAACAGAAACACATTGCACTCAGGGTGAGCAAGTGCTCACCTAAAAAGACCACATCGGGGACTTTCCTGGCAGTCCGGTGGTTAGGAATCCACCTGCCAATGCAGCGGACCCGGGTTTGCGCCTGCACCACAGCGACTGAAACCTGCGTGCGTGGGAGCCCGAGCTCCGCAGAGCCACCGCGGCGAGAGGCCCTCACACCGCAACCGGAGAGGAGCCCCTGCTCGCAGCGACGAAGACCCAGCACAGCCAAAACCAAGTAAGCAAGTAAATAAATAATTTTTTAAAATAAAAAGACCACATCTCCCAGTCTCTCCCGTGTCAGAGCTGGTTCCGGGGAATGGTTCTGGCCATGAAATGAAAGCAGGAGTCACAGGACACAACTTGCAGAAAGCTCTTCAAAGCCTTTGAAATGTGATACTTTGTTAGAAATACAGAATCCTAGGGAAAATGCCAGCTCTTCACCTGGAAACTACTTGTGTAGAAGGAAGACAAACCCCTGTGTACTAGTCAACAAAGGTATGGATGAGGAGACCCTGACATCCATGGTCTTTGATGTAGCTTGGAAGGCTGCAGTGTAGACAGTCTTATCCAAACAGGTTTTAACAGGCTACCACCTGGCTTGCTGACTCTGCTTATTAAGGTCAAAGCCCCCTTTCTGAATTCAGTGGTATAGTTTGATTTTCCACATACTTTCTTAGAGGGAAAAGATGTGTGACCAACTTGCAGAAATAGTCTTGTTTGCTTGCCAGATATATTTCTCATTGTAAATCTGCAAGTTGGTTAACTATAACAGCTTGGAAGTTACATAAATGTCCAACAATAGGGAATCAGTTAAGAACAAAATTCATTATAGTGCATATATATAAGGCGATGCAGGCATTAAAAAACATGACGTAAAAGAGTAGATACTGCCATGGGAAAATGTTCACAAATGAGGATGTTTAGAAAATCAGGTTATAAAACAGATGTACCAAATGATCCCAGCTATGTTTAAAAATATATATACTCAGGGAAGAAAAAAACCTGGTAGAACCTTACTAACATGGGGTTATGTCTCAGGGTGCAGTTAGAGATGATTCGTGTTATTTTGTAATTTTATAAATTTATGTCTTTGTTTTTGTGTATTTTCCACATTTTCTGTCATGAACAAGAATTACTTCTACAATCGGAAGAGAAGCAATGATGTTTTTAAAAATTATCACTTGGATGACCTTAGGCAAGATAATCAACCTCTCTGCTGATTACTTTAACTGTAAAATAGGGATAAAAGCACCTCCCTCTTAAGGTTACCCAGACAGGTAAATGCTTCACTTAGAGCAGCCCCGGGCAGGTGGGCATTGCTCAGCGATGGTTAGTGGGTAGCGCTGAAATGAAAATAGCATAGTTTTGCGGATACGCCAGTCTGTCTCACCTGGGGGGACCCTGCTTGTCAAACCAGGCCGAGAGACCAGCAGGCTTCTCCCTCCTGTGAACAACAGGTAACAGACAGAAAAAGAAGCTTAGAGCTGAGTTGACCAATTCTCAGTTCTTTAGGCTGTAAAGGTGAATGTGAGTGAAGCAGCTGGAATTAGACAAATAGGTGGGGGGTTATGGCTCCCTGGAGATGGGGGCCTTCCCAGAAGTACCTCAATTCAGTTTACTTATTGACTGATTGATTGATGTATAGTTGATTTACATTGGTGTGTTATAATTCAATTCATTTTGCTTCTTCATTTCTGTAAATTAGTTCATTTACTGGCTGCTCTGGGTCACTGCCGCTGCTTGCAGGCTTTCTCTAGCTGCAGTGAGCTGGGTCTGCTCTTGGTTGTAGTGCTCAGGTTTCCCATCGCAGTGGTTTCTCTTGTGGAGCATGGGCTTTAGGGCTCAGGGGCTTCAGTGGTTTTGGAGGATGGGCTTAGCCCTGCGGCATGTGGGATCCTCCTGGACCAGGAATCAAACCTGGGTCCCCTGCATTGGCAGGCATATTCTTTACTAAAACTGTCTACTTAGGTGGCAGGAAGAGTTCTCTTCAAAACACTGGGTCTTAAGTAAATGATGCAGAAGACCTATTTCAAGGGACTGCGCGCAAGTTTGGGATCTCCCTCTCTGGACATCCTGGACAGAAAGGAGAGGCAGCAGAGATGAGTTGATCTCTGACTCTCAGTCCCTTGGTCCCTCCTGAGATTCCTGACCCCATACCAGCCTGGGGCAGGGCAGGAGAGGGTCTGAGCAGAAGATCTACATGGACTCAGCGGGTCACAGGCCACCCCATGAACCAGCATCTGCTCTCCTTTCCTCACTAGACCCCAGGAGTTACGGGTCAGCCACTGGCTCAAAACCCACTGGTACTGCAGTGATAGAAGAGGTCATGATTACAGACTTAAAGAGCTTGTGAATGGCTGGGATCGGCTGGGACTTAAGTTTGATGTGTGTTCTACCTAATAAGAATCCTCCACATTTGACAGATGGAAAACAGGATTCCATGACATCCCCATGTTCCGTTTGATAATTATCCTATTCAGCCCTTTTCCTTTCTTGGTTGTGAAGTTTGAGCTTCTCAGATTTGCCTTCCTTTTCCCTCCCCCTGTCCTAACTACCAGAACTATCAGAATTCCAGGGGCTTCCCTGGTGGCTCAGAGGTTAAAGCGTCTGCCTCCAATGCGGGAAACCTGGGTTAGATCCCTGGGTCAGGAAGATCCCCTGGAGAAGGAAATGGCAACCCACTCCAGTATTCTTGCCTGGAGAATCCCATGGACGGAGGAGCTTGGTAGGCTACAGGCCACGGGGTTGCAAAGAGTCGGACACGACTGAGCGACTTCACTTCACTTCACCAAAATTCCAAGTCTGACTTTGCTGGTGAAAAAGTCTCAGCAAGGAGAAAAAAAGTTTCTCTGTTCTCTTAGAGCTGCTGAAAAGCAAATACTATACTATAAAGCTGCTCGTGCCAAGGTTATTGTTAAGTAGTCTTTCAAGACCCCTGGACTTCAGAAATTGTTACTATTAATATATCCTGGGAAAGTGATCTTTAACTTTTATAGGCTCTGATTCTGATTGGTTACTTAATAATTTGTAGTCCTGGAGGCACTAGTTAAACAGATATACAAGGTTTTCTGAAAGGTGTGATTTTCATTCTTAAGCCTGGAAAAGATCAGTGTTGGCAACCTCCTCTACTCATAAGACCGTGGAGACAAAAATTAATAGAACAATGACTTTATTGGATTTAGTTGTTAAACAAAAGCCTAACCACTTTTTAAAAAATATTTGGTTTTATTTATTTATTTGGCTGCTCCAGGTCTTAGTTGCGGCACACAGGATCTTTGATCTTCCAGATGTGGCACGTGGAATGTTTAGTTGCAGCATGCAAACTCTTAGTTGGGGCTTGTGGGATCTCGTTCCCTGACCAGGGATCGAACCCAGGCCCCCTCCCTGCACTGGGAGTGGGAGTCTTAGCCCCTGGGCCACCAGGGAAGTCCCAAATGTCTAATCAATGTAAATCTAATGTTTAGGTTAACCTTATCAGCAATAAAGCTACAACTGTTAAATGTCTGGTGGTTGGAGTTATCCTTTCACCTTTAGGAAAACTGTGGAGAGGGTGAACCCAAGTTGTCTCCCTTGCACAGGAGCACATTGGTCCTACACTACGGCCAGGGCCAATTCCTCAGCAACCAGGAGTGCCTTAAACAGGCAAGGGCTCTTGGTCCTCCACGAAACCAGGGAAGGTTTCCATCTTCAAAGGCCAAAACAGCCTTTCCTGTTGAGAGAACTTTCCCGTCCCCTTCCCATTCCCCTGGAAACAGGATTTCAGTTACTGTTCAGAGATGGATGTCAGGCTGCGGCAGTGAGAGCGACAAATCCTAATCACGAGACCACAAGGGACCAGTGGCCAGTGACAAGACCATGACCCATCAACCGTGTAGAAATGAATTTTCATAGAGGTGGAAAGTACGGGTAGATAGACACATAGGTCGGCTAAAAGAGAAAGAGACATGCCCTCGTGGTTGTTTGAACCACTTCTGTGGGGCGTTTCTTCCAGGTTTCTTCTGGTCAATCATCTTGCTTTGCCTGGTTCTGAGTCCATATTTGGTATATCTCAGGGGCCTTCCATATGTGCACACACATCTCAGCCCAGGTGGATTCCAGCAGAGAGGCCTAGGAGTAGGCTGACATCACTTACTATAAGGTGACACTCTCCCTTTTTGACCGTCAAGGAGCCTTTCTGCACATGTGTAGTCAGGAAGGTTTCCTTGACGTCGAGAATGAGGACTATGTGGCCTTTCATCTCTTAATTGGGCAGGGCTGAGCTCTTCTCTCGCCCCTGCTATTTTGGAGTATCTGTTCACAAACTGTGGCTGCCTGGCCTGGGGTCCACCTATCTTCTGCCTCAGCTTCACCAAGAGGACGGAAGGGAGGAGTGTTAGAGGTCCTGTCACCATCACTCAGACACCTTTTCTCAGTCCAGGGTCAGAACAGAGACCACTGGGTTCAGAACCAGCAGATTATTTGCACATGGAGGTTCTGAGAATGTGGGGATTCTTGATCCAAGACCCATTCTCAACTCTGCTTCCATTTCCAAAGGAAAATGATGATGCAACTTCTAAACAGAGCACACAAAAACTATAAATGCTACACTCTGCTCACTTAGAAATCCTAAGTCTACTGGGTCCTGATGAAGGTGTTGAGAGACCCCACCTTGAGCCTTTCTTCATAGGAACCGTGAACCAGAGTGAGACCTGAGAGAGAAAGGCTGGATAATCACTGGCAATTGTAAAATCAACCAGGAGGATCCTCTGTTCTTAGAATGAGCCTATATTCTTAACAATGGAACTCAATGCTTTGGAATTACTTACTATAATCAGTACGAGTTGAAGGCAGGGCAGGTCAGTGGCTCCAAGACCTTCCTGCACTCACCCATCTGGCTCAGGTTCTTTGTCCCGCCCAGACATACAAGGCCTCCCCTTTTTCCAAATGGCTTAACACTTCAGGTTTATAAACTGCAAACCCTATTTGTGAGCAAGGAAAAGGGTCAGTATGTCAGGAAATCAGGGTATCAGGGCAACTCTGCTGGGGAGCCCCCTGATCCCAGGGCCCCAATTAAGAAGACTGTCCTCCTCTTTGTCCCTGCCGCTGGCTCCTTCCTGCAGGCTCTAGATACTCATTTCCTTCCTTCTGTCCTTTCTCCCCAGGACAAGCTGAAGACTTTCCAGATTTTGAGTTTTCTGCAGTCTACTCTCATCTGAAAAATCTTCTTAGATAAAAATCTTCTGCTGGTCACTATGGAAATACAGACAATGGGTAGGTAAAGTCTTATCTATATGGTTGACCCTTGAACATGGCGTTAGGGGCACCAATTCTCTGAGAGTCAAAAATCCCCTATAACTGTACAGTGAGGCCACACTACCCATGGTTCCACATCTCATCTGTGTATTCAACCAACCACAGATCAAGTAGCACTGCAAGAGGTATTTAGGGAAAGAACTGGCTTATTAATGAATCT
This sequence comes from Cervus canadensis, assembly GCF_019320065.1. NCBI lineage: Eukaryota > Metazoa > Chordata > Mammalia > Artiodactyla > Cervidae > Cervus > Cervus canadensis. The sequence goes on from NC_057413.1 coordinate 39,239,564, forward strand.
GTTCAAAGCCATGTTGTTCAAAGGTCTACGGTGTTTCTGGTTTTCACTTATTTATTTATTTGGCTGCCCAGGTTCTTAGTTGTGGCATGCAGGATCTAGTTTCCTGATCAGAGATCAAACCCAGGCCCCCTGCATTGGAAGCTCAGAGTCTTAGCCACTGGACAACCAGGGAAGTCCCCAGTGTTCCTTTTTTAGATGCTATCCTGGGAATCTCTTATCACCCCATATCAAGGGTAGAGTTCAACCCCACTCCATTGTTAACTACTCTCTCCAACTCTTGGCGTGGGAACTCACAGTAAGAGGGGCTGGCAAAGGAGTCTTCCACCTTAATGTCCCCCCCTCAATCTAATCTAATTAAATCATTCTGTTACATGATTACAGTAACAAAAGGCACTAAGGATTCATTTTGTTTTTCTTTTTTTGGCTATGGCACACAGCTTGCAGGATCTTAGTTCCCTGACCAGTGATCGAAACTGTGCCCCCTGCAGTGGAAGCACAGAGTCCTAAACAGTGAACTGCCAAGGAATTCCCAGCATACATTTACTATATTTTGGGACTTTGGAGAAATATGCTGTCTCTGGGGGGTCAGAATATACTGAGGCCGGGAAAGCAGTGTGGTCCTGGTGAGCACATCTTTTTTGCATGACTGTGTGCAAACGTGTTTAGTAGCTCAGTTATATCCAACTCTTTTCAACTCTGAGGACTGTAGCCCACCAGGCTCCTCTGTCCATGGGATTCTCCAGGCAAGAATACTGGAGTGGACTGCCATGCCCTCCTTCAGGGGATCTTCCTGCCCCAGGGATCGAACCTGTGTCTCCTGCATTGCAGGTGGATTCTTGACCCGCTGAGTCACCTGGGAAGCCCTTTGTGTGCCTGGGATGACATGAACCACGACAGCAGTGGACAGCCACCCTAGAAACCCACCAGTTGGTCCCAGGCCTGGGATCCTGTTTATAAAGAACTGCAGGTATAAGAAAGGCAGTAACTGAGAATGCCTAAAAACTGCACACTTTTAATAGATAAGAATCTGGAGACATGAGTTGAGGAGTAGAAATATCAGGGCCAAGGAGCCCCTCAATGGTTTCTGTCTTTCCTGGGGGATCTAGAAATGTACGGCTTCAGCCAGCAGCACTGTCACCAGGGGAAGTGCGTGTGCGTGCTCAGTTGTGAAGCCGGTTGCCATTTCCTGCTCCAGGGGATCTTCCCGACCCAGTGGTCAAACTCTCCTCTCTCGCATTGGCAGGTAGATTCTTCTCACTGAGCCACCAGAGAAGTCCTTATACCAATAAGTGAAAGTCAAAGTCATTCAGTCTTGACATTCTGAAGTGAGTGGGTAGCCATTCCCTTCTCCAGGGGATCTTCCTTGACTCAGGGATCGAACCCTGGTCTCCTGTATTGCATGCAGATTCTTTACTGTCTGAGCCGCCAGGGAAGTCAGCAAGGGACACTGGCAAATTCCAAGCCTTTTGCCTGACATAAAAATAAATAATGCAGAAAAGAAATACAGACAGAAAAAACAAATGCAGACCAAAAAAAAAAAAAAAATTAGAAACTTAAACTCAGAGGTCTACTTGGACAAATTCTGGAAGCTCTCCAGTCCCTGAAACGTTTCATAGCACAGGAGAGGGGGAAGGCAGAAGGAAGATCCATTAGAAAAAAAGCACAGTTAAGCCTTCCAGTTAGACCAATTGTGGGTTAGAGGAAAGTCCTTACTCAGTGTGATAACAATTCCAAAATTCTTGGGCATCAAGTCTATGTAGAGGGCCTCTTGAGGGGAGTCCAGATGCTTCCACTCTTTGTATCTGAAGCCCATGGCCACATCATCCAAGGTCAGGCTCCTGGAACTGGAGGTTTGTCCAGTATGGCCCAGGGTCATCCCATTACCTGCTTTGCCAAGGATCAGCAGGGCTGGAAACTTGAGAAGTGGGAGATGGACAGGGGCCACCGAAGGGGCAGAACCCTGGCGACCCCGAGCCTGGGGGCTCGGGACCCACACCCACTGTCACCTGGGGCACAGGCAGCATTGGGAGGCGAGGTCAAGGGGGGCACAGAGGGGTACAACGCAGCCAGCCTGTCCTCTGCACGGATTACATCAATGCCTTTCCAGCTGTCAAACGTGGTGTCACCAGCCAACCATCTCAGGCTCTGCCCCCAGCCGACTTCTGGTCCTCTCCGAGGTGTGTGGAAAACCCTGAGTGTCTGTGGGCAGCGTGGGATACGTGGGTACTATGGGTCCAGGCCTTAACCTGAAACGTGCTGCCCAGACGCTGCTGCAAGGCTTGGCCTAGTCACGTTTTAAGTAAGTCATCTTTCAAAATACTTTTACCCAGTGTAATTCCCACTGGACACCTAAAAAATAATAATAAATAGAAACAAAAACAGCAATGATATCCCTAACATACGGAAATAATGTATGTTATCTTAGTGAATTTTACTCTGAATTTTACTCTGATGATATTCTACGCATAGTTTGATGTTTTTGTGTTTTTGTCGTCTCCAGTTTTCCTGCTTAATTCTTTCACCGGAGCACTCCTTCTCCACACCCCGTACTGTGACCCAAGTAATAATTGCCCATTTGCTGGATCATCATCCTTTATTTACTCATTCTATGTCAGATCACCTGGATTGATCTGGGAGTGCCAGCCTTCTTTAGAGTGGCGGCACCGAGTTTGTTTACTTGTCCTCTGGGAGCTGCTCAAGCTCGTTATTGTGTTTTCTCCATAAAGCTCTTGAGATGGTGCTGGTTCTTACTCAGCCTCTCTCTACTCAAAGGTGGACCTTCTTATTATCTAGCTTTCCAGAAGAGTTTAACTTTTCTAAAGCAATTTGTTAGTTTTGGACATGTGGCTCCTTTGAGTTTTGAATTTGAGTCATGTTGGCTGCTAGAAAGCTTAAAGCAAGTCTTCTGGATCAAGGATATACGACTTTAGCTCATGCATTTTTTTGTATTGCTAGTGGTAGTCTTAGCCCCTCTCCCACTTTGCGGATTTTGTTTATCCTTTTGCCTTATACTTCTTGTTTGTTTTAAGTGGGTTTTTTTTTTTTTTTTAAATTCCTAAACTTATTTTTGGCCGTGCTGGGTCTTCGTTGCTCCCTACAGGCTTTCTCTCGTTGCGGCAGGCAGGGCCTGCTCTTCCTTGCAGTGCGCACGCGTACAGCAGTGGCTTCTCTTGCCGTGGAGCAGAGGGTCTGGGTGTATGGGCTTCAGTAGTTGACGTGTGTGGGCTCAGTATTTCCGGCTCCCAGGCTCCAGAGCACAGGCTCAACAGCTGTGGCCTACGGGCTTAGTTACCCAACCAGGGATCCCGTCTCCTGCATTGGCAGGTGGATTCTTCACCACTGAGCCACCAGGAAAGCCCTTAAGTATATTTTACCTTTTTCTTTGGTTTAGGCCGCTGTGCGCCCTTTTGAAACAAGGTAGTATATAAAGGGGAGAAGGGAATGGCAACCCACTCCAGTGTTCTTGCCTGGAGAATCCTGTGGACAGAGGAGCCTGGTGGGCTGCTATCCATAGGGTCGCATAGAGTCGGACATGACTGAAGTGACTTAGCTGCAGCAGCAGTATATAAAGGAATAAAGAAAAATGCTCAACAATTCCCTAGTGTTGAAATAGACAGTTCTAATATTTAACTCCTTGAAATTTTGTCACAGATGAACATTTTTGACCATAAAGTGCTTATTCTAATAAGGTTTTTCTGTAAGCCAAACTCTTAAAATATGCTGCATCAAGATAAAGGATATTCAATGAGTATTTCTTTTTTTTTTTTTAACTGAAATTTTAAAACTATGTATTTATGTATTCCTTTATTTTTGGCAGTGCTGGTCTTTGTTGCTGACACAGTCTTTCTCTAGTTGTGCTAAGCAGGGCCTACTCTCTAGTTCAGTTTGTGGGCTTATTACTGCAGTGGCTTCTCCTGTTGGGGAGTATGCGCTCCAGGTGCCCGGGCTTCAGTGGTGGCAGCTCCTGGGCCCTAGAACACAGGCTCAGTAGGTGTGGCACACGGGCTCAGCTGCCATGTGGCATGTGAGATCTTCCTGGACCAGGGATGGAACCCATGTCCCTGGCATTGGCCAGTGGATTCTTAACCACTGGAGCCCAAGGGAAGTCCTCAGTGAGTATTTCTTGGGGCTTGTGGATGCTGCCGGATAGAGAGATGATGAAGGTGAGGGGGAGATGGAACATTATTTTGAGAGTTTATTCCATGTCAGGTACTTGCCAAACTCCTCACGTTAGTCCTGCTCTCAAAATGCATGAATGTGCATTCTGATAAAAGTTACATAACCATAAAGGACAGGGCCCAGTGAAAGAGTTCCCGGGAATAAGGGCTGTCACAGATCAGGGGAAGGGCAATACTGCAAGATGGAGGTAGTCAATGCCGCAGAGGCAGGTATCCTAGGGACACATCTGAGAGCAGAAAAGACTGTTTGTAGTTGCTTCTGTTTAAATTAATTTTCAATTAATTAAAGTTGCAAATTTACAAACAAATTTTCTTAAGTTTAACTTACCTAACTTTGATATTCTATTTAGAGATATTATAATTTTTGTGTAAAAATTAGAGCAAGAGCTTGTTCCTTGATTAATGTTCAATTAGTCAGTGGATTTGACATATTAGATTTGCTTGAACATTATTCATGCCATTTACAAAGTTAGTTAATTAGGTTCTCTTAAATATTTAAACTACACTTACAAATTTAATATACTTGCTTTTTTTTAAGCACTTCAAATGCCTCATAGGACAGATTTACAAGTCAAGCAAGAAAAAAATCTTCTTAATCATGTAATAATCCCCCCAAACCTATTAATTCAAGAGTCTACATGTGGAAAATCAAGTTATCGTTAAGATTTCAATGTTGTTTACAAATGTAATCAAATTATCTAATAACATTCAGCTTTGAATCACAAGTCTTAAGATAAAATTTTGTTGTTGTTCAGTTGCTAAGTCATGTCCACTCCAAGCTCCTCTGTCCTCTTCTGTCTCCTGGAGTTTGCTCAAATTCATGTTCATTGAGTCAGTGATGCTATCTAACCATCTCATCCTCTGCCACGCCCTTCTCCTTTTGCCTTCAATCTTTCCCAGCATCAGGGGCTTTTCCAATGAGTCACTGGCTCTTCAAATCAGGTGGCCAAAGTATTAAAGCTTCAGCTTCAGCATCAGCCCTTTCAGTGAAAATTCAGGGTTGATTTCCTTTAGCATTGACTACTTTGATCTCCTTACAGTTCAAGGGACTCTCAAGAGTCCTCTCCAGCACCATAGTTTGAAAGCATTAATTCTTTGGCGCTCAGCCTTCTTTATGGTCCAATTCTCACATCCAAACAAGGCTACTGGAAAAACCATAGCTTTGACTATATGGACTCTTGACAGCAAAGTGATGTCTCTGGTTTTTAATACACTGCCTAGATTTGTCATAGCTTTCCTTCCAAGGAGCAAGTGTCTTAATTTAATGGCTGCAGTCACTGTAATCAGTGATTTTGGAACTCAGGAAAATAAAATTTGTCACTGCTTTCACTTTTTCCCCTTTTATTTGCCATAAAGTGATGGGACTGGATGCCATGATCTTAGTTTTATCATACTGAGTTTCAAGCCATTTTTTTCACTTTCTTCTTTCACCATCATCAAGAGGCTCTTTAGTTACTCTTCACTTTTTGTCATTAGAGTGGTATCGTCTACATATCTGAGGTTGTTGATATTTCCCCCAGCAATCTTTATTCCAGCTTGTGATTCATCCAGCCCAACATTTAACATGATGTCAGTTCAGTTCAGTTCAGTCTCTCAGTCGTGTCTGACTCTTAGCGACCTCAAGGACTGCAGCCTACCAGGCTCCTCCATCCATGGGATTTTCCAGGCAAGAGTACTGGAGTGGGGTGCCATTGCCTTCTCTGTACTAGCATGTGAGATGAGTGCAATTGTGCAGTAGTTGGAGCATTCTTTGGTATTGCATTTCTTAAGGATTGGAATGAAAACTGACCCTTCCAGTCCTGTGGCCACTGCTGAGTTTTCCAAATTTGCTGGCATAATGAGTGCAATACTTTCACAGCATCATCTTTCAGGATTTGAAATAGCTCAACTGGAATTCCATCACCTCCACTAGCTTTGTTCGTAGAGATGCTTCCTAAGGCCCACTCGATTTCACATTCTAGGATGTCTGGCTCTAGGTGAGTGATCACACCATTGTGATTATCTGGGTCTTGAAGATCTTTTTTGTATAGTTCTGTGTATTCTTGCTACCTCTTCTTAATGTCTTCTGCTTCTGTTAGGTCCACACCATTTCTCTCCTTTATTGTGTCCATCTTTGCATGAAATGTTCCCTTGGTATCTCTAATTTTCTTGAAGAGATCTCTAGTTTTTCCCATTCTACTGTTTTCCTCTATTTCTTTGCACTGATCACTGAGGAGGGCTTTCTTATCTCTCCTTGCTATTCTTTGGAACTCTGTATTCAAATTGGTGTATCTTTCCTTTTCTCCTTTGCTTTTCATTTCTCTTCTTTTCAAAGCTATTTGAAAGGCCTCCTCAGACAGCCATTTTGCTTTTTTGCACTTCTTCTTGGGGATGGTCTTGATCCCTGCCTCCTGTACAATGTCACGAACCTCCGTCCATAGTACTCCTTTTCCAATTTGGAACCAGTAGCATGTTCCATGTCCAGTTCTAACTGTTGCCTCTTGACCCATGTACAGATTCCTTAGGAGATAGATAAGGTGGTCTGGCACGCCCATCTCTTTAGGAATTTTCCACAGTTTGTTGTGATCCACACAGTCAAAGGCTTTAGCGTAGTCAGTGAAGCAGAAGTACATGTTTTTCTGGAACTCCCTTGCTTTCTTCATGATCCAGCGGGTGTTGGCAATTTGATCTCTGCTTCCTCTGCCTTTTTGAAACCCAGCTTGTATATCAGGAAGTTCTCGGTTCATGTACTGCTGAAGCCTGGCATGAAGGATTTTGAACTAACCTTGCTAGCATCTGAAACAAGCACAATATCAGTGTAGTCTGAATATTCTTTGGTATTGCCCTTCTTTGGGATTGGAATGAAAACTGACTTTTTCCAATCCTGTGGCCCCTGCTGTTTTCCAAATTTGCTGACATATTGAGTGTGGCACTTCAACAGCATCATCTTTTAAGATTTTAAATAGCTCAGCCCAAAATAAAAAAGGAAAAAATAGCTCAGCTAGAATTCCATCACCTCTGCTAACTTTGTTTGTAGTAATGCTTCCTAAGGCCCACTTAACTTCACATTGTAGGATGTCTGACTCTAGGTGAGGAACCACACCATCGTGGTTGTCCAGTTCATTAAGAGCTTTTTTGTATAGTTCTGTGTATTCTGGCTACCTCTTCTTAATTTCTTCTGCTTCTTTTAGGTCCTTACTGATTCTGTCCTATATTGTGCCCATCCTTACATGAAATATTTTCTTGTATCTCTAATTTTCTTGAAGAGATCTCTAGTCTTTCCCATTCTATTATTTCCCTCTATTTTTGGTATTGTTCCTTTAGGAAGGCCTTCTTATCTCTCTTGGCTATTCTCTGAACTCTACATTCAGTTGGGTGTATCTTTCCCTTTCTCCCTTGCCTTTCACTTCCCTTCTTTCCTCAGCTATTTCTAAAGCCTCCTCAGACAACCACTTTGCCTTCTTAAATTTCTTTTTATTTGGGATGGTTTAGGTTTTGCCTCCTGTACAATATTATGAACTTCCATCTATAGTTCTTCAGGCATTCTCTCTACCAGATCTAATCCCTTAAATCTATTGGTTACCTCCACTATATAATCATAGGGATTTGATTGAGGTCATCCCTGAATGACCTAGTGGTTTTCCCTACTTTCTTCAATTGAAGCCTGAATTTTGCAATAAGGAGCTCATGATCTGAGCCACAGTCAACTCCAGGTCTTGTTTCTGCTGACTGTATAGAGCTTCTCCATCTTTGACTGAAAGAACATAATCAGTCTGATTGCAGTATTGACCATCTGGTGATGTCCATGTGTAGAGTCATCTCTTTTGTTGTTGAAAAGGATGTTTGTTCTCTTGGCAAAACTCTGTTAATCTTTGCCCTGCTTCATTTTGTACTCCAAGGCCAAATTGCCTGTTATTCCAGGTGTTAGGTAGTTAGAATAGGGAAAAGGAGTCCAGAATGGCGGTGGCTAAAAGACCTGGAAGGGAAAAGCCTGCGAAAATAGGACAAAGGAAGGTCCAAGGACCGGAGTGAGAACCTCAGGTAAAACAAACAGCACTCCTGGCTGGCCCAATTTACACAAGACAGGCCCAGGGACAGAGAAACATATAAAAAGAGGAGCCAAATCCCTCTTCTCTCTCTCTCTCTCCCATGCGATGGGGCGCTCTTCTCTTCACATCTGCGGGTCGACGTGCCCTCACGCCTTGAAGATGGATTTTCCTGCTACTGTCTAAATAAAATAGAGCTGTAACACTGATTTATTTAAGAGCTATAACACGGTCTGTCCTCCGAGAGCTGTGACGTGAGGGGGCTTCAATGTCCGTCACTCCAAATTTTTGTTGTGATGAGACAAAGAACTCAGGAGCATACACTCACCTGACATCTATGGTGCCGTGACTCGGATTTAACCTGGCTGAAACAACCTCCCACACGGAAGAGGCCAAGGTCAGCAGGAGCCCAACTCAGCGAAGCTCCCGCAGTAGAAGCAGAACACGAGGAAAACCCAGCGCAGGGGAAGGCCCGTCGTGCTGGAAACCGGGGCAGCGAAAACCGGACTCAGCAGAAAGCCCACGCGGCTCAGCCTCAGATTCCAGAAGACCTCCGGTTAAGGTAGGAGGGCCTCACTCCTATGGCTGGAGGGACATGCCTAACAAAATCTTAATTCCTCTACAATCTCTCGTTTCTCATTTCCTTGAACCCCCCCCCCTCCCCTCCCCGCGAACAGGCGGGCAGCAGTGGGCGCAATTGAGGGGCTCTGGAGAGGCTACTCTTTGGTATGTCCCAAAGGCTCTATCTGCTGGGCCCCAGTAGCGGTTACCCAAGCCGGTGGGGGTTCTTCTGTCCTTACTCTTCTCTGTGCCAAGGATCAGGCCAATGAAAACTGAGCACAGGTCAGGAATTTAGCAAATTTTACAGCAGGCTATGAAAGGGATTCCTTGGTACGTTTTTCCCACTGCTTTTTCCTCCTGTCTTTCAGCTCTCTCTCCCGGGACTCGAGCCCGACCAAAACCCAGGATACCCGGCTCAGGCTCTGAGGTCTTATTCCAAAAGTTCAGTGAGAGACAAAGCGATAAGTGGGAGGTGGACTTGCTAAGATTCAGAGAGAAGCGCCCATTCTACAGGGTAGGGCCATGGATTGTGGCCTGACTAAGTTTTGCGAGCGGGTGAATTCATATGCTAATGAGCGGGAGGATCATCCCGGCCATTGGGGAACCACCCCCTCCTCTGTCTTCTGACAGTGCCTTGGAGCTGTTCTGCCACCTCTGGGTGCATCTTTTGGCTTACAGATTGGGGATTAAGGTTTACTCAAATTTGACTTGTCATCTTGGACCCGATTGATTTTAATCAGTTTATGTTATGCCGTCGTGCTATGTCATTCTTTAAAGGTTGTGCTCTGCTCCCCTTTCCCTCCTGTTTCATGCTCCTTCCCTCAGCCCCATCCGGGCCCACAATGTTGCCTCTACAGTCTTCTAGAGGGACAACCAAAAAATAGCTGGCCTTGGGAGGGAAATACTATATAATATCCAACCCCTTAGTCCTACCTAGCACTGGTCACACTGGAGACGTTGGGGACACCCATCCAGTCCGGGGATCCCAGGAGGTCGTCACGCCTTGACCTGTCCCGGGGCCCAATTCTCGGGAGGCCGTCACACCTCGGCCTGCCCAGGGATTTGATCTCTAGGAAGCTGTCACGCCTCAGCCTGCCTGGGGATCTGCATCCTGACCCGGGGACGCCTGGCTCTTAGGTTGCGACAGTACTAGGTAGGATGAGCTTACATCATGGTATCTATTCCCATCCACGGTGGACAAACTAGCAATGAGTTACAACCCCTTAATTCTACCCAGCACTGGTCACGCTGGAGACCTTGGGGACGCCCAAACTCCAGCCAGGGGCTCCCAGGAGGTCATCACGCCTTGAGCTGCCTAGGGATCTGGTCCTCGAAAGGTTGTCACGCCTCAACCTGCTCAGGGATCTGCTAGTCCCAAGGGTCCCAGGAGGTCGTCATGCGTCGACCTGCCCAGGGGCCCAATTCTCTGGAGGCTGTCACGCCTCAGCCTGCCTGGAGATCTGCATCCTGACCCGGGGACGCCTGGCTCTCAGGTTGCCACAGTACTGGGTAGGATAAGCTTCAGAGAGCCTGTTAGTTTTTTTCTTTTCCTTTTCCTCCCTAACATCACTGTTTTTCAGATGGGAAATAACCAATCCACTTCCTGGCAGACGCCCTTGAGATGCATCCTTGATAACTGGATGCATCCTTGATAACTGTTCGATCCTCTAACTCTGAGGAGGAATCATTTAAAATTCTTTTGTGCCTGCCACTGCATGGCCACGGTATCCACTGGGGGACGAGGAACACTGGCCCAAGGATGGGACTTTAAATTACAATACCATCCTGCAATTAGAATTATTCTGCAAAAGACAAGGGAAATGGACAGAGATCCCCTATGTCCAAATTTTCTTCAGACTGAGAGATATGAAGGAACTCTGTCTTAAGTGTGGGATTGTTGTACACCCTAAAAGTGAGCCCACTAGGCTAATGGTGTTAGGCACAGGAAACCAAGAGAAGGAACCCCTCCGTGAAGGCTCACCACCCACAGCTCCCGAGTTGCCTGGTACTTCTTCCTTGTATCCAAGGGTGCCCCCATACCCAGGAGCACCCCCTCCACAAAAGCCAGCTTGAGTATGTCCCTTCGTTGAAACTGGAGGAGAATTCGGACCAACCCGAGTCCATAAACCCTTCTCCCTCTTAGAACTAAGACAGATGAAACAAGACCTGGGAAGCTATACAGATGACCCAGGCAAATATATAGATACGTTCCAACATATTACCTTGGCCTTTGACTTGACGTGGAAGGACGTCATGGTCATATTTAGTCAAACTTTATCTGACCCTGAACATACTAGGGTCTTAAAGGAAGCCCGGAGGTATGCAACAGGGCTTCACATGTCAAGCGATAGATACCCAGTAGGGGAAACTGCAGTCCCCTCCTCTGATCCTAACTGGAATTATAATGACCCTGAGCACATCTGGAAAAGGGATCATTTTCTAATCTGTGTAAAGGCAGGACTGAAAGCAGCCCAGCAAAATGTAATCAGCTATGCCCAGGTCTCAACAATAACTCAGGAGCCCAATGAGAACCCCATAGCCTTTCTGGAAAGGCTAAAAGAGGCCCTCCAAAAGTTTACCAATTTGGACTTAGACTCTTACGAGGGACAGGTGATTTTAAAGGACAAATTCCTGTCCCAGTGTGCATCAGATATCAGAATTAAGTTACAACAGGTACAGTAGCAGGACTCTGCTGCCTCTCTAGATGAGATGATCCAGACAGCCACCAATACCTTTTATAACAGAGAACAGGAGAAGGAGGGCAAGGCCCAGGAGAGGGAGAGAAGGAAAGAGACAGGCATGCCCAGATGCTGGCCGCCCTCCAGGGCAGCCCTATGGCACACCCCGAGCCCTTGAATGACAAGGCACGAGGCAAATGCCTAATCTGTAGACAGGTGGGGCATTGGGCCAAAGAGTGTCCTAACCGTGACAAGTCTCCTAGAACAGCTTGCCACAAATGCCATCAACTTGGACATTGGGCGGCACTCTGCCCTCGGGACCCAAGAACCTCAAGGTCAAGCGCCAAGCCTTCCCTCATGATGGCTCAAGAGGACTGAAGCAGCCCGCTCCAGCCAGTCCGCCTGTCACAGAGAACCATCACGGGGCTGGAGCCAAGGGTGCAACTGGATGTGGAAGGTAGGCCCGAGAATTTCTTGGTTGACACAGGGGCTGCCTACTCTGTCTTGATCTCCTACTCCGGAGACTTCTCCTCCCAAACCTGTACCATTTTGGGTGCTACAGGAAAAGCAACTACTAAAAGATTCACCCAAGCACTTCTTTGTTGCTGGGATGGACAGATATTTTCCCACCAGTTTCTGGTGGTCCCTGAGTGTTCTACTCCCTTAATGGGAAGAGACATACTCACTAAACTGGGGACCACCCTTGTGATGGGAAGCTTTTCAGCCCCTAGGGCCCTACAGCTTCTGGTTACTACTGAGGAACCCATTACACCTCCAATGGAGAGAGAACAAAGACTATGGGAGGACAAAATAACCCCCAGGTGTGGGAGCAGGGGATTCCTGGACGAGCCCACCAAGCTGAACTGGTCATCATTGTCCTCCGAGATCCCACTCGGTTTCCTAACCGGAAACAATATCCTCTCAAAAGAGAGGCTCGGGAGGGACTACAGCCTTTAATAAATAAATTCCTTGCTTGTGGGCTATTGGTCCCCACCAGTTTGCCATGTAACACCCCAATCCTCTCAGTAAAGAAAAAGGATGGAACCTGGCAAATGGTTCAAGATCTCCGGATCATAAATGAAGCTGTAGTCCCCCTCCATCCCACAGTACCCAAGCCCCATGTAATCTTGGGAGAAATCCCACCCAGTGCCAAGTGGTTTACAGTCTTGGATCTCAAAGATGCATTTTTTTTGCATACCACTGGCTAAAGAATCCCAACATCTTTTTGCCTTTGAGTGGGAGGCCCCAGGAGAAAAACACCAACAGATGACTTGGACTGTATTACCTCAGGGGTTCAGAGACAGCCCCCACTTGTTTGGACAGGCTCTTAGCTGGGATCTCCTAGATTTGGACCTGGGACCTAATGGGAAAATACGTAGATGACCTACGTCTACAATATGTAGATGACCTACTAATCTGCTCTCCAGATAAAAAAAGTGCCCAACAACATGCAGTTCAGGTTCTAAACTTTTTGGCAGAAAGGGGATATAAAGTCTCCCGTGCTAAGGCACAGATGGTCAAGACAAAGGTCACTTACCTGGGAGTTCAGATTACACACGGGTCCAGGAGGCTGTCCTCTGATCAGGTACAAGGAATCCTCCAGTTGCCCTCCCCCATGACTTGAAAACAATTGCGAGCTTTCCTGGGGCTAACTGGGTATTGTAGAATCTGGATACCCAACTATGATCTAATTGCCCACCCCTTATATAAAAGCTTAAAGGGATGAGATGATTCAATCCCACTGATGTGGGAAACTCTTCAAAAGAAGGCAGAGGCTACGCTAAAACAGGCCTTAACTCAGGCACCTGCCTTGAGGTTGCCAGATCCAAAAAAAGCATTCCAACTTTATGTCCATGAAAGAGAGGGAATAGCCTTGGGAGTGTTAACTCAAAGGTTTGGATCTGAGCCCCAGCCTGTAGCTTACTTATCCAAGAGACTTGATCCAACTGCCCAAGGCTGGCCCCCCTGCCTTCGAAATCTTGCGGCTATTGCAATCATGATAGAAGATGCTTTAAAACTCTCCTTTGGGGGCAAATTAACTATTTTTACCAGCCACCAAGTAAAACAACTCCTAAATGGGAGAGGCCATTTATGGATGTCTGATCAAAGAATCCTCAGATATCAAGTAATACTGATGGAAAATCCAGGCCTCACTAACCCCCTTGTGAGGTTCTTAACCCAGCCACCCTCCTGCCTACCCCCGAGGCCTCTCTCCCCTTTCACTCCTGTCTAGAAACCTTGGACCACTGGACAAAACCCCGAGAGGGATTGTCAGAAGATCCTCTGACCAATCCTGAGGAAATCTGGTACACTGAGGGAAGCAGCTTTGTCTTAGATGGAAAAAGAAGAGCCGGGTATGCAGTAGTCTCCAATTTTGAGACCAGAGAGGCTAAGCCTCTGCCACCAGGTACTTTAGCCCAATTAGCTGAGCTCATAGCCCTGACTCGAGCTTTAGAGCTGGGAAAAGGAAAAAGAATAGCCGTTTACACTGACTCCAAGTATGCCTTTCTGGTGCTACATGCACATGCAGCTATTTGGAAAGAAAGGGGCCATTTGACCACCTGAGGGTCCCCAACCAAATATGGTGATCAAATTCTTAGACTCTTAGAGGCAGTCCATCAGCCCACTGAGGTTTCAGTCTCCCACTGTAAAGGACACCAAAAAGGGAGCACGGAAGTGGCACGAGGGAACCAAGCAGCTGACCAGGCAGCTAAGAGAGCAGCGTTACAGAACCACGACCTAATAGGTGTTGCCACCCTAGTTCCACAGACTAATTTGCCAGAAACTCCTTCATATACTGAAGGTGAGACTCTTAAAGCTAAGAGTGAGGGCTTTCAAGAAGATCATACGGGGTGGTTCCAAAAGGAAGGGCTCCTTTTTCTGCCTGGGAACCTCCAATGGAAGTTGGTTAACTCCTTACACGCCACCACTCATTTAGGAGAAAAGGCCCTCCAAAGATTACTAGAAAGGTCTTTCAGAGGAACAGGCTTCCAAACAACTATAAGACAAGTGGTCTCCTCTTGTCCCACTTGCCAATTAAACAACCCCCAAGGAGCTCGAAGACCCCAGCTGGCCAAGCCCGTCCAACGACGTGGGGCCTATTGAGGAGAGGACTGGCAGATGGACTTCACCCAGATGCCAGTTTCTCAAAGGTATAAATACCTATTAGTCATGATAGATACATTCACAGGATGGATTGAAGGCTTTCCCACCCGGACTGAGAAGGCTGAGGAGGTGGTAAAAAAACTGCTCCGTGAAATCATTCCAAGGTTTGGTCTGCCCGGGTCATTACAAAGTGACAATGGGACATTATTTACTTCTAAGATCACCCAAGGAGTCGCTAAAACATTGGGCATTACTTATTATCGCCATTGTGCCTGGAAGCCTCAGTCTTCAGGAAAAGTAGAAAGAGCCAACCAATTCTTAAAATCAGCGATAAAAAGATAACCCAAGAGACCTCCCTGGGATGGAAGGAGGCTTTACCAGTAGCTCTCCTCCATATCCATATTGCCCCTAAGGAACAGGCTGGTTTTAGTCCTTATGAGATGTTATATGGGAGACCTTTTGTTTATGTCAATGACCTCTTCCTAGATCCAGAGGTTCAAACCCTCCAGTCTTATACCATGGCCACTGGACAATTCTAACAGGATATACGCTTGTGGGGTGTGAACCAGGACCCAAAAGACTCTAAGGAGTCACCACTGTATGCTCCAGGGACTCAAGCCCTAATTAAAGTCTGGAAAGATGGGTCCCCAGGGGTTTGGCTCCAGCCCACATGGAAGGGCCCCTACCCTGTAATACTTTCTACTCCCACAGTGGTCAAGGTGCCAGGACATGATTCCTGGATTCACTACTTATGAGTCAAGCCTTGGAAGAAAACAGAAGAGGACACTCAATACACCTGTGAGCCCCTGGGAGATCTCAGATACCTATTCAGAACTACAAATGAGTGCCATTCTAATAAACAACCCCAAAATCTGGTCTCTGGGGATAAGATTTCTCAAGACAGCTCTAAAGAGCGAACACAGCTTGGCAGAGATTGTATTCCAAAACAGACAGGAGATAGATCTCCTGATCTCTGAACAAGGAGAGACTTGACCCATCCTGGCGATGTGAATTTAAAATTGGCTAATGCCCCTACTAGTCCTTGTTATGCCATACTGATGCTGCTTATGATTGCTCCATGTACTATCAATTGTCTAACCTGTCTTGTCTCTGCCCAGGTCAAGCTACGACATGCAGCGCCAGTTCAACAAAGATAAAACTACAGCCGACCATGGAAAATATCAGTCACCCTTAGATGGACACTGCTATAAGGACTCTGAGGCCTGAGACTAGCAAGAGGGGGAGGCCCAATGCCCCTCGCCGTCCCAGTTCAGCAGGAAGTAGCCAGAAAGACCTCAACACCCCTATTCCCAAAGAATTGGGCCTCCCATCTCTTGAGGGGGGAATGTTAGGTAGTTAGAATAGGGAAAAGGAGTCCAGAATGGTGGTGGCTAAAAGACCTGGAAGGGAAAAGCCCGTGAAAATAGGACAAAGGAAGGTCCGACGACCGGAGTGAGAACCTCAGGTAAAAGAAACAACACTCCTGGCTGGCCCAATTTACATAAGACAGGCCCAGGGACAGAGAAACATATAAAAAGAGGAGCCAAATCCCTCTTCTCTTTCTCTCTGTCCCACGCGATGGGGCACTCTTCTCTTTGCATCTTTGGGTCGACGTGCCCTCACGCCTTCAAGATGGATTTTCCTGCTCTCATCTAAATAAATAGAGCTGTAACACTGAGCTGTAACACTGATATATTTAAGAGCTATAACATGGTCCGTTCGAGACCTGAGAGCTATAACACGGTCTGTCCTCCGAGGGTTGTGACCTGCCGAGGGGGCTTTAATGTCCGTCACTCCAAATTTTTGTTGTGACGAGACAAAGAACCGAGGAGCATACACTCACCTGACACAGGTATCTCTTGACTTCTTACTTTTGCATTTCATCCCTCTATGATGAAAAGGACATCTTTTTTGGTATTAGTTTTAGAAGGTGTTGTAGGTCTTCACAGAACCAATCAACTGCAGTTTCTTTGGCATCAATGGTTGGGAACCGGATTTGGATTACTGTGCTGTTGAATGGTTTGCCTTGGAAATGAACCGAGATCATTCTGTCATTTTGAGATTTCTTCCAAGGACTGTATTTTGAACTCTTGTTGACTATGAGGTCTACTTCATTTCTTCTAAGGGATTCTTGCCCACAGTAGTAGATATATTGGTTGTCTGAATTAAATTCTCCCATTCTCATCCATTTTAGCTCACTGATTCTTAAGAAGCCGATGTTCATTCTTGCCATCTCCTGCTTGACAAAGTCCAATTTCCCCTTTATGGATCACAGTCTTGTCGTGGCAACGGCGCTTGCATAACTCAATGAAGCTATGAGCCATGACATGCAAGGCCACCCAAGATGAGTCACAGTGAAGAGTTCTGACAAAATGTGGTCCCCTGGAGGAGGAAATGGCAATCCACTCCAGTATTCTTGCTTAGAGAACCCCATGGACAGTATGAAAAGGCAAAAAGATATAACACCAGAAGATGAGCCCCCCAGGTTGGAAGGTGTCCGATATGCTACTGGGGAAGACTGTAGAGCAATTATTAATGGCTCCAGAAAGAATGAATCAACTGGGCCAAAGTGAAAACGATGCTCTGTTGTGGATATGTCTGGTGGTGAAAGTAAAGCCCACAGCTGTTAAGAACAGAAGAATTCAAGAAAGGTCAGAAGGAGAGAGGAGACTCCAGTCCATATGTCTTACCAAATTCCCAGAATCATTCTCACTGGCATCCATCCTGGATGAGTGATGCGTGCCACCAGGAAAGACCCTGAGTTGGAGCCATTGGCCAGAGACAACCCAGAAACTGAAACCATTTATCTCAGATTGGGACTTGAACCCTTGTGCTGGGACTCACACCCAGCCAAAATCCATGGTTTCAGGCCCTAATGAAGCTCAGGTTCTTGATGTCTCATCACAGAAAGAATTCAGTGAGAAACAAAGTGATAGGTGAGAAGTGGGTTTATTCAGATTCAGAGAGAAGCACCCGCCATAGACCGAGTGTGAGCCATCGCAGAGAGCTAGTGAAGCCAGAAAATGCGACATGGTTAGTTTTTATGGGCTAGTTAATTTCATCTGCTAATAAGTGGGAGGATTATTCCAACTGTTTTGGGGAAGGGGTGGAGATTTCCAGTAATTGGGCCACCACCCACTCCCTGGTCTTTTGACAGCACCTTGGAACTGTCATAGGGCTTCCCTGGTAGCTCAACTGGTAAAGATCCACCGGCAATGCAGGAAACCCTGGTTTGATTCCTGGGTCAGGAAGATCCACTGGAGAAGGGATAGGTTACCAACTCCACTATTCTTGGGTTTCCCTGGCGGCTCAGATGGCAAAGAATCCACCTACAATGCAGGAGACTTGGGTTTGATCCCTGGGTTGGGAAGCTCCCCTGGAGAAGGGAATGGCTACCCACTCCAGGATTCTGGCCAGGAGAATTCCATGGTATAGTCCATGGACCACAAAGAGTTGGATACGGCTTTCACTTTCACTTTTGGAGCTGTCGTGGCACCTCTGGTGTCTCATTTAGCTTGCCAGTTGAGGTTCAAAGACTTGTCTGCCATCTTGGACTCATCTGATTCTAATTGGTTTATGTTGTGTCCTTGGGCTATGTCATTCTTTCAAACTTGTGCCCCGCCCTTTTCTCTCCTGTTACAAAGCCAGCCCCATCACCAAAAAACCCAAGACTGTGAGCCATGTGGCAGAGCAGTTCTCCTGGGTTCCCTCACCCTGGTGCTATCTGCCCAGGCACCCCTTCACAATAAAGTCTTTTGCTTTTTCTTCATGTCTTTTGATTGTTAGACAAGAACCCACTCTTAGGCCCTAGAAGGAGTTCCCTTCCTGCAACAGATTGGGGAGCCACTCTGAAGAAGAAAAACGAGGTCTCATCAAGGAATATTCCCCATCCCCAGAGAAGGGGGACCTGGCTGGATTTGCCTAGCTGATTTTGTTACCAAGTCCAAGCTCACTCTGCTCACTGCACAACAGGCCAACGAATCTGAGAGATGAAGTGTTTAGGACAGAAAATGACTTCATTGGAAAAGTCAGCTGACATAAAGATGGCAGGCTAATGTCTCAAAATAACCATCTTGTCAGGGTCTGGATGCCAGTTTCTTTGATAGAACAGAGAGGGGAAGGAGTTGAGGAAGTAAAGTTAAAAGGCCACTATCTTGCAAGTATCTCTTGGAATCCTGTGTGGATCACAACAAACTGGAAAATTCTTAAAGAGATGGGAATACCAGACCACCTTACCTGCCTCCTGAGAAATCTGTATGCAGATCAAGAAGCAACAGTTAGAACCGGACATGGAACAACAGACTGGTTCCAAATTGGGAAAGAAGTACGTCAAGGCTGTATATGGTCACCCTGCTTATTTAACTTATATGCAGAGTACATTATGAGAAATTGCAGGCTGGATGGAAGCACAAGCTGAACTCAAGACTGCCAGGAGAAATATCAGTAACCTCAGATATGCAGATGACACAACCCTTATGGCAGAAAGCAAAGAACTGAACAGCTTGATGAAAGTGAAAAAGGAGAGTGAAAAAGCTGGCTTAAAGCTCAATATTCAAAAAAACAAAGATCATGGCATCCAGTCTCATCACTTCATGGCAAATAGATGGGGAAACAATGGAAATAGTGGCAGACTTTATTTTCTTGGGTTCCAAAATCACTGCAGATGGTGACTGCAGCCATGAAATTAAAAAACGCTTGCTCCTTGGAGCAAGAAAGCTACGACAAACCTAGATACCATATTAAAAAACAGAGATATTACTTTGCGAACAAAGGTCCATATAGTCAAAGCTATGGTTTTTCCAGTAGTCATAAAGAACTTGATGGACTATAAAGAAGGCTGAGCCCCAAAGAAGTGATGCTTTTGAACTGTGGTGTTGGAGAAGACTCTTGAGAGTCCCTTGGACTGCAAGGAGATCCAACCAGTCCATCCTAAAGGAGATCAGTCCTGAATATTCATTGTAAGGACTGATGCTGAAGCTGAAGCTCTAATAATCTGGCCACCTGATTTGAAGAGCTAACTCATTGGAAAAACCCTGATGCTGGGAAAGATTGAAGGCGGGAGGAGAAGGGGACGACAGAGGATGAGATGGTTGGATGGCATCACTGACTCAGTGGACATGAGTTTGAGCAAACTCCGGGAGTTGGTGATGGACAAGGAGTGCTGCAGTCCATGGGGTCACAGACTGAACTGATCTCTTGGAATGTTTAACCTTGAGGGGATGTGTTAATCTCTTCATTCTTGTAGCCATTCACAGGTGGGCACCTGTCAGATTATCTCCCTGTGAGCTGAACAAAGGCACTTTTAGTTTAACAGTCAGACAGAGGGGCAGGATTCCCTGAGACAGTCCATTATGTATGATTGTAATAACAAAAGCCCCAAAGGGGGGAAAAAAAAAGTCAGAATTGGCTCTCCCTGCAACAGTTTCAGAAGTGTTCTGGATCAGTGACTTCTGTATACCAACTATTCTTCCTTTTTCTTCTTCAGAGGAGTGTCTATTGTGATTATTGTGGCCCAGACTCACCATGGTATTTTGGGTGTGTATGAGATAAATAACTTGCCTTTTTAGATCATAGGCATTCCATTCAAGAGCTGCATTCAGACCTGATGTAGATCACAAGATCCTGGAACTTGGGCTTAATGTCATGATGGATACCTCTTTATGGCGTCCTGAAGTAGGGATGAGCATACTTTGCCTGGAGGGAGAACAGAAATAATTGTAGTTGGAGGACAGATTGGTAGGTTGATTTAACTGATGACTCCAACTCATCACCCTTCCCTATAGCCACATCCTTTGTCCTGTAAATTTGTGGTTTCTTGTGATAGCTTATGGTGAACGACGTTGGATTCTTGATCTCGGAAGAAGATTTAGCTTTGGGAGGAGAGAACAGGCTTGACCACTCAAGAGCTTTTGGATAGCAGAGTTTTATTAAAGTGAAAAAGGACCGAGAAAGCTTCTGACATAGATGTCAGAGGGGGGCCAGAGAGCACCCCACTTGCTAGTCTTATCAGGGCCTTATATGCTTTTACCAGACCCACTCCCACAACATAGGTCTTAAGATAACAAGATTAATCAGAAAGTTCTTGTTAAGGAGAAACATGTCCTCAAGCAAGATACATTGTTATTGTATAATCATTAGTACAGACTTAAGGAAAAACATACCCTTGAGAAAGATGAGTTTTATTGTGTAATCATTAGCTCTGGGCTTATGACTAAGACAGAGCAATGCAGAAAAGAAAGTGTCCTTTTCTCCTCCTGGGACCCCTTTCTCCTTCTCAAGAGCCCAGGACTCCTTATCAACCTAAGAATTAATTCTCTCATTTGCATGACAGAAGCAGAGTCAATCTCCCCACCCTCTTTTTAAAAAATATTTATTTATTTGACTGCACCTTTATTTAAAATATGTATTTTACATAAAATATATACTATATATTTATAAAAATACATGAAGTAAATAAAAAATATTTATTTATTTGACAAGCCTTATTTGTTGCACTCAGGATCTTTGGTCTTTGTTGTCGCATGTGAGACCTTTAGTTGCCGCAGGCAAGATCTAGTTCCCTGATCAAGGATCGAACCCATACCCCCTGCACTGTGAGTGTGGAGTCTTAGCCAGTGGACCACCAGGAAAGTCCCTCCCCAACCTCTTGAAGAATTAGAATTTAGCCATGTGACCTGCTTTGGACATGTAGTAATGTTAGCCGACTTGACAAAAGTAGAGGCTAGAAAAAGTGTGATTCTGCTACTTCTCTTGCTCCTCTGTGACCGCCATGAGAACATGTGAACGTGAGGTCATGCCAGGCTTAAGCTGCCAGAGGGACATGAATGACACGTGAAGGAAGCTGAGTTGCCCCAGCTGAGGTTATCTTAGACCAGCCAGACCTCAGCAGACCTGCCAATGGATGATGAAGGCATGAATGTGCCCAACTAAGAATGGCTAAGCCTGGCCCAGATCAGCAGAACTGTCCACTTCAACCATAATCCATGGAAAATAATAAATATTTCCCACAGAAATAATAAATGATTTTTAAGTTACTAAACTTTGGAATAGTTTTGTTACATAGCACTAACTAACTGATACATGGTTATTGATTATGGATGTACATTTTTTAAAAATTGGGAAAGGACTAGACAATTGTTAAGAAAAATGAATTATGGTGACTGTTAGTTTTTTCTTCCATTATCCCTAATAACTATGTTTCCCAGTTATAATAAAAAGAAAGCAGAATAACATAATGGTAAAGATCATAGACCTCAGAAAAATCTTAGGTTCTAATATGTTGACTAAAAAAGATGCACAACGTGAGAGTTACAAGTTAAGTTTTATTTGGTTCAAAATGAGGACTGCACCCGACAGTACCTCAGATAGCTCTGAGAAACTGCTGCAGAGAGGTAGTGACGGAAAGGCAATATATATGATTTTGGTGAAGGGGGAGTTCAATACAATCCAGCACTTATTTTATTAATACAAAAAGTTATCTGCTAGTCACGAGGAGCTAATGTCATCATGAAGGGATTTAGTGCTTCTCCAGATATGAGGTCCAGATATGAGGGTCATGAAACCAGGGCCTGAAAATATGGTGGTGGTTTAGTCCCTAAGTCGTGTCCGACTCTTGGACCCTTGCGACCCCATTGACTATAGCCTGCCCAGCTCTGCTGTCTATGGGATTCTCTAGGGAAGAACACTGGAGTGGGTTGCCATTTCCTTCTTCAGGGGATCTTCCTGACCCAGGGATCAAACCCGGGTCTCCTGCATTGCAGGCAGATTCTTTACCAACTGAGCTATGAGGGAAGCCCAAATGAGGAGATGCAAGGGGAAATCAGTTCCTGAGAATATATAAGTATCTGAAGTCGTGTTTCGCCAATTCCTCCGGCGCACAAAGTGCCTCCCTCTCCACACTGAGCTCCCTTCAGGGCGTGTTGAAAGTCAACAGCCGCTGCCGCTGCCGGTTGTACTGCCGGTTGTGCTGCTCCGGCTGTTGACTTTCAACACGCCCTGAAGGGAGTTCACTGTGGAGAGTGAGGCACTTTGTGCGCCAGAGAAATTGGCGAAACACGACTTCAGACAGTCATATAAAATGGAGAAGGAAATGGCAACTCACTCCAGTACTGTTGCCTGGAAAATCCCATGGACGGGGGAGCCTGGGAGGCTGTAGTCCATGGGGTTGCAAAGAGTCGGACATGACTGAGCGACTTCACTCTCACTTTCTTTCATACATATAATATGTATTTTGACCCCATCACTTCATGGCAAATAGAAAGGGAAAAAGTGGAAGCAGTGACAGATTATATTTTCTTGGGCTCCAAAATCACTGTGAACAGTGACTGCAGACATGAAATTAACAGACCTTTGCTCCTTGGAAGGAAAGCTATGGCAAACCTAGACAGTATATAAAAAGCAGAGACATCATTTTGCTGACAAGGGTCTGAATAGTCAAAGCTATGGTTTTTCTAGTAGGCGTGTATGGATGTGAGAGTTGGACCATAAAGAAGGCTGAGCGCCAAAGAATTGATGTTTTTGAACTGTGGTGCTGGAGAATACTTGAGAGTCCCTTGGACTGAAAGGAGATCCAACCAGTCAATCCTAAAGGAAATCAGTCCTGAATATTCACTGAAAGGGCTGATGCTGAAGCTGAAGCTTTAATACTTTGGCCACCTGTTGTGAAGAGCTGACTCATTGGAAAAGCCCCTGATGCTGGGAAAGATTGAAGGCAAAAGGAGAAGGGGGTGGCAGAGGATAAGATGGTTAGATAGCATCACCAACTCAGTGAACATGAATTTGAGCAAACTCCGGGAGATAGTAGAGGACAGAGAAGCCTGGCATGCTGCAGTCCATGGGGTTACAAAGAGTTGGACATGACTTAGCAACTGAACAACAGCAGCAATGTATCAGACACATAATAAAAACTCAGATTTTATTATTAATAATATAATATTTTTGAAGATTACAATGAGGTCCTATTTTTTGATTAGCAGTATTGTTGAAATTCAGTAGCTTCAACTCAAAGTTTCTACCCTTAAATCATATACATGACAAGCCAAATACAAATACTCAAGCTAAATTCCATTCCATTCTGGTTTATAGAGCCTTCATGGTACTCAGTAAATGTTTGTTGAGTGAGTGAAAGAAAGCATGAATTCTTATTTGGTTTTATACTTAGAGGGACTGGTCCAAAAGCTATGTAAGAGGCAGACTGAAGACTTATACCCAGGTCCCAAAACTTAAAATGAAATGCATTTCATAACTAGTGGTTAAAAACCTAATGGTTAAAATCATTAACCATAAGATCCAAAGAACTGGAGATCTATATATACCCCTTATATGCCTGAGAGATACCCGAGGAAAAATGAGTAACTTCCTGATGTAGCTTACAATTCAGGATTAAATACCATCTTGTAAGTTTATTTAAACTTTTAAAAAATTTATTTGGCTGTGTCAGGCCTTCGTTTCGGCGTGCTGGAATTTCCATCTTGGTTGTGGCATGTAGGCTTTAGTTTTCTGAGCAGGGATCAAACCCGGGCCCCCTGCACTGTGGCTCAGAGTCTTGGCCACTGGATCACCAGGGAAGTCCCTAAATACCATCTTAATAGGGAAAAGGGAGGGCTTATATAGGCCTCTCAGGGGGAGTAAATGACTTTTAAGGAAGATAAAGGGGCCCTTAGGAGAAGAGATAGGAGATATGACAGTTTGTGACAAAGTTTGTCTGATACGACGTGGACCTCGAGTCTCCTTTTTGAAGATAAATAAATCTCTGGTTGATGAAACTCCTGGGGAGGGGAATCTGTGACAATTCATCTACGGGAGGATCTGTCTTTAGACAGATGGGGGATTCAGAGAAATCCCCCTGCGTTTGCTGTTCTTCAAATGTCTGCAGCTCAAAATATACCAAAGTGTCATATTTTGAAGTGGCATATTCTGCTGCCCTTCTGATGTCAAAGTATGAAGAAGCATGTTGAAACAAAGAAAGGAGGTGGGTGGGGAACAGATCCTGTGAAATGTGGAATGGGGCCCAGGGAGGAAGTAGGAGGGGCTCTGAAGACCACCAGACCGGGGCCGTCAGGTAGGAGGCAGAGGAGAGCGAAGGTCTCAAATGCCTGTCTGTTCCCTCCTCTGAGCAGCCTCCTTGGCTCACCCCCAGGCCTGGCCTGATGCCTCTCCTCCGGGACCCCACGGCCCTGCCCTGCCCTGCCACTTCTCACTGGAGTCCTCATCACTGCTTGGCGCCTCCTCCTTTGCATGGAAGCTCCTGAGGATAGAGAGACACTGACTTCCCAGTGCCTCCACCAGGGATCGGCAAAGAGGAGGCCAGTGTGATGAGCAGAGCAGATCTAGTGGATGTGAAGTGGGGATTCGACATGGTGAAGACAGTGTTTTGTGAAGTGCGGTGGTGGGATTGGGCGGGGTAGGACCCAAGGAAGGGCCACTAGCTAAACCTGGAACATGGAGGATACACCTGGGGCTGTGGCAGTGGGAATGGGAAGGCAGAGGTGGGGCGGTGAGGAGCGGAGGTGCTCCAGGCGCGGTGCTCAGGGCAGCCATGGGCACAGGGGGGCTCCCGCACTCGAAGCTGTGTGCCTGGAGGGTCCTGGGCAACAGGGAAGAGGCGTCTCCCATGGACAAAATCCTTCTGGGTCTCCCCCAACAGGCACCGAGGCCGAGACAAATCCCATAGCATCACACAACGTGGAAATTGGCTTTCTGATATTGTGATTTATAATAAGAAATACATCTTTAGTTTTTGTCCTTATTCCTGGCACTGAACTCCTAAAGTCCTTGACATTTCCTAAGTGGTTTAAGAGCGAAATATTAAGGTGCATTTTTTTAAAGGTGCATTTTGTTATTCATAACAAGGCCCTTTGAGCCACATCTGAGTTTATGTTAATCAGGTGACTTTTGGAAAGCCCCTTCAGATGGGGGCAGGTTGCCAAGGGAACCAACCTCGATTGGAGAGTTGGAAATTTCAGCCCCGTCCTCCCACTCCGGAGAAGGGGAGAGGGGTTGGAGGTTAGTCACTAGTAGTCATGTAATGAAGCTTCCATAAGAATTTTTGAGCCATGAGGTTTGGGAGAGCTTCCTGGTTGCTGAACACCTGCCGGGTATGCCTCCATCTGCCAGGAGGGTGGGGCACCCAAAACTCCCTTGGGACAGAAGCTTTTGTGCCCTGGACTCTTCTAGACCTGGCCCCAAGTATCTCTTCATCTGCTTGTTCATTTGTATCTTTTATTTTTAAAT
Source organism: Cervus canadensis (assembly GCF_019320065.1). Classification (NCBI taxonomy): domain Eukaryota; kingdom Metazoa; phylum Chordata; class Mammalia; order Artiodactyla; family Cervidae; genus Cervus; species Cervus canadensis. The sequence continues at coordinate 39,265,343 of NC_057413.1, forward strand.
ATTTACTTATTTGGCTGAGCCGGGACTTATTTGCAGGAGGAAGGATCTTCTATCTTAGTTGCAGCATGTTACTGTTTAGTTGCAGCATGTGGGATCTCGTTCCCTGACCAGGGATTGAAGCCAGACACCCTGCATTAGGAGTGTGGCATTTAGCCACTCTACCACCAGGAAAGTCCCCATTTGTATCTTTTAATATCCTTTGTAATAAACTAGGAATCCATTTTTTTTAATGAATTCTTTTTTTAGAAAGTATTTATTTATTGGACCGCCCCAGGTCTTAGTTACTGCATATGGGATCTTTAGGTGAGACATACGAATTCTTAGTTGTGGTATGCGGAATCTAGTTCCCTGACTGGGGATTGAACCTGGGCCACCTGCTTTGGGAGCCCAGTGTCTTAGCCACAGGACCACCACAGAAGTCCCTAAACAAATAGGTAATCTAGTAAGCAAGCTCTTTGCTGAACCATTCTTGCAAATGGTTCAAACCAGAGAAAGGGGTTGTTTGAACTTCTGATCTATAGCTGGTCTGTCAGAAGCATCTGAACTTGTGATTGGTGTTGGAGGTGGGGGTCAGAGTAGTCTTCAGGGACTGAGCCCTTAACTTATGGGATGTGATGCTATCTCCAGGTAAAGTCCCAGATTTGAATTAAACTGTAGGACACACAGCTTTGCCGGGGGAAAGAGAAAACAAGGTCAATAAGAGAAGCAACCACACCCCCCGACCCGCACCTCATCCAGAGGAGGTGAGCCAGGCTGGTGGGCACTGGTCCTGCTTTACACTGTGCCCTCCAGCCAAAGGGCTTCATGCCATCACTCTGCCTTCGTACAGAGCTGGCATGGGAAAGCAGCCTTGTCAATGAAGGAACACCAGGCTGCTTGGCACCACACACAATCTAGATTCAAGGGGCCAGCTGGTTACAGGAATTGTCTGAGGTTGCCAGTAACTGGATACCTCTGGCCTGTGAATATTACCATGTCCCTAACCAGCCAAGGAGGGGAGCACAGAATACTCCTACTAACCCCCAGTCCAGTGGTCAGCTGAGCTTGGGTGTGGCTCCTGTCACAGGCAGAAGGAAGGAGGGGGTTAATTCTAGCCAGTTCCATTGTTCAGGCCAGCCAAGGTCATGTGAAAATGATCTTGTCAATTACACTACACATCACAACCAGCAGACTCCTCCACCTCACCAGGATAGCATTTGGATTCAGCCTGCACTCAGCCCTTCTCACACACAGCCTACTAGTTGTGTTACTCAGGTTCCTGGAAATCTTTTTCAGTAGACACGGGAACCCACCTCCCAGAGCCCAGCTGCAGTGCTGCCTGTGCCTGGATTCACAACATCCACAGTTCAGAGATGGCTGGCCATGCGGATTCAGCTGGTGGGGTCCTCCTGGGGATTAAACAAGAAAATGTTCTCATTCTTGAGGAAGCCTAACCGTCTGCTAGAAATGATTTGGAGAAATTGCTCTCCATAGGGTCAGAGGTCAGGTCAGAGAGGGGTCAAGTCAAAATATGAGAGGGCTGGTGAGCCCAGCTTCCATGCAGCCAATCATCACAAAAGTGATGTGATGGAGCAGAAAACTTTGAAGAACTATGTTCTTAGCCAAACCACAAAAAATCTCAGGCACTGGGCACCAGGAATGATTCCAAGACTGCAAAGGAACAGTTGGTTAAGTGGAGTTGAGTGGTATATTCATTTCCATGTTGATTTTCACATGGATGCCCACTCCGGGGTTACCCCGCCCCCAAGTGCAGGGGCACACTCACATACTCACAGGCATCCACTGGCACCTGCTTACATCGGCTGCTAAATCCCACCCTCCCAGTGGAAGGGGATTCTGTCGCTTTCATCTCTTTGGCTATTGACTTTTTCAGAAAAGCCCAATTTCTGCCCATCACTTGATTTTGGTCTTGTGAGGCTGCTCCTTTGATTCATTTATACACTTGGCCAGGGATCTGCTTCTGGGCAAGGGCTCAACAGCCCAGACTACTTCTTTTTGTTCTTAATACCTGGGAGACTGAATCCCTCATCTTCCCCCATCTTTTATACCCCAGTAGTCTGGTGTTCACCTTTCTAATGTGTTTGGCAATTGGTGATCACATCCCATAACCTGGGTTTTGCTGATTTTTTGGTCCTGGACATTTAAAAACCTCCGGCAATCTCACATAATGCCATTCTCTGACACATGCACACACACACAAAATCTGTTCTGCTTTAGATTGAACTAAATCAGATTTTACACGTGTCTTTGATCTGGGCCTCTACATCCTTGGTGTGCACAACTGGAGCAGGACATGGTTGTTTTATTTATTTTAATCAACTAATGAATTAACTTTAATGCCATTCAGATGGTTGGGCTTCTCCGGTGGCTCAAAGGGTAAAGAATCCTCCTGCAATGCAGGAGACCTGGGTTGTATCTATTCCTGGGTTGGGAAGATCCCCTGGAACAGGGCATGGCAACCCACTCCAGTATTCCATACAGAGGAGCCTGGAGGGCTGCAGTCCATGGGGTTGCAAAGAGTCGGACAAGACTAAGCAACTTAAGCGCACGCATACACACACACACACACACACGGTTAGGTCATAAAAACTTGTTCAAACAACGTACCGAGTGATTTGGGCAAAAGAAGGACTTTCTCATTTGGATGGACAGCCAGTGACCTAAAATAAACTTTCTAAAAAGAACGTAAACTAGCAAACTCACGAACGTACGCCGCGGGATGGGGGCGGGGAGGCGCTGGTGCGAGGCGGGGCAGGAGTTCACACTGCCGCCGCCTCACTCAGCAGGTAACAGTGTTTCCTTCCGCGGGCAGGCTGCCCTGCCTCATCTCGGTGGTACCACAGACTGAGGAGTCTAGACCTCTCCGGAGGAGACGAAGCAACACTTTCAGAAGAACCACAAATCTTGGGAAGAACTTAACTTCCTTAATACCTGCAAAGCCCATCTGCTCCCTGTACCCCCAGAATCCCCCCTAAGAATGTATTTATATTTCTCTTTGGGCAACTTCATCTTGATAGAATGCGGGGTGGAGTGGAACCCTAGGCACAGGCCTAAACCTTTTGGGGGCTGCTCCCCAGGCCTTTCAGGAGAGACTGGAAACCACGCAGCCGCCGCCACTGCCCACCCTTAGTCCAGCTTTCCGCCGGGATTGGGTGGGCGGTGCGCCTCGAGGCCCCGCCCATAAGGGGGGCACGCTTGCGCGCCCGAGGCGGCGGCGGCCATGTTTGATCCGGGCAGTCCGCTCGCCTCCCAGAGTTCTCAGAGCGGTCGCATGGTTCCCACCCGCACGGCGGGTAGGCGATCCCTCCCTCCCCACCTCGCCCCGTGGCTGACCTGTGCTCGAGACCAACGGCCCCGGCCCCCACTCCTCCGGCCTCCACGTGAAGCCTCGAGCCAGTGTCCTGGTGGCCAGTGCCAGGTCCCCACCCTTTCTACCCGGTGACTCTGGGCAGGCACCTCAGTTTCCTTATCTGTAAAATGGGAGTTTAACAACCCTCCCTGCCACAGCTATACCTGCTGATTGTTGGGCACGTATGATGAATTCTCAGCATAAAGCTCCGCAGAGTGTGTTCCATAAAAACTGTCTACGAGCTTTTCCTGCAGGAAATTGCAAGGGGCCTTGTCACCACCACCCTTCCAGCCCCCACAGCTCGCAGGGGTCCACTCTCAACGACTGCAAGCAGGACGTGGGCTCTGTGAAGACCAAGTCGGCGGGCCCAGGGGATTGGCAAGATGCCCTCGGGGAAGTGAAAGAGAAGCCTTAAGAGTCCTTTAGGGCTTGCGTGTGACCACTTTTGGAAAGGTGTCAGAAAACAGACCAGGGTGCCCGGGACTGGAAAGATTTTGTCGGTTTTGGAACATTTAAACGCCTCCGTGCTTGTTATTTTTATCACCCCTGGCTGCCTCCCCATAGGGACTCCCATGCAGCAGAGAACTCCTAGAATGAAAAGCCTTGTGTGCGTGTGAGCTGTGGGGGACATGGCGAAGAGGGAGCCGGGACGCTGTGTCCCAGGTGGAGCGAAGTGTGGGTGGTGGCCCCTGGGAGAGTTCAGACCAGCCCTGTGGGGGTCCCCAGGCAAGGGCAGCTGCTCCACCAACTCTGCACCCCGAGCCTAGCAGTTTGGGGACCCCTGACTTCCTGTGGGAATGGGAAACTCGCCTGGAACCCCAAGAAATGAGGAAAGTTCCTGGAGAAGGGGGTAGCGAGTGGGGAGGGGCCAAGGCCTTCTAGAGGGCTGGAGAAACACACCCAGACCTCCACAGCGTTTTGGAGGCTCCAGAGGAGACCCGTCAGTAAAAACCAGGTGAAAGTCACTCGCGCTCAGGTTCCCCTGGTCAGCCTGATGAAGAGAAGAACAGTGGAGACGACAAAAGGGATCAAGTCTGAGTGGGGGTTGCAGTTTATTTTCAGATACACTCAGAGGGTGGGAGGTGGCCAGCCGGCTCCCTCTGCGTCCCCTCCCTGCATTTGGTTTAATCAAGAACTCCTTTCCCCTGACCTCTGAATCCCTCAGCTGTGCAAGATAGACGAGACACTTAACCCCACCATCAGGAGGGGCTCAGGCAGGTGTGGGGTGCGGAGGGTAGAGGTTGGGGCAGAGTTCAAGTATTCACAGTTCCCCTGTGCACACCCCCAGATTACACTGTGCCCAGGCCAGAAGGGAGGGCCCCAGCCCTGGGGTTCCTAGTGGTGTTTCTAGCCCTTCTCTCACTCAGAAACTTATGATGCACTCCCTGCCCCTTTCCCTGATAATACAAACCGCGGTCCTAAACCCTGTAGTCCAGGCGAGGTGGGGGCCCGGGCAGTGCGCTCACCTGAGACCCCTCCCTTCCTCACCTGGAGTGGGGGGGGGTGTGGCGAGCTGCTTGTAGTGACGGGTGGGAGCAAGTGGTAACACGTGGGGGGACAGAGGCCCTCAGGAGCTCTGGTCTGCACCCCACCCCACCCCGAATCCCTGAGAGTCCACCTCCAAAGTCAGTATGGGCTGGGGGGTGGGTGGGAGCGGGGGCTGCAGGGACCTTGTCCCCCGCCCCCCCCCCGCCCCAGTCCTGTTCCCGGGGAACGTGATGCTCAGGAAGGGCCAGGTCTGGGCTCCAGGCCCAGCTTTCAAGCTCAACCTTCCAGAACTGCTGAATTCTGGGGAAGGGTAGGGCTACTAACCCCCACAGCCCAGATGTCCTGGCTTTGGGCAGACTGGTGGGAAGGAGGGGTGCCCTTCTAAGGGCATTATAAAAAGCTAAAACCGTTAATGACGACTTGGAAGAAGTGGTTCCCAGCCTCTTGCTTCCCCAAGTTATCAGTCTCCCCAGCACCCAGCAGACAGGGCTGAGGGGGTCCCAGAGAGCTAAGGGAGAGGCCACCGCCCCCCTCCGAGAGGGGGCCCGTTAGCACCATGCAATGTTGGAGCACCCAGCAATCTGATGGATGCCCCTGGACAGGGGCCCTCCAAAGCTGGAGTGCCCACTTACTAAAGCTTCTGTGCTCTTAATGGGGGGGCAGGGGGACACCCCTGCTGGAGAGGAGGTGAGGGGAGAAGCTGGGGCCAAAGTTCACACAGGGGTCTCAGGACCCCAAAGGGCCCCTCCAGGAGTCATGACTTGAAGAATCTTCGTACCACAAACTGGCCCAACAAAACCACAGCCAGAACTATGACTACGTTCCTGATGGGGCCGTTCCCCAAGTCCAGAGCTGCCACCTGCCAGGAGAGACAGAGGGGTCATGGGTGGAGGTGGCTGGTGAGGGCTGGTGGCTCCCGGGGCCCGGGGTGGGGCGGCTCCAGCAGCAGGGACGGGGTGACCAATGCTCAGGCACTCACCCAGCCACCCCTCTGCGCGATCCACCTGGCGATGCAGCGACGCAGCATGAAGTCGGCCACAAAGCGGGTCACCTGGCCCAGGAAGCCGGTCAGGCCGCGCTGGTAGACGTAGAGGGCCAGGCGGTAGCCGAAGCCCAGCAGAGCCACCACGCGGCCCCAGTTGATGCCGCTCTCAAACAAGCTGCAGGTAGGGGAGATGCCGTCACTGGAGACCCCCGGGGGGCCCTTCGTCTTCCTTCCCCCTCCCATCCCTTTGGACCCCCCACCCCCATCCCCTCCCTGCTGGAAAGCAAAAATGGCTTAGCCGTGAACTGGGGGTGGGCAGAGGCTGTCCCAGCCTGGCTTCGATCTGGGAAGAGCCCGCATCCCTGTGAAAGGAGAAAGCTCAGACGGCAGATGAGTGGGGCGCTGCTGCTTGGGCTGTGGCCCCATGCTGGGGGCGCAAAGGCTCACAGAGCCTGGAGGGCAAAGCGGGCTGGTGGAGGCAGCGGGGAGATTACCTGTGGGCGCTGCTGCTGGCCTGGCAGCCCGGGACAGCAGAGAGAAAAGGACAGAAGAGGAGGTTAGGACAGTCTTGGAATCACAGCAGAGTGGGCGGTGACCTCTAAGGACACAGGCAGGGCATTCAGCTCTGAGTGCTGATTCCATCTCCTGCTCCTGCCTTCACCCTCAGCCTCGAATCTGCCCTAAGGCTGACTTCTTTAACCCAGATGGTGACAACGGCTAACACCTCTAAGTGTGCACGCGGTCCTAAGCGTATTTCCCCTAGTTTACGGACCAGGAAACTGAAGGCTAGGATGTGCCACAAAGCCGGTAAATGGCGAAGCTAGGATTCGCCCAGGCTGCTGGTCTCTTGGGGCCAGATCACAGCATCAGTCATCTTCAGGACCCGGTGGGCTGAAGCCAGGTTCAGCAACCATCTTTGGTGTGAAATGTGGTTCCAAATCAGAACGAGAGCTGTGTCCCAGCAGTGCTGGGGAGCTCCGGGGACAACCCCACTGTGGGCCGCCCCCCCACAGTCCTGATCTACCAGCTCATGTTGGTGTCAGGGCTCGTGAAGGCTGGGCCTTGTGTACAAAGATGAGGAGCCTGGGCTTAGAAAGAGAAAGACAGGGGCCCGAGGCCACGCGTGAGTTAACAGCAGAGGCGGGGACAGAAAACACATCTCCCGACACCAGCAGAGAAGCTTGTCTCCCGTCTCACAGGCAGAGCCTGGCGCAGCGGGGACAGCGCCGTGGAGGGGCGGTGGCCGGGGCTACCTGGACGCGATCTTGGTGAAGTACTCGTAGGCGTTGTCTGCCGTCGGCTGCAGGTGCTGCAGCATGGCCTGGAATTCCGAGTCGTAGCGCCGGTTGATGTCGTCCCCGATGATGGCGAGCTGGCGGCCCACCTGCCCCATGGTGCTGGAGGAGCGGGAGGCGGCCAGTGAGTTAGGGCCCGGGCTGGCAGCAAACCGCTGCTGCCTGCCCGAGATGCCCTGGCCTGGGGCGCCCCTCCTGGGAAGTCCTGACCGTGTTCTCAGACACGAGGGCTGGCCCGGGCACAAGGGCCAGGCTGTGCTGAAAAGGGTGCCGGTTCTGGGATGGGAGTGGTGACCCGAACGCAAAAGGGCAGCAGCGGGAGAAGCCCCTGCCAGCTTGCTCCGCTCCCAGAACCGACACGGCGACCCTGCATGAGCCTCCGCTTCTCTCAGCACGTCCCCGTGGGTCCAGGGGCCGCAGCTCACCTGCTGGGTTCTGGGTGCAAGGTGGCCATCTCTGGGTCAGTAGGCGCAGCCGCCCCCTCAGCCTCCTGTTCCTGCTGATGGCGGTAAAAGACGTAGCTGCGGAAGACCTCCTCCGTGTCCCGGGCCACTTGCTCCTCTGGGGACCAAAGCTGGGAGTCAGGGAGGAAGTGCTTTGGGGAGGAGGGTTCCCTCTGCCGGGGGACACACCTGTCCCTCCTCTAGCCCTCAGGTGACACCTAGGGCTGACTCTGAGTAGAGCTGTCTTCTCAAAGCAGCATTATGGAGGAGGCGACCGCCCCGTTTACAGATGGGGAAACTGAGGCATGGTGTTAGCGTCACGTGCGCGAGGTCATGCGGCTGGAGTGAGCAGTGTGGCCAGGATGGACTCCCAGGCGTTTGGGTCTCTGATGTTTAGTGTCCAAGGCACCCAGCCCTTTGGCTTGGCTTAGGGACCGTGGGAAACAGAGTTTGAAGTTGCAGCCCAGGAAAGTCACACTGGGATATAGTGAGCGGCCTGGGATGCTCAGGCCAGGAAGCAGCCTGTGCTGGGCGGCGGAGCTGCCGGCCTTTGGGGTGGTCCCCTTGGGAGAGGGCACTCTCTTCCTTCCTCCCCAGAGTCTAACAGCCCGTCTCCACGTTGGGCGGCCCTGACCAGGTGATAAACCGCCTCACTTCCTTATTTCCCCAGCTGGGATAAGACAGCCGCGTCCACGCCTTCCCTGCTGCTCGCCCATCGCTGGCTGCCCGGGGAGGGCAGGGTGGCCTCCTCAGGCCCTACGCGTCCTTCCCCCCGCCGCTCCCAGGGCTGGGTCTGGCCTGCACCCCGGCTGCTGAGCCGGCTGGCCGCCTGCACTGGGTGGGGAGGTGCTTTTCCCCTTTGCGAAAGGCGGGTAAACTGAGGTGGGCCCTTGGGACCATCCGGTTCTGCTCTCGCCAACCTCCCAGCTGGCCCCGGTGGCTATGGGGTGGGTGAGGGGGCAGACAGACCCTTACCCGAGGTGGAGGAGGGGTCAGGCTCGCCGCAGCCCTGCCCGGGGGGACCCGGGCCTTGTCCGGAAGCCATTCCTCAGGTCCTGGGGAGAAGAGGAGTGTCAGACTGTTGGGGGCAGATAGGAAAGCAGAGATGGGACCAGGGGCTCCAGCGGTCCGTGGAGGTGCAGAGGGCCCCCTCTGGAAAGACCCACTGACCCAAGAACTTATCACTTCACTGGCGGCTCTTCAAGGAAGACTGGGGCTGAGGAAGGCCAGGCAGCCAAGACTCCCCCAACCGGGGACCAGCCCAGGCCCTGGGGCGGGGAGGCCACAGTGGTGGCCAAGCGGCTGTCTCGTCACGTCTTACCCCACTCTGGGCTGGGGAGGCGAGTTTCAGAGGCGGGGTTTCCTTCCGCTGCTGCTGGGGCCCCCTGCACCCTATCCAGTCCATGCTCACCACAGACTCGCCACCTTCCAGCCAGTGACCCTGAAGGCCGTCCCCGAAGGTCCCACTCCCCCCACCGGCTAGTCAGAGCACACCTGTTCTCCAACTCGGGCCTGTTAGCCACACACATCTCGCGAGCGCCTGTGGTGTCCTCCTTACACGTGCGGGAGGAGGCAGGGTGGGCACCGTCATGCCCACTGCACAGGTGGGAAAACTGAGGCACAAGGAAGGCCCCAGGCCGCGGGGCTAGTCAAGCCATCAGGGCGATCTGAATTTCCACACGTGTCCATTCTCTCCTCAGCGCTCATGTCAGACTTGCTTCCCAGTCTGTGGAACCTCAGAGCGGCTCCTTTGCAGGGCCGCCTTCCCTGCCGGTGTCGGTCTCTGCCCTTGCCCCGCCTGCCTAGCAGGTGGCTGAGGAAGCCACATGTACCCCTCGCCCTCCTGTCTCCGGCCCCCGGTTTCCCCCTTTGCCGGGTTCTGACCACAGCCCCTGGCGGCTCAGTGAACCCTGGGCAGCACAAGTATTTCCTGGACATAAGCTGTTTCACTTTCAGTTTGCACGCTCCTCATTGCCCCGCGCCCCAAAGCTGCCTCCATCACCCAGGTGGGAAGCCCCCCTCTTCCCGTCACTCGGGAGGGCCCAGCCCGGGCCCAACACACATGCCGCCCTCTCCTACCAGGGAGGGCCGGTGTACCCCTCCTCCCTGGGAGGGCCTGTGGACCGTATACCCTCCCCCCTCAGGCCTGGGGCCATTTTCCAAAGGGCCTCAGGAGAAGGGTGGGGAGGGTCCACCTGTGCGCCCCACCCTTCACTGTCAAAGGGGCAGGGACAGGGAGAAGGGACTAGCCCCTCCTGCGGCCCGCGGTCCCCCGCCTGCTTAAGACAGAACTTTGCTTGGCACCCCGCATCCTAGAAACTGCTTCCCAAACAAGGCGCCTTTCTCCCTCCCTTGGTACCCAAACGCGGTGCCCCCCAGGACATCATCAGGGCTGAAGGATGCTAACTGCACCTCGACTCCCTTTCCCACTACCCCTGGGGCTCACCGCTGGGGATAACGTGGAGCCTTGGAACTCGCCCCAGGGCCAGAGGCCTGAGCCGACCCGGGACTTCCTCTGCCCCCATCCAAGTGGCCTGACTTCCTGGTGGGGAGAGTCCGCTGTGCCCCACCTTTTGGGTTTGCCAGGCCCAGGATGCTGCTGGAGTTGGGGGGAAGGGGGCAGATCCTGACCTGGTCTTAGGACTCCCGGGGCAGCAGGAAGCACTCTGAACGATCTCCCGCCGCCCTTGACCTTGACTCTGACCTCCACTCCCATCCCCCAGACTGCTAAAGAACCTGGCTCTTTGGCACGCGATTCTCGGGCAGCCAGGGCCAGGGCAAGAGGGGACGCCACCTGAGGGGCAGCCCGAGGGAGCCCCGGCTGGATTGGGCCACCTTTGGGGGCTGGTGGAGCTGCCCGGGCAAGCTTCGCGGCATCCCCCTCCCCAGCGGGCTCCCCAGGGGCTCCCTGCCTCACCCCGGGCCTGGGGCTGCCCAGGGAGGGGGGCATGGGCAGGACTGTCCCGGCTTACCTCCCCGGGCCCTGACCCAGGCCCGGGATGGCCCAGCAGGGCGGAGGCCAGAGATCCTGGGGCCAGGGACTGCTCCCAGGGTTGGGTCCCCAGGCCTGGCTTCCAGGAAGGGGTGTCAGTGGATCCCCGGTGTCTGGAGTGCAGCCTCTGCCGGTCCCAGAGCGGCCCTACGGACCCACGGGGCTGCGGCGATCATAGAGGCGCCAGCGGCTCCCGGCTCCCATCAGCTCCCTCTAGAGGAAGTAGCTTAGTGGCCGCCGGATGCGAAGCCACAGCCCGTGGCCTGAGGCGGGTCTGGGCTCCGCAGGAGAAAGCGGCCTCCCTTCTCCTCCCCCAAGGCTTTTCCCCCACCCTGATTCCTGGTCCTCCTTCTTGGTCTGTCCCCTGCTCCCTTCCCTCAGTGTCAGTAAAACAGCCAGGATGGGGAGGTTCCTTGAACCCCACCCACTGTGTGCCAGGCACTTTAAAAGCCCTTTGGAGGGACTTCCCTGGTGGTCCAGTGGCTAAGACTCTGTCCTCCCAACTCAGGGAGGTCTGGGTTCGATCCCTGGTCAGGGAACTAGAGCCCACATGCAGCAACTAAGAGTTCACGTGCTGAATTCAGACACAGTGAAGCCAAATGAATAAATATAAAAATAAATAAATAAGAGCACTTTGGAACAACCCTGGGAAGTTGGTGCAGCGGGCCACACCCATCTTACAGGGGAACAAACTGAGGCTGGACTGGCTTAAGGAACCTCTCCCGAGGTCACTGAGATGGGTTTATAATCAGGTCTCTGGGAATAATACTGAGATTCAGTGTGCAGTTAAGACTCTGCGCCAGGCGCCTACCTTGGTGGTCTCCACAGGGGAAATGTGACGTCACCCTGAGTGTGACGGGCAGGCACGCAGGAAGGAGGGCACGGGGTGGGGGGGGGCGCGCCAGCTGGACGCTGAGAAGGGAGGGAAGGGGGAGGACAGCCACCACCGGCTGCGGGGAATGAGTGGATCCCAAGGACTGCAGGGCCGCAGGGGAAGGACAGGCGGGGAGGAGAGAGCCCTGGGCTGCCCTGGACCCCATCCTCAGAGCTAGGGTTCCTCGGGACTGCTCTGCCTGCCCCGCCACTGTCTCCTGGGGCCTCCCCAACCCCCTCCAAGCCCCCACCCCAGCTGGCTCCCCAGGCCTTGTCAAACCCCTGCCCACTCTGCTCCCAACGAATGCCCCCCCCCCCGCCCCCGCCTTCTAGAACTCCTGGAAGTTTCCAACTGGAGGTTTTCAATTTGAAAACCCCCTTCTGTTCTTAAGCAGTTGGTCCTGTGGTGGCTGCTGCGGCCCCTCCGAGTCAGGGACCCTCTCAGGATGGAGGCCCCTGCTTCAGGCCCTCGACCCCGAATTTTGGGCCGCTCCTCCATGTTCTGCTTTTTCCGGAGCTTGGTGGGCAGCAAGCGCAGCCCGAAGAGCTCAGACAAGGCCCCGCAGAAGGGCCTGAGGGGGCAGGACGCCGTCCCCTTGATGACCAACCGTCACCGTTGGGGACGAGCTGCGTGGAGGGAGACCAGGCCTCCCACCAGGCTGACCTGCGCCCGCCCTGGGGCCCTGCCGCGGCCCAGCCCCTCGGGGCTGGAGATGGGGGCCCCAGGGCCCCAGACCTCCCCAGCCGCAAAGGTCCTGAGGGTCGTGGCTCAGAGCGTAGAGATGAAGCCAGTCCTGCCCAGAGGAAGCCAGGAGGTGCTGGGCCACCTGTCTGAGCTGGAGGAGAGGGAAGAGGCGGCCACAGGGGAGGCCTCAGGGAATACGGGCACCTCAGAAAGGTGAGGGGCTGGGCCGGGGATGGAGGAGCTGGGGGGAGTCAGGGTGTCAGGAGGGAGGAGGACGTGGGCCTGAGGTTTGAGGACCCGAACTGGGGACAGACCAGGGGCTTCCCTGGTAGCTCAACTGCTAAAGAACCCACCTGCAAGGCAGGAGACCCCTGTCTGATTCCTGGGTTGGGAAGATCCCCTGGAGAAGGGAAAGGCTACCCACTCTAGTATTCGGGCCTGGAGAATTCCATGGACTGTAAAGTCCATGGGGTCGCAGAGTTGGACACGACTGAGCTACTTTCACTATCAGGAACGGACTCCTTGGGTGGGCAGAGGACTGGGTGGGCATGGTCGTTCACATCAAGGTGGAGAGGAACCTGGAGATGACAGGGAGGCTGAGACGGGGGTCCTCCTGCAAGTGAGGGGTTGTGGATAGGGGCACCGAAAAGACAAGAGTATAGGCCAGGGGCTAGGAAAGGTGCGTGTGGGGTGAGTTGGGCCTCCCATCACTTCCCAGCTCCTTGCTGGGCCCCTCCCCTCCTCCCTACTTTTGAGGGGATCATCTTCCTCTCTGATGAAGACCCCAGAGGGCAGAGCAGAGAGCAGTGGGGAGCAGGGGGTTGGAGGAGCTGCACAGGGCCTTGGCGGGGGTTTGGGACCTTCACCACCTCCCTGGGCCCTGCCTGCCACCCCCATCTGACTGTGCTCTGGGGTCAGGGGCCACTCTGCCCAGGCCTTGGCGGTGGAGCTGGGATGCGTGCCGAGGGCCGTGGGGCCACTGGAGTTCAGCCCCGAGGCCTCCAGGGAGGAGGAGTGTCTGCTTGATGGTGAGTGCGGTGGCCACAGGCCCCGGGGGACGGCCGGGGCGTCGGGCTGGGGAGGATGCGGGGCAGTCTGAGCAGAGCTGGATCCCAGTGCCACTCGGCCCAGGCGGTGTGAGGGCGGCAAGTCGCTCAGCCTTTGTGCATCTCAGTTTCCCCATCTGTAGAATGGGAGCATGATAGCACCCCTGTCAGAGGGCATTAGCAAGGATTAAGTGAGACGTTCTCTCTTTGTGAAATGCCTAGAACTGTGCCTGGCACATAGCAGGCGTTTGCCAAAGGACACAAGGAAAGCTGGCCCTAGCTCAGCCCTCCCGAAGGACCCGTGCTCCTCAGGCTGGGCCTCCACCCTTTGCTGTGGGCCCCCAGTGACCACTGCCCTCCACAGGTGACCTAAGGCTGGCCTCCTCCAAGGTGGGGGCAGCTCCCTGGAACCGCCTCCTCGGCTTGTACAAGCGGCTCCAGAAGGGGGCCATGGCCAAGGTCCGTGGGGCCCCGGCGCGTGGAGGCGGGCGGAGGCGGGGTGGGCCCGGGAGAGCGGCGCCTGTCTCACCCCGTCCTGCTCTCTGCTTGGGGGTCGGGGTCGGGGTGGGGGCCCAGGCTCGGGCCGCCCTCCTCACCTGCGGGGTGGCGGTCACACCCAGTTCCCTCTCAAGGAAGGCCTGCCCCGAGAGGAGCCAGGCGAGGAAGAGGAGGCGGAGGAGGAGGAAGACAGCGCCCTCAAGCTCTGCGTCCCAGGCACCGTCACCCTCCAGTCACCGCTGCATAAGGCCTTCAGGTCAACGGACACAGTAGGTGGGTGTGCTGCCCGCACCCCCTCACCCCGCCCCCAGCCCCGCTTTGATGGAGCGGCTCTCAGATGCGGTACCAGTTAACACCACCAGGGGGAGCCATAGGACCTAAAATGATGGCCCAGGCCGGGAGGCGGGGGAGGCCTGAGAGGTAGGCGGCGGGTTACGACCCGGACCGTGGCTCCTCGAGCACCACCCTTTCCCAGCCCAGAATTCTAGCTCCTTCAGTGGCGCCCCCCTGCACCCCCGGTTTCCCCATCAGGTGTGCACTTGCTGTGACGGTGCCCAGGGGGCCCCCCACCTTCTCCCATCGCAGCCACCTCGCCACCCTGGTGTGGCGAGCAGATGTCTTAGTGGTAATGAACGACAGCCTCCAGTAAAGTCGCCGTTGACATTTTCCTTACCATGGGCCAAACCCCCTCCTAAGCACTTTTCATGCAATGCTGCATTCTGACTCTGAGGTCGGTCCTGTTATATAGTCTCCGCTTCCCTGTGAGATCACTGGGGCCCAGAGGGGTTAAGTAATTTGTCGACGATCACCTCGCTGGTCAGTGGCAGAGCTGGGGCTTGAACCCCCGCGGTGTGGGTTACTCCGGACTGGTACGCTGAACTTGGTGGCTGGAGGAGGCGGGGCGGGGTGGAGCAGATATCAGCCCCTCGAGTGAACGCTGTCCCCGGGGAGGCAGGTAAAGAGAGTCACATTCACGATGGGAGCAGGGAGCCCAATGAGCGTCCTGGGACAAGCTGGGCGGTGGGGAGGTGGAGTTCGGCGGGCTCCAGGGGCCCGACTGGGGGTGACCAGGGGCCACGCAGGGCAGGGAGAGGTTTGGAGAGCTGGGGCCACTTCACCTTCCTCAGATCCCAGGCAGGTTGCAGCTGCCCCCTCCTGCCTGTCCCATGCCCGTCTCTCTGGCTCTCAGGTTTTGTGGAGGCGGAGCTAAAGAAGCTTCTGGTTGTTCAGCGGGAGTCCCGCCTCTGGAAGATGGGCGGCTACGACGGCCGGGAGCTGCTGACCCAGCCAGAGATCACCCTGGAGGAGGCGGGCGTCGTGGACGGCCAGGTACGCCCACCCACCCACCACCCCGCCCCGCCTGCGGGCACCTGGAGCCTGGGGCTGGAGACCTCCGGTCTGCAGAGGCTGCGGGCCCAAGCTCCAGTCACCCCCGCCCCCTGCCGGGCAGGAAGGGCATAAGTCCTTCTCCGTGGTGGTCGCTCGGAGAGCAGGACCCAGACCTCCTAAGCACACGCTTCTCCATCCGGCTCGCTCTCACTTAGCCCAGAGCCCGTTGCTAAGGTGTCACTGCCACGCACTTGCTCTGTGGTTTTGGGCAAGTCCCTCCCCCTCTTTGGGGTCAGTTTCCTCATCTCCACGGGGAGGGAGTTTATCAGACGGCTTGACGGCTTCCCTGCGCCTCTGTCATTCGCATAATGTCGCTCTTTTCCGTCTTCTCTCCCAGTCACATCCACACCTCCTCCCACAAACACACACAGGCAGCGGGGGAGTCGGCAGGGGTAACAATGGGGACCACCCCCAGCCCGCCCTCTGTGATGCTGGCCTTAAAGGTTAGGCCTGTCCAGGCTTCTCTGAGTGCACTGATAGATCTGCTGATGAAAAAAATGTGTCGATTTCCTTTCTGGGTTAATTTCCATTCATTCATCAGCTCATCCTTTCCTTCAGTGGACATCTGCCCCCCTACAGTCTGTGTAGTTCACAAAAGGAAGGAGCGAAGTCTGTAGTAGCCTCTGCTGTGGCCTGACTTGCTCTGTGCCTTTGAATATGGGCTTTGGTGTCCTCACCTGGAAAGGGGGTATTGGAAGATGAGATGAACTGAGTGTGTGGCATGCGGTCAACTGCAAAGGGCACTCCAATGTCAGGGATTATGACTCACCCCTTGAGGGTCACGAATACCAGGAATCCTTGCCCACCCCCATCCTGAGCCTTAGGCCACGTCACCGGGTGCCCTGGGTGCTCAGGGGAGCCTCACCCTAACCCACACAAGTCCTGGCTCTGGTAGGGCCCCTGCTTTGGGCTTTTCCTACTGAAGGGACCTTTTCTCCCCTGCCCCCTCCAGGGCCGCCCCCTGAGCTGGCCTGCCCTGTCCCGGGCGGCGCAGTCCTAGTTTAGCCTGAGCACACCGGGGCCCACCAGGGGGTTTCTGGGTGGTGGCGGTGAGCGCAGGCTGGCGCCTCACCGGGGGACGGGGCAGCCTCCGGAAGAGCTTCCTTCCTGCTGGGGGCGTGTCGAGGGTCCTATCCTCATCACCACCCCCTCTCTCCTTGTCTGCCCTCAGGGACACCAGGCTGAGGGGGAAGGAAGCCGAGCCCGGCCTTTGGGGAATGCTGGGGCCCTGGGGGAGGGGCGCCGAGGCCGCAGAAGCGGCGCCCCGGGCTGGGGTGGGGGGGTTGCCGAGCCCCCTCGGTGTGGTGTCCAGGACAGAGGTGAGGGAGGGCATGGGCCGGCTGGGGCTGCTCCCCTCAGGCCGCAAGGAGGCGGCTCCGGGCTGGTGGGCCTGGGCCAGCTGTGGGCCCCTGGGGGCAGCTTCAGAAAGGTGGTCTTGGGGTACTTACCTCTGGGGGTGCAGGTGGGACGTTCAGGGGGGCACTGAACAGGGAGAGGAGAGTCCAAAGACGCCAAGTCCTCAACTTTCACCCACTTGTTACCCCCAGCACCTGCTTCTGGAGGAGATGGACGAGATGGGAAACTGGCCTCCAGAGTGAAGCCAGCGCCGCCTGGGGTCCCTGCAGGTGTGGAGGGATGGAGCCCCGCTTCTCAGGGCACCTCAAGGAGCCCCTGGGGGCAAGGGGGTCTCAAGATAACCCGTGTCTGTGCATCTGCAGGGTGGGCCTGCCCGGCAGACTGCTCCCGCTCATCAAAGTCAGGCCCAGCACGTTACTAATAAAACTCAGTTGGCATTGGGCTTCTTGGCTGTCTGTCTGCGGAGCCCGCCCCTCGTCCTGCACCGGGAACAAGCCCAGTGTACCCAGGGTCTCCGTCTCGTTCTCGTCGGGGCCCACAGGCCCCAGGCCACCCCAGCTGCAGAGCCCCAGGCTCCATCTGAGCTGGAAGACAGCAGGTCTGATGCACCTGACCCGGGGAGGGAAGGACCTGGGGGCCACGAGGCCTGCAGGCCCTGACTTCCCTTCCTCTTGAGTTCCCAGGCCTAGCGTGGGGCCTCCCGGGAGGATCCGGGAATTCTCCAGCAGGAAGTCCCTGCCCAGCCGGCACGGGGACAAAGCCAGGAAAGCAGACCATGGGGACCTGCCCCAGGGACCGGGCTGGGGGCAGGTGAGAGGCCCCTGGGTAAATGGAGGTGTGCCACAGGGGTAGGGGGGCCGGGGCCCACTCTGCCAAGCGGAGTGCCGGGCACCTCTGGGGACCCTGGGTGCAGGGAGGCCCAGACATCTAGGAGAAGACCTTCCTCCAGCTCTACCGAATTCCAGAAGCGAAGGTGGGGTTGAGTTACTGGCCATGGGAGGCACACCTTCATCCCTGGCTTCGTGGGCATCCAATGGGGGGAGGGCCAGCACAGTTTGGACACCAAGAGGCGCTGTTTGCCGGGAGGGCCGGCTGGCTGCCGGTGGGATGCTCGTTCATTCCCTCCCGGTGGGGTCTGGGCTCTGAGCCCCCAGAGTACACGTGAGACAGCTCACACCGCCCCAAGGCTTATCAACACCACTGCTGTTTACAGACACACACACGCCTTCTCCACGGGGCTCCCACTGGGTCCAGCCCAAAGGCCTGTACAGAGCTGAAGTTCAGTGTCAGAACACGGAAGCCGCTTGAATAATTATTGTGATTGATTACAGCAGCTGTTTGTCAGTCAGATGGGAGTGCCTGGGGGCGGGGGTGGTGGTCAGCCCGCTGACCTCCCGCCCAGCCCAGCGAAGGTGAGTGCCTTGCCTGCCTCCCACCCCCCAGCTGGGGCTCAGAGGGGAGCTCGGAGACAAGATGGCTAGTGATTCACAAGTGGGCCAGGGCTTCCCAGGCAGACTGCCCACCCCCTGGAATCCTTGACTCAGGCCCTGAGCTGGGGCCGGTGGAAGGGTCCATGCGGACTGTCCCCCTGAGTCAGCTGGGAGGCGGCCTTGTGATCAGATGACTCACCTGGGCCCTGATTCCTTCCTCCAGGATGTTGGCCGGTGGGAAGCGTAGGGGCCTCGGAGGGCGGCCTGTGGGCTTCCTGGCGTCTTCCCCGTGGACGCAGCCCTCCTCACAGACTCCATGAAGAGGGTGCTTCTCTGCCTTCCCCCTTCCTGGGAGGCCCCCAAACTTGGTGCCAGCCGTGCGCAGGCTGGAGGGGGACCCCCAGGCGCAGAGCAGTCCAGACGCCTCTCTGCCTCCTCCCCCGGTGTCTTTGGGCAGGACCAGCAGCCCCTGGGCACAGGCAGGCACCACAGTGGGTCAGGGTAGGCTGGGCCCTGCAGGCAGCGGCTCACGTGAGCCAAGGGGCCTGCGAGGGACCTCCCCAAGTGGACCTCGGTTCTTGGGGAGCGTCTCAGCCTTGGACACCCCCCTCTCTGCTCATCTCTTTCCACTTCTGTCAAGTGAGGGTCCTGGCACCGCGTGGTCCACCTGCCTCCCTGGGTTCCTGTGAACCCCAGGGAGGAAGGTCAGTAAGGCTGGGAGCAGAAATGGGGTCTGAGTCAACGCAGGCTTGAGGGCCCCTCCCCGGCCCCAGATGGTCCTTGGCCGGCTTCTGTGGATGGGCCTGGCTTGACGCTCACGAGCGGGGAAGGCAGGGGTGACAAGGCCCAGGGACCTGCTGTGGGGGAAGGCCTGGGGGGCGTGTGCAGGGGGCCAGGCACAGGCCCACCCTGCAAGGGGCCAGGGGCCAGGCAGGTGTGCCCGAAAGGCTTTGGGGGAATGCTGCCGATGCATCTGTGGGTCTGGCCCGAGGCCTGGGCGGCACTGCAAGCTGTCTTCCCAGGACTTTGGTGGAGGTCCAGTGTTTAGGACACCGCGCTTCCACTGCAGGGGGCACAGGTTCGATCCCTGGTCAGGGGATCAAGACCCGGCCTGCCATCCCTGGTGTGCAGGCAGCGAGGGGAGGCGGCTGTGCACCGCTTGCAGGGTGGGTCCTGTACCAGGGGGCTTGGCTTGGGGGCGAGGGGCTCTGAAACCCCGAGAGCTGCCTCTTTCTCATATGCGCAAAGGGGCCAGTCAGGCTGCCGGTGCCCTAGTCAGGTCCAAGTCGAGCTGAACGTCAGAACTCACCAGCCGCTGCCCCGTCCCGATGTCTCTCTCCACCCCTCGTCTTCCGCCACCGCTCACTGTTGGTAGCGGCATGTGGGCCTCTGTTTCTATCTCTCTTACTGCATATCTGGGGGGGACAGAGGTGAGAAACAGCCCCTGGATCTATTCTGAGGGTACCTGGGGGACAGTGGGGCTGAAAGGAAGGCAGTAGGTGGTGGTGGGGGGGCAATAGGGTGGACGGAAAGGTGGGCAGGGTGAGAGGCAGGCCTGCCTGCCCGGGGAGATGGCGGGTGGGGCTCCTGGGCAGGGCCTTCGAGGAAAATGCCACCTTGAGGCCTGCGCAGAGGCAGTGGTGGTCAGCATTGCCTCTCCCAGGGCAAGGGAAGGGCAGCGCCCCCTGGGTCGTTTTCCAGGTGGAAAAGGAGCTGCAGGCGCAGAGGGGAGAGGCTCCACCAGGTGGCAGCCAAAGCGCCAGCTTGACAAGCTCACGTGACAGCAGGCAGGCCCCTGACCTCCCTGGGCCTCAGTTTTCACTTCCTGGAAATGGGCGAATCACAGGCTTCCCTTGCAGGCTGAGTGAAGCGCTGTTTGGCAGGGATCAAATACCAATACTGATTAAGCACCCACCACATCCTGTTCTAGGCAATGGGGCGGCGGGCGCGGGGTGGGGGGCCGTGAACAAGACACTCTGAATCTCCACTTTTTGAGCGCTTAGGATTGCTAGCAGGATAAACTGAACAGAGACTGGATCCGGGCGTGGCAGGTGCTGTGAGGAAGCTGCTGGGCGGCTGTCTCAGAGGGTGGGACGGGGAGGCCTCTCTGAGGAGGTCCTGTCGACGCAGGGACCACCAGGACGGGAGGGCAGGGACCGTCGGGGAACGCCCCGGGCCGGGGAGCAGCAGGGGCCGATGCCCTGAGGCAGGAGCAGGCCTGGGGCCTGTGAGGGACGGGAAGCAGACCTGCGTGGTGTGGCGACAGGGGCAGTGAGATCAGGAAGGAAGGAGATCACATCCTTTGTTGATCCGGGTTTTGAGAGTTTATTTTTATTTATCTTAAAAGTTTCTCTTTATCTGCCTGTGGCGGGTCTTAGCTGCAGCAGGCAGGGTCTTTAATTGCAGTTTGCAGGATCTAGTTCCCTGACCAGGGATCGAACCCCGGCTTCCTGCATTGGGAGTCTTAGCCGGTGGATCCACCAGGGAAGTCCCTTGAGGGGTTTAAGCTTATCAGACCGAGTGACCAGACGTGGTTAACATTTTAAAAGACCCCCTTGGCGGCTGCATAGGGACGAGACCGTAGGAGTGAGCGGGGGTGAGGCGTGGGCCGCGCAGGAGGTTGCTGGGGTCCGGGGTGAGTTCCTCGCTGGCTGCTGCTGTGAGGAGGGCAGTAGGGCGGCGTTGAAAGCGGCAGTGAGGAGTACCGGAGGGGCTCGACCACCAGGGGGCGCCCCCGGCCCTCGGCGCTCAGCCGGGCCCCCGCCGCCGCCTCCGGGTGGGCAGGGTCAGCCTCGCGGTGTGCAGTCGGAGGAGGGCCTGCCGGCCACCGTGGGCGACGGCGGCCGGGGCAGGCGCTTGGCCTCAGCAGGGCCTGTGCGCGCTCAGGCCCCGCAAATGCGCCCTGGCCTCGACGGCCCCGCCATCCGAGGATGCCCCCGCCCACAAAGGTGTGCACCTGGGCCAGATGCCCAGCAGTGGTTATTTTCATGTCCCCCTCACCCCGCACCCCCGGATCCCCGGGTCGCGGAGGGCTGGGGCTGCCTCTGCTGAAGGCAGTTCCATTTAACCTGTCCGGAGACCAAGCAGAAACGATTCCTCCCTGTCCTCCTGAAATCCACAGTGGGCAGGTGGGGTCAGGGCAACCCTGCAATAAAAATCAGAGCAGGATGTTGCTATATCACAGGATTGGAAAGCAGAGGAAGGAGCCAGTGATTCCATCAGGGAGGAACCTAGAAGGCCTCAAAGAGGAGGAGGCACCATCTGTGACTTGGGCTTGCAGGAGCAGGAGGGATTTGACAGGTGAAGCAAGGGGAGAGGGCATGCCTGCCAGGGGGACCCGCTGGGGATGGGGGGAGTGTCCAGTCGGCACTGGGGCCCCACTATCTGCCTCTCTGACCCACACGGAACCGCCCCGGTCTCCCCTCTCCCAGGTCTCCCTGTTTGGTCCGCCCGTATGTGAACTGGGCTCCCTGACGACTGTCTCTCTGTACACGTGCGGCCTCGGGCCTTGGCTGGGCTCGGATCACAGCCACACTTCCCGAGCCCCTCACGGCTGCTGCCCCCAGGTCTTCCCGGCTCCTTCTCACAGCCCTGCCCACCCTATACAGCTCGACTCTGGCAGCTCCTCTTCTGGGGTCCTCACAGCTCCCTGCCTATGGAACTAATGGGGTCCACGTGTTTCCCTGCTCCCCCCTCCCCTGGACAGATGCATCGTGAAGGCAGGCCCCGGGGGGCTTTGTCCCCAGGCCTGCATGCCCAGCACGGTGGCTGGCACAGAGCGGGCTCAGCAGTACCAGGCTGAGAGAGGGAGGGCGGGCAGCGGCAGGAGGGCCTCGAGGGCAGAGCTGGAGTGTAGGGGCCGGGCTACATAGGGCCGACTAAGCCAAGCTCAGCGGCTTGCTGTGCATCCTCAGGGCAGTGGGAGCTGTCGAGGGCTATAGAGGTGGGGGAGCGGCTCTATCGTGGCATCTAGGATGAGGCGTGCGGTGGAGAGGCAGTGGGGGCAGGGGGTAAGTAGGGGCGCTTACACTTGTTGTAGTGAGAGGTGCGGGGCTGAGCTGGGACAGAGGCAGGCGGGGTGGCCGGGAGGACCCTCCGGCAGCGCTTCTCATCGGGGCCGTCGTGTCTGCCCAGGGACATTCGGCAGCGTCTGGCAACGTTTCTGGCTTGTCACAGCTTGGGCCGGGGTGCTCCCAGCATCTCGTGGTGGAGACCTCCCTAGTATCAGTGTATCCTCATCTTTAATGAAGATTATTGGGAAGAGTAAATGGGTTAATGCACGTTCAGTGTTTCGAAAAGTGGCTGATGTATTAAGCACTAGGTAACATGAGTTACTGTTGCTTTTTCCTTTTTAGCCACACTGTGCGGCTTATAGAATCTTATTTTCCGGATCAGGTCAGAGATTGAACCTGGGCCCCAGCAGTGAAAGTGCTGAGTCCTAGCCGCTGGACTTCCAATGAATTCCTGAGCTCCTGTTATTTTAAAACATAAACGCTTTAAAAATACTAAAAAAAGAAAAAAAAAACAGTTTAAAAAAACAACTAAACAGTTAATATTAATAATAATTCCTCTGTCGAAAGCCCTACACTGAATCTCCATCACCCAAGTGAGAGCCAGTTCCTTCCAAGGCCCCTTCCCGTCTGGGCCCTCTCTGTCTTCAGCCTCATCTGTCTGCCCTCCTGCTGTCTCTGTGTGCTCCGGCCATGCTGGCCTCTGCTGTTTCCGGCACACTCAGCCGGCTCCTGCCTCAGGGCCTTTGCACGTGCTGTTCCCGCTGTGTTGCCAGCTCTGCTCCTAGAAATTTACATGACTCACTTCCGTACCTACTTGACGTCTTTCCTTTGCTGTCATCTGTCACCTTCTCAGTCACCTGTATAAAGAAAAAACCTCTCTCTCTTCCAGGCCACTCCCTCTCTGTGCCCCTCCCCTGCTTCATTTGTCTTCACAGCACTTCCATCATCTGACACATGTATTTAGTTTGTTTATGTGCTTAGGGCCACTCAGCTGGAACATGAGCTTCACCAGGGCAGGCAGTGTTGCCTGTTTTGTTTGCTGCTCTGTCCCCAGGGTCTAGAGCCTTACCAGTACCTTCCAAACACCCTTACACATTGCTTAAATGAATGAATGGAGTGAATGCAAAGCCCCTCCAGGAGAGGTAGGGCAGGCATGGAAAGAAGGTAGGACTGTGAAGGGGAAGGAGGGGCCTGAACGTATCTCTGGAAGGGCCAAGGTCCTGGCACTGCCTGGAGCGTGGAGCTGGCGCATCCGCCCTCCCCAGACCTCCCGCCCCAGCCCGCTGGCTGGGACCCTCCCGCTATCAGTGCCCTGCCCTACCCGCCAGGCCCCAAACACGCCACCCCCAGTCTGGGCAAGTGACCAGGTCTGAACAAAGTGTCCTTTCCCCTTTGATAAGCTGCCTCCTTCCAGGGGCACTCAGGCCAGGATATGTCCTGCTGCTCAGGAAGTGCCTGAAGGCCTGGGTGGGCCCCTGGAGTGGGCACTGGCTGCTGCAGCAGCCACCCTGCCCAGAGGCCCAGCAGAGGAGCGAGGGCAGCGGCCGGGGGCCCCCTGCCCACAGCCAGCCCCAGCACGCACCTGCGCCTCGTTCCTTCAGCGGAAGTCTCTTGAGAGCCTCTTGGGTGCACAGCTGTGAGCAGGGGGCCCTGGTGGGCGTGGGTGAGGGAGGGCAGAGGCTGGGTGACAGGCTGTCACACGTGGGGTGCTGGCCTGCCTGGGGCACTTTGCCCTGGGGACTGTGGGGCAGGCGGGGTGCTGGGGGGACATTTTACCTCTTGGTTCAGGGAGGAGCTGGAGATGACGTGTTTGTCTGGCCTCTCTGGCCCCCCACACCCCCTCCCCCGTCTCTGCAGGTGTTTCCGTGGTTGACTGTGCCACCAGGAAGCTGTCCATGGTTTCTGATGATCGTCACCCTCTTCTTGAGAGCCCTGAATCGTGAGACCCCAGGATCTGACTCCCAGCCCATAGGCTTCCTTCACGCTCAGCCCCTCCCCCTGAAGCCCTGTCCCCCCATACTGCCTTGACTTCCCCGTCAGCTCTGCAGAACCTGGGTCCTCAGGGAGGGGAGGACCTGGGTCCTTGGTGATGGAGCACAGTTTCTTCCAGGGAGTGGGGCAACCCTCCCACCTCCAGCCGCATGCACGAGTCCTTGTGGGCACACACACTCACACTCAAACACCGCTGGGGCACTTGCACCACCACCCACACACACCTCTCCAGGTCACTCACCCATCCTGGGCCTCAGGGCCCAAGGGCCCCTTGGCCTTCACTGTCACAGACGGGCTGGATGGAGCTGAGGCAGGTGCAGGGGCCCAGGCTCTACACTCTCAGGGCCCCAGTCTTTGTAGGACGGATGCTGCCTCGAGGTCTCCTGGTGTCCCCCATGGCCTGTAACCTGTGAGATCCCAGGTTGCACGGGGAGAGAGCCCTGCTCTGAGACGTCACCTGAGGTCAGTCTAAAACATGGGCCCAACACCCTTTGGCTGTCTTCCCAGGGAGAGGGGATCCGTGTCCTTCTCCGCTTGCTTCTGGAAGGGCCATGACTGCCTCCATCATCAGGTACCGTGGGAGTGATGCTCTGTGACTGCTGAGGCTGAGTTAGAGAAGACCACCCAGGTTCCACCTCTTCCCTCTGGGATAAAGCAGCCCCTCTGTAAGAAGTCAGAAGCCACGTGGAGGGGGTCCCATCTGCAGTTCAGGGGCGCTCCTCCTGCTGGCCCTGCCGGGAGCAGCCATTGTGCACCACCAGCCCAGGGGAGCCTTGAGATGACTCCACCCCAGCTGGCATCTGACGGCAATGACTCGGCAGACCCCCAGCAAGACCCAGTTTCTGGAAGCCAGGCCCTTCCCAAACTCCTGACTCACAGAACTTTGAGCAAAATGAAATGGCCGTTGTTTCACATGACCAGGTTTTGGAGAATCTGTTAGGTAGCGGTAGTCATTAGAACATTGTACCCAAATATTTCTCGGTTCTTCCCTTAGTTCTCTCCCCAGCTTGTCTCTCAGGCTGAACCCGCCTGGACTGGACTCAGAGGCCTCAGAGATGTGGCCTGGGGTCTGAGGATGCAGGGGGAGCTGGGTCAGGCTGCCCACCACCCACCCCGGGAGCGCTTCCCGTACCTGATAGCAGTTACCTGCCAAGATCTGACAGTGAGCCTCGGCAGCACCTCCACTGGCCCCTCCTGTTTGGCCAGGACAAGGGCTTCCCTCCCTGCAATGCGGGAGACATGGGTTCGATCCCTGGGTTGGGAAGATCCCCTGAAGGAGGGCATGGCAACCCACTCCAGCATTCTTGCTTGGAGAATCCCCATGGACCGAGGGGGATTCAGAGCCCCCATGGTATCTGCGGGCTACAGCCCATGGGGTCGCAAGGAGTCGGACACGACTGAGCGACTGAGCACATTCACATACACAGGGTGTCCTTGATGCCTATCTCTGTGCCCGTGCTGGCTCTCAACCAGGCTCAGCCCTCAGCCTCTGGCACCCCTCTCTCCAAGGCCTGGCCTCCTGTCCCCGTCTCTTAGCTGAACAAGGCAGAAGCGCAGGATGGCCGGTCAGCAGGGCTCAGAGCTGCAGGAAACTGGGGCCTGGCACATGACTGGGGTTTGAAGCCAGCGGGGGTGAGAAGGGCACATCAGAGACTGACCCGGCTCCCCGAGCTCCCCAGGGGGACTGGGCTCCACATCTGCCTCGCCTCTCCCATCCTCTATTGGGGTTCACTCTGGTCACCTCCATTTGTGTGTGTGCCCTTGAATCTCTGTGTCCTGGGGAACCCAAACCAGGACTGAGATGGCCAGGCGAGGCCTCACTGATATTACAGAGTTAAGACGATGAGATGTCAATAAGAGAGCGTATGAGATAAACTCAGCAATGACAGCTGCCTCTGTAAAGTGCCGCCTCTGTGCCAGGGACTGGTTGCAGGGCCCGATGTCTGTCACCTCACTGGACGCTCACCACCATCCTCTGCTGTTTGGTGCTTCATCATCCCTCTTGGCAGGTAAGCAAACAGATTTAGGGAAGTCACTTATTCCAGGTCAAGAGCTAGGAAATGGCAGGTTGGCCTGGAGAGCCGGGGCTCTGATTAGCAGTGGTCCCTGTGGGCAGCCCCGCAGAGGGCAGAGGTCCTGGGCAAGAAGCGGGACATTTAAACTTAACCTTGAAGGACGAACAGATGTTGGGAAGATGGGGAATCCTGAAAAAGGCCTCGAGCCTCGGTTTCCTTGCTGTCAAGTGGTCAGAAGGACCATAGCTTTCTGAGGGCCATTTGAAGGTGACATGAGCTGATAGAGGGACCGTAGTACATGTTCAGTGAGTGCTCATTCTTCCTGCCGCTGAATGGGACCAGCGTTTGCTGCTGGTATAGGCCTGGCTGCAGGTCTGAACAAGCTCTGGAGGCAACCTTCCAGCTCCCATCCCAGCACTCGGGCCTGGAGGGGAGGAAGCTGGAGGAGCCAGAGGAAGTGGATTAGTCCGGAACCCCTGAATTTGGAATCTCACTCAGGCAGCCTAGCATATTCCTCTTTTAAAGGACCCCATCTCCTCAGACCCCTAATTCTCGAATCTCCCATTCCTGACAGCCTGGACGTCCTCCCTGCTGTCTGACCCTTTTCCTCATGCTGTGCATTTTGTCTGTTGGGACAAGGGGGAGCTAATGAATCACGGTGGTTGGCACTGGAATCTGCTGGAATCAGGGCAGGTGCACCCTGTGTGTGGCCCGCAGATGGTGGTGCCCAGAGGCAGCCTGTCCTGGGTGCGGAGGCCCGCCTGGCCCAGGATGGAGGGAGCCAGGCCGGTCCCCCTGGAAGGTGGAGTCGGAGGAAAGAACTGGGCGGCAGCTGGAGGTGGAGGCTGGAGGCACAGGCCTTGGTGGGATCCCTGTCCCAAGTGCGAGGGTCCCCCCCGCTACCACTGAGCAGGCATTTGGGGCAGGGTCTGCGAGGGCAGAGGAGCCACTCTCTGCCAGGAATCTCTGAGAACAGAGTCCTTCCAGGTCCCCTCTCTGGGGCCCTCTGAAGCCTGAAGATGAAGCCGTAGGCTCCCTGGCCAGGCCCGCCTGAGTGCGAACCCCCCTCCGTCACTTGCTAGCTGTGTGACTTTGGGTGGATCTCTTCACCTCCCTGAACTTTCTTCCTCTGAAAAACGGAGACACCTTAGTAGCTGGGCAACCTCTACTGACCTGTTCAGTAGCGGAATTTCCCCGTCCGTCCATCAGCTATTTGTCTCCTTGGCTACAGTGAGCCGCAGCCTCCTCACCTATAAAAGGAGGATGGCAGGCTAAGAAGGGAATGGCAACCCACTCCAGTCTTCTCGCTTGGAGAATCCCATGGACAGAGAAGCCTGGAGGTTTAGGGTTCATGGGGTCGCAGAGTTGGACACGCCCGAGCGACTAACAGGCACGCACAGGCCGCGTGCGCTAGTGCAGCCAGAGCGCCACCTAGGGGTGGATGCGAGGTGTCAGCAGTGGGTGGCAGTTTTTGTTTCTCTTTCTGCCCCGCCAGGCCCCGCCAACCCCCGCCCCGCCGCCGCCCCTGCCCCTCCCGGTCCAAGAGCCTGGGCTTCGGGGGCCGTCCTCTCTGCACCCCCAGCCAACCCTGACAAGTGCTGAGGGCTGGCTGAGGTGCTGGGGACGCTCCTGGGGGTGGCTACGTTTACAAACAGGGTGTAGAACAGCAGCAGCGCCAGGCCAAGAGCTGGGCTCGGGGCTGCCAGGCCCAGCCCTTTGTGTGCTGGGGGTCAGGGGCTGGGCGGGAGCCGGGCTCCTGGTGACCAGGCTTCTCAGGCCCTCAGGGAGCTCTCCTCCTCCCTCCCGGTGGCACAACTTTCATCAGTGTTTGTCGGGTCCCGGGCTCAACCCTCCTCACCGGAATGCGGCTCTGAAGGCCCGAGGCTGGGTTCATTCACTGCCAACCAGGAGACTGCTGCCAACGCAGGAGACGCGGGTTCGATCCCTGGGTCGGGGAGATCCCCTGGAGGAGGGCGTGGCGACCCGCTCCAGTGTTCTTGCCTGGGGAATCCCACGCACAGAGGAGCCTGGAGGGCTACAGTCCGTGGGAGGGCTACAGTCCATGGGGTCAAAAGGAGTCAGACACCTCTGAGCACACGCACATAGGCATAGACCAGGAGAACCGCTTCCAGAGAGAAGCCTGCCCAGCGTCAATGGCCCAAACCTGGGGGGTTTTTGCAGCGTTGGGGCCTCAGCCCTAGGACTGCCTTTGGAGGTTCTGTATCTGGGTGGGAGTGGGGTGCCCTTCCTTGGGTCTCGGGCAGGCCTGGGAGCTGGGTGGGGGCTGGGAGGAAGAGGCTCATGGCTGGGCCTGGAACCCCTCCTCTCCCTGGCCCCAGCCCCCGGCCGCTCTCCATCTGGCCAGCAGCTCCCCCGCTGCCCCAGGACAAGGGCCCCAGTGTCTGCTCCCTTCCTGGGCAAACAGCAAGCCTTTCTCTCCCTCTCCCCCTAGAGCGGAGTGCCTCGACCATGACCTCCCCCGCCCCCTCCAGAGGGCAAGGCACACCCCTCGATAGGCGACCTCTTCTGAATGCTCCAGAGACAAAGGCTGGCAAGCCGGGTGCAGGAGCGGCCCGCAGGCCTCTGTCCTGCCGAGGTGGGTGTGGGGTGCAGCTGGAGGCAGGGCCCAGCCCAGGTGGACCTGACGTCACCCTGCTCGTCTCCTGCCAGACAAAAGCTGCTCCTGCCTGGCCCTGGTCCCGGGAGGGTTTTCTCACTCCTTTCTCAAAAGGCTCACGGTGGCATTGACGTGAGCTCACCCCTCCAGACCTGCTTCCCTTGCTGGCAGGTGGAGCGTAGGGACCTAGACAGTTTCCCCTCACGGGGCAGGCCCACCCCCACCCCCGAGCCTGGAAAGACACAGAACTGCCAGAGGCCTCCCTCTTCTCTGGGGCTCCTGCCAAGGTCCCGACCTGGGCACCAAGATACGGTAACCTCAGAGGGTAATGGGGAGCTGTAATCAGACAGCCTCCCCTGGAGCCTCCACCACCCCCCAGTTCTGACTCAGAATGGTAGGGGGCGAGTGCAGCCCAGCCCTGCACCCCTTACTTCCTCCTTCTGGCCAGTGGCTACTCAGCTGATTATTCTACTGGGGAGGGGACACAGAGGTCTGCTTTGTGGATAAAATCTTCTGTCTCATAAACATCTCTCCCCCAAAAATTCATGTCGATGTATGGCACGTGTGAGTGCTCAGTCACTTCAGTCGTGTCCGAGTCATTGCGACCCCTTGGACTGTGGCCCACCAGGCTCCTCTGTCCATGGCATGCTCCATGCAAGAATACTGGAGTGGGTTGCCATGCCTTCCTCCAGGGGATCTTCCCGACCCAGGGATCGGACCCACATCTATTATGTCTCCTGCATTGGCAGGCATGTTCTTTACCACTAGTTCCTCCTGGGAAGCCCTGATATATGGCAGACACCACCGATTAAAAATAAATACATTTAAAAAAAAGTCCATTCTTCGCTCATCCTAGAAAATAAAATTCCACTATTAGGTTGTCATTTCTTTAGGTTCACTGGTATTTCTCTTTATTGAGAACCCTGAGGACTATGCCAGCAAGGACAATTATAGAGATATTTGCTGCTTGAGCTAAAGGTTTTACAAAGTAGTTACTTATGTTATCAGCAGATACTCTCCATTCATCGCCCCACTCCGGATCTGCTGTCCACTATTCCGTGCTTGCTCTGTGTGCTGGGTGGCTGGCCTCTGTGGCCTGAGTTACCCAGGTTCCCTTGTCCTCTGAGTCAGTGGGAGGCACTGGAAAGAGACCAGAGCACTGGAAGGGGGAGAGGGTCAATGACTGGTCCACTGGCTCCTTTCCAGGCCTGGGCTGATAACAGCTCTCCCCGGTCACTAGCTCCCGGGAGCTGCACCACCTCTGGCTGAGCCCTGAACCCTGCCCACACCTCTGCAAGTCTGTCCATTCATTAACCTATCTTTAACCACCCACTGGGGACGTGGTGCCAGTTTCCTGCCAGGATCTCACGAACACAGCTCTCTATTCTTACTCCTCAGGGACACTGAGGTCCAGAGAGGCGGGCCAGCTTCTCTGCAGAGCGCTGCTTGGAGCCAGGACTCTGTGGTCCTGCTCCAGGACTTCTGCTTTTCACAGTTTGCCCAGGGAGGGGTCGCCTTATCTGCTGGCGACCCTCTCAGGGCAGAGGAGGAGGAAAGATCAGGCCCCTTGGATTCAGGACTTCAGAACCAGTGGCTTTGCTCTCAAGAGGCCGTTGAGTGGAAGGACGGGATCACTCTCTTCTGGGACCGGGGGACCAGCAGCCACAGGCTCTTTGATCTCTTTCTTCCCCAGGCGGGGACCGCGCGCGTTCGGGCTAGCTGGCTGCATTCCTCTGTCCGTTTCCTCTCCAGCCCCTTGCATGTGGTCAGTGGTCAGCGAATGTCTGAAATGAATAGATATGACACTGAAGGCTGGGAGGTGGGGGTGGGGGATGACCAACAGAACAAGTTCTGTCTCCTTCCAGGCTCCCTGGGAGGTTGAGCATGTGAATGTGAGTGTGTGTGTGTGTGTGTGTGTGAAGTCTGGCCGGGCAGGCAGCCCTGGCTGTGGCTGAGTGGTTGCTGCGGGCTGGGGTGCCCGCCCAGGGCAGCTTATGGCATGGGGAAGGAATTCTTTGGGAACCCCGGCAGGCGGTGGGTGGGGTGCCCGGCTGACCCGGCAGGGTGGCTGCTGCACTGAGTCAGCCCTTCTGGCCCAACTCCGCCTCCCCTCCCGGCCCGGCTGCTACGTCAGGGGCGAGGGCCCGAGGAAGCCCTGCAGATGACCTCTTATGGCCCCAAACCCTGAGATGGCACCGCCAGCATGGGGGTGGCCATTCTGCCCCTCGCAGGCCCCGTCAGGGAGGACCAGGAAAAGCTCCAAGAGCAGTCAGCACCAGGGGTGAAGTCTGGGAAGGTGGTGTGAACTCTAGCTACAAGAAGGAACCCGAGACTCACAGAGGTCTGGACCCTCTGCAGAGTCGCATGGCAGAGCTGGGGAGAAGCCTAGAAAGGCAGGTGTGGTGGCGGGGAGGCGGGGGGCATGCTGGTGACAGGGCCTAAGAGTCAGACCTGGTGGCCCCTTCCCTCAGCACACGGCCCGAGTTCCTTCTGAGTCTGGGCAGGTCTGGATTGGATGGAGGATAGAAGTGGGTTCCTGGAGGTCTTTCTGAGGGTTCTTGGAGCTTGCCACTTGGAGGGTAAGAATTTGAGCATCTTTAGTTTGGGTTATAGGTTAAACATCCACATGGTCCAAAATTCAAAAGGTTAAAAAAAGAGAAAAAAAAAAAAAGATATGCTGAGACGAAATCCGCTCCCCCCCCCGCCCCCACCCCACAGTCCAGGCCCAGCGCCTCAGTTTCCCATCCTGGAGGCGCCTGCAGTCACTGGCTCCTTGGGAATCCTGAGTTTGGGCTTTCTGACCGGACTGTCCCATCCTCTCTGTTTTCCTTCTAGAAGAGGCCCCTTTGGGAGGTGGTGCTAGAGGAACCTGGCCTTGGAGGTTAGGGCCTGAGCCAGGTAAACCAGTTGCCATGAGGATGGAGGCAGCCTCCTTCCTGGGCTTGATCTTTGCCCCCGCTTCAGGGCATCCCACTGAAGCCCCTCAGGAGGGGTGGGCCGGTCAGGTCTCCTTTCCAACCACTTAGAGCATCCCTGGAAGCTCCCGCCTCCTGCCTGGGGACCCAGGGGTCTGATACCCTGATCCAGGGCTCCCACAGTCTCCTATTATTTCTCAGGATTATTTATTTATTTATTTAAGTTTTTATTTACTCTGGCTGCACTGGGTCCTCTCTGCTGGGAGCGGGCTTTCTCTGGCTGCGGAGAGCAGGGGCGCCTCTTCTTGCGGTGCTCGGGCTTCTCACTGTGGTGGCTTCTCCTGTTGCACAGGCTCTGGGGTGTGCGGGCTTCAGTCGCTGCGGTGCGTGGGCTCAGCAGTTGTAGCTCCCGGGATCTAGAGCACAGGCTCAATACTTGTGGCACACGGGCTTCGTTGCTCCACGGCACATAGGATCTTCCTGGACCAGGGATCTAATCAGTGTTTCCTGCAACGGCTGGTGGATTCTTTACCACTGAGCCACCGGAGAAGCCCTCCTGGAATAATTTTTATACTCTCCCCATCCTCCTCCTCTTTGAGAGTTCAATTCTGCATAGATTTTGTGAACACTTGCTACATACCAGGCCCAGTGGGGACACAAATTAACGCAGACACAGCCTCCTCTATCTAGGAACTCATGGTCTAATGGGGAAGGCCAAAAAGGAGAGAGAGCATTACCATTCAAGATGGCCCCAATCTGTTCTCTGAGAGTGGAGAAACAAAGAAATTCCAGGCTAAGAAGCCTGACAACAGCAAGTGTTGGTGGGGGAGGCATATCTCAACGGACATACTTCTAGTGACCCATGAGAAGATGACTTAGAAAGGCCACTTTGGAGTGCAATTCATCAACTCCCAGGAGGTCGAACTGCACCTTCCCTGAGATCCAGCAAGTTCACCTTCTAAGTTCTCACTCCGGAGTAGAGTTTTTAAATCACTTTTGAACAGGTATCCTCAATAGGCCCACACTGAGATCCAGAACACACATGCCCCTCACGACACAGGACTTTCACCCTAATGGTGACCCCGAAGACATGTCATGCTGGTTATTTCCTAATCAATTCTGAGTTTTAAAAAGTGCTGATCTTTACCCTTTCAGCTGATTTCAGGACTCACTGCCCTAGAGACACTCAAGCGTCTGCATAAGCAGACAAGAATGTACACTGCAACACGGTTGTGGTAGCCAAAACCTAGACAGGCCTTTCATGGTCACCGACCAACAGATAAACAAATTGTGATGTGGACAGGAAGTGGGCTGTCACCCTGCTCCATGTGCCAGAGCATACATGCAGGGTGACACTATTTATTCAACATGTAAAGCCCCGCGGAGAGATAGCGTACATTGTTTATGGATACATCTGTACCACCTGTAAAAACTGCAGGAAACAATATTCCCAAATCAGGGTCCTGTCTGGAGGGGGAAGGGAGAGCTGGGGCAGGGCCCGGCGTAGATGGGGAGGTGTATGTAGGGACAGAGGAGCCTGACGGGCTACAGTCCACAGGGTCGCAAAGAGCCGGACACAGCTGAAGCAACTCAGCACGCATGCACCCATGGAAGGAACCTCAACTGAATTTTTTTTTTCTTTCATTTTTTAACTGAATTGTTTAGTTTAAAAAAATATATGTTGGAACTAAATTTTGCAAAATATGAAGATTTGACAAAGTTGGAGGATACGTACAGGGCACTAACTCTCTTTTTAATCTATTATTTTAAATATAATCTTACTTCTGAAAGTATTTCATAATAAGATTTAAAAGATTGCTGCTCTGGGCATCAGGGAAGGAGAATTCCTTCTGACCACGGGAATAGAAAGCGGGGAGTGGTGGAGCAGGAGTGGATGTGGTCCTGGGGAAACGAGCTTGAACGCGCTCAGTCCTTCTTAACCAGGGGGGTGCTGTGCTGACCGCTTTATCCCACTGCCCCCACGTGTCGGTATGGTATGCTCCCCATTTAACTGATGGAAATGGAGGCTGGGAGAACGGCCTCTGGAAAATCGGCAGAGCTGGGCCTCGATCCCAGGCCCATGAGGATCAGCCTGTGCACTTCACAGCACCATTCTGGAGCAGTAACCTTTGTGCCTGCCAAGGGGTGGGTGGGGACAGACAGGGTCTGGTGTGCTGAGCTAAGTCCTGTAGATTTGATCGTGTGGGTGATGAGGAAACACAAGGGGTGCGTGAACTCACTGCAGTTGTATCATCAGTTTCTTCATTTTATTATTTTTTAACCAACTGAACCTTTCTTTAAACAAACCCTACCTCAGAACCCAGATGCATAAAAGCGCTTCCAGTGGAGATGATTTCTAAGAGGCAGGTGACAGGGGTCTGGAGCCCAGGGGTGTCTCCTCTGGGAACACGGGATGGGTGCCGTGGTCCAGAGGAGCACCCCAGGCAGTGTGTGTGTGGGAGGAGGCTGCCGGGGCATCCCTCCCAGGGCTTCTCAGCCAGGTGACGGTTGCTCTCCCCACCTCTGAGTGCTCTCAGTGGTGGAGGGACAGAGGCTCAGAGCACTCCTGACCTGGGGGTGAAGGGGGAACCAGTGGCAGGTACTTTGGGCAAGATAGGCCTGACCTCCACTTCAGGGCTGTCAGACCTTGGCTGAGTTATGGAACCCTCCGTTTGAATCTTAGCAGAAGGACACGGACCCTTGGATGTGGCTGGGACAAGGAAGGCACAAGTCCAGAGTGAAGCTGCTGGAGGGGGTGTTTCCAGCGCACTCCTCTTCGTCATCACTGACTGGAGCGGGGACTGGCAACTGGCCCGGCACATAGTGGGCCCTCGAGAAATGCTTGTGGAACAAATGCATATGTTTCCTCTCTGTCTGCAGGAAATGCAGTGGAGTCCTGACTTCTGGGAGCAAGTGAAGCTGTTTCAGGGGCTGGCCCTTCCCAGCTGGGCTCCGGGGACAGATGGCTGAGGCTCCAGGGTAGTGTGAGGCCCTGGAGAGACTACTGGGCAGGCGGTCAGGAGCTGGGGGTCAAGGGCTGGGCTTCTGGTTCCAGTTGCCATGTACGGGGCTGTGTGACCTAGAGGTTTGGTTCTCCTTCTCCAGGATTTGCTCATCTCTTTTTGGCAGAGTGGCCAGGGTGAGGTCTTTCCAAGTGCAATTTGCAACTCATTTGGTACATTTAACGGAGCAATTTAGTGGTTCACAATCAGTATTAAAAAACAAAACGAAACAAAACAAATAGAACAGAAAATATCAGAGTGCAATCACAGGTCATAAGGGTAAGTATTGTTTTGTGAAACTATTGTTTTGCTTATAGACAGATGACGGTGCCGACAGGTCTGAGGTAAAATTGATTTGCTATTGTGGTGAAATAGACTGGTGAAAAGACTGGAAAACACTGAACTCAGCAATCCTGGAGGGGTCCTCCTCTCCCATATTCTAGGGGTCTTCGTGAAAAAGCCACAGGCCCAGGGGCTCCCCACTCTCTCCCCCTGGGTCAGCAGCTGTCTCTGGGCTCCTCGTCCTTCATCCCCCCGGGGCCTTACCCCCCCACCCCCAATCCGCAGTCCCCTCCTCCCTTTCTCTCAGGGTTAAGCCTTCCCCTTCCCAGGAAGTCAGGGTGGGGGTGTCGGAAGGGAGTAAACGTGATCCAATGGGTGGCGCTGGGGACTCTATCCCAGAAGCTAAAATAAAAGGACTAGGAAGCAAACACCCCAGCGCCCCGGGACAGAACAGAAAGCAGGAGACCTGGGGACGTGCGTTTGAGGGGAGGACTTAATGAACAAAAGCTCAGCGGCGACACCGCAGTGGGTCACTCCTAGGGGGCTGGCCCTGGTCTGGTCCTCGTTGGCGCTCGGGTGCGCAATTAACCAGCGAAGGTAGTTTTCACTCCTGTCCCCCTCCTTCCCCCCTTAAAAGAAAAGAAAGAAGAAGCCAGGAGTTTCGGAGCCAACTCCTGGAGAGGGAGCGGCTGAACTGATTCGGAAGTTGGATCTCTTTGTACACAGGAATGCGGCGAGGAAAAACAAAACCCACCCCATCGCTTCATTTCCCCTCCAAGCCCTAGCACTTTCTATTGTGCAATGAAAAGGCTTTTTACGTTAAGAAAAATGAATCCCGATGTGCGCTGCGAAGGAATGAGCGCGCCACTCCGCGCAAGACGGCTCTCAGCTGGGAGCGGAGACGGCGAGGTGGCCGCAGGGCGGCCGCAGCCAGGGCGCTCCGGGGCACGTCCTCCGGGCGCGGCTCAAGGGAGCGCCCGCTGGGGCGCCCGGGCTCCCCCTTCCGCGGCCGCCCCCCCAGCCCTCAGCGACTCGAGGGCCGAGTAGACTTTTCGGGGAACCTCGAGGGCGGAGAGCTCCCGCTGGGCCTCCCAGGGATGGCGGCTCCGCAAGTCTGGCTGCGGACTCGCCGGAGCTGGAAATGTCCCGGGAGCCGTCGGGATCGCGCGGGGACGGCGGCCGCCTCGGCGTCCGGGAGGCTGGGCCGGGACGCGCGAGGGGCGCGGGAGGCGGGTCGGCGCACGTGGGCGCCGGCGGGCGGGCCGGGGGGGCGGGGTGTGGCTTCCCCGCCTCCCGGGTGAGATTTGCATGTGTGTGCCGCCGCCCCAGACTTCCTGCTCCTCTGCGCCGCAGGTACGCGCGGGCCGGGCCGGGCGGGCGGGCGGCGGGTGTGCCGAGACGCGGGCACCTCCTCACCCGGACGCCACCTCCGGCTCCCGGGCCGCGCCGCGCCGCCTTCCGCTCGGGGGCCGCCAGCCCGCCCCGGCCGCGCCGAGAGCCCGGCTCCGAGGTGGGGGCGCGCCCCGCTCGGCCTCGCGGGTCTTCTCCGCCTTCCGCACCGCGCCTGGCCGCGCGCCCCTGGGCGCCCCCACCGCCCCGGCTCCCCCGAGGGCCGCAGCCATGAGCGAGATGTCCAGCTTCCTCCACATCGGGGACATCGTCTCCCTGTACGCCGAGGGCTCCGTCAATGGCTTCATCAGCACTCTGGGGTGAGCGAGCCGAGTTCGAGGGGGGCGCGGGTGGGGAGGGGGCGCTGTGGGCCCCGGTGCCGTTTGCGTGCGTTCTGCTGCCTCCCGCCGTCAGGGGACCTGGTCGTCCCCCAGCTTCAAGGAACAGGGCAGCGGCTTGCCTCCTTCTTTAAGAGAAAGGAAGTGAAATATTTGCCCAGGTAGCAGTCGGGCGCCCCGCCTGTGTTGGCAGGAGGCGCCCCCATCGCGAAGCCTCCACCCTCGCACGCTCGCCTTTCTTCCCCAGAGGCGGGGGCGGGGGTGGGGGGCCTGAGACTTCCTCTGCAGGTGGGCCGTGTGCGGGGGGCAGGTGGGTGGCTGTGGCCTTAGTCGGGGACAGTCCGGGCCTGGACGTGGCCGACTCTGGAGCGGGGCGGAATCGTGATGGTGGTGATGGTGAGCGGGTGGACCAGAAGCCCGGGCCGTCTAGTTACAGACCTGCTGCTACTTTGGAGGGTCGTACCTTCTCCTCCGAGCTCTCTCCTGCCCTGTTCCCTGTCTCTAGGAGCCTCTTCGCTGCCCTCTCCTTCCAGGCGTCCCAGGTCCCGCCAGGCGGCCCCTTCTTTCCGCCTCTCCCTGGCAATTTCCTGCTCAGCTCATCTGGCGCCCCTGGGTCCCTAGTCCCAGGATCTCTGGAGCACTTTGCAAACATTAATTAATTCTGGCCGCCACCCCACAGGGTCTGGATGAGCAAGGAATCCGGTCACGTCCCTGGAGAGGGCCAGGCCCAGAGCTGGCATAGGGCAGGGAAAGAATGAGAGGAAATGGGTTTATCTTACGAAGGGCAGTTGAGTGAGTCGCTGGGGCGGAGGGGAGAGTGGCTCCTACACCTCTCCAGCCCCAGGGTGGGGCCTGTTACCTGTGTCCCGTTTTAGTCTGTGGACTTGTGTTAAATGGTCTCATCTACCACACCCAGCGGTTCTTTAGGATGAACCCACCCTTGTCTGCTGACCCGACTCATCTGGACGCCAACTGGCTACAAGGTGCCTTCTCCCCGGGGGTTTTGGAGGACAGCCTTGGCACCCTCAGCCCAGGGCGAGCTGACCCTGAACTCAGGAGGTGGGAGTCACCTGGCTCCCTTGGTGTCTTGTTGGGAGTTTAGCTTTAGTCGTGTGGGAAAGATCTCGCGGGCTGGAGGGCTGAGTCAGCCAATGGGGGACGCGGACTGGGAATTCCAGCATACCTTGCGCCTTATCTCAGCACCTCCAGGCCTTCCCAGCTCCCTCCCCGTTCAGATGCGGACTCCCCAGCCCGTCGACCTCTCCCCACTAGTCTGCCTTCTCTTGGTCGGTTTCCCAGAGGATGGGAATGGGTGAGCGCTCGGTGAGCTGACCTCCGCCAGAGAGCGATGACTCTCAGACTGCCCCTCTGGCCAGACTGCCTGGCTGGCACGGAGTCAACACCTCTGATAACGCCAAGGGAAGGAGCAGAGGGTGTGGGGGGCACACGGGGGCAGATGCTGGAAGCCTCCTTTCTGCTGTCTGGACAGGTCCAGGGCTTTGGGGAAATGACCATTTTCTCTGTTGCTCAGTGTTAGGGCTAAGCACACTCTTGGGGGCTTTTTCAGCACCCGTGAGATCTAACAGAATCAAGGGAAATTTTTGGCCGGGCCGCACTGTCTGGCAGGTGGGATCTTAGTTTCCTGACCAGGGACCCAACCCACGCCCCCTGCTGTGGAAGCGGGGAGTCCTAGCCCCTGGACCACCAGGGAAGCCCAAGGGAAACGTCTCCTCCTGCCATTCACACAGGCCTCATCCGCTTGCCAGGGATTCCCTCTATTGCTTCCTAACACAGCTCCCTCTCGCCCCAGCCCTTCCTGCCCCAGGAAGCGGCCTCTTGCTCGCCAATCTGATTCTGAGGCTGGGCCTGTGACTGCCAGAGCCCTTCTGCTCCGGGGGCCGGTTCCCAGAGCTCCCAACTTGCCGCTGACGCCTGCATGCCTGCCCTCCCAGACGGCATTCTAGCACCGGCATGTGCTGGCCCCAAATTAATTGTCTTTCTTTTTTTTCACCTCCTCTTCACACCCCCGATGCACCACGTGGATTGAGATTCCTGGAACCTTGTCCTGTCTCTACCTTTGTTTCTGTGTTGCCCCCGCCCTTCAGCCAGTCTCCACCTGGGTAAATCTAACCCACCCTCTCAGACCTGGTGCAAAGCGCCTCCTTTGTGAGATCCAGCCCCCCACCCTACCCCCCTACCCCCGCCCCGGACCAGGGCAGAATTTACCCCTTTTCTCTTGTGCTTCAAACTACTTTGTACAAGTTCCTCTACGATGTTAATTGTATTGTTTGATGCTTTATGATTAGTTGGAGGTTTGTCTGTAGGGCCTTCTAATGCTGGGCTCTCTGCCAGGACTGACTGATTAATCACCCCATTCATCCACTCCAGCACTGTGCTGGGCACATGCTCAGAGCCAAACTCAAGGGAAGAATGATTTCTGAACACCACAAAGCATGGCCACTCGAAGTGTGGTCCTTGGCCCAGCAGCATCAGCATCACGGAGAAGTTTGTTAGAAAATACATAATCTCACACCCAAGCCTGTCCTACTGAATCAGAATCTGCATTTTGAGCCTAAAATTTAGACTTGGTGTCTAAAAGAGAAGCATCACTCTCTGTGATTCTCCCTCTGCTCC
Source organism: Cervus canadensis (assembly GCF_019320065.1). Classification (NCBI taxonomy): domain Eukaryota; kingdom Metazoa; phylum Chordata; class Mammalia; order Artiodactyla; family Cervidae; genus Cervus; species Cervus canadensis. The sequence goes on from NC_057413.1 coordinate 39,304,369, forward strand.
ACCCTCGCTGGAATCTTTCTGCCTCCATCCTCAGCTCTGGCCCCACTTTGCCTTCACCCTGGCTGTTGGTGCCCATGTCTGTGAACCCTGGAGGGTGATTTGGTTCAGTTCCCAGGCGATCCCAATGCTTGGTGCCCCAGAGGTGCCCAGTGAGTGCTGGAGGAAGTGACTTTGGTGAGGACAAGTGCAGCCTTGGGGGCCAGTGAGGCTGCTCAGCTGGGAGGTGGGAAGTGCAGGCACTGGTGGAGGAGGGAGTCTGGGGCAGCCTTCAGATTCCAGCTGGGCTCTGCGAGCCAAGTGGAGGAGGCCAATTAGAGCCGCCTGGGTAATTAGAGCTCCTGGTGACGATTGTACATTAACTCTGGGTTGGAAGGACGGGAGGGGTTTGGGGAGTGGATCCCGGAGCAGGCTGAGACCTCGGGCGGGAAGGGAGAGCAGGCCCATGCGTGTCCTTGGCAGGAGTGCATGGCCGGGACCCTGCCTCATTCCTCCCCCTCCCCGCTGTGGGAGGCAGCAGAGGCGGAGGGGGGGGCCACTGCTGGTGAAGGATTTACTATGGCTTCTGGCAGTGGCTGGGGGGAACTGGCCCCGAGTGTGGGATGGGCCCCTTGGGTCTCATATGCAGTTCCCTGAAGGTCTGTTTTGAGTGCCCGGAGGAGGGGCCCCCAGACTCCTTCGGTAAGCTGGGGAGTGTGGGTGGACGAGGTCGTGCAGTTGAGCTCCCAGGATGGGTCAGATTGCCTCTGACTGCCTATGGCTGAGCCTTGGAGCACCATTTGGGGTCAGGGCCTCTGGACAAGTGTCATTCAGGGCTCGGTGATCACAGGGGGTGTGATCTGCTTTTCCAAGAGGGTGGGCCTTGGAGGTCAGGACCTAGGGAACGCAGAGGTCAATGTGGAGGAAGCTCCGGGTCTCAGGGTCAGGACCTACTTTGTCACTCACCGGAGGGGTGATTTTGGCAAGGCCCTGCCTCTCAGAGTGTGTTTCTATCACCTTGATTGTCCTCTAAGGTGCTCTGTTGCATCTGAGAATCCCTGTGTGTCTTTAAAAAAGAAAAATCCAGTTCCAGCATCCCATGTCAGACCAACTGTATTAACACTTGTAGGGGTGGGGTCTGAGGTCTGCTCCTTGGTCCAGAAAGCCCATCTCTTAGTTTTCATCAGACGTCACTAAGTCATTCAGCAAACATTTAATGGGCACCTACTATGTGCCAGACACTGTTCTAGTCACTGGGGAATCAGTGGTAACCAAGACAGAGTCCAGCCTATTCTAGTCTGTACAGTGGAGAGCTGGGAGAAATGGTCCCTAAGAGCCTGTTGAGTCTTAAGTCTCTGAGACAAGGGTAATTCCAGGAGGGGGCGCTGGCCCCCCCATGCAGACCGAATTCCATGGGCAGATGTCTGAACTGCCCTTGGCTTTCATTTAATTGTGATTTCACTGGAATGAGATGTTGGACTTACCCCTGTCCTGCGCCCTAAGGTAGGTCTCAGCCTCCTCTAGACCAGTCCATACAACTCATTGGTTTTTGGAAAATACATATTTTTTTTCCTTTCTTAATTAAAAAGTTTTTGTTTTTGCTGTGCTCCACGGCTTTCAGGATCTTATTTCCCCCACCAGGGACTGAACCCCAGGCCCCGGCAGTGAAAGCGCCAAGTCCTAACCAGTGAACCACCAGGGGATTCCCATACTGTTTTTTTCCTGATTTAAAAATAATATATGCTCCATGGAGAAAACTTGAAAAAACTAAAATAAAAAGTTATCTGTAATACCACTGTGATTATCTTGACAGCCTCTATATGGACTTTCTAGTCTTTATGCACCCACAAATAAACATGTACAAAATGGTCAAACTGCACATCTGGCTTTGTATACTGGCTTTTTGGGGAGAATACATTAAGCTGTGTGTTTCCCATGCATGCTGGCCTACGAGTGTTGTGGTCGCAGAGGGCCCCGCTGTATGATGTACCTCACTTATTTAAGCAACTCTAGTCTTGGGCATTTGGCTTGTCTGTACATTTCTTGCTGTTCTACACAATCTGCACTGAACATCCTAGTCCATACCGGAACACCAACTTGTCCAGTTAACCTTTTGGGACAGGTTCCCCGAAGTGGAAGTCCAGGATCAAAGGGAAGGCACACCTTTTTTTTTTTCTCCTGTTCTGAGTGGCTTGTGGGATCTTAGATCCCTGACCAGAGATTGAGCCTGGGCCCTCAGCAGTGAGAGTGTGGCGTCCTTTCCTCTGGACCAGCGGGGAATGCCCAGGCACATCTCTTCCCTTGCTGGCTCTCTCTAACTCTGGTGATGGAGGTGGTGGAGGAGGAGGAGGAAGCTGGGATCCAGTGCCCCAGGGATGCTCACTTCACATCAGGAGTCTGAGAGGACTGCACTAGGGGTGTGGGGAGTAGGACCAGTCTCTGCCCTCCAGGCGGGACCAGGTCGGGCGTGGTGGCTGCGACAGGGAGGGCTGCAGTGGAGACAGTCAGTGTGGGCGTGGCCCAAGGACAGAATCAGCTCCAAGGTCCTGCCGTGGGGCTCCAGGGACCCAGCTGCCTGCTCCTCCTGGGCCCTAAAAGAATCCTGCTGTAGCCAGCTGCTCCTGCTCTGCCCTGCCCTACATTCCTGACCCACGTCCCCTCCCCTCCCCTGCTTGGCCTCGTGAGGCTGTGGGTGGGTGGGGCAGAGGCTTGGGCTCGGGGTGGGGTGATATGCTGGATTTCAGGGTGGGGTCTTGGCAGCTTTCTGCCCTTCCTTTGGGGGGAGGCGTCTGTGTTTTGATTACTCCTGAGCAGATTCCTCCTTGCAGTCCACCCCCAGGCCTGCTCACCACACTTCACCCCGTGTGGACCTGGGGGGCTCCTCTCTGGAAGTGGGGGCTAGAGCAGGGCCCAGATCTCCAGTAAGTTCATCACAGGCCTCAGCTCCGAGCCCCCCACGTTTGTCACCCTGGTCGCACCCAGGGTGGCGGTGGTTCCCAGCATTTGTACCTGCAGCCTCCTGTGTGGCGGACCCCTGGGGAGGTGGGGGGTGACCCAGCAGGAGTCCGCCATGGCTACTGGAGAAGAGGCTGCAGGATTTTCTACACCAGGGCAGAAATGGTCCACCCCAGTGGACCTGGGGTGTGGTGGGACTGGGGCTTGGAGAGGGGGACACATTGCAGAGGGGTTGCCACTCGGGGAGATGGGCTGTGGGGACCCCTGGCTGGGGCCTGAGTGGGGAGTGAAATGATCACTCGCGTGCAAAGGTTCACATTTGTTTGGCTGGCAGGTATGCAGAGCCAGAAGAGACAGTGAACGTAAATCTTAGCCCAGGGGCAGCTGCAGGTGTTTGAGGCAGACACCTGTGCATATTTGGTTTACAAATCGCTCTCCCATCACTCAGCCAGCCAGCCAGCCAGCCATCACCCCCTTCCTCCAGCCTGCAGGAGAGCCAGCTTTACAGGATCTGAGTTTAGAAATAGGGTGACGGGGGTGACAGGTCGTGAGAGGGAGAATTCGGTCTGTGTCTCAGAGATGCTGTTCCTGCTGGCAATGGGTGGACTTGGCCGAGTATTTACAGCTCTGGTCAGTGCTGTCCCTTTGACCCCTTACCACCAACTGGAGGCATATATATAATTTATAAAAGCAGGAAAAGGGACTTCCCTAGTGGTCCAGTGATTAAGACGCCACACTCCAGTGTAGGGGGCACAGGTTCGATGCCTGGTCTGGGAACTAAGGTCCTGCATGCCTCGCAGTGCTGCAAAAAGAAAAAAAAAAAAGGAGAGAATCATTCAGAACACTTACATATCCACCACCTAGACCGAGTCATTGTTTACATTTTGCCATATTTACTCAGCTTATTTTTTGTTGAAGTATTTCATGGTAGATTACATGCAGTGCATGTTTTTGCCTCTACATCTTTCATTTTACGTTCCTAAGAAATAGGCTGTGTTCTTGCGTAACCACAGTACTGTCAGCACACCAGTTAGTAATTTCCGAATAGCATCCAATGCCGGATCCATGGTCCAATCAATCCACTCCATTGTTCTCAGTCTGGCCTCGACCACTGGTGTCTTTAAATTAGGATCTGATCAAGGTCCATGTGTTAATTTGATTCATAATGCCTCCTGAGTCTCCTTTAATCTGAAGCAGCGCCTGCCCCCACTTCTTTCTTCCTCACCCTGATGGGGAGGCTGTAGACAGTCTCCCTTTGTGGAGTCATCAGGGCTGCCCTTGCTGCTCTGTTTCCCAGAGAGCCCCGCAGGGTCTGCAGCTGGGTGGCCTAGGCCTCGGGGCTGCCCTGCGGAGGCCCCTCCAGCCTCAGTTACGAGGCAGGTTGGACAGGCTCAGAGCCCACTCCCTGGATGGAGTGTAGGAGAGAGGCCTGGGGGTGGGCTGGGTGGCCCACGGTTGCCCCTCTTCTGTGCCTTTTCTCAGCTCTCTTGTCTCCCCTGCTCCCCGTCCCTCTCTTCCTTGGCCTAATAGAGACCCCAGGACTTGCCAGAGCCCATCCAGCCCTGAGAGCCAGAAACCCAGGCTCTCAGAGGGTTGGCCTCACAGGCAGGCCTATGGGCAGAGGCAGCGCTCTGAAAGCTTGTGCCCTGGCCAAGGGTCTTTATTTCTGTCTGGTCAGGTTTAATCACATTTGCTGCCTCTGTTCCTCACTGGGGAGACTCTTGGGGTTCCCCGAGAGCCCGAGTGTGTGGCTTACTGTCCTTTCTAGACATAAGCTCTCTGAAAGGATGAGCCATGCTTATTTTAAAGTCCATATGCACTGGTCCCTTTGGTGGCTCCGGGTGGATCCTTGGTAAAGAAAGACGTGTAGAGGTCAGGTTTATGGGTGTTTTTCTGCAGGGATGCAGAAGTGGACTGCTTTTCTCTGATGAGCCAGGGATCTCAGCCAGTGAATCTGGGTTACTTGCCCAGCATTCCTCCCCACCCCCACCAGCAGATGTGACTCTGAGTATTTGGGGAGGGGGAATCCAAGGCCTCCATCCACCACCAGCTGATCCCAGTGTTCTGACAGTGCCTGCTTTGGGAGTGGCCTTCCGTGGGTCTGGCCTAGATCTGTGGGGTGGTGGCCAGTGCCCTGGGCTGGGAGTCAGGAGATCTGGGGTCTGGAACTGGCTGTTCCTTTAACTGTGCGGCCTGAGCTCCTTGGTCTCCCCCTGCACCTCTCTTTCCCAGGCTAGATCAGGAAGGGGCTGTCTAGGGATCTTTGGGGGTCTCCCCAGTCTGCAGGCCTCCTTCCTCAGCTGCTCCTCTGATAGTCACTGGCACCACTTCTGGCTCCCTTCTTCCTCCTCCTTATCTAATCTTTCCTGGCAGCACTGACCCGCCCCACTGCCTTTTCCGTGGCTTTCACCTGATCTCAAAGTCCACCCCAGGCAGAATGGGGCCAGCTAGGCCCCTGGATGCATCTGCCTTTCTCTCTTCCTTCCTACCAAGGTCTAGGGGTGCATACCCTAGGGCATTTTCAGGGCAGCGCCCTCCACATCCTTCTAGAGCAGAGCTGTCCACTAACTCCTGTTCAGAGGGTCCAGGGCAGGCCTGCCCACCGACTTGGTGCCGGACCCTCTCTCTCCTCTCACGCCCTCCCCTTGCCCACCATGCCGATTCCTCCTGGGCCCTGTACGGTGCAGGCTTAGACCCATCTTCTGTCTCTCACTGTCCTCAGTTGGCGAGAGTGTAGAAGGCAGCTCCTGTACTCACAGGAGCTCCCACCCAGCACATCCTCCCTTCGCAGTAAAGTTTTGTGGGACCGATGGAGACCTAGATTGTACAAGTGCCATCAGCTACCTCCTGCATGGTCCAGGTGGTTCCTTTAACTTTGTGAACCTCACTGGACTGTGGTAAGAATGGGATGAGGTACTGGGTGTAAAAACGATTTATAAAGTAAACGTGTTCTGCACAGTGGAGCGTCAGTTCTTCTAAGGTGATGTTGGCTGAGGCGCCCCCGCACCTTTAGTTGGTGGGGACAGACAGGGACTCGCAGGATCGGAGGTGTGGCCCGCCTTGAATGTGGCAGGACGCAGGGCTGGCTGAGCGCCGGCGGGAGTAGGCCATTCCCCAGCCCTTGGACGGGGATGGAGGCGCTCAGGCGGGGAGGGGTTACCTGGTTACGGCGCCAGGTGCGCATCGGAAGCCAGGCTAGTACAGTGCACACAGATGCCCCCACCTTGAGGGAGAATGGGGAGGGGTACGGCCGGGATGTGGGTGCCACCAGTGAGAAGGGATCCCCCGGGGCGGCCCCCCGCGGGCTCCCCGGCTCGGGAGGAAAGCGCCGGCGCTGGCGGCTCGTCCCCACCCCTTCGCGCCCGCCTTCTGCCACCCCCGGGCGCGCCTGGCCGGGGCCCAGCGTCCTGGCGGCGGCTTGCAGTGGGAGGCAAGCCGGGGCGAGGCCGCGCTCGCATTCCCTCCGCGACGCGGCTGGGGCGACGGCCGCACGCGGGGAGGCGAGTTTCGCTCCACTGCGGGGGCGGGGCCGGGGCTGGCCGGGAGCGTTCTGCGGCCTCCGCGAGTAGGCGGGGCCTCGGCGGGCCGGGGCGGGGCCTCGGCGTCCGGGGCGGGGCTTCAGGGGGCCTCGGCGGATCGGGGCGGGGCTTCAGGGGGCCTCGGCGCTAGCTCTAGCTCTACCCAGAAGCTCGAAAGTCCCGGCCGCGCCCCCTGAGGCTCCCCCTCCATCGAAACTTAGCCGTCGGGTGTCCCGGCCCTCGTGCCTCCCTCTGGCCTCAGGGTCTCCCTCTCCGCAGCCCGTACGATAAGGGCTTTCCCGCTTATCTGTTAATGGCTTCACGGGACACCCCTCCCTTCCCCACCCTCCCGATAGCACCTTCTTGGGATGCCTCAGCCCTGAGGAGGAGCTTCTGAGGGACGGAGGGGAGACTTCCGCGGGCGCGCTGCGAGGCAGTTTGGGACTTCCTAAAGATCCTGCCGCTGGCTGCCCTCTTTGTGGTGGAGGGCTGCGCTCCAGATGGGAAATGAAATGATGGGGAGGGCAAGGTGCCATCCCTCAGAGACTGCAGGGGAGGGGTTCAGAATGTTCCCAGGCTGTGTTGATTTTGCTCATCCAGGACCCGCACTTGGAGAAGGGAGGGAGTGGGATGTTGGATCCAGGAGCAGGTCCTGAAAGTCCCATCTTCCTGAGTCTGTTTTCCTGATGCCTTCCAGGAGCCCCCTGCCTTTTTTTATTTCATGGTCCACATGGCTTGCTTTTCTGTTCTGGTCGTCCATACAGACCATTCCTGTCCCCTGTTGGCTGCTGATTTGGGGTGTTTTCCTTTCTGACCTTGCTTGCAGTTCTGCTGGAGGCCACACTACCCTCCTGACCAACCCCTCCCCTTCTCTAAGTGGCTTCAGCTTGTACTCCCCAAATGTGCCCTGCTCTGTAAACCACTGGGCACTGGGGAGGGGCTCAGTTGGAGACAGCAGGGCTTCAGAAGCTATGCCAGAGTAGGTGGGGACAGAAGGACATCCACATAATGACCAGGGACATTTATGCCAGGGGGATTAGGAAAAGCACGCCAGGCATCCAAACTTGCATGTCTTCTTTTCTGCATGTGTGACCCAGACAAAGAGTTCCCAGGGGAAGGATGGAGGGTTTCTGAGGTGAGGATGGGTTTTCCTCAGATTGGTAGTCTCTGGGGAGATGTCCTTTACAAGGGCCTTATGCACTGGTCAGGATGGAGGCCGAGGGGGTACCCCAGCCTCTCTCGGTTGCCCTGACTTCCATAATGCCCTATGGCTGTCCAGTACCCCCAGCAGTGCCAGGTCCCAGCCCCGCCCCGGCTTCCTCCCCTCCCCTACCAAAACTTACCCATCCTGCAACCCCTCCTCTCAGGGCTTTGGCAAGAGACAGCCAGCTAATCTGATTCACTAATGTCTTACAGGAAATTCTATGAATTATTCAAGGCTCTGCACAGCTCTTGCCTTTTCTCTCACACCTTCTCTGATTGGCCAAGCTCTGACCTCTCCCTTTCTTGGACGAAGTCCACAGCTGGTAGCATCACTTGGCACCCATGCGTATTCCTTAGATCATGAACTCTTCTGTGTCTGTGACTTGTCTTCCCAGTGAGGTTTTGAACTCCCTGAGGCAGAGACCTTATCTTTTGCTTCTTGTGTGCTTCCCTTAGTAGCCAGTAAAATGATTAATTCACTCAGTATGTATTTCGAGTGTGCCACTCCGCGCCAGACAGGTGGTCCAGGTGCTGGGGATACAGGAGGAAGCGATACAGATGCTGAACTCTGACCTTGACATTCACCAGAGGAGGGCGCAGCAGGCCAGCGTCAGGTATGGCTGTGTGTGAACCTGGTTGGAGTCCCTCCACGGGAACACTGGCACAAAAGAAGGGGCCGAGGTAAAACAAGTCTTTGGGGGAATGATTCCCTTTAAAAGTGGATCTCTCTCTTCAGGTTGCCTCAAATATCAAAGAATTGCCAACACAATATTTATTCACAGATTTCCAAGCAACTCAGACGCATCCCTGTCCTCATGAACCTTCCATCTCAGGTCGGGGAGGAATAGGACCCCAAATAAACTGTAGCAGGCTGGGTGGTGCTATGGAGAACAGTGAGGCGGGCAGGGGGATGAGAAGTGTGAGAGAGGCAGTCCACAGTTTTTAAAAGGATAGGGAGGGAGCCCAGCCAAAGGAATGGGTCATTTGAGCCAAGATCTGAAGGAGATGAGGGAGGGGTGGAGCCAGGAAGGTGTCTAGGGTAGAGAGTGCCAGGCAGAGGGAAGAGCTGGGTCAAATCTCCTGGAAGGTTTGAGGAGCCTAGAGGAGGGCGGTGGGCTGGAGCAGACTGGGCAAGGGGCGGGGGGTGGGGAGGAGATGAGGTGTGAGAGGTGAAGGGGTCTTGTGAGTTCTTGCCTTATCCTCTGAGATGGGTGGTTTTGGAGGTTCCCAGGAGAGCACTGCCCTGATTTGACTGACCTTTTAAAGGAATCCCTTTGCTGCTCTGTGGAGGACAGGCTGTAGAGGTGAGGGGGTGTCAGGAGACCAGTGGGGAGGCAGTGATATCCAGGTGAGAGCCGCTGGGGGCCTGGACCAAGTGGTGTTGGCGTGATGAAAAGTCAGATTCTGTACATATTTAAAAACATTTTTATTGAAGTCCAGTTGATTGACAGTGTTAACTTCTACTGTACAGCAAAGTGACTCATTTATAATATAGATTATTTTCCATTATGATCTCATCACATGATATTGAATATAGTTCCCTGTGCTTTATAGTGGGACCTTGTTGTTTAACCCTCCCGTATATAATAGTTTGCATCTGCTCATCCCAAACTCCAGTCTCTCCATCCCTCCCTGATGCCCCCCTGCCCACCCCGTGGCAACCACAAGTCCATTCTCTATGTCTGGGAGTCTGTTTCTGTTGCATAGATAGGTTCATCTTTGTCTTTAGATTCAGATTCCATACATGTTTTAACGATAAAGCCCACAGCATTTCCTCACAGGTTAGCTGTGAGAGGTGAGTGAGAGGACCAAGCGATTGGAAGGAGGGATTAGCTGGATGGAGAGAGGACTTCAAGAAGAGCAGGAGCTCCGCTGGGAATGTGCTGAATCCAAGTGGAGACGCGGAGTGGGTGGTTAGATTACGACTCGAGTTTGGGGGAAGAGGGACAGAGGAGGTGGAGGCGGAAGTTATCAGTGAACTTACAAGTGGTGCTTTGAACCCATGCTGTGTGGCCAAGATGACCAAGGGCCTGAGTGCTGGTGGAGGAGAGAGGATGGAGCTGGAGGCTGGGGACGGGGAGCCGTCTGAGTGGGTCCTCACCGCAGGCCCTTCTCTCCCCTTCCTGAGGCTGCACCATTGCCTTCAAAGCCCAGCTCCGCTGCTTGCTGGCTCTGTGTCCTTGGCCAGATCATTGCCCTCTGCAATCTGCCCTCCTGCAAAAACAGGGGAGACTTAGAAAATTAAATAATATGTGAAAACATTAGAAGCAAAATCCTGCTAGCTGTCATTATTGTTACTGTGGACTATGTCGTGCTGGTGATTCCAAAGGGGAAACCCCAGGCTCCTGTCCTCAGGGAACTCATGGTATAGACACCGCAAGGAGCCTCAGAGGAGACGTGGCCTCGGGAAAGGCCAGGACCAGGTGCTGCGGGAACGCGGGGCTGGGTGGGTCGGGGGACGCCGAGGGCGGGAGGGCACTGGCCAAGGAAGGCTTCACCTCAGCAGGGGCTGAGGATAAAAGAATGAAAGAATGGAGGGGCTTGGAGGGGTAGCGGTGGGGCGGCTGCTGGGACCACTCTGTGGAGGCGAGAGGTTTAGCACAGTTGGGGCAGGGAGGTTGTGAGGCTGGCTCTGGTGAGGTCAGATCACAAAAGGCCTTGTTGGCCAATCCAAGGAGGGGAGGAGCAGAAGGAGGCTTTGGAATTAGTTCTGTGACTTGAGACAGACTAATGTTCAAACCCAGTTTCCTCTTCTATAAAATAGTGCTCATGACTAGCCCCCTGCGGGGAGTTGGTGAGAATTCTGAGGCGGAGGTTGTGAAGTGCTGAGACAGAGTTGGCCTCTGAGATGGTGGCTGGTCGTCGTCACCATCATTGTGTTAGAGCCTTGTGTGACGTTGAAGAATGTTAAATGTGGGGATGGATGGATGGATGGGTGGGTGGGTGGGTGTCCTCCAGAGACTTGGGATTAACCCCAGCCAGGATGGAGGGGAGGAATTTCAGGCCCAGGGTGACCACAGCAGAGGGTCTGACAGAGGCTGGGAAGGTGCAAGGTCTGTTGTCTTGTCTTGGAGACTCAGAGGCTGTCCCCTAGTTTGGTGTCTCATAAGCGTTTCTCACCGGCTTGTTTCTGGTCTCTCTCTGCCTCTGCTTCTTACTCCGTTTGTCTTTCTGACTCTGCCTTTTCTGTCTCTCTGTGTCTCTCTGAGTCTCCTGTCTCTCGGTCCCCTTCTCTCTCCCTCCTCCATCTGGTCTGGGTGGGATCTCAGGGCCTTGCCAGGAGTTACGTGGGCAGTGTGTGCCAGCGCAGACTGGCTGCAGACCCCCAGGACGCAGCTCCAGCTCCATCAGGGGAGGGTGGTGGCAGATGGCATGTGCCTCTGAGCTTTTTGTGGGGGCTCCCCCACCCCCACCCAGGGGACCTCGCCTTTTAACAGTGCTGCCCAGAAAGGGGATGACTCGATGGTACGGGATTATCAGTGATGGAGAGAGAGGTTTCTTTCTTTTTTTTTTTACAGCAAGGTGATTCCATTTTACATGCATGCATTCTTTTTTCTTTTAACATTCTTTTCCATTCCAGTAACTGGATACTGAATGTAGTTCTCTGTGCTGTTCAGTAAAACCCTGTTGCTTATCCACTCCATATATAAAAGTTTACATCTGCTAACCCAGCCTTCCACTCCGTCCCTCGAGCGGTCTCTTTGGAGGCCGTCCTGGTGCCTGGGGCCGCCTGGGCAGGTGGGGGTCTTCTTTCTGCTGACTGGCTGCCTCGTCCCGCAGGTTGGTGGATGACCGCTGTGTGGTGGAGCCCGCGGCTGGTGACCTGGACAACCCGCCTAAGAAGTTCCGAGGTGAGTCCTCTGCACCCCCCGCTGACTCTCCTGCCCCGTGGCGTCCTGGGCGTGGACGCAGCCCGGGCCCAGCGGGTGGGTCAGGCCGGGCGCCCGCAGCCCTCGTGTCTGTGGAACCCCCGTCGGCCGAGGACGCCATCTTGTCAGGGTGGCCTCTCTCTCCACTTTCATGGGGGCACGCGGTGCTTCTCAGGGGCGCACCACCTCTGGCCGGGGGCCTGTCCTCCCCTGACCTCCCCGCACCGTCCGGGCTCTGTGCGTGACTGGGGACCTGCTCAGGCCAGAGGAGGCCCGGCCGGGGGCCCACGTCCCCTCCTCCCTCCTCCCGCCCCAGGCGGCGCGGGGGACTCCTGCCTGAGGGGGCTTGTGGTGCGGGCTCTGGCTCTGCTGTGTGACTCTGGGCGTCTGCCTCCCGGCTCTGTGTGCCCTGTGGTCCGTGGGCGCCTCCGCCCGCCCCGCAGGCCTGGGGTTGAAACCCTGCTGCCCCGAACCCTGCTGCCCCGGTGCCCAGCAGGGGAAGCTGTCATCGGTGACTCCCTGTGAGGCTGAGGCAGGCAGACGGATCCTGGGTGTGGTGGGCAGGGTGGGAGCGGGCCAGGACACGCCGGGCGGTGCCGCCTGTCTGCCCGCGTGGCTGCTCCTGGGGGAGAGGTCAGCTGGGATTGTCCCGAGAGGGATGCGGTTGAGGGAGGGGGCAGGATTCAAGAGGGCCCTGTGGCCTCCTGGGCATCTCTGCCGGGGCCTTGCCCATCCGTCGGAGTACGGAGACAGAGGGGGTCCCCCCAGGCCACGGGGGGCCCACATCTGCTGTTCTGCTTCTATCTGTGCCTGAGTGGGCTCTTAGGTCGGGGTGTGCCTGGCCACATGTCCCCTGTGTCTAGCCCCGTCTGGTCACACTCCCTCACCTTTTCCCCGACCCCGGACCCCTCCCCGGTTCCCACCAGCGCCGCCGGTGTTCTTTATCGGCCTTGCTCCTGATAAACGTGGACGGCTCAGGGTGCGCATGCGGGCCACCTGCTCGGACCACCCTGGTCCATGAAGTCGGGGTGGGGGGGCAGTTAGGGTGAGGGCGGGCACACGGGCACGTTCCTGGAGCCGGAAAGAGGACAGCTGGCACTTCTGCTCTGGCTGAGGGCTTCGCGTGAGTTCTTAGGGAGAACTTAGGGCTGGAGGGCTTGGTGAGGGTCCCGAGGCTGGGCTGTGAGGGGCTGGGGGGCGGGGTCCGGGGCCGACAGGAGAAGACAAGGTGGCGGTGTGTGGAGTCAGCTGTGTGGCGAGGTGGGCGGTGGTGACGGACAGTGGGGTGTGGTGGACCAACGCTTGCCCTGGAGTTCCCGGAGACAGAGTTTGGGGCCAGTTTGTGACAACAAAACCTCTACTTAGCAGAACAAGTGCTCCTTTGACTTCTTGCCCTCCTCCCGCCCCCTCCTTTCTCTTCCTCCCTATAGTCCCAAAGCCCGTGAGCAGGGCCCCCCCAGCCTCGGGGGCTGCCCCATGATCCCCGGAGACACCCGGGGGGCTCAGCCTCCAGCCTCCTTCCTGCCCCCTCTGCCCTTGGCCTGGGTGTCGGGGTGAGGCGGGCAGAGGCCCCTCCGGACCCCCTGGGGCCCTGTGTGGACCTGAGAAGAAGCCCACTCTCCGGGACAGGGCAGGAGTCCGTGCGACCCCCTGGCTGGCGGGTGTTCGCTGGAGTGTGAGAACCTGGGGTCAGAGACGTGGGCACAGACCTTCCCAGCTTCGAGACCACAGTCCAGGGGAGAGAAAGGCCGATCCTGGCCCCCAGCCCGGGAGCCTGGTCTCTCACTGTTCTGTGTTTCTCCCCAAAACAGCCCTGGAGGGAGACCCCCCCGCCCAGGGTGTGGGGGCTGCGGCAGGCATCTAGAACTTGCCCAGAGCTCTCAGGGATGGCTGGCCATGTCCTGAGGCCGCCGGGGGTGGGCCTCTCCGTGGCTGGGAGCTGTGTCTCGCCCTCTCTCCCCACGCGGCGGGGTCCCCCTTCCCCTGCCGACCCTGGAGGTCCCCAGGCGGGTCGGCCAAGCCTGTGAAGCCGCCGCCCGGCCTCCATCGGCCTCTGGTTAGCTCTCTGCTTGTGGTCTCAGCTCCGGTACCTCCCAGGGCCGTCCCAAGCCCCGACACGCTCAGGAAATTCTTTCCGGAGCTGGCAGGGCCCCGGGAGGCCCAGGCTGCGGGCGCCCCAGTGTGTCGGGTACCACACGCCAGCCCGGCCTCCATGGCCTCCGCTTCGCTGCGGGGGCCTCAGGTTATGGCTCCCCCGAGTCCTGCTCTCCCTCTGGGCCGGGTCTGGGCAGGGCCCGTCCCACAGCCCTCTTCTCCTCCACGCTGGCGCGGGAGGCCCAGTGCAGAAGGACGCGCCTCCTTGTCTCCCTGGGAAGCTCCGCGCTCACATCCCTGCTACGGCAACCCCATGAAGAGTGTAGGGGTCACCTACCCCATCCAGTGGGGGGCAGGTGCGGGGCTGGATGAGGGGACTTCCAGTTCACACTGGGTGCTTCACACTGGGTGCCCTCCGCCCCCAGCCTCAGGCCTCTGCTCTCCCTGACCATCTTCCAAGCCCGGTTCACTGTTACTTGTATTGTGATTAAGATCCATTTCAACTACTAAAAAGAGCACGTAAGCAAAAATAACACACATCGGTGTACCCACGACTGAGCTGTCTCAGATCCTTTCTGCCATGGTTATTTCAGGTCCTCTGCATTCCTAAAGAGACAGCATCTTATGCCGAAGCCCCCTGCGTCTTCCCCAACTGCTCCCCCTTCCCCCTCCCCAGAGGCAGACACTCTCAGAAAGTGGGGTACCTCATCCAGGGGCCGGCTTTTATGCTTTTGCTACTAATCTGTAGAGACATTTCTTCGAGTTATATAGGGTATTCTTTTCCATTTTTCCGACCCCATATGTTAAAGGTAGCCTTCTGTACAAATCTTCCTGCAGTTTTTTTTTCATGCCGCACTGTCTTTGGGGATTTATCTGTGTTGATCCCTGTGGCTGTAGTTCATCTGTTTAATTGCTGCGTAATACTCCACTGGGGGAGTCAGCTGCAGTCCTTTATTCGGTTCTGTTGTGAGGAGCCTTTGCTTCATTTGCAGTTTTTGACAGTTGCCAACAATGCTGCAGTGGGCACCTGGTGCACACGTGTCTCCTGGGCTCGCGGGCAAGGGTTTCTCGGTGTGTTCCGAGGCGGGTGACCCCGGTGGGGGGCCTCTGTTCATCTCTCTAAGAACAGCCTTCCTCGGGGGCTGTGCGCGTTCACCCCGGCTCACCCCCGACACTGTGGCTGCCCTTTGCTGCAGCCCCATCCTGGTTTGGTCCCACTGAAATGTCTTCCAGCCCGCTGGGTGTGAAATGGCATCTCACTGTGGTTTTAATTTGCATTCCTCTGACTACTAGTGAGACAGAACATCTTTTCATATGTTTATGGGGTACTTAAAATTTTACTCTTCATCTTTTCTGTTTTTCCTTCTTGTAAAAGGAATACAAATACAGACTCTAGGATCCAGATGAGAGCACTGGTGCCCCCACCCCACCCTCTCCTGTCCCCATTTCCAGGGACTGCCCTACTGGAGAATCCAACTAGGTAATTTATTCATTCGGTTACACCTCAGAACACTGTGCAGACATCCATCAGGGCTTGCTCTCACGCCCTCTTCCATCTCCATTGTTGTTCCTGTAGGTAACCACTTTGTTCAGTGTCTTATGCATCCTCCAGTGGTTCTTGCAAATGCAAACATATATTTAGACTTCCCCCCTTTTTCATACTGTTTTTTGGGGCCATACCCACGAGGCATTGGTTTCCTAGTTCCTCAGCCAGGGATCAGGGGTCAAAGCCATGTCACTTGCAGTCAAACACTAGACCACGAGGGAAGTCCCTAATTCTATATAGTCTGTTCTGTATCTTTGCTCTTTCTACTTAGTGAGTCTTGCTGTGGATAGATCCTACTGGAGACCTTCTATATTCAGTTCAGTTCAGTTCAGTCGTTCAGTCGTGTCCGACTCTTTGCTACCCTATGAACCACAGCACACCAGGCCTCCCTGTCCTTACCAACTCCTGGAGTCCACCCAAACTCATGTCCATCGAGTCGGTGATGCCATCCAACCATCTCATCCTCTGCTGTCTCCTTTTCCTCCTGCCCTCAATCTTTCCCAGCATCAGGGTCTTTTCAAATGAGTCAGTTCTTCGAGACAGGTGGCCAAAGTATTGGAGTTTCAGCTTCAACATCAGTCCTTCCAATGAATACCCAGGACTAATCTTTAGGATGGACTGGTTGGATCTCCTTGCAGTCCAAGGGACTCTCAAGAGTCTTCTCCAACACCACAGTTCAAAAGCATCAATTCTTGCGTGCTCAGCTTTCTTTATAGTCCAACTCTCACATCTGTACATTAGTACTGGAAAAACCATAGCCTTGACTAGACGGACCTTTGTTGATAAAGTAATGTCTCTGCTTTTTAATATGCTGTCTAGCTTGGTCATAACTTTCCTTCCAAGGAGTAAGCGTCTTTTAATTTCGTGGCTGCATTCACCATCTGCAGTGATTTTGGAGCCCAAAAAAATAAAGTCAGCCTTGAACTCTCTTTCCTCCCCCCCTTTTTTTTTCTTTTAAAAACTCATTTGTAAAAAACAAACAAACAAAAAAACTCATTTGTATTCATATTCCTGGACAACTGTGAAAACTGTTCCTATAGATGATCTAGTTTTAAGCATTTCAAAAATATTTATTTTTTAATTGTGGTGAATAGCTACACAAACTTTACCGTCTTATTCATTTTTAAGTGTATCATGTAGTGTACTGTTCAGTCACTAAGTTGTGTCTGATTCTGTGACCCCATGGACTACAGCACGCTAGGCTTCCCTGTACTTCACTGTCTCCCGGAGTTTGCTCAGTCTCATGTCCATTTAGTCGGTGAGGCCATCAAACCATCTCAACCTCTGTCATCTCCTTCTCCTCCTGCCTGCAATCTTTCCCAGCATCAGAGTCTTTTCCAGTGAGTTGGTTCTTCACATCAGGTGGCCAAATCATGGGAGCGTTAGCTTCTGCATCAGTCCTTCCAATGAATATTCAGGGTTGATTTCCTTTAGGATTGACTGGTTGGATCTCCTTGCTGTCCAAGTGACTTTCACGAGTCTCCTCCAGCACCACAATGCGAAAGCATCAGTTCTTCGGCACTAAGCCTTCTTTATGGTCCAACTCACATTTGTACACGGGTACTGAAACGACCATAGCTTTGACTATATGGACCTTTGTTGACAAAGTGTACAGGTCATAGGAATTCCATGGCAGATCAGTGGTTAGGACTCTGTGCTTTTATTGCTGAGGGCCCCTGTTGGATATCTGGTTGGGAAACTAAGATCCTGCGAGTTGCATGGCCTGGCCAAAAGAAAAAAAAAGTGTATAGGTGTATGGTCAGTGGCATTAAGCGCTCTCTCATCAGCCATCACCACTGTCCATCCACAGAACTGCTTTTCCTTTGGTAAAAATGAAGCTTTATATCCGTTAAATAATAACTCCCCCTTCACACCCCATTCCCCTCACCCCACCATCCGACTTCCTGTCTCTATGAATCTGATTAGTCTAAGTACTTCACATGAGCAGCATCATACTGTATTTGTTCTTTGGGGACCGGCATATCTCTCTTAGCCTAACCGGTCCAAGGTTTACCCAGGTTGCAGCCTGGATTTCTGGCCCTCCCCCGCCACGGCGCCACAGCCGCCCTCGCGGGGCTCCCCTGTAATTTATGTAACTAGTCCCCTTCGACGGGCGCATGGCCTGAGACCAGTCTCGACCATTCTCGACAGTGTTGCTGCAAGACCCTTGTCTCTCGTCACATTTTTTAAAACGGAGGTTTGTTGATTTATTTAGTTTTGGCTGCGCTGGATCTTGTTGCTGCACAGGGACTTTTCTCCAGTGGCGACACGGGGACTCTCGTTGTGGTGGCTTCTCTTGTTGGGGAACAGAGGCTCTCGGGAGCCCAGGCTTTGCTGGTTGTGGCATGCAGGCTCCGTTGCCCCATGGCATGTGGAATCTTCGCAGACCAGGGATCAAACCCGTGTCCCCTGCGTTGGCAGGCGGATTCCTGACCTCTGGACCACCGGGGAAGCCCTCTCGTCGCTTTGTACAACTGTGACTGTGCCGTAGGAATGCAGGTGGTCGCGGCTGTTGTTTAAGGACCAGTGGCGAGATTGCTGAGTCCCAGGGAGGGGACGTCTGTGGGTTCTGATCCAGACTGCAAATTTGCTCCCCGCTGGGATGGTCCCGTTTAGTGCCTCCCGCAGCGGTGTAACCAGAGAAGGCAAACCCATTCACCCTGTCCATCATTTCTTCTGCTGGCTACCCCAGGTCACCAAATGTTGTGCTTATTCCAGGAGAGGTTTGCTCACTTGGCCCATCCCTCCACTTTCTGCCCCCACCTCCCCCCAGCAGCATCCTGTGGCTGGTGTAGATTCTCCACTGACTGTCACCTTTATAAACCTGAGTATCACGGTCACACCTTTATTTCTCATCCCGTCAGCTCCTACAGTGCTCTGCCCGGCATGCACCTTCTACCAGCCACGCACCCTGTAAGTTTCACATAGTTAAGGCTGAATAAGCTTTGCGTTCTCTTCTGTAACGGCAGTGGAGTCTTCAGTGTTCTGTAAGTTGAGTCTAAAAGTTAAAGATTAGAAACAGGTGTTTACATGATTTATGCAGAGTTTATGCATAATTGTGTTTGTGTAACTTTATTCCCTGTGCTTTGTTCTCATCTCAAATCCCCTGCTAGTGTTTTTCAACCTTGGTTGAGCAGAAGAACCACTTGGGATTGAGGGTGTGGGTGGGGTGTGCCTTTAAAAATGCTAGGCTTCATCCACTGCCCAGCTCTATGGGGGACCTGAGAGTTTGTGTTTTTTTAAATCTCCCAACTCCCCTGTATGATTCTACACAGTGGTTTTTGGAGTGTTATATACCATAATCAGGAGGAGAAGGGGATCACAGAGGACAAGATGGTTGGATGGCAACCCTGACTCAATGGACATGAGTTTGAGCAGGCTCCAGGAGATGGTGAAGGACAGGGAAGCCTGGCGTGCTGAAGTTCATGGGGCTGCAAAGAGTCGGACATGACTGAGTGACTAAACAACACCAACAGTCAGTTTCCAGGAATGTCAGTTGATTTTGTTTAATAAATGACTGTCCTCTTGTCTGCAGCCTCACCAGCCCTACGCCCGGCACCCCTGGTCCATGCCCAAGCACACAGTCCTTACTGTAGGAAGCCTCCCTGGACCCCGACTTTCCTTTGGCCTTTGATGCTGCTGCTCCTGTGTGGGTCCAATCCCCTGCTGCCCTTACACCTTTCCTTCTCTCCGCCCTTCTGCCCTGAAGTCTGGTGAAAAGGAAGGTGCTGGCCCCTCCTGGGTTTGGGCAGGGCCACCTCTGGGCAAAGAGCGAAGCAGAGTGGAAGCATGGAGATGTGCACCGGGGTGAACCTCAAGCATTAATTTATTTATTCATTTTACTTTTTGCTGTGAGGGGTCTTTGTTGCTGTGCACAGGCTTTCTCTAGTTGTGGTCAGTGGGGGCTACTCTCTAGCTGCAGAGCACAGGCTCTCAGGCACGTGGGCTTTATTAATTGCGGCTTGAGGGCTCAGGAGTTGTGGTACATGGCCTTAGTTGCCCTGTGGCATGTGTAATCTTCCTGGACCAGGAATCGAACCGATGTCTCCTGCATTGGCAGTCAGATTCTTAACCACCAGACCACCAGGGAAGTATCCCAGAAACATTTTAGTGGGCTCAAATCATTTATTCATTCAATAAGCAATTTTTTTACTTGCATTTCTCCTCTGTTTTTTAAACTGTTTTAAAAATTGATGTGTAGTTAGTTTATAGTGTTGTGATAGTTTCAGATGTATAGCAAAGTGATTCAGTTATATATACTTATATATATGTATGTATGTATGTATTTATGTATGGGTTTCCCTCATGGCTCAGACAGCAGAGAATGTGCCTGCAATGCAAAAGACCTGCGTTCAACCCCTGGGTTGGGAACATGCCCTGGAGAAGGGCATGGCAACCCACTCCAGTTTTCTTGCCTGGAGAATTCCATGGACAGAGGAGCTTGATGGGCTACAGTCCATGGGGTCGCAGAGTCGGACACGACCGAGTGACTAACACTATATGCTATGTGTATGTATATGTATTCTTTTTCAGATTCTTTTCCATTATAGATTGTCGCAAGATACTGAATATAGTTCCCTTATCCAGTAGACCCTTGTTATTTGTCTGTTTCTGTGTATAGTAGTGTGCATATGCTAATCCCAATCTCCTAGTTTATCTCTCCTCCCACCCCAGCCCTCACTCACCCCTTTTGGTGACCGTAAGTTTGTTTTCTGTATCTGTGGATCTCTTTCTGTTTTATTTTTTTATTTTTATTTTTTTCTTTATGTTTTATAAATAAATTCATTTACATCACTTTTTAGATTCTGTATATGTGATATCATATGGTATTTGTATTTCTCTTTCTGACTTCACTTAATATGATAATCTCTAAGTCCATCCATGTTGGTGTAAACGGCATTTTTTTTTTTTATTGCTGACTAATATTCCATTGTATATATATACTACACCTTCTTTAGCCATTCACGTGTAGATGGACATTTAGGTTGATGCTGTGTCTTGGCTATTGTAAATAATGCTGCTGTGAACATTGGGGTGCATATATCTTTTTGAATTAGAGCTTTCTCCTAAATATGCCCAGTAGTGGGATCAACAGGCATTATATGTTATGTATTGTGGGCAAGGCTCTAAGGGAGGATCTGTGTAAGAGAAAAAGACAAATTTGACAAGTTCTAGGTAGCAAGTTTCCAAGAAAGATAAAGAGGAAGCGGGAGCAGGGAGGGATCACTTCTGGCGTCAAGTCTCTGCTGGGATGCTCAGGGCAGCGTATGTTCTTCAGATCCAGGTCTGACCCCTTGTGGGCCGTTAAGTCCCTGTCATGGGGTCAGCCATCCTTCAAAGAATGCGATAGAATAGCATTAGGATGCATCTCCTGATCCATCCAGTGAGTTTTAAACGTGAAGCTTTTTTATTTCTAGAAATTCTGTTTGGTTCTTTTTCTGCTGTGTCATATTTTATAGTTTCCCGTTTCTTGCAGAGACCCTCAAGCTCTTCTTTCATTGATTTAAGCAGAGTTTTATGGTGGTGGCTGTGTTTGAGTCTCCTCGGGTCTGTTTCTAGTGTCTTGTTTTGGGCTTGTTTTCTCTTGTGGCGTCTGGTTCCCAGGAATTCCTGGTTATCTTTGACTGTATATGGGTCATTGCATTTGAACATCTGGTCTGAGGGGCTATAGACCAAAATGATGGTATCTTCCTCCCGAGAAGGTGTGTATATCCTGTCCTCAGATTTCTGGGGACCCCGCCTGCCCAAGACGCGAGCCTGAAGCCAAGCTTGAGTTTGGGGTTTCTGGCACCATCCAGGGGACTCCGTGGGGCCCTAGTTCCAGGAAGGAGATGTTCTCGGGGGTCAGCCTATGCTAGGGGTGTAGCCCTTTGAGGGTCCAGCTTTTAAAGGGAGGGTCTCCTGTTATACTTCCCACCTTCCCTGGACCTGGGCTTGAATACCTGCCTTGTCACCTGGCAAAGCCGTCCAGATGAGTTCGTTTTCTCTGGACTCAACAAATGCCTGGTAAAGTTGCTTGGGTGTTTACATACCTCCTTGGTTCCCCTTTCGATCTTCTGTTCTGGCTGGATGACCCCTCACTCAGTTCTTGGCTTGTGCTAAAGTTGCTTCAGTTGTGTCCGACTCTTTGTGACCCTGCAGACCATAGCCCGCCAGGCTGCTCTGTCCATGGGGTTCTCCAGGCAAGACTACTGGAGTGGGTTGCCATGCCCTCCTCCGGGGATCTTCCCCACCCAGGGATTGATCCTGCGTCTCTTACGTCTCTTGCATTGGCAGGCAGCTTCTTTACCACTGAGCCACCAGGGAAGCCCCTCTCGGTTCTCTAAGAAGTCTTAAAATAATACACGTTTGAAAAATCTGGTTGTTTTCATTGTTTTCTGGTGAGGTGGGACCAGAATGGATTATAACCAGGGTTCTCTGCCCTGTCAGGCCTAGAGCCTACTCATCACCACCAGGGACAGGAAGTCCCCATTTGTTTCATGAAACGGTGACCTCACAATCTCTTTCCTCCGTGAGTCAGGTCAGAAGAGTGAGAACTCTGCTTTCAGGCACCCACGGCAGCGTCTGTCTCCCCTCCATTTCTCCTCTCTGCTTTGGGTGTGGCGGGGGTCAGCTGGGTGGGGAGGGGCGGGTTGCACCCCATCACCAGGGCTTGCTGCCCTCCCCGGCTCCAGGCTCACTCAGGGCCTGGCCTGCCCCCTCCTGTCTAAGTAGACCAGCCAGCCAGACTCAGAGCCTCCCTTTAATATTATAAAGTGGAATTAAAAAACAATACAATCTATTCATATGCATATTTATGTAATATAAAATGGGGGTGTCTAGGGCCAGGATCTGAGTGAGCCTGGAGCCTGGGGGGCGGGGCGGTGGGGGAGGAGGGTTTGCGGGTAGGGAACAGGGACAGTGTAATGCCCCAAGCATGACTGAGAAAAAGATGGACAACAGTGATAAGCAAGTAACACACAGATTTTAGAAGGAAATCTTGGGCACAATTAGAAGACTCCAGGCAGCAGTCAGAGCTGGCCTCTGACACGGCCACAAACATAGGTGGTGGGTGCAGCCATGTGATACCTCCTCTGAAACAGCACAAATCTCCCTGTGAGGTTTGAATAACAAAGGACAACACAGATCCCTGTTTGTATTGGAGTTGCATTCCTGGAAAAGACAGTGTTTGCTAAAAGCATACAAAAAAGACTGCTTCTGTGCACCACGCGGCCCAGAGCGCGCCGCAGGCATCCACCTGTGAGCGGGCGGACCCCTTTGTGTTAGGAGCGCTGGCGCCTAGCATCCCTTGTCCTGCCCCCTACAGGCTAGCTGTGACCTCACTGGTTGGGAACAACAAAATCACCCCTCCCATTTCTAAAACAACCCAACTCCCCAACTCTACGAACTTATGTGATGACAGGGGACCATAGAGCCCTGAACACTCACTCATTTAGCCTGGGAAAGCACGGAGACTTCCTGGGAGGGGTGACACCCAGCTTCTTGAAGGTTTGGCAGAACCTGTGAAGACATGCTCTGTGCGAAGAAATTGAGTGTTTCCGAAGTGATGCCCTCTCACGCTGGTGGCACCAGGGTGGGCAGACTAGGGCAGCCTTGTTGGCTGCATCTGCTTGTGGAATTGTCTTTTCCCCCCTGCTTTCAAGGAAGTTCTGTGTTCTCTGAACTTTGCCTCACTTGGTTTCCCTTCCTGATGACCAGGGGCCTCTGCCTGCTTGTGGGCTAGGCAGAAACCCCAGTTTTGTTTTTGGTTTCCAGCGGCTGTCGGACTAGCTTTGACCAGAGTGGGGACATAACCTTCCCTTAGAGGGTAGAGGGAGGGGCCTGTGGTGGGGGCGCCCCGACTCTGTGATCTGCCTCCCCGGGGGCCCTGTCTGGGTTCCCAGCACAACTGTCTTCCTCCTGTATTGCTGCTGGTCAGGGAGGCACAGCACTGCAGCTGGAGAGGGGTCTTAGAGGCCATGAGCTCAGTTCTCTGCTTTCCTGGGATTCCCTCCTGCGACAGAGAGCTCACTGCCTCACAACACAGCCCACGGTATTGTCAGACAGGCGCTGTCCCCATGCCAGCATTTCACAGCACCCCAAATCCTGTCTCTTCTCACCGCACTTCAGGGTTTTCCAGCTCATGCCTCCTTTTCATAGGTAGAAAAATCTTAACACTCTTTCTGGAGTTTGGGCTTATGAAAATCATTGACGTTGTATCTATTTCCAAAATAAAACCCAGCTAATAAAGAACTTATTTCTGGAATTTTAATTGGCTCTGTCCTAGGTTGAATTCTCTAGAAGCAGAGCCTCAAAGGGAGAATTATGAAGAAGGGGTCCCAGGCAGAGTATCAGGGAGCCCCCCTCCTACAGGCCAGGGACGAGCCGAGCAAGGAGGTGGTTTCAGGGGAAGACAGGCCTCAGGTTGATCCCACAGGGACCACCAGACAGTCTCCTCCTCCTGCCGCGGGATGGAGGCCACCTCTGCTGGGGGGGTGGGGGGGGATGTATTGATGACTTCCCAGGGAACTGTGGGGAAGATAGTGGTGGTCCAGAGAGGAATGCTGCTGTGAACTGTCGGCCGCCAGAGTACAAAACGTGGAGCCAGACCGGGCACAGGAGTGGGGTTTTAAGGGCTTCTGATAAGCCTCCCGTGGGGAAGCGGGCATGCGTCCGCCCCCAGGTGAGGGGCCGGTGCTTCCCAGCCCCTCCGTCCTACTCAGCACGATCCAGGGTGCTTCAGGTTCTCCGGGGGTCTTCCGACGCTGCCTCTTCACCCCGGTGGGGCCAGGGGCAGTGGTGGGGGGCAGGGCAGAGGCGGGGTATATGGGCAGGGCTGCAGGCTGGGGTCTTCCCGGAGCCCCGCATGAACCGATCTCCCTCTTTCTGCCCCCCAACCCCCCAGACTGCCTCTTCAAGGTGTGTCCCATGAACCGCTACTCAGCCCAGAAGCAGTACTGGAAGGCCAAGCAGACCAAGCAGGACAAGGAGAAGATCGCTGACGTGGTGCTGCTGCAGAAGTTACAGGTGTGGGCGTGCGGGTGTCCACTGGCCCGTGTGTCTCACGAACCCGGGCACACGCACAGGGCTGCCACTCATCAGGGCCGACAGGGCCTAGTGGCCGAGTCCTGAGGTTTGACCCATCAGGCCAGAGACCTATGTGTGTCGCTGTGAAGGAGGTGGGGGGTCTGAGCCCGGCCAGAGGCCCACTCATCCACCCCTCTGTGCCAGTTGGAGGCAGGTGTCTTCTCCTCCAAGCCAGTGCAGCCCTGTCCCAGGACCCGTGGCACAGTGAGCTGTGGACTGCCTTCAGCGGGTCTTAGCTAGGTCTTCAGCGGGACATCGTAGTGCAGTGAGAAACCTGGGCAACTGTACATGGAGTTACTGTGGCTTCTAGAGAAGTGCTTTCAGTGAACCTGATTTGAGAACTAGTCTTAACCTCTCCCTCATTCTGTAGAGTTGGAGCCTGGGGCCGTTTGAGGGGACTAGGCTGTTGGGGCCATCCTACGAGTTGGCATGGGGCTTAGATGGTCCCTGGGTCTCTGGCCGATGTTGTTGCGTGGGGCCCAGCTGTGGCTCTCTAGGCCTGGCATTCACATCCTGGCTAGTTCTCTCCGGACCGAGCTCAGGGCTCCCAGCCCAGTCCCCGTAGAAGCGAGTGGGAGGCTTACCCAGGGTCAGCAAGGTTGTAGCATGCTGCTGGGACCCTCCCCTGGGCCTGGAGCCCCAGCCCCTCCCACCACCAGGCCGGCCTTGCTTCCAGTATCGCCTTCCCCCAGGAGGTGGGTGTGAAATGGGGAAGAGGGCCCGCCCCGCAGCTGTGAGCCATGCTGGAGAGGGGGCTGGGTGTGCGCTGCTGAGCTGTTTTACCCGAGACCGTCTTCACCCCCGCTGGGGGCTGTCGCGAGCTTTTTCCCTGCTGCTGCCCTGCTGCCGCATGCCCAGGCTGGGCTGTAGGTCTGGCAGGGTGTGGGGCATTCACGTGTGGGCAGATCCTCAGCACCACACGTGCTCACACAGCCAGGCACTGAGGTTTGTGCAAAGTCACGTGGTACCTGGCACGGTGCCCCGCAGACACCTTCCCACTAGCTTCAGGCCTGAGGCCCAGATAACGGGACTGAGGAGGTGGAAGGGGCAGAGGGACCACTGCTTTAAGGAGAGCTGGTCTGATGGAGGAGATAGCGCCGCCCCCCCACCAGCAGGACCCCCCCGCCCCAAGTCTGATGCAGGAGGCATGGTGTATCCTTAGGCAGCTTCCAGGCTCATGGGACAGAAGAGCCTAAAAAGGTGTCCTTAACGGGAGGCAAACCAAATCCTGGAGGACCGGAGCTGGATCCTTCAGAGTTGGCTGTGGCCCGTCAGGGAAGGCTCCCTGGAGGCGGTGGGCCGGGAGCACACGCAGTGCTGGGGAGGGAGAGTCTCAGAGGAGAGGGAGGAGGAGGAGGAGAACATGGTGCCCAGCATACCTGCAGGGCTGGGCCAGGGGTCCTGAGTCGGGGCCCCAGGACTCTGGTGTGACGGGGGAGGAGGCCCAGCCTTAGGTTATCTGCTGGGGGTGTCGGGGCTGTAGGGGGCTCAGGGGTCTGTTGGCTGCCCCCTGCCCCAGAGTGAGGTGGTGGGAAGGGGGCAGAGAGGAGGGGCCTAGTGCCCCGGGCTGCCTGCTGGGTGCCCAGGCTGCCCCTCTGCACTCTGAGCCTCATTCTCCCATAGCAGCAGGAGGAACAGGGCAGATGGCCTGGGGTGGGCGGGGGTGGGTCCCTCTGGGTGCAGTGGCAGGGCCTATGGGTTCGGGGGTTTGGGGGGCCGCCCTCCACTGCAGCCTGTGTCTGTGCAGCATGCGGCCCAGATGGAGCAGAAGCAGAACGACACGGAGAACAAGAAGGTGCACGGGGACGTCGTGAAGTACGGCAGCGTCATCCAGGTGCGGGCGGGCAGCTGCGGGCTGGGGCTCCCCCCGGCCGGCCTGTGGGACGACTGCCCGCCCGCCTCTGCTGTGCCCGGTGCCTCTGAGCCGTGTCCACGGGGGTGTGTGTGTGTGTTCAGCACGGTGGTCGCCAGCGCAGGGCCTGGAGCCCCGGGGGCCGGGCTCACGTGCTTCTGTGGCCTGGGCGAGTCGCTTCCCCTCTCTGGGGCTCTCCTTCCCCAGCCGGACAATCAGGCCAGCGATAGTAAATACTTTTGTCCAGCTGTTCCAGGGTTACGGGAGCTAATACGAATACGGTGTTTAGAGCAGCGCTTTTTTGTGTGATCACCTGGGTGCCAGACTGGGTGTGGTGTGACTGTGCGTGTGGTCGTGTTTGCGTGTTTGTGTCCTGTGTGTCCAAGGGTCCTGTGCACCCCCTGCTCTGATGGGCCGGCCTCCTGGGGTGACCTCACCACCCCCCCGCCCCCCCAGCTCCTGCACATGAAGAGTAACAAGTACCTGACCGTCAACAAGCGGCTGCCGGCCCTGCTGGAGAAGAACGCCATGCGGGTGACGCTGGATGCCACGGGCAACGAGGGCTCCTGGCTCTTCATCCAGCCCTTCTGGAAGCTGCGGAGCAACGGGGACAACGTGAGGATGGCCTGGGGGGAGGGCCCAGGTGGAGGGCACAGGCCGCAGCTCCGTGGGGGCTTCTACAGGGTCCTTGGTGGGGGGGCTTGCACAAGCTCAGGCCTGTTTCTCAGGGGGCAGAGTGACCAGAGAGAAGCCTGGGGGCCCGGCCCTCCGCACACTCACCCTGCTCCGTTGGTCCCTGTAGGTGGTTGTGGGGGACAAGGTGATCCTGAATCCCGTCAACGCCGGGCAGCCTCTGCATGCCAGCAATTACGAGCTCAGTGACAACGCCGGCTGCAAGGAGGTGACCGGGGAGGGGGAGAGAGGGGTGGGCTGATGTAGGCTGGGACCTGGGATGCATTACAGGAGTGCCTGCACCTGGCCAAGCGTCTCTCGAGCAACACAATCCAAAGAAACTATGAGACTAAGCATAACAGCATGCATTCACAGTGGGGGCAATTATGAACGGTAGGATGCAAAAAGGCCAAAAACCAACTGCTATTTCTGAGATACTGGGAGCGAAAGCCAGGCACTGCGCGTGATGGCTGCACAGGCACCAGCAAGGGGGCGGCAGGCCGCCTCAGCCACACCTCCGGCCCGGCCCGGCCCGGCCCGTGGATCCACCCCCGCTCTCACCCTTTATAAGACGAGCTAGCAGGGCGCCTGGGACTTGTTTTTGCTCCCTAGGGCTGCGGCATGAATCCTGCTAAAGCCTTGTCTGAACTGGTTGTCTGGCCTCTTATTAATTTCTGTTGATTAAAGAGTCCAGGGACCCTCGTTGGTAGTCTCTTTGGGCCGACCCTGCAGTGGAGGAGTGTCTATACACCCCCTCCCCGCATGGTCGCTCCCTGTGGCCCTGTCTACCCCTGGAGGGGCTGGGTGGGCTGGGTGGGCCTCCCCGCCCCCCTTTCTGTCTCCCAGCATCTGCCCACATGCTCCACCCCACAGGGTGGCCGCCCCAGGGCCGCTGGGCTGGGGTCTGGGGGCCCTGGCTGGGAGCAGACACCCCCTCCCTGTGCTCATTACTGGGGGCTGGGCTGGTTTCCCCTCACTGCTCTGGGCCTTCAGCCCGGCCCACTCCCCAGGGGCTGGGGGCCTGCGCAGCCTCACGGGTCTCTGTGCTTCCTCAGGTCAACTCTGTGAACTGCAACACCAGCTGGAAGATCAACCTGTTCATGCAGTTCCGAGACCACCTGGAGGAGGTGCTGAAAGGGGTGAGGACTGCGGACACCCCTTCCCCTGCCGCCCCGCCCGCCCCGGGTCCCCTTGCCTGCCTGTGCCCACCTGCTGGCACCCGGCTCTGCTCCCTGTCCGGCCCCCCCTCCACACACCCCCTTCTCTGGCTCCACACCCCCTCCAGCCCCCCCACCCAGCAGGGCCGTCCCCAGCCGCCCCGGCTGGCCTCACCTCATGAAGAGAGGCTCCATCCTCTCCCAGTCCTGGCTGAGCTCACTTTGTTCTCTGGGAAGGGGCTGTGGGTGCAGATCCTCTGAGCGCTCTCCCCCCTCACCCACGCCTCTCCGCAGTCCCAGCCCAGGCCCCCTACCCTCTGCCCCGTGCCCGTTCCGGCAAGGACGCCAGGCTGCCCGGTCAGGGCCTGTGCCGGCTAGGGTGGGCGCTCGGACACGCGCGGGGGTGGGCTGGGGCTCTGTGTGCCTGCTGGCTCTGGAAGGCGTCTGAGACGGGTGAGCTCGCCCACCGGGAGGGTCCCCGGCTGCCCTGAGCCCACGGCCCGCCTGCAGGGAGACGTGGTGCGGCTGTTCCACGCGGAGCAGGAGAAGTTCCTGACGTGCGACGAGTACAAGGGCAAGCTGCAGGTGTTCCTGCGCACCACGCTGCGCCAGTCCGCCACCTCGGCCACCAGCTCCAACGCCCTCTGGGAGGTGGAGGTCAGAGCCCCGCTTCCGGCCCCGCCCGCCCTGCTCTCCCTCTCTGGGCTCCCGCCCCTGCCTGGTGGGAGGCCACGCCCCCGCCCCCCGCCCTGCCCCCCCCCCCACCCCCCCAGCGTCTGTCTCCTCTGAGCCCCTCCGTGGCCAAGGGGCCGGAGAGGATCGCAGAGCCGCCCACCCAGAGCCCTCCGGGCCTGCAGTGCTCCTCCCATGCGTTTCTTCCTGCCTCGCCCAGGTGGTCCACCACGACCCGTGCCGTGGAGGAGCTGGCCACTGGAACGGCCTCTACCGCTTCAAGCACCTGGCCACCGGCAACTACCTGGCTGCGGAGGTGGGTGGGGAGGCAGAGGGCATCCTGGGAGCCCCGGCCTGGCATGTACGAGCGTGTGTGCCTGGCACACGCCTGCATGCAGACACGCGTCTGTGGACCCTGGTTTATTTGTGCTCGTTTATCTATTTAACCAGTATTTGTAGTCATGCTCGGGTGATAAGTCTCATGGGTATGATGATGCCCCTGCTCTGTGCTAGCAGCTGTCCTAGGCCCTGGGGCTACAGCAGTGAGCACGACTCCCAGCCCTTGTGGAGCTTACATTCTGCATCTGTCTCTGTCTGTGATGCACGGCCTTGTGTGTATTGGGGTGTGTGTGTGTGTGTGTGTGTCCGTCTGTCCGTCCAACTGTGGGTCTGTGGAGGGCAGTGATCTTGTGGGTGCGTCCTCCAGGGCTGGCATGAGTCCTGGGGCTGGGCTGGGCACCCCTGGGAGGGTAGGGGCTGCCTGTCCCAACCCAGGGTCGTATGTGGACATTGTTTTGGAGCGGGGATCATGTGGCTAACTCCCCACCTTGAATCTCTGAGCAGGAGAACCCCAGCTACAAGGGTGACACCTCTGATCCCAAGGCAGCAGGCGTGGTGAGGATTGGAGGAGGGTTTGGGGGCGGGGAAGGGTGACCATGCGTGGCTCTGGGGTAGGGGGGTGGGGAGTCCATGAGACCCTGGGAAGTGGGCTGGAGGGAGAAGGCCTCTCGGGTGGGATCCCGAGTGGTTTTGGGGGGCCTGAGAGGAGGGAAGGGCTCCTGCCTGAGTCGGGGTCCCTGCCCCCAGGGCGCGCAGGGCCGTGCAGGTCGCCGGAATGCTGGGGAGAAGATCAAGTACCGCCTGGTGGCTGTGCCCCACGGCAACGACATCGCGTCCCTCTTTGAGCTGGACCCCACCACGCTTCAGAAGACTGACTCCTTCGTGCCCCGGTGGGTGGGCGCTGTGTGCCTGGGGTTGGGGGGGTTGCCTGGGCTGGTAGCCGGACCCCCAGTACCCCCTGCGCCACTGTCCTTCCTTGCAAGACCCGTCCCTCTGGAGATCCAGATCCGAGGCAGCTGTAGGCAGCTCACCCCCACTGAACTTGGCATGTGCCGGGCCGCGGGCCCTGCACCCTGGGTGCTGCCTTCTCTCCCGTGTTCTTTACAGCTAGTCGGTCTGGGGCTCAGGACACAGTGGGTGCAGGGGACGGACTCCCTGACCTTTAAGGTCCTCCAACCTGGAGATTTTAGGATGGAACATCAGGATGCTTCCTGGGTGTCAGTGAGGCTTTAACATTGACCTCAGGCAGCTGACTCGGTCACTTGGCCCTGACATCCTCACCTGAGTAGTGGGATTATCGAGTTACCCATCAAAGGGCTGATGGGAGGATTAACCAATCCCTTATCTGCATCTTGAGGCCAGATGTACTTGGAGGTTCAGATTGTTTCTCATTTCTGAAAGGTAATTGTGTTTCACAATCAAAGACATGACTATTTCTGACGCGAGACGCAGGCGTGTTGACACTGAATGGGATAAATAGTGTAAATAACCTCATTTGTCCAAATGAATTTGGGTCGCGAGCTTGCACGCATGCCTGGCCTCTTGGAGCGCGTGGGTCTGGGGAGAGCAGGCGAGGTGTGAGGGCCTGGGAATGCATGGCAGTTAGCACAGGGCCTGGGGTTTCTCTCCTCTGGCTCCTCACCTGGGGGGGATGGGTGCCCCTGGCCCACAGCCACTGGCCGTGGAGCCAGGAGGAAGACGCAGGGCCGCGGGGGTTAGAGCCGGGAGGTGCTGCAATGTGTTCCCTGTGCCGCCTGCAGGAACTCTTACGTCCGGCTGCGGCACCTCTGCACCAACACGTGGATCCAGAGCACCAACGTGCCCATTGATGTTGAGGAGGAGCGGCCCATCCGCCTCATGGTGTGGGCCCTGGGGGCTGGGGGCTGGGGGCCGGGCTGGGAGCTGGGGGCCGGGCTGGGGGCCGGGGGCCGGGCTGGGAGCCAGGGGCTGGGCTGGGGGCCGGGGACCGGGCTGGGAGCCAGGGGCTGGGCTGGGGGCCGGGGGCCAGACTGGGAGCTTGGGGGCCGGGCTGGGGGCCGGGGGCCGGGCTGGGAGTTGGGGGGCCGGGCTGGGAGCCAGGGGCTGGGCTGGGGGCCGGGGGCTAGGCTGGGAGCTGGGGGGCCGGGCTGGGGTCCAGGTTGGTCCCTGGAGGCCCTGCTGACCTGTATTCCTGCAGCTGGGCACGTGCCCCACCAAGGAGGACAAGGAGGCCTTCGCCATCGTGTCGGTTCCCGTGTCCGAGATCCGAGACCTGGACTTTGCCAACGACGCCAGCTCCATGCTGGCTAGTGCCGTGGAGAAGCTGCATGAGGGTTTCATCAGCCAGAATGACCGCAGGTGGGCCGCAGGGGCCAGGTTCCGGGGGTTCCCCGAGAGTCCTCGTCCTCCTGGGGTCTGTGTCTCATGGACAAAGGTGGCAAAGCAGAAGCCGGACAGGCTGGGTGGGGTGACAGGAAGGGACTAGTCCCTGTCAGGTGCTGGCTGACTTTGGGCCCCAGGCTCACTGCTGACACACTCCAAGAACCAGCTCTGTGATGGAGTCACCATTCCCCCTGTTTCACTCATGATGCGATTGAGGTGCAGAGAGGTTCAGAGACTTGTCCATGGTCACACAGCTAGTAAGTGGCAGTCAGGATGGAAATGCAGAGCCCTTCTCACCAGACACCCACCGTGTGCCTTACTGGTTTTTCTCCAGGTCGGAGTATCCTGGGATTCTGTGTCCAGAGGGCACTTTGGAATCCAGGGTGGATGGGGGCAGGGGTGTGCGTGGAGAGCAGCTCAGGGTGAGGCTGGGAGAGAAGTGGAAGGCAGGTGTCAGGCTGTGTGCTGTGACAGTAGGGCTGGCATGTGGGGAAGGGCTGGTTGCCCTTGGGGGCCGCAGGGGGGTCCTCAGGGTGTCCAGGGTCAGCCCTTCACACTCCTCTCGCCTGGTGTCCCTTTGTGAAGGTTTGTCATCCAGCTGCTGGAGGACCTGGTGTTTTTCGTCAGTGATGTCCCCAACAATGGGCAGAACGTGCTGGACATCATGGTCACCAAGCCCAACCGCGAGCGGCAGAAGCTGATGCGCGAGCAGAACATCCTCAAACAGGTGGCCGCGCACACCTGGGGCTGGGCGGGCCCCGGGGCCGGCCTATGGCCGGCGAGCAGGACGTCTTTTATTTATTTATTTCTGTATATGTGTATTCTCTTTATTTTTGGCTGTGCTGGCTCTAGTTGTGCACGGGCTTCTCCTTGGGCTGGCTTCCGTTGTTGCAGAGCCCGGGCTCTAGAGCACAGGCTCAGTAGGTGTGACCCACGGGCTTAGTTGCTTCATGGCATGTAGGGTCGTCCCAAATCAGGGATTTGGCATTTGCAGGTGGATTCTTTACCACCGAGCCACCAGGGAAGCTCATCTTTTTGACATGAGCTTGCTTTTCACGTCTCCAGCTGAGCTGTGGCCTCCCTTCTGTTTTCTCATCGCTTCTTTAAACATTTTTAAAAAATTATTATTATTTTTTTAAAAATTTGAGGTGTGGCTGATCTCATCACTCTTTTTTTTTTTCATCACCTCTAAAAATAAGTATTTATTGCACTCTTACCATGTGCCAGGCTCCGCCCTTAGTGCCCTGCGTGAATCACCTTATTTAATCCTCCCAACCCAGCGAAAGTCTTATTAATTATTATCCCCATTGCACCCTCGAGGCATGCAGAGGTTGGAGTCACTTGACCGAGTCCACATCTAGGAAGCAGTAGGGCCAGGATTTTCGTGCAGATGTTAGAGAACTTGTGCTTTAAACAGATTTTTTTTTCCCCAAATTTTTATTATGAAAATTTTCAAATGTTGAGCAAATATTGAAAGAACAGTGAACATGCACTCGTTACCACGTTGCCAGTCTGGCTTTCTATAACTCTACATCACCCCCGTGTCCACGCGTCTCCAAAGAGGGTGCACCTTACCTCTAAACGCTTCAGTGTGCATCTCCTAAGGATAAAAGCATTGTTCTCTGTAAGCAGAGTCTCGTTACCACACCTAAGAAAACTAGCAACAATACCCCGTCCAGATCAATTTTCTGTACCTTTCCCCAAATGCGTCTTTAAAGCTCGTTTTTTTGGGGTGGGGGAATCAGGATCCAATTAAGGTTTTCTCACTCCGTGTGACTCTGGCTCTGTGGTTGCTGTTCTGTAACAGCTTTTCACCCACACCCAGTCCCTGAGTTAAACTTGTTTTTGGACAAGGCAGGCCTGCTTCTCACCTCTTAAGCTCTGGCTACCCTGCTGTGGCCTGCCCTTTCTCTTAGCCTCAGACCCCTGAGCTGCAGCCACCCTCAGCTCTCCCCCCCAGAGGCTGAGCCAGGCCTGGGACCTGAGTAGAGATTCAGATTCGCAATGGGGAGGGACCGGCCGAGGCCAGTGTCCCGGGGACTCCAGCCGGGAGAGGGGAGCGGGTGAGCGGTGGGCTGGGGCCATGTCCAGCTTAGAACCAGCTGGGGGTTAATGTCAGGGTGGCCTCCGGGCAGGGTCAGCATGAGGCTGAGGGTGATGAGTGGTGTGGGCAGATGTGGGGCTTCTTCCCGACTGTCTGTGCTCCCTAGATCTTCGGCATTCTGAAGGCCCCGTTCCGCGACAAGGGGGGCGAGGGCCCCCTGGTGCGGCTGGAGGAGCTGTCGGACCAGAAGAACGCGCCCTACCAGCACATGTTCCGCCTGTGCTACCGCGTGCTGCGCCATTCCCAGGAGGACTACCGCAAGAACCAGGTGGGCCGCCCGCCGCCTGGCCTGCTGCCCTCTGCCCGCCGGCAGGCTCCCGCGCTCCTGCTTTCCTTCACCCCGCGCGTGCTCCCCAAGGCGCACCCCGGTGTGCCAGGCGCTGTCTCATGGGGATCGGACTGTAGGCTGGTCCTCACGGCACACAGCCTGGCTCCGTCCTTTGAGGGACCTCACACTGGGTTTAACGTTCCACGGTGGCTGTCTTGAAATTCTTAGTTTTTGAATAAGAGTCCTGCTATTTCTTTTCTTTTTTTTTAAATATTACCTCTAGTTTAATTTATTGAAGTACAGTTGATTTATAATGTTTTTAATTGCTGCCATACATCTGTGTTTCAGTTATATATATATATATATATGTGTATATATATATATATATACATACATATATACATTTAAAAAAAATATTCTTTTCCATTATGGTTTGTCATAGGATATTGAACAGAGTTCTCTGTGCTATCCGTTAGGATCTTACTGTTTATCCATTCTATATATAAAAGCTTACATCTGCTAGCCCCAACATCCACTCCACCCCTCCCCCAGCCCCTCCCCTCCCCAGTCTGTTCTCTGTGAGCCTGTTTGTTTCATGGATAAGTTCATTTATGTCATATTTTAGATTCCACATGTAAGTAATATCATATGGTATTTGTCTTTCTCTTCTTAATTTCCCTTAGTATGGTAATTTCTAGTTGCATCCATGTTGCTGTAAGTGGTGTTATTTTGTTCTTTTTTATGGCTGAGTAATATCCCACTGTGGGGTTTCCCTGGTGGCTCAGTGGTAGAGAATCTGCCTGCCAAGGCAGGAGACATGGGCTCGATCCCTGTGTTTGGAAGATGCCCTGGAGAAGGAGATGGCAACCCACTCCAGTATTCTTGCCTGGAGAATCCCAGGGGCAGAGGAGCCTGGGGGGCTGCTGTCTATGGGGTTGCACAGAGTCGGACACGACTGAAGCGACTTAGCAGCAGCAGCAGCATGTCTTGGCTATTGCAAATAGTGCTGCTGTGAACATAGGGGTGAATGTATCTTTTTTAGTTACAGTTTTGTCTGAATATGTGCAAGGAATAGGATTCCTGGATCATGTGGTAATTCTATTTTAGTTTTCTGAGGAACCTCTGTACTATTTTCCATAGTGGCCACACCAACTTACATTCTCACCTACAGTGTGGGAGAGTTCCCTTTTCTCCATACCCTCTCCAGCATCTGTTGTTTGTAGACTTTTTAATGATGGTCATTCTGGCTGGTGTGAGGAGGTACCTCATTGTATTAATAGTTTTGATTTGCATTTCTCAAACGGTTAGTGATATTGGGCATCTTTTCATGTGCCTATTGGTCATTTGTATTTCTTTGGAGAATTGTCTATTTAGGTAGGTCTATCCATTTTTCAATTGGGTTCGTTTTTTTGTTGTTGAGTTGTATAAGCTATTTGTATATTTTGGAAGTTAAGCCCTTGTTAGGCACATTGTTTGCAAATATTTTCTCCCATTCTGTAGGTTCTCTTTTCATTTTGTTTATGATTTCCTTTGCTGTGCAGAAGTTTATAAGTTTGATCAGGTCCCATTTGTTTATTTTTGTTTTTATTTCTATTGCCTTTGGAGATTGACTGACAGAAACACTGGTACAGTTTGTGTCGGAGAATGTTTGCCTGTGATCTCTTCTAGGAATTTTATGGTGATGTGTCTTACATTAAAGTTTTTAAGCCGTTTTAAGCTTATTTTTGGTGAGATGGTGTGTTCTAAGGTCATTGATTTACATACGGCTGTCCAACTTTCCCAATGACACTTGCTGAAGAGACTTTCTGTTGTATATTCTTGCCTCCTTTGTTGAAGATTAAGTGACCATAGGTGTGTGGGTTTATTTCTGGGTAGAGTCTACTATTTCATTTTCACCAGGTCCCACCAATCATGTAGCTGGTCTGCTAACAGACAGGGTCCCTCCCTCATGGGGGTTTCATTCTGGCACGGAGCTAGATGGGAGCTAAATAACGATGTTACAGAAACCCACCCTTGGCCCAGGGCTGGTATCCTCTCCTGGACCCCTTAGCTTCCTAGGGTCTGGGTCCCCTACTGGTGTCTGGGGGCCCGGGAGGCAGCGTTCTGGAGCAGAGCGGGCCCCCTGTGACCCTTAGCCTGGCTGTCCCTAGGAGCACATCGCCAAGCAGTTCGGGATGATGCAGTCCCAGATTGGCTATGACATCCTGGCCGAAGACACCATCACCGCCCTGCTGCACAACAACCGCAAGCTCCTGGAGAAGCACATCACCAAAACAGAGGTGGAGACCTTTGTCAGCCTGGTGCGCAAGAACCGGGAGCCCAGGTGGGCCCCCTCGCTGGTCCCACCCCGCTGTCCCTCCCCGCTCCCAGCGCTGCCTGGGGAAGAAGGCCACTGACGCTGGCTGTTAAATCTTGAACTCCTTCTGTACTTGTTGGTAAACTGCCCCCTCTCTGAGGGGGCCCTTCCTGAGTCCCCTCCCAAATTTGGCCCAATTTAGCAGTAAGAGTGTTGACTCCCGGTACAGTGGGAGGCCCCCAGAACCTTTTTTAGTAGGTGAGTCAGCGCGCGCAGCGAACCAGTTAAATATTTTGAATATCGCTCCTCCCCTGGGCGTCCTTTTCTCTGCCCCTCGGCAGTTAGCCCCAGGGTGATGCCCACGGGTTGTCCCTCTCCCGGGGTAGTCCGCAGCCCCAGCTCTAAGCTTTGGAAAGGGAGGAGGAGCAGTAAGCTGCGAGCTCCAGGGAGCTGGTGCTGCCAGCTGGGGGAGCAGAGGGGGCTTTGCCCCATCCGGGGGGCCGCCTCTGAGCCCCTCCCGGCTGTCACCTCCCCAGGTTCCTGGACTACCTGTCCGACCTGTGTGTGTCCAATCACATCGCCATCCCCGTCACCCAGGAGCTCATCTGCAAGTGTGTGCTGGATCCCAAGAACAGCGACATTCTCATCCAGACCGAGTGAGCTGGCTGCACTGTCTCGCGCCCGCGGTTCAGTCTCCCCAGGGCTCCCCCCTGCCCGGCTCCCCGGCCGCCTCAGAGCTTCAGGCTAGAACAGGCTCTCCGCAGACACCAGCGCCTGCTGTGGGCCCAGCTCGGTGCCTGGCATGGTGTGGGGAGGGCGGAGCCGCAGAGGAGAGGGAGCCGAGGCCCCGGCCTTCCTGGAGCTCCTGGTCCGTCTGAGGTCCTGACCGCCTGGGAGCCGGCCAGCCCTCAGCGCAGCTCCGGGAGGGGAGGCCGGTGTGGCTGCGGTGCTGGGGCAGGAGGGCTCCGGGCCCCACTCCGATCGATGGTGCCGCGCGTCCACAGGCTTCGGCCCGTGAAGGAGATGGCGCAGTCCCACGAGTACCTGAGCATCGAGTACTCAGAAGAGGAAGTGTGGCTCACGTGGACCGACAAGAACAACGAGCACCACGAGAAGAGCGTCCGGCAGCTGGCTCAGGAGGCGCGGGCCGGCAATGCCCACGACGAGAACGTGCTCAGCTATTACAGGTGCCCAGGGTCCCCCCGGCTGGCCTCGGCCAGGCCCTGCCCTGGGATGAGCCCCAGAGGCTTCTGGGGGTGCTCCTGCTTCCTTCTTCACCCGAGAGGCCAAGTCAGGGTGACTGGGTGGCCCGAGGAGCATTTGTTGGCCTGAGTACAGGCTCAGCACAGTGGCCTGAAAGAGACCCACACCCGTCTCCCAACAGCCATATTTTAAAAATAAGAACACTAGGTAACACTCATCAGACCCTCACTGTGTCCCTGGCACTGGTCAAAACACTTCACCCGATCACTCAGTTCAGCCTCACAACAACCCTGAGAGGTAGGGCCTGTCATTACCCACATTGTAAAGTTGTGGGGGGCAGGTGTGCATGCGTGCTAAGTCACTTTCAGTCATGTCTGACTCTTTGTGACCCTATGGTCTATAGCCCACCAGGCTCCTCTGTCCATGGGATTCTCCAGGCAGGAACACTGGAGTGGGTTGCCATGTCCTTCTCTAGCGGATCTTCCCGACCCAGGGATTGAACCCTTGTCTCTTTATATCTCTTGCGTTGGCAAGTGGGTTCTTGACCATTAGCGCCACCTGGGTAGCACGCACGCAGTGCACACCAGTCTTCAGCAGGCCCAGGCATGTGCTAGAAGCCCTTGAGAGCCCACCTGTCATGTCCTCACCGTCCTCCTTGCCCCACAGGTACCAGCTGAAGCTCTTTGCCCGCATGTGTCTGGACCGGCAGTACCTGGCCATCGACGAGATCTCCCAGCAGCTGGGCGTCGACCTCATCTTCCTGTGCATGGCGGACGAGATGCTGCCCTTTGACCTGCGCGCCTCCTTCTGCCACCTGATGCTCCACGTGCACGTGGACCGCGACCCCCAGGAGCTGGTCACGCCCGTCAAGTTCGCCCGCCTCTGGACCGAGATCCCCACGGCCATCACCATCAAGGAGTGAGCTGGGTGGAGGAGGGCGGGCAGGGCCTGGCTGGAGTGGGAGGACCCCGGGGACGCTCACGCCTGGCCACCTCCACCTCCTCCAGCTACGATTCCAACCTCAACGCCTCCCGAGACGACAAGAAGAACAAGTTTGCCAGCACCATGGAGTTCGTGGAGGACTACCTCAACAATGTGGTCAGCGAGGCCGTGCCCTTCGCCAACGAGGAGAAGAACAAGCTCACCTTCGAGGTGGGCTGGGGCTCCGCGGGATGCTGGCGTGGTCCCGCCCCTGGTCTCGGCCACCCCTGGGGTGGGCCGTGCGATCCGTGACCTAACTTCCCTCAGCGTTCCTGTCAGGGCGGGGAGACCGTGCAGACCACTGGGACTCCCCAGGAGGGAGGCTTCTCTCCTGACTCCCTGGAGAGGGCTCCCTCCTGGTCCACTCACCCTATCAGCGCAGGGCTGGGTCGCAGGCGGGAGCCCCCACCCCCTGCTTCCTGCATTTCTGCCCTGTCCTCCCTACAGTAGCCTCCTCTGCAGGCCAGGCTTCCTCGGTAACTCTCTGAGGTCTGGAGGCGCTGATCTGGGACCCTTGGCTCCGTGTCCACGCCTCCCTGACATCCTAGCGACCGGACTGTGGATTATACCAATTGACTGTCAATTATACCAGCTGAGCCCGGCTTGCGCGGGGCGGGCCCCGCCCCCACGAGACCACGCCCCTTGCGAGGTCCCACCCATCACTGTTTGGGCTCACGCTGGCCTCGGTCGTGCCTTCTCTCCGCAGGTGGTCAGCCTGGCGCACAACCTCATCTACTTTGGCTTCTACAGCTTCAGCGAGCTGCTGCGGCTCACGCGCACTCTGCTGGGCATCATCGACTGCGTGCAGGGCCCCACGGCCATGCTGCAGGCCTACGAGGACCCAGGCGGTGAGACATCGCTCCCTGGCGCTCATCGGCTTCCCCTTAGCAACGGAAGTCCTCTCCCATTCACCCTCCTGGGCATCCTGCCTCCTGGCTCTGCTGCCAGGGGACGTCTGGGGTCCCTGTCTCCTCCAGACTTGGCTGGACCGGAGAGACCCTTTCTCTGAGCAAGCGCTGTGGAGACCCTGGGGTCTGGGCGAGTTGCCTTCCAACATATCCTGGTCTTGAGGGAGATAATGAGGCCCTGCCTGGGGAACTCCGGGTCAGGTGGGGAGACACACCCTGTTATCCAGGAACAACCATTTGAGAGGAGACACAGCCTTGCTGTCAGGGAGGCATAAACTCATCTAAACAAAAAGCGCCCAGAGACTGACCCCAGGCTTTGGTGCGGTCCACACATTGTCCCTTGATCCCTCGTGCTCTGTAATAGCTCTTGTGATTTTTCCACCGGAGGATTCTCACTGATCTCCCCACACGGTTCACCTTTGCCCAGCCCTCCCTCTTTTTCACAGATTTGGGAAAGCTCACCTCCCCCAGGAAGTCTTCCTAGGTTAGCCCTGCCCCTGCAGGGTGGCTTTGCCCTGCAGCTGACGGAGACAGAGGTGGATGAGGTGCCCCTGCCATACACCCGCCGTGACCCCCTTGCTGCTCCCCACCCCACAGGCAAGAACGTGCGGCGGTCCATCCAGGGCGTGGGGCACATGATGTCCACCATGGTGCTGAACCGTAAGCAGTCTGTCTTTGGTGGCCCCAGCTTGCCTGCCGGTGCCGGTGCCCCCGAGCCGCTGGACAGGAGCAGGTTTGAGGAGAATGAAGACATCGTGGTGATGGAGACCAAGCTGAAGATCCTGGAGATCCTGCAGGTGGCAGGCGCACCGGGAAGAGGGTGGGGCGGGGGCAGGTCCGCGTGGGCTGGTGGGGTGAGCCCCCTCAAGGCACAACCTGTCGTGCTGGGAGGCTCCACACGGAGCTGTTTAGCCCAGTGATTCTCAAATCCCTGGCCAGGAGCGTCAACCTCACCCGGGGACTTAGAAATGCAGGTTCCTGGGCCCTGCCCGAGATTTGCGGATGAGAGATGTGGGAGGCGGACCCGCAGTCTGTGTGGTGAGAAGCCCTCCCGGTGATCCTGATGTGCACCAGGCCTGGCTGTGCCCCCTCGTCGTACAGACGAGGAAAGGGACATGGCGAAAGAACTTTCCTGCAGTCACACAGACTTTGAGGCAGAGCTAGAGGTTTGAGAGCCCATTTCCTGGTGGGGTGGACACAGCTGGCCTTCTTCTTGGTCTGAGGCCCCCAGCAGCACTTGGGGAAGGGGCTGACGGGTCCTGAGGAGGGAGAAGGACCCTTGCTTTTGCTGTGCTGCCACCAGGGGGTGGGAAGCGTGATGTGGCCTTCCTGGGGACCCCATCTGTGCAGGGCCTATTTAGAATAGTCAGAAGAGGGGACTTCTGACTCATTCTTGGGGCTGGGGGCTATCAGATCTGAGTCCTGGGCTTGGCCGGAGGCACACAGAGGACAGAGGCAGTCAAGGGTGTCTGAAAACTCCTGTGTCCTCAGCCCCACCCCGCAGTGGTCTCCCCTGCTCCCCTACATTCCTTGGTTCCCTCGGGCCCCTGGGAACCCCAGGGTCTGTTTGCCAGAGTGGGATGGGAGGACCACAGTCCTCTGGATCTGGGGAACTTCCTTCCTATCCGTGTCCATGTCCAGCCTGGGAAGGAGCGACTCAGTGGGCCAGGATGGGGGTGTCTGCCTTGTTCTGAGATGAGTACCGCCCCCACCAGTGGGGCAGGAGCTGGGGACAGGCGCCCTGGACCTCCCTGGGAGGAGGAGTCTTTATTTATATGTTTTATTGAAGTATAGTTGATTTATAATGTTACTAATTTCTGCCGTGCAGCAAAATGATTCAGTTATATGTATGGATATACATTCTTTTTGTATGTTTTTCTGTTATGGCTTATCACAAGATAGTAAATGTAGCTCCCTGTGCAATACAGTAGGACCTGTTGTTTATCCATTCTGTATATAATAGTTTGCCATATATTATCTGCATATATTATATAATATATTATCTACATGTATTACATGTAATTATATTACATATAATGTAATGTATAATATACATATACATATATTACATATAATATGATCTGCAACCCCGAATTCCCACCCCCTCCCTCCCCCCCCTCCCCCTCCCCCTGGCAACTGCAAGTCTGTTCTGTCTGTGAGTCTGTTTGTGGTCCACAGGTAGGTTCCTTTGTGTTGGTCTAGTTTCCACATATAAGTGGTATTATATGGTGTTTGTCTGCTTGAGTCACTTCATTTAGTATGATAATCTCTATCTACATCCATCTATGGTGCTGCAAATGGCATTGTATCGTTCTTTTTTATGGCTGAGTAGTATTCTATCACACACACACACACACACACACACACACACACATTTTCTTTATCCATTCCTCTATTGATGGACATTTAGGTTGCTTCTTTGTCTTGGCTATTGTGAATAGTGCTGCCGTAAATAGAGGTGCATGTATCTTTTTGAATTACAGTTTTGTGCCGGTACATGCCTAGGAGTGGGATTGCTGGATCATATGTGCCTAGGAGTGGGATTGCTGGATCATATGGCAGCTCTATTTGTAGCTTTCTGAGGAACCTCCAGACTGTCCTCCACGGCGGCTGCACCAGCTTGCATTCCCGGGGGAGAGGAGTCTTGCTGCCTTGGTTGTAATGCCCCACGGAGTCCTGAACATCCGTGCGGGGCCTCCCCAGTGCTGGGGCTCATCTGGGGTGGCCCTTTACCCCTCCTGCCGCGAGGTTGGCCTCAGACCTGTCCTCACCCCATCCTCTCCCCTTCTCCAGTTCATCCTCAACGTCCGCCTGGATTACCGCATCTCCTACCTGCTGTCCGTCTTCAAGAAGGAGTTTGTGGAGGTGTTTCCCATGCAGGACAGCGGGGCCGATGGCACGGCCCCCGCCTTCGACTCCACCAGTGAGCCCCCGCCCCTCCCTGCACCCCAACTTCA
Organism: Cervus canadensis; assembly: GCF_019320065.1. Lineage (NCBI taxonomy): Eukaryota > Metazoa > Chordata > Mammalia > Artiodactyla > Cervidae > Cervus > Cervus canadensis. Next base: position 39,346,366 of record NC_057413.1, read on the forward strand.
GGCTGAGGCTGTGTGACTCGATGCACCACAAGGGGCTGCGGTCTGGGGCCACCTCTGGCCAGTGCCCAGCCCTGCCCTTGTTTCCCAGGCTGCAAGGGCCTTTTTCCTCCCCATTGTCCCACTTACTCGCCCCAGAGAGGGAGCAGGGTGGGGGTCATTCCCTCCAGTTCCTAAATGAAACTGAGGCCCATGGGAGGCAGGGGCTTGCCCACGACCATCGTCAGTGAGAGGCTGAGCCAGACCAGCTCCCCCAGCCAGGACCCCGCTCGCACCTGCAGGGCTGTGGGCCGCCCCATGGGCCCCTGCCCTGGGCGGTTCCGCCTCCACCCCTAGGAGAGGCAGGCAGACCTGTAGGGCCATGGGCCGCCCCACTGGTACCTGCCCTGGGCGGCTCCACCTCCACCCCAGAGGCAGGCAGAGGGGTGGCCGCCCAGCCAGTGTGGGGGTGAGGGTGGTCTGGGCGTCACCCTGCTCCCTCTGCCTGTGCTCCCCATTGTCCTGTGTGCGGACAGCTTCCAGCCTCCATCTGCCCCCCCTTACTCCCCGCAGCCGCCAACATGAACCTGGACCGCATTGGGGAGCAGGCGGAGGCCATGTTTGGAGTGGGGTGAGGCCGGGGTGAGGCGGGGGGTGTGGGTGGGGTTGGGTGGGTGCTGAGGATGCAGGCTGGAGACCCTTCACTCCTCGGTTAATCTTCCTGCAACCCCTTAACCAGGCCCTGGGGCGGAGGTCCCCCGACTTTGTGCTCTGACTCTCCCTCGCCTGCCTAAACCCAGTGTTACCAGGGCTCCTTGGGCCCCGGCGTCATTCTGGCCATCCCCCTGCCTCCACTCAGGGCAGTTTGTGCCTATTTATTTGTCAGGACCTGGGCCAGGTAGCTGGAGGTGCATCCCTGTGTCCACAGCAGGGAGGCCAGGCTGCTCTTCATAGGGGGTGGGCGTCACTCCAGGAGCTGGGGGCTCTTAACTATTTCTGTGCCGTACCCTTGATGTCTGGTGAGGCCTTTGGCTCCCTTCCCAGGATGGAGTTTTTTTTTTTTTTTAATTTTTGGCCCACTGCGCAGCTTACAGAATCTTAGTTCTACAACCAGTGATTGAACTCAGGCCCTCGGCAGTGAGAGCACTGAGTCCTAACCACTGAACCACCAGGGAATTCCTAGAGTAGCATTTTAAAATTCAGAATGGAATGCACATAGGATGATTATTACAAAGGAAATCAGTGGCATTGGGATGCAGTTATCAAAATATTGGAGAAAACAAATTTGAAGTGACAGTTATATATGTGCTTCTTTATTAACACATGAAATAACAACCTGCACCAGGGGTGTAATTAGTACCATTCCTTTGAAGTCGTGATGAATGTAAATGATATTTTGTAATTTCTGTAACAACTCTGAAGTGATGGGAAAACATCTGTGATTTTTTTATTGGTGACAAAGTCACAGGTACTGCTCATTTTTCTCACCGAAGGAAACACTACATTTTGGTGAAAAGAAAGATCAGCTTTCCCCCAATCTCTGTTCGCAGCCTGTGCCTCTTTCTGTGAATCCCTTGGAGGGGTCTGTGGGTCCCCTGTGAGGCATCCTGGCCTCAGCTGCATCCCCGCGGAGCATCATGTGGACCTCAGGGGACACGGGGTTCCCCAAGGTGCTCACGGTGGTGGCTGTTTGCAAAGTCAGCAGGGGGACAGGGTGCCCTGGCTGTCTGGCAGGTGGCAGGGAGCCTGCGTATCCCCCGACTGTCACACCTGCCTGCCTCCCCTCCCCCCTCTCACACCTCACACTTCCTCCCTCCCCGCAGGAAGACCAGCAGCATGCTGGAGGTGGATGACGAGGGCGGCCGCATGCTGCTGCGCGTGCTCATCCACCTCACCATGCACGACTATGCCCCACTGGTCTCGGGGGCCCTGCAGCTGCTCTTCAAGCACTTCAGCCAGCGCCAGGAGGCCATGCACACCTTCAAGCAGGTGTGCCCCCCACTCCCCCAATGGAGCACCCAGCCCTTGTGGAGGTGCTCTCACCTCCCCTGATGGAGCACCCAGCCCTCATGGAGGTGCTCCCCCATCCACTGATGGAGTGCCCAGCCCTCGTGGAGGTGCTCCCCCTCCCCCGATGGAGCACCCATCCCTCGTGGAGGTGCTCCCCCTCCCCCGATGGAGCACCCAGCCCTCATGGAGGTGCTCCCCCATCCACCAATGGAGTGCCCCCCCATCCACCAATGGAGTGCCCAGCCCTCATGGAGGTGCTCCCCCATCCACCAATGGAGTGCCCAGCCCTCGTGGAGGTGCTCCCCCATCCACCAGTGGAGTGCCCAGCCCTTGTAGAGGTGCTCCCCCATCCACCGATGGAGCACCAAGCCCTTGGGGAGGTGCTCCCTCATCCCCCGATGGAGCACCCAGACCTCGGGGAGGAAGGCCTGAGGGGTCTTCCTGGGGGCCAGAGGGTCACCCAGCCCTGGCCACACACAGCGCTGGGTGGGGGGAAACAAGGATGGGGCAGCTTGAGATGCATCCCTGGGGTTTGGCCTTGCTGAGCTCCTTGCAGGTAACACCACCTAGAGTCTTGGCAGCTTTGATCTCTCAGCCTGACTCCAGGCCTTATGTCATGTCTTATGAGACAGCATATTATAGAACTCTATCATGGGCACCTTTGCTATTTCGCATCGTGCCTGGCACAAAGTCACCTCTTACCAAGGGGACTGGCTTTGTCACTGTGATGTCACGCAGTCTTGACAGCTCCCAGTGAGAAGGAACTGGCGTTTAACAGGTACGCCCGGTACCAGGCACTGAGCACCGGGCTTGCATTCGTGGAATTCTCCAAGCAGCCTGACAGCGGGGTTTCGACTCTCATTCCTGCTTTACAGATGGGGGAAATTGACGCCTGGGGGAGCTTTCCTCCCTTACCCACTGACCCAGAGCAAGTGAGGTGGTGACGGAGTCAGGCTCAGGTCCTGTCACTCGGTGATGTCAGCATGCTTTGCTCTGCTGCCCTGTTCTGTTCTATGTGAACAGGTGACAGGCCACAGCAGCGTGTGACATGAGCCAGTGAGTAACTGAAGCCAGGTGATGAGATAGCTTACTACCAGGGATGCAGGGAAGTCTGTGGCCAATCAGGGAAAGCTTCCTGGAGGCGGTGGACTTAGAGCAGAGCCATAAACACCAAGTCAGATCTGGCTCAGTGGAGAGGAGCAGGGGTGGAGAGGAGAGGCCAGAGCAGAGAGGCCTGGACAGGGCATGTGCTGGCGTCTCTACGAGGCCATGGACCTGGGGGTGCCCACCTCACCAGGCACGCTCGTGGTCAACCTTCAGGTGCAGCTGCTGATCTCGGCCCAGGACGTGGAGAACTACAAGGTGATCAAGTCTGAGCTGGACCGACTGCGGACCATGGTGGAGAAGTCGGAGCTGTGGGTGGACAAGAAGGGCAGCGGCAAGGGCGAGGAGGTGGAGGCCGGCCCCGCTAAAGACAAGAAGGAGGTGCGTGGGGTGTGGGGGCCAGGGCAGGGCCCCGAGGGCCGGGCCTGGCTGACCCCGCTCCCCCGTCCCCTCAGCGGCCCACAGACGAGGAGGGCTTTCTGCACCCGCCTGGGGAGAAGAGCAGCGAGAACTACCAGATCGTCAAGGGCGTGAGTCCGGGTCCTGGGGGTGGGTCTGTGGGCCCCCTGCCCCGGAGGCCCCATGCCGCCTCTCCTGCCTCCACTCCAGCTGGCTTGCAGGAAATCCTCCAGCGTTCTCCGAGTGTTAAACACAGCCCTGCCAAGGTCCAGATGGAATTATTTTAAAGCTGAAGGAATTTAGTGAAATTCCACTTCACAGTCAAGTTGTTCTGTTGACTTTTGCAAGTGGAATTGGCTTTTCCGTGCTCGCAGCCTTGTCGCGACGGTCGGGTTTGGTGGCCGCAGCCCCCTTCCCTCTTCCTGGCCCCGTGTGAGCCGCGGCTCCACTGTGGTTGGCCCCGGGGAAGCCTGAGGAAGTGGGCAGGGGCTCTGGGCTCACCCTCCCCGCCCCCCAGATCCTGGAGCGGCTGAACAAGATGTGTGGCGTGGGGGAGCAGATGAGGAAGAAACAGCAGCGGCTGCTCAAGAACATGGACGCCCACAAGGTCATGCTGGACCTGCTGCAGATCCCCTACGACAAGGTGAGCCTGACCTCTGACTCCCCAGGGCTACTGCACCCTGAACCTGGACCCAACCCAAACCACACACTGACCCCGGATGCTGACCTGACCTGCCTCACCTGACCTTTTTACCTTTTTTTACCCACATACGCAGACCCTTGAATCCAATCTTAGTATTCTTGACCTTTGACCTTCCACCCCTCATCCTGATCAACTTGGACTTTGAATTGACTCCAGCCTCACCCTGGTTCATGACCTTGACCCTAGCTTCTATTTCTGTCCCTGGGCTAATCCTCATCCTCTCAGCTTCATTTAAAAAAAAAAATTTTTTTTTAATTTATTTGGCTGTGCTGGGTCTTCATTGCTACGTGGGCTTTTCTCTGGTTGCCGTGAGTGGGGCTGCTCTCCAGTAGTGCTGCTGTGGCCTCGCATTGCGGCGGCTTCTCTAGTGGAGCGCGGGCTCCAGGGTGCTCTGGCTTCAGTAGCTGCAGCACAGGCTTCAGTAGCTGCGGCTCCCGGGCGCTAGGGCACAGGCTCAGCAGTTGCGGAACACGGGCTTAGTTGCTCCTTGGCATGTGGTATCTTCCTGATCAGGGATCCAGCCCGTGTCTCCTGCGTGGGCAGATCAGTCACCAGGGAAGCCCACTCTCAGCCTCACTTTAACCTCTGACCTTCAGCTTCGTTACCCTGACCTACGTTGACCCCAGCCTCTCCTTGACCCCTGACTTTCGAGTTGTCACCCTAGCCTTACCCTATTGTCCCCAAGCCCACCCTGGCCCCTCACTCCAAACATTGCCTCATCTCAACCATAGACCCCTTCCTATGACTCATCATGATCTTGATCCGCCCCCAGGTTCGCCCCGACTCTTGACTCTGACACCCGCTCAGTGTTCACCTGACCTGACCCCTTAGCCTTGCTCCCTGACTCCAGCCTCATCTCAGCCTCTGACCCTCAGTTCCTCCCACCTCTCCGTCTCCTGACCCACCTTGAACCTGGCCACCTTGGGGTCCCAGTGCTGAGCCCTGACCCACCCCCGCCTGGGCACCCTCTCCCCTCCTCTCCGCGTCCAGGGCGATGCCAAGATGATGGAGATCCTGCGCTACACACACCAGTTCCTGCAGAAGTTCTGTGCGGGGAATCCCGGCAACCAGGCCCTGCTGCACAAGCACCTGCACCTCTTCCTCACGCCGGGGGTGAGGGCACGGGGTCGGGGTGGCGGGCGGGGCGGGACCGCGAGACCCCCCCTCTCTGACAGCCACCCCACCTGCCCGCAGCTGCTGGAGGCGGAGACCATGCAGCACATCTTCCTGAACAACTACCAGCTCTGCTCCGAGATCGGGGAGCCCGTCCTGCAGCACTTCGTGCACCTGCTGGCCACGCACGGGCGCCACGTGCAGTACCTGGACTTCCTGCACACCGTCATCAAGGCCGAGGGCAAGTACGTCAAGAAGTGCCAGGACATGATCATGACCGAGGTGAGGGCGGCCAGGGCGTGCGGTGGGCGGGTCACAGAGGGGCCCCGGGGCTGCAGGGGACACGGGGACAGGACTGAGGACGGCGAGGCTGGTGGAGTAGAACTCGGGCTGCGGCCTAACGGAGCTGGGCCTGCGAGAGCTTAGGTGCCTGGTAGAATTCAGGTCAGAGGCCTGAGAGAACTCAGACACTCATTCCTTCATTTGTCATTATTTATTTACAAATCATGAAGCACCTGCGGCATGCCAGGCGCCGTGTACCTGTGGGGGAAACCACTCCAGTATGAGGTCCGCGGGCAGGAGCCGCAGCGGGGGCAGGTCACAGCCTTTGTGCGCGTTGCCAGGGCCCCGGTGTCGGGCACATAGTAGGTGCTCAGTAAAGAAATGAAGACCGAAGGGCTGAGGCTAAATCTGGAACAGACATGCTCTCTGCCCTGGAGCATCTTGTAGCCTGGGGAGGGGCAGGGAGAGGAAGGAGCAAACACCAAAGGGAGACGAGGAACTTAATCAGTGAGCCGTGGGGTCCGGGAGTGCCGTGCGGTGTTCATTGCTGACTGCTATTATTATATTAACTGAAGAACAGAATTGCTGACACAAGAGGGACGTGGCATGTGCTCCTGGAGGGTTTAAATTACAGCGTTGGAGCACAGGGGAGGACAGCATGAGTTGGGCTTGCAACGGGCTTCCTGGAGGAGGCGCCTCTGAGACAAGCCCAAGTGGGACTTCTTTCCTTAGGAGAGGAAGGAGGTCCTTCCTGGGCCTGGGGTTTGATGTCCCAGCTGATGGCAGAAGGTCTGAGATATTAGCTTAGGGCCCCGAGGGCCAGGAAACCCCAGACACTCAGGCGGGGGAGGGTTTTCTTGCGTGTTGGGTGCAGGCCGGGCTCCGAGCCCCGGTCCTTCCCTGGGGAGGGCAGGTGAGGGCTGGGGTCCCGGGCCTGCTGGACCAAGGGGCCTGACATGCCCTCTTCCCGCCCACAGCTGACCAACGCAGGCGACGACGTGGTTGTATTCTACAATGACAAGGCCTCGCTGGCCCACCTGCTGGACATGATGAAGGCCGCTCGGGACGGCGTGGAGGACCACAGCCCCCTCATGTACCACATCTCCCTGGTGGACCTGCTGGCTGCCTGTGCCGAGGGCAAGAATGTCTACACCGAGATCAAGTGCACGTCCCTGCTGCCCCTGGAGGATGTGGTGTCTGTGGTGACACACGAGGACTGCATCACCGAGGTGGGGCCCGCGTCCACGTGGGGACGCGGGGGGCGGGGGGCGGCCACGGGGATGCAAGTGTGGGGGAGCCAGGCCGGGGCAGCCCCTCGGTCCTGCTTGGGCAGGGGAAGGGACGGGCTGGGAGGTGGGGAGACGGAGGGGATGCTGGCAGAGGAGCCAGGGAAGGTCGGGTGGAAGCACAGACAGGGAGAGCCTGGCCGGGGCTGGGGTTGGGTGGTGGGTGCTGCTGGCGCCCTGACCTCCCAGCCCTGCCTGCCCAGGTGAAAATGGCCTACGTGAATTTCGTGAACCACTGCTACGTGGACACGGAGGTGGAGATGAAGGAGATCTACACCAGCAACCACATCTGGACCCTCTTTGAGAACTTCACCCTGGACATGGCTCGGGTGTGTGCCTGTGGGAGCGTGGGCCCGAGCTGGCCTGTGGAGGGGGACCCGGCCACCTTCGTCGTGAGGCGTGAGTGGAGAGGTCCCCAGGCATCGGTCTCTCCTACCCCAGGTTTGCAGTAAGCGTGAGAAGCGCCTGGCCGACCCCACCCTGGAGAAATACGTGCTGACCGTCGTGCTGGACACCATCAATGCCTTCTTCAGCTCACCGTTCTCTGAGAATAGCACCTCCCTGCAGGTGAGCGCCTGCTGCTGGCGGCTTCAGAGTTGGGAGCGGGGAAAGTCAGAATGTGTATATTCACGTTTTCTTGCAGTGCGTGAAGATGCAGCAGCAGGATGTGCACGTGCATCAGTTATCAATGCTGTGTAACAAATTACCCCCAAACCACAAACATTATCTCACAGTTTCTGTGGGTCGGGAACTACAGTGGGAACTGCCATAGGTCAGGAATTCCTAGATGCGCTTGGGTCCCGGGGTGGCCAGGGACACCTGGCAGCCCTTGTGCACCAAAGACAAGGCGCGATGATACCATAGTGGCTGCGGAGCTGAAGCAGGGGGGTCGGATGCGAAGAATCTTCCAAGTTGGCCTTGCTCCTCTGCAGAAGAGCTCTAGTCTGTGAACAGGTGTTGGACTTGGATCTCTGAGAGTCACAGCCCCCCAGTCAATCCTCAGACTAGAGCCGGGTCACAGCCCCAGAACCCCTTGAGGAAGGAAGGAGCCTGCTACCTAATTCATAAAGAAACTCCAGATGGACATGCAGGAAACCAGTCAGAGGGCTGCCTGTAGGTAGAGGGGCTGAGGGTAGAATAGGGATAATGTGTCTTAGAGTAGAAAGAAAGTGCTGGGTCCTGCCCTTCTAGCCAGGATGGGCTTGTTTGACACCTGGGTTTGGGCCTTCGGACCCCTCTGGGACTCGAGTGATATGTATCAGTTTTCCCCTTCGCTTATCGGCTGCAGGGCAGAGCATGGGAGAGTGGGGTGAGAGGATCACAGGTTGGGGGAAAGACTCCCTGAAGTATTCCTTTTTTATTTTTATTTTATTATTTATTTTGGTTGTGCCATGTGACTTGAGGGATCTTAGTTCCCTAATCAGGGATCAAACCCTGGCCTTGAGCAGTGAAAGCAAGGAGTCCTAACCACTGGACTGCCAGGGAATTCCCAAAGTTCTTTTCTATAACCTTTTTGTTTAGAACCATGTAAATATTTCCCCTTTTCACAGCATTTAATTTATTGGAAATTTTTTTAAAGGAAGAAGAGGGTCAGCAATAGAGTTACAAGCCCCAGGCCTGGACCGTGGGCAGTTCTCACAGGGCTGCCATGTACAGTTGGGCAGGTTGTGCACTGCTGAGAGGAAGGAGGGTGCCTTCTTCCAGCTGGCACACAGGCCCATGGTAGCTATGGGCGGTCCTGTCCCTCTGCCCACACCCAGACTCGGTGAGCCTGGCCCCGGGGTGCAGGGCCGCCCAGGGAGGAGGGTGGCCGGGCTGCAGCAGCAGGCACGTTGCCTCTTGCAGACGCACCAGACGATCGTGGTGCAGCTGCTGCAGTCCACCATGCGGCTGCTCGAGTGTCCGTGGCTGCAGCAGCAGCACAAGGGCTCCGTGGAGGCCTGCATCCGGACCCTCGCCATGGTGGGTGAGTGTCCTGGGGCGCTGGGCAGCCCCCACCACCGCTCCCGTCCCCTGCCTCCACCCGGGGACGCCTGCCCTCCCAGTAAATACCTAATCCCCAAGTTTGTCGGTCAGCTGCTCCTGGGTGGTGCTCAGTAAGTCCTTCCTGGTGTCTGACTGGCATCGGGCAATCCAGAGAAGCTGTTTTCTGCTCTGAGTCAGTTCCCTGGAGGAGAGTGCTGGGGGATATCCCCAAGCAGAGTTTTTTGGGCTTACAAATGGTCTCAGGCAGGAGGGAGGTTGTAGGTTGTTAAGGAGGTGGGTGGAGTGGAGGAGAGGGGTCCGCATGGAGCCAGGGTGGAAACAAGGAAGCAGGAACTCCCTCTTTTTATCCCCAAAAGGGAGGAGGGCACCTCGGTCCAAGTGGGGACCAGTGTGGGGGCCCCAGCACCCTTGGCCCTTGGCCCCCTGAGCCTGGCCCTTCTGGCTGAGCCCCTGCCAGCCCTCCAGCGCCCCGACCCCTCTCCCCTCAGCCAAGGGCCGGGCCATCTCGCTGCCCATGGACTTGGACGCCCACATCAGCTCACTGCTCAGCAGTGGCGCCAGCTGTGTGGCTGCCTCCCAGAGGAATGCCTCCAACTACAAGACGGCCACGCGGGCCTTCCCCCGCGTCATGCCCACCGCCAACCAGTGGGACTACAAGAACATCATCGAGAAGCTGCAGGTGGGCGGGGCGCTGTGCTTGGGCTGCGTCCTTTCTGGACTGTTTATGCCCCACCCCCCAGAGGGAGCTGGCTAGCTTGTCCCGTCCTGGGGGCCACCAGGGGCCAGGGCCCCATTCCAGGGTTGGTGCTCACCAAGGGGGCTGGGGTCCCTCTCGCTTGAGATAGGACCTTCGTGTTTCTGTCTCACCCTGCACACTGTCTCACTGGCTTCCCGACGGGGCGTGGTGGCAGAAGACTGAGGCCCAGGGAGGGCGAGGGGCTTGCCCAGGTCCGCATGGAGCTAGAGGAGGGGCTGGGGGAAACGGCAGGGTGTGCCGCGGGCTCCGCAGGCCCAGGGCCCTCAGACAAGGGCGGTCAGTCTGTGGGTCCTATGGTGCTGGGGTGAGGGGAATGGTGGTCACGCCCCCGTCATCCCTTGGGCCTGGGCGGCCTGCAGCTCGCCGAGCAGTGACCCTGCCTTGCCCACCGTAGGACATCATCACTGCCCTGGAGGAGCGGCTGAGGCCCCTGGTGCAGGCCGAGCTGTCCGTGCTGGTGGACGTCCTGCACTGGCCTGAGCTGCTCTTCCTGGAGGGCAGTGAGGCCTACCAGCGCTGCGAGAGCGGGGGCTTCCTGTCCAAGTGAGTGCAATGCTGGCCCAGGGCCCGGGGGTGCAGGGGCGCAGCAGCCCACGTGGGGAAGGCCTGGGGGGTCGGGGGTGGTGGCCGCGCGGGTGGCACGGGGCTGCCCTGAGCATGGCCCCCTCTGCTGCGGCCAGGCTGATCCAGCACACCAAGGACCTCATGGAGTCAGAGGAGAAGCTGTGCGTCAAGGTCCTAAGGACGCTGCAGCAGATGCTGTTGAAGAAGACCAAGTACGGGGACCGGGTGAGTACCTGGGGGGCTGGGTGCCGGGCGTGCCTGGCCACAGGGGGTCAGGGCCAGGACCGCCGGGCTGGACGGTAAAGGGTGGGATGGGCGGCCGTGGGCCTCACTCTTTTCCCCACAGGGCAACCAGCTGCGCAAGATGCTGCTCCAGAACTACCTCCAGAACCGGAAGTCCAGCGCGAGGGGGGACCTCCCGGACCCCATGGGCGCCGGTCAGTCCTCCGTCCCTGCTGCCAGGCCTCTGGGGCCAGTTCGCCCCAGGCCCTTCCTCCCCCTCCCTCCACACTCCTCCCTAAGTTAGTTCCCCGCCTCCAGGCCTGGACCAGGACTGGTCGGCAATCGCAGCCACCCAGTGCCGGCTGGACAAGGAGGGGGCCACCAAGCTGGTGTGTGACCTCATCACCAGCACCAAGAATGAGAAGATCTTCCAGGAGAGCATCGGCCTGGCCATCCGCCTGCTGGACGGCGGCAACACCGAGATCCAGGTGTGCGGGGGCGGGGCTTCGGGGGGCTCGGAGGATAGCGTGCCAGGCGCTGAGGCCCTGTGGGCGGGCATCCAGCCCCAGGGAGCAGTGTGAGTCCGACTACTCCGAGGCTCTGCCTCCCGTGTCTGCTCTGTGTCATGTGGCCGGCCGTCTTCCATCCTACACCCCTGCCCTGCTCCATCCTGGGCCTGCTGCCCACCATCTCCGCCCCAATTACGTCCACCGTTCTTGCCTTTCAGCCTCTGCCCAGGCCTCCTTCCCTGCCCTCCCACATGCTCTTTAGCCTTTGGTATCCAACCAAAACCCTGTTTTCTCCAGAAGCCCGCTGTGATGGTCTTATCTCTGTTCATTTATTCCTTCATTCATTCTTCTGATAAGTCTGTGTTGAGTGAGCACCTTCTGTGTGCCTGGCAGTGTTCTAGGCTCTAGAATAAGAGCCAGAACCTGTGTTCCCTTAGTTCTTGTATCCTAGTTTGGGGACAGCAGTCCCTACCTGCAGTCCCCATGTAATACGGAGAGCATGCTGGATGGCGATAATGCAGGAAGGGGCTTCGGGAGTGCTGGGCAAGGGGAGTCTTAGGGGGGGTCATCGGGAAGGCCCCTGGGAGGGGAACGTTTGAATGAGGACCTGGAAGTGAGGACGTGTAGAAGTGGGGCAGGGTGCAGGGGGCAGAGCAGGCTGCGGAAGCTGTGAAGGGGAAGTGGCTCCTGTGGCTGGCGGGGCTGGGGGAGGGGTGGTAGGCGCTGGGGTCAGGGAGGTGGCAGGTCATCATGTGGCCTCGTGGCCCCCATGGGCCTGGGCCTGCCTCTGGGAAGATGGGGTAGCTGCAGGATTTTGAGCAGAGAAGGGACGTGACTTTGACTTCAGAGTGACCCCTCTGGCTGCTGTGTGGGGAACTGATGGGGGGCCAGAGCAGGTGCCAGTAGGCAGGAAGGTCATGCAGGCCTCCCGCATGGCTTGCTGGTAAAGGGTTGCTGGCCCTCCCCCTCTACCTCTGCTGGTCTTGACTGTCCCCAGCCTGGCCTCAGGCACAGGGCGCCAGAGCGTCTCTGTCTCCCCGCCTTGACCCTGCAGCACAGGGGGAGCCTCCCGGGACCTCACCCAGGCCCAGTGCTAAGGCGCCCTGTCCCTCCATCTCCCCGTTCACCCCAGAAATCCTTCTACAACCTGATGACGAGCGACAAGAAGTCAGAGCGCTTCTTCAAGGTGCTGCACGACCGCATGAAGCGGGCCCAGCAGGAGACCAAGTCCACGGTGGCCGTCAACATGAGCGACCTGGGCAGCCAGCCCCGTGAGGACCGTGAGCAGGCAGACCCCACCTCCAAAGGTCAGGCTCAGGGGGGTGAATGATGGGCCCCAGGGATGCAGACTGGGGCGGGAGGCAAGGTGGGTGGGCCGAGTTGTGAGCGTGGGAACGGAGGGTGAGGGCGAGGGCCTGAGAGCTCCCAGCAGCCCCAGCCTCACCAGGCCTCACCCCGCAGGCCGCGTGGCCTCCTTCTCGATGCCCAGCTCCTCTTCACGCTATGCGTTGGGCCCCAGCCTGCTCCGGGGCCACGAGGTGGGCGAACGCGTGCAGAGCAACGAGATGGGCACATCCGTGCTCATCATGCAGCCCATACTGCGCTTTCTGCAGCTGCTGTGCGAGAACCACAACCGGGACCTGCAGGTGAGGCCCCGCCCCTACGCCCCTACGCCCCTACGCCCCTACGCCCCGCCCCTACGCCCCGCCCCACCCGGGCTCCGCCCCACCCCGCGCCCCGCCCTTCCCCACGCCCCGCCCACTTCACGCTCCGCCCCACCCCGCCCCGGGCTCCGCCCCTCACCTCCCCTACACCCGCCCCCTCCCCGCGCCCCGCCCACTTCACACCCCGCCCCACCTCCCGAAACCTACCCCTACTCTGCGCCGCCCCGCGTCAGCCTGGGCACCACGGTATGTGGCTCCGAGGCCGGCGAGGCCCCCATCCCTGCCGCCCACATGATCATGGTCCCCAGGCGGGCCCTCCCTCCATGCTGAAGCGCTGCCATTCGCACCCCTCCCCATACTCTGCAGAACTTCCTGCGCTGCCAGAACAATAAGACAAACTACAACCTGGTGTGCGAGACGCTGCAGTTCCTGGACATCATGTGCGGCAGCACCACGGGCGGCCTGGGGCTCCTGGGGCTCTACATCAACGAGGACAACGTGGGCCTCGTCATCCAGACCCTGGAGACCCTCACCGAGTACTGCCAGGGCCCCTGCCACGAGAACCAGGTGAGCCATGGAGCCGCGTGTGGTTGCGCGGACGTGGGGGAGGACGGAGCAGGCCCGGCAGGGCCCAGTCCCAAGCCCTTGGAGCTGCCATGGGCTCTGAGAGGCCCAGGGCCCCGTGTCATCCTCACCCCTCCCTCCCACCAGACCTGCATCGTGACGCACGAGTCCAATGGCATAGACATCATCACCGCGCTGATTCTCAAAGACATCAGCCCCCTATGCAAGTACCGTATGGACCTGGTGCTGCAACTCAAGGTGGGGCCCGGGGCAGCCCACGTGAGCATGCGTAGGTGTGCCTGTGATGTGTGTGTGGAGTGTGCATGCTGGTATGTGATCTTAGCATTCTGTATATGGGTGCCGTGTGGATATCATGTGTGTAAGCATGGGTGATGTGCAGGTGTGTGATATACACGTTTATTGTGCATACGAGTGCGTGTGTAAGCAAACATGCTGGATGTACACTTGCTCTAGAAGCGGACATGCTCTGGGTTTTTCCGAGGGCCTCCGTGTCCATGTCTGCTACAGCAGGTGGGCGTGGGTGTGCTTACCACAGAGTGGGGGAAGGTGGGTTGGATACACAGCACCCTTCTCAGCAAGCCCTGGGGGTCAGTGGGGAACAAGAAGGCCTTGAGACTTGTGGGCAAAGAGACTGTTACAGAGTGGTCAGTGAAGGGGTTGGGGGCCCTCAGACTGTGGCCTGTCTCCCCACCCCAGGACAATGCCTCCAAGCTGCTCCTGGCTCTGATGGAGAGCCGGCACGACAGTGAAAACGCCGAGCGCATCCTCATCAGCCTGCGGCCCCAGGAGCTGGTGAGGCTGGGCTGGGGGTCAGGTGGGGCGGTGGCCCAGGTGGGTGTGCTGGGCGGGCGGTCAGGGCCCAGCCCTCCCTGCGCCCCAGGAAGAGGGCACTCAGCAGGCTCTGCCCTGCCAGGTGGACGTCATCAAGAAGGCCTACCTGCAGGAAGAGGAGCGTGAGAACTCAGACGTGAGCCCCCGTGAAGTGGGCCACAACATCTACATCCTGGCGCTGCAGGTACCAGCCCCACCCCCCGAGCCCTGGCAGGTGGACACGCCCCTCGACCGCTCCCCATGACTCTGCTGCCCTCCCAGCTCTCCAGGCACAACAAGCAGCTGCAGCACCTGCTGAAGCCTGTGAAGCGCATCCAAGAGGAGGAGGCTGAGGGCATCTCTTCCATGGTGGGGGCCCAGAGGACAGTGCTGGGCGTGGGGCGTGGCTAATGCTGAGCCGGGGCGGGACTTACGTTTAGGGGCGGGGTTAGGCGGGAAATTGGCTGGGATAGTATCTGGGGGTGAGGCTAGGGGTTGAGGGTGGGGCTGAGGGCAAAGCGGAGACCTCGGAGACCTCAGAGCCCGGCTGGAATCTGGAATGGGGGCGGGGCGGGGGAGGGGGTGCAGGCTGAGAACCCATGGGAGCAGCCCTGATCCGGATGTAACCGAACAGCAGAGTGGGGACAAGGCTGCAGCCTGGTTCTGGGGCGGGTCTGGAAGCCTAGAGCAGGGCCTCAGGGTGCACCTGGGCAGGGTTGTGGAGGGCCCTGACTGTCCTGCAGGAGTCTCCCCTTTGGGGCTTGATCAGGTCTAGCTGGGGGTCACTCACCGCGGTGTAGCTCAGGGCAGGGCTCAGTCCTGGAGGCGGGGGCTGCCAGGCCTGACCCGGGCACCCCCACCCTAGCTCAGCCTCAACAACAAGCAGCTGTCACAGATGCTCAAGTCCTCAGCCCCGGTGCAGGAGCAGGAGGAGGACCCGCTGGCCTACTATGAGAACCACACATCCCAGATAGAGGTGGGGCCCGAAGGACCCTGGCCGTAATGAGGGCGGGGCCGCCAGCGAGGGCGGGGCCGAGACTCGGGGCTGACCGGGCACCGTGTCTGTCCAGATCGTGCGGCAGGACCGCAGCATGGAGCAGATCGTGTTCCCCGTGCCCGGCATCTGCCAGTTCCTGACGGAGGAGACCAAGCACCGGCTCTTCACCACGACCGAGCAGGATGAGCAGGGCAGCAAAGTGAGCGACTTCTTCGACCAGTCCTCCTTCCTGCACAACGAGATGGAGTGGCAGCGCAAGCTCCGCAGTGAGGACCCGCGGGCGGGCGGGCGGGCAGGCGGGATGAACTGGGCTGGAGCTGCTCACTGATGCCCCTGACGCCTCCCTCACCTGCTGGTGAGGGCCCCACCGCCCCCCTAAGGAGGGCCCCGATCATGTTTTCCTCCTTGAGGCTGGTGGCCCCCTGCATGGGGTGGGCAGATGATATTAACCAAGGACTCCCCCTTCCCCTACCCCCGCCTCTCCCAGGCATGCCACTCATCTACTGGTTCTCCCGCCGCATGACCCTCTGGGGCAGCATCTCCTTCAACCTGGCAGTTTTTATCAACATCATTATCGCCTTTTTCTACCCCTATGTGGAGGGTGCATCCACAGGTGAGGACACAGGGCTGGCAGTCAGGGGGCCCTGAGTCTTCCATGCTCCCTCTCCTCTGATGTGAGCAGGGGCTTGGGGCCAGCCAGGCTCCAAGGGAACTGGGTGCAGCATGGGGAGCAATGCCCTCTGGGTTCTGCACCTCATCAGGGGGGCAGACAGGGCCCATGCTCTCTGTAGACAGTGCACACACATGTAAGGCAGAGAACAGTTGGTAGCAGCAGCTGGAGGTGGTAGCAACACCTTCTCCAGATGCAGGTGTGATGGGCGGAGCCCTGCAGCCAGGCGACCGACTTACAGGGAAGGCTCCTGGAAAGGGGGAGGCTTCTTGGGGTCTGTGGGGTGGGTGGGCTTGAGTGAGCCGCCCTGTCTCTGCTCCTGGGCCCCCAGGAGTGCTGGGCTCCCCACTCATCTCGCTGCTCTTCTGGATCCTCATCTGCTTCTCCATCGCGGCCCTGTTCACCAAGCGCTACAGCATCCGCCCCCTCATCGTGGCGCTCATCCTGCGCTCCATCTACTACCTGGGCATTGGGCCCACGCTCAACATCCTGGGTGCCCTTAACGTGAGTGCCAGAGGACCCCAGCCCCCACCCCTCAGGGTTCATCACGCAGTCGGACCTGAAGCGGGCCTGCCTCCCACCGGCCCCTGCTCTGCCCCATCCCTCGGTCCCTGCGCCGGGATCATTACAGACCTGAGGTTGGGACCACTCTATGTCTCCTCCATCCTCCTGGACAGCTCAGGGCAGCAGACAGTTGGAGCCAGCCAGCCAGGAGCCACTTTGGAGCCCCAGCTTCAGGGCTGCTGGGTACCCGGTGTTGTGCACTGCCCAAAGGCACATTGAGGACATCAAAGATTTATGTGTTATGACAGTTTCCTGACAGATAGAAGTAAAGTGCCTCAAGCAAGTGGGGGTACCTTTTCGTAACTTAATCATCATTACGGCCAAGGGTGTTCTTCTCTGACCTGTTCTCCTTTTCTTGCATCTTACTTTCTTTCTGGTGGCTCAAACGATGAAGAATCCGCCTGCAATGCAGGAGACCTGGGTTCGATCCCTGGGTCAGGAAACTCCCCTGGAGAAGGGAATGGCAACCCACTCCAGTATTCTTGCCTGGAGAATCCCATGGACAGAGGAGCTGGTGGTGGTCTACAGTCTATGGGGTTGCAAAGAGTCCAACACGACTGAGCGATTAACACTCACTTTTCACTTCTTCCTGAAGCTGGGGTCCCCCAGGGGCCTTCCACTATTCTGTCCCAGAAGCATTTCAGGGAGCCATGTCTGCCATGCTGAGCAAGACCAGCTTGGACCCACTCTCCTGAAGACCTGCTCTGGGCCCGGCCCCAGGAGTGGGGGTTCAGGGTGGGAGCTAGGGTGCTGACCCCCATGCCCCGCACTTGCCCACAGCTGACCAACAAGATCGTGTTTGTGGTGAGCTTCGTGGGCAACCGTGGCACCTTCATCCGGGGCTACAAGGCCATGGTCATGGACATGGAGTTCCTGTATCACGTGGGGTACATCCTGACGAGCGTCTTGGGCCTCTTCGCCCACGAGCTCTTCTATAGCATCCTGGTGAGGCCCGGTGCGGGTGGGGCCGGGCAGGGAGGAGGGGCGGCTGGGGCTTCCTGCCGGTTGCTGGCCGTTCCCCAGGACCAGGCCTCTTGCTGCTGGGTTGGGAGGAGAGGATTTCCAGTGTCCTCGTCTGCTGGACCCAGCCTGGCCTTCAAAACCCTGATGGCTCCTCATGGTCCCGTCTCCCTTGTACAGTGGGGGTTCAAGCCTGGACTCTGGAGCCAGACCATCTGGGTTTGCATCCCAGTGTGGCCCCTCCTAGCTGTGTAACCTTGGGCAGGTTTCTTAACTGCCCATGCCTTGGTTTCCCCATCTATAAAATGGATCATTAACAGCACCTGTCTTCCAGAATAGTTGTGAGGAAGAAGTGAGCTGCTGCACGACAGTCTTGTAGAGTGTCCTCGCAGGTAGCGAGCACGCTGTGAGAGCTAGCCATCTTTCTCCGGCTGCATTTGATGCTCATTCCACCCTCATGCTTTCCCCCGGGCCCCTTCTTGGGCTTTAGGACTCCAGGCTCCCCAGAGATGTCTCCCGTGATGGGCCCGTGGGCCTGGTTCCACCCGCCTAAGCACAGACCTCTCTGGGGGGATGTGGGACCCAGTGGGAAGCAGGCAGCCTGTGGGTCCAGCGGTGTCCTCATTTCTGCCCCACAGCTCTTTGACCTCATCTACCGCGAAGAGACACTGTTCAACGTCATCAAGAGTGTGACCCGCAACGGCCGCTCCATCCTGCTGACCGCCCTGCTGGCCCTCATCCTGGTCTACCTCTTCTCCATCGTCGGCTTCCTCTTCCTCAAGGATGACTTCATCCTTGAGGTGGACCGGCTGCCCAGCAACCACTCCAGAGGTATGGGGCGCCTCTCCCGGGTCGGGTGTGGGGATGAGAGGCCTGCACAAGCGGAGCGCTTATCCCGCCAGCCCCGCTGTTTCTCTTCTTGGGTTCTGGGTGGGGTCTTAACTCACACCAACCTGCCTCCCTCTTCCCTGGGACAGACTGTGGGGGGTGGGAGCGGCTTGAGTCACTCTGGTTTGCAGACCGTCTGGTTCAGGTTAAACTTGGTACTTGTGGGAGCTGCCCATGTGCCAGGGCTGGGGATGCAGAGCCCCTTCCCTGTCCTTGGAGCACAGCCTGGCAGGGGCAGGTACATGTAGACCCTTCACATGTAGACCCTTCCCCGACAGTGGGGAGCTGGTAGCATCAGGGCAGGCTTCCTGGAGGAGGTGATGCTGGTGTCAGAACTAGGGACATGATGAGGCCAGGTCCTTGGACCTCCTGACCTTGACCCTGTCCCCTCCAGACAACCCCCTGGGGATGCCACACGGAGCTGCCACATTTGTGAACACGTGCAGTGGGGACAACGTGGACTGTGTCTCAGGAGTCTCCGTGCCTGAGGTCCTGGCAGGTGAGGGCAGTGTGTCTCAGGAGTCGGGTGCAGTGGGGGTGGAAGCACCTGGCCTGGCCAGGGTCTGAGCATGTGCCCCACTTGTAGAGGACGAGGAGCCAGACAGCACGGAGCGGGCCTGTGACACGCTGCTCATGTGCATCGTCACCGTCATGAACCACGGGCTGCGCAACGGCGGCGGCGTGGGGGACATCCTGCGCAAGCCCTCCAAAGACGTGAGTGCTCCGGCCCCGCCCTTGGCCCAGGGGGCTGGCCTGCCCCCAGGTCACGGCCAGCAGGGCAGCCCGGTCCGCCCCCTTCACGTCCCCGCCCCGCTGTGTGCCCCCTGCTCCCGGGCAGTTACGGGGTAGCTGTGCTCAGGGTGGATGCTCTGAGGGAAGACCTTGGCACCCAGCTTTCTCAGGCTGGGAAAGCCGTGAGTCAGACAGCGGGCGGGTCCCGGGCCGCAGGGCTCCGTCTGGGGGGGCTGGGCCCCGTTCTGCAGCCAAGGCGGCTGGGCGGGGAAGAGGCCTCGGGGTTTGGCCTAGCGTGTGCAGGCAGCCAGGATAATAGTCTGTCCCCAGTGGCACGAGGGTGAGAAGCTGCTCCTTGGCCAGGGGTCCCCTAGAATGAGTGAGATCACGTGTCCTGAGGGCAGCAGGGTTCAGAGCCACCCGTCCCCTCCCCAGTGGTCAGGGGTGGGCACAGCCGAGGCCTGGCCCCCCACGCCAGACTCCTCCCCGAGGGCCTCTTCCTGGCCGCTGAGTCCCTGTCCTCGCACGTGGCCTCTGGTGGCGATTTTGGCTCTGTGCAGTGAGGCGGGTCCTCTCTACCGTCTTCGGGGCCTTCGCGCTCTTCTGGGAGCTGCTGGGCCCAGCCTCCCTGCGTCCCTCCTGTAGGAGTCTCTCTTCCCCGCCCGAGTGGTCTACGACCTCCTGTTTTTCTTCATCGTCATCATCATCGTGCTGAACCTCATCTTTGGGGTGATCATCGACACCTTTGCTGACTTGCGCAGCGAGAAGCAGAAGAAAGAAGAGATTCTCAAGACCACGTGCTTCATCTGCGGTGAGGCTGGGCTCCCGCCGGGAGGCCTTAATCCGTCCTTCCTCGGTCCTGTGGCCCCAGGGAGTCCTGCGTTGGGCCGGCGGCTTGGTGACTGTTCGCTTATCCCAGAACTGGGGGGATCAGAGCCCTGCCCGAGTGTGGAGTCATCGAGGGAGCAGGGAGGGGCCTCGGAAACCCTTCCTTTAAATTCTGGGTCTCAGATGAGGAAACGAGCCTGGCCTCGGTCTGGGGCCTTTCTACCCCCACCAACCCATATGAAGGGCAGGTCCTCTCCTGGCCCCTGTGGGTGAAGGAGCAGGGTCCCCTGTGGGACCAGGCCCCTCGTCAAGCCCTTCCCACGCCCCCGACCCTGGGGTCCCGGCATCTGTAGGGTCCCCACGGCGCTGTGGCAGGGCAGGGGCTGCTGCTTTAAATGGAAGTGACCTCAGTGGCTCAGAGCAGGCTGTTGCCCGCCCTCATCAGCATGTTCAGCCCAAGAACAGTGCCCCTGCTGCGTCAGGAGGCCCTGCCCGCCCACCGGGGCTCTCGGAGGTAGGGAGCCCGCCTTCACGGCCGCCCTCTGCCTCCCCAGGTCTGGAGAGGGACAAGTTTGACAACAAGACCGTGTCGTTTGAGGAGCACATCAAGTTCGAGCACAACATGTGGAACTATCTGTACTTCATCGTGCTGGTCCGCGTGAAGAACAAGACCGACTACACGGGGCCGGAGAGCTACGTGGCCCAGATGATCAAGGTGAGGGCCTGGGGGGCGAGGGGCAGGGTGGGGACGGCTGTGGGCCCTCGTTCAGAGGCAGCAGGGGGCGGGGAGCAGCTGGAGCTGGCTAGTCCGGAGCCCCCCAGCCCCTCTGTGCTGCAGAGGGGGGCCTCTGGAAAAAGTCCCCCGAGGGTGCAGGTGGTGTCTGGGGCCTGTGGACGCCCGGTGCCAGGTGACCCTGCTTGTGGCCCTTTCTGAGGGGCCTTTTCTGTCGGGGGCGAGAGGGAGGGCGGCTTCCTGAAGCCTGGGTGGTCGCAGGCCGCGAGGGCGCCTGGATGAGCTTCACAGTGTCAGACTCAGGAGACTCAGCCATCACTCCTGTTCAGTGTAGTCATGAGTGAGTGAAGGTCTGGAGGGTAAAGTCCACCGGCCATGAGGCAGGGCGTCTTCAGATTGCCGCACACAGTGTGCGTGTTTCAGCCTAGTCCCAGTCTCTGCGACCCCACAGACTGCAGCCCCCAGGCCCCTCTGTCCGTGGGATTCTCCAGGCAAGAATACTGGAGTGGGTTGCCGTGCCTGCCTCCAGGGGATCTTCCCGACCCGGGGATCAAACCCACGTCTCTTTAGGTCTCCTATATTGGCAGGTGGGTTCTTTACCCCCGGTGTCACCTGGGGAGCCCACACAGCAGAGGTTGCAGCCTCTAAAAGGAAAGAAAATAACTCGGGAGGGGCTTCTGTACGTGTTTTGAGCCTGTATTTGGACCGGTCTTGAGTGCAGGTGTGTCTGTTGGCCTGAGAATTCAGCTTGCAACAGGTGCCCCCCCAACTCTGCCTCTTAGTCTTGGGAAGTGCGGCTTCGCCTGAGTGTCAGAGGCCACTGCCCCCCGCAGAGCCCACCCCTCAACGTCCCATCTGCCTGACTCGTGCCTTTCTGGGGTGTGGGGCCCGCTGGCGGGGCGGGGCGGGAGGAAGGAAGGAAGGAGAGATGGGCCTGACCTCCGCCTCGCAGGGTGTGAGGAGTAAACATGATCCCAGTGATGCAGCAGGAGGAGACACAGGCTGGCGGAAGTCGGCCTGTCTCAGCGCGTGCCCCGCCCGCACAGGGTCACTCTGGCCCCGGGGGCAGGACCCGGGTCAATTCAGGTTTTCCCAAGACACGTCCCTGGGGGGTAATTTGGCCACGGGTGTGGCAGCAGGCTTCCCCCACATGACTGCTTTTCTAGAGGCCTTCTTGGGCTGGGCGTTCACCCCACGGGGATGTTTTTCAGAACAAGAACCTGGACTGGTTCCCCCGGATGCGGGCCATGTCCCTGGTGAGCAGTGAGGGGGAGGGGGAGCAGAACGAGATCCGCACCCTCCAGGACAAGCTCAGCGCCACCATGAAGCTGGTGTCCCACCTCACCGCCCAGCTCAACGAGCTCAAGGAGCAGGTGCGCCCCCCACGTCCTGGCCCCTGCTGGCAGCCCCCGCTGTGCCTGAGGTCCCAGCCTGCCTGCCTGGGGGTGGGGAGGGTGGTGGGGCCTTTCTGCTTCCTCTGCCCCCTTCCTGCTGGTCCTTCCTCTTGGGTCTGGGGTGGAAGACCCTGTGGAGAGCTGGATGGAGGGGAGACGAGAGGGAGGTGGCCCCTCCCCCCATGCCCCTGAAGGGCAGTCTGGCAGGGCTGAGCGCGACCTCGTGCAGGTGTGGGGCCTCTCTCGTGTGCCCCCTCACCCCCAACCTGCAGCTGCTAGACTCTGGCCCAGGCGCTGACGGGTGATGGGGAAGTCAGGGCCTCCTTCCACTTCTCAACACCCACTCTTGCCCAGAGCGTCCCCTGCGCCATCTGGCAGTGACTAAATACAGTCAGGCGGCCCCTTTTAGGTAGGGCACTCTCCCAGCTGCACCAAATCAGTGGTTTGTGACACGCTAATTGAGGACCAGGGTTTGGGGTTGACGGCCCTGCAGCAAGGGCCGCGGGGAGGGTGGGCTCTGGGCGGCCTGACCCGACCGCTGGCGTTTGTTTAAACCCAGATGACGGAGCAGAGGAAACGCAGGCAGCGCCTGGGCTTCGTGGATGTGCAGAACTGCATGAGCCGCTGAGCCGCCACAGGAGGCCTGCTGGCCGCACGGACACTGGCCACCCCTTCAGGCTAGGCGCCCACCCAGCCGCCGGAACCCACTTGGCAAGACCCCTCAGGCCAGCCTGGAGGGGAAGCTACAGAGCGGACAGCCCTGCCCAGACCGAGCCCCTAGAACTCAAACTCGCTGGGCCTCGCTCACCTTAGTGCCTTAGAGGAAGTCCGTCCTCACACAGGACTGTTGCTTGGTCCCTTAAAGCAGTAACTGACATTGCTTCGTATTCCTCCTGGTGGGTGATCAGGAGTGGGGTCTCCTCTGTACTCCAAGCACTACGTTTTGGTCACTGCCGCCTCTGGCGGGGCGCAGTGATGCTGTTGCTAGTGATTTTAGGGCTTTGTTATTTAACTTATTCATGGTGCCTGCTCGGCCCTTCCCCGGGCTGCGCCCCTCCCCCGGGCCCCAGACCTGCTGTAGACCGTGTAGACCTCAGTGTCCGAGGCCGGGCCAGCCTCGTGGGCAGCCCCAGGAGGACGGGAGACTGCAGCGTGGAGCCTTGCTCCTCCTGGGGGCAGGCACACGCCCGGGGGACGGGCTGGGGCGTGTCAGGAGGGGCTGGTTTTCACTGCCTGTTTGCTCCTTTTGGTGTGATGTTTTACAAATCCTTTGGCCCGAGAACTAATACGTTAATTGCCTTAAATAAATTAATAAATCTAGTCCATTAGAAAAGGATGCTGGCTCCCGTGCTGCTTGGGGGCTGGGCTGTGGGAACACAGTGCTGGCGCAGGGCAGTCTGAGCCCTGCCTGCTGGCCTGGCCTCACCATGCACTTGGGAGATGCTGAGTGCCGTCCTGTCAGCGATTCCAGGGCAGAATGCACCGCAGTATAACTGGTTTCTGTCATCATCCTATGTATTTTATTTTATGCAAAACACAGTGAGGAGTCCAGGTACAGACGAGGTTGAGAACCCACTTCCACTTCCCAAGAAGAGGTGCTGTCGGCCCTGCCAACCCCTCCTCTCAGCTCTGTTCTTGACAAGAAAGCTCAAGTGGGACCGTGACCATCCACGGGTGAGCGCTGAGGCTCTGTGGAGCAACGAGGTGACCCTGCGGTGTCCCCGCCGGGGCCTGCCCCCAGCGTTGAGCCGACTCGAGCCAAGGCCCCACCCGGCCCGCCGGCTGCTCTGCCCCGCCCCTCGGGCCGACCTGGGACACGCTGTGAGGTCGGGCAGAGGGCCGAGCAGGCTTTCCGCAGCCCTCTGCCACAGAGCGCCGCTGCTCTGTTGGCGGCGGGACAGGATGCCTTCTTTGCTGCCTGCTGCTATGTTTGGCTTTCCCCCAGGAGCGCCTACAACAAACGGGAGCCCGAGACTTTGCCAGGAGCCAGGCAGACCCCTGCTGGCAGGTGGGGCCCCGTGGCCGCGCAGGAAGCACCTTGCCCAGAGGCCCTGTCACCTTCCCCTCTCGGGCCCAGACGCAGACCCGCGCTTCCTCTCCCAGGGACTCCAAGCCTGGCCGGTGGGCGGGCGGATGCTCGACCTGCATCCCTTCTCAGGCCGCAGCTTTCTTTAGAGAAACAAAGGCTTCCTCTCTGTGAAGGCCAGACGAGATTCCCGAACCATGAGGATGGGGAAATCAGGGCGTTTTATTGATGATGGCAACACACACGACGCCACGCTTAGGTGCGCGGGCGCGGAAGGGCCCGCGCCCAGGCTTTGTGCTTTTCCTCGGGGTCCCCGGGGGCAAACTTCTCCTGCAGCTTCTTCCACATGCCTTTATTCATCTCCTTAAACTCATCCAACGTATCTGCAAAAGGAGAAGACAACAAAAAAGGGTGAACTGTAAAATGATTACACAGGTTGGCCCCAAGGGCTTTCGCCATCAGGCAGGACTCTTCACGGAGAAAAGGACGTGCGGCCCCAGCTTCTGAGAAGCGAGCAGAGCAGGGTAACGGACGAATACCGTGAGTGGGCACGAGCACGGGTACCAGACCGTGTCCTGACAGCGGCCTCTGCTCACATCGTCCCCATGCAGCAGCCAAGCAGGGCCCACTCTGCCGCCCGTGAGCCAGGACACAGTGCTGCTGTGTCGGCTTCGCAACCCACGCGCCCTGAGGCTCGTCACAACACTCGACCTGAGCCTCAGGGGCTGTCTCCGTTGTACAGACGTGGGGACTTGAGGCAGAGTGGGGTAAGGGAACCTGAGCAGGCTCCACGGCAGGAAGCGGCAGAGCTGGGGTCTGAACCCAGGCACTTACATCCACCCACACCACGGGGATGAGCGGACACCCTCGACTCCAGCAGGAAACTGGGCCCGGGCCCCCGTCCCCACCCACCATTTCCACACTGGGTCCCCTCAAGCAATCAGGTTCCTCATCGCTGAGCCTCAGGTTCCTCATCTGCGAAGTGGAGACATAAACACCTGCCTCACAAGCTGTGAGCTGTGTTCTGTAGTAATTTTACTGATTTCTGACTGTGCTGGGTCTTCGTTGCCGTGCGTGCGGCCTTCTTTCTAGTTGCAGTGTGCAGACTTCCCACTGGGGGGCTTCTCTTGCAGCGGAGCACCGGCTCTAGGGCTCACGGGCTCTGGAGCACAGGCTCAATAGTTGTGGCTCAAGGGCTTAGCTGCTCTGAGGCACGGGGGATTTTCCAAGATCAGGGATTGAACCCGTGTCTCCTGCATTGCTTCTGCATTGACAGGATTCTTTTCCATTGAGCTACCAGTGAAAGTGAAAAGTTGCTCAGTCGGGTCCGACTCTTTGTGACCCCATATACAGTTCCTGGAGTTCTTCAGGCCAGAATACTGGAGTGGGTAGCCATTCCCTTCTCCAGGGGATCTTCCCAACCCAGGGATCAAACCCAGGTCTCCCGTATTGCAGGCGGATTCTTTACCAGCTGAGCCACCAGGGAAGCCCCCAAAGTTGTGACCTTTAAAGGAAATGATGGAGGTGATGTACTTGGCACCTGGCCCACATTCCAGAAAAGGGAGCCCTCTTCACAGACATGAAGGTGGCAGGAGCCAGTGGGGCCTTCATTCAGAAACATACACCCAGCCCTCCTCCCCACCCCAAGCAACCAGGGCAGGGTATCTCAGTCAGCACCAGCGAGGCTTAGGGCCAGGTAGCCCTTTGTTGCGGGGCAGACCCGGCACTGTGGCCGCATCTCAGCCTTGACCCACCGGACGGCAGTAGCCCCTTCCCGCCAAGCCTGATGACCATCACAGTCTCCAGACGCTGCCAGAGTTTCCTTGCAGGGCAAAATTGAGTCTGAATTGACAACCACTGGTCTAAAGTCTCCCCAGGGCTAAAGTTCTATGATACCTAATTTTACTTATATTTTAAGTTTAGATTTTATTTATGAATTAATTTATGAAATTAATTTTTATAGCCTGGATTTCCATCTCTTAATGAAACTTATGGAGAAAAAGAATAGCTGTTCTGAACAAAAAGGTAACTTACATTATTACAATTATTGTCAGTGGACTCTTGACTAAATGAGGACTAGCTCTGTACCCCAGCCACGAGCCCAGCATCCTACCCCAACTTTTCCAGAAGTCCAGGTTGCCTCGTGGGGCACAAAATGGGATGCCGTAGGCTCCCTGTCTCAACAAGCCCTGAGGCTCCTTCAGAGACTCCCGGGACCCCACCTCAGGGTGGACACACTTGGGACCAACACTGGGGCCACATTTCAGACTTGCCAGGCCCTCAAATCCTCACTACGAACAGTGCAAGGTGTTCTCCTGCCCTGTCAGAGGGAACATTTGGTAAGCTTATTCCACAGAGTCACAACAAAAAGATGAGGCTTGCTGTGAAAGCTAATTATCAGCCAATTTCCTAAGGCTGAGCTCCCTGCCGTCGCAGAACAAGCCACAGCACAGACCAGTGGGGGAGGTCTTGCGTCTCCCCGTCGTGGCGTCCCTGTTCTCCCCCAACCCAGCGTCCCGAGCGTTAACAAAGGGCAGAGGCTGAGCTTCTAGAGCTCCTTTCCGTTCTGATTTCAAGTTCAAACTTTGCTTAAACTCTTTGGGGTCCTCACAATGACACTGTGCATCGAAGCTTGTAATTACATGGGCCTGGGGACAGGGGGGTATACTCTTTGGATATACATAAAATTGCCAATAAAGTGATTCTGCCTGGCCAAAGTGTCTTTACCCCAGTTTTTCAGAGTACTGTAATAAAAGTAGGATCAGGGTCAACACACAATGGCAGATGACACCACCAGGTTTTAATCTGTTCAGAAGGCTGAGTTTTCTGGAAGCCTAAATCCTCAAACCTTAGTGGCTGAAGCATACCAGAGAAATAGGAAACAGAAATTTCTAGAGTACCAGAAAGCAAATGTTTCAGGGCCATGCCCTCCCAGAAAAGGTTAGCCTATTTTTATATGTGGTGTCCTTGGCAATAAAAATAGTAATTTTCCAGAACCTGCCTGTTTCAACCCAGGCTCCCCCGGCCACCACCCGCCACGTGCCCCTCCGGTGACAATGGACGTGGGGAAGAAGGAGGGGCTGGGTGAGGCAGGGTATTTCCTTTCTTGTTAATCAGGGTCTGTCAAGGACTCCAAAACAAACCTAGTTAAACTCGTATCTAACCCGCAGCCCATGTCTCCATACACGTCCACTGAATGGCTTTTTGTTTTAATTAAAACCCTCATTGTTTATAAAGGCCTCTTAGGACCATAAAAATAAAATTATTTTCCTTCCATCCTGACTTCAACTACTTCCATTTGGCAAATACATATTCCCCTGTTCCCTGCTGCCCAGTCTTGAATTTAAAAGCTCTGAAGATAAATTTGCTTTTTTTAAATAACGCCTTTGACCTTCTCCATATTCTATGACCAAAAAACATGAGCCCTGTAGCTTCAGAATTTCCTGTGGGCTATTCCACAAGACTTTCCATCAAGCAAAGCTGTCTTATTAGATGATTCCCCGGGACCACTCAAAAACCCACTTGCAAACCAACCAGAAGCGGCAGCAGCTGCGCTTCCCATACCTGTGGACAGGATCAGCTTGTACTCTTCCAGGGACAGGCCGCTGAAGCTTGTGTCTCGGGGGCGAGGGTACTGGTCACAGGGGCAGAGAGGAGGGAGGGGAGAGGTTAGTTCCGTGGCACACGAGAGAGGCGAGCTCTCAAGGGCAGTTCACAGGCCCTGGTGTCCAGAGGCCAGAGGGAGGGGAGCAGCGCCACCTGGAGGCCACACTGGCGTCCACAGCAGAGGCGCCTGAGCCTCTGGAGACCCAGGCTGGGGCCGGGGGAAGACCCAGACCTGAGGCCGCGTCCCCGACCAGCCCCCGGGCAGTGCCACGCTGCGGCTGACCATACTTTGGGTCATGAGGATTTAGGAGAAATCCCCTTTTCATGCAGACTAGGCCTTTGGCCATGTGTATCTGTGGAGTTACTGAGCACATTTTTCAAGACTGGGGAAGAAACACACTTAGTGGAATTTGACAGCAGTCACGTCACGGCCAAGGAGAGGCCCAGCGTGTTCTGACAGGACTTCCGGTCACTTCAACTCTGTCACCAGCGTGTCAGGAGGGTGGGCCAATCTGTGCGAGACCCAACAGCTGTCGGACACACCCAGAAGCACCCCCTGGCATACAAAACGTGGCTTTTCTTCAAAATTACAAAGACCTTTCATTTAGGTGACCTAAAAGCCTCTACCAAGTGCCTTAGTTGGCTTGGTTGAAATTACTGGTTACATTCGAAACCAGCAAAACCACAATTCTATACAAAACATCACATAATCAGATTCCCTCACTCTTACTGGCTGTCTGCAGTCAGAGGCCTGGGGACAGAAAAGACTGGCCCACTCACCTTGTGTTTGTAGTAGTTTGAGTGCAGCCGTGCCAAGCTCTCGTACATCTGATCACAGGCCTCAGGCTCTGCAATCTGAAAAACAAAGGACCCCGAGAAAGTGAGCAAACCAGCCCCACCCGCACGCCGGCCTGCACCCTGCACCTTGAGGGGGACCCCCCAAGTCAGGCCTTCACAGGAAGCAGGCCTGCAGCTCTGCGCCGGCTTCTCCGACTACAGGTCTTGCTGTTAGAAATCTCCTTTTTGGAATAATGATTCCACCTCAGCAACCCCCCAACCTGCAAAAAAACTCAATCGGCAAATCAATATTTGTGGGGCACCCGTGATGCGTGAGTCAGCAAGCCACTGAGGTGGGAGGCACTGCAGGAAAAATCCAACACTGGCAGGAGCGCTGAGGGCAGTGCGGGCCGCAAGAAGTCAGAGGAGGCGAGTTCCCGCGTGCTCAAGTGGCCAGCAGGTGATGGAAGTGGGACTAAGCAGGGATCTGCAGAAGGCACAGGAGTTGGGGAGAGTGCAGCGGGCCTTCCCGATGGAGGGGGCGGCCGGCATGCACAGGGCAGAGGAGGCAGGGGCAACCTGTGCCTCAGACCGGGCCACCTGGCCGCGGGCCTGAGGGTGCACGGGCAAGAAAAAGATGAGAGCTCTGTGAGTTAAACCTTCAAAATACAGATTCTCTTATGAAAGGGAAAAAAAAAAAATCATCTGAACTTTCATCTGTGGTGAGTAGGGAGCTGTTGAGTGTGATAAGGAAAGAAACATGAAGAAAGCAGTGTCTTAGGATGAGACAGGTAACTGAGGAGACCTGAGAGGGAGAGTCAGGTGCTGTGAGGAAGGACAGAAGGATGCCTTGCAGACAGGCAGGAGGAAGGTGGCCCCACTGGGAATTCCAGGCAAGAAGGGTGACACACGGAGGAGACACGGGTTTTCCCCTTCCATGTCTCTTCCTGGTTTTCCCTTCCTTCTGCCTTTGCCATTATTTAGCTAGTTCCTTATATTATTCTGCCAAGAATTCTGAAAGCGCCCCAGAATGAAACTTCCTCTTCAATGTTTTATCCCAGAATTCAAACGATGGATTTTTCCAACTTAAATCCTTTCTCGAAGAAGAAAGAACATAAATAAATCAGTAGTTGAGTGTTTTAAAAAGGTAGCTCTGCTTCTGCCTCCGTGTGCACGTCAGATAATGTCCCCACTTGACAGCAGACAAAAGGACAGCCTGTCACCGAGTTCTGCCCGCGCCATTCCCCGGCTCAGGCCACCTGTCGGTGGGGCACCCAGGCAGCCACATCGGGAGAGAAGAGGTGAGGGGCTGAGGAGGCAGCCGGTGTTTGCGGAATAATAGTCAAAGGCACTATTTGAACGGATCGGGGTTAAAGGGCTGAAAAGAAAGAACGGATGGAAAAACAGGAGGCCGGTGACTGAGTTCTGATTCCCCGAGGCGGGGCTTTCAGAGAAAGTCCAGCTGGAAAAGAATCTGCAGCATGCACTTTGCGGGAAGAGCATTTTGAACGCTCTGTCTTTGGCAGCGCATGCAAAACCGAGAGCTAACCAGACGAGAGACGAACAGAAGGCGCAAGGTGCAAAAGGAAAAAGAGTAACACCAGCCAAACTTCCAGCGACTACTGTGGAGACCGTCACAAGACAATTGGATGGATGTGTTCACTTCTAAGCTGACGAGAACTCCCGTATGCCCGGCCCATTCTGGAGCTGGCATCCGTGGCTGTGGGCAGCAGCCAGGTCAAACCACTGTGTCTGGATCCTGTCACTTAGGAGCTCTGGGGTATCGGGCAAATCACTGTCTCTTTCCTGACACTTAATTTCCTGAGAATGATGACATTCTCTCATATAACCACAGATCCACGAGCAAATTCAGGACATTCGACGTTGACACAACACTTCTCTCTATCCCAGTGCCCATATTCCAACTCTGTCAACTGTCTCAGTAAAAATCCTTGTAGGAAAAAAGTACTTTCGGCCCAGGCTCGCCTCCAGCACTACCTGCTGCATTTCTTTCTCTTGCAGCCAGGACACCTCGGTCTTTGTCTTTCCTGCATTGACATTTTTGAAGCATACTGGCCAAATTAACCTTTCTTTTAAAAGAAAACGATCTTCCCTATTTCTGAGGGCCATGTGAGGATAAGTGAGGTTAACACCTGGACTGCTCTGAATTCAGGGCCTGGGACGCTAACGAAGGTGGTTACTATTAGCAGTCAACAGTTACGGTAAACACAGCCCTCACAGCACTACCTACCAGGCTAAAGAGAAGACTTCAGGATGATCCCTGCAACAGCGGAGTGAGGGCGTGTGGAGGGCACCCCGACGCCACTAGCGGAGCCAGGGAGCCCACCTAGGGTCCTGGCGGGGGCAGGCAGTAGTCCCCACGGGACGGGGGCGCTCCAGGCACGGGGCCGGCCCGCGCCCACGCTGAGGGGACCGCAGTGAGGACACATCAGTGGATTGGTGCTGCTGGCGTGACTGCCGGGTGTGGCGGGAGGTGGAAGTGACTCCTCAAGCTTCGCCCCGGCCCTCGTCGAACCTCCAGTCCTGACCCTGATGGCTCTCAGTGGGCCCCAAGTGCTCCACGGTCACCCCAGTGGAGATCACACGCCGACCCTGTCTCTGCCAGGCGAGTGGCCGCCTGCAGCACTGTCCCCCACCTGCAGGCCCCGCGTCCTGACCTTCCCCTCCTACACCACTGACCACTGTCCCAACCCAGCTCTCACAGCGCTGCCTCCGGCCAGCAGCCCGCCCGGCTCCCCCGGGGACAGACCGCCGGCACGCTGCGTCCTCCCCAGTCCCAGCTCCCACCAGACCCTCGCCCTCAGGGTCCCGCCAGCAGGAGTCCCCTCCTGCCCCTCCTCTGAGTGCGATGGTGACGGCGGGCTGGAGGCCACCTCCTCTGTACCCTGGGCGGGGGGCAGGGCGCGTGCCACCTCTGGCAGAGCAGGAGGGCAGAGGGGAGGGACAGGGAGAGGAAGGGGTCACCTGCAGTGCGACCCTCTGGGTTCCCTCGACCTTTCAAAAGTCTTTCAGTATTAAACAGACAGTCTCCCAGATACTTTCCGTAAAGTCTGGCGCTCACTGAATAATCAGAATCACCTCTAAATGACCAATCACCAAAAAATGAACTTGTCACTCAATTTCCCATTTGAGGTCAGAAGATGTCTATACAAGGCCGTAAAGGTAGCTCAGTGGAGGTGATGGGAGCTGAGGGATGGCAATTTCTGGCCAGTTATTACTGCCGCCTGAGCAGAGATGGAGCCACGGCCAATTCTGGGTTTCTAGTCACACCCAACCCAAGCTCAGCAATTACAAAAAAGAGTCTTATTTACTACTTAAAACTACATCAATAGAAACCATTCTCTCATTCCGGAAGCCTTACCACATACCTACATCCTACACTTTATTCACAGATATCAGCACAAACACTGAATTCTGAAATACAGTTTTCCCTGATGAAGTGTACTGTGCATTTAAGGAACATTTTCATACAAGCTTTAAATTACCTGATTTTGCATTCACACCTAATGAGATTATGGACATTTTAGGACTAATAGCAGCACTGGGTTTGAAAAAGGCAGCAAGGGATATTATGAAGAATTCAGCTCTGCTCCCTAAATGTGAATAAAATAGATGTTCGACGGACAAAGTGTCCTTTATGGCTCTATTTTCGCTCCTTTCGCATTTCCCCTGCTCAGTCGTCAGTAAATTTCTCTTTACCATATTAAACTTTTATACATACAAATCTACATCGTTGCCGCAGGCACTGACTTCGATTTTCAAAATTGAATTTTGGGTGGTGACAGCAATTGGTACAGCGGCCCCTGTTCTAGTCACACAAAGGGATGCATAAGCACTTTTGGGAAAGGGTGCTGCAGATTGCTTTGCTAATTAAGGTAGGGCTGGATTCAGTCCAGGAGGATCTGTGAAAAAAGGTTTTCATGACTTGGTAATGAACTTCTGAAATGAGTTCATTCTGTTATGGGAGACTATTCCCTTGAGTTCAACTGAAAATCTTTCCTGAGCACCTACTATGTAGAGTACTCTGCTAGGCGGCTGCCAGGGGACGTAAAGACCCAGCCTCGGCTCCAGAGAAGTTGACGATCAAGCTGAGACAAGATACACACACAATAAAAATAAAAAATGACCAGGACAGAGTGTAACTGAGTGCCACAGTTACAGGAGATCAGAGGCAGCAGCTGGTGACCAGGCCTGCTTCCCACGGCAGGTGTGGCGGGGAAGGTTTGGGTTTCACTGCAGTGACAGCTCAGAGTGATACAGAGTCAGAGGCCGTCACTTTGAAGAGTACAGACTTCAGAGCTGGACTCGGTGGAATGGGGATTGGAGGGACTGGAAGCAAGAGGCGTGAAAAACCAGGGGGACAAGGATGGTCCAGGGTCTTAAGTGGCTCCAAGGAGTGCTTCAAGGCCTGGGGAGCCACCAGATTCCTAACAAGCCCTGTGTCTGCGCTTTCATCCACGGGCACCAGGTTCTCAAAGGTTAAGAACCACTGAGGGGGCTTCCCTGGCGGCTCATCTACCCGCCAATGCAAGAGACACGGGTTTGATCTCTGATCTGGGAGGATCCCACATGCCAGAGAGTGACTGAGCCTGTGCTCCACAGCCTGAAAGTCACAACCCCTGAAGCCCACGCGCCACGACTCCTGAAGACCACAAACCACGAGCCCTGAAGACCATGCACCACGACTCCTGAGCCCACATGCCAGAACTCCTGAAGCCCACGCACCACGACCCTGAAGCCCATGTACAACTCCTGAAGACCACACGCCACAACCCCTGAGCCCACACACCACAACCTTGAAGCCCACGCACAACTCCTGAAGACCACACGCCACGACTCCTGAAGACCACGCACCATGACTCCTGAAGACCATGCACAACCCCTGAGCCCACTCACCACGATTCCTGAGCCCACATGCCCTAGAGCCCATGCTCAGCGCAAAGAGAAGACACGGCGATGAGGAGCCTGTGCACTGCAACTAGAGAGTAGCCTGGGTTTGCCGCAACGAGAGACAATCCTGTGTGGCAACAAAGACGCAGCACAGCCAAAAAAAAAAAAAACCACTGGGGGCAGAGATCAAGATGGCGGAATAGAAGGATGTTGAGCTCATCTCCTCCCACAAATACATCAAAAAATCTCCATGTGGAAAATTTCACAGAATACCCACTGAACACTGGCATAAGATCTTGTATAACCAAAGCTGTAAGAACGGTCACCACATAACTGGATAGGATGAAAGAAAAAAAAAGCAAAAGGAATCAGGACAGGAGGAAGCTTTCATTTCAAAGGGAAAAGGTTCCCGTACCCTGGGAAGCCCCTTCACTGACCGGGAGGCCCACCGGGAAGACAGGGAGCCTCAGAGGAGAGTGCGGCGGCCGGCCTGTGGAAGGCAGGACAGAGGGGGACAAGCAAGGCAGCGCGGGCCACCTTGCTGCACTTCCCAGCCACCCAAGACGCACGCCTGCTGGTGTGGAGAATGGCTGGGGCTGGAACTGGGCCTTCAGAGGACTCACCTGGGCTGTGCAGAGACAGCCCAGAGGGCCTGCAGTGTGGTCTGAGTTGCAATTGTGGGGCGTGGGGTGGGGTGCATGTCAGGACAGAGCCTAGCTCTGCCACAGAAGCCACCCTTCAACGTGGGGGCGGGGGGAAGCACGAGCCCACCACAGCAACCTCGTTCTCGGGGGTCACAGTGGGCACGGCTCTGCCCCTGTGAGCTCTGGGAGTGTGCAAGCGCCAGCAGATTGCCCACACATGGAGGTGGGGCTGAAATCTGAGCCGATTCTTGGCAGGTGAGTGACCAGCAAATATATGCCGGCAGCAGCATCTAGGGGACATCTGAGCTGATTACTGGTGCTCCCCTAGCTGAGGCAAGTCTGGCGCCAGCAATAACAAACGTTGTGGGCACGCATACAGGGAAGCGGGGCTGAAATCTGAGCTGATTACTGGTGTTCCCACAGCAGAGGTGGGGCTGAGGGCAGTACCAACAACAGTGTACTTGGAGAGCATGCACAACAGGTGACAGGAAATGGCACAGAACACATGTCCAGGGAGACACCTCCTGGGGAGGAATACACAGCAGCTCCTTTTCCCGTGGGAGCACTCCAGTCCCACCAACCACACACCACAGCTTACAACTGGATTTGGGGCTTCTGCTCCAACAACTGGGGATTAGACCCTGCCCCTAACGGGGCTGTGACAACCACAGAGCAAAGAGGAGGCCCTGCCCAACACCCAGGGCAGGCCGTGGTCACCACAACATCAGACACACTGCCATCAAGGGGGGACGGGCCAGCACTCTGTGAGGAAAGACATGGCAGGCATCCATAACAAAAACAGCCCTCACACCAAAATATTCGACTCAAACAGGCTACACAGGGATGTCCCATTTAAAAACAGCTGTTCATGATCACAGTCGATAACCGTTTTCCCTAGATTCAGAGTCACAGTAATATAAGTAAAATAGAAGAGCAGAGGAACCATTCTCAATGAAAAGAACAAGAGAAATCCCCTAAAAGAATAAACAATGAAACACACCTCTCCAGTCCACCAGATCCTGGGTTCAAAAGAAAGGTAAAGAAATGGCGAAGGAATTAAGGCGATCGACAGAAATGCAGATAACTGTAACAAGGAACTAACATCAGATAAATTGGCAACCCACTCCAGTATTCTTGCCTGGAGAACTACTTGGACAGAGAAGCCTGGCAGGCTACGGTCCATGGGGTCACAAAGAATCAGACACGACTGAGTGACTAACACACACTGTTAGATTTGCAGCTGATACCACTCTAATGGCAGAAAGTGAAGAACTAAAAAGCTCTGTGATGAGGGGGAAAGAGGAGAGTGAAAAAGCTGGCTTAAAACTCAACATTCAAAAAACTAAGATTATGGCATCCAGTCTTCATGGCAAACAGGTGGGGAAAAATAGAAATGTTAGGGGAAGCACACTGACTCAAACTGCCCACCCTGGCCAGGTACCAGTTTTACGACAGGAGGCCCTGGTAAGGAACACAGAACTAATAAGCCACCACTAACAGGGAGAGTTCGGGAAAGGTCAAAAAGGGATACCACGTGCCCAACCACCTTCCAGAATCCTTCTCGCTGGCATCCATTCTGGCTGAACAAGGCGTGCACCACCAGGAAGGACTCTGAGTCAGAATGACTGGCTAAGGACAACCCGGAATTAATCCCATCACCATAAAACCAGAGCCTGTGGGCCAGTTCTGCAGAGCTGTTCTCCTGGGTCCCCTTAGCCCACTGCTCTCTGTCCAGGCGCCCCTTCCCAATAAAGTCTCTTGCTTTGTCAGCTCATGTGTCTCCTTGGACAATTCATTTCCAAGTGTTAGATAAGAGCCCACTTCAGGCCCTGGAAGGGGTCCCCATTCCTGCAACAGAGACAGTGGCAGAGTTATTTTCTTGGGCTTCAAAATCACTGTGGACGGGGACTGCAGCCACAAAATTAAAAGACGCTTGCTCCTTGGAAGAAAAACTATGACAAATCTTGACAGCATATTAAAAAGCAGAGACATCACTGTGCCAACAAAGGTCCGTCTAATCGAAGCCATGGTTTTTCCAGTGGTCATGTACGGATGTTAGAGTTGGACTATAAAGAAAGTTGAGTGCCAAAGAATTGATGCTTTTGAACTGTGGTGCTGGAGAAGACTCTTGAGAGTCCCGTGGACAGCAAGGAGAATAAACCAGTCAGTCCTAAAGGAAATCAGTCCTGACTATTTATTGGAAGGATTTATGCTGATGCTGAAGTTGCAATACTCTGGCCACCTGATGCGAAGAGCCGACTCACTGGAAAAGACCCTGATGCTGGGAAAGACCGAAGGCAGGAGAAGGGGGAAACGGAGGATGAGATGGTTGGATGGTATCACTGACTCAATGGACATGAGCTTGAGCAGGCTCTGGGAGATGGTAAAGGACAGGGAAGACTGGCGTGCTGCAGCTCATGGGGTTGCAAAGAGTCGGACACGACTGAGCGACTGAACAAGAACAAACATGAAGAAGAGGCAATCAAAATCAGAGAGCTCAACTGCCGAGATGAAAACTAAGCTAAAGGCAATCAATAGCAAACCAAGTAATGCAGAAGAATGAATAAGTGATCTGGAAGACTGTCAACTACAAATTGGCATTTGCCAAGAGCATTTGCTAGCAACTGAACACCACCACGGGCATTTGCCATCCACCGCTGTGGAGACGGAAGCCTGTGCTGCTGCAGCCGCTGACCTTCAGCACGCCCTCTGTGCTCCAGGGCAGCTGGCGGAACAGGTCTTTAGATAGCAAGGTGTCTGCAGGAACTGATTTCATGATCCCAGCCTTGCATCTCTTCATATCTAGACGAGATCGGGCGCGTTCAGGGTGGTATGGCCTTCATATCTAGACTCTTCATATCTAGAAAAGCACTAACTTCCTTCCTGGTGACATCAGCTCCTCATGACTAGCAGAAAACCTTCTGTAAAGTAAGCACTTAATTGCATTGAACTCCCCCTTCACCAAAATCTTATATATTGATCTTCCCCACTGCCTCTTTGCAGCAGTCTCTCAGAGCTATCTGAGGTGCTGTCTCCCGGCAGTCCTCATTATGCCCCAAATAAAATATAACTTGCAACACTCACATTGTACATCTTTTTAATCAACAAGACAAAATAACAGAAATCATTCAGTTAGAATGGTAGACAGAAAGACAAATGAAAAAAGAAAATGAAAGCAACATATAAGGTTTATGGGATACAAAGCGTGCCAATCTATGCATAAGGATTTCAGAAGAACGTTGAATTATGGCTGAAAACTTGCCAAACCTGAAGAAGGAAACAGGTATCGAAGTACAGGAAGAACAGAGGGTTCCAAACAAGATGAATCCGACAGACCTAAACCAAGATGTATCATAATTAAAATGGCAAAAGTTAAAGATAAAAAGAGAACTCTTTAAGGCAGCAAGAGAAAAACAAAAGAGTAAGTTACAAGGGTGTCAGGGAATGTTTGACGGGAGGATTCCTACATGCTGTCTCTCATGAGTCCTTTGTCCCTCTTCAAGCGGAACAGCACGCTGCTCCCAGGGACTGAGGTCATTGCGTGAGGCAAGCATGAGTCTCCTTTAGTAAACATTCTCCTTAGGACAAAACAGCTTAATCTCCTTCCCCTTTCTTGAGATATGGATTGTCTCCTGACCTTGTGGTAACAGTTGCTGTACATTTGGTTTTCTGATCTCTATCATTCCCGAAAGAAGTTTCTTGTACTGCAGCCTATATATACTCATAGAAAAATCATTAAAGCACCTTTGCTCCATCAGAGCTTAGGTCCCCGGGTCTTTTTGTCTCTCTCTCTCTCTCTTTCTCTCTTTCACTTTCTTATCGTCGACTCCGCACCACAAGGTTCCGGTCCATTAAAGGACCCCAACACAAGGGAACCCCCATGAGTGTATCAGCTGATTTCTCTGTAGAAACTCTGCAGGCCAGAGGGAGCAACAAGATATATTCGAAGTCCTGAAAGGCAGAAATCCGCAACCTAGGGTACTCTACCCAGCAAGATCATTATTTACAATAGAAGGAGAGATAATGGATCTCTCAGACAAGCAAAAACTAAAAGAATACAGCAATACTTAGAACTATCCTGAAAAAGAGTATTGAAAGGTCTTCTCTGAATAGAAGAGAAGCAAGAACCTATAGGAAAGGGAAAATCACAACAGAAAAAGCAAATATATGAAAGGATTGTAGATCACTTAAATAAACCAAAACATACATTAAAAAAACAGAAAAAAAATTTGTGAAAGCAATTATAACCACAATGAACAACAAAAGGATAAACATGAAAATGTAAAACAGGAGATTAAAATCACATCATTCTTACTTGGGAGAGTGGAATAAGAAAAGTGTAGATTTTTTGTTTTTAATGTGTTTGAGCTTATACGACTACCAGTCTAAAGCAAGCAGGTACCATCAAACCACAAAAGGAAAAACAAAAAGAAAGGAACAAAGAAGCAATATAAAGTCAACTGGAAAAGCAGGTTTAGAATGGCAATAAACACATACCTATCGATAATTACTTAAATGCCAGTGGACTAAATGCTCTGATCAAAAGACATAGAATGGCAGGTTGGATAATAAAACAAGAGCCTACAACATGCTAAAGACCCATTTCAGGGCTAAGGATAACACAGGTTGAAGGTGAGAGGATGGAAAAAAATATTTCATGCAAACAGAAATGACAAGAAAGTGGGGATCACAGGATCGTATCAGACAAAATAGACTTTAAAACAAAGGCCATAAAGAAAGATACAGAGGGACACTATATAATGATAAATGGATCGATACAAGAAGAAGATATACTTAGTAATATATATGAACCCAATATAGGAGCAACTAAATAAATAAATTCTAACAGACATAAAAGGAGAAACTGATGGGAATACAATAAGAAGAGATTTTAACTGATGGGACTACAATAACAAGAGATTTTAACACCCCTCTGACATCAACCAGTAATGCTGAAGAAGCTGAAGTTGAACAGTTCTATAAGACCTACAAGACCTTCTAGAACTAACACCCAAAAGCAATGTCTTTTTCATTACAGGGGACTGGAATGCAAAAGTAGGAAGTCAAGAGATACATGGAGTAACAGGCAAATTTGGCCTTGGAGTACAAAACGAAGCAGGGCAAAGGCTAACGGAGTTTTGCCAAGAGAATGCACTGGTCATAGCAAACCGTCAGAAGAGAAGACTCTACACATGCACATCACTAGATGGTTAATACCGAAATCAGATTGATTATATTCTTTGCAGCCAAAGATGCAGAAGCTCTATACAGTCAGCAGAAAGGCCAGGAGCTGACTGCAGCTCAGATTATGAACTTCTTATTGCCAAATTCAGACTTGAACTGAAAAGAGTAGGGAAAACCACTAGATCATTCAGGTATGACATAAATCAAATCCCTTACGATTATACAGCGGAAGTGACAAACAGATTCAAGAGATTAGATCTGGTAGACATAGTGCCTGAAGAACTATGGATGGAGGTTCGTGACACTGTACAGGAGGCAGGGATCAAGACCATCCCCAAGAAAAAGAAATGCAGAAAGGCAAAACGGTTGTCTGAGAAGGTCTTACGAATAGCTGAGAAAAGAAGAGAAGTGAAAAGCAAAGGAGAAAAGGGAAGATATACCCATTTGAATGCAGAGTTCCAAAGAACAGCACAGAGAGATAAGAAAGCTTTCCTCAGTGCTCAATGCAAAGAAATAGAGGAAAACAATAGAATGGGAAAGACTAGAGATCTCTTCAAGAAAATTAGAGATACCAAGGGAACATTTCATGCAAAGATGGGCACAATAAAGGACAGAAATGGTATGGACCTAACAGAAGCAGAACATATTAAAAAGAGGTGGCAAGAATACACAGAAGAACTGAACAAAAAAGATCCTCACGACCCAGATAATCACGATGGTGTGATCACTCACCTAGAGCCAGACATCCTGGAATGTGAAGTCAAGTTTGGGCCTTAGGAAACATCACTATGAACAAAGCTAGTGCAGATGATGGAATTCCAATTGAGCTATTTCAAATCCTAAAATATGATGCTGTGAAAGTGCTGCACTCAATATGCCAGCAAATTTGGAAAACTCAGCAGTGGCCACAGGACTGGAAAAGATCAGTTTTCATTCCAATCCCAAAGAAAGGCAATGCCAAAGAAGGTTCAAACTACTGCACAATTGCACTCATCTCACACGCTAGCAAAGTAATGCTAAAAATTCTCCAAGTCAGGTTTCAACAGTACGTGAACTGTGAACTTCCAGATGTTCAAGCTGGATTTAGAAAAGGCAGAGGAACCACAGATCCAATTGCCAACATCTGTTGGATCATCAAAAGAGCAAGAGAGTTCCAGAAAAACATCTATTTCTGCCTTATAGGCTATGCCAAAGCCTTTGACTGTGTGGATCACAACAAACTGTAGAAAATTCTTCAATAGATGGGAATATCAGAACACCTGACCTGCCTCCTGAGAAATCTGTATGCAGGTCAAGAAGCAACAGTTAGAACTGGACATGGAACAACAGACTGGTTCCAAATTGGGAAAGGAGTACATCAAGGCTGATACTGTGACCCTGCTTATTTAACTTATATGCAGAGTATATTATTTGAAATGCTGGGCTGGATGAAGCACAAGCTGGGAATCAAGATTGCTGAGAAATATCAATAACCTTAGATGTGCAGATGACACCACCTTTGTGCCAGAAAGTAAAGAAGAACTGAAGAGCCCCTTGATGAAAGTGAAAGAGGAGAGTGAGAAAGTTGGTTTAAAACTCAACATTCAGAAAATGAAGATCATAGCATCTGGTCCCATCAGTTCATGGCAAATAGATGAGGAAATAATGGAAACAGTGAAAGACTTTATGTTTTTGGGTTCCAAAATCACTGCAGATGGTAACTGAAGCCATAAAATTAAAAGACGCTTGCTTCTTGGAAGAAAAGCCAAGATCAACCTAGGCAGCATATTAAAAAGCAGAAACATTACTTTGCCAACAAAGGTCCATCTAGTCAAAGCTATGGTTGTTCCAGTAGTCATGTACGGATGTGAGAGTTGGACTATAAAGAAACCTGAGCACCGAAGAACTGATGCTTTTGAACTGTGGTGTTGGAGGAGACTCTTGAAAGTTCCTTGGAGATCCAACCCTGAATACTCACTGGAAGGACTAATGCTGAAGCTGAAGTGCCAATACTTTGGCCACCTGATGTGAAGAACTGACTCATTGGAAAAGACCCTGATGCTGGGAAGGATTGAGGGCAGGAGGAGAAGGGGACGATAGAGGAGGAGATGGTTAGATGGCATCACCAACTCGATGGACATGAGTTTGAGCAAGCTCCATGAGTTGGTGATGGACAGGGAGGGCTGGCGTCCATGGAGTCACAAAGAGTTGGACACTACTGAGCAACTGAACTGACATCAACGGACAGATCTCCCAAACAGAAAATCAATAAGGCAACAGAGATTCTAAATGACACAAGAGAACAGTCAGGCTTAATTGATATTTTCAGGACAGTACATCCAAAAAATCAGAATACACATTCAGGTGCACATGGAACATTTTTTAGGATTGATGACTTACTAGGACATAAAACAATCTCAACAAATTTAAGAGCACAGAAATTATTCCAAGCATGTTTTCTTTTTTTTTTTCCAAGCATCTTTTCTGACAATAACAGCATGAAACAAGAAATCAACCATAGAAAGAGAAACGGGGGGGAAAAAAAAAGATTACATGGAGACTAAACAGGATACTGAACAACCAATAGGCCAATGACAAAGTCAAAGAGGAAATTAAAAAATACCTTAAGACAAATGACAATGAAAATGCAACCAGACAAAATCTATGGGACACGGCAAAAGCAATTCTTGGTGGAAAGTTCACAGCGATGAAGGCATTCCTCAAAAAACCAAGAAAAATATCAAATAATCCAAAATACCAGTTAAAAGAATTAGAAAAAGAAGAACAAACAAACCTAAAGTCAGAAGAAAAGAGACTGAAAACCTCTGGCTAGGCTCCCCAAGAAGAGAGGGGACCCAAACAAAGAAAATAAGAAATGAAAGAGGAGAAATAACAACTGACATCACAGAGATATAAGAAGCCATAAGAGGATACCATGAACAATTATCTGCCAACAAACTGGATAATCTAGAAGAAATGGATGTTTCTAGAAACATATAGCCCACCAAAACTGCATCAGGAAACAGGAAATTTGTTTTGTTTTTTGGTTGCACTGTGTAGCTTCTGTAATCTTAGTTCCCTGACCAGGGATTGAACCTGGGTCATGGCAGTGAAAGCTCTGAGTCCTAACCACTGAACCACCAGGGAATTCCCAAGAAGAAATAGATAATTTGAACAGACTGATCACTAGAAGTGAAATAGAAGCTGTAGTATAAAAAAACTCCCTGCAAACAAAAGTCCAGGGCCAGATGGCTTCACTAGGGAATACTACCAAACATACATAGAAGAACTTATACTGACCTTCTCAAATTCTTCCAAGAGACTGAAGAGGGACCACTCCCAAAGTCATTCTATGAAGCCACCATCACCCTGATACTAAAACCAAAGACACCACCAAAAAAGAAAACTACAGGCCAACATCTTTGATAAATACAGATGGAAAAATTCTCAGCAGAATAGCAGCAGGACTTCCCTGGTGGTCTCGTGGTTGAGAACTTGCCTGCCGATGCAGGGGACGCAGGGGCAGCCCCTGGTCTGGGAAGACGCCACACGCTGCAGGACTCCCCTCATGCGCCATGCCTCCCGGAGCCGCGTGCTTCAGAGTCTGTGATCCGCGCTGCTGAGCCTGCGTGCCGCAAACGTGGACGCTGGCGAGGGTCTGTGTGTCTCAACGAGAAAAGCCACTGCAATGAGGGGCCCACACACTACAACTAGAGAGCACTCCCTGCTCACCAAAACCAGAGAAAGCCCATGCACAGCAATGAAGACCCAGTGCGGCCAAAAACAAATAAGTAGTTAATTAAAAAAAAAACAACTAGCAAACCAAATCCAATAACACATAAAAAGGATCGTATACCATCATCAGGCTGTATTCATCCAAAGTTAACAAGAATGGCTCAACATACGCAAATCAGTGTGATACACCCCATAAACAAAAGACAAAAATCACATACATGATCATCTCAATAGGTGCAGAAAAAGCATTTGATAAAATTCAATGTCCACTCATGATTAAAAACTCCTCTCAAAGCAGGTATAGAGGGAACATATCTCAATATAATCAAAGTTTACTTATGACAAACCCACAACCAATGTAATACTCAACAGTGAAAAGCTGAAAGCCTTCCCACGAAAACCTGGAACAAGACAAGGATGCCCACTCTCACCACTTCACAGCAATCAGACAAGAAAAATAAAAGGTATCCAAATTAGCAGGGAAGAGGTAAAATTCACTGTATGAAGAAGATATGATCCCCATACAGAAAACCACAAAGAGTCAACACAAAAACTTTTAGAGCAGATAGATGAGATTAGCAAGGTAGGGCTTCCCAGGTAGCTCAGTGCTAAAGAATCCATCTGCCAATGCAGGAGCTGTGGGTTTGATCCTTGGGTTAGGAAGATCCCCTGAAGGAAATGGCAACCCATTCCATTATTTTTGCCTGGGAAAATCCCACGGAAGAGTAGCCTGGCAGGCTAGTCCATGGGGTTATAAGAGTCAGACATGACTTAGTGACTAAATGACAACAACAAAGCAGGATACAAGAATTAATGTACAGAAATCAACAGCATTTCCCTACACTAACAATGAAACATCAGAAAGTGAAAAAAAAAAAAATCCTTTTAAAATCTCATCAAAAAAACAAAAAACATCCTAGGAATAAACCTCACCAAGGAAGTGAAAGACTTATATGCTGAGAACTATAAAATACTGCTAGAGGAAACTGAAGATGATTCAAAGAAATGGAGATGTATCCCATGCTCTTGCATTGGAGGAATTAAAATTGTTAAAATGGCCATAGAACCCCATCAAATTACTCATGATATTTTTCACAAAACTGGAATAATCCTAAAATTTATCTTTAACCGTAAAAGGCCCAGAATTGCCAAAGCAATCCTGGGGAAAAAGAACAAAGCTGGAGGCATAACCCTCCCTGCCTTCAGACAATAATACCACAAAGCTACAGTAATCAAAATAGTATGGTACTGGCACTAAATCTGACAAATGCATCAGTGAAACAAAGTAGAGAGCCCAGAAATAAACCCATACACAGG
The DNA here is from genome assembly GCF_019320065.1 of Cervus canadensis. NCBI lineage: Eukaryota > Metazoa > Chordata > Mammalia > Artiodactyla > Cervidae > Cervus > Cervus canadensis. The sequence goes on from NC_057413.1 coordinate 39,390,281, forward strand.
TCAATTAATCTTCTGCAAAGGAGGCAACAATACACAACGGAGAAAAGACATTCTCTCTTTAGCAAGTGGTGCTGGGAAAGCTGCATAGCCTCCTGTAAATCAATGACATTAGATTACTTCCCCATACCACACACAACAAGAAACTCAAAATGGCTTAAAAAGTTAAACCTAAGACATGATAATATAAAACTCCTAGAAGAGACATAGGCAAAAGAAAAAACAAACAGAACCTAATCACTTACAAGCTTTTGCAAAGCAAAGGAAACGATAACAAAATGAAAAGACAACCTATGGACTAGGAGAAAATACGTCCAAACAATGCAACCAACAAGGGCTTAACTTCTAAAATATACAGAACAGCTCATACAACTCAACAATAAAAAAACACACAACCCAACTGAAAAATGGGCAAAAGACTAAACAGACATTTCTGCAAAGAAGTAATACAGATAGCCAATAGGCACATGAAAAGATGCTCAACACTGTTAATTATTAAGAGAAATGCAAATCAAAACAGAAATAAGGGATTACCTCACACGAGTCAGAATGGCAATCATCAAAAAGCCTACAAACAACAAATGCCGGAAAGGGTGTGGAGAAGAGGGAGCCCTCCTTCACTGCTGGTGGGAAGGTAAACTGGTTCAGCCACTATGGAGAACAGTATAGAGTTTCTAAAAAACTAAAAATAAACAGTTGCCATGTGATTCAGCAATCCCACTCCTGGGCATATATCTGGAAAAGACTACAAATCTAATTAGAAAAGATACATGCACCCCAATGTTCACAGTAGCATTACTTACAACAGCAAGACATGGCAGCAACCTAAAAGCCCATCAACAAATGAATGGATAAAGACGATGTAGTACATATATACAATGGAATATTATAAAAAAAAAAAGAGTGAAATAATGCCATTTGCAGCATCATGGATGGACTTAGAGATTACCACCCTAAGTGAAGTCAGTCACAGAAAGACAAATGTTATCTGTGGAATCTAAAAAATGATACAAATGAACTTATTTACAAAACAAAAACAGACTCATCTACATAGAAAACAATCTTACAGTTACCAGAGGGGAAGCAGGGGAGGGACAAGTTAGTTTGGGATTAACAGATACACAGTACTATACCTAAAACAGATAAACAAGGACGGACCACATAGCACAGGGACCTATATTCAGTGTCTTGTAATAACTCAGAAGGGAAAGGAATCTGAAAAAGAACATATATACGTATAACTGGATCACTTTGTTATATACCTGAAACAAACAGCACTGTAAATCAACTATACTTGACAAAAAGAACTGACTACATCACGGCCAGTTTAGGAGGCAGTGGGGAAAGGCCCCCGCTGGGCTGGGGTCCGGTGCGGGGCGGACACAGGCCATCAAAGAGTGAAAGCCTCACCAAGCTGCACTAGTCCAGGAGGCAACAGGCAGACCCTCAGATCTCTAAGGGGGGACCCACTGACAGTGGTGGACGGTCTAGACCTCCAGGAGGCACACTACATCTCTGAACATGCCTAGAAAACTGCCATGCCTTGGTCTAAACACTACCTTAACTCCCTCCAGCTCCATCCAGAACCAGGGGAGAGAAAGAGACAAGATACCTGCATTCCCTCTCAGGCCTGATTCTCTTCACAATGGCTGCTTTGCAGTGGGCTCAATATTACAACTAAAAAATAGCACAATCTGCCCTCAGGTCATTCATCAATAAATACAGAGGAGCCACACGGTGGGTGACGCTGGATGGCAGCACTTGCCAGCAGACTCCACACTGAGCCACAGGCCCAGGCCTTGACTGGATGACTGAGAAAACAGGAGAGGAAACCTTTCAGTGCCCCTCTGAGGACCTGGATGGAGGACCTATGTTACCGCCACCCCCAAAAAAGTTCAACTCCTTTCAAACGGGGCTGCTATTATTTCCACTTGGATATTTAACAGAAGAACTCCCTGGTGGGTGAGCCCCTTCCTGGGAGGCTCCTCCGAGCTGGTCCCCATTCTAGTTCAGTGGGCGCTGCCAGGAAGCCGCCTGCACCTAATGAGCTCATTAGAAGCGCTGGCGCCTTCCCCTCTACTTAAGTCAACAATTACTGTTGTTTTCGCCACCTTCTCCCGTGTTGTGATTCTTTTATTAATCTCTTGGTGCTGCAGGGAACATGCACTCTCTTAAGGAAACTGGACTGAAAGGAGGCAAAATCCATGAACATTCACTTTAAAAAACTGCACAATAGAATAGAGGATGAAAGAGGTGTTAAGCGTGTTCTCTCTTCCCACCAACCCCTCCCTCTTGGTGGGCTGAGGGTGGAGTGGACCATGAGACTCCCCAGAGGGCGAGCTGCAGGAGGATAAATGGAGGCAGCTATTTTTGTGCTCTGGTTTGTGGTCTGAAGGATTAATTTGCTTTCTAGGCGATCTGGCTTTTCTGTGCTCCGATCCCACTTGAGGATGGTCTTTCCCCCATGTGCGCTGGGGAGGGAGGGGTTGGGCCAAAGAAAAGCAGGTGGGTAAACAGAGAGATGTTTCATTCTTTGCCCAAACTGTCCATGGGCCAAAGAGGTTCTGAGCAGGGAAGGAGGGGAAGGGAGGGCTTGAAGTGCAGGGAACAGGACTCCTTTCTAAGAAGAAGAAACAACTCGGGAGGAATGGGAGCTGAGGAAAGATCGGGCACAAAGGAGACTATGCGCCCTTGTCCCGCCGCTTAACTCCCAGGGACTCCAAATAAGTTACTTTTCTGATTTCGTTTCTTTGCAGAGTGAGGATCGCAGTGGTGACCTCAGCTCAGCTGCACTAAGCATTAGACTAAGTAAGCTCATGCACACAAGTGTGCCATGCACGAGTTCAGCGTTACCGTCCAGATGCAGGGAGCCACGAGGCTGACAGCAGGACTGCCTGTCCCTCCCCTCTATGGGAACAAACACAGAGAGCCTCCCCGTCCCGTCCTGTCTTTCCAGCAATCTCGGCAAAACCAAGGGGGAGAGCCACACCGATCAGCTGACTGGGTTGAATGCCTACCCCTGGCTGCCAGTTTAATAAACCACCTTTCTTTCTCAAGGTCTTTATAAATGATCCGGGGGTGTCAGTGGGAGTGACTCAATGCTGTTCTCAATTCCGGCAAGGGACTACTCCTTCTAAAAATTACTGCAGATTTACTAAGCCTGGGAGCATTCTCAAGCGGCAGAAGGATGAGGGACCACGATAGTGGTCCTGAGTAATGTGCCTGCTGCCATCATGATGCACTGGTTCCCTCTACCAGGGACGCATTCATCAGTGGTCGGGAACCATCAACCGAGCCGCGAGTCGCATCTGCAGCCGTGACTCAAATCTGTGTGGGCCTTCTACTCTTCAGAACCGTCTCCCTAAGTGATGACAAGGGATGACAATTCCAAAAGAGAAAGCGCAATCCTCCTTTTCTGGCTCTTCTCACTCTAACAATCAAGTAGGTGAATGTCAGACTCTCACCTTCCCAGGGTCTAACCTCTGGCAGCTTCTCTGCTGGCTGGTTTCACCACTCGAATTTCATCAGAGTTAAGTCACGTGCCTGCCCAACCATAACCTCCCTGTTGATAAGGACTAGGTTCTGTCCCTCTTCTGCCATTCCTGCAGTTCCCCACAGAGTGAGCTCTCAAATTAATTCTCACCTCTCAGGACATGGAAATATTTCCATCTCGCTCTTCACTACTTCTCTCCATCTAGATCTGCTACATCTGCAGCTATATTCAAATGATTTTTGTCTCATGAGCCATAATCATAATTTATTTACCCATTCATTCATTTACTGAGTGTCTTTTATGTGCCAGGAACTATGCTAGACGCTCTGGGGAGAAAGATAAAAATAGCACCATCTCTATTCTCAGGAAGCTCACACTGAAAATACATAGGAAGCAGAGCCCTAGAAAGACTATGGGATTTGAAGAGTTGGGAATAGTTATGACTCCTGCCTTCAAGATCTTTATACTCTGGGCCAGTGAAGACCACTGTAAGAAGTGTGAAGGCCCTCACTGTTGTGGGACCCTCACCCCATTCCCAAATCCCTGAAACAGACATGCTGTCCACGCCCACCACCCAGTCAGCATTTGGTTTCTGTGATGCCACTGGGCATGTTGTTCTTGTTCTATCAGGTAGGCTGGCTTGGCTCTGGGCTGGGCTAAGTTGAAAAAAGGCAATGTTCCTGCTTTGACAGGTTGTGGCCAAATTTCCAAAAAGTCATTTCTTCACAATGTGTGTGTACGTGCATGTCACATCTCATGTATCTGACCTCTTGCCTGAGCCCCAGGCTCAAATATCCCACTGTCAACTTGACATTTGCACTTGGAAGTAAATCCACTTTGCATCTCAAGTTAAACACGTCTAACACCAAATTCAGGATGCTCTTCCCACACCCCACCTGCTCTTTATCTTGCTTCTTCCTCAGCTCAAGAAACAGCACCACCCTGCACCCAGCAGCTCAGGCCAAAACCATCTATCCTTGGTTCCTCTTCCCCTTTACCCTACATCTAATACATCAAAAAGTCCTGCTGATACAACCTTCACATTGCAACCCCAATCTGGCCACTTCCATCTCCTGTGCTGTCATCTTATATCCAAGCCACCACCATTTCCTGCCTGGGCTACTAGAGGAGCCTCCTCTCCAGTTGTTCCTATTCCTGCCTCCCTATAATCCATTCACTGATACAACCAGAGTGGTCTTAAAAAAAAAAAAAAAGAGTACATTAGGTTACATCAGCCTGCTGACTAAGCCTCCAGAATAGCTTCTCTCTGGTATTTATGATAAAATCCAACTCCTAACCAGAGCCTGCCTAGAAGATCCTATGACACCTGGCTCTTGTTTTTTTTTGACTGACACCTCTTAGCAAACGCCATTTCACTCACTACCCTTCAGCCACTTGGACTTTCTTTTTGCTTCCTGCCTCAGGACCTTTGCACAGCCTAAAAGGACACCAGGTGTGTTCACTGTCGGCTCATCATCTTCCCTTAGGCCTCATCTATGTCTCACCTCCTCAGTAAGGCTTTATCGATCATACCTAATATTACCCCTTTACCAGGGTACTCTATCTCACGCCCATCACAGTACTTATCTAGACTGTCCTAGGTATATCTACCTGCTTACTGTGTCCTGAACTAGGACCTAAACAAATTTCACGTGGGGGGGACCTCATCTAGTTAACTGCTGTCTCCCCAGCACCTGGCACAGTCCTGGCACATAGCGGGTGCTCCATAAGCACGTGCTGTGTGAATGAACAAATCCCAGAGCCGCAGCACCGACCTGGAGGAGAGCAAGAACACAGGTCCACTACTCACACACAGGGACACAGCGTGAGGCCTCAAACCTGCCGGACGGGTTACGGGGGCCCAGGAGACACACCAAGACTTAGCGGGCGTCCTGCGGAGGTCCTTGGACATCAGCTCAGTCACTGAACAACACTCCGAGGTACTGGCTTCGTGTCAGGGGAGCAACAAGCCTATGACTGTCATTACCTAAGGCTGGTGCCGTGCGACAACCTGGCTGCAACCTGAGTCATCGAGAGCGTTTAAAAACAAAGGCCCTAGAGATTTTGATTCAGTAAGGTTGAACGGTCCCAGGCTACAAGATTTTAAAACTCTTCTTTATGAGCCTGCAAAGTACAGCCGGGTGAAAGGGCCGAGCAGAAGCCGGGGCCCCAGCTCTCCGCGGGGCCTCGGGGCGTTAGGGGGGTCCCGCGCACGTGCGCCCGAGCAAAAAGGCGCGCGCATGCGCAGGCCCGCCGCCGGCCCGCTCGCGGCCTCGCCCCGCCTCGTCCTCCTCTCCCCTCGCCCCGACCGCCTCCCCGCCACAGGCGGGCCCCACAGCCTGGTCACCTGGGTGTTCTCTCCCTCCCGAAAGGCCTGCGCTACCCGCTGCCGCAGATAAGCGCCCAAGTCCCGGCCCCGTTTGGTCTCGTCCACTGGCCATTCCTCACACAGCTTAAGAAACCGCCGGTAGCGGCTGGCCGCCATGTTAGGCCCCACTTGACTCCGCCCCTGAGGGAGGAGTCGGCGCCGACAGACGGCGCTTGCGCACTAGGCGTCGCCAGCTTCCCGAAGAGGGGGGCCGGGAGGGACGAGCGAGCATGCGCCGCTGGGCGGCGCGCTTGCCGCTCTGAGGGAAGGACAGCGGCTCGCTTGCCTCTGCAAGTCAATTCAGTGTTCCTCCTCCAGGAACTAGTCCAGCTCCCAGGGGCAAGCCAGGCGTGGAGTATCCTGGGGACAGCTTTGCTCCTCTTTTGCAATGACTGCACAAGCTCCAGACTAAAACAACCTTCCTCTGAGACCTCTGCTAATTTGCGTAACTGATTAGGTTGCATGTAAATACAGGTTGTTGTTCGACATGTGTTTGAACTTAACCACGTGGCATGCACAGGTGGCTCGAAGCCCGAACAGCACTCCCCCTCCCCGCCCTTCTCGCAGGCCCTGTCCTTGTCGCTACCACGTGGTTCTCTGCCACGACTCCTTGAGTGCTCCTCAGCCCTCGTCCCATTTCCCCCAGCTCCTATTGGTGTCCTTCTGATGGTCCCCTCCCCAAGCCTGCCACTTTTCCCTGCTTGAGCAATATCTGCTGGGATGATTCAATTCGAAAAACTTGTTTTACCAAGCTGTCTCCTCTACATCTCCAGATGCATGTAATATCCAGAATTCTTTTTTTTTTTTCCTCCTAAAGATACCTCTCCTCTTCCAGATTTTCCTTAAGAAAACCTGAACCTCCTTTTGCGTTTTTACTGTCCTGCATTTGGGCTTCCCAGGTGACTCAGTGATAAAGAATATATGCCTGCCAATTTAGGAGATGCTGAAGAGGTGAGTTCAATTCCTGGGTGGCGAGGATCCCCAGGAAGAGGAAATGGCCACCCGCTCCAATATTCTTACCTGGAGAATCTCATGGACACAGGAGCCTGGCGGTCTACAGTCCATGGGGTTGCAGAAGAGTTAGGCATGACTCAGTGCCTGAGCATGCAGGCGTGTGCACATGACACTTGGCTTGCCCTAAGTCTCTTCCTTCTCACCTTGCCTAATTGTAGAGGTGAGTCCAGGAGACTCCTGCCCTGAGTCAGGAAGTGAATACATAACCAAAGAGAGTGAAGTCGCTTAGTCTCCTGCACTGCAGGCAGACGCTTTACCATCTGAGCCACAGGGAAGCCCAAGTGAAGTCGCTCAGTCGTGTCCGACTCTTTGCGACCCCATGGACTGTAACCTACCAGGCTCCTCAGTCCATGGAATTTTCCAGGCAAGAGTACTGGAGTGGGTTGCCAATTCCTTCTCCAGGGGATCTTCCCAGCCCAGGGATCGAAGCTGGGTCTCCCGCACTGCAGGCGGACGCTTTACCATCTGAGCCATAGGGAAGCCCCACATAACCAAAACACAAAGTTAAAAACAACAAGGGCTTTAATTGAAGTGTTAGAGAATAATAGGAGTTTGTAGAAAAAAATGGTATTTCTAGTTGTTCAGGAGATTAGTGTGAGAAAGATCAAGCATTGATTCTGAAGGATATAGCGTTTGGACTGGGCCTTGAGGATGGTTAGGATTTGGATATGTGGGAATGGAGGGACATTCCCTCCATAGCAAGAGACAGGCCTGGGGCAGGGATGGGAGAAAAATGAAGAGGGAGAAGGAAAGAGCAGTGGGTGGTTTTAACACGGAACATCTCTGAGCTGTCTGAAGTCATTAGGGGTAAAGACATGTGACTGAGAACCTTTGGGGACCCAGGGTGTGTGATGCCTGCTTGAGATGAGCTAAGTGGGAGTGGAAGACGAGGCATCAAAGGCACCCCCACACATTTCCAGCCCAACATTACCTCCTGGCTCATCCTCACCATCAGCTGTATTTGTAACAGGGAAGAACAAATCTGACTCCGTATTGAATCTATTTCTGTTACTTTAACCTTTGTAGCTACAATAAGTCTCCTACAGATGAACACATTCCATTCTGAGAGTGCATTCATAAGTCCAACAAAATAGCCTAGGTACCCAACTAACACAGTAAGCTATGTAGCACTGTACTATGATAGGTTTATAATACTTTTCACACAAATAACATGTTAAAAAACAAACACAAAGAAAGCATTTTAAATCTTTACCATGAAAAGTACAGTAGTACAGCACAACAGCTGGTATACAGGGGCTGGCAGGAAGAGTTACTGGAGGAGGGAGAAGGGGTGGAAGATGGTAGAGCTGAAGGATCGTCAGCAATAGGAGATAGACTTGTTCAGTCACTCAGTCATGTCCTACTCTTTTCGACCCCATGGACTGCAGCACTCCTGGTTTCCCTGTCCCTCACTATCTTCCAGAGTTTGCTCAAACTCATTTCATTGAGTTGATGATGCCATCCAACCATCTCATCCTCTGTCTTCCCCTTCTCCTCCTGCCTTCAATCTTCCCCAGCATCAGTTTTTTTCCAGTGAGTCAGCTTTTCTTACCAGGTGGCCAAAGTATTGGAGCTTCAGCCTCAGCATCAGTCCTTCCAATGAGTATTCAGGGTTGATTTCCTTTGGGACTGACTGGTTTGATCTCCTGGCTGTCCAAGGGACTCTCAAGAGTCTTCTCCAGCACCACAGTTTGAAAGCATCAGTTCTTCGGTGCTCAGCCTTCTTTATGGTCCAACTCTCACATCCATATATGACTACTGGAAAAACCACAACTTTGACTATATGGATTCTTGTCAGCAGAGTAATGTCTCTGCTCTTTAATTTACTGTCTAGGTTTGTCATAGCTTTTCTTCCAAGGTGCAAGGAGCTCCTTCCAAGGAGCTTCCCAGGAGCATGAAATCTTTTAATTTCGTGGGAGGGCAAGCTGCAATTTCAGTCACTCACATCCTGGCTTGAAATAAAGACACTGTACTACTGTAGTCTGTGTAGCGCTGTAGTGTAAGGTTCACAGAAGCACAACCACTGGTAGGGCATGCACGCACGTGACAGTGTATGCCAGACACATGAACTCACTTATGTGATTGGACATGTGAACGGGTGTTCACAACTTGAACGTTCGTGTGTAGGGAACTTACCGTATTATTTTTCCTACAAGTTGAGTATTGCCTGTTCCCTGAAATAGGATAGTCCATTCTCAAGGCTATCTTTAAAGGTGTAACACTTTTTCATTCATATAGAGATTAAAAAGTTGCAGAACAGAGAATACCATTTGTCTTGTTGGAGGTTTATAGGAACATTGTGACAAGACCTATGTGGACAGCTGCAAGAATAAAGGATTCTGGCACCAAGAAGTTTGCAGCAGCCAACCACATCCCATCCCACTGTGGTGTGAAAGAAGCCTGGATTCTAACTTGGGGAAGATGATTCTTTGGGACACTAGTTCACCATCTTCTCGGTCTGCTGGTTTTCCAAATAAAGTCACTGTTCCTTCCCCCGACAACTTGTCTCTTGATTTGTTGGCTCATTGTGCAGTGACCTTGGACAAGGGTAACCTAACCACATAGTTTTGATGGCTGCCCCAAGGTTCAAAGAGTGGGGTTATATCTATTTACTATCAATATCAAGCTCCAGGCACCTAGGGCCATTCTGGGTGCCCTGAGACCTTGTCATTCTGCCTGAGGCCCTACACGGCTGTGGCTTTTGAAGAACACTTGACCAGCCAACAGCCATCCTAGGAGGCAGGGACTGAGTTCCTTCTGAAAGAGTAACAAGGTTTTCACCAAACTTGAGGCAGTAAGATCATGTCATCTGGTCCCATCACTTCATGGCAAATAGATGGGGAAACAATGGAAACAGTGAATTTGGGGGCTCCAAAATCACTGCAGATGGTGACTGCAGCCATGAAATTAAAAGATGTTTGCTCCTTGGAAGGAAAGCTATGACCAACCTAGACAGCATATTAAAAAGCAGAGACATTAATCTGTCAACAAAGGGTCTGTCTAGTCAAAGCTGTGGTTTTTCCAGTAGTCATGTATGGATGTGAGAGTTGGACTGTAAAGAAAGCTGAGCACCGAAGAATTGATGCTTTCAAACTGTGGTGTTGGAGAAAACTCTTAAGAGTTCCTTGGATGGCAAGAAGATCAAGCCAGTCAATCCTAAAGGAAATCAATCCTGAATATTCATTGGAAGGACTGATGCTGAAACTGAAGCTCTAATACTTTGGCCACCTGATGCGGAAGAAGTGACTCATTGGAAAAGACCCTGATGCTGGGAAAGATTGAAGGCAGGAGGAGAAGGGGAAGACAGAGGATGAGATGGTTGGATGGCATCACCAGCTCAATGGACATGAGTTTGAGTACACTCCGGGAGTTGGTAATAGACAGGGAGGCCTGGCGTGCTGCGGTCTATGGGGTCACAAAGAGTCAGACACGACTGAGTGACTGAACTGAACTGAACTGAGGCACAAGCGTGATGAGAAGGTGAGAAGGACATGTGGAGCAGGAGAAGCCTGAATCAGCCCCTCCAGGGATCAAACCTGCGTCTCCTATGTCTCCTGCATTGGCAAGCAGGTTCTTTACCACTAGCGCCACCTGAGAAGCCAATAATAATGTAGTCATTAAGCAAAGTCAAGGACGTTTAGTTCCTCTTCAGGAGCACTAGGTAATATTTTGAGCCATATCCTACGAACTGTCTTACAGACGCTGAGGCCCTCACCATGTGGAGGAGGTTAAAGACATGGTAACCAGACTGTAGCCGTGACTTAAGGGGCCACAATTCTGAGAAGTGGCCTCGAGGAAATGGGAACAAGCCGGCCATGGAACTGAAGAGTCACTGTACTCAATCAAGATGACGCTGATCAGACCACTGATGACCAGCTTCCAGATGACTCTCAGAGCTGACTGTATGTGTCTGTGTGTAGTCCCCTCCGTCAGCCTATCAGCGCTCTTGCCCACCGGCTGTCAGCTGGGGATGGGTGGAGTTGGTCTTTGGACAGGCATCTGCCCTCACCCTCCCTGGCCCCTGATGCCGGCATCCAAAATAAAGCAAACTTTCCACCAACCTGGCCTCTTTAATGGCTGTTGAGCGGTGAACAGCTGCACCCCACTCTCAGTTACAGTCCCATGGGTTTTACACTTAAGTGGAGGAAACAGACAACAACCAAGCAGACATACAATAACTACAATAATAAAACTAGTAGTGCTTTTTATATATTCAGTCCTTCAGTGAATGAACAAGATAATTTCAGATGTGATAAATGCTAGGGAAGGGAAGGGTCAAGTCAGGGTGCTGGGTCCACAGTGACTGGGGCAGAGGTGGGGTCTGGGTGGCCTGGAGGAGCTTGTGTTTGAGAGATTGAGTCATGCAAGGGGCAAAATGACTTCCAGGTAGAGGGGCAGCAAAGGCAAAGCCTTCCTTCGGAGCAGCCAACCTTGGTGGCTATTTAATGACTCTGAGCTTCAGCTCTTTATCTTAAAACAGGAATTAGCATGATATATTGACACGAACTGAGTAATTTCTGTGTGCTTGGCACTGTTCTAAGGGCCTTCCTATTGAGTCATTTAGTCCTCACGGTGGGTTCCACTTTTATCCCCATTTTACAGAACTGGAGACTGAGGCACAGAAAGGACAAGGACTTGCCAAGGTCGCCAGGTGGGGGAGTGGCAGAGCCTGGACGTGAGCCCCAGCTGGCTGACCCCAGAGTCCGTGCCCTTGCTCCTGCATCAGGTGCCTCTCAGGCCTCCATGCGGTGTCACTGGCGTGAACTGTGTGCAGGGTGTGTTTCCCAGGGGTGTCTGGGGGCCTCTCTGGCCTTGTTTTACCTCCTCCCCCCGCCCCCCAGGCCTATGGGTGTTTGGAGCCAGTGTCCGGGCTCACTGCCCTGTCAGTCAGCGGGCACCATTCTGGGCACATTAATAGGCACTGCCTGGAATGTGGCTTGGCAGTGCCAGCCCCTCAGCAAGCTGATGACCATTTCAACACCCACCTGCTGGTCGTCACTCTTTCCACACTGAATGCAGCCTCCCCTGGCTTCTTGAAACCCCCCAGCAGGGTTGCGCCTCCCGATCCATTTGGAATGGGTATTTGGGCCTCTTGGAGCCCTGCCAGCTCTTTATAGAAAGGAGGCACAATCAGGGGGAGGAGAGAGGCGGGAGGGAGCTCCGCATCGGGTTTTCAAGTCATAATGATCCCAGTCATTGAGACATCGAATCGCACATTGAAATCGGTTGAAAGTAAAAATATCGTTTTGTAATGCTGCTGTTAATAATGTAAACATTAAAAGCGAATTAAATACTTAGCTGTACTGTGGGGCACAATTGCCTGATTTTTCTTCTTTCAGCTTCTTCAACTGGAGGACATGATTGGCTGCAATACCCAGATATGCTAGCATAAAGAGCTGGTCTGGGCTTGCACTGGGGGACCTCATCATTTGATGCCCCTGAAAGTTATGCTGGCAGCAGATTGCTGCCTTTTTCTGGAGATGAGCTTATTTCTTTTCAAGCTATGAAGGTATTGGAGGCGTGCTGGGAGGGGCTGGGGTCTTAAGTTGCAGCCGAATATCCAGACCCCTTGGCCCTGGTGAGGTCCCTGGCCATCTGCCCCAGGGACCTGCCTCCCCGCTCCACTCTGCCCTCTAGTCAACGTCACCTCAGAGAGGCCCTCCTTGGTCTCCAGCCAAAGTAGCAACACTCTCACTTTGGCTCCCCTGCGGCCTCCAAGGGGCAAAACTCACTATTGGACAACAGGCCCCGGTGAGCAGTCACCTCTTACCAAAGGAATCTGAGGAGAAAGGACATTAGAATAGACCCGGGTCTCCCAGCCCACCAGTCCCCACCCGCTCTTTAGAGGTTTTAAGGAAACAGGTGGGGGGCGAATCAGACCAGGGAGATGTCTGACTTTTGTTCCTGGATGAGCTCTCAAGCCTCCTCTCCCATCTCGGGGCAGCTTGGTGACAGAAGGGAGGATTCTGAGTGACGTCTGGTGGGAAGGACCCAGCCCCGGTGCAAGTCAGCCTGCCTGGCCAGCTCCCCATGGGGTAGCTTCCAAGAGCTGCTTGTCTTCCTCCCTTCCTCTTGAATTCTTGGCACCCACGCTTTCATTTTTGCTCTTTCCCTCATCTTCTGTTTTATGTTTTTGGCCACAGAGGATGCAGATTTAAATCAAAAGTCCGAAGTTCAGATCATTCTGAAGAGCTGCTGATGAGTGGTCTCGCCTTGCCGGGTGTTTTATTAGCGCGCCTCCTGCCCTCTGCAGCATCGTCTGAAAGGCGCTGAGCAGCTGGGAAGAGTAATGGGGCTGCCAGGGCGCTGCCCAGAGGCCCGGGCCTTCCTGATGACATTGCATTATGGAAAAGCTGTAATAACACTCCGCTTGTGAGCTTCCTCTTCCATCACACGGGCGATGTCGGCGGGGCTGGCTGAGTGTGGCCCGGGCTGCCTTTGTGCCCACCACCCCAGCTGGCAGGAGTGGGGCGGTCAGGAGCAGCTGCTTTTCCACATCATCTGTCTTGAAGACCACGTCAGAGGGCCCGTGGGGCAGATGAGGAAACCGAGGTCGCGGAGATGCTAAACCCATCTGCCAGAGCTCTGGCATACTTGTTATGTGAGGACGCGGCTGGGGGAAGGAACTGGATTGGAATCCGCAGTCCTGACGCCGCCAGTCCCTGCTGTCCCCACATGCCCCCCTCTTGCTGTTTATGTCCTTGCTTCTCCCTCCATAAGTCAGGTGTCAATTTGATGGGAGGATCATGGAGAGAGAGGTTACAGTAAAGACTGGCTAGGGTCTCATCAAATCCACTTGCTCATCCTATGCATACAATTAAATGACTCTCCGCCCGCCCCCGCCTCCCCCCACCCTGGGCATCTGGGTAGGGCCACCTCGCCCAGGGGATGAGGGTGTGCCTACTCCGTGTCGTCCGTCTGGCTTTCAGGCCTGTGGTTGAAGTGGGGTCACAGAATGGAAGCAGCCTGGGTCCTGGGATGACCATGTGGAGCAGAGGCTGTCTGCTGACTCAAGTGGATTGGAGCATAAAGCACTGATATTTGAGCCTTGTTTGTAAACAGACTCCCTTGACTAATACCTCTGTGTTTCTCAGTTCAAAAAGAAGAGAGTGGGACTTCCCTGGTGGTCCAGGGGCTAAGACTCCCAGCTTCCAATGCAGGAGGCCCAGGTCTGTTTCCTGATCATGGAACTAGATCCCACATGCTGCCACTAAGAGTTCACATGCTGCAACTAGAGAACCCACATGCTGAAACTAAGACCCAGCGCAGACAAATAAATAATAAATATTAAAAAAAAAAAAAGAAGAGAACGTAGCTAGTGGTTAAGAACCTGCCTTGTGATGCAAGGGACATGATTTCTATCCCTGGTAGGGGAACTAAGATCCCACATGCCTCGGAGCAACTAAACCCTCGAGGGGCAACTACTGAGCCCATGCTTGGCAACGAAAATTCCTGCATGATGCAACAAAGATCCTGAAGATCCTGCGAGCCATAACTAAGACCCAACACAGCCAAGAAAGTAAATAAATATTTTTTTAATAAAAGGAGAGCTCCTCAGTCTGTGTAAGAGAGGCTCTTACGGTGACCTAGGCGAGACCCAGCAGAAAGGCGGAAGGTTCAAAGGCCCTTTCCAGCACTCACGTTCTGGGGTTTCTTCATTTCCCATCTTAATCTCCTATGGCCAGCACAGGGCTGTGCCCTGAGCAGAACGCTCGATTCCCGTTCCTGGGGTGTTGCTCCTTTTCCTGGAACACTCGCCCTTCTTTCTCATCTGTCAGTCCTGCCTCCCTTCCAAGGCACAGCTCCAACACCACCTCCGTGATCACCCCACAGGGCAGGGAGTCCTCACTGCCTCTTCTCCTGCGTAACCCTCTGTGCAGCTGAGCAGAGGGCCCCCAGCCCCCACTGAAGCACCAGTGATATTTTCATATGAGGATCTTCAGTCTCTCATTAAATCAAAAGGTTCTTATGAATAGCATCACCATCCCCACACTTCTGGTTTCCTACAAGGCCCTAGCACCATGTAGCTTGTACCAGGCACTTGGAAAATATCTGTTGGATGAATGAATGGAAGGAGAGAAGGACAGATGAATGACCTCATAAACAAATGATTGAGCTACTCAGCCAGATCTCCAGGGGTCTCCACCCTCTGGGCTCACTCCATCTCTCTACTTCATTTCTACTCCCAGCCACAAACCCCACTCGGAATGGGCTGGTCTGTCCACAGACTCACCAGCCCGCTGGACCTTCCCCTCCCTCTACTCCACACCCCCACCAATGCCCCAGCCCCTTCCCACTCCTGTCCCCCTTCAGGGCCCAGAGGAAGTCCCACCTCCTCCAAAGGTTTCCGTGACAACTCCGCTCTCCGCACATGGTTCAACTTTATTACAGGATTGATCATCTGTACCACGTGGATTAATCCGCTGTATCATTGGGTATGTCCCACGTGGTTTGCGGTCAGTTCATTTGTGTTTTTCTTGCCTCCTCAACTAGAATCTAGCTCCCAAGGGCTGAACCGTCCACAGCACTTAGCAAAGAGATCAGCAGGGCACAGCCGAGCAGAACAGGCATGCACTTGCAGATTGCTGGATACCCGGGGCTCCCGCACCTTTTTGCCCTTTTTCAGTAAACACAGATTGGAGAGCTAATACACGCATGTGCATCTCCTTCTCCTCTCCGTATCTTTCTGTTCTCCCTCTCCCCAGATTTGCAATACTTGGGTGGACTCATCCACCTGAGTTGCTGAATCTGCAAAGCCTGGCACAAGTTTCAGACCACAGCTGACCCTCTGAGTCCAGGAGTCTAGGAAGAACAGTCTAGAATGGTAGCCAACTTAGCCCCTTGCCACAAACTGCACTTTTGTTGGTGACATGTTCAGGAGGAGGAGGGAATCATTTGGGCTGGATCTCGGAAGAGTTGCAAAGGAGGAAGAAGGCCACTGTGAAGGGGACTGTGGGATAAAGAGGTAGCAGGGCATCACAGTGGCAGGAAGACGGAGCCACCATGGAGACCAGCTGCAGCGTAGTTAGCCACGTGGGTGGCCAGCCCTAAAAGACTTAGATTCCAGGGACTTTCCTGGTGGTCCAGTGGTTAAGAATCTGTCTTGCAATGCAGGGGGCATGGGTTGGATCCCTGGAGGGGGAACTAAGATCTCACATGCCGAGGAGCAACTAAACCCACATAAAATAAAATCTGCCACAACTAGAGAGCCCACGTGATGCAACAGAAACCCTGGGTGCTGCGACTAAGACCCGACGCAGCAAATAAATACATAAATGTTGAAAAGAAAAAAAGACTCAGATTCCAGCTGACATTCCCACCTCACCCTCAGGCAGCTCCCACAGCACCCAAGGCTGAGAATGGGAACAGGAATCAGAAGCTCAGCCAGGGAGTTTTGGACTTAGTTGATGCAGTACTAAGTTCTCAAGCAAGGAAGCGGCCCAGAAAAAGCAGTATTTTGGGCTCCCTTTCATCATTAGGAAATACTTCGTTTTCAGCTGACTTCTTTTTGCCACACAGCATTTGTTGTTCAGTCGCTCAGTTGTGACCGACTCTTTGCGACCCCACGGACTGTAGCCCGGCTTCCCTCTCCTTCACTGTCTCCTGGAGTTTGCTCAAACTCCTGTCCACTGAGTGGGTGATGTCATCCAACCATCTCATCTTCTGTTGTCCCCTTCTCCTCCTGCCCACAGTCTTTCCCAGCATCAGGGTCTTTTCCAATGAGTTGGCACTTTGCATCAAATGGACAAAGTATTGGAGCTTCAGCTTCAGCATCAGTCTTCCAATGAATACTCAGGGTTGATTTCCTTTAGGACTGACTGGTTTGATCTCCTGGCTGTCCAAGGGACTCTCAAGAGTCTTCTCCAACACCACAGTTTGAAAGCATCAGTTCTTCGGTGCTCAGCCTTCTTTATGGTCCAACTCTCACATCCATATATGACTACTGGAAAAACCATAACTTTGATTATATGGACCTTTGCAGACAAAGTAATCTCTCTACTTTTTAATACGCTGTCTAGATTTGTCGTAGCTTTTCTTCCAAGGAGCAAGCGTCTTTTAATTTAATGGCTGCAGTCCCCATCTACAGTGATTTTGGAGCCCGAGACAATAAAATCTGTCACTGTGGTTTGACTCAATTTTCTCACCAAGGATGCAGGGCATGAACCTCAGTCACAACTTTACAGAGGCCAAAGATAATCAGGCAAGTTACCTTGCTTGGAAATCCATACAGTATAAACTGAAATGTAAAGAAGTTTTTTTTTTTTATCCAGGTATTCTTTCTTTCTGCTGGTGTGGATTTTTTTTTTCTTTGCGGGAGGGGCAGAGAGGCTGTGTGGATTTTTGAAAGTTGATTAGCTATGAGCATACAAAAATTGTTTCCTTTTGCATTGTGTAAGGTTCACATGAAGAGACCACTTACTTCTCAGGTCTGGGCCCTGACTTGTGATACACGAACATTACTTTATTAGCCACCATTTCTCATCCAGGTTCCCTGAAGGACTGCAGGAAATCGCTGAACTGTTCTTGCGGTGGTGTACTCTAGTCACCCATAAATTGGAAATACCATGCAGTGTGATGATCAGAAACAAACAGAAAGGGTAGTGAAAGTGAAAAGTGAAAGTCGCTCAGTCGTGTCCGATTCTTTTCGGCCCATGAACTGTAGTCCATGGAATTCTCCAGGCCAGAACACTGTAGTGGGTAGCTGTTCCCTTCTCCAGGGGACCCTCCCAACGCAGGGATTGAAGCCAGGTCTCCCGCATTCCAGGAGGAAATCAGTGAACTGTTCTTGTGGTGGTATACTCTAGGTACTCATAAATTGAAGATGCCATACAGTATGAGGATAAGAATCAACAAACAGAAGGAGTAATAAGGCATACCAAATAATCACTGGTGACCTCAGCAATTTTATTAACAAATTTATTTCTCTAATTGGGTAACGTATCTCAGTGCTTGACTCGAGGGCATTGTAATAGGTTTCTACACTGCAGGAGAAGGAATTAATTAGAACCGTTTGCTCTCGGTTCTGTATTTATACTGTCCACCTGTCTTGTAAACATTGAACCTGGTTTCCTGGGTCCTCCAGGGGCCTCTCTTCTAACTCCCCCACCCCACCCCCACCCTCAATAAATAAATAGAAAGCGAAGAGTGTAAGTTCACATCTCTCTTCTGTGCAGTCCACCCCCACCGGAAGCTGCATTTCATGGTCAGAATCTGGCAGAATCATCACTTCCCATAGAACCTGCCCTTCCATAGGCAAAAACTGGGAAGCTGGAGTCTCGGTTTGCCAGTGCTGTGTCTGGGATTGTCCTTGTCCATTTGGTACCTGGGGTCAGAGCTGGTGAGATGGAAGCTCTGTCTCACGTCTCCCTGCCCCACCTACCACTCTGAGGAAGGTAAGAGACATTATTAGCCTCTGTCTGCCCCAGGAGCCAGCAGCCCATGCGAGCAGAAAAACCACAAACTTGGGAACACATTCTTCTAGGCTTCTTCAAGGAAGGTTTTTTTTCCCCTCACAGCTTGTGAGAGCGCAGCATGACAACAAGAAAGCGTCCTTCAGTGCAAGTGCTGCAGAATCTCGCTGTGACGCTGGCCCCTAACTCCTCTGCAGCTTTCCTTACTCCAGAAAGACACCGTTTCATCCTCACGTGCAGCCTGTGAGGGCCAGCATGAGCGCAAGATGCCAGGGTACGTGCACTACCTCCAGAGCTGGTGTCCTTAGCAGCTGTTAGTATAGCCTGTCATGTGGAGAGATGGCTTTTGAACATAGATAGAATTATTACAGACACATCTCAGGGGGGTCTAGACTACCAATAGGTCCCCTTGGAGAGTTCTTGTCTGGAAAAGTCCAGATGGGCCCAACAAGTCTCATTGTCCCTCATGAATACCTTGCAGGATCTGGATGAGGTTTTCCAGGCCAAAGATATAGCCTGGATCTGGTCCATCGTAGGTGGTGTGTTCATTCCAGGAGCCTTTGTATGTTGTGTGAGCAAAGTCGATCATCCGGACGTCAACTTTGATGACGTTGCTGCCGTGGGGCGTCTGTAGAGTCTCCTGCCCATCATAGATGATGAGAAGGGAGCTAGAGTAGAACCGGTATGAACTCTGGCTCCTAATGACCGAGAGGAGGGCCTGGAGCTGGCGCTGGATGGGCTCCAGCAGCTCCGTCCGGAAGCGGGTCCCATCGTGCAGGAACTGGTAAAGTGCTTGCCTGAAGCCCGCCACTGAGAGCTTTCTTCCATAGTACTTGTCTTTGCAGAGAAAGTGCTTCTTATCGCTTTGATAAACCTTACATTAAAAAGAAGATAGAAAAAAAAAAAGAAGATAGAAAATGTTAAGAATTGCAAACTTAAAAAAAATCACATCTGCTACAGAGGCGTCTCAAGCAAACTTAATACAGAAACACATTTCTAGAGATGCCGAGCAGGAATGGCTGCAGTGACTGGCAAGACAATCTTTCACCAAGCACCAGTGTAAATTTTACACTTAAAAATGTTTTCTGTGCAAGCCGTTAATAGAAATCCAAGGTCCAAAGATCGTTCATCCTACAGAGGTGACCCTCTGCCCATGAGGAAAAGGTTTGGATCTCCTTTCTTGTGAATTTCCAATGTCAACTGCCAAATCATGATTTAAGTCCTGGCTTCTGGCCCTCTTCAAACATTAGCAAACCCAAGCCAGAAAGCTTTAGTGGGAATCTGAAATCATAGCCAATGGCCTTGGGAAGCCAAGTAAATTAAAATTTCCCCCAACAAAGTTTATGAAGTCCTTTCTCTGCAGATTCTGAGGAAACTGTAATGGCTCCAGGGGTGGAGTGGGGTGAATTGTTTGAAGATGGAAAGAGGCTAGATCAGGTGTGCCTGGAGTTTTCAGGCGGTGGGTGATGTTGAGGGGAGACTGGATGTTGAGGGGAGCGGGCTTTGTGGGCTGGTGGCGCCTCTCCTTGGCACCAGCTCTTCCCCAGTCCTCTGTCACGTCTTGGCCACCAGAACGAAGCAGATGGAGGAGAGATGCTGATGGGGGAACAGTGGCAGCCGCCCTCATTTCATTCAGATGGCAGAGGCAGGCAGAGGCTGAACGGAGGCCAGTGGCTGGCACGGCCAGAGGGGGGACTTGGCACCGCTCCGCCTGGCACACCTGGGGAGGGCTGCCTGTACCTGGCCATGACAGTTTCCCAGGTCTTCCCTGCCTTCAGATGACATGGTATCTTTACAGAAAACACGAGTGGGAAAAAAATCAGAAAGATACTATAGACTTGGTGTTGCCTTTGGAGGGCTGAAGATCAGCTGCTAAATTGGCCCGTCCTAAACACAGGATAGGCCTCAATTTCCAAATAAATCAGACCAATTTCAGAAGGTTTGGGGTCCAGAGAGAAATTCCACTTACACCACAATGCATCACACTCCATCCTCTCTGAGAACTACATTCCAAGCTTTCCTAGGGACATCTGTGCCTCAAATTTATAGACTCGACTTCCAGTTTCAAGGGGTGGCAGTTTCAATTAAGGAAAGCGATAGTGTTTACCATCAAATCCGTGTCTGGTTTTGCTTTGAGTAGATAGATTCTAAGAGGGAACCAGTAGAGAAAGTTTATTTCCTCCTGTTCTCCTGTAGTCCCAGCCATAAGCCACATCAGAGCAGCAAAAATGAAGCGTGGAGTCCGGGCAATAAGAAGTTAGCCATTCCTTTGCTGGGCTTTGCACCTTATGACCTTACCACTTTGTTAGCTAGAACAGGTAGTAAGAAGCAGCAGAAAAGGCAGAGTAAGAAGAGAGAATGGCTAATATGGATTTGAAAAGCTGACTGCCTCCCAGCATCTGAGAAGGAGAGGGTTCAGCTTCATCATTCAAGAGAATGAGGACCCCATGGAGCACACAAGGAAGTTTTCCCTCAGTTCTCTCCCAGCCCTGCTCACACACTGTCATCAAAGGTCTGCTCTCAACATAGGTAGGACCTACATGGCCAGGCTGGAAAGTTCCAGCTACCAGAGACCCTGAGATGAGTTTAACGCTGGTGGTTTTTTAATTTTTTTAGATTAAATATTTAAAAAATTAAAAATTTATTTTTAAAATTTTTATTTGAAAAGTTATTGATCTCTTCTATATAGCAAAGTGATTCAGTTATAGATATAGATTCTTTTTCCTATTCTTTTCCCATTATGGTTTATCATAGGATGTTGAATATGCAATACAGTAGGACCTTGTTGTTTATCATCCTATATATAACAGCTTGCATCTGCTAATCCCAAACTCACAATCCTTTCTTTTCCCACTCCTACCCACCTTGGGAATCACAAGTCTGTTCTCTGTGTGAGTCCATTTCTGTTTCATAAAAGTTCACTTGTGTCATATTTTAGATTCCACATATAAGTGATATTACATAATATTCGTCTTTCTCTGTCTGACTTACTTTGCTTAGTATGATAATCTCTAGGTCCACTCATACATCTGCAAATGGCATTATTTCATTCTTTTTTATGGCTCAGTAGCATTGCATCGTATATATGTTCCACATCTTCCTTATCCATTTATCTGTCAATGGACATTTAAGTTGTTTTCATATCTTGGCTATTGTAAATAATGCTGCTAGGAACATAGCGGTGCATGCATCTTTTCAAATTACAGTTTTGTCTGGGTGCACCCCCAGGAGTGGGATTGCTGGATCATATGGCAGCTCTAGTTTTAGTTTTTGAGGAACCTCTGTACCATTTTCCATCGTGGCTACTCCAATTTACATTCCTCCCCAAACGGTGGGATTTTGACACCACTGTCCTGAACAGTGCTCTGTAAAAAAACCCAGCATGTCCTGGATCAGGATATGTGTTTCCTTGGGGAAAGAGGTGCCTGGCCACTGCCTCTGTTGCTCCCACAAAGTGAAGGCAACAGTGTCTGGTTGGGGGACACTCTTGCCTCCAGCGGACCTCCCGGGATGCCCAGTCCTGCGGTTGTCCCGCCCCCACCTACCTGCATGCCGCAGATGCGCATGCCCAGATGGGCCGAGGTGCTCTGCGCACACTTCCGCATGTGGCGGGCCTTCTTCTCCTCTGAGGCGTCGTCCCCGTGCTGCCGGGTCCCCATCTTCAGGTCTAAGATGCAGGGATGCTTGTACTGTGACACTACATTTTCCAGCAACAGGAACCCTGGTCGCGAGGCATTAAGGAAGGCTTCCTGGGACACAAAGGCCACTTCCCCGCAGGAGGTGGTCAGGGGCCTCTGAAGCCGGCTGGAGACTCCCCCCGCTGAACCCCAGCCCTTCATCCCCATTTCTTTAACTACAGATCAGCCTGTTGTCGCTGTAAAGAATTCAAGGCATTGACTTTGCAGGCTGCTCTCATAAGTCCATTTTTTAGAGAGAGTTTATTAGGATGTGAGCTTCTTTTCCTTTCCCTTTTTGCTCTGAGGTAGAAATTTAAATGCAGGCTTGAAATCCCCAGCAGGCCATGCCCAATTTACATTTTATGGCATAAAATCAGAAGGCTAAAACCTCAAGTCACTGAATGGGCCAGTACATTTTGGGAGAAGTGCCTTGATGTTAGCTTTAGAGATGAGTTGCAGGAATATTAATTTCAGCCGAATAATTATCCTGCAAAAAACTTCTTAGGGATGCAGATTGCAGATGTCTTAGTAAGTACCGCAAAACCAGCCACCAGTTCGTGGGAAGGAGCCCAGTGGTGACAAAGGGGGCCTTCCAGGCCTGAATACGCCCCCTGAGTTTGTGGCAGGCCGAGGGGGACAGGGGAGTACCTCTCCTAAGGGGCTACCCCGCAGGTCCCTCCCTAAGAGAGGGGCCGTGCTACATTCTCACCCATCGGCTCCATGATGGCTGTGGGGACGATTGGGAGCATGAAAAGGAGGTTGAGTTATGGGGACCCACCCACTCACTGAGTCCCCCTGGCCCCCCCTCAGTGCGGCAATCATGTTTCCTAACTGCCCACAGAGACCCCAGCTCTGCCCATCCTCACTGCCCAGGTGGCAGAGACATGACCAGTGACCCAACAGGGGCACTCCCTCCCCCCGCCCCATCTGCCTTCCCCAGCCTCTGACTTCTCTTTGCTTTCCTGGTGGCTCTGCAGGTCAAGAGTCTGCCTGCAATGCAGAAGACACAGGAGATGCAGGTTTGATCCCAGGGTCAGGAAGATACCCTGGAGGAGGATATATCCGTGCCTGAAAAATCCCCTGGACAGAGGAGCCTGGTGGGCTACGACCCAAAGGGTCAGGAAGAGCTGGTCACGACTGGGCAACCGCACACAGCACAGGTCTCCTCCAGGGCCCAGCCTGGGGCCCACTCTCCCTGCCATCCCTGTCTCTCCCCCGACCTGCCTCAACACGTTTGTCTCGGCCACCCCTCCTTGCCCCCGGCCTTCCCCGCAGCGCCGTGCATGGTGGGCGGGCCAGGATACGATGCCGCTGGTTCTCCGGGTACTCGGCACACAGGCGATGCAGGTGGGCCCGGTGGCAGTGGAGGCCCCACGGGTTAAAGCTGCCCTTCTCCATCAGGTTCCCGTTCGCGTCTTCCACCAGCGAGGGGACTTGGGCCTTCAGGTGGAGCTCGGACCTCAGGAGCGCCGTGGCCGGGCTGTGGGCGAGGGGCGCGCACGGCGGTCAGGACCCCGGTGGCTGGCAGGGCTCTCTCGGCTGGACCAGGCCATGGACTGCCCCTGGCTACCCTCCAGGATGCCCCCGAGGACCTTGGTGCCCCCCTGCCCCGCTCAGGCCCCAGGCCAGGCCAGGCTGCCGGCCTCAGGGGGTCTCTCTAAAGTCCATAATAACTCACGCAGCATAGAGGGGGCGACCCTGCCTGGGATCAGAAGGCTGGGGGTTAGGCTGCTCCTGTGGCCTCATCGGGGGTGAGAACCACAGACCCACGGTCCACCCTCTCTCCTGCCCTCTACATCTCGGCTCCCCGGGTCTGTAGCAGGGAGATAATACACACGGCTTCCTGATGCCAAGCCAGGAGGCTTAATTAAGATCCGCTGCGCTCCTTGGGGAAGGGAGGTACTTTCGTTGTATTAGCTCCCTTTTGTTTCCCATAAATGTTTAAAATTCCCCAGGGATGCTTTTCTTTTCAGAAAGGTCACCATCGGAGGTTCTGGAGACCTCTCCGAGGACCTCAGGTGCCCTGAGCTGCCTGCGTCTCCAGGGCCGCACTGGCACTCAGCCGCTAAGGAAGAGGATTTCTAGAGGCATTAGCCACACTTTTCCTTTATGCCAACTGTTCTGGGGCTTCTGCTCTGCACATCTCCCCCCTCCAGATGCACTCCATGGTCTCAGTGAAATAGATAATTAAACAAACACACACTGAATGCCTTCTCTGTATAGGACTCCGCACGCACATCCACTTTCGAGAGGAAACGCATTGAAATGCTCCCTCCGGAAGTGGCACCAAAGAAGATGCATTCCTTTCTTTGGTCACATGGGTTCTGCTCGACAGAGCCCTCATCTGAATTGCTCACTTTCTCGGCTCTGGTCCCAAAGGGGAGCCGTTGGCCTTGGCACGGGCGTGAACAGTGCTGGTCCCGGTTAGGGACGCGCGGCCTGGCTTCTGGCATCCTGCCACGTGGCCTCACCTCTCCGTGAGCGAGTGTACCAGCTGGGGGTGCTGCCACTGGGCGAGGGGGAGGGCGCCACCGCCAGGGCTCTGCTGGAGGGTCTGCCATATGGCCACCGCTGCCGACTCCGTGGAGACCGTGAAGGGCCCCCGGTTCTCAGTCAGGGGGCTGGCAACCAGGCTGAGACGGCCGCGGCTGTCCTTCCGGAGGTGCACGGTGATGGTGCCTGCAGAGGGGGAGGGGTGGACACGGTGCGCTGTCCTTTCGAACCACAGTTTAATGGCAGTGGTCAACCTGCCCCCTTCCCCAGCTCCTCTCTCTAGAGAGCGCTCCGGGGACTGGCCTGACACAGATCCTGCTCCAGAATGAGCCAGAGCCGTGGGGCCTGCCGGAAACGGCCTTGGGCTGATGCTGGCACGGTCCCTGCTTCGTGGCCTCTCCCTGCCCCTTCACGCTTGAAACAGGGCAGCTGCGTGCATTTATTTCATCCTCGCATTCCTGCACCTCTGGACACAGCCCACATCGCCCAGGCACCCCGTGGCACCCCATTTGGGCCCAGCCTTGGGGCATCTGAGTTGGTCCTCTGCAGAGAAGAGCCCCACCCCTAAGTGGCAGTGAGGGAAGTTGGGGTGGGGGGGGCATCTCATTCTGTCTCGTTCATCACCCTTGCCTTCCCCTCCACATAATCGTTATCTGAGCAGCTTCTTCCAGGAAGCCTTCCTCTAACAGCCTCCTGCCGCCTGGGCTGCCCCTTAACTCAGCCTTCCCACGTCCCTGGCTTTCACACTGAGACACGTGATGCACAGCCCATGAGGATTATGGACAGAATGTGGTTCTTTGATAGAAAATAGAAGGCATGTGAGATTTTTGCCAACGGTACCTCCTAACCACCAGTGTGTGTTTGTCTTTGTTTTGGCCATGTCACAAGGCCTGTGGAACCTCAGCCCCCCAATCAAGGATTTAACCTGCAGTTCCAAGTACTGGACCGCCACAGAACTCCCTAACCCCTGGGGTTTATACTCCAAGCGTGACCTCCTCCTCTGGATGCTGGCTGTGATATCAAAGGATGTGCGTACCCCCCGGGAACCCGTGCGCTAGCCGGGCTTCTCCTCTGGGACGTTGGCTAGGCCAGGTCCTAGGCTCTGGCCCCACATTGATGGCTCTGTGGTCATCCCCTGTGGACTTCTTGCTCTGATGGCAGGGTCCACGCCTCCCTCCGTGGGGCTTGGCATCCGGTGGGTGCCCAGCCTTGCCAGAGTCCTGGTGAAGATGGAAGGTACACATGGTCCTGGCCCAGGAGACTGCCACACGAGTGGTTTTATGAAAACTGGCTCTCTGTAAAGTCCTTGCTGCCCCCCTTCTCCCTGCAGCTGGTGCTCTGAGGACCCCTCTTAGCTTTCTCACCTACCAACCTGCCCTCCGTCTCTCTCCACCCTGTTTTGTGCCCGAGGGGCTGACTCTGGCATGTACCCGTGGCTTCCTTGCCTGCCAGTCAGGCCAGTGAGGGTCACCGGTGACAGATGGGGGAGAGGAGGAGAAAGGTTGGGACCTTCATCCCTCGGGTTCCCTCCCTGCTGCCCCATGGCTCACCCTGTTTCTCTGCGGCCTCCTTCTTGCCAGGTCAGCTCTACCATGCCCTCGCTTGACCTTTCAGGCCCAGGGGTGGTTGTAGCTTTCCCGTCCCGCTGGTCCCTGGCTGCCTCACCATCCCTAGTTGTTCCTCTTCACCTCTTTTTTGTTGGCCACGTGGCATGCGGGATCTTATTTCCCCAACCAGGAGCTGAACCTGTGGCCCTTGCTGTGGAAGCACAGTCTTAACAATTGGGCCATCAGGAAAGTCCCCCCAGTCGCTCCCTTCATCCTGTGTGCAGTTCTGCCGATAGATCCTTGAAGAATTCTCTTCATTTAACCCCCTGGCACGTGCCACTCATTTTCTGCTGGGACCCTGACAGGTGGGAGGGTTGCCTGCGATTGCATCCTCCCAGGTGTTTATTACCTCCCCCAGGCACTGGGTCACCTTCCCGGCCTCTAAGTGGTCATTTCTGCTGAGCCAGCCACCGAGGTGGCTGCTTTCCGCGCGCGTGGCCCTGCCTGCCCTCCTGGGCTGCTCAGCATAGACACTCCTTTTTAGGGCTGCCCTGTCATTCTGCACGTCGCTCTCCAGGCCCATCTGCGCTACTGGCTCAGCGGTCTCCCTGGGCCTGGCCTGTCATCTCGGGCTCCCAGAGCCCTGATTCTGCGGCCTGACGGTGACCTTCGTTTCCCTCCAGTTCCTTAAAAGTTCTGTTCTTCCTTAGCTCATCCCAGGCCCCAGTATCCTGTGGAGCAATCGCGATGCTAACGGTCACAGCGCCCCTGAGCGCGGCATTCTGTCCTTCACCTGGATTGCAGCCTGCCTCCCTGGATGGAGCCCACCCGTGCTGTTCTTGCTCGTGAGAGCAGGGGGCTGGTGGCGGCTGGGACACAGCACAGGAGTGATAATCGCTGCTGGGTCTTTTACACCTACTATGTGCCAGCATTATGTGCGTTTTGTTTACTGCTAACTTAGTGTCTATCGCTAAGCCTGCAAGGCGTTGACTGTGGTCGCTGAGGCTCAGAGAGACTGAATAACTTGCCTCAGGTCACCTGGTCGGTAAGGGGTGATGGCTCTGCCAGCCATGCCAGCCGTGACTGTGGGAGGAGGAACAGGCTGCCACACGAAGCCCAGGATCTCTCGGGAGAGTGGGGGTTGTCACGCTGTGTTTACCCGAGTGTGGTTGATGAGGACACTCCTGCTGTGTCCCCAATCACCTTTGGCTGGTCATTCTGTTCCGCGGGGGCAGACAGAGTGGCCACAGAGCCACCACCTCAGAAGAGGCGATCAGTGTCAAGCCCGGAAGCACCGAGAAGCCCAGGACACGGGGCTTCGTTTCCAGCCTTGAGCTTGCTGTGCTGGTCCCAGGAAGGAGGGCTGACCTGGGAACCACACACCCCGCCAGGCCCCAGAGCCCACCCTCCAGGTGCCAGGAGAGGGGGAGCCCCACGGCCTCTTTGCTGGTTCTTGGGGAGCTTGGAGCCTCCTGGCCGCTCGGGGAGGCAGGAAGGTGTGCCGGCCAAAGGCAAGGCCCTTTTGGATCTCACAAAGTTCAAGTTACCGTCTGGCGGACCCCCGGCCTTGCACATTTGTGAGGCTGAGGTGACAGGCCTGCCAGAAACCAAGTTCCTGGGGAGCCCTGGGCCCAGGGGGCCTCCCTGGAGGGACAAGAAATGTGACCTTCGCCTGCTTCTCCGGACTCTAGCTCTGGCCTGATCTCATCTGGTCTGAGTGTCAAAATAGCTGGAGGTGAGCAGAGGTGCAAATAATGCCAAACCAGTGAAACCCAAAAGTCATTTCTATTTGTCATGTCGTCGGCGCGACCCAGCCAGACTCCTGTCTCGCCTTCTCGCTCCGTCTCCCTGCGCGCCTCTACCTGGCTCCCTGCCTCTCTCTTCCTTCCCTCTCTCAGCTCAGCCCAGCCCTTCCCTCTGAAACCTGGGACCATTGCACAGAGTGTCGTCCTAGTGGCTCAGTCATGTCCAACTCTGTGCGACCCCATGGACTGTATAGCCCACCAGGCTCCTCTGTCCAAGGGATTTCCCAGGCAAGAAAACTGGAGTGGGTTGCCATACCCTTCTCCAGGGGATCTTTCCAAACCAGGGATCGAACCCAGGTCCGCTGCACTGCAGGCGGATTCTTTACCATTTAAGCCACCAGGGGAGCCCCATAGCTCATGTGACCTTGCAAACAATCTCGAGTTGCCTGTCCTTGACAAGAGCAGCCACTCAGTGGGATTCAGACTCCCTGAGGTTTGGATCGTTCCTTTGTCAAGAGCCTTGTTGGCCCCAGCCTGGCCTCCAGCTCGCCTTGGCTGTCTCAGATGCCCACAGGCTCCCAATACACTGCTGCCCCTGCCCAACCAGGTGGGTGGGAGACCCCAGCCCCATCTGCTTGCTCACCAGCACCCCCAAGCACCTCGACTGTGACCACGTCAGCCGGGCAGACGGGAGCGCTCCCTGACACACCCAGAGCATCTCAGCAATTCTGATTTGGCCGAGCAGCTTCCGTGAGTATTCTGTCATGTATTTATTTTTAAGCTCATGAGGACATTAATTCGCCGACGTCTGTAATATGAATCTGGCTCATCCATTAACCAGCTGGACCTAGGAGCGTGTCCTCGCTTGCCCGAAGCTGAGGGGAGGAGGGACAGAGTTTCAAGATGCTCTCATGTCCGAGGAGTCCAGGCACGCTCTGGGCCCAGGGAGGCTGCCCTGGGGAACGCAGTGCCTGCCCAGCACCCCAAAGCCATCAGCGTGCAGGCGTGAGATGGAAGAGAGTGGGCTCCGGGGCATGTGGCGGCCGCGTCAGCAATGGCCCCTCTTTCCAGGCTGGTCCCATCAGGATGAGAAGGGAGACCCCTGCAGCGGCCTGTGGGCACTCAACTCACTAGCTAAGTGACCCTGGGCAAGTCACTTCCCCTCCCTTGTTGGGCTGGATGGCTCCGAGCACTGGCGTCTGGGGAGTTGTCTCTGCAGGGATGGTCACTGCATCAGGGCCGGGGGCTGAGAGGCCATACTCAGGAGCCAGACTTGAATCCTGGCTCTGTTCTGCAGGCTGTGTGGCCCGAGGCAAGTTGGGTGACCTCTCTGGGCCTGTTTCTTCCTCCATAAAGTGGGGACAATGGGAGTACCTTTCCTAGAGTGTTGTCACGGTTAAACAAGTCAATCAAAGAAACAACTTCTAGGGTGTTCGGCACTGAGTCAATGCTAAAAGGTTGACCAGTAGTACTTTTCTTGATTTTTTTTTTTTTTTTTGGTGGGGGGGCTGCACTGAGCTGTCTTTGGGATCTTGGTCCCCAACTAGGGATTGAAACCGTGCCCCCTTGCAGTGGAAGTGCGGCATCTTAACCACTGGACTGCCAGGGAAGCCTTGGCATTACTTTTCCTATCGGGGAAGAACCCTGCACAGCCCCAGGCCCTTCAAGGGACCCTTTCCCATGCCCAGACCCGACCTTCTTCCCTCCTGCCCCGGGGGTCCGAGGGCACGCAGGCCCCACTTCTGGGCCTTTTTCTAGTGTCTCCTCACATGTGTGTTTCCTCGGGTGGCGCCTGCACCCTGGCACCCGGCGGCCCGTGGTATGGCAGATGAGGGGATCAGCGTTCCTCATCGTCCAAGCCTCGCGTTTGGGCATCAGGCCAGCCCGTGGGCTCCGCCTCACCCTCACCCGCAGCTGGGCTGCGTGGTCTCCCCTGATGGATGTCCTGGGCCTCCCTGATCCGACCCCTCTTGACTTGTTTGCAACCATCGTCTCCAAGTGAGGACTCAAATTAATCTACGGAGTTAGTGGGGCTCCGAGGCAGGGCGTCGGGGGCGAATACCAGGAGGGGCCCAAGCTTAGAGGGACACAAGGCAGAGGATGGGTCTGGAGAGCTGACCAGTGCCCGAGGCTCCCCAGAGTGGGGCCGTCCACGCCAACCCGGGAAGACGGGGAGCAGGGAGGGCCCTGGGGTGTGGTTGCTCTTCCACTTCCATGCTCTGCCTGGGGTGGCCCTGGGAGCCGGTCTCGGCTCCAGAGCTGTGTGGGGCCAGCAGGGAATGCTGCGGGCAGCGGGGCCCCCGTCCTGAGATCCAGCCGCCCCTTTGCTGGCCTGAGTTCGCTTGTGAAGGGACAGATGTTAACTCCAGAGGGTGCTCTGACAAGGTGGGCGGTGGCCAGCACTGGTCAGTGGCCCCAGAGGGCCCCTGAGAAGCTGTACACCAGCCTCCCACCCCATCTCTCGTGTGTCTCATCTCAGACTCTCGGGAGGTCCTGGCTGTCCACGACTGAAGCAGTGCCCAGGGCTCAAGGCCTTGGGCCCCTCTCAGTGGGTCTGAATCTGGATGCTGAATACAGATTCCTGGGCTCTGACCCAGGGATTCCGATTCACAGGTCAGGAATGGGGCCTGGGAGCCTACCTTTACACACACACACACACACACACCAGTGATTCTGGTAAAGCTGTTTGACCCCAGATCATACGTATGAGAAACACCAATGTATTGGGTTGCCCAAAGTATTCGTTTGGGTTCTTCCATAAGATGATATGGAAAAACCAGGATGACTTTTTTGGCAAACCAATAGGTGGGTCCCCTTCTTCCCAGTTTTCTCCATCTTTGAAATACAGGTAAGTTTTTAAGTGACTTGTCTGAATGTTATCATCGCTTTCACTACAGATACTTGCACAACGAGGGCAGAAGCTTGAGGTCACAGGTCTAAAATCCTTTAAAGGAGGTCTTTTCTCTGAGCATTCTTTATTTCGTGGGGTTGGCGACTGGCAGAGTCATGCCCTGAGCCCTGCAAGCCACTTTTACCAAAGGCTGGGGGTGGACAAGACAGCCTGCCCCATGGATGCCAGCGGCCGCCCGGAGTGCCCCCCGTGGAGGCCAGCAAACAGCAGCCCTGCCCACGCAGCCTTCTCTCCCCAGACCTTGTGCCCAAATCTGAAACACACACTGGGGGAGCAGCCTGCACCCTGGCCTTGCCCCTGGAGGACAGTGGGGATTCTGGTTTCCCAAACCCACTGTGAACCGGCTCCTCCATAACCTGTCCCAGACCCAAGGCTCCCACCATCCACTTGGGTCACCCAAGGAAGTGTCCTGTGTTTACCCGTCCTGTGTTTACCAACCACAGTCGCAGGACCCGGGCACGGCACACCTAAAGCACAGACCAGAATGCCCCATCAAGGTGGGGTGGGGCTGGGGAATCACCTTATCCTGTTCTCAATCCCGCAAAGACTGGTGGCTTGAGCTAATTTACAGGGGATGCCAAGTAGCATTACACTCCAGACCTGGGGGCTGGAAGAGTTCAGAGAACCTGGGGCGGTGAGGGCCAGCCGCTGTGCAGAGGGGCAGGTCTCCATGGCAACCCTACAACACACCACGGCGCTTGAGGAGGTGGTGGGGGCT
Organism: Cervus canadensis; assembly: GCF_019320065.1. Lineage (NCBI taxonomy): Eukaryota > Metazoa > Chordata > Mammalia > Artiodactyla > Cervidae > Cervus > Cervus canadensis. The sequence continues at coordinate 39,421,655 of NC_057413.1, forward strand.
TGCAGAGAGGCCGGGCCCCTTGGGGGGGCACCACCTGCAGGGGACTGCTCGGACACCCACCTTTGTACTGCGGGGTGAAGCGCTTCATGGCCAGCGGCAGGGACTCGTAGAACCTCTGTTCCTGGGAGATGAGGGGCTTGCACACCGTGTGCTCATCATACTTCATCACGCTCAGGTGCCCCCCGACCTGGTGCAGGAAGGGCTCCAGCGGCACGCCGGGGGTGTCCACGCTGTCCTGTACCACCATGCTCCAGTGTGGGAGGGCGGGGTGGCTCCCTGCAGTCCACAAGAGGAGGGGGCGTCTAGGGCTGAGGTCGCAGCTTCCGGACAGAAGGTGGGCTGTTAGCAGTCCTCAACTTTCCTTTTCTTGGCGTTTCCTGTTGGCTAGAGCACAAGAGTCTTCCTGGCTGAGGGCTCTCGGCAGTGCCGGTCCCTGGAAAACAGAGGAGAAAGGGAAGGGATATGAGGGAGACCGTGTGTGGGAGGAGGGCACCTGAAGTCCCCAGCCACACCCCCAGGTGTTAGACAAGACCGTACACAGGCGTCGATTTCTTCTGGAATCGTCTGTTACAAGCAACTGCTAACAGTTTCCACCTCGGGGGAGCAGGGCTGAGAGGGAGACTTTTCACTAAATACTTTTTACAAGTGCCTCGAAAATATTTGAATTTAAATATTAAAACATTCAAAAAACAAAAACTCCAAAAGACAGTCCCTAAGATTATAAGCTTGCCGAGTGTAGTGAGCATGTCTGAACTGCTCATGTTCCATGACTGGCCTTTCCCTTTGGGAACTTTGATCCCAGCCCCAATGAGAAGAAAGTCCTTGCTGGTGGGGACTCACTATTCTGCAGGGGCTGGAGGGGTGCAGGAATGCTTCATTTTGATATAGCATATGCATACGCTGGGCACCATCTGGGCCCCACAACATCATTGCTGTGTGACCTGGGGAAGTTACTAAACCTCTCTGGGCCTCAGTTTCCCCATCTATAGAATAAGGTAACAATGATACCCGCCTCATGGAGGTAGGGGCAGAATTGAGATATAAAGGCTACGAAAATGTTAGCCCAGTACCTGGAGCTAGGTGCTCAATAAATGTGATCTATCATGATTATTTCTAGCATTATTGCCCAGGGGATCAGATTTTCTTACCAGCCTTGGGAGGGCCAGCTTTATCATGGATGTTTGCAAATGAGAAAAGCGAAGCCTGTGATGGCTTGCTGAGCCTGCCTCAGGCCAGGAAGAGGCAGAAGTTAGGCAGGGGCTCCTGATTGGGTCCCCCACCATCTGCTTGCCCTTCACCCTCTCTGAGGTCCGGCCTGCCAGAAGACCTCAGGCAAATGCTGGAAACTCTGGCTGGAAACTTGGCCCCTAAAGACATCCTGACTTTGGGACTTTGCTGGTGATCCAAGCAATTAGGACTCTGAGCTCGCAGTGCAGGGGACCCCGGGTTCGACCCCTGGTCAGGGAACTAGATCCCACATGCTGCAACAGAGTTCACACGCTGCAACTGAAGACCCCACATGCTGCATCTAAGAGACCCAGTGCAGCCAAATAAATATATTTTAAAAATATAAAGATATCCTGACTTTGTCTCAGCAGAGAGCCAAGGAGACACTGCCAGGGGAGGCTCTTGTGGCCGCATTTGTCATGTTCGAGAGGACAGTCCCGCGGTGGCGCCGTCACCATGGAGTTATTAATACTCTCCTCTGCTGGACTCCTGGCCGAGGATGCAACCAGGCCGGGCAGTGCTGGGCATGAGCAACTCTCTAACTGACCTTCAGTCCAGACCATGGGCATGGCTGGCTGCCTCCACGCGCAGCGGTACCTGTCACTTTGTTCAACCCCCCGGCTCAGAGAAGGCCCACCATCCACTTGGACCTCCAGTGCTGGGAGGCATTGAAAGCCTCAGCCTGGCCTGTTCACGCCCCTCCACGACGATGTTCCTGAATTGGTCACTTCTTGGCAGGCCACAGAGTTCCCCTCGGAAGGGAAAGGGGGTGTCTTCTGCCTGTTCTGTGCAAATTGCTATGCCGGATGCAAGACTAAATCACAACTAGGGAGTCTGGGGGTGCTGGGGCAAGGCCTTGGGGTGGGGAGGACTGGGGCCTGATGGTGAAGGCTTTCCCCAGCCCTGCTCTGAGACCCACACCCTGCCCACCACCGCTCGAGGTGAGTCCTCCTTGGGATCTGCCCCAAGAGCTGAGAGAAGTTGGGAGGCATGTAAAGGTGAGGAGAATCAGGGATGGGTTGATACTTTCAGTCTGGTTATCGGATAAGACATCACAGTTGCTTGGCAAACCTAATCCTCCCTGCAAATTCGGCCGAGGCAGGAAGGAGGAAGGAAGAGAAAAACCAAGGCAGCCCAGTGCCTCCTCTCTCACTGGGCTCACTTGGGTGCCAGCCTTTGCCAGCTGACCTGTCCCCAGGTCAGGGAGGCAGAGGCGCTGCGGGGAGGCACAGGGACAGCCGGCTCGTGAAGTTCATTTATATCCTCTGTGGGAGCCGAGGCCCCGGCCTGCACAGTCTCCCCGGGGCCCATCGCTGGCCAGGCGCGCACTCACCTCTGCGAGCCCAGCTCTGCCGGGGGAACCCAGGTGGCGTCCCCAGCAGGCCCTTGTGCAGCCACCCAGGGCGGCCCCTCACCCTTCTCTCCCCTCACCCCCTGTCTCCTGAGGAGCCCTAAGGACACAGATGTTACCTTGCAGTGTGGTGTGGGAGGAGATGATAAGGATAAATGTAACAATAATGGTAACAGTAAATGGCAACAAACACAACACAGGCAATGTTCAGGTGTTTTAGGTGCCTTCACCCATGTGAGCCTCACAACTGCCTGATGAGGGAATTAGTAGTATCAGCCTTTCATAGGTGAGGAAAATGAGGCCCGGAGAGGTTCAGTAACTTGCCTGTGTGCACCCAGCTACTAGGGGGAGACCAGGGATTTGAACCCAGGCAACTAGCCCAGAGCATGCTCACCTGCTGTCCTGCGGAGATGCTGGGGGCTGCTGTTTCTCTACATCGAGAGTCAGGAAATTGAGTCCTAAGGAGGCTGGGACTTGGCCAAGGTCACTCACAAGTCAGGCTGTGATGACAGAGGCACTCGGGTTTTCTTGTCCCCAGGCCTGGTTTCTCCTACCCTGATACCCTCTGGCCAGCCCTCCCCCCACCTGCTACAGTGAGTGCGTGTCCCAGGGGTGTCTGGGGTCCACACGTCTGCAGAAACCAGCATGAGGGGTCAGCTGAGGCCCCCTGGAGCTGGGCCTTGGTACTGGCCTGCGTGGGGCTTTCCCGCTGAGGGGGCATCAGCTGGGTCTGAGAGGCACTGTGTTCCCAGAGCCTCCATCCGGTCACTGCCACCCCCACGGTCAGACGTTCTCAGAGGGCCTGGCCAAACTGTCTCAGGGAGCCCGGATCAGCCAGAAGTCCCTCCAAGATGGTCCACACACAGCAATGCAAACCCTCCTGCCCCCAGGCTTGGCAGCAGCTTTTTAAAAACGCTGGACTTGAAGCTGGGGGAAACTGAGGCCCTTCTGCTTAAGGGTCACCTTAGGGTGTGGCTTGGGGGAAATATGAGGGTCCTCGGGCTCCTGACGCACGCAGATTGTGGGAAGGGGCGCAGGGAGAATGGAGGAGCGTTGGGGGGGTACAGAGGGACGCCAGGGTTTCGGCGGGGGGCAGGGGGGACGGAGGGGGCGGGGGACGGAGGGGCGCCGGGGGGGACCGAGGGGCGTGGGGAGGATGGAGGGGCATGGGGAGGACGGACGGATGGACGGCAGGCACAGGGAGGACGGAGGGGAAGTGGCTTAGTCCCCCGGGCTCCTGCCTGAGCTGGACAAGTGGGTTTGCTGCCGCTCAGGGAGCCACTCTTTGGCTTCCCCCAGGCGCTGACTCTGACCTTGGATTCCCAAGGAGGCTGAGGTTTCCATCCGTTGCTGTGGGACTGAGCTAGCGAAGGCCTCCATTTCCCCCATCCCTCCTGCCAAGTCCAGGATGAATAATTCAGGCTGACAGAGTTTTCTCAGCCCAGACCTGCCTTTCGCCACCGGCAGGCACTTGAGTCAGTGGCCAGAGCCTCGGCCCTGAGCAGTGCCTCTGGGCCGGGGAGCGTGGGGCAGCAGTCCAGTGCCCGGGTCTGCTCCAGGCCCCCTACCAGCTAGCTGAGACCCCTGGGGTGAACCGAGCCTTGGTTTACCGCCCACTGCCACGACCTTCGCAGGGCGCGGATGCCGGAGCGCACAGCCCCCTTAGGAAAGCCCGTTTCCCGGGCATCCTCAGCGCTCGGGCTTTGCCGGCGCGTGGGTGGTGCCCAGGACTGACCTCTGTGACTCGGCCTAGGTGCTGGGAGGGCGGGCGAGGTGCTCGCCCGGGCAGGACCTCACAGCCCCTCTGACACCCGCCGGGCTCCCTTTAGTGCTTTGAGGGGAGACGCAGGGCCCTCTCCCCAGCCCAGGCCTCCTCGCAGACCACAGCCCAGGCCTCCGGCCCAGAGTCAGTCCTGAGTGCTCCCTGGGGAGGGGGCAGCTGAGGGAAGATGGAGGAGGGCGAGGCGCCCCGCCCTGGGAACAGCGGACAGACGGCCTCAGATCCCTGTGTCCTCCTGCCCCGTCGCTGGGTCACATCCTGAATGAAATGACTCCAGGACTCACTCCAGGAGGACTCAAGGGGTTAACTTCTCTAGTGGGGCCCGGCCATGGAGCTGGGTGTCAAACGAGGCCCTGGACCAGCTGTGGCGCTACAGAGGCCTGAGCGGCGGCCAGCCCGTGCTGGGTGGCTAGACGCTTCCTGGTCTGGAAGGAGGGTCACGGACAGCATTTGGCTCCCAGGGTGGGGACAGAGGACAGCAGCGGTGAAGCCAGGCACAAGGACAGAGGCCACCCATCGAGCTGAGGTGGAAGAGGGCGTCGTGGCTCAGGGCTCGTCACCACAGGTCAGCACATGTCAGTTCCTCTTCCTGGGAGCCTTGGTGGGTATCTGAGTTTCCCCACAGCCTTCCCAGGTGGCGCTAGTGGTAAGGAACCCGCCTGCCAAGGCAAGAGACATGAGAGACGTGGGTTTGATCCCTGGGTCGGAAAGAACCCCTGGAGGAGGGCATGGCAACCCACTCCAGGATTCTTGCCTGGAGAATCCCATGGACAGAGGAGCCTGGCGGGCTACAGTCCACGGGGTCACAAAGAGTCAGACACGACTGAAGTGACTTAGCGCACACGCACACAACCTCTCCCCATAGGCTGAACTGGAGTTCATTAAAAATTACAGAAGGTACACCTCGCTGAAAACTTGTCTCTCCCTTTTTAGGGAAGATGGCAGGTGAAACCACAAACTAAACTTGTAAGGGTTCAACTTGGATTAAATGAGTCACGAACTCTGTCTTTTCAGAGGCTGTCAGCTCCTTGTATCTGGAAACTAGTTGGTTGACTGTGGTTATTGTCCAAACTGTTTACACATATCCTGTTTTTTCTTTTTTTTTCCCCCTGCAGGAACGCGGTATGACTGCACTTCCCTTGTCTTCTGAAGGTACGTCGGCTAAAGCATGATGTGGATGGGAGTGACGGATGCCACTTCCGGGAGGAGCATTTAGAGTAAGCAGTGCCCCGCATATTCTTTGCCTGGCCAGGGTGATTTGGGAAGCAGAGTCACTTCCTGAGTGACTGTTCATGACAGAGAAAGCAATCCAGGTTATATTAGGCACTGAGGTTTGGGGGTGTTTTTGCCACTCAGCACAACCTAGTCCATCCTGACTAATTCACCAACTCACAGCCAGATACCCAGTATGGAGCAACCTCAGGCTTGAATACATCCTCTGTGTTGTAGCCACTCCTGTGAAGCATCCATGGCAGACCAATGGCCTTACAACGTCCCCCTCTGCTTCTCAGAATAATTTTCAGATGGAGACAAGTAGAAGAGCTTTCCCAGGGTCCAGAGAGTGAGCACCGGTGCTGGAATTCAGCCACAGTGAATCTGCCTCCTTCCAAAGCTGATGGCCTTCTGCCCCACCGTGTGGTCTCCCTTCTAAGGGAGGGGGACCATCCTGGCTTCCTCTGAGAGTCCTGAGACCTGGGTGGGGCCCAGGCTCCTATCCAAGACCATCTCTGTGCTGTGAGCCTCAGCTGCCCACATCAGCAGTGGGAGCCTGCTGGGAGTTCGCACTTGGCAGGGTGGTGGGGGTGCCATCCCCAGGGGCAGGGTTCCACGAGGAGCTGGGCAGTGTGGATTCACAGTGCCACGGGTGGAGGACTCCCATCCGTGGGCCACTCAAGCCCTGACCCAAAGCCACACCATCAGCGCCAGCAGCATGATCTGCAGACTAGAAAAGCAATATCCACAGCTTGTGATCATTTCTCAAATGTATCTAAATGCTTCAGTGTTTACCAAAATACAAATTCATTTAAAGGCATTATTAAGTTCCTAGTAGTTTTTATCATTGTCTATTTTCTCAATCAACAGATACTGAAAGTCTAATGAATATCTCAGAGGGACTCCTAGGGAACAAATTAGGTTGAAAAATGAGTCCTAGTTAGAAAGGTTAGAAGAGTTACTGCTGAGGGACCCGGGCAGGAGTGTGAGACCAGGGAGATGGAGTCTGGGCCTGGGGGAGCTTGAGGAAGGCCTGTTTCAGGGCGTGTGTGTGCAGGGAGCAGCAAGGAGGGGAAGGACAGGCAGCGAGATGGGACCAGAGGGAGGGCTGAGCGGGGAGGCAGAGGTGGGTGCTACTGGGGTCTGAGCAGAGGAGGTGTGACCCCCCATCAATCTAGGCAGGAGGGGGTTGCCTGAGAGCGCCAAGGTATGAATGCTTTCAGGACTGCGTCTCAGTAGATCCAAGGGGGAGATGTGTGTTCTGGGGAGAAGATAATTAAGAAACAGCTTGCAGCAAAAGTAGACTGCAAAATAAAACGTGTCGGCCAGCAGACTCAGAAGCAGCATGGTTTATGGCCTGCCCTCTCACCTCTGAAGCTCTAAGGTACATTTCACAGGCCCCTCAGAGCCAGAGGTTTGGTACAAGTACCACTCAATGTCTCTGTGATGCCCAAGGGAGCATTTTTTAATCTATTAGAGATGAGAGGACCAGAAAACCATTTAAAACCACTTAGCTTGGAATGGGCAGGAGAATTTTGGAGTTGCTCACAAGGCAGAGGGCTGTGTATCATCTGGGGCCATCCAGGCTTGGAAGGCACAAAATTATTTTCTGGGATGAAAAAGAAATCAAGTTTTTAAATCCATCCTAGAAACGACTCAAGGGCTGTGGGATGGCAAGCCCCATGTTCCGCATGGTCCTAGTCCGGTGGGATCAATACCGAATGCTGGGGACGTCACACATCACCTTCTCAGTTGTGGCTGAAAGATGTGGCTTTGGAGAGCATCTATTTCCCGGGGAAGGCTTGATTTCCAGAGTCACAGAGCAATACTTCATTTTCCTGACTTATTTCTGAGCCGATGTTATCCTTTGAGGGAAGATATTCTTCCCCATCTCCTTTTCTCTTAACATTTAAAATCTCCCAACGTTCCTCCAGCTTGAGGACCTAATGCGATTTTAATACAGCTATTATTAGTTTAGAAGCCCTTCAGCCCCTAACAAATGTCCGTAGCAGCAGCGACGATGTTCTGAGCTTGCTGTCAGGGCGGGAGACACATGGGGCAAAGATGACTCAAGAGCCCAGCGCTCCTGGAAGGGCTGCTGGGGCCAGCGGGGGTGGGGAGGGGTGGGGTGGGGAGGGGCAGGAGGGTTTCTGTCTTTCCAGCCGCAGTGGAGCCGGACCTCATGACAGCACCTTGGGACCTCGGCCCCTCCATTCCCGGGCACGCTGGGCACCTTGCCTACAGCCCCTCCCAGGCAGGCTTGTCTCCTGGGGACCTCTCTCCCTGGAAGCTTGGATATTGGACCCTCCTCCCAGGGTCTTGGATATTACTAGACATCAAGACCACATTTTCCAGCCTCTGACACCCTTCCCCACACCTTCCTCTAAGTCACATGACCAGCCACCTGCTTTACGAACCAGAGATAGACGGTCTTGTTGGTGGTTACTATGGAATCTTTAGGACTCTAACAAGAGATACGTTTTTTAAGGTCAAAACACAACAGTGGGGGTGGAACAAGCCAATGGTATGTGCGTGTGTGGTCACTGTCCTTCAGGCTGTGGAGCTGAGCTGGGCGAGTGTGAAGGGTGAGGCTTTGCCCAGCAGAGGGCAGCAGCAGACGGGCCAGAACCACCCAGAGAGGAGGCACTCGGACCAGCAAGCTCCTTGGCCCAGCGACTAGGGGCCCTTCTCCAACGGCTCAGAGCTGGGACAGTGGCTGAAAGGCCAGTGAGGCGCACTGCTGAGGAACGGGGTGCCCAGCTCAATTCACAGGGGAAGGACCTCAAAACCAGAAACGGGGGCCAGCTGAGGAGGTCGGGTGGGGGTGCTGGAGGGTCTAGCTGAGCAGAGTGGAAGCGTCTTCAGCATCTACACCCCACTGGCTCCTTCCCCTGGGATGGGCGGACCCCATGCCCCCTTCGTCTGCCAGCCGGGCCGGCCTCCCCCACCTGCTCCCTGAACAAGCTGGTGCCTGATGCTCATAAAGTTGATTGCTCTTCCCTGGTGGCTGCTGATGAAAAAGACAGCAACCACGTGGGGAGGACGTCTTAGGCGCTGTGCTTGGAGCTGGAGGATGCAGGAGCAGGCTGTCGACCACAGGGGGTGTGGGGGGGCTCAGCCTGGCCTGCCGCCCCCAGGAGGTCCTGGGGCAGAGCACTGGGAGGACCCCCAGGGGCTGCAGCCCCTTTGCAGAAGAGGGGTTCCTCAGATCCCCGATAAGAAGCTGACTTTGTGGGGGCACGAGGGGGTGAAGGTGCCTGGACATGGCACAGTGGGACCCGGAGCCCTGGGTCTGCCTAGACTGCCCGCCCCTTCCCCTCTGGGCCTCAGTCTCCCTCACTGGACTGAGCTGCTGAGCCAGCCCTGTTCTTACCCTCCTGTGGGCAGCCGGTGTTCAGTTCAGCTGGTCACTTTTGGGGGGGGGTGTGGAACAGGGGCAGGGAGGGTGGGGGCTGGCTGAGATGTTACCAGACTGAAAGCGGGGTCCTCCCCCTGCCCCCAGCCCCACTGGATCCTTGTCTAAACAAAACATTGAACACTATTTAGGAACAACTGGGAAAACTGGAATGCGGCCTGGACGCAGCCGTCCATGGGGAGCCAATAATATCGTCAGTGGGGTAAAGCGCTGGGGTTACATAAGGACCTGAACTGAGGTGCTTTGACGGGAAATGCTGTGACGTCCACAGATTACTTCAAAATACCTTAGCCTTAGTGAATACAATGAAGCAAATGTGGCAAAATTCAGACAAATGGTAAATCCAGCCGCAGAACATGCAAATGTTCATCGTGTCTTTCCTTCTATTTTTTTCTTGTAGGCTTAAAGTTTTTCATAGCAAAAAGGCTAAAAAATAAACCAGTAGCTCTTAAAAACCGTTAGAAGCCTGACTCTTGCCTGGTGGGATCCAAATCTCCTGGGAGGGACCCGCCCTGGATGTTTGCAAGGGCCCCAGAGAGCCTGAGGACCAAGGCAGGCTCAGGTTCAAGTCTCAAGTTCCCTGGGGGTGGCCCCAGGAGAGCCCAGGGGGAAGGGGCCCCTAAAGACTGCCCCTGCCCGGGGTGGAGGCACCCTGGCCGTGATACACCTCTGTGGCCGTGTCCACACCCGTGCCCGCTCCACAGAGGCCCTCGCCACGGCTCCGGCCCCGGCCCCGGCTGATGTCATCCGGTCCCAGGGCCCCTCCCAGCTGCTGGGACGATACGTGCCGTTCGTTCCCGGGGCCCTTGCTGCCCAAAGCTCCTGGGACAGCTGCCCAGCATGAAGGGTTAAACCCAGCGAGGGCTGGGAGACTGGCTCCAGCCCCCCGCGCCTGCCCTCACAGCGTCCCTGAAGCCCCGCCCTGCCACCTTCAAGCAGGAGCCCAGATTCCAGAACAACATGGGGGGGAGGGTGACTCCTGGGGGAGGGGAGGGCAAGCGGAGAGGAGCCAGTGACAGGATTTCTATGCTGCTGAGCTGTGCCAACAGCCCCCAGGCCCCCAACACGGACGCACACGGACACACTGGTGGCCCCACGGGGTGAGTGGGGCTGACCTCTAGTCGGGGGGTCCACCTCTGAGTCCCACGGTGTGAACAGGCCTCTCTCCCGGCCCTGGCACCATCGGGGCCCTCCCTGCCCACGCTTATTCCCCATGGCAGCACTCACTGGAGCCGCACTCCGGGTGGGAGAGAGGGGTCCAGCGGAGAGCAGTCTTCCTGGTCAGTGACCACCAACCGTCGCACTGGGCAAAGGCCCTTCCCAGTGCCCCAGTAAGGAGAAGCCAGCGTCCACAATAGCACTGGTGGCGAGGTCTGCCCAGACGCAGGTCTGCCCGCAGGGCTGGACTGCAGAGGCCTGGGGCGGGGGGTCACCTGACCCTCGGGGAGGGCCAGCGGGCGTTGGCTGGCGCGGGCAGCTGTCAGCTGGTGTCGGGCTGCTCTGGGGCAGGGCCAGAGGGCCTGGGAGGGAGGGGAGGAAGGGGAGGAGGGGTCTGGAGGGATGTCAGGCCCTGGGCACCGAGGGCCAAGTGCCTCAGGCCCCTGGTTAGCTTTTGGTCCCCTGTTTACAGGGTCAGGCTGGCGTGGGGGTCGTGTTCTCCCTCCCCCGGTCTCCCCGCCTCCACCCCACTCCCGACAGCGTCACTGCCAGTTTGCCCCGAGCAGTGGCTGCCAGAGAGAAGGACAGTCTTGGGCAAGACATTCAATCAATAGTCAGCTTGAGGACAAGCAGTGCTTCCGGTGTTTTCGAGGCCCTCATGGGTCCTGGGTACTCAGCTAGGCTGAGCCAGGAACCCGCCAGGACAGGGCCTGTTGTCAGGGGATTAGTCAGGGGTTCGGTGAGTCATAGGGCAGTTCCAGGGAGGGTGTTTGGGGAGAGGACGGGGGCGTGGTGTGTGTGTGTGTTGGGGGGGAGGTGCATGCGTGCTGTCACCAGGCTGGGGGAAGCAGGGAAGGTATCCTGGAGGAGGTGACCTGGAGGAGGAGGAGGGTCATCAGGTTTGGTGTGGGGGAGCATGGCGAGGGGAGTGCTCAGAGGGGCGGGCGTGGGGGTGGGGAGGGATGCCCTACGGTCCTCTGTCCTCAGTGTCTCCAGAGGCTCCCAAGGGCGTCCTGCAGGAGAGAGCCGGGCGCCGCTGTGTGTGCGGAGGGCTCGCTCTGGGGGGGCCTGGGTCGCAGGCGGATAGGCGGTGCTGAGCCGCAGCTGCTGTCCTCCAAGCGTGTCCTGGCCTGGCAGGGAGAGCGGGCGCAGGGTGGAAGCAGCAGGCGGGTTCCTTAGATGTTGAGGAGGCAGGCTGGACAAGGTCTGCGTGGAGGGTGAGCAAAGGACAGAGACTCAGCAAGGGGCAGACTGCAGGCCCGAGTGACGCTGGACCAGGTATCAGGCAGGCCTGAAGTCCGCCCTTCAGGTGCCTGCAGCTAGCCTGCACTCCTGGCCGCGGCGCCTCTGGGTGCCAAGCGGTCCACTGCCCTGACCCAGCCGGTCCCTCCTCGGTGTGTGAGCGCTTGGTCTGCTGAGCTCTGCCCAGTCCCCTCTGCCATTTTCCCTCTTGGCGGTCCTGCCTCTCTCTCACTCTGGGCCACATCCCCCGTGTCCTGGTTCCCAGAGCCCCCTCCCCGCCTCCTGGTCTGACAAGCCCCCCGCCCCACTGCCCCTCGCAGAGCTCTCGCTGCAGCACCAGATGCCTGGCTTTCCCCCACGCCCCTCCTGCGTTTCCCTGTGTCCATGGAGCCCCCTCCCAGACAGTCTCCGTCACTGCTCACTCAGAGCAGGGGAGCTGGGGGATGAGCAGGGCTAGAACCCGGGTCTCCTGATCCTTCTCCCAGAGGCTTCCTCGGTCCCTGTCCACTCAGGGCCTGCCGCAGCCACTCTGGGGCCTGGCACAGAACGTGCTGCTGGACAGATGTGTTACTGGCAGAAAGAGGAGGCTGGGGGCCCCCTGCCCACCAGCCCAGCCCAGCCCAGCTGCCCTTCCTGCCGATGAACTCTTTTCCAGGTCCCCGCCGCGGGTCCTCCCCTTCCCCAGACAGGGCTTCCTGGGGCGCCCTGAGGCCTGGTTTAAAGTGGAGTGAGGATCCCAGGCACCCCCGCCCTTTGCTCCCCAGCCCCAGCTGGCAAATTGCATTTCAGCAGGGAAAGCAGGTCCAGCTAAAAGGCTGGGGTCTGGTTACCTGGCTGTGACCTTCCTTCCAAACCGCCCTCCCTCATCCCCCTTTCCTTCTTGGCTGGGCTCAGATCCCTGTTTGGGAACCTCACAGCCAACACAGGCTGAGCAGGGGGGCCCCTAGTGGGGAGGGCCCACCATGGCCCTGAGGGGCGGATTCCGGGGGAACCCAGGGCCTCAGGAGGGTCAGTTCACCTTCCAGTGGTTTCTGTCTTTGCTTTGTTGTTGTAAAGAGCAAGATGCCACACTGACTTCTCATTCACTCATGAATTGAACAACATTTTTGAGCACCTAGGATGTGATCTGAGACACAGCAGTAAGCAAAAGCACCCATGATGTGGTCCTTTCTGTTACGCAATCAGAGGCCGCTCTATTTCAGTTTCCTGGCTGCAGCCAAGTTCTCTCCGTGGTCACTTTCCCGAAGCTTGGCCTCGCCTGCAAGATGCCTGCTCCCCGCCTCTTTCCCCAGCCACGTCCGGGACCCTGTGACGCTGGGCCTGGTTGCTGTCTCTCCTCCAGGAAATCGGCCCTGACCAGCACCGGGCTCTTCTGTGCACCCAACATTCCAGACTAGCTCTCAGCGGCCACCATGTGGAGGCAGAGAGTGCCCGGGCTCATAAGCACGCTCCGGGCTTCCTGGTGGCTCAGGTGGTAAAAAGTCTCCCTGTAATGCAGGAGATCCGGATTCGATCCCTGGGTCATGAAGGTCCCCTGGAGAAGGGAAATACTCCATATTCTCCCCCCCTGGAGAATCCCATGGACAGAGGAGCCCGGCAGGCTACAGTCCCTGGGATGGCAAAGAGTCAGACACAACTGAACGACTAACACTACTGCCATAGGCACACTCCAACTGTCTGGGGCCCACCCTCGTCAAAGGGGTGGGCTGGTCCCACCCTGGCTTGCTCCCCCTTCGCCCGTCTGCCCACAGCCTCCCCTGACCTTTTCAGGACGCCCCTCCCCTGTCTTTTCCCTGCTGCCTGGCCCAGCATTTCATCCAGCTCCACGTCTTGTGGATTGCACGTCCCAGGCTGGTCCCCTCTGCTCCATCTCCACAGCCAATACCCTGCTGCTTCCCACATGATGTTCTATAGCTCCTCGTGCTGTCCTCCCTCCAGCCATCCTCCCCAGACTGACAATTTAGAACAGTTTGGGTCATGTCACTTACCTGCTTAATACTCTTCCGTGACTCCTGGTCCTAAGAACAAAGTCCAAATGTCTCCCCGGGGCCCGGCTCCCCGGCCCCAGTTCAACTCTGTGGTCCAGCCACACCTTGCGTGGGGCCTTGGCACCAGCTGTTCCTTCTGCCTGGGATGCCCTTCCCTCATCTCTCTGCCTAGTTAACTCCTCTTTACCCTTCAGAGACCAGCTCAAACATCACCTCCACCAAGGAGCCCTCCCTGACTTCTCTGGGCTGCCACCCAGTACCTTTTGTACCTGTGTGATTATTTGCTCCTGCATGTTCTCCTTCCTCGAGGACGGTGACTTGGCTCATTTTGTTTGGCAGTATGTCCCCAGCATGTAGCTCAGTGCCAGTTTCCCAGTATACATGTTTGATGAATGAGTGAATGGGTGAACTCATTCTGGGTCTCTGGCTTCCCCTCCTAGCCTCTTCCTCTCTCAGCTCTGGCTCACAGCTGGGGGTGTGTGGAGTCATGAGCCTTCAGGGATTCCCTCTCCTTTTCCTGGCCCTGGGGACGGGGTCCTCAGCCTGGTCATTGTGACAGCCCTCCTTAGCAGCTCCCCCCATGACCCAGTTTTCTTGCTCTGGAGACAACAACCCTTGGTGTTCCAGGACGCGTCATCACCCCTCCCACGGGGTAAACATCACAGTGCCACGGATCCTGCCAACCTGCCCAGTTTCCGGAAAAATCCCCTCCGCCCCTCCTTCACAGGCCCCAGCTGGGTATCCCACCCTCTGCTTCCTTCCCTTCCCCCTCCCCGGTGGTGTGGGGTCCTCCAGGACAAGTGTGCAGGCCGCGTCCTCCAACACTCCCCCTCTGTGTGAGGAGCCCCATTTTACAGGCAGGAACATCGAGGCCCAGAGAGGAAGCACCCTCGGTCCTGTGAGCTCCTCCACAGTCTCTCTTGTCTCCCTCTTTCTCTTCCTGTCAGTTAGGGCCTGGGCTGTCTTAGCTTTTGATTCACTCCCTTGTTTTTTTTTTTTCTTTGCTGTGCTGTGGGCTTGCAGGATCTTAGTTCCCCGACCAGGGATTGAACCCGGGCCCTGCAGTGAAAGGGTGGAGTCCTAGCTCCCGGACCATGAGGGAATTCCCAGTCTTAGCTCTTTCTGTCTCAGGTTTTTCTTTTTTCCCTCACATTCCCTCGTTCCCTTTTCTGTTTCTGCTGACACTTCTTGTTCTCATTCTGCTGTGTTCGGCCATATGTGGGTTTACATGTGTGTGTGTGTGTGTGTGTGTGTGTGCGTGTATCTGTGTGTATGTGTGAGTACAAGGGTGTGAATGTGCATGTTGACGGGAGCAGGTGTGACCCAGGTGTGGGTGTGTGAGCAAGTTGAGTGGGGGGCAGTCTGGGCTCAACAGGAACGTCCTGATTAGTGGGCCTTTGGCATCAGGTTCTCTGCGGAGGCAGGGGAATGGATTTTGCCCAGAGACTTGGGCTCCAAGGGACCCCACAGAGGCCCCGGGTGCCCCAAAGAGAACCACAGAGGAAGGCCCCGGGCACAGCGGCCCTTTGAGGCTAGCTTCCTTTGAGGCTGGTGTGTGGCTCTTGGTCGCCCGCCCCCCCCAGGTCTCCCAGACTCTCCCCGAGCCGCCCAAGCCCTCTGGTATTTGGCCGTCTTGGCCATCAGCTGCCGCCCCCTCCCTAGAAAGCCTAGGATGGACCGTGTGCCAAAAGATGGCGCTGGTTGCTGGCAGCTTCTCACAGTCTTGGGAAGCTGGGCAGCTGGCAACTGCCCCCGAATTGGGTCTGCACTGGCCTGACCGCCTCGCCTCCCACCCTGACCCCACCTGGGAGGGAACTTGTAGCCTGGATCCATCACGGGCGGCCTGGGCTTCGCTGGGATCCCAAACGGCTGACAAGCTATGACCTCCGGGGCTGCAGGGGCCATGACTGACCTTCCTCAGCCTCCACCCACCCCCCCCACCCAGGGAACCTGAAACTTTGAGGAGACTGCATTCAGCAGGGCAGGGGCCAAACCCTCTGTCAGCCGGCCGGGCTCCATTGACAAGGACGCTGCAGGGATGTCGCCCACCAGCCCTGGGAGGAGCATCAGGGGGAGGCGAGAGCACGGGGTCAGGGGCGGGGGAGATGCTAGGGAGCCCCCAGCGTGGCCACCCCCCAGCAGCAAGCTGTCGGGGGCACCTGCTGTTCACACGCATACATTCCCTCATCTGACCCTCACATCCAGGGCAGGGTTGGGGTCATTATACCCTTGGTCACAGCTGAGAAACAGAGGCCCAGAGAGGCTGCGTGAGCTGGTAGAGCTGGGGTTTGCACATGGGGCCCCGCTGTCAGCCACTAGCTTATTCACCAGTCAGCCCCACGGTCATATCCGGTGGGCAAGGATACCCCCCATCGAGGAGGGGCCAGATGCCCAAGTGACCCCCCCACTCCCCCAGGCCAGCCTGGGGCCGGGTCGGGCTGGGGAGGAGGCAGGAGGGAGGTGTGGCTGGGTCCCCACATGGGGACACAGGCAGGGCACGCGGCACGGGGCTGGTTTCTGAAGGAGTCTTTTGGGCCTAGAAAAGAGAACAACAGTCTCAAAGGCCCCTTGCTGAATCATCTAACTTCGGAGAAAACAAAACAGAACTTTAGTTCCACCCTGATGCACCAGGCTGGTTTCATCTATCTGGGACTTATCAACCCCTGTCCAGAAACCTTCCACCCCCTACACCTGCCCAGAAGACTTATCACCCCCTGCCCAACTACAAATGTCATCTCAACAGAAGAATACTCAAAATATCCCGGCTGATTAACGTTTCCCTTATTGCTTCCACAAACCTCCCTATAAGTATGAAGCCTCCCTGATCCCTCTCGGCACTCAGACTGGTCATTAGGCCGACCGTGGCCCCTCCTTGCCTGAATAAAGGTAACCTACTTCTGTTGAGGTCGTCTTTCCTTTTCTGCCTCGCTGGAACTATGCCTTACAGTTTCGTCCCCAGCTCACGTCTGGCCAGGCCTCAGCGAGGACTGCTTCCCCAGACAGCACTCAGGAGGGAGGATGCTCATGGGCTGTTAATCCAAGAAAGAGCCAGTGTGTGACGAGGACTGAGATTCCAGTTACATGTCAGGACTCTGGGCTCTGACTCCTCTGGCCTTAACTTGCCTGAGGTCTCCCCAGAGGCCAACATCACAGGGCTCCAGAGGAAGGCGCCTGCCCTGCCCTGAGCCCCGGAGACTCTGCCGCTGTTCCTAGCATGGAGGGTGGCCCTTCTGGAGGGCACAGGCTGCCGCCAGCCTTCTGGGCATGAGAGGAGGGGCGTGGGGAGGGGCTGCCCCGGAGCAGCCCCCCAGAGGGTGAACCCACCATTTGTGCCTTTAGGTTTCACAACTTCGTTGGTTCTGCTGGTCAGAGCAACGCTTTCCAGAAAGAAGTGAACTCTCAGAACATCCGAGCTGGAGGGGACCCTCAGAGGCCACCAGCTATAGTCTTTTCATTTTACAGTGGAGGAGAGACAAAGCAAGGCTGCAAAGAGATGAAAGGTCTTGCCCAGAGTCACATAACAGTCAGTGGAAGAGCCAGACTTGAACCTGTGGCCTGTGCTGCAGGGGATGGGGGGCTGGTGAAGAGTGTGGATGGTGAGGTGCACACACCTGGGTTTGAGTCTTAGCTCTGCCATTTCCTGGTGATGTGACCTGGGATGAGCATCTCAACCTCACCGAGGCTCAGTTTTTGCATCTTTGAAGTGGGCATAATTTTCTTAGGGCTATTGTGACGTTTTGATGACGTTGTACAAATAAAAAACGTTTAACGCAGTGTTTGACACAAGGTACCCCAGAGGTTGACTGTTATTATTATATATGCCAGCAAGGCCTCAACGTGCATGAGCCTCTGTCGGGGAGGGGAAGCACAGTGACCACATTTTCCAACTCTGAGTTCAGCTTCATACCCTGAAATGGTTCTACGGGGACAGCAGCCCAGAATATTTGAATCTGAGCCTGTCCCCCCAATGCAGGACACGTGGGTACCACTGAGGCATGTGTGAAGTGCTGGGGAGCGTTAAGGAGGGCGAGGTTAATTGGCTTGCCATGGGGTGAGCTTCGAGGCATCCAAGCTGGACCTTGAAGGGCACATAGGAGTCCTGGGCAGAGAAGAGAATGGAGGGAACAGCAAGGGGAAGAGGATCCATGGAAGTCCAGAGGCCTCAGAGAGCATGGAGTTCCCAGAAACCTTCGGAGTGGCTGGAGTGGCGTGCGTGGGGACAGTGGAGAGAGGACCCCCCGTCCCTCCCCCCACTTTGAGAGGTGCTGCATTTCGACTATGAAGCCAGGGCCACAGTTCCTGGCAAGGGCCACCCTGCAGAGCTAACATAATTTTTCTGTCATTTCACAGGTGAGGAACTAGAGACCTGCAGAGGGGTGGCCTCCTGGGGACTCCAGCTGAGTGGGTAGAGGCAGGTGATGGCCCACTCTCAGGCCAGCTGTGGGTGGTGGGAGCAGAGGACTGACTTGGGGAACTGGGGCTCACGGGGCGATGGTCTGGTGCTGGCAGGAGGGGCCGGCCTGGGCCTGTAAGAGTGATGGGCGGGGGGACAGCCGGGGGCGGCTGAGGCACATTATTTATGGCTGTTTCTCCACGAGTCCTTCAGGGCCGTGAAGGTAATTGAATAAGTGAGTGTGAGCAAACGTGGGCGATCGTTTAATTGTGGCAGAAAATGAAGTTGGTTGCAGCTGGGGGCCGCCAGCCCATTACCGTCGGCCGTGGTTTCTGCTGAGCTGAGCACTTGGGGCTGGGCGGCCATCCATCCTTGGCCCGCCCCCGCCCCGGCCCCGGGCGGCCCACCCCAGGCCAGCAGGGCCCCAGCAAGCTGGTGATCGGGGAGTCTGTTCTTCGGGTAGCTGCTCCCCAGGCCCCTTTCTCTGCCCCAGGAAGGCCCTGGAGGCTGCTACAGGCGGCGAGGGGCCTGGGAGGACCCGGGAGGGCAGGGGCGAGGCCTGGGCCTGGTGGCGAGAACGGGGTGGGGGGTTTAAATCATGACATTTGGCACAGAATGTCAGCAGACACCGATAAAGCCCCTGTCAAGCGCCGGGCACTGTTCTAACTACTAGTTGTTATCAACTTGGGTTAATCTTCTGATCACCTGTGAGGGAAGTGTTCTTCTTGTGCCCGGATTTCACAGATAAGGAAGCTGAGGCTCTGGCTGCTGACTCCTTGCCCTGGGTTGAGAGGCTCTGAGATTCCGGGGCAGGGGTCCCGATGTGTGAGGGCGGCTGCAGCAGCGATAAAGGGAAATGCAGTGAGGGCCTGATCATGATGGTCCCTCGAGCCTCTGCAGGTGTTCTCTTCCTCACCACTTGCCCTGTTTTAGCCTGGCTGGCCACCTGCTGCCTGCCCCTCTGAGCAAGATCAGGGCAAGCCTGGACCCCAAGTTCCGAGGCGGGGGGAGGCCCTTGTAGGCCTGGCCAGCTCACCTCCAGAGCTCTGGCCCTCTGGCTTTTGCTGCTCTGGTGACCTTTCCAGCCCTCCTAAGGGAGCAGAGAAAATCAGGCTTGGGGACTTCCCTGGTGGTTCAGTGGCCCAGACACCACGCTCCCTGTGCAGGAGCCCTGGGTTCAATCCCTGGCCAGGGAACTAGATCCCACATGCCACAAGTAAGACACAGCAAAGCCAAACAAATAAATAAAAATAAATATTAAAGAAGAAAGAAAGAAAATTAGGCCTGAGATGTGAGTAGCCAGTTCACCCTCCCCAGCGGTGGGGCAGCCACAATGGCTGCAGGGTGATCCACGCCAGGAAGGGCGGTCCAGCTGCCTGGGGGGCCAGGGCAGGGCAGGGGGCTGGGTCTAGACCTCAGGGGGTCCTGGGCTTCCTGCATTTTATCCGACACTCCCACTCTGGCACGCTCACCTCTCACGTGGAGGGGACCCCATCCTCTCCGGGCACCAGGCTGCGGTAGGGCCCAGCCGTGGGGCAGGGCCGGACTGCCGGCCTGAGTTGGACCTGCCTCTGCCTGGAGCTTGGCTGCCCCGCATGGCTTTGGGCGGCCACTCCCTCCAGCCTCTTGTCACGGCGCCTCTGTCCTCCCCGCTGGGGCCGGGCCGCCCCGAATTTCCATGGCCTGTGGGCTGCACGATCTGCCCCACTCTGAGCTCAGAGGCACGAATCTGTCTATCGGCGTCCTCCTCCCTCCAACCTGCATCCTCTGCCCAACTGTGCTGTGAGGTTTTTGAGGGCAGAGGATCCTGTCTTTTTGCCTTTCACTCATTCATTTATCCAGGCGGCACCTGCCACATACCAGCATTGTGCTGGGTTTTGGGACTTTACAAAAATGAGTCAATAATGCCCTTGCAGTTGGTCCACACAGTAGAGTGAACACTGGGTCCACAATCCCCCCTAAATGATGGAAAAGGGGGCAAAAAGAGGCGCTATGGGGACAGAGAATGAGCCAGGAGAGGACTGCAGGGGAGACTCAGCTTTGGGAGATGCAACTAACATCTAGCTATCCTCACTTTGGGGAGGGCCCGTCGTCAAGGGATTCAACAAGGAAGAAGTTGGGAGGCCTCTGAAACGAGGCAGCTTGTCCTCCTGATGCAGGAGGATGGACTGAAAGCTGAAGAGTGGCCAGGCTCCGGGGGCTGGTGACGCCCTGCTTCTAGACCCAGGCACTGTCTGCAGGGCTGGGGCTCCCAAGGACAGAACAAGAGAGGGGGTGCCGGGAGGCCCTGTCTCAAGGCCAAGCCTGGAAAGGCGATCTTAAAGGATGACTTCCACCAAAGTGAGGCTAGAAACCAAGAAAGAAGGCAACCCTGGACCCGGCAAGCAGGGGTCTGGAGTTGGAAGGTGGTGCAGGGGAGGCCTAGGACCCCAAGATTCTGTAGGGAGAGTCCCGTAGGACTGGTCTGATTACCAAAAGGATGTGACCACCTCGAGAGGAGGGCTTTTGCTGCTGTTTTTGCTGTGATGCTCTGTTGGCGAGTTCTTAGTTCTCTGACCAGGGATTGAACCCAGGCCCCGGCAGGGAAAGCGCTGAGTCCTAACCGCTGGACCTTCAGGGCATTTCCCCAGGAGAAGGTTGAAAGTCTGGTCAGAGGCTCTGGCGTAGATTGATGACGGGAACAAATAAACAAAAAACCTCACAAGGCAACTTGATTAAATTTGGGAAACAAAGTTTTCTAGGAGAGAAAATCTAATCCTGAGACACTATGATTCAGATTCAGTCATATTGACATGCTGTAGCAGGAATGTACACCAGAGACGCTGATTTCATAGAGATGGTAGTAGACGGTTAGAGGTTGGGAGGGGGAGGGGAAATGGGTGCTGGAGTACTTGAATCTTAATGGGAAGTAAAATTCTAATCAACAGTAAGAAATCAATAGATACAATCTAAAATAGAAAAATCATGAATTTGTAGTATCTGCACCTCAGGTAGAAGAGAGACACCCAAGAGCAGGAGAAAATGACCAGGGGAGGTGAAAGTTGGCCTGGGGGTCGGGCAGGGGCAGGTTTCTGCATCAGCCTTGAAATACTGTTTGATTCTTAAAATTGTGTCCACTGATTCTTAAAATTATGTCCACGTGTGACTATAAACGTTAAACTTACTTAAAAAGGAGGGGAGGACGTTTTGCCACAATTTAAAAAGAGGAAAGGGAAGGAAGAGGCCCCCAACATAAAGACCTAATGCACCAAGGCGGCCCCCCACCCCCACCCCCGCCCCCCGCCTCAGGCTCAGCTGAAGCTGAGGTGGACCCAGGCAGGTGGGCGGCTGTGGAAGCAGAGGGCCAGCTCACGGGAGGCCCCAGGCAGGTGTCAGTGTGAGAAGCTAATCCTCGCTAATGGGTTAGTTGCTCCACCTCTCCGATGTCACAAGGGCCCTTCAGCAGCTTTGGCAGATTCTCCAAAAATATTCACTGGCTGGAAGCAGTGACCCTAAATCAGAAAAGCAACTCCTGGGGGACGCAGCTCCAGGCACACCCCTGGGGAGGTATGGGGAGGCGGTGGAGGCCCAGAGTCTTCCCCGTTCTGGATTCCATGTCACGTGCAGGAGCCGGAGGGTGAGTGTGGTGGTGTGTGTGTGTGTTGGGGAGGGACATGTGTGCACGAAGCATGCACAGGTGTGTACATAGGCGTGCACATGAGCCCGCGGGTGTGTGTGCATGCGCATGTGTGCATGGCGTCTGCTTGGAGGGCTGTGGTCTGTCCCGTCCAGTCTCACGCCCCGAACCCGGGGGCCGCCCTGGGAGACTCGCCTCCCTCCCAGGCAGGTGTCTGTGGAGCCGGGGAAGGAAATGCCAGAAACCCGCTCCCGCTCGGCTCTCTGCCTCGGCCTCCTCATGTGTTTCTTCTCCAGGGCTCGGAGTGTTCTCTCCCTTCCTTGGATAAACCTACTTGGAGGTGAGGCTCTGATGGGCTTGTATGTTTAAAAAGGGCAAAGTGTTAAGCTAAAGGAATGAATTTTTAATGGTGGGATTTCAGGCCTTTTTCTCTCAGGAGAGATTCTGTTTGTCTTGGCTTCGATTTGGTTTTGTCCGAGTTTCTCCACGTCCCTGGAGCCACTCTGAAGCCCCAGGCTCCCTCCTGGACGCTGTCGGCCGGGGCCCTCCCCCAGCCGGTGCCAGAGCGCTCCCTTGGGTGGGCGTGTGGGGGGTCATCAGCTTCCTCTGGCTCCAGAATGGGCCCCAGGCAGGGAGGGTTAGGGTTAGGGT
This sequence comes from Cervus canadensis, assembly GCF_019320065.1. Classification (NCBI taxonomy): domain Eukaryota; kingdom Metazoa; phylum Chordata; class Mammalia; order Artiodactyla; family Cervidae; genus Cervus; species Cervus canadensis. The sequence goes on from NC_057413.1 coordinate 39,443,688, forward strand.
TAGGGTGGGTGCACGGACTCTCTGCTCTGCCTTCAGCCCGCCCAGCCCTGGCACACCCTCCCCAGAGGGAGGTGGGGGCATCCCGGGGAGCCAGGAGTGAACTGCGTGCCCTCCCAAGCGGTGGGGGTCGGGCAGAGGGCAGCACAACCACCCTGAGTCTGGGCCGGCTCCCCACGCCCCGTCGGGGACGGCAAGCGCCCTCTCTGCGGGGGAGGCCTCAGAGGGGGCAAAGGAGGGATGAACCCCTCGTCCACCCTCAGCCCCCAGGGGCCCACCCAGGGGCTCTGTGTGCCTGCTCAGCTGCAGCGGCTGTATCGGCACCCACCTCGGTACTGACTCAGCGCAGCACAATCGCCTGCCCCCTCGTCCGTCCTGGAGGACAGGAAGGGAGAAGGAGCACCTCTGGGGCCACGGCTGAGTCCCTGCCCATCCCTAGACCTGCTCTCCTCCTCCTCAGGCTCCTGGCCCAGGGAGGCCCCCAGCAGAGCTGAGGAGGGCCCAGCACCAGGGGTGTGGGGGATGCCAGGCCCTCTTGGAGATCAGAACCGCTGGTCGGGTCAGCTGACCCCATCTCTGGCCACCTGAGTGAGCCTCCTGGGGGGCTGGACCTGGAGCTTGGGCTCCTGGGGTGCCAGCATCACTGCTCTGGTCTCCCCAGTCTGCCCAGAGCCCCCTAAAGCCCACTGTGTTCAGCCACGGGACTCTTCATCTGAAGCCTCTGAGCCCTCCTTTTCCCATCCCCCACACTACCCGGCCCGCTGGTACCAGGACTGCCCTGGAGGACAAGCCTCAAGCCGGGCCAGAGGCAAGGCCGCCTGACTCTGCAGCCCCTGCTGTCCCCACAGCCGGCAGGGAGGTTGCAGGTGTCTCCCCTCCCCCTTGCTGTGCTGCTGACCCCTGCTGGCCACCCTCACACGCCCCTGAAGGCCTACACTCCCTGCCCAGGCATCAAGTCATAGGGCTTGAATACTTCCCAGGACAGGGAGCTCATCACCCCCAGGCAGCAGCCTGCTCCAGGCAGAAACGCTTTGGCTTCTGAGGCAAGTCCCTTGTGATGAGCTGACATCTGAACACCGGTTAATTCCATCTGTTTACACGTTTTCATCATCCTCATCATTATTAATACTGTCTACGTACCAGCATGTTGCAGTATGTCAGCGAAAACTTCAGCGCTTGTGGAGTTGGTGCCTATGTCACCTCCATTATATACTGATAGACGGGAAACCTGAGGGCCATAGGAAGTGTGTCACACGGCCAGGAAGTCACAGAACCTGGGCTTCAGATCCAGAGCCCAGGCCCTTGCCAGCTAGGGGTGTGCCCATCCCAGTTCCACCATCTGCTTATCTCCCCTCTCCGGCATGTTCTTACTTCTCTGCCAGGGGCCACTACCCCACAAAGCTCACATCTTCTCCCCCAGACCCTGCAGATGGATCAACTCCTCCTCCAGGAAGTCCTCCTGAGACAGCCAAGGGGTATGGAAGGAACCCTCTTCCCCAGGTATCTTCTAAGAGTGAGAGGAAGAGAGGGGTTAAGGGGTGGGAAAGAGGTGCCTTATTCAGGGTTCTCATGGGTCAAAAATCTTGGTTAAGCTTTAACCAAGAGCTTGCCTAAAACAAACAAACAAAACAAAATGAAAAAAAAAAAAACTAAAAAAAAAAAGAGCTTGCTTAGTGTCATGCCATCTCAGTAAAGGGCAAGACCTTCAAACTCATCTAGTTCCATCCATTTATTCCATGCTAGCATATCTGTTGTGTGCCCATGTATCCTCTGCTTACATACCTCCAGTGATGGGAGATTCATTATCTACCAAGGCAGTTCAAGGCTCAAAATATTGAGGGCCTTCCTTCTCCTACAGAGCCAAGGTTTGTCTCCTTGAGGTTTCTGCTCACAGGCCCAGCCCTGCCCCTCATGGGTCATCAGAACTAGCCTAACCCTTCCCTTATGATGTTTGGAGCAAGGGACCATATTCCTGCTGAGCCTTCTCTCAGCAAGACCCAAGAGAGGGGGCCAGTAAGAGATCCCTCAGAGAAAATGAGAGGTGCCCACCAGACGGGAGTGTGACATCCCACTCCCAGTCCTCAGCTGAGCTGCCAGAACTCTGGGCCGGACTGTGTTAGCTTTGGAGTGGAGGGCGGAGAGAGTTCTTGGAGTAATCCACCCACGTGTGCAGCCCCCCACCACTTTGGGAAGTCCCAAGCCTGACTCTTGCTGGGATGTATTTAAAGGGAGAGGCTGCCTGGGGTGCGCTGGCCCCAGGAAAGCAGAGATGGGCACGGGGACCTGATTACCAGGTGGACAGAGAAGAGGGCAATCAGGCTTGAGCTGCCTAAAAGGTACCTGCCCAACAGGACGGCCTGACCGAACAGGCTTCAGACTCACGTGCCCTGACTCCCAGTCCCGCTAACCTCCAACCTGAGTGGTACACCTTTATTGATGCAACCACAATCGACTTCTCCATTGCCTCCCATAGACCTGAGCATTAGCCCGTGGTCCCAAACCCCTGCTGGAACTTAGCCCCGGCCCCCTCTGCGTCCCCAGTTCTGTGCAGTCAGGCCTGTGGCCCCCAGGGCTGGCATCTCATTGCCTTCCTCCTGCGAGTTGCTATTCCTTGCCCATTCCTCTGCACATGAAGGCAGGGCACAAATAAATCAATAAAACAAAAATAAACACGTTTGTCCCTGTTAAGTTTCATCTTGTTAGATCCACCCCATCGCTCCGGCCTGTCAACTTCCCTTTAGATCCTAGTTTTTTCATCTGGCATATTTGCCATCATCCCCCCAACAGTGTGGCATCTGCAAATTTGACAAAGTCCATGGAGCGTGTGTGTCTCAGACGAAGCCCCCTCCCCCAGCTGGGTGGCTGGAGCACAGTCGTGCACAATTGTGTGTCCATACACACATGTGCACACACACACTTTTCTCTTGGTCTGGGCCCCATCAGCCACCTTCAAGATCCTGGGAGGGGGAAATCCTTGGGTACCTGAGCCCCCACCAAGAACCTGGCACTTGGCAGATGTTGCTGTGTGGGGGGGGCGTTGGGACACTCGGGGGGCCTCTGCACCTTCTAACCTCCCCTGGCCATTTTTCCATCAACCTCTGACCTGCCTATGCCCTGCCAGCCTCTTCCACCAAGGTCTTGGGTCTCCTGGACGGCCGTGCGGCCCTCCCTGCCCCTTGCTAAACATGCAGCGCCCCCTCCTCCAGGTTGTGACGATGGCTGCCAGCGTGGAGCCAGCCTGACTGCCTGGGGTGAGGACTCCTTCTCCCCCGCACCTGCTGGGCACCAGCCCTCTGATCCTTCTCTTCAGGGGACCCCAGACTTCGTCTTTGCAGTAAATGCATAGCAGGGGTAGCCAGCTCAGAAAGATCCAGATCCTCACTGCAGAGGCCTGCTGGACACTGCGTTGACAGAATGAGAAAAAACCCCAGGGCCTAGACTGACCTTCCAGAATCTTCTAGTCCATTCCCAGCCTCCAGGCACTGGATGTCGGATTGGCGGGGTAGAGGGGTCAGGCAGTGTCCTCCTCCTGTTCTACAGTGACACCAGCTTCTTGTTATTCCCTCCAGGAAGGTGGCGAAAGTTAGTTACGTGAATTCTTCAGCTGATGCTAGTAACAAACACCCCCCTGAATCCTGGTAGCTGGCGCCAACACACAGAGATTTCTTACACCATCGCACAGCGGGTCTGCCCGAGATCCAGCGGAGGCTGCTGTTTCTCCAGAACTCAGGGTTCCGCAGCAGCATTGAACCAGCTCCTGAAGCCCCTGCCTCCCAGAGCCATTACCACTTTCATGTCATCGGCTAAGGCAAGTTACATGAAAGTGAACGTCGCTCAGTCATGTCCGACTCTTTGTGACCCCATGGCTTATACAGTCCCTGGAATTCTCCAGGCCAGAATACTGGAGTGGGTAGCCTTTCCCTTCTCCAGGGGATCTTCCCAACCCAGGGATCGAATGCAGGTCTCCTGAGCTGCAGGAGGATTCTTTACCAGCTGAGCCGCAAGGGAAGCCCATGGTCAGGCCCAATTTTCAAAGAGAGTAGGGAAGAGTGATCTTTTCTTCGGGCGGGAATTTTGGCAAATGGCCTCAGTGATTCTTCTGCCCACTAGCCGATCCTGTCTCCCAGAGGGGCCTGAGTTCCCACCTCACCACTTGCATGCTGGCTCTCTGAGTCCAGCGTGGGCTGTTCTTACCCTTTCCCCCCTACCGTCTGTGTGCCCAGGGTGTGGCCCTCATCTCTCGCATTTCTGCTCTGCGGTGCATGTCTTGTCTTTTCTCTTCTGGTCTCCATGTGCCACCCCTTCCTCCGAGAGGTCTCCCTCCCACCTCCTGCCTGAAGAATCCCGAGGACAGAGGAGCCTGGCAGGCAGGGTTGCAAAGAGTTGGACACGACTGAGCAAGTGAGCACACACCTCCCGCCTCCTATCGCCAGTGCTGCACGTGGGGGTGCACTCTGGCCCAGGGGCGGCCCGGAGCTCCATCCCCAGTGGCTGGCCAGGAGGTGGGCCCCACTCCCGTCTGTCTCAGCCCTCCCCATCCCTCCCTCCCTCCGGTGTCTCAGCAGCCAGGTGAGGGAGCCCTCCGAGAACATGTGGCCGCAGCCAGGCCCCCAGTGCCCGCCCTGAGCCTGATGGAGCTCGGAGGCCCCCTCACCCTTGCCTCTCCAGGGACTGGCTTCTGTGAGCTTGTGCGCACACCTGGTGCCCAAATTTGTCTGAGCTTGTTTTTGTCACTTCCAGCTATAACACACACTCCTGGGGACCTTGTCCATACCTGTATCTGTTCTATCATAAGCAACAGACCACCCAAAATGTAGTGGTTTTGTGTGATAAAATTTCATAGAAACACACACACAGCATGTCAGACTGGTGAGACCTAAATAAGGTCCGTATCTGGGTGAGTAGTTACCCTCTCAAGGTCAGTTTCCTAGTTTGTACAGGGAACACGATGCTGTGGGGTTGCTGGAGGAGGTGGGTTGAAGGGTACAGCAGAAATAGCAGTGCTAGTTTTGTAACTGTGAGTCAAGCTATTTCAAATGAAAACGTTATAATAATAACACGGGGACTCTCCTGGCGGTCCAGGGGTTGAGACTCCACCATTCTGCTGTAAGGGGTGCAGATTTGATCTTTGGTTGGGAACTAAGATCCCCATAGGCTGCATGGCACAGCCAAAAAATTAAAAAAGCGAAAACAATAGACTTAGTAGCTTAAGACAACACCAGGCGTTTACTCCTGATCCTGCGATTTGGGCACTGCTGGATGGGGACGGCTGATCTCTGCTCACCTGGGGCTGGGGCACCAGCTGGGATGCTGCACCAGCTGGGGCTGGCGGGCATCTGTCTCCCCACAAGGTCTCTCCAGCAAGGCAGCTGCGCCTCTTTACGTGGTGGCTCCAGGTCCAAGAGGGTGAAAACAGAAGTGATAAGGCCTCCAACGCCTCTGGCCAAAATTAGCCTGTGTCCCTCTGGCCACGTTCCATTGGTCAAAGCTGACCCAGGGCCAACCCAGATTCAAGAAGAAATACCACTTGGAGGCATGTTTTCTGGGCCCAGCGAGGAATGTTCCTCCATGAGATGGAGGAAGTGGCACAGAACCTGTGGCATCTTTAACGCATGGCCATCACTGATGCGTCAGGAGCTTCTGAATTTGCCCCTGGGGGTCTGGTCCAGCCTCCTCACTGGGGATGCGGGGATGGAGGCTGGAGAGTGGAGAGGGGGTCAGCCACACAGAGGGGCGTGGGTTTAGGAGCAGGGCTGGACCGCTAACCCAGCTCACCCCACATCACCCCAGGGACGCCCCAGTTTCACACAGTGGAGCTTCACCAGCCTGGCATCACTGCTTGGGATTCTGTTTTGCACGTGCTGGTGTTTGCAATCAAAAAGTTCAGCGGCCCTTCCAGTGTGCTTAAATTAGTCCCCACGGAAACCAAATCATTTCATTTGCAGAGAAGGGCTTAATTGCAAGGGGAACGAGGCAAAGGGAATTCTGTTGCCTGTTTTCATTGAAGAAAATTACTGTACTTTCCCCTGTCTTCCTTACTAAACAGAAGCAGCTTAGAAATTGGGTTGTAATCACCAGTGATACCTCTCCTACCCTTTCTTCTCAGAGCCTGCTCAGCAATTCCCGGCTCCCGAGACCTTACTCCAGGCCGTTTCTGCCTGCCCATCTGGCAGGGCAGCCTGATCCCAAGTCTTGGCGCTGGGCAGCATCTCCCTGGTTTGGCTAGAGTCTCTCCTCACCCCTGTGATGTTGAGAGGATTGTCTGCAATGTTACTGGGGCCTCAGCCGGGGACTGGCCCACACACTTGGCAGGAAGAAACATCTCAACTCTTTCTTCAGAAAACACGTGAAGTGGTCTTCTCTGGCAGTCCAGTGGTTAAGACTCCATGTTTCCAATGCAGGGGGCGTGAGTTCGAGCCCTGGTTGGGTAATTAAGATCCCATATGCCACAGAGTGGGGCGGGAAAAAAAAAAAGAAAACACATGAAATCTGCTCCAAGCTCCTACTCACCAGGGCTGCAGAGAAGTTTCATTTTGAACGAAGGGCGTCCCCATGAGCATCTTATGCAAATCCTAGGGCTGGTCATGTATGGATGTGAGAGTTGGACTATAAACAAAGCTGAGTGCCAAAGAATGGATGCTTTTGAACTGTGGTGTTGGAGAAGACTCTTGAGAGTCCCTTGGACCGCAAGGAGATCCAACCAGTCCATCCTAAAGGAGATCAGTCCTGAATATTCTTTGTAAGGACTGATGCTGAAGCTGAAACTCCGATACTTTGGCCACCTCATGCGAAGAAGTGACTCATTGGAGAAGACCCTGATGCTGGGAAAGATTGAAGGCAGGAGGAGAAGGGGAAGACAGAGGATGAGACGGTTGGATGGCATCACCGGCTCAACGGACATGAGTTTGAGTAAACTCTGGGAGTTGGTGATGGACAGGGAGGCCTGGCGTGCTGTGGTCCCTGGGGTCGCAAAGAGTCGGACACGACTGAGCGGCTGAACTGAACTGAGGGCTGGTCTGCTTTAGTGCCTGGCAGAAGGTAGGGAGCCTGGGCCATCTGCACCTTCTGCTGTGGGCTGGCAGGTCCTTGGGGCTCGGTCTCAGAGGAGGAAATCCAGCAAACAGACCCCCTCCTGCCTGGGGAAGCTGGTTCCCTCTCTGCGTCTCTGCCCGAGAGCCCCACCCTGGCTCTGAGACTCCAGCCCGGTTCCCTCCGTGGCCAGTGTTTCCCCAGGGAGGCGCTACGGGCCCTTTCGGGAGCCAGGAAGCAGGCTGGTAGCCTGCAGCAGGGAGGTGCGTGAGGAAGCCAAGTGTGTAGCACTGCTGGTGTTGAGCCCACAGAGTGTGCAGGGTGGGGTGCAGCCACAGCTCCCCGTGGGGGTGGCGGTCTGGAGGAGATCAGGGTTGGGAGAGGCAAGCGCAGAGGCTCAGGGGCAGCGGGGGGCCTGGGGAGGGCCGCAAGGGGTGTGGCCTGAGTGGAGGGAGGAGCCTCCAGGGTCTCCGTGAGGTCCCGGTTGTTTGTCTGGAACAAGGTGGTTCCATTCCGTTCTGGCAAACCCTCAGCAACACAACAGTCCCTTCTTTGGAGAGGAAAAGAGGCAGGCCGTCTAGGTTCACACCCTGGCTCCGCTACCTTCCTGACCTCTCCGAGCCTCAGTGCCCCCCCAGGAGGGGGTAACAACAGCACCCGCCGCCTGGGGGCATCAGGAGCGCATCACGAAGCTATCATATGCTGACTAATTTTATCATGTCTTTTAAAAGAACTTCCTCTGCTACAGGGACGTGCTGATTAGCCCGAGTTGGTCCTGAGAAGGCTGGGTGCCCACCTCTACCCCCTGGAAACAGCACCAGGCGGCATGCTGCCCCTCACTCACCGCCTCCCCCCAACCCTTCCCGGGGACCCTCTGCTCAGATCCTTTTCTCTCAAGCTTGCTCCGGGACGGGCGTGCAGAGCTGACCCGGCTGCCCAAGAGGTGCTGCTTGGAGACGTTGGGCTGACTTCTGAGTCAGGCTCTCGTGATCCCCGCCTTTGGGGGAGGCCGACAGGATAATGGATTTGAGTCCACACACCTGTCTCAACAAAAGGGTTTTTTTTTTTGAGGCTCAAAGTCAATGGTGTATTAATTAAGGGGGAACAGCTTCTACCGCAGTTCTTATGATAAGTCAGTGACAAATGGCTGTGTTTACCTTTTTCCCAAGCAGAGACTCTGGAAGGTGGCCTGGAGCTCCTGGGTGGATGTCCACGGGTGAGATTTGTGGGGTGCACCTCTCCCTCCCTCAGCCATCAAGCTTCTTTACTGGTGCCCCCCAAGCCCGAGAGGGCCGTTCGTCACCGAGGAGGACAGGGCTGTGGCCTGGGGAGCCGGGGAAGGGGCCAGCGGAAACTTCTCAACAGCGGGCCCCCCCAATAGATGCCCTCAGAGCCCTTCGTCAGGCAAACCCCACCACCTCATGCTGTTCCTGGTGAAATGAGAGCTGCTAAAAGGGGGGGGCTTGGCCCTTCAAAGCTGAGAAAGCCTGCAGGGCTGAGTGGGGCTGCCTGCAGGACTGAGGATGTTGCTCGCCCGCCTGGGGCCTTTGTGCCAAGCGCTCTCCACCATAAAGGAAGGGGCTGGGCGGCGGGGGCCTTTTGTTATTTCTTTTATTTTGATCTTGCTCCTGCTCTCCAAACAGCTTCACAGAAATAGAACCTTGTGTTAGCTCCCTTCTCAACTTAAGACAAAACATGGCAGTGGGGAAAATCTTGCACTGAAAACCAGAAAAGGGAAGATGGGTTTGTTTTTTCCTGGGTTGTATTGCTGGGTCCTTGACTATCAATTTACCCACCGAGTTTCCAGCTGATGGGAGGATGGCAGGATGGTGCTAACCTGCCAGTCGCACCCATTGGCCGGGCAGTGGGGCGGCCTTCCGCCCAGGCTGACACGAAGGCCCACTGCACGTGGCACTGACCCCCACTGCTAGCAGCTCACCCGCTGTGCCCCAGGGTATAGCCAATGCTGGTAGAGAGCGGTAAGACCCCCAAAGCCCTCCCAGCAACCCTCTGACTCCACTGGGGGCACTCCCACACATCCCCTGAGCTGTGTTCTGCCCCAAAAAGATAAGTTTGCCATCAACGCAACTTCCTGCCTCTCCGGGAGTCACCATCAGTGGCCGAGACACCCTGTCCAACCTCACCCAGCTCTTTCTCCCCCTCCTACGGCAGGCGCTCAGCACCTCTGGGAGCCTCTGGGGCCTCGAGGGAGGCAGAAATGGGGCAGGAGAAAGCGGCCCCCACTCCTTACTACCCAGAGCCCAGGCACACATCTTTTGAGTTCAGCCTGCAGGGCAGCGTCATCACACCGTGTTATAAAGTGGAAACTGAGGGTCCAAGGTGTGTGGTTTGCCCGAGGCCGCTCCCGCCTTCTCCTGTAGACCATGTCTCCCTGGCCAGCGCTTAATAACTCTGTACGTTGCCTCTCCTTACACATTGCTTTGAGGGGAGAGGAAAGAACCACGGACGAGAACCACATCCACTTTTAATAAGTATTTATTTATCCAACAGTTTCAGCCCTGATAGTGAAGCCTGCTGCAGTTTCTTCTGGCTGGAGCCTGCTTATGAGACCTGCTTTGCCACGGGGCAGGCGCTGGGATTCCAGGCCCGCCCATCACCCCAGACATCAGAGGAAATGAGAGAGTATTGCTCAAATGAGGGAGACTGGTGCTTTATTAAGGAAACAAAAAAGACCAGTAAGACCAGAGAGAGCTGCTTAACGCCTTTTGGAGGCAGCTGTTCCATCTCCTAGGCTCACCCCCTCCACGGCCTGCCGCGGACGAGAGCCTGTGGGGATGCAGCTCAGCCGGAGGGGCTCCCGGCCCTGAGCTCATCAGGCCCCTGCGAGGGTTTGGGGGTGCTCCGCGGCAGGGAGGGCGGGGTGCTGGGTCGGCCTCACCCCTACCTGGAGCCCAGCAGCAGAGGTTCCAGCAAATCGCCCTGGGGCGGGGAGGCGGGGTGGTCACCGTCAACTCAGCGATCCTCACCCACTGGGAGTTCCAGGCTCCCTGGGGCCGCCCAGCTGGCGGCAGCCGGACTGGCCTCTCCGCAGGGTTCCTTCCGGGAGGTCACCCCACCTGCTCAGGCCCCCAGCCAGAGCTGTGTCTAAACAGTTCTCCTAGAGTACTTAGTTCTAACTTCCAGCCCCTTCCCCTCGGGATCACAGGCCCCACCCAGCTCAAGGAGGCTTTCTCCCTCACTCCTGGGATCCCCAGGAACACCTCGCGAAGGCACATGACCAAGCTGCTCCCCACGCCCTGCCGCCCCAGCCTGCCACCCCAAACCACCTCCCGCAGGTGTGGTGGGCCCACCAGGTGCACACTTGCTCTGCAGGGGCTCATGGCCCCAGCGCTTTTATTTCTTCGTGAAAAACCAACCCCTCTCCTCTTTCTGCCAGCAACACTGGGCAGAGCGGATCGGCCAGATGCAGAGGCAGCTGCCCCCTGTCTCCTCCCCTTGCCCTCTGAGGACGCTCACATTTTCCACAGAGCGCGTCTCTGCAGAGTCTCACACCTTTGAACCAAGGTCAGGAGGCGGGTGAGTCAAGGCAAGTGTGAATCAGCACCAGCAGGGCGTGGCCCTCTCGTGTCCTGGAGTGGACTGGCCTGGGACAGGCTGATTAGGTACCGGCCCCCGCCCAGCGTTTATCGCTCTGAGTCAGAGAAGGAAGAGGGCTTAGTCCATCTCCACACCAGCATATCTTCCCCGGCCACGCGGTGGGACTCTGTCTGGATCCGGGATTCGTTGGAGGCCAGGAACTCCACCGCCCGGTCCCACACCCGCTTCATGCGCCTCCTGCGGAGAGGGGGAGGGGAGGGTCAGGAGGCCAGCCGGCCCAGGGCTGCCAAGGGAGCTGGGCTGTGGATGCCCTCTGTACCAAAGCTGGGAGCGCACCCCGAATTTATCTATCTGCAGGAAGAGTGGTCAGGTGCTAACAGGACTCTTGCAGAGGAGAGAAATTTCATGAGCCCAGAGAAAAGCTTCCTCAACCATCTCTGCTCCAAAAGCTTTCAATTAAAGGGAGCTGAAAGGGGCTGCAGCCCCCCCACCCCAGGTGTCCAAGTGGGAAGACTCTTGCTAGGACTTGATACTGCGGCAGGCCCACTGCCCGCCTCCAGTGCGGGCTGCATTTTAATGTCTCGCGTGGGCTAATTAGAGAGTGACCACTGGGCTGTTGAGTCCAGACTTCACAGCACTTCAGGGGATGGGGCTGAACTAAGCCTGCAGCGGGGGAGGCCTGAACATTGGAGCTGCCTGTGGAGACAGAGCCCCCAGATTGGGCCGTCTTTGCAGTGACCAGAGCCCCTGCTCTTTGGGGTCCCCGGGGCCCTGCACCCCCTCAGACAGCCCCCTATTTCCTCTTTGCTCCTCTAGACCAGACGGGAAGATCCCAGGGTGGTGGGGGAGGGCTGCTGACATCTACCCTTTGGTGAGACCCAGCCTCATGTCTGACTGCAGACCACTCCCCAGCACCCCAAGCATGCAGTGAAATGTGGGGGTGTGTGGAGCAGGGTGTTCAGCAGGGAGCGCAGATGGAGGGAAGCTCTGGAGGTGGCCCCTGACTCAGGAGGCAGAGCGGGGTCTCGGGGCTTTCTTCCAGGGGGGTCAGGTCCAAACTCCTGGGCTGTTAGCAGTCCTCACTTGGCTGGTCTGGCCCTGGCCACAGCGCCCCTCACTCAGCCCCTTCCCGGGCCGCCCATTACCAGGTGATGAACAAGCTCTTCAGATCTCCCTCACCGCCCACAAGCAGGCCCTCTCCGCAGGGCAGCGTGCCCACGCAGGGCTGACTGCCTGTGTCCCCATGAGCCAAGGGCTCGGCTGCCCTGACCGAGTGGCCACCAGCGGCCTCCCTGAGAGCTGGAGGGCTGCGGGGGTCTCGTGTGGGGGCCCAATGGCTAGGATAACTGGTCACCCTACACCGTGTCGGTCTGCGGGAGGCTCCTGGGGCGGGGCGGACGTGAGGGCCTCAGCATCCTCACGTCGGAAATGGGCCTGTGCAAGCTCTGCTTCTCCAGCTCCTCCTGGACGGACAACCAGAGCCCGGCACTGGGAGCAGAAAGGCACCAGCCCGCGGCCTCCGAGCAGGTTCCTTGCCGTCCTCGTGCCTCAGGGTTCTCAGCTGTAAAGTGGGGTCCTCGCTGTTCCCCCACCCAGGACCACGCTGAGGGTGCAGCGCGAGAGCTGCACCCATGGAGGGCTCAGAGCAGCGCCCAGCCCGCGGCAAGCACCCAGCGAGGGGGACTGCTTAGCACCACCCAAGAGGGCGGCCTCTGGCTGGAGAACTGGGCAGAGTCTGAGCCCACACTGCAGTGGGCCCTCCCTGCTGGCCGCCTCCTGGGACTCTCCCCTGATTCTAGCCCACCCCTGGTTTTGTCAGGGATCCATCCAGCATCTGCAGCCCACAAGGACAGAGGTCCCGGAGTCGTGCATGACAGTGGCCGGCCAACTCCTCCCACGAGCCGTGAGCCCATTCACTGCTGCGAAACGCTGTTTCCAAGTACAGGCGTGTGCATTTGTGTATGGGAACTGGACTGTGCTAGCTTAGGTAAGACGTGTTTCTGACTGTGCATCATGGCTAAAGTTGTATGAAAAACAACCTCCTCTTCCTCGCCAGTAACTGATTCAAGGAGAGATGAGTCCCTGGCCAGTGGAACCTCAGAGCTGTGTCCCTAGCGGCTTCTGGGGATGCTTTCCCTTGCTCAGGAGAGGGGCAGGGGGCCCACCTCCCCTCTGCCGGCTACACGGCCGGCGCTGCTCTGCCTGTCGGCCACCACTCTGCGCCCACGTGGACCTCCCGCCAGCTGACAGCATCCAGAGGGCAGGAGCAGGAGAGTCCCAGAGCGGTGGACCCAGAGGCCTGACCGTTCTGTCCCTGACCTCCATTCGTGGAGCCCCATCAGGCCCTTCCCCGCAGAGCCACTCAGGGAGGAGAGGAGACCGAGGACGCGCGCGGTGCAGAGAGGCAACGCTCACAGCGCTGCCGTCTCCAGAGCAGGGGGACCACGCCTCTGCACCGCGCGCCCGCATTCTGCCCTAACGAGCGATGGCAGGGGGCAGAGGTGGGACGGAGCCTCACGCTGGGACCCCGGGGCTGACGGCCCCCGCCCTGCAGACTCCCGCGCGCTCAGCGAGGTCTGGCCGGGGACTCACCGGCTCTGCGGCGGGATCAGGGTGTCGCGCACGTGCAGGATGCCCACGTAGGGGTAGCGCTCCATGTCCTGCTCCCAGTCCACGTAGTGGTCCTGGACCACGTCTGCGGGACAGAGGGTGCTGTTCAGGGCGAGGCCCCTCGGTGGGGGGGCCAGCAGCCCTCTCCCGGGGGCCACGCACCTATGATCTTCTTCACCATCTCATACATGGCCTGTTCCTCCTCTTCCAACTTCCGCCACCGGTACTTCAGGAGGATCAGAAGCCCCCACAGGAACGCCAAGCCTGGGAGGGGACACGGCGTGGTTAATCCCGCCCGTCCCTGTCCCCGGCCAGGAGCCCACTGGCTCTCACGGGGCAGGTGGCTGTGCTGGAGGCCGAGGGGGTGGCGTTCCTACTGTGTCAGACCCGGGCTAGCAAGCAGGAAACGGAAGATGGGAAATGCGGGGTCGGGGAGGAGACAAGCTATTAAGTGGTCATCTTCCTCCTGCCGGCTGTCACCAGAGCGGCGTGCTAGTCCTCCTCCCAGCCTCGTCCTGGGCTTTCATCTTCTCCCTTGTGAACCAGAACTCGCATTCATACATATATACATGCCAGGCCCTTTGTATTCGAGATGCTGCTGCCGATAATGATGTCTGTGCCTGCCTGCGTGGGGAAGGGAGCCGTGCACACGCCCAGATGGCCTGTGATTTCTAAGCCGGCTCTCTTTGCAGAGTCAGGCAGCTTCTGTGACATGGGCTTTTGCCTTCAGAGACACCCCGAGGTCTCCGCTCAAAGGCAGCCCCTGATGTCGGGAGACTCCCCTTTGCTGCTCAGCGCCCTGGGCCTGGCTCGCTTTCATCAGGCGTCTGCAGCTCCCCAGCAGGTGCTTACATTGTTCAGGGAGTAAAATCAGGCCAAGCTCCAGCTGCGTCTTCCCCGCCATGTGGCCTGCACTCTGGAGCCCCAGGAAGGACAGTGCCCAACTCCAGCCCAGGCCGGGTGCCCCTTTGGGATGCTGATGGCCCCCACCCCACATCAAGATTTTCTAGTTAATCTTTGTGCGCCAGCTGTCGGGTCTCCAAAGGAAAGCCGACCAGGACAGTGGTGGACTGGATCATTTCCGTTTCACTAAACAGACCTCAGGTTCACTGGGCAGAAATGAACTCTGTGGGCCTGGGTTTCTAGACCTTGTCTCCCGTGCCCCAAAGTGTTGCTGAGCCCCGGGAGGCGCCGGGGGCGGGGCAGGGGGACAGGGCGGCAGGACTTACACCAGAAGAAGATGAGCACGTTGGTGACAGCTGTGAGCAGGGCGCGGCTCAGGCGGCAGCCAACACCCATGCGGGGCCGCGAGGACTCCAGGCAGACCACCTTGTCCACCGTGGTCACCAGCTCAGACGGGTCCTCCCCTTTCAACCTGAGACAGGACACAGGGCTGTAAACAGGCTCAAAAGCCCCGAGGAGCCACCGGAGAGGCCTCCCTTTCAGCAGAAAGAGGAGGAAGGAGGGGCTGGGAAGCCTCCACTTGCTGATAAATAGACTTGGTACCCTGGCTGCACTCCTTCCAGAAATTTCCCACGTTGGCTACTTAGAAAGAATAAAGCTTTAAAGACGGCAGCAGGCTTGAACCCCTGCCGCTAAAGTGACGCCCCCCCTCTGTTGGGTCGTTGACAACCCCTCTCAGCGTGTGGAAGATTAAACTGTAAATTGGATTCCCACCTCCCAGCACAGAGAAATGGAAATGTTTACGGAATTGCTGGCTTTGCGAGGCATGGGGAGGGACTGAAACAGTCTGGGAGCGGATGCTTCTCCTTGGCGATGAGGAGGCTCATCAGCTGTTTAAGTGCAGAGGCCACAGGGCGCCACAAGGCCCGGCACGAAGGGGCCCGGCTCCCAGAGGCCAGACCCCAGCCCCAGCGAGGGGGACAGAGGGACGCTGGGAGACGCCACCAACCCCCGTCCTTCTAGGAGGTGACAAGTCCCTGCTCTGGACGGCACAGTGAACGGCTGGTGCTTGAACTGTCGGGATTTCTCATGACCGACTTCTTTTTAAAAAAAATATTTTACGTTGAAGTATATTGATTTACAATGTCACGTCAATTACTACTGTAGAGCAAAGCCCCGCGACCTACTTCTAATGCTTGTCGTGGGGGCCGGGCTCAAGCCAGGCTGCCCCCTCCAACGGGAAAAGGCGGTGTCATCATTCCTGGGTTGGCAGCCTCAGTGTGTACTGCCGAGGATAAAAATCCGTGTTCTTTGCCTTTCTAGCACTCGGGAAAATCGCTCAGCCACTCAGGGAAGCTTTATTATTTTTTTTAAAGCCAATGAATTCTAATGCCATGCATCCAGTTATCAAGCTTCAGGCTCAGCTGCCCGAGGGGCTTCTGCTGGCTGCACTGCTGATGGAATTAGTAATTTGAGTGGATTAGAGAGGAAGAGAACAAAACCCCAGAGTGTGCTTTAGTATCAGCAGCTGTAACCTGAACAGAGACCTGACGAACCCTGAGGAGCGGGGGGTGACGAGGCAGGGTCTCCCCAGTAGGGGACTCCCGAGTCTGCAAGTGGCTGGTGCCCCCACCCCTGGGCTGAGGAGCCGGTTGGGGGCCTTGCAGGAGGGTGAAGAGGGCACCGTTTCTGCGAATCGTGCTCGCCAGGGACCCAACAGGCCAAACCGCCCAGCTGGAGTAAAACCCGGTCTCTCCATTTACAGTTTCCATACTGAGTGAAACCAACATACAGAATTGCCTCATCTGCAAATGAAAACTAACACCAAGGAAAGACAGAGCAGAAAAATGCCTTCTCCAGCAAACCACAGGGGCCAGCGATGGGAGGGCCCAGCCTGGGTTACTTCAAACAGGTGTAGCTGGACTGCCAGGCAGTCACCCTGACACCTGGATTTTCGCGTCTTATCCTAAACTGCTCCTCCCGTGGCATTGCTGACCCTTCTCTCTACGCTGCCCAGCTTCAGGCCCGGCCCTTGACGACTCAGCTGGGAGACCTGGCTTCCACCTCTGGGCCCCAGACGCCAGAGCTGCCAGGCAAGGACAGGGTCTCACTCACCAGATGCCCACGTCCTTGTTACTGCTCAGTATCCAGGTCAGCGCGGCTTCAAACTTGGTGGAGGAGCTGCTGGTCACGTTCTGTGGGAGGGGGCGGGGAGATTAGCGCTCCATCTGGGCAAAGCAGCGGGAATGCGACGGTCCTGCTGGGTTGCGGAAGCCCCCTCCGTGTCCTCCGCGTGCCCCAAAGCCCCGCTCCGCTAAACGCAGAGCAAACTGGCGGGATGGCGATCTGGGGCAGATGATCCCAGAGAAGAAGCTGTTGGAGGAGGTGATGCGGAAGTGTGCACGGGAAAACGGGGCAGGTCTGCGGCAGCCGGAGGAATGCAATTTCCTCAAGGACGGCGGCGCCAGGCCAGAGAGCTGGCAGCTCATCTGGAGGGACACGGAAGAAAACGTGGGGGTGGGGGCCCTCCCTGCGGCCACAGCTGGCCGTGTGGCCTTGGGCAAAGGCCCTCCCCTCTCCGGGCCCCAGGTGCCTCATCTGTGAAACGAAAGCTGGACGAGGTGACCCCTTGGGTTTCTGCCAGTTCCAGAAACCTACAATTCTGTCATCCTGAGGCCACATCGAAAATCAAATGGACCCGAAGCAACCCGCACGGTGATCCTGAGGGGAAGTGGAATGGCAGGTGACATGTGCTAAACAAGCTGCTGCGAGAGGAAAATGAGCCAGAAGAGTGAGCCCAGGGCCACTCCGGGAAGGGGCAGAGCAGCGGCCCGGCCAGCTGGAGGGGGCAGCAGGTCAGGAGCGAGCTGCCTGCAGGCCGGCCCGGGCTCTCAGCTCACCCTGGGCCCAGTCACCCCACTGCTGCCTTAACTTCAGGGAGCTGAGCACTCAACTGCGTTAAAAAAAAAAGTTTCTTTTTTTTAAACAGGAAAGCAAACAAGCCAAAAAGCAAACACAAAATGAGGAAAATAAAACAAAACAAAACACAGGGCTTGAAAGATCAATACAGAAGCACCAGGACCTCCGGGGAATGGACGCACACGCCAGCCTACTTACTGCTATATATTCCTGGGCTTCCATGACAGGAATGCACTTGCTCTTTAGCTTCTCTGGATTTCCACATTCAAAATTACCTAGGAGGGGGAAAAACACACATTCAAACACAAAGAGGTGAAAAAAATGTACCTGGCAACCGACTGCACACGGCAGCAAGAATCAAGCCATCAGCTCTGACGGGGAGCGTGTGGCCCGCTGGCCCTGACAGCTGTGGGGCATCTTCACTGTGCAGCAAGATCAAAAGCCACTTAGCTTGGATCGAGGCCAGATCATTAAAACCTGACCTGCAAAGCAGTGCAGCGATTTGCATTAAATGACTAAAAAGCTGCCCAATACCAAGGTCTGTTTGCAATTGATCCCTAAAAGGATCAGACAGACAGCTCTGGAAGGTACTGGGATAGGACTATAAATAGACGCAGTCTGGGAAAAAGAAAGGCAGGGAGGCCACTGCACTGCAGGGTTTCTGACTCACGGCACAGGCTGGTGACCTAGAATGCCAGGTTTTGAGGGGCCCTGGGGAGCGATGGCCAAGGAAGAAGAGGTGTCCATGTGCTGGGACCCCGGCCCAGCGCTCCAAAGCTCTCTGCTGAGCACCCTGGGCAGCCGGCTCTCACTCAGGGTGGAGCTGGGAGCCTCTCCCTTCGTCTGGCCCAGGCTTCCAGGCCCGGCCCATGGACCAGCCCCTCTGAAAACACCCCAGCCATGGGGGCCTCGTTTAGCCAGATTGGCTGGCCCTGGGGCCCCGCCACAGCCCTTAGCTCCCGATCGCCCGCTGTGGCTCACCCGCCAGCAGCTGCTTTGCCACGAGACCCCGCGGGAGCAGGGACTGTGCGACGCTGGGCCTTAACCCCTCACCGGCCTGACTGTCCTCAGCCTGGCACAGCCTGGGCCCCGGAGGGCCAGTCTGTATGTGTCTGTGTGCTGAGGAGAGAGTGGCTGAAGATAACATTGCAAAATCCTGAGAATGGGGATGGGGAGGGAGGTGGGAAGGGGGATGGGGATGGGGAACACATGTAAATTCATGGCTGATTCATGTCAATGTATGGCAAAAACCACTACAATATTGTAAAGTAATTAGCCTCCAACTAATTAAAATTTTAAAAAAAATTACAAAAATCCTGAGAATTAACCAAAGCCTGCTCCTCGTCCCCCAGCAGCCAGATCTTCCTACTTCAAAGCTGGCCTCGTCCTTCCAGGCCCCCCGAGACCCAGCTGGCTTCTCGCGTGCTCCCGCCCGACCCCAGACTGCTCTGCCCTGCTCAGGCCGCTGGGACCACTGCCAAGGTCTCCTGGTCTCCTCCTCTCCCCTTTCTCATCCATGTTTGGTCAACAAAGCTTTAAAATGATCCTGCTTAGACGACACTCTTCCACTCAAAGCGCTGCCTTCCTGCACCTGGCTCCCTGTCAATCCCCTGCTCCAAGCCTCCCTGGCCCTCCCTGCCTGCAGGATGGAGCCGCAATGGCCTGGCAACCATGGCTGACTGGGTGAGACTCACTCACACTCCCTGTTTCTCCTTCCTCATGCAGCTAACTGCTTCCATCCCCGACTCTGCCTCTTTGGCCCTGCCTCTCCCCAACAAATACGTATCTAGTGCCACCTGGGCTTGAAGGCCTGGCACAGAAGCCCCCTCTCCTGTGAGACTTTCCTGACCGTTCCAGCTAAAAGACACTATGCCTCCCGTAACTTCTAGCCTCTTGGTTCCCATCCACCAGCATTTTATATCACCCCGTGGTGAGCAGGGTGGGTGGCCTGTCTCTTCTACTGGACCACAGGCAGTCTGTGGACAGGATCCTTGAGTCACCTTGCATCTGGCAAAGGCCAGCTCAGTGCCCTGTCCATAGCTGACCTCCAACAGGAGGTAGGGGATGGAGTACGGCCAGAGAGGCTGCACTCCTCTGCAGCCTGTCTCAGTGAGAGGCAAACACTCAGAAGACAGCGGGTACCAGGCCCCCTGATGACAAGAGCCAGGAGCACATACGGAGGATGGGAGGGGGGAGAACTGCCTACTAGGATCCATAGTTTAAGAGCGGAGCTCCTCAACGTTACCTCCTGGGGGCCTCAGTAAACCTCAGACTTTGATGCAATAGGTTTGAGATGAGCCCGAGATGCTGCATTTCCGATAAGCTCCTGGGTGACACTGACGCTGCTGTCCTCAGACCACAACTGAATCACAAAGGTTTCAAACACGCCCTCCGGCCAGAATTTACACGCCGAGCACCTGGGCTGTAACTGACTATGATGCTCTGAGCCCCAACCCTGCCTCTCCTCCAGGGAGCTCACAGAGGCCCCCGAGACCAGCCCGGTCCCCCACAGTCAGGAGGGAGGAGGTGCGGAGCTGAGGCCCACAGGCTTGGCCCCGAGGGCCGAGTACCAGTCCACTCAACCTTGACCTCCCGGCAACAATCTTAGACGAGGACTGGCCCTGCAGGTGAGTGGCGCCCCTCGAACCTCCCGCAGACTGACGTCTGGTTTTTGTGATGAGGACCCTTAACACAGGCACATGCCCTGAGCGGACCCACGTCATCAGTGGTTCTGAGAGCTTCCTGGATACCAGGAGAGACACAGTATAACGGTGCCACCTCGGGCCTCAAGGAACACGTTTACCAATGGAAACAGCGGCAGAGATTCCGGATGGCGGCGTTTCCAGGGGGTGTCTTGGGAGGGGGTTGAGAAGGCCCTCCTCTAGGGAGCAGCACTTGGTTTTCATTTAGTTACGAAAACAGACCTAAGATCGCTCAGTCAAATGGGGAGACTGAGGCCCTGAGATGTCAGGGACTGGTCCAGCATCCCACAGCCAGGGGGGACAGTGGGATCCATGACACCAGGACCCTAGAGGGCGGGACGGGACTGAAGGTGCTCGGTCCACCACCCAGACCACGTGCTGCCTACAGAAGCCTCTGCGCCTGAGCAGGCTGACCTGGGACAGGGAGGCCCTCCAGGTCAGGAGTCCTAGACTCTGAGACGGCCTGGGGCCAGGTCCCTTCCAACGCAGCACGGACCCCCAGAACACCAGGTGGAGGGCGTCCCAGAGAATGGGGCGACCTGCTCAAAGGCCTATGCGTGCACCCGGACCCCCAGGGCCTTCAGGAATCTGCGTTTTGCTCGGCTGCAAGGCTTACACGGGATGTGCCTGTGGGGGACGTGGGGAAGGTGAGGCGTGTCTCCCGGGAGACACCCACGGCTCCTCGGCCTGGGCCTGCAGCCTGTTGAGAAGGCGCGTGCCTAGGGAAACGTACTCACCCGCCTGGATGGCCAGGAAGTTGTAGAGCTCGTGCAGCAGCTCCAGCAGGGCCGCCTTCTGCTTGGCCTGACAGAACTGGAAGGGCACAGGACACGCGGTCAGCAAGGCGCGTGGGCGAGGGGCCTGGCTGCCTGCCGTCATCTCCTCAGCCACCCTGTCGAGAGCTAGGCCGCAAGGACAGCCTCACACCCAAAACCACGACAGCAAGTGCTGCCAAGAGGTGGGCCCAGGAGTCGGGTCGACAAACACCAGGTTGACTGACTGCAAAGAACGCCGTGAACGCACAGGCAGACTGATGGCAGGCACGGTGACAGCTGAGGGCCCGACATTCTGCAGGCTCCCTAGCCCCGGCCCCGGTGCCCGCCGGGATAAAGCCCATCAGCCTTGGGGGGCAGGCGGCACCCGTCTCCTCGGAGGGCAAAGCCAACGCCGCACGATGCAGTCTGGTCTCCCCCGGGGCCGCTCCCGTCACGTTTTTGGAGAGTCAAGTATCTACAGTCTGCCTGTGGCTTGTCTACTTTCTGTATTGCCTGCTGCAAATGTTTAATCTTAGACTCTTCTAGAAATGGAAAATTTAGAGGAATCTAAGCTGTCGGGAGGAAAATGTCACCTGTGGGAAGAGGCACACCTGCGCACCCACTCCCGCAGCGACACCGTTCAGCTAGACTCGCTGCATTTGGAACATTTAAAACGGCTGCTTTTCTTTGCGCGTGGATGACAGGCTGGGTGCTGTGCGGAGTGGTCTCTATGTGAACCCTGAATCCTTACCACAACCCTCCCTGTACCCCGATTTCTCAGGTGAGTGGCCCAAAGTTTAGAGACGAGCAGTGGCCACTAAGATCCCATAGCTCGTAGGTGGAGGAGCCGCATGGGAGTGTCGCCAGTGGACTCCGAGCGCACTCCCCTGCTCCAGACCGTCACTGGGCACAGCCCTGGACCAGAAGTCAGAGGTCTGGGCTCTAGACCCAGCTCTGCAGCTAGACAAGAAACCAAGATCGTTTTCCTTCTCGGGGCTCATGTGCTGCCCTGATCTAATTTGGTTTTGAATAGTCTCAGGGGCCGAGCTTTGTCCCTTCATGTGGCCTAAAGGCCCTGATGACTTAACAAGGTACCAAACGATGTAACCAAGATTTACGCACGAGACAATGAATGTCCAAAACAACTCACATGTCTACTAGCAGAGTCAGAAACCCCAACTACTTTTTAAAGACGATTTAATGATATTGACAAAGCTGATAATTGTCAAATATAACTAAATATACAGAGATCCCAATTCTATAAATACATACATACACAGAGAGAGAAGGTAGGAGGAGAAGCTCCCCAAACATTAATGGTGATTATCTCTAGGTGTCAGACCCAAGGGTGATTCTTGTCCTATTTTTCGAACTTGCAACACATCACTGTCACAATCGGGAAAATAAGCAGGAGCAATTATACTGTTCCGAACTCAGACATTTAGGCAAAGCAAGGTCGAAAGGACAGGAGGTACCAGACCATGTGACAGCCTGATTAAGATAACACACCCACTGCCAGCCCATCCCCAGGGTTTCCACAAGACAAAAGCAGAAAGCATGACAAGACTTGCAGAGAGCTGAGACAGGGGGAAAAACACCTGTCTCTAAGACCCAAATGCCCCTCTGGGTTTTGGGTGAGCGTGAGCCACAGAAAGTGTGAAGCTTTCAACAAGAAACTCACTCAAGTTGAAAAGTGCCCCCTGAGCCGCCTGCTCCCATGCGCATCCTCCCCAAAGGCTGAGTGTGCCCCACGGCTCAGCACAGCAGAACCCAGCACTGAGCCCGCAGGGAGCCTGCATGTCCTGGGCGGGGACCCGCCTGGCCAGGCTGGGCACATCTTCAGCGAGGAGCTGGATGGTGCGTGATGGCTCACGCGCTGGGGATGAGCGCATCCCGCCACCGAGGATGACCCCGGAGGGAATCTGCCCTCCGTCATGGGTCTGACACACTCACAGGTGTGCGGGACCAAGAACAGAAACCAGGGAACCCGTTTCTAAACAGAAGACAAACGAAACTAGTATCGCCAGAGAAGTCTCGCAGAAACGAAATTTTTGTTCCCGTTTGTTTTCTGTCTTGAAAAGTCTAGTTTCCCCTTCTGGCCATGTTTCTGGGCCACTTCCTTTAATCACCAACTGCAGTTTTTACGATAGAAGGCAGATTATGCTTATTATGAGTCTGTTTTTATAAAACAGTAGGGAAGCAAAGATATCTGGTGGATGAAAGCAATAAATACGTGTAATAAAAACACCCCCAAATATGACACAGCAGAAGCCGAAGAGAAATAAAACCGCTTGTCTGCATCAGGATGCCACTTCATTAACGTGGGTAACATGGGCCTGGGGATGAGTGTGTGTGACTCCTTTCCCGGCCTTCTCCCCCTGCCCCCAACTGCCAGAGATGTGCCCTGAGGGCTGGGGGAGGCCTGGAGTTGCACACTTAATAATTAGACTACTAAGTCATGCCCTCTGGCAGCACAAGGCTCTGCCTGGCAGGATTTATGACTTGAAAATTTACAGCCTCTATCTTCCCCAGACTACTACCTATACTGGTGGCCTCCCAGCTCCTTGCTAATGCCATTTTCATGACTCGTAAATGGACAGGACGGCTCACCTTCCCCAAGTATTATTTGTAGGGAACATTAAAGTGTCACAAAACCAATCTATAGACTAAGAGAACTAACTCCACTTCAGATGTGTTTAAAACAACCCCTTGATGACGTTTCAAATCACAACAGCATCTTCAGAGCCAGAGAGGAACGACCTGAGAATGTGGAATTGAGAACCTGGCCTCCTGGCGCTTAAAAAGCTGCCCGCCCTCCCTCCCAAAGCCAGGGAGCTTGAGAGGTCCCTCAACCACCACCCACCACATCCCCCCAGACAGACTTCGGCAGAAGATCAAAGCCCTTGATGCTGCGATTGATGGGAGAGCTCCTATAACAAGTCAGGGGTTGGATCTTGGGAGCTCAAATTCTGTTTCAAGTACTCCTTCACTGCTGCCACAATTGAGTCTGACACGTACATCACAGAAGACGATATGGTTCTGGTACATTGCAGGAAGCACTCCTGAAAATGATCCTTTTATGATCTTTTTCTGGGCAAGTTTACCTCCCAATGGAGGCTAACGTCCTTGGGAGGAATAGTGAAAGCTAGAAAAACTCAAACTCACCTCATCTGTTTTTGTCTCACAGTCCACTGGCAGTAATTTCACTGAGACCAAGAAAAGAAATAGAGGAAATTAAAAGTGTGGGTTTTGGAAAAGGGTACAAAAAGGGATCATTCTCAAAATTCAGAGGAAGTAAAACATTACCAACAAAAAGGTGGGGATTAGAAGGATATCCTCTAAATGAAGCATTTTAAAAATGTAGGCAGTAAAATGTAAAGGGGTTCTCAGTCCTGGATTAAGAATTAGGACACCTGTTTTCTAATCTCAGGGAAAAATGATTAGCCACAGGATATCAGGTAACTACTCACTTAACCACTCTGAACCTCTGGTTTCTTCATCATAACATGGGATCACTAAAGCCTTCCTAGCTTAATTTAGACTCATTGTCAAACAAGACAACATATGTGGTGGTTCTGTAAACTGTAAACAATGTTATGTTAAACATGATTAACACCATCATGGGAGGCGAATTCCAGGTAAATTCCCAGTATGTATCCAAGAGCTGTTGTCTTAAAGCATCTCAGCAATGACAGTATACTGTTTTTAACATCACCAATGTAGTTACAGTTAGAACCAGTACAGTACCATGACACTCCTGGGTCTATTTAATTTCTCCAGCAAGTGGACAACCTGCTCTCACAGTCAAGAAATTATCTAAGTGTGTGCATAAGTCTGGGATCCCCGTGCCCACAGACTTCCTCATATACCCAAATATCCATCTGCTGCAACAGCTAAGACATAATTTAGCTTTTCCCTGCATTTTGTCTGTTCATGCTAGGCATGGAAAAATGTGGCCTGGGCTCAAGGCTAGGAGTAGTATTAATCACATTCGTTCTTTGTAAAGAATATTAAAAGCTGGTAAACTAAAGGGTCACTTTATACTTAAATTTATAAAGAAATGATCGCTCTGCTGTTTCCTATTAGCCTAGAGAATTCTGGAAGAAGCAAATTTCCCTTTTAGAAAACACACAGATCCTTAACTATTCGTTAACATACTGTATCTGGCAGATCACATTCTGCCATGTCTCATCACAGAACTAACTGGACAGAGGCATGGCTGGGAATATCCTTGAGTCACAGGACCCTCTCTTAACACATTTCATGAAGGTGCTGGAAACAGTGATAAATGCCACCATTTACATCAGTTTAAACTCTTTAAAGGCTCTTGCACGCCTGTCTGGGGCAGGATTCATATAATCTCCTTTTGACATCCAGTGGGTCCCCTGGGCCAAAGAAGAGGAGGATGTGGTCTTTTTGGTGCTGCGAAGCTGGGACCCCAATCAGAACCTATCTCTGAGTGGGTGACCTGGGGTACTGGCATGTGAATGAGCAAGAAATCAAAGGGGAGGGCAGAGCTCAAAAGGAGTGGGGATGGGCCTTTAGAAGGCCGTGCTATAGGGCTTTCTCTAGAGAGGGAAAAGTAAAAGTGACTGCGGAAAGACTGCTTCCCGCACGTGGTGGAAAGGGAGGGCTAGGGCCTAAAGTAAGAACAGGAAGGAGTGAAAACAGAAATGATTGCAGATGCAGGAATCCCACAGCTGGAGGAAGGAAAGTCTTAAGTCTGGAGGGAAGAAGGTGGCCAGAGGTATTTAACATGCCCGGGACGTGCCGCCTGGCGCTGAGAGGCCCGGGGGTCGTTTCGGGGACACCCGCGCGCCCAGCGCCCTCCCCTGCGCCGGCCCGGGACGTACTGTTGTCCTCCGCCTCCTGCGGCGCCGAGGGCTTGCCCATCTTCACCCAGAGGATGCCCAGGAAGACGAGCAGCAGCCCCAGGCTGGCCCAGAGCAGGAGCCGTGACAGGCAGCGCTCCAGCCGCCGCCCCGCTTCGGGCCGAGCGCGCGCCGAGGCCGCCGGGCCGGCTCTCGTCGCCCGCAGGCCCGGGCGAGGGTCGGGGCCAAGGAGGGCGGAGGGCGGCCGCGCCGAGGCCTGAGGCGCGGCCCACCAGCGCCGGAGCCCGGGGCTGGCGCCTGGCGCGGTCCTGCCGAACGGCCGGCCGTCCTCGTCCTCCTCGGAGCTGCCCCGGGCCGAGGCGCGGCGTCTAAGCGGCGCGGGGCGGGCGAGGCCGCGGGTCCCGGACCAGGAGGCCGCGGGGGCTCCGAAGTCGCCGTAGGCCCCGGGCGTCGCGTAGGCCGGGTCCGAGACCGGCGGGGAGAGCCAGGGCTCCGCCCGCGGGGAGGCCGCGGCGGGCCGGGCGCGCAGCGGCGCCTCCTCGCGCAGCCGGGCCTCCTCGCCCCGCGCCCGGGCCGCCTCCCGCGGCCGCTCCTCGCCGCGCAGCCGGGCCTCGCCGCGCAGGCGGCGCAGCTTGTTGCGGTAGACGTCCCGGGTGGTGTCGGTGATGGGGCCCGGCTGGAAGCCCAGGGCCTGCAGCTCCCGCCGCAGCTCCAGGTCCGACAGGCCGGCCATGGCCAGGACACCGCCCCCGGCGCGCGCCGCACCCGGAACTGCTCCCGCCCGCGGCCGCGGCGGAGCGGGCGGGGCTCCGCGCCATGACGGGAAGGTCAGTGGTGGCCGCCATGTTAGGACGTCTGTGACGGCCGACGTGTGGCCATGATGGTGAGGTCAGACTCGGCCTCCCAGGGCCACCATGTTGGGGAGGTCTGAGGGCTTTTTTGGCGGGTTTTGTTTTTGGTTTTCTTTTCTCTTTCCCATCTTGCTCACTCCTTCTCCCTGTAAGACCAAGTGTTCTTTCTCTCTGAATCCTCCACCCTTTGGTTGGGTGGAGGCATGGTGGTGGTAGTGTTAGGGAAGTAGTAGTTAGAATAGGGAAAAGGAGTCCGACGAGACAAAACCTGATGTCAGGTGAGTGTAAGCTCCTCTGTTTTTGTCTGGTCGAAGATTTGGAGTGACGGACATTAAAGCCCCCTCGGCGTGTTACAGCTCTCGGGTCTTGGATAGACCGTGTTATACCTCTCAGGTCTCCAACAGACCGTGTTATAGCTCTTAGGTAAATCAGTGTTACAGCTCTATTTTGTTTAGATAATAGCAGGACAATCCATATTCGAGGCGTGAGGGCACGGAGATCCAAAGATGCGAAGACAAGAGCGCCCCACGGCGCGCGCGCGAGAGAAGAGAGCTTTGGCTCCTCTTTTTAATATGTTTCTCTCTCCCTGGGCCTGTCCTATGTAAACTGGGCCAGGCAGGAGTGCTGTTTGTTTTACCTGAGGTTCTCATTCCGGTCCTCGGACCTTCCTTTGTTCTATTTTCGTGGGCTTTTCCCTTCCAGGTCTTTTAACCACTGCCATCCTGGGCTCCTTTTCCCTATTCTAACTACCTAACAGTAGTTTAGTAGCTAAGTCGTGTCCAATTCTTGCAACCCCCATGGACTGTAGCTTCTCAGGCTCCTCTGTCCATGGGATTCTCCAGGCAAAAATACTGAACTGAATTGCCATTTCCTTCTCCAGGGGATCTTCCTGACCCAGGAATCGAACCCAGGTCTCCTGCATTGCAGGCAGATTCTTTACCGACTGAACTAAGAGGGAAGCCCTTTGAGGGAGGCATGGTAGGTGCGCAATAAAGTCATGTTGAGTTGCTTAATGGTGACAAAACATTACCTGCCATATCAGTAAACGAAGGATCTAGCCACCACCTTACAGCCAGCCCCATTGGTGAACCCTAAGGGAACAAACTCAGGGTAGAAACAAAGAATGCCCACCATCTAGCAGTCATCAAAGTGCAGCCACCCTCAAGGTGCAGCTTGAGGAAACTTTGGATGAGAAAACACAGGATACTAGCTCCAGATAACTGCGGTACATACCAAAGGAATAATTTCAGTGAGCTTAGCTTCTCGTATCTTCCCAAACATAGAAAAGTGCTAAATCTCTTAATTTGAGATATCTGATTTTCTTTTATTGACAGTAATCTTTTGTCATGACTTCCTGGTATTGTTGCAAAAACTCATATCATGGCTTCCTCTTCTGAACAGTTTTCTCAGGGTTAACTGAGAGGCTGTCTCCTGGGCTTACAGTCCTAAGAACGTCCACCAAATAAAACATGATTTTCAACCTTTAGGTTATGCATTTTTTTTAGTCAATAATGGTGAAAAGAGGAACCCTGCCAAAAATGAGGAGACAGAAACCTCTGCCTCTCTCCGAGCTTGGGGAGGGCTTTGTTTGGGTCGTGGAGTAGACCCCAGGGATGCTCTGGGACCCAGTACAACCTAAGGTCACGGTTGGCTGGCCTCTGTGTTTTCCTGGCTTTTCACTCACTGACATTGAGCCCCAAGTGGGTGCAGACCCTGCTCTCGACCAGATGTTAGCCCAAAAGGAGCTCCTGCCATCCCACGACAACACCGCATCCCATCATGAGGGCAGAAAGCCACATGCCCCTGGGCTCTGAGGGGCAGTTCAGGCCAGCGGGAGGAGGCTGTGTGGTCAGATAGTGGGATTTTTATAAGGTGCGATGGGTAGGGGGAGGGGCTTCCCTGGTGGTTCCAATGGTAGAGAATCCGCCTGCAATGCAAAAGACCTGGGTTCGATCCCTGGGTCAGGAAGATCCCCTGGAGAAGGGAATGGCTACCCACCCAGTATTCTTGCCTGGAGAATTCCATGGAGAGAGTCCATGGGGTCCCAAAGAGTTGGATATGACTGAGCAACTAACACTTTAACTTGGGTAGGGGAAGACTCCAGAGATGTAGTTTTGTGTCGCCTGTGGATTTAGGTAGGGGGTTCTCAAGTCCCAACTCCATCACTAGATGTGCGATCATATCCAATTAACATTTCTAGCCTGTTGGCTAGTAAACCTCATAGGGTCACTGTGAGGATTGGAAGAGGCAATTTGTATAAGGTGCTCAAGACACTGGGCTTCCCAGGTGGTTCTAGTGGTAAAGAACCGAGGTTGGGAAGATCCCCTGGAGGAGTGCATAACAACCCACTCCAGTATTCTTGCCTAGACAATCTCATGGACAGAGGAGCCTGATGGGCTCAGTCCATGGGGTCACAAAGAGTCGGACAGGACTGAAGCAACTTAGCATGCACACTGAGGCACGTGTGTTATAGTGTTTGTACATAACCCATTTGTCTGCAGCATCCGTGCTGTATGGAAGCTCCCACCTGGCAAGCTGTTTGATTATATGAAGCTCTTAGCAGAGAAACCCCGAAGGGAAGCATGGGGAGTAGCGACAACTGGCAGTAACACTGTGGTTCGTGGTCTTCTTTGAGTCTCCCTCTCTGTATGCCTTCCACATGGCTCATCAGCTACCTTTTCCTAACGCTTATTGCCAGCCTCATAAGTTCCATTCCCTGTCTATGCCTCCAGTTCAGTTCTCCCCTTCCCCCAGTCTCCCATTGCCCACCCCCACCTTGTCCCCACCCTGGGTCCCAGTGTTTGCATTCCCACCACTTGCTTTATCACGGGGCATTTATCACTGGTCACACTGGGAGGGACGTGACAGCCCCAACTTGGTCAGGCGGCTGAGTCAGCCTCGCCCCCCCCCCCAACCCCCACTTAGCTGCTCCCCTGTGGTGTGGTTTCTTTCACCGAGTGTTGTTTTCCTTTCCTCTGCCTGTGTTTGCACGGAATGCCATGAATTTGATATAGTGATTGCCTAACACACATACCACATAATAGTATTTTCTTTCTTTCTGAAGCACTGTTTGCATGACAAATGAGTTGGTAACATTTGTGCCTCTCC
Source organism: Cervus canadensis (assembly GCF_019320065.1). Lineage (NCBI taxonomy): Eukaryota > Metazoa > Chordata > Mammalia > Artiodactyla > Cervidae > Cervus > Cervus canadensis. The sequence continues at coordinate 39,472,952 of NC_057413.1, forward strand.
TTGCAGCTGTGCAGTTCAATATATAAAGAATGAGCCTTTCAGCATCAATACTGGCCCTGTGTATTCTAAGAGGGCTTGAAACTGATGCTTAAACAAACTTAATGTTACAGCGTTTTGCAGAGTTACAGTCTATCTCCACACAGTGGATCTTGGGGAGATTTAAAAAGATACTGAAATGGAGCTATGCCCAGGGGTGGTCCCCAGTATGGGCTCTGTCATCCTTCCTTGTGTTTGGGGTCCTGGCTGCTGCTACTTACACCCAGGGCCAAGTGACCCACAGCCCTCCTCTAACCCCACCCCAGCCCTGTCTTCCCTCCAGCCTAGAACCCAGCATGTTTGCAGCAGTTCCCCTACTCCCACCCCCACACTGGTCCACCTCTGCCCCCCTGGGTCTAACAGGACTTTGGGGGTCATGTGCCAACACTTAGAGCATATTTGCTAATCATGCTTCCCTCCCTCCCATCCCCAAGAAGAAGCCTCACAATCTGAATGAAAAATTCAATCAGGAAAAAAAAAACCTCGTGAAAAAAGAAGTAAAAACCTTAAGGGTCAACATTCCTCCAAGCCTTGGGCCTCTGCATTCTCCTCCTGAACTCCCCACTCCAGTCCTCCCCCGCCCTTGATTGATAACCCTTCAGGGTCCTTCATTACCGGCTTCAGTGGAGTCAGCGTGGTCTGCCTCCTCCCAGCGGCATCCCTGCTTCCATCACTTGGTCTTAGCGCACTTTTGGCACCACTGCCCTGGTCGTGTCTCGGGCCGCCCTTGAGGCCCCTCCAGGCCTTCTTGGATCCGCCTTTCTATGTCTCTCCTGGTTCTGCTGCTGGGCCTGTATGGGAACACACATTTCCAAGAACAGGGCAATACTGCAAAGTCAACAGCTGTCCTCCGTGCCCTCCTTTCTCATCACTTTGTTGTGGGTTTTTTTTTAAATAAGGCGAGCAGCTCGAGCAGCTCAGGCTGTGGTTCGTCTTCTTGATTTATTAAAGGCAAAAGTGGGAAAACAAGCTCCAATGTCTAAATCTACTTTGTAACCACATCCACACATTTAGTGGAGATGAGGGGCCGCTCTGAGGACGCTCTGAATTCCCGGGGGGCTGCCACAATGCTTGCCGTTCTGCTGACCTCTCTCTGCCTTGGCAGAGCCTTGTAATAATAACAGCCATGAATCTTTTAGTGGGTTCCTTTCTCCTTCTCCTCCTGCAAAAAGCCCTACACACATTTATCAGGTCCTTAAAGATGTGCTGGGACCATGGACTTGCCCTTGATCCACCTTGTCCCCAGCCCCAGGATCCCTCTTGGCTATTCTGGGCTTCCTTTGAACCACAGCATGGGTGGCGTCACACTGCGGGGCGGGGGCCTGGGAGAGTACGGCTGGAAACAGACAATGTGGGTGTGATTTTCGTCTCAGATTTGGTCTGGGATGGCCCCTGGTCCGTCCAACATCTTGCTGCCTTATCTCAGTTTTCTGACCTATCTCTCTAGGTCAGTGAAGGGGCAAATAGAGTCACAGAGAAGTGTCAGAAAGGGGTCAGTGAGCAGTTATGTCACCTGCTTTTCAGCATCGGCTGAAAATTAAACAAAACTCACTCTTCTGGCCACTTTTACACTTTGATATCTGTGAGTAAGAGTTCCTTTAGCGCCATGAAATACATTCTCCGATGTCAATAATGAATTGTGTATGAAGAAAAATGTAATGCTTTCAGAACATTTTCTTTTGGGCTTTGTCCATGATTAGATTATACTAAATTATAGAGTACAGATATCAAGCAATTACTCTTTGCTTTTAACTATTCAATTTCATGGCAGATCCATGTAGTGCAGTAATTATAAAATCACACCGATGTGGTTACTGAGAAAATGCCTCATCATCTCTGTCTTGTGAGTCTAGGCTCAGGTCGCCCTATGAATTACCCATGGTCCTAAGTGTAAAAGTACATTTCAGATGAAAACGGGTAATCTGTAACTCTCTGTAATTGCCAGGTAACTGGAGAGATTCTTGCAGGTTTTGCTGGATAAGCCTCACCAGGATGCGGGGAGAAGGGGCATCTTTGCCCTCCTGGTTCCTCTGGGCACTTCCCCTGTCTGATGCTGCTAGGTCCTGCTCTAGGCATCCTCTAGCTTTAACCAGGAGTGTGTCTCTCTTTACTTCTGTTTTGTGAAAACATGATCCTTTTGTCCTTGACTCAGCTCAGAACCTCCCCAAGCTACCACTCTATCCTCCAGTTTTAATTCCTTCCACGACTGTGTCTGTCCTGTAAGCAATTGAGTCCGATCTCCTGGAAATGGAGGCGCTTAGAAAAAAAAAAGAATTATTTGAGCCGATGGTGAGAAATCGAACACTGGCAGGAGGAGGAAAACCCAAGGAGAAAGGCGCCGACACTTCTAAAGAGGCGGTCAGGGCGCCGTGCATACAGAAGCAGGTGGCTGAGCCCCCGTTCTGGCTCATTACCGGGAAGCACAGCAAAGGCCGCCGGGTGAGGCTGGGGGACAAGCCGGCTGCGGCGCGGAGCTTCCAGCGGGGCTGTCCAGTGGAACGGACAGCACCTTTGCGCTTCCCAGGTGCTGTGCTTGCTGAAGCAATTCCCACTGAAAAAGATGCAGACCGGGACTTCTCTGGCCGTCGCAGGGAGGGGGGTTGAGACTTCACGCCCCCAATGCAGGGGGCGCGGGCTCCAACCCTGGCGGTGAAATTAAATCCCGCATGCCCCGCTGCAAAAAAAAAAAAAAAAAGGATGCAGACCATCTGGGGTGAAATCTCCCAGGAGTCTGATTTCCCTCCGTGGCATACGTTTCAATACTGCTGTGCAACCCTCAGGAGCTTTGAGAAAATCCCCCCGAGGGAGCAGGGACCCTGGCCCCAGAAATGGGCGCCCCCTGCTGGTGACGGGGCAAGGTGGGCTCACTGGCGGGGCGGTCCCCAGCAGAGGGCGAGGGGAAGGCGCGAAACGGACCGAGAGAAAGAGAGCCTTTCGTTTTTCTGCTTCTCGGATTGCGTTACTGACAGACGGAGGAACTTAAGGGGGCTGGGAAGGGCGAGGAGGGGTCCTGAACCAGTTCCTGCAACCCCAAGCTTTAGAACGAGATTCCTGTCTTTTCCTCCGCACCCTCCGACGTGCCCTGCTGCAGCCCTCTCTCCCTATTTATTAGCGGCTGTCTTGGCAGTATTTCCCGGGATCTCGCAGCTGTGCTTGGGTTGATCAGTACGTGCATCGAAAACTATGTGAGCGTGCACAGTGCAGGCTCTGGGTCCTATGTAAGGTTGGGGGGACAGCGTGCAGAGCACCCCAAACGAGGATCCTTTTTAGGGCTGGAGTCGTGTCTTCTTAGACAACTAATCCAGGGCTAAGCCCTTAAAGTGGCTGGGGCGGGTGAAAATTCGATGTGGGCACTGTTAATTGCTGGTAACCTATGGATGGAAGGAGCTGTGCTTCCTATATGACCCCAGTTTATAAATAAATGAACATCCATTAACGTAAAATTAAATTACTGTGAAATTTCCCATACAGTTTTGTTTAGAAGGCAGAAATAAGTGGGTTGGCGGTGTAATTCTGCCGCAGATGCTGGAGCATGTAGTCACACGGTAATAATAGTAATTTGCTTTTTCCTGGTGTCCCCGACCCCCAGATCTCAAGGCAGATATTACCACCTTGCCTTCGAAAAGGCTCATTGAGGTTAAAGGGCTGGCTAGAAGTTACCCAGCAAGGGGTTGAGTGCAGAGGCCTTAAAACGCTTTGTTCCATTAGACCTCAAGTCAGTAAACAGAAAATGGACCAGTATGCAGGAGACCTGAGTTCCAGTGCTTGTTCTGCCACTAGCTCAGCATGTGGGCAAAAAACACTATTTCTCTGGCCTCACTTTCCTCATGTAGAACAGAAGAGCCCATGCAAATCTTATTCCATGGGCCTCAATATTTGATCATAAGCACACGCTTAGCTAATATATGCACCATTTACAGTCAAACCCTCTCTAAGCGTTATTTCCCCCTTTATGGCATGACCAGAATCTGACCTTTGTAAATTAAAATAGTAAATACAAGAGTCATTTCTGTATATTTCATGATTTATTTGCTGGCGGGGGATTTGTTTGGGAGAGGGTGTTTTCCTTCCAAATCCATGGATGAGCCGTGCACATTTCTGGGGCCTCTCTGGGTGGGAGGGGACCCAAGTTCTGTCCACCTTCTCCCCTGAGTGGCCTGTCACCGGGCTGTTGGAGAAAAGCAAAGGAGGTTTGCAGCTCAGAAGGGTCGGCAGATCCCTGTGGATCTGTCTGCAGGTCTGAGGAAGGAGGGGAGGTCTGGCCAGGTTTGCCTCCAGCTTTGTGTTGCCTGGGGCTAGGAATTTAACCTGCCTGCCCCCAAACAACACTTCCTCCCCCCTCTCTTCTCCTCCTGGGGACTAGGAGAAGAAATTAGTAGCTGTTTGTCAGGTAAGACCTAGCTTTGCACCAGTGACTCAGGCTGACCTTGACTCAGGCAATGCCAAATGGGGCTGAAGACGTCGGTTGGCAGAATGAATTGGGGGTGGTGGTGGTGGTGAAATTACAGGCTTTTGTGGCCAGTCTGCCCCAGGGTTTTCTTCAGAGTCACCACCCAGCCTCGGGGCATCTGGGGAGGGAGGGAATGGATCTCTGCAGGGGGAGGCTTGGGGTCTTTGTCACTTGTAATCCCCTGCCAGGCAGACGTTAGGGGAAGGGGTCTCGGGCCTGGAGATGCCCCTGGTTGGGGAACGGGGCTCCCCGCCTGCGACGGCCGTCTGAACCCCGCCTCCGCGTACACCACCGCCCCTTCCCCGCGCCCCCTCCCCCCGGCGTGATTAGGCTGCCCTCGGAGATAGGGTGGGGTGGGGGTGCTTGCAGGAGAAGACAGCTTTTGGTTCTCAAGAGCAAAGCAGAAAAACAAATGACAGCCCCCCGAAACCCTACTGGGCTGCGCTGCAGGAGGTGAACCCGGAGGTGCCCGCCCGCCCCGTACCCCCGTACCGTTCCGGGAGGATGGCAGCACCTCGCGCAGCAGCCCTTCCAGGGTGGCCTGGTACTTTTCCAGCTGCCTGGAGTTCATCCTCATTCCAATTTCTACAGGAGCAGTCAGCTGTGAAATAAGGCAGCGTTAACAAGAAGGGAGAGCAAGCCGTTAATCCCTGGGTGCCTACAGGTGGCGGGCTGGACTGCAAGGACCACCGCCCCCCACTCCTCCCCATCCTGCGGGGGGATGGGAGGGGTCTGCTGGGAATTCTGGCCCCTCCCCTCAATCTCACCTGGGGCCCGAGCCTGAGACCAGCCGGGAGGGAGGAGGATTACCTCGCCTCCCCTGGTGGGGAGTCTGAGGAAGCAAATGCCCTTCCCCTTCCCCTGAATGGTAATAGCTAACACGTGGGAGTCTTATTAGGTGCCAGGTGTCCTCCTAAGGCCTGTTAAGCCTCTCAATAATCCTATGAGGTAGAGACTATTAGAGCTCCCATTTTGCAAATGAGGAAACTGAGGACAAACAGCAGTTGAGTCACTTGCTCAAGGTCATACAAGGTTCCCAGTAGAGGGAGAAGGGCACCCAGGGGGCCTGGCTCCAGGGTCCATGCGGGGACCCCTAGGCTACCCTTGGATGGAGGAGCTGTCTGGAGGCTCTCCACCAAGAGGGGTGGGGGGGGCAGAGCCAGGGGGAGCCAGTTGATCTCCCAGCACCCCCAGAGCTTCCCAGTTCTGTGGTCTTGCTGCACAAGCCAGCGGGCAGACTCTGAGACCCCCTGACCCTGCAGAGCCGTGGTGGAGTCCCAGGCCCACTCCCTCTTCTCCTACCCAGCTCACCGGGGGTGGGAAGTGGGCTCAGGAGGCCTGGAGGACAGCCCTGCATGCTGGCCCGTTGCTGTGGGAACTGTCTTTTCTTACTTTAAAACGAAGAGGCTGGACTGGATGACCCAGAATAGATCTCATGGTTCTGGGGGAAGGAGAGGGGGCAAGAGGTACCCACCCCAGCTTGGAACCCTCAGCAGCCTCCCAGGCCCTGCTGGCCTCTTTGGCCCCCTCAGACCCTCCTGGGCCTCTAGGACCTCAGAGCGGGGCCTCTGCACTCACTCTTCTTTCTTCTGGGATGTTCCTGCTCTAGCTCTTTCATGGGTGGCCCCTTCTTACCCTCCAAGTTTCAAACCAAATGCCACCTCCTCTCCCTGGGGAGAGAATGGGAGAGAGGCCTCCCCTCCCCTCCCCCACCAGCCCCGCCCTCACTCTCTATCATGCCTCCTTATTTGGTGCCTAAAATGATTTCTTGTCTCATCATCGGTGTCTGACTATCCCTCCTAGGATGGAGCTCGTCACCTGAGTGTCTAGTTCATAGCAGGTTCCGTGATGCCCGGGGGACCATCCCCCCACTGGGTTTCTCTGCACTACCTCCCCAATCCCACACCCCATCCCCCCAACCCCGTGTCTTTACTCACCTTAATGACTTCCTGTTTTTCTTCCCAAGGCTCCGCGGGGTCCACCTCCTCTGACCTCTGCTGTACACTCAGGGATTTCTTTTGCCCTTTGTACCTCTCCTTTTCCTAGGGGCCGAGCACAAAATCATGTAAAACTCACCCTCTCTCAACCACTCATGGCCCTTTGGGGTTTCTATTCGGAGTGCTAAAGGGCCTTACCCCCCACACCACACAGGCCAAAAGAACCCCCTTTCCCAGGCACCTCTCTCCCAGGGCGTCTCAGACACCCGGTGACTTCACACCGTCCTTGGATTTGCCCACCACCAAGTCAACCCAAAGAGGAATCCTTCCTTTGTAGTTCAAACATCACACCCAGCTTGTTACTGTTAATTAAGTTAACATGCTAAAAATAATGGCCACCCTTCCTGCATATTAAGTATGAAAATGTGTTTTTCATAGCAAAGAGCCTATAAAAAAAAGACGGCCCAGCCTGTGAGGGCGCCATGGGGTGGCCCAGAAACTGGAGTCCCTGGGAGGTGATTTATAAGAGGCAAGACAAGGAGATGAATTATGGAGAAAGGAGTCTGCAGCTTCTTCATAAAAATCCTGGTGCCTGGCAATTACGAGGAGGAAACCATGGAGCAGATAAGTGCTAAGCACCCTCTCGCTGCCATTTTGCCAGTTCGTGTAGCACCGAGTTAGGCTCTTTCTGTCCAGCCTCTCATCTTGCCCAGCATCCTGCTTGCCAGGCCCCCGGGCACTGAAGTCAGACACAGTCTGTTTCTTTGGTTTCTCTGAGGACATTCCCGGGGTTCAGCTCTGGGCCTGCCCCGGGCAGCGGTGATGCTGGGACAGTCGGTCATCTTCTCCGCAGAGGGAACCAAGTGGTAGGTGGGAGGAGGTAGGTTTAGGGGATCTGCTGCATCTCTTTGCAGCCCACTGTGTTTTCTCCTCCCCTGAAGAGGAGCTGGGTCCAGCCTGGCCCCTGTAAAGCCACATGGTCCACATAAAAAAAATCTAGAAAAAAAAAATTAAGAGAAACGGGGAATTCCCTGGTGGTCCAGTGGTTAGGACTCTGCCCTGTCATTGCCGAGGGCCTGGGTTCAATCCCTGGTCAGGGAACTAAGATCCCACAAGCCGTGCAGCACGGCCAATAAAAAGAAAAGAGATCAAGAGACAAAGGTGGAAAGGCACTCAGAACTCCGTGACATCTAAGGTAAAAGGCCCAGGGAGGTGGGTCCAGCAGCCCAGTTTTCCACGGGCCCTACCACCTAGGTTCCACTAAGCCTGCCCTGTTTTCTTCTGGGTTCTAAAGAGAAGAAGGCTTTGGCTGCCACTCCCTAGAAAGGTACCTTCTTTCCTGCTCGAACGTTTGTGCCCACCTGTCCATCCTTCTCTCTCGGGGACCCCAGAGCAGGTTCCCCTCTTCTTCACCAGCCCACTGTGTTTTCTGCTCCCCTGAAGTCAGTGCAAACGTCAGCATCACTTCTGGACAATTAATCATGTCCTGTCTTGTGACATCTCCCCGCTTGGTTTTCTATCATGAGTGAATTTTTCATGTTGGCTCCCGAGCCAGCTCCTTGAGGATGGGAGGTTCTGAGATTTCCTTGTGTGCCTGACCTCTCACCCAGGGTGCCCCTCTGTGCTGCAAAGATGCTCTGCAAATATTTATTGGCTTATTAATTGAAAACTTCCTCTGAAAGGATGGGCAGGGGTAGGAAAAGATGTCACCTGTGGGAGCCACTGACACCTTTGTGGTACTGCTGAAGGAGTGAAGGTGGCTGGGGGGATGGCTGGAGCCTGGGGTTATCTGGAGTTCCTCAGGCTCACCTCAGTGTCTCTGGCATATCTGATTAAATGTGGGTTTCCTGAAAGGATGCTTGTCATTGAGCAGGCTTGTGGGTCACCTTGGCCACACTGGGGAGGCAGGCAGCCTGGGAATATCTTACCTGCATCCTCTGGACTTCGCCGTAGGTGAAGATGGGAACAAAGGCCTCTGTCTGGGAGGCCAGCATGGAGGCTGCGTGCACTACCAGCAGGACGGCCGTGGCCTTGCGGGACAGCATTCTGGAGCTGGACAATGACAGGGAGCCCCTGTCACCCAGTGTAGGGCTCAGGGACAGACCACTGCATTGGAGGCCGGCGCCCTCAGCTCTGGTCCATGCCCCACCTGGGCCTGTGTGATCTTGGGCAAGCTGCTTACCCTCTCTGGATTTGGGCCTGGTGTGGGGTTGTACCAGAGGAGCTCAGAGCCCCTTCTCTGCCCCAAGCCCCCCGAGAGAGGCCACCCTGACCCCTGCCCACACCAGAAAAGAATCATCCCACTTGTTGGCCCTTCCCTTTGTTACTGGGGAGGTCTTCTGGGGTCAGCTGGGCTAATGAAGCAGGAGCAACCCCATATTGCCGATAAAAAAATCTTAGATTATCAGTAGAAGCAAGTCCCGCGATCCAGAAAGCCCTGCCTGCCCCCTGAGCCAATTAGCATAAGAGGGATGGATCCAGGCCCATCCGGTCCTGCCTGGTGGTACCAGGCCAAGACCCCAGGTCTAGAGAGGGAGGGGTTGAGACCCTCTGCCCAGGTGCAGCAGAGCCGGATGGAAAACTCCAGCTTGGAGCCCCACAGAAGAGCAGGGCAGGGTCCCCGCCCCTCTGGGCCGGCGCTGGCTCTCGAACAAGCGCCTCCCCAGCTCCAGTAAGTCTAGCCGCCTGCGGGCCGCCATCTAGAAACAACCTCCTTCCTGTAACCCTCCCCCCACCCATATCCAGTGCTGGCAAGGTGCCAGCGTAAGAGCGAGCCCGAAACATCCCAGAAGTGGGTGTGTCGGGAATGGCTGGCGGACCAAGACCGCTAGGGAGCATTTAATTCACACTGAGGTGAGCCTGAGGAACTCCAGATAACCCCAGGTGGGCCTGGGGACCCCAGGAGTGCAGAGCTGAGAAAGGGGCGGGGTCAGAGTGGTGCTGGGGCCGGGGCGTGGCCTGCGGGGCGCTGGCCGGGTTGATTCCTTCCACTAGCACAGGGGGGGTCCCATTCCAAGCCGTCTCCCACACACTCCTCACACTGGCCTGGGAGCAGGTGTGATCCGGGGAGGGGAGGAGACCTGCGGAGCTGAAGGGACCCACTTGAAGGCAGTAGGGGCTAGAGGCCGGCCCTTCTGAGGCCTGGTGCACGTGGCCTCTGCCCACAGAAAGGGGAGGCACCGCAGGGGGCAGGACCCCCGAGCGGGAGGGGAGGCCGGCGGCAGCCTCTGCTGCAGCAGTGGTGGGGGCTTACAGGGTTCAGATTAGGAGTTTCTGGGGCTCAACTCGGGGTTCCCACAGCCCTTGGGTGGACTGGATTCCACTGGGAGGAGAGGGTCCTACCCCAGACTGGCCCCCGAGCTTCCCTTTGGGTCTGACTTCGACCCTTCCTTTGGAGAGAATCTTCCAAGGCTGCGGGCTTGCACCTTGTCTCTCCACCAGGACCCATCTCCTCAGTCATCTGAAGGCCCCCCTGCCTTCTCACTCTCTTGCCGCCGGGTCCTACATGGTCTCCCCGTGTTGCTAAACTCCAAGAGCGAGAACAGGAGGGCTCAGACGGCCAACGCCTGCCATTCTAGGCGGGTGGGAAGGACCACCCACCCGCTGAAGACTGCCTCTCAGAAGCCGAGGCCCCACACTCTGTTGAGGGGACAGGGCGCGGTGAGGAGGGGGGCTTCCAGTCGCAGACCCCCTCCCCTTGCTGCAGAGTCTCTGGGCCCCGCTCCCTTGAGCAGGACCCTGCTGTATCACACGGCTAGTGCTTCATTTCCTTTGTGGAGAGGCTACGGATCCCTTTCCATTTTGGTGTTCACATTTAATTCACTCCATCAGAATCAATAAAAACGTTAAATAAGAAGGCGAACATCCAATTGCTGCTCACTTTTGTGATCCAACTGGCAGCCAGCATGTCACCTACGTTTGTTTGCGTTCTGGGCGCTCAGGGTGGGAGCGAGAGCTTTTTCACAGTAGGATGAGCTGCTGACTTTGCCTTTTTCCATCCCTGCGGCTGGGGCTCAAGCGCTTTTGCCAGGGGGTTGGCAGTCTCTTCTTCCTGCTGGTCTTGTCCAGCCACCGTCTCTCCTGAGGGCCCCAGCTCTTTCGTTAGCTTCCCAGAGCCCAGGCTCCACGCCGGGCGGGCCGGCCCTGGGTTCCTGACCTGCAGTTGATGATCAGGTCTCTAGGCAGCTTCTCTTTTGCCGGGATTCGTATCCCCCACTCCGCCTCCAGCCCTGCCCGCGCTCGGTCTGAAGCCCAGGAAGGTACTGAAATGTGACGGAGCCCCGCAGGAACAGTGGGCTCACCCCAGAGAGCTCTGGACTCAGCGGGCTCGCGCACACCCCATCTTTGGGCTCAGGCTGACCACCCCCCACCCCCTTCTCTGGCTACTCACAGTGCACGTACGGTCTGAGTGGGCTGGGCAGCTCTCTCTGCTTGTCTGCTGGTCCAGCTGGTCCCACTGGCCCTTATATACCTCCTGCCCCCCCTTAGAGTCCATTAACCTTTGGCCAGACCTTTGGATGCTCTGGATGAGGAGTCTGAATTCCTGGAGCTCGTAGAAACAGCGGGCAGGGCTTGGGCATGTCGGCCTTTCCTGGAAGGCCTTTTCCTCAGGGGGCAGTCAGGGTGCGGTGCAGGCCAGCCCCCACCCGGATGGTACCCTCCTGTCCACTGAGAACTCACCTGATGCTCAGAGGGTCATTTTAATGAAAGCGCTTTCTTTTTTTTCATTACTTAAATATATAATGTTGCTGAGCGTCTCCAGGCGACTCCAGTGATCAGATTCTCTGTCGGCCTGTCAGAGCACTGTACTACGGAGATAACTTGTCTTCAGCTTTTCCCCTGAAGCCCCTCTTGAAAGAAAAGATGCCAGAGTGTGTGGCAGCATTTCAGCAGATTTGTGAAAAGAAAATGACAGTCCAGACCCAGGGCCGTGGAGGCCCAGAGTGTCCGTGGAGGGGCAGGCAGGGCATGATGCGTACAAAAGGTTTGTGGCCTAAATGGGGGGGTGGGGGCACCTATCCAGGAAACCTTTTTGTGGTGATTGTGTTGTCAAAGTATGTTAGAAAGTGTTAGTCTCTCAGTCCTGTCTGACTCTTTGCAACCGCATGGACTGTAGCCCACCAGGCTCCTCTGTCCATGGACTTCTCCAGGCAAGAATACTGGAGTGGGTAGCCATTCCGTTCTCCAGGAAGTCCTCCTGGCCCAGAGATTGAACCAGGGTCCCCTGCATTGCAGGCATATTCTTTCCAGTCTGAGCCACAGGGGAGCCCACATGTTATCAAGTAGCAGCATTAAAGACTCAAAGAGGGAAGAGGGGAACGCATTCTGGAGTCGGACAAGGCTGCCCACGCTGGCTCCTGAATATGGTAGCACCTCTGGCAGCCCTCAGGGAATGCTTGATGCCTGTGTTCTAATCAAACCTCAACAACACCATGAGGCTGGTCCTCTTGTTTACCCCATGTTGTTGTTGTTTAGTTGCTCGGTTGTGTCCAATTCTTTCGTGACCCTCCGGGCTGAAGCCCACCAGGCTCCTCTGTCCTTGGGATTTCCCAGGCAAGAATACTGGACTGGGTTGCCATTTCTTTCTCGAGGGGATCTTTCTGACCCAGGGATCGAACCGGCATCTCCTGCATTTACAGGAGGATTCTTTAACCACTGAGCCACCAGGGAAGCCCTTATCTCATGTTACAGATAAGGACACTGAGGACAATTAAATATCTCTTCTGCAATTCTAGGGCAGGATTTCGTCATACAAAGGTCAAGGCTGGACGTGGCCAGGTGTGGCAGAAGGTGGGAGTGGGGGTTTCTGGGATGCGGGGTGCACAGGTGCAGAGGATGGCAGGATGGGGGTGTCTCAGAAGGTCCACTGTGTGGTTGGAAGGTCAGGCTGGGACCTGAGGATGGGGGCCTTAGAAACCAATGGAAGCATTTAGATTTGATGGGGGAGGAGGTTGGGGGCCCCCTGTTGTCTTGGAGGACATATGACAAACGTGTGGTGAAGGAGGGGCACTCGGTGTTGGGGTGTAAGCACTGGAGCAGGGAGAGGCGGGGCTGGAAGGCCGGTGGGGAGGTGGCTGGGCAGACTGGGGTGAAGTCCCGAGAGTCTGGGGGCACAGGCTATTCCCTGGGTGAACCTCGTTGGTCATTAGTGACTTCCAGAGAGGCTGCCCCAAACATCTGGAAGGGGACTGCTTCTCCACCAGGAACCCCTATCCTGTCATTCTTCAGTCAGCTCTGCCTTTTGCCCTCTGGAAAAAACAGATGTTTGCCGTGCTTCGAACCCAACCCAGATATCCTCTAAACTCCCCCTGTTCAGCAGGGCTTCCCACCGGCTGGGGCTCTGTGTTCTATTCCCGGTGCGAGGTTAGACATCCTCTAGCATGCTGTGTTGGTGACACTCTTGTGCACTGGGTCTCTGGAGTCTGAGATTTATCTCAGAGGAATTAGAGCCCAGAATGCCAGGGCTTGGAACTGAACTGCCATTTCTTAACCTTGGCCTGATCAGAGTCTCACTGCCCCTGTTTCAAGAGGGACTTAAAAAAATTTATTTATTTTTAATTGAAGGATAATTGCTTTACAATATTGTGTTGGTTTCTGCCATACATCAAAATGAATCAGCTATAGGTATACATATGTCCCCTCCCTCTTGAACCTCTGTCCCACTTCCCACCCCATCCCACCTCTCTAGGTTGTCGCAGAGTCCTGGTTTGAGTTCCTGGAGTCACACAGAAAATTGCCACTGGCTATCTATTTTACATATGGTAATGAACTATAAAGAAAGCTGAGCGCCAAAGAATTGATGCTTTTGAACTGTGGTGTTGGAGAAGACTCTTGAGAGTCCTTTGGACTGCAAGGAAATGCAACCAATTCTTAATATTCTTTGGAAGGACTGATGCTGAAGCTGCAGCTCCAATACTTTGGCCACCTGATGCAAAGAACTGACTCATTGGAAAAGACCCTGATGTTGGGAAAGATTGAAGGCGGGAGAAGAAGGGGATGACAGAGGATGAGATGGCTGGATGGCATCACTGACTCGATGAACGTGAGTTTGAGTAAGCTCTGAGAGTAGGTGATGGACAGGGAGGCCTGGCGTGCTGCAGTCCATGGGGTCGCAAAGAGTTGGACACGACTGAGCGACTGAACTGAACGTATATGTTTCCATGCTCCTCCCTCCCCCTGACCCGCCCTCGCCTACCCACCCCCCACTGCCGTGTCCCCAGGGCTGTTCTCTCTGTCTGCGTCTCCACTGCTGTCCTTCAAATAGGATCATCAGGACCACCTTTCTAGAGTCCATATATATGTGTTAATATACGATATTTGTTTTTCTCTTTCTGGCTTACTTCATGCTGTATAATAGGCTCTAGGTTCATCCACCCAAGAGGTACTTTGAAGACAATGTCAGAGACCATGGTGGGTGCAAAGTGACCTGAGGGCCGTGAAGGAACCCTTCCCGGGCTCCTGTGTGAGACATGTCAGCATCTGCATCTCCAGTGCCTCGAGCGGGGACCAGCCAGTATGGGTCAAATCCGGCGTGCCCTCTAACTTTATACAGCCTGTGAGCTAAGAGTAGTTTTTACATTTTTAATAATTTAAAAAATCAAAAGAAGAATAATACTTAGTGGCAGGTGAATTGATAGGAAATTCACTTTTCCGTGTCTATAAATAAAGTTTTAGTGGAACACATCCATACTCCTTCTCTGCTCATAGTCTATGGCTGCTTTGGAGCTGCTTTGCCGCAGGGTTGAATAGGTGTGACAGAGACATTATCACCCACCAGGCCACAAATAGTTATTATCTGGACCTTATAGGAAAAGTTTGCTGACCCCTGACCTTAACAGTGTCTGGAGTGTTAAAGATGTTTGATACGTAATAAATATCAGCCAGACATCACCTGTGTTAATTTTTAGATGGTCTCACAACAACTCTATGAAGCTGGTATGGCTATTATCCCATTTTATAGGTGGGAAAACCGAGGTTAAACAGCTGGCCCAACATTATGCAACTATTGAAACAGCAGGACCAGGATTCAAACTCAGGAGTCTGGCTTCAGAATCCACTGCGCTATTTCACCTCTCAGCGGTTGGTGAGCACGTGAATGTTTACAGCTGGGGCAGGCCATAACAGAGGCCAGGTAGAAATTCTCCAAACATGTGGCTCTCCCTAACCCATCTCTCTGGCAAGTCATCTGACCATGATGCAGTCCCAGCTGACTGACGGGGACACACAAATGTGGTTTTCTTGTGGTCTGAGGTTTGGGGAGGCCAGATCTGGACCCCAGAAGGACTGCAGCTAGGGTGGTCGGGGGAGCCAAGCCTGTCTGCCAAGCACGGGGGGCAATGTGAAGCTGTTTCCCCCCACCCCTTCACACTCTGCTGGGCCAGTCTGGGCTCCGGTCCAGAGACACCTTCAAGACACTCTGTCTGAGAAATGATTAGGAGTCTGGGAACCGGAGACAGGCCTGCAGTGAGAGATGGGGAGAAGGGAAGTGCTGGAAACAGTAAATAACCTGGGATCAATTTTCTGGGCGTAAATAGCATTATCCTGACTCGCTCCTGTGATTCAATGCTTCTGATCCAAGCGATTTGCAGGGTTACGCTGTGATATCTGCAGTTTGGTGTGGAAGGAAGACAAGTGGGGCTTCATAAAGGGCTGCTCCTTGTGATGCAGAGGTGGGGGAGACTAGTGGGACGGGGGGTAGGAGGGGGCTCACGGTCTGCGAGGGGGCCACAAACAAGGTTCGTGCCTGCGTCCCCAAGGACGAAGGGGCCTCTTGTCCAGGCTGCAGATCCTGAGGGTCAGCCCTTTAGGAACCGACTCAGCGGGAACACCTGGGCTCCCCTCGCTGAGGGGCCTTGACCTCAGGGTGATTTGCTCCTGTCACGGCCATGTTTTGAGGATGGAGAGGTGGCTGGCTAACAAGCCTGATGACGACTCCTGTGTCTTTATCTTGTGTACCATCTCTCCCTCCAAAGGTGCAATTAGTGGCTGTTTCTCCTGCTAGAAACTGGCCAAAAATAAAACGAAGGCATAATCTGATGTTCTTCATTCTCCAAATGGGAATTGCCCCGGATGTGCAGCGGGCCAGGCTGAGGGGAGGCGTGAAAACCTAACCTGAGTCAGAGGAAGGAAGTTCCCAAAACCCAGAGGAAATGACTCAAACTGCATGTGGGCACTCGACTGCCTCATTCCCCCATGTTGGGCAGAGGTGTTAGCAGCGTAGCGTTCCCTCCTCATGACCTTGAAAATATTGTTTGCCGGCTACTTGCCATAACATCTTCATTAATGGCCTGGAACAGGGAGGCAACAGCATGTTAATTAAATCTGCAGCTGAGACTAAATTGGGAGATGGAGCAAACATCAGTCTCACAGAGACCTAATGCAAGGAGACGTTGGGAGGTTAGAACTATGAGCTGGAAACGGGCAGGTGAGCTGCTGGACGTGTGTCATCGAGGCCCCGAGGACACAGCACAGGAGATGTGGGTGGCAGGGAGGGGCTGGCAGAGAAGGAAATCTGCACCTGGGGGCCCATCAGGGGAGGGGTGGCAGCTCAAACAATGCCCTCTAAGACGCAGAGATTGCCGTCTAGAGGATGACGGAATTCCGGTGAGCAGAAACAGTCCGGGATTGATGAGAGTGCCGAAGCTTATGGCATCAAAATGTAAAATGAAAGGTTTCCTAAGGTCAGATTCCCAGGACAGTGGTAAGAATTAAATGTGCCCTGCTCACCTTAAGCCAAGGCCAAGGAGAGGCAAAGAACCTGGCTTCTCAAGTGTGGGAGCTGTGATTGAGGGGAAGGATAGCTATTGCTACCCCTTCGGTTCTAAGCCCTTGATGTCCCCCCACGGAGCTGGAGTTGTGTGACTGGGCTCATGGGCAAAAATCCTAGCTGATGGGCATGGCATTTAAAACTAGGGCAGGCAAAGCACTGAGAGATGTATTTTAGGCAATGACTGTGCCCTGGCCCAGGAGACACAGGCTTTAGTGACCTGTGGGGGTATTTTTATGCTTTTCCTTCTGTGGCTCAGGGTCCTTTTTCAGAACACCCAAATGATTCATTGAGAAATGATACACAGCAGATATTGCCATAGACCAAGAACCCCTGGGAGAGAGACAGTGCCCATGGAGAAGGAAACACGAACATGCAGAGGGCAGACCCTGAATTAACTTCTGATTTGTTGAGTTTCTTGTTTGTGTGTTACATCTGCTGCTTGAATGAACATTCCCGTATCTCTGGTCTCCCGTGGAGTCCACAGGATGCCCACAACTTGGACCCGAAACAATCCGATAAGATGCTATTCTATTCAGTTCAGCCTCATGGACTATCGACAGTGTGATAGAACCTGGGGACTCGGCTGAGTTTTACAACAGCATTCCTGCCGACTTCCCGGTCAATACATCCCCAGGTGGTTAATATACTCCTAGAAATGTTGCAGTCACCAACCTGCTTCTGGGTTCCCTTTCTATTTATGGGGGTTTATCTCAAAAGCTGCTGCTGTAAAACTCTAAGAAGACGAGGTCACATAACTTTCCTTCCAGGGACGGTGCAGGTTTAGCTAAGAGCTGGGTCTGTGACCTGGGCGGCCATGGAGTTTGTGCCTTCTGTAAACTGAGCTTGGTGACACCGGGTCATGTTTTTACTGAATTTTAACTGTATGTATTTATATTTTCATGGGGATGATGAATGTGTGTGAAGAGAAAGCAGATGACTTTGCAAGTGACAAATTCATTTTAAGGAAAGATTGGCCTCTTGTAAGCTGAAGCATGTCCTTTCTCTTCAACCCCTTCGAGGCAGGCAGCTCCCAGCTCCCTGATCCCAGGGCATGAAGCGCTAGAACAAGGAGGCAAGGACAGCTGACATATTTTCATAAATGATTAGGGAAGCCGGTGGTTGAGGAAAGATCGTGCTCTCATGTTTAAGAAGAAGTCTTGGTATAGGTTTTATGCTGTATGGAAGGGAGCCAAAGTCATTTCAAATGTCAGCCTAATCCAGGGTAGATTCAGGTAAAAGGCGCTAGCTGTCCAAACTTCTTCTCTTCCTTTGCATCAGTGACCCTCAGTCGTTGACTCCCCCACATCTGCTGGGCTGATGCTTTTTGGATTTGGGGGGCTGCCAATGGCTGCTAACGGGAGGGGCAGGCCACACGCAGCCTCTGCCATTGAGTTGTGGCGGTCAGGCAGGCTCCTTCTTACCAGCCCGCTCTGCAATGGCAGGGAAAGGAGGGGGTGGAATTCTGTTTCCTCTGTGGTCCAGTGCTCAGGCTGGGTGGCTGGGGGCGGGGTCTGGGCAAGTGTGTAGGAGGGTGAATTCACTGAGGAACTCAGGGGGCATTGTTCACTGCTAGGGGCCTCTTTATTCACAGCTCTGGCCTCTTCGTGGATGTCTGGCTGAGCAGAGACCTGGTTTCCCCCAACAATGAGCATGGTCTCGGGTCCTGAACCCTTGTAGTCTGTGGTGCAGCACATCAACGTGAAGGATGTGCCAGTGGGCAGGTCCTAGAATCCCGGTCGGGATAACAGGACGAGACCGAGGCATGCTTGTGTTCAAACCACAGAGTTCAGGACATTGGCAAGAAAATGAATTTGGAGACAGCAGTTTAGACATTGGCAAGCCCTAACTTCTCCTGTTGTCATTGTTTAGTTGCTCAGCCATGC
The DNA here is from genome assembly GCF_019320065.1 of Cervus canadensis. Lineage (NCBI taxonomy): Eukaryota > Metazoa > Chordata > Mammalia > Artiodactyla > Cervidae > Cervus > Cervus canadensis. The sequence goes on from NC_057413.1 coordinate 39,491,027, forward strand.
TGACTCTTGCAACCCCATGGACAGTAGCCCCCCAGGCTCCTCCGTCCATGGGATTTCCCAGACAAGAATACCAGAGTGGGTTGCCATTTCCTTCTCCCAGGGGATCTTCCTGACCCAGGGATCAAACCCATGTCTCCTGCATTGGCACATGGATTCTTTACCACTGAACCACCAGGGAAGCCCTTAGCGACTCTTTGTTGTTGCTGTTTAGTTGCTGAGTTGTGTCTGACTCCTCTGTCCATGGGGTTTCTTGGGAAGCCCTAGCTACACGTACCCAGCCCTAAAACAAGGACGAACCGCCCAGAGCAGCCTGAAGACAGGGCTGTTAGAGCTCACCCTCATCCCCCCTGGCAGCATTCATCTCTCTTTTCCTTTTCCACTCCCTGGGATATTATTTTTCTTGAAAGAGCAAGAAAGTTATTGGGAAACTGCCGCCCAAAACACTGCAGAACTTTGAGGGAATACCCCCAGGTCTCAGACAAGACCCAATCACAGAGATAATCCATTTAATCATTATTTACCCAGGGCCTGTCTCATGAATGTTTGACTGTCAGAACTGAATTCCACCCCAAAGGAAAGCCATCTTCAGAGAAGCTTTGCAGTTGTCCTTTGTAAAAAGGAGAGAAAAAAGAGGGAATTTATTTAAAATAGACACGAGTTAGCTCCCAAGGGACAGGAGGCGTAAATTGCGAGCACAGCTCCTATCAGACGCGAATCCTCCTGGTTTAGGGTTTGACTAAGGAGGAGGGAAAATGAAAGGGACCAAGTCTCCCCACTCACTTCCAAGTCACATCAAGGCAGTCAGCTTGTGACAGGAAGACTACCTGCAGGAGGCCTTTATTTGATGTGAAAAGGGTTAACGTCATCTTAGCAAATTCGAAATTCTCTGGGTCTCTTTGGAGTGAAGAGCAAACTCAGAGCTTTTACATGAAGGGATGTACATGGACCCTTTTAAGTTACTGAAAACAAAAAGGGGAAATGGCCAGACTCGCTTTGTGTTTTAACACACAGGCTCGCGAGAATTCTGGTCTTTCTTATTCTCAGTGTAGGGATGGACTTGCTGGGAGGGGATGGGGGGCAAGACTGTGGACTGATGATGTAATTACAGTCCATCCCCACAGAAGCACATGCTCTGGCTGAGAAGGAGCACACATAGCCAGGAATCAAAGCTGAACACCATGAGAGGGGAGTAGGCTAGAGGACTCCAGGGGAGGGGACCTCCTTCAGGCCAGTCGTCTGGGATGGGAGCGGGGTGAGCAGACTCTGGCTACTTGGGGGACAGGCAAGTGAGGCTCAGAAACCTCCATTCCCGTGCCACCGTCTTCTCCCTTTCCGACTCTTTTCCCTCATCGCCACAGCCGTCTGTCCTCCACACCTCCCCACACGCCACCTCCACCCTCCCCAGAGACTGAGGACACATTTCAGGCCAGCCGTGTTATTGGATTTTAAATGATGCTATGGCTTTTTAATTCTTGTTTTAATTGCCTTTCCATGCAGGGCACTGAAAATGGTTGATTACCAGGCCTCTGGGCCCCGGCGGTGACATTCCTTATCCGATGTCCCCTCAAGCAGCGGTGAAAAGGACAAACTCCCAGGGCCTCAAGAATGGGGTTTTCTTAGGCCCAGCACCACCGGCTGCCCGTGCTCCAACCTGGATGGTGCGGGGGAGGGGGGCGGAAATGCCAGGATGGGTGCTGTCCGTGGTACTGAAGGCCCAGGCGGCTTCAGTTAACCAGGCTCCCTGGCCACCCTGGCTTTGGAAGGGCTCTCCTACAAGCAGCTTTGGAACTTAGAGGGCTGAATAGTTTAAACGAATGGACTTGGACATATTTTCCTTTTCCCCTAAGGGCAGAAAAACATTGCCTGCTGCGTCTCTGGAATGATTACGCCTCATTCAATGGTACTCAGCGGCAAAGCGAGGTTGAATGGCCCTGACCGGAGCTGGGAGAACAAGAGATTTGGAACATCAACCTTCCTGTTGTGGGTGGGGTCCAAGGGAGAGGGGTCCTGAAAAGAAGAGCCGGCCTGGCAGCCATGCCTGGCTCCTTCCCCCAGCCTCTGGCCTGGTCAGGCCCGAGCTGGAGGTCCAGTTTGTCCCTTCATCATTTTCCCTCAATGCTCATCACAACAGGCTCTGCACCATGCCACAGAGAATGCTCCCACTTGGTCCTAAATGACTCTCAGCTGCTTAGTGAGGCCAGGCTCCCACAGAACCACATGGGCAGATGCTGTGTGGGGATGAGAAGGCTCATTAGAGGTTTAAACATTCTGGGTGTGGTGGTAACTGCATGGGGTGGGTAGCAGGCCCTTCCCTCCATCTCATAAGCTGCTGCCCAGAGGTCCTGCATGACAGCTCTGGGCCTGGGCCCAGCTCAGGCTCTATGGAGGGGCGCCCTGAAGGTACCCAGGGGGCAGTACCGCTCCACCTCTCTGGCTGCTGCTCTGCATTTCTGCGCCTTCCCCAGGGGTTCTCTGCTCCCTCCCCTACACCCCAGCTCACAGCCTAGCAGTGAGTAGCTCCATCAGATGGGTCTCTAGATGCCACACATCTCTTTCTCCACTTTTCTTTCCCCTGAGAACTTAACCCACTTGAAATCCTCCTGTGTCCAGTAGATCCAGGGTCATAGTCAATGACTAGAGGACTATGGGGTCAGTGTCTTGGAAACAGGAATGCAGTCCACTTCCTTGAGGGCCGAACTCTCCCTAGGACAGAGAAGGGCAGGAGGGCGACTTTCCATCCATGGGGTCTTGAAAGCAGTGCTTCGTAGAAACCCAAGGAGGCCACAATCTCTTGCTGAGTCCACCTCGGCGCCACCTGTATTTTTTCCAACACCAGCAAACGATGCTGTGTCTAAGGATACAGATGGACAACTGGATAAAGATACACAGGTGAGGTCTGGGAGCGTCTGCCCCCATGGAGCGGGGTACCACTCTTGGTGTCTATTGCATTCGCCAACCCAGAAGCTCTCAAAACCCTGTCCTTTTGATTTTTTTATGAAGGCTTCATTACACAGGTATGATTGATCAAACCATTGGCCCTGGCGACTGAACTCCATCTCCAGCCCCTCTTGCATCCCTGGAGTGGGGGCAGGGAGGGGCAGAAAGTGCCAACCCTCAAATCATGTGGTTGGTTCCCCTGGCAACCAGCCCCCATGCTTAAGGGTTTCCAAAAGTCACTTCATTAACATAAACTCAGGTTGGTTGAAAGCGACTTGTTATGAATAACAAGACTCTTCACCTTTCTGGCTCAGGCAGCGGGCTGTTCAGGAACAGAGGACAAAAGACCAAATATTATAACAAACAATGCTCCCCTTGCTCTGATCATTTACGGACTTTCAAGGGTTTTAGGAGTTGAGGGTGGGGGGGCAAAGATGTATTTCTTATTATAAATCCATATCACACCGCCATTAGGGAACACTCTTCTAAATGATGAAGGGTGTAGGGGACTTAAATAGGATGTGGTGGTGGGGAGGGGCTGACAGCCTGTCCTGTGAGCTGTAGGGGTGGACGCACTCAGGAGGCTGCAGAGTGGGGGCGCTGACGTCAAGCCCCCCCCCCAGGCCCTGCGTCTGTCCCCCACCGTCTCCACACTGTCCCTGTAGGCGCGGGTGTGACAGGCTCCACCCCACAGTCCCACTTTCATCTCCGGCATTTCAATTCGCTGATTTCACATTTCCCCGGAACGCAGGGCTGAGTTTCTTCCCCCACTTGATTTCCTAGGGTTTGTCTCTTTCATTGTTTTTCTTCTTAAAAGAATAAAACTGAAGACAAGCACCTGTCTCTTATGCTCTCCAGCTCTGAGATTCTGCAGCTGTTGGTGGTGAAGAGATGGGGGGAGGCGAGGGGAGGCGGGGGGAGGAAGAGGGAGGTGCGTCTGGGGAGAAGGGACTGGTTGGACTGGATGCCCATGCCCACCGGGGATGGGCCTGGCTCTGGAAGAAGATGCTGGGTCTGGAGGAGACTTCGGCAGGCACCCAAGGGTGCTCCCTTCCAGAGGGGAAGCCCTAAACAGCCCTGGCAACACTCCTGACTCGGAAAAAACATGCTGCCCCCGAGGCTGGATGAGGGTCACACCACAGTGGACTGGATCACAGCCCGGGCACCTGCTGGACATGGGATGAGCTCCTTCACCCCTCCAGCAGGGGAACTGGGAGATGCAGGGCAGCTGGGGTCATGAGTCACCACTCCTCGGAGAGGGGCAGCCCTGAAAGGGAATACAGAGAGAAGGAGGAGCTTGACTGTGTTCTAGAAACCGTCAGGTCAGCATGGTGTGGAGTGAACCCCAGGGGGCGGTGGTGAGGAGTGGATAAGCTGGGGATGAAGAAGAAGCAGAAGCTGGATCATGTAGTGCCTGAAGGCCACCTGTGGGTCTCTGTAACACTTTGTCTGCCCAGCATTCATCCTCTCCTTTTTTTTGGGGGGGGGGGGCGGTGGCAGAGCAACAAAAGGCCAAGAGCTAGATTCTTTCTCTCTTGACTAGGTTATGGCACTTGGGCGGGTTTGGCTGACACCTCCCTCCTGCTTTAGACTTTGAGTCTCAAGTAGCCAAAGCTGGGAGGAAAGTCAGGCTCGCTCTGGGGAGTGATGGGGGGTGTGGTGCCCAGCAGACTTGGGCATGTTCTGACCTGGCTGTGCTACCAAAAGAGGCTTTGTGCCCATTTTCCAAACCTAGAATCTCCTGTCATCAATTCTGAGGGCCCAGGTGTCTTCCAGCAGAGCCTTTTTTTTCTTATGCTTTTGCCAGAAACAGGTGATGTTATATATGAATGGACACATCCTGATTGAGCCTGGACAGGAGTCTGAATTTAAATGGGGTCCACCGAGAGGTTTTAGGCAGGGGGCTGGGGGACGGGATCTGAGTTTGGTTTCTAAAAGCCCATTAAGAGAGTAGATGGTAAAGAGGAAAGAAAAGAAGTCCGGACATGAGTTCGGGGGCTCCAGGCCAGGTGAGAGGCGATGACGTTGATGGAAACCAAGGGTTCAGGATACATACTTTGCAAAAGGACTTGGTAATAAATTGGATGTATGGACAAAAGAAACAAGGAGGGCGTTCAGCTTTCTGACTTGGGTGCTGTGCTGTGTGGACAGTGGAGGTATTTACAGAGCTGGGTAAGACTGAGGAAGGAAGAGATGAGTCTCTGGGGAGGTGGAATTAATGGTTCCACGTTGAACGTTTGGTGGCTCAGTAGGTAAAGAATCCGCCTGCAAGGCACAAGACTGCCTGCAGGAGACCCGGGTTCGATCCCTGGGTCTGGAAGATCCCCTGGAGAAGGAAATGGCAGCCCACTCCAGTATTCCTCCCTAGAGAATTATGGGCAGAGGGACCTGGCAGGCTATAGTCCATAGGGTCACAAAGGGTCAGACACAACTGAGGGACTAACACCCAAACACACTGAACATTTTAAGCGTAAGCTGCTGTGTAAGTTGTGGTCCATGTTAAAAAAAAAAAGAGAGAACCTTTGCCAGGTAGTTTCAATAGTGGAAACAGAATATGCAGAACTGGTTACAGAGGTGCTGGTAGAGCTAAAACAGGAGATGGGGAAACAGCCCAGAGACTGCTGATCACAGGAATCTGCCCCAGCCTAGGAGGAGGTACAGGGGAAAGAGGTGATGGTCCCAGCCCAGGATCTGGGGGGATCAGGTAGGAGCTGGGAATGTGGGGAAGGGGCTGCCCAAGGCTGGAACTGGAACTGTGGAGGGGACAGACTGGGGAAGCTGAGGCCACAGCAGAGACGCGGCCACATAAGCAGGCACAGGCAGAGACCACAGTCAGGGAGAGGGTGCTCCTCATCTCCCCACTACCAGTCTCCAGCCAGAGGCTTTCATTGGCCAAACCTGACAGGAAGCCAGCAGACGAGGAGCCTGGGAAACGTAGTTTTCTGGGAGTAGCTGCTGGGCTAGAGCTGAGCAGGAGAGGGCGGGCGGGGATCAGCGCAGGTGCCCACTAGAAATCACAGAGCAGTTTAACTAGTCTGCCTCCAGAAACGTTTATGTTAATAACATGCCCTTTTCAAAGGGCTAAATCTCTAGGGAGAGGACTCAGGCATCAGGGACAGGTGAGTTGGGGGCCATGGCGTCACGGGGGTCTCTACTAGTTTCCCTGCTGAGACTGGATGTGATTTTCTGTTCCATTTTGGGCAGGTCCACCTTGGAAGTCATAGCCGGCCTTGTCATAGTCTAGGAAAGACACCCCACACCCCCGCACCCTCCAGCTCCCTCTCCAACGTCCTTCTGCCTTTCTGTGCAGGGAAGTGGAAAGAGCAGACTTGTCAGGAGCCTGCCCCCAGGATAAAGAGAAGGAGGAGAAATGTGATTAGGAGAAGCACGAAGTGGTGATGACAGCAGCTGCTTAATATGGAAAAAGGGGATCCTAATTATTGCTTGGACAAGCAGGGAAGTAAAAAGTCAATCAGAGCTGATGTGGAAGGCAGACACGTGTCAGGGCAGGCTGCCCGCCCTGCTAAGAACCTGGGATCCCTTCACTGATGGAGGAGCTTCTGACTGAGAGGCAAGGAGATAGGGACCCAAGGGAACTTGGCCAGCCACTCACTGGGCCCAGAGTGGGAGCCGATTTCAATGAGGAATGGGGAGTGCGGAACCAGGAGAGCCGCCTTCTTATTTCATCTCTTTATTTCAGGGGGAGCAGGGGCTTTGGAGAGTCTTGCAGGAACCAGACTCTCGCTCTTATGGGGAACCTGCAGGGACTGGGCTTCCTTCTATGCCCACGTGATGCTCTGAGTGCCTTCCCCTGAGCTCAGGAAGCCCAGCCTTCCCCAGAACCCTCTCCAAAGTGTCCTGCAACCCATGGAGGCAGGTCCCCCAGCAAACAACTGAATGGTGCCTGCTCCTGGGCTCTACCCGCCACCTCCCCAGTGTGGGCATTTTCAGGCCAGTTCCCTTCTCCTCAAACCCCACCCTTCCAAGCTCTGACAGGATCCTAATTTCCATAATTTGCAAAGCCTGGCTAAGACTAAGCTGCAGAGTTTAAGCAAGATTTCCTTGGGGGCTTAGCCAGCAGTAAAGTAAAACAGGTGAGCAGGTGCCCTGATTCCGGGATCTGAAGGCCCTGTGCCTCTGTGGACGCCTCCCCAAGACCTCCCGCTCTGGGTGGCTCTCACCTTAGCTGGACTTGATGCCCTGGGGCCTGCTCATATCCTTAACGAGAGTGCCTTTGGCCACAGCACTATGATCCAGGGCCCGGGCCCTGACCCCGGCTGGCCTGGTGGGGAGAGAGGGGGCGGGGGAAGGGACACAGGGTAGGGGGTAGAGTGAGGGAGACTGGGGAGACTGGGGAGGGGGGAGAGGAGAGAGGAGGGATAGGGGAAGGAGAGAGAGGGTGGGGGAGAAACACCATACTGTTTCCAGAATCGTGCGCTTCTCATCAGCTCCATCCTTCCGTCAAGAAGAGCAGTGTGGCTGCACTTTTACACCAAAACCTGCTAAATTATTTTCCCACAGAGCAAAAGAGCTCTCTTTCCACAACATGGATCAGAGCATTGCTGACAGCTTTGACATAGAAGTCTGTTCCCAATTCTGGCCATTGAGATTGCAGAAATACTGGGGCTCAGCTTGGATAAAATGCCTTTTCATGTGAACCGTGGGGATCCTAAGGTCAGCCTTGCTGGGGCTGTGTGAGTGTTAATTAGACGGCGGAGGTAAGGAATCTGGTGTATGTGGAAGGTGTTCAATAAAGGCTGTGGCATTTTCCTATTTTGGCTTGATTACTTCAACTGTAACATAAGGAGTTGGGGGAAAAGAAGGCCGAAGAGCAGGGTTTTGGACGCCCCTCTCACCTCTCTGACACCAAAGACAGGAGGGAGGAAGGCTTTTCCGGGTGACTGTGGGCGGGACCGGGCCGAGTGGGGCTGTGGGGCCAGGTCTCTTGTCAGTGGGGCGGCCCCTGCAGGCCGGCTCTGCGGGCCACAGAAAGGGATGGACGGCTGGGTTTCCGTCCAGGCGCTCTCCCTGCCTGTGTCGCTGTGTGCCCCTTGGGCAAGACACAACCTCTCTGTGTCTTCCTTTCATCCATCAACAGCTAGACCTGTTAACCCCATCGAACCCTGCTTTACTCCTGCGTTGGTCTGAGGTTTAATGAGACGTGGATGTGAAAATGTTTTTGCAGTTTAAGAGTCATCTCTGCCAAGGGCAGGCCTGCGTGTCTGACTTTGAGTTGCAAACGCCTGGGTGTGTGGCACATCCAGGCCTCGTGGGGATCTTGAGCCTCCAAACACGTGGAGGGCTTGGAGAAGCTTCAGGCAGTCGTGCCGACAGAGGTGTGACACTGTCCTCTGCCCTGCACCCCGCTGACCTCGCCGCCTCCTCTCTCTAAGCCCTGAGGGTCTGGCCCTGCCCTGGGCACACAGTGGTGCTTAATTACAGCTTGTGAAATAAACAGATTTGTGGGTGAGAAGCCTGGTTTAAAAAGCAAGAAAATGGCCAAAGGGGTGGAGAGAATCAGTAAGGGTGGGATGGAGAAGAAACATCTCAGGGTGGAAAGAGGCTGCTCCTCGTTCAGCTGCAAGTAGTTACCGAGAGCTTGCGGTTGGGGGTGGGGGGGTGTTGGGAGAGACAAGGCACGGCCCCTGTCCTTCAGGAGCTTGCAGTGAGTGATCCACAGTAAAGAGTGGGCCAATCTGGAGGACGAGAGGACAAAGGCTGCTGGGCTTTTAATGGTAGGTGGGCTCTTGGAGGGCTCCCTGGAGGAGGTGGCCTTTAGATGCAGAGTGGAGAGTAGGGTACTTTGGAATAGCTTCTCACAGGGCCTGAAGGAGTTGGGGGAGAGGTTAAGTGGGTGAGGCCCCCCTGCAGGAGAGTGGCTGGGCATGCAACCCTATTCTGGACAGCAAGGGGGAAACAGACTCTGTCTCCCGACCCCATGTCTGGACCTGGATCCTCTCCTGGTGGGCCTGCTCCTGCTAAGAGGAGGGCTGCCCTCTGCTTGTCACTGTCTTCCTGAGCTGTGTTCCAGCACAAAAGTGCAGTTCAGGGCAATTGAACACGTATTTAAGGAGCATCCACCGTGGAGCCCTCAGTGGTGGTCCTGACCCGCTTCTCCCCTTTGGGTTTCGGGAGAGAGGAGGATTTTGACCTGGTTTCTGGCCTCGGGTTGTTGGAGGAGGGGAGACCAAGGCCCAGTTACAGTCCAGTGACAGGAAGACACGAAGGCCGTGGCTGCCTGACTTTTCAAGGATAAGGATCCATGTCTAACATAGAACACTTCCGACAGTTTAGAACACGGACTGGGATATGAAAGAATTACTGTTAAGTGCAGCATTATGATTTTGTTTACAAGTGAAGGGTCCTCATCTTCTAGAGATACGCATTGAAATGCTGACAGATGAAATGATACTATAGCTGGGATTCTCTTCACAATAAGAGGGGAGGGCGCATGGCTGGGGCGTGGATGCAAAGACTGAGTTAATCTGGAGGATGGGCACCTGGGCTTTCATTAGATCCTTTGCACTTTTGTGTATTTTAAAAATTCTCCATGATACAGAAGTTTGAAAAGAGAAAAACCAGCAGCGCCACTCTGTTTAAAAACAAAAACTTTCAACTGTATTTTTGGTTACCCAGTCACTGTGTAGGAAATTCATGAGGATGAAACCCACAATGGATTAAGATATGCTTTGGATGCATTTGGAATTTATTTACCACAATAGCATCAGCATGGTAGCACAAGTGTGGGGAACATGAGGTTCCCTGTAGGTTGTGCTTGGCTGGCCTGTGATGCAGGGAACTTCTGACGGAATTTGACAGCTTCCGGGGGGGCTGGGGTGCTTGGGTTGAGGATGGGCCTTGGGGGACAGACAGGGGTGAGGGTGATGTGACCCAAGGTTCCCCAGGAGACTGGAAACTCAGGGGGCTCAGGGCTGCTTGGAGGTGCGGTGGGAGGGCCACTGGCCAGACCCTGCTAAGGACCTGCCACATGTGGCTATGTGTGTGGTGCGGGTGGGGGGCCGCCTTTGCAGCTGTGAACCCATTCCGCCTGCTGCGTTGCATTAGGCAGGCGAGACGAGACTCTTCAGGTTCAGGGGGAAGGCGGATGGCCCAGGTCCCACCCCCACCAGGACAGGACTCTGGGCGCTGGCTCACTTGCTCTTGGGACTGAGAGTTGGGGTCAGTCCAGCTCTCTCTCTGCCCACCCAACTCCTCCCTGCAGGCCGTGCTGGCGGCTCTCAGCTCTCCAGCTTCTCCTTTCTCCATCCTGTCTCCTCTTGTTGCTGCAATTCACGTAGCGGGGCCCAAAGGGGTCAATGGGAGTCCCGTGGCCCTCCCCCCACGCTGAGGGTGGGGGTGTTCTGCACCTGTCCACTCCTGTTGTGTTTTCACTTTCCTCCTCCAGAGGCCTGCCCTGCCAAGGTCTCTTTCTGTCATCAAAGGCAATGGCTGATACTCCCTGAGAATTTCCCCAGGGGTGTTTAAAAAGAGGACAGAGGAGGAGGGTGAGGGTTAACCCACAGGAAGAACCTCCAGAGAGGAGGAGGGAGGGGAGGCAAGCGGGGACACAGGCAGGAGGGAGAGGGAGAAAGAAGGCCAAGCCCAGGTGGGGTAGGGGGCGTAGGCAGGGTTGGTGGGAGAAAGAGGGATGGGGGGGGTGTGGTTGGGGAGAGAAGGGTTTGGTACAGAGGAGCCGGCAGTGTTACCTGCTGCCGCCCAGCCGGGACGGGTCACCTGGGTGGGGTTCATCCCCACTTGCGGGGGGCCGGTCCACATCCCATTGCACACCTCCCTCCACCAGACACCGACGGATAGATCTGCAGGTCTGGGCGTGGGTGCCTGTCATGCTGTCGCTTCCACTCAGGCCCAGGGAGATGGGACGAGGTCTCAGCACGAGGCCAGGGGGGGCCCTGCTCCCCGTCACCCACCACCTGGCAGCTTGTGGCTGATGCTCTGGACGGAGGTCTCGGAGCACCCCCAGGTCAGGTGGGTGGTTTCTAGAATGAGGGCTAGGAAGGCCTGGGGCTGAGGATCCTGAGGTCTCCTGACCCCCTGGCCCCAGCCCCAGCGTCCTCTCCCGGCCTCAAGGGGCCAGGAGCTGAAGCTGGAAGGGTGTCTGGGGGGCCTTGCATCAGGTCAGCTGAGCCTCTCAGTTCCGGGCCCCGAGTCAGCGTTCCTGGGCCTGTCCTGGTGTCCCACACGGACTGGGAGATTTGGCCTGATCACCTCCCCAGGGGAAAGAGACCTGGATTTGAGGCCCTGCAGGGCCACTAACTGGAAGTTTGACCTGAGGTTAACAGCTGCAGGGAGACTGGACTCTGCCAGAACCGCCCTCTGAGAGCACCGGCCCTGGGGGCAAAGGGGCGGGTTGGCTGGAGCCCCTCCACATGGGCAGGACACACCTGGGCCCCTCTCCTGAGAGGGCTGGAGCGGGACGAGAGTAAGGATTGCCTAGCCCTTGTATCTGCCACGGCTCTGCCCTTCCCTCAGCCCTTCTGAAGCCAACTCCCTCCTCCAGGAAGCCCTCCCTGATAGCACCAGCCCTTTCTGTCCTCCTTTCCGGTGAATACCATGCTGAGGGCCCAGTCCTGTGCTGGGACCAGAAGGGGGAGGGTATCAAGGCTGAGCCCTTAACCATACATATTTTGCAAAGGAATATTCCGGAGCAGGTCTCCATCCCCTCCCCCCTGTGTCCCTCCCCCCGTCAGCTGAATCACTGGCCTGGACGTGGACCAGTTGGCTCTGGGGAGCTAGGGCAGGGTCACAGGACACACGTGGAGCCACTGTAGCCCCGCGTCCAAGCTGGAACCTCAGAGCGGGTCTGCTCTCCCTGCTCTCTCTTCCCAAGGCCAGGCATCCACGAGGCCCCTTCTCCGTGTTCACACGCTCACTGTTCCCCAGCCCAGAGCCCCATCACCCCTCTCTGGCCTCCAGACTCTCTTTTCTGCCTCCTTCCCACTCAACCCGCCTACCTCTGAGATGTCCTTCGGAAATAGCTGAGAGACTCACCTTTCTCCTTCAGCTGGAGGGCTCTCTGTAAAGTCACAGCCACGTGGCTCCATAGACGAGGACTTCTGTACCCAACCACCCCACCATTTTTTTTTTTTTGCCTCGCCTCCAGTGGCTTCCACCCACCATCCTGGAGGCCTCCTGGCACCCCAGGCGTTTGGTCCAGTTCCCTAAACACTCAACTACCTTTTTTTCAGGCTCTGTTCAAGAAGGTCCCCTTGGCTGGGTCCTTCAAAGCTGGGCAAAAATGCCACCTTTCCTCTGATAGCGTCCCTGCTGCCTCAGTGGGATTCACTGTCCCCTGTGCTCCCATTGTGCTTGCCAAGACCTCCAGTGAGGACTCTTCTTAGGGGTGTTCTGTCTGTCTCATTCTTCGTCTGACCCTTCCCTGTCCAGAGAATGGGATTCTGGGTCTTATTCTTTAAGATTTTGCCTTGCACACAGTAGGGGCATAATTAATGTTTGTTAGGTTGAACAGATAATTGCCATTTGCACCATGCACAGATCACTTGTCTTTCCTTGAAAACTTTAAAAATCACCCCTATGGACTTTTAAATATCCCTCACCATACCGAAGTGGATAAATAAAAAGAAATCCCTTGTTCCCTTATCCCTCCATATCAACATCCCCAGTGGGAGCCTGCGAAGGGCAGGGAGCACTCTTGCCAAGATGGAAGTTCTAAGAGAGGGTGCCCCTTCCAGCCACACGGGCTTGTGGGAGATGCCCTCTTGTCTGCAGGAGAGAAGAGCTGGAGTCCCAGCTTGAGAGCCGGCTGCAGGGGCTCTCAAGGGCTGCAGGGGTGCTGGGGGCCCTGGTCCCGGCAGGAGTTGGCGGGGGGGGGGGGCAAGTGCAGCCTCCCTCGAAGGAATTTGGAGCAAGACCCCAGGTGAGCGAAGGACCTGTCTTTTGCCTCCTTCAGCCTCAGCGGGTGGTGGAGGAGAGTCACTGGGCTGAAGACCTGCATCTTCTCCCAGCCCTGGGGGTCCAGGCTGGGGTTGGGGGCGGGGCTCTGCCTGGGCCACTAAACTGCTGTGTGACACTTGGCAGGCTGCTATACTCCCCTCATCTCAAAGAGGTAGTTCCTCTCTACATGCCGTCCAAACATGCCCTAGCAAATACATGAGCGGCAATAATAGAAATCTGTGCTCTCAGCTCTCTTGAGGGCTTGTGGTCCAGACACAGGGAATTTTATGGGGGAGATGCCACCAGTTTTTGGATTTCCAAGAGAAAGGGCAAGACCCGAAAGTGACATAAAAGGGTTCACCCCTTCCCTGTGCGATGCCAGTGTGGACACACACTGCCCGCCATCGCTCACATCACCGTGTCCATGGATTGAGGCAAAGAAAGACTTCGGCCCGTAAATTCAACTCTTTGGAAAGAACGGGACATAACAAACATTCCTTTAGCGCCTATTATGTGCCAGGTACTGTTCCAGATAGGCTATGGATACAGCCATGAAGAAACTGGGCAAAAACAGCTGTCCTGATGGAGTTTACATTCTAGTCTGGAGAAGCAGATAATAAGCAAAGAAGTGTGCAGACAGAGTGTTGGGGAGAAGGGCTGTGGAGAGGAAGAGAGCAGGCAAGGTGGGTGGGATGGGAGCGTCTCTCGGAGCACAGAGCCAGGGGTCCAGGGGACCCTCCTGCCACGCCTGAGCCAGGGTGAAGGCCAGGCTCTGCCCTGAAGGGGCTTCTGATGTATTTGGAGAAACACAGCAGACCGTGCAGCTCGGGGCCCTGTGGGATTTCTTCCCTGGATGGGATTCCCCTCACAAACTGGCTTCAGACAGGTTGGAAGGTGGGAGTCGGCAGGCTGGAGGCTTCAAGGTGGGCTTCCTGGAGGAGGCGGCATTCTGGGCTGGGCCTTGAAGGGTGAGGAGACTCACGATTGCATGGGAAGGAAAGGGTACCCCAGGCCAAGGTACAGTGTGAGCTGAGGTGCAGCAGGGGCCGTTCCTGCCACCCCGCCCCCGTGCAGGGGTACGCATGGGCCCAGCCCCCAGCCCCCAGCCCCCAGCCTGAGCTCGGCAGGGGCTGCGGGCACATAGCCCTCCCTGTCCCCGTGCAAACGCTGTGCCCTCCCTGCCGTGGCCCCTTTCAGAGGACTGCGGTGCCAACCTCTACCCTCGGCAGGACACTGACGTCATTCCTTTGTCTCCTTTCTCTCCCCACTGCCAGCCTCACCCAGCACAGATCCAGAGACAGCATTTCCATCCGGGGGTTGGACCCCAGAAAGGCACAGATATCACTTCTCTTCAAGGAGACCCCCAAACGGTCGTCCCCTGATCTCAAGGACAACTCTGGTGCCCTCAGCGCCCTGAGTGGACTGGGAAAGCTAGGGCAAGGCACAGGCCTGGGGGTCCAGAAAGGGGCTCGGGAATAGTCCTGTGCTGGTGCCCTTCTGCGAGTTGCGTTATGGAACTGGGGTGGGACGACCCAGGCCTCCCGAGCTCTGGGCCGAGCATCAGAAGTGCCTGGCTTGTGGGTGAGTCGGAGGTGGGGGTTTTACATCCGTTCTGCAGCTCATTAAGGGCTTACAGGCAAGTCTGGCCTGCAGGGCCCTGGGGTGAAATATGGCCCGGGGAACGGGAGGCTTGCGGACAGCTGAGCCTGATGAAGGCAGCCAGGCTATTACTTAACCATCCTGATGGGCTTTACGCTCCCAGCGGTGACATTTTTGCTGCGTTGCTTAAAAAAACAGTAGCGGCGCCTCCCCCGGTCATTTTCCTACTTTTTCCTCATAAATGAAAAGGCAGATGTTTCCCAGAAGAGTTGCAGCTAGAATCTCATTTCTCCCCTGCGCCTGAGAACTTGGGAGGAGATGAGAAGAGACCGCAGGCCCCTTGGCGCTGCCTTCCCGTCCCCGCCCACCTGTCCTAGGCCCACGTCCACCATCCCCTTCCTGCAGGCCAGCACCTCCCTCCTCACTCTTGTTTTCTCAGCGAGACCCCTTTGTCTTCAGGGTCCCTTAACTGCTGCCCCCTTTCCCTCTGCCCTCCCCTCGTCCCTGTCCCCTCCCCTCCCCCCTGTCCCCTCCCCTCCCCTCCCCTCCTCCTTCAACCCTTTCTTCTCTGTCCCACTTTCTAGGCCTCCCCTGGTTTTGCCGATGAGCAGAGACAGAAGGAACTTGCCCAAGGTCACACAGCTCACCCCCTTGGGTGGTTTGTGACACTGCCGGTGCTCGGGGCCTGGGGCTCCTGTTCCCGAGTCGGCAGCACGGGGCGGGGGTGGACGATGGGCCCTTGGGATGGGTTGTTGGGGTTGCGGTGTCCACCCAGGAAGCCATGGGTCTGGCTCAACCAGACCCTGGCTCTGTGGACCAGCAACAGCGGGGGCACCTGGGAGCTCGTTAGAAGGGCAGAGTCTCGCAACGCTCCCCCCACCCCCACCCCGCTCTCCTCCAGCCTGGGACCTTCCGTATTAGTTTCAGCATTTTAACAGTATTGCCCAGGAGAGTCAGGGGTGCAAGAGAGTTTGTGCCCGAGTGTTTTCAGGGGAGGGTCTACATCCCACCAAGTTTGGATATATAGACCCTCAGCCATCCCGGGTGCACTCACAGCCTCTGTGTCACCCTCTACCCCTCACCCCACAATCCCCAATTCCTGTCCCTCTTCATCACCAGGGGAAGCATATCAGAGTTCCCACCAGAGCCCAGAGCGGGCAGCACCGGGCAGGAGCATGGCGGGCTGCCTCAGGGTCTCTGGGGGCTCAATTAACTGGACGGTAAGATAACTGGGATGTAATGGTATCCTCCATCCAGAGGTAAGGGGCCCAGCCCCCAAGTCCTGGAGTCTCCCTGACTTTCTCTCCTGATCAATGATGGCTCAATGTTCCTCCTGCCACTGAAAGATGAAGGAGGCATCTAATCTCCCTCCCCTGAGTCAGGGCTGGGTCTGGAGACTCACTTCACCAAAGGAGACCGTGGAATTACTTTCTGGGACTTGATCCTTGATCACAAGGCACTTCCTCCTTGGTCTCCTGGAACACCTGCTCTTGCTACCCAGCTATTGTGTCGTAAGAAGCCCGGAAAGAGGGCGGTGTGAAGAGGAACCGAGACCTGGGGCCAACAGCCCAGGCGAAGCTCGCAGCCACGTCCGCACACACTTGCCGAGACTGGCTCACCTTGGCAGTGGCGCCAGCACCTCCAGTCAGGCCAGCGTGGCTGATGTCAGGGGCAGCGGATGAGTCTTCCTTGTTGAACCCTGCCAAACTGCAGACTCGTAAGCAAAATAAATGACTGCAGTGGTTTGAAGTTACCAAGCATTGGGGGTGGTTTGTTATGTAGCAATAGGAAACTGGAGCACCCCTGAATCCAGTCTGTCAGCAAATCTTGTCAGCTCTGCCTTCTAAATATACCCAAATCCAACCTCCATCATTTTTGCTTGGAGGCTTTTAGTGGGTTTGCAAGAGGCTCTTAGTGGGTTTCCAAGCCTCCGGAGCCCCTTGGCCCCTACAGTTTCTTCTCCTGCTAAAGAGAGAGTCAGGTTCCACCCTTCTGCTTAATCCCCTAAGGTTCGCCATGTCACTCACAGTGTGAGCCAGAGTCCTTCCGGAAGCCCAGAAAGCCTTGCCCAGAAAGTCTCTGATGCTACCTCTCCCTGCCCTGGCCTCCTCCTCCTCTCTCCTCAACTCCCTCCACTCTGGCCACCAGTCTTCCTGTAGTTCTTGACGATCCCAACTTCACTCCTGCCCCAGGGCCTTTGCATCTACTGCTTGTTGAACCTGAAGCACACCGCTTGCAGATACCCTCCTGGCTACTCCCTCATCTCATTTGGGCTCCAGTCAAATCTTTTCAGAGGGGCTTCCCTGCCCACACTACGAAAAGCTGCACTCCTTTCCCACCCCAACCCTGTTTTCTTTCTTTACGGCACTTAGCGCTGGCATTCTGTATGTTTATTTTATTATGTTTCTCCCGGCTAGAGATAACATTTCTAACATAGACTTCTTGAGAGTGAGGATTTTCGCCTGTTTGCTTGAATCCCCAGCACCCGACTCAGCATCTGGCCTGCAGTGGGTGCTCAGCAGATGTTGGTGGAGTGAACGAAAGCTTGCGGGCTGGCCTGGGCTAGGGAGCCAGGCAGGGCTGGGTACTGCCAGAGCGCGCCCTTTCCCCTGGGAACTACACTTCCCAGGGCTCCTTGCGAGGGGCTTCTGGCCGGGTCAGAGGGCAAGGAGGAAGCACACGCGGTCCAGCGGCCCTCCTGCCTCCTCAGCGCCTGCTATCTCCCTTTGGGCCTGGCTGGCCTCTGTCCCCACCCCTGCCCCTGCCTGCAGTCTCTGCTGCTGGTTGAAATCTCACCTGGCTGTCGAGGTTTGGATACCACTGTCAACCATCTGCCACCTCCTTCCCCAGGGGTCTAACTCAGATGGCCATCTGGGAGTTCACCAAGGCTCCGCCAGGGCGTCGGCCTCTGGGGCCTCCTGGCTGCAGGGGGCCGGATGAGGTCCAGAACACGCCTCTCTGCCCTAAGCTACCCCTGCCTGTCCTGCCCCCTCCTGGTGCCATTCTCTTTCTTGGTTCCCAGGCTTTTAACATCTGGTCCCCCGCAGGGTGGATCATCTTACCTGGAGACACTGCCAGGCCCATCACCACTTTAAAAGGCCTGGATTTTAAAAGAGAGCCCCAAGCCCTCTTCCCCGGAATGTCTGCACCCACATTTACATCTCTGACATCCTCCCAGCTGCGAGGCAGCAGAACCTGCTTCCAGCTACTTTTATTTAGGCTTCAGAAGGAGGCTTGTGGCCGTCGGCAGATGAGGTCTGCGGAGCCCTGGAAGCAAACCTCAGCCCCGAGTCTCTAAAAATAATTTTCTATTTGGCTCTGGAACCATTTTTGCTCTTCATCTGCCTGCAGGAGGGCTTGAGAGGGCCTAGAGCCTGAAGTTGTGCCCTGAAAAGCCGATGCGGGAGGTGCTAAGAGGTGGCCGGGCTCCAACGCCCTCCCCTCCCCCATCTCCAGTAGAGATGGGCGTCGCCTCTCAGCTGCATCAAACCTAAGACACTGTTCAGTGAAAATGTAAACCATTATGTTAGGTACCATGAAGGGGGAAAAAAATTGCTGCTGATTAAACCCGGGTAAGGCATCGACTGTTAGACATATCCCCGTTTAGGCATTATTAAAATGTGAAAACAAACGTACATCTTAGATGAAATACAGTCCCAGTCTGGGTGGAGTCTGGCTGTCTCCCCTTCCTCTCTGCACTTGCCCCTGTCTGGCTCACGTCCTCCCTGGAAAGGAAGGGGTGGAAGGTTTGTCTTGGATCCAGAGGCTTTCGGCTCCCACTCTTGCTGGGGCTGTGTGTGTGAGAGGAGACTGGGAAGTGCAGAAGGGGGTCCTGTCAGCCAAAAGCGGGAAACAATTTGCCTCCCACAGAGCCTGCTGAATAATAAAGGCACAAGCCCACGCTGCTGCCTCGTGAGCCCAGCGCAAAAAAATGGGTGGCCTCAGCCCGAGTCCCACTGATCTGAGTCACTGGGACTAGCATGTGGGAGCCCTGCCGGATTCCTCGGCCCCCTGTATTCCAGGGGTTCTCGGCCCCGCCAGAGGAGGGCGCTGGAGGGAGCCTTGTCCCCTGCTTCCTGAGAAGCCTCAGCCTGGAGCTGTCAACACCGGTCCAGGGAGATGAGATGGGATGACGTAGGAGGGACAGACAAGGGAGCCGGGCCCAGAAAAACTCCCGAGAGGAGC
Source organism: Cervus canadensis (assembly GCF_019320065.1). NCBI lineage: Eukaryota > Metazoa > Chordata > Mammalia > Artiodactyla > Cervidae > Cervus > Cervus canadensis. Next base: position 39,509,660 of record NC_057413.1, read on the forward strand.
ATCCAACTGCAGCAGGAGAGACCGGAGGGAGACTGCAGTAGTGATGGAGCGGATGTCTCATCCTCTGCAGACAATGGAGGACATCACGGCTCCCCACACCCCCAAGGCCCCCAGTGCCCGTTCTCCAGCTGGGGAGCGTGGGCAGCTGCCGGCTCCAAGGTGAGCCTCTTTTCCTTGTGCGCATTCTTAGCTGAAGGGAACCTCCTCCCTCAAGGTTACCTTAGTTTCTGGAGGCAGCCCACATCCAGTGACTAGTAAAGGCATAGGATGCTCTGCCTAACACCGCATGGGACCATCGGCAAGGCCAGCCCCGTTCCGCAGCTCCCAGGGGGTGGCTGAGGCCTTGGCCATGACTGTGTCACAACCCAGCTTCTCACTCTGCCCGGGCCTGCCTCCTTCGCCTCCCAGGGGTGAGGTGACCACCAGGAAGTCTACATACAAATCTCCATCTCTGAGTCTGTTTCACAGGCCCTTGTCACAGAGACCTTGGGTAAACGAGAAGGAACCGGAGAGTTCCACTGTGAGCCCTCCCTAGCCTGTGGGTCCTCAAGGCCATGGGTGGTGCTATGGGGCTCCCTAAGAGTCTCTCTCCTCCAGGTCAGTCTCAGTTCCCTGCCCATCCACCAACCCAGAGGAGAGGCTGCAGATCCACAGACCGTGGCAGGGGCCCAGGGGTGCAGACGGAGCCCAGGCAGGGGGGCTCAGGAATGTCTGGCAGGTGATCTAGCTGCTGGGGGACCCCAAGTGTGGCTTGCGGTAGTGCAGGCCCCCCACTTGTGTGCCCAACAGAGCCCATCTGAGCTATGTTCAAAGCTAGGGGCTGGCCCATGTGTAGGTCTATATATGGTCACATGTATGGGTATGTGTACATAGATGCATGTGGGCATATCCTTGTGTAAACATGGAGGTAGGAGAAAGCTCCTGTGTGTTCACACCTGGCACGCAAGCATGTGTTTATGAGTGTACATGGAGGAGTCTGTGTAAGTAGGCGTGAGTGTGTGCAAACAGGCCTGTGTGTTTATCAGTGTGGCTGTGTGTGGGTACAGACAACTCACAGAGGCAGCTCACTGCGTGTGTCATCTCCCTCACCAGCTCCAGCCTCTCTCTTGCCTCAGATTTCAGAAGCTGTCTTGAGATCAGCTTCTTTTTTTTTCCCCCAATTTTTATTGGAGTACAGTTATGAGAGACCAGCTTTTTCTCTTTATGGTTCAGCCTCCTCCTAGAAGCCTTCCACGGTGAAGCCAACAGAAATTCCAACCTACTCTGTCTTGTCATGGGGTGTTCTTACTGAAATGATGTACTTGTAGGCTTGGCTGTCTGCATTTGACTGTGTCGACATCAGACTGGGCGCTTCCTGAGGTCAGGGTTGTGCCTCCACCATCAGACTGACGTTCCCAACCATGGGAACTGCCTCTCTCATCAGGCCAGGATCTCCCCAAAGATGGAACCTAACTATCTCCCAGATTGAGCTCAATAAGCCCCATGGATAATGCCTCAAGAGAAGACAGAGAGAGGGGGACCACAGTCCCCGTATCAAGCCCAGTCCCTTTCCTGGTGACCTGTGCAGGTGTCCAACAGAATGAGCTGTGGGTCGGGTGTCTGGACACCTGAGTTCCAATCTTGACTCAGTGTGACTCAGGAAAATGTTTGCTTTCTGGGGTTCAGGTACCCAATCTGTAATGTGAGTCAGCCCCAGGGCACCTCACGGCCCTACCCTGGGCCATCACAGCTCCGGGGATGTCCATCTCCAGGGTCCTGTGCGGCCCCTGTCATTTCCCCTGACTCTGGCCCACCCACCCATCCCCAGTTTAGGCTTGTTAATTAACCAGCTGCCAGATGCATCCTCCCCCCTCAGCCATGTGGAGGGAATGAGGAAGGTCAGTGGGCCACGTGTCCTGGGTTATTACATTGAATAAGCTGACAAAAGCCATCAGAAGATATATTGTTTAACAGGAGATTAAAAACCAATGAGAACGGCTGGGGTTCTGACCCCAAGTCTCTGAGTTTTTAATTTAATTTCTTTTGCTGCTCAAATCACCACATTCTAAAATGATAAAAGTAGCTGTGTTTGCTCAAGGGTTTTATCATTAATTGATTTGGTTGAAGTTTTCCCATAAGACACATCTGCTGGAACATGCTTCTCATTTTAAGCTGCTAGATTCAGTGAGAAGGGGAAGGTCAAGATTCATCCGGTCAGGGGCCGGGGTCCAGGGTCACCTTGACAAGCATCTCCCTATAGGTCAGCGGGCCCAGGTCCTATGCAGAACCCCTGGCCCTTGGAGCAGGCTTCTCCCTACCCTTCAAGCTAAAGGCCAAAGTCTGCACGGTCCTCCCCCACCTTAGGCGGATCAGAGCCTGGCTAGTGCCTTGCAGAAGGCTGGCAACCCCAGGCTGCAGGGGCAGGTTTCTGGTTGGGCTTCATCTGCTAAATCCTTGCTATTCAGTGGAGATCAGAGGCTCACTCGGGCCCCCACTTCCCTAACAGACCTTCCCCTCTGTCTGTCCCTCCCCTCCCCATCTCCACCGGGACCCCTTCCTGGGCCGGGGCCTCCACACACTCCAGGACGGGCCTCAGCAGCTGATGGCAGATGGTCGCAGCTCTTGGTTGCAGGATCAGAAAACCTTCATGGAAGAGAGATGTTTGTGCCTCACTTTGAAAGATAAGGAAGATTAAACAATGACAATGTGTTAAATTTCTGATGACATATAGTAACAGATGTGCCTATCGTATTAACAGAAAACTTAAAAATTGCAGACAAGTCTTAGGTGTGAGCAGGAACCCTCCTGCGTCCACATGCAGGGCCGCTGATTGGAGCCTGTCCCCCAGGGCGGGAGGCGGGGGTCCCGGTAGTGACCGGAGGGCTGAGGCACGTTAGACATGCCTGGCGGACCCTACTCCACCCTCACTCAGCAGGCGGCTCTGTTGGTCTCAGCCTCCTTGTCTCGGTGAGGTTGGACCTCACACGCTCAAATTTCAGGGTTGAGGGAGGGGTGGGGCGCTCTCCCCCAGCTCCAGGTCTGGAAATCCCAGGGAAGGGCTCTGATTGGTCCGATTTGGGTCACAGAGCCCAAGTCTGGGCCAATCATAGGACAGGATCAGGGAAGCGGCTGGCGGCTCCCATTGGTCCACAGCGCTAGCCAGTGGGAGTGTGAAGACTCAGGGTTGGGCGGGGTGGTGTATTCTAAAGTAGGTGGATGGCAGACAGGGACATTCCCCCAGATTAAGTGTCCAACCACTGTTAACCTTGGGGTGTAGTTCATGCTGATACACATTTTATTCAAAAGGCAAACGCAGGTAAAGCGATTTAACAGAAGAGGAAACTGAGTTGGACGCACGTGAAAGATGATTGACAGCCCCGTAAACAGGGAAGGCGCACGAAAACCACGGTGAGATACAATTTCCTACCCGCTGGATTGACAAAAATGAAAATGGTTCTCCATCAGGGATGTGGGAACGGGAACTCTTCACTCGATCTTGGTACCGCCACTCAGCGGCAACATGTACAGATGAAGATGAGCCCCCTGCCACCCTCTTCTGCATGTACATCCCCGGAGACAATCTCACGTGTGTGCAAAGAGACCGGAGAGTGGCAGCATTTTATAGGAAAAAAAATGTTGTCAATAATCTCGGCATTTATTAACCAGAGAAAGGATAAATACAGCATGGGATACTCAGAAATAGAATTCTTGGCAGCAGTTAAAATTAATGTTACATATTATCAAGATGGATTAGTGCACCAACATATTATTCTTTGGGTAAAAAAGCAGGTTGCAGAGAGTCTCATACTATTTATTAACATGTAAGAACAGGTACAAATATTATGTATTACTTATGGATACATTCCCGGGTAGTAAATGTTTAAAATCATGCATGGGAATGATGCCGACTTTGAGTGACAGAGGGAAGGGGTTTATATAAGGAACTGTGGAGAAGTACGCACAGGATTTCAGCTGCATGCGTAATCTTTACCTCTTAAAATGATCTAAAGCAAAATAAAAATGAAATGGGGATCCTTCTGTTTATATGTATAAATATATAAACGTATGTATATATGTGTTTTGTGTCTCTCTATATTTTTTTAATGTCCTGCTGTTCACCTAACATTTTATAATGAGCATGAACACATGATTTTTAATAGCTGCATAATATCCCTCCATAGGGATGTGTCATAATTTATGAAGCCATATCCTGTGGTTACCTATGTAGGTTTTTTCCCCCTATTTTTTCATGCAGCAGTGAGGGTCCTTATTCAGATTGTTTCCTTGGGGAAGAAAACTGGATCAAAGATTTGAGCGATGTTTAAGGCTCTTGGTGGCAACCCACTCCAGTACTCTTGCCTGGAGAATCCCATGGATGGAGAATCCTGGTGCAGGCTACAGTCCATGGGGTCACAAAGAGTCGGACACGACTGAGCGACTTCACTTTCTTCATTTTCTTAAGGCTCTTGCTAATTGTTGGGTGGAATGTTAGCCAGAACTGTTTGGGTTGCAAGGGACAGACCAGTTCAAACTGGCTTAAGTAGGGACATTCATTAGCTTATGTTGCTAAAAAGGCCAAGGAAAGAAGGCTGCCTTCAGGGATGACCCACAGTTCTCAGGGACTAGTCCTCCTCTCTCCATCTACACCTCTGCTTTCCTCTGACTCAGGGTCATCACAGGCAGCCCCTTCTCCCCATGGCCCAGGTTGGCCTCCAGCATCTAGAGGCTCACAGTCTAGCTTCCTAGGGCCACTGTAACAAATGACAACAAACATAGTGGCTTCAGACAGCAGAAATGCAATCTTTTGCAGTTGTGGAGGTCAGAAGTCCAAAATCAAGGCCTGTAGGGCTGTGCTCCCTCTCTCCGGAGCCTCTGGGAAAGAATCCATTTCTTGTCTCTTTGACTTCTGTGGGCTGTTGGTATTTCTTGGCTTGTGGCCGCATCTTGGCTAGGTTTATATATCATCTCCTTTCTCTGTTTAATCTCTCCTCTGTGTGTGTCTAATTTCTCTTATAAGGATACTTGTGATGTCATATAAGGCCCACCTGTATAATCTAAGATAAGTTTTTCTTCTTAAGACCCTTAACTTACTCATTCCCTTTGGCATCTTTAGGTAAGTCACCCTTTTGGCATATAAGGGTAAGGTTTACAGACTCTGGGTATTAGGAAGTAAATATATCTTTGTAAGGGAGGCTTTTGAAAATTTATTTGGCTGCGTGGGGTATTAGTTGTGGCACGTGGGATCTATAGTTGAGGCACGTGGAGTCCAGTTCCCCAACCGTGGATGGAACCTGGGCCCCCTGCATTGGGAGCATGAAGTCTGAGCCCCTGGACACCAGGGAAGTCCTGAAGGAAGACTTTTGCAGTCTACCATACCATCCCCACAGCTCAGGATCCCAGAGGATCTCAGAGGAGGACTCTAATTGACCAGAAGGATTCACACGCCCATTCCTAAACTGATCACTGTGGCCAGAGCACAGAAGACCTCCAGTTGGTCAGGCCTCAGTAACACTCCTATCCTTGTAGCTGGAGGGTAGGGCCAACCAGCCCCACCTAACCACACAGACACAGTGGTATCACTCTGGGAGGGAGAAAGGGCAGGTCCCCCAAGAACGGGATGCTGGGCAAGCAAACTGCATGTCCTTCAAGAAGCGGAGGGGCTCTGATGGGTATTCTCTATAGAGAAACAGCCCAAGCAAAGGCTCAGAACTGGGAGATTCAAGGCATAAGAATGATAATAACCATCTTCTACTGAGTCCTTATATGCTCCAGATACTGTTCTCAGCATTTTGCATGTACTAACTCATTTATAATTTATGTCTCCATGTGACTTAGATGTGCTGTTGTTACTGCCATTTTTCCAGATGAGGAAACTGAGGCACAAAGAGATGAAGCGGCTTCCCAAATTCTCACAGCTGAGAAGTGTGGAGGCAGGATTTGAACCCAGGAGGTAAATGCCCAAGTTTTAACCATATTCTAGAATTGGTGCTTTCAAACTGTGGTGCTGGAGAAGACTCTTGAGAGTCCCTTGGACAGCAAGGAGAGCCAACCAGTCCATCCTAAAGGAAATCAGTCTGGAATATTCATTGGAAGGACTGATACTGAAGCTGAAACTCCAAAACTTTGGCTCCCTTATGCGAAGAGCTGAGTCATTGGAAAATACCCTGATGCTGGGAAAGACTGAAGGCAGGAGGAGAAGGGAACAACAGAAGATGAGATGGTTGGATGGCATCCTTGACTCAATGGACATGAGTTTGAGCAAACCCTGGGAAATAGTGAGGGCAGGGAAGCCTGGTGTGCTGCACTCCATGGGGTCACAAAGAGTCGGACACGACTGAGCGACTGAACAACAATGAGAAATAAGGAAGTGATCCTGTTTGCCAAGAAGGTAGAGGCTGTATGGTAGATGGCCTGAGAACAGGCTTGTTGCGGGCGGGCTGCAGACAGCCCGAGGTCAGGCTGAGGCACTGGGGCTCTGTTTAGAAACCATGGGCCCCAGGGATGTCAGAGCAGGGGAGTCAGGGGACCCAGACGGGGCTTGAAGGCAGATGGGAGAGAGGGAGCTGAGGGGGGCTGGGCCATGTGGCTTGTGTGAGGATGACGGCAGAGGAGAGGCGGGCCTGCAGGAAGGCCCCGGGGTGGGGGGGAGAGGAGGGGCCACATCTGGAGGACACCCCAGGGGACAGAGGCGCAGGCCTCAGAGACTGGAGACCGGGGAGCCCCGTGGCATCGACCGGGCAGTTGGGAGGAGGAGGTAGGAGGAAGCAGCGTGGGGGCAGAGGGAGGGGGGCTGTTCCCTGTGGGACACCCGAGTGGCTCCGCTGGGAGGCCCCGGACCAGGGGCTGGCGGAGATGAGCAGGAGCCCGCCGGAGGCGGAGGCCTCGGGCAAGTGGCCCTCCGGGGTGGCCCGGCCCTCCCCACCAGCAGCCCGGGGTGCGTCCTCCCTCCTCCGGAGCGGCGGCCCCTTCATCTTCTAAGGGAGCCATGAGCCGCGGTAGCTGAACTATTCCATAAATGCAGGGGAGAGAGCCACTCCACCCAGGGCCTCGGCAGAGGTCAGGCCTCATGGCTCCCAGATTTGGCATCTGTCACCCCGCCCGGGCCGGGGCCCTGCAGAGAGCCGGCCACTGTCACTGTGGCCCCAGTGCCGGTGTGCCCCATCCCAGCCAAGGGTCCTCCACTGGGAACCTGAGGCCAGAGCCTTTGTATCACAACTGTATTTGGAAGAAAGGGATGCTCTGGGTGGCATGGTTTTTGAATTGGAGATGCTGAGCCCCCCCACCAAACACAGGTCAGGGAGAGATAAAGACTTGGGTTTACAATGACTCAGGAGGGCAGGAGGGAGACCCTGGAATTCCTGAGATTCCCCCCCTGCCTCTGACTTTGCCACCAGATTTTAACTGTCCTGGCTGCTCCGGTTATCTGAGGCCCGGTGAGAATGTGGGCGGAGCCGGGCTCCATCTCCTGCCTCTGAATGCCCCCTGCTCCTCTTCCCCAGATAGGTGTGTGCGTGTGTGTGAATATACACACACACACACTCGTAGACATGTACCTCGCTCTCCAGTCCTCTGCCCTCCATGGACAGATAAACCCTCCTGTGTTTACATAGCTTCTTCAGGAGCCAGGCCTCAACCAAGGGCAGTCAGCCCCCACTGGCTGTAGAAGGTGGGTCAAGTCAGCCTTTGGGGTCTCTGCGGAATCTGGGATTAGGCTCTGAGATTCATGCTTGGGTGCAATGGATATTCTATTCCTTCTGGTGCTGCGGAAGCTACAAAGCTGAAGACAGACTGTTTCCCAGACTCCTGTGCACCTAAGGTTTTGGCTCATGAGTCAGGTCTTGCTAAATGGATACACCTGTATGAGGCTTGGAAGGTGGACGTGAAATGCAACCAGCCTCCTGGTCTTTGGCTGCTTGCTGACGACCTATGTCCTTCAGCTGCAGTCCTGTGTCCAGTCACCAGCTCTGTGGGAACCCAGACACAGGCAGGATGCTGATGGCAGTTTCCAGATCCTGGGATGGCAGCTGCAGCCCTCTGCATTCCTCACCGTCCTGATGGGCCAGTTCGGCAGTGTTGTCCTGCCACTCCTGGATGCCCAGCCGGGAGCCGACTTCTACAGCACTTCCCCCGGCTTCGTAAGCACCTGATTCCCTGTACTAATTCCCTTTTTGCTTAAAACCCCAACCCTGCTTCTGTTCCCTGCACTGGACCCTGATTGAAACAGACACAAATGCACTTTCTGCTAACAGTTGGGACTTTTAGCATGAAGCTAGCAGGTCACCAGGGGGCCCAAGGCCACAGTAAGTAGGAAAGGCCAAGGAAAAGTGAACCGAGAGTAGAATCTGCAGAAATGCCCACCCCAACCCCCACACCACATACACCCTGCCCCCCTGCCGGAAGGAGGCACAAAGGAGGCACTTTCCCCCATCCCGATGCTTCAGCGTTTGGGGTCCCTGGCCACATGTGGCCTCGCGTGGCAGGATGACACATCAAAACGTTCATTTGTATTCTGTGGTAACCCCCATCCTGACCTTGGCTGTCTCCCATTCAGTAGCTGGCAGGACAGCTGTTGTCTCGGGGAAGGGATGACTCAGCATAAAGACAGAATCAAGCAGTCCTGGCCCGACTTGTGAGTTTCGAAATCGCAGCCCTCGTGGGGAACCTGAAATGACTCACGTGGTTGACAGTTCAGGAGCTGGGGGGCAGGTGGATGACACACAACACGATTCCCACCCCGCCTCCCTCCCCCAACGCAGTTTTCTGGACTAAAGACCTGGTGGGGGAAAGGCAGAGGGAAACCGAGCAAGGCTAGGGTCCCTGAGGAAGAAGAGTCCTGAGGTCACACGTGGCCGTTCAGCTTGGCTCACTCTGCTGTCCGATTGGGCTGCTCAGAGCCCCAACCCCAAATGCCTCCAATCTGACTGGCTTAGCTGATCTTTTCCAGGCGGGCTCCAAGTCAAGATCAGTGATCAGGTTATGAGAAGACAGCCTGTGGCTCTGGTGACCACCTCTGGTCTAAGCCGCCATGGCCAGGCGCTGAGCCTCATGGATGGAGGCATGGGTACCACACCTCAGAGGCTTGGCAGGGGCTGCAGGTGGGGGCCCAGCAGACACACCTGGTCCCAAACACACCGCTTCCTTCACAGACGGTCAGTCTCTTGTGGCAGGGTCTGAGCATCACGCGGCTTCTGTGTCTCCTTCACCTCACTGGTCCATAATGGAGTCACTGCAGTGTCACCGCCAGGATCTAGGATTTTGGCCAGATGCAATGCTTATTTGCTTTTGAATTTTTCCATGTGGCAGGACATAACTGCTTTGTTTAAGCATTCCAGGTATCCCAGCAGCAGATTTTCAGCCCCAGTTTCTGCTAATGTCGAGCAACTTTGACGCTGTAACCTGAGTGTGCTGTGCCTCAGTTTCCCCATGTGTAAATGTAGCCACCTCTGGGGAGACTCATGTCACCTTCACCAGCATAAACATGCTACAGAGAAGCCCAGAGCAGACCCTGTAAATGTAACCCCCTGGGGAATGGGGATTCCAGTTCTCTTCCCTGTCTCTCCCCCCAACCCAGCCCCCAGCCCAGGCCCCCCCCCCCACTGTCCTCCTAAACCCAAGGTAGAGAGAAGAGGCGCCTCCTGCACCCCAGGCAGCGCAGAGAGGGCCAGGCTGGGGCAGTGAGGTGCTGACGGAGCCTTTCCCCCATGATGGATGGCCCGCCGGCTGGAGCCGCAGTTCCAATTTGCTCCCCATTTGGACAGACGCTTTACCCACAATTCAACTTGTCAGGGCCACAAATCACTCCGTGCAATCGGACCAAGGAGGCGGGGGCGGGGGAGGGGTGTGGAGACGGGAGGCGGGCACAGTGGCTCCCAGAGGAACCTGGGCTGGGGAGAGGGGCCACGGGGTTGGGGTGATGATGGTGGGAGGTTTGGCTGCATCCTGGCCCCTTTTCCCTCCAAGCCTGCTTCCTGCAAGCTCAGCCACCCTGTAGCTCCAGATGTCCTGCTCCATATTCAGTGCTAACCATCCCCTGCTTCCCTGTCCTCTGCCCAGGTGTCCCCTCCTTCTCCTGGAGTAAGTACAGTGAACCCCGTGCTTGTTGTCGTCCTGTCCCAAACTGGCCCTCGCTCAGCTCAGCCATTCTGGCTGCATCATGCTTAGACATCTCCAGGGCCTTCTGCTGCCTTCCGCCCCAGCACAGGCCGGACCGACTCCACCTTCAGGCAACCATTGGACTTAGGGCTATTAATTTGTTCACTCATTCATCCATTCTGAAAACACTTAACTGAGCATTCACTATAGCACAATGATGAGCAAAACTGTGAGCCCAGTCCATGGATGGCGGACGTTAACTGAACGGTTAGAGAGGTGTATACAGCCTCCAACTGAGACAGCAGCTGCGAAGGACACAGAGGTGGGGGGGTCTGCCCAGTGTCAATCTGTCTCCACACTCTTCCTTTAAAGCTCCGCTCAGGCTCACCTCCTCCAGGAAGCCTTCCTTGATTGCCCATTCATACACCCCCATTAATGAGCACCACAGGACGTGTCTCTGGGTTCAAGACTTCAGGTGGTGTCTTGTCTTTCTGTTAAGCCTCCAAGGGTGAAGACTTCCCTAGTTAGGGGTCTGCCTACTTAAGCAGGGTCTGGATATCAGGACTCAGTTCCAATGCCTCCTTCTCCAGGAAGCCTTGCTCAGCAAGCGGCTTGGGCCTTGAACCCACCACACCCTGGACTCAGAGGCTCTGGAGCTGCCCACCACACCTCCAACTGGGTACCTCTCGGGCATCCAGCTTTACTCTATGATTCCAAAGATCTCTCCTCCAGCTCTGCTCCTGCCCCTAGCCGCTCAGCCTTCCCCCACCTCTGCCCTCTGCTAATGATGATATAGAGGCCGAGAGGGCAGGCTTTGATCTACAGCCGCTGCCTCCCTCCATGATGGATTTCCCAGCCTCACATATCACTTTCCCAGCTTGGTCACAGTGTTCCTGGCTTCATCTTGCTGAAAAAGCCTGGCGCTGCTGTGCTTGGAATAAACCGGGAAGGTGACTCTCCCCGTGTCTCCAGCCTGCCAGGTCCTGGGAGGCCGCAGGTGGTGAGGGAGTCAGGCCCGTGCTGATGGCAGGGCTGGGTGCTGGCAGGCGGGAGGGGCGTCTCAGTGCTGGCCCATCAGCGTACCTCTCTGCAGAATGGGGAGAGGCACTTCTCGGAGGGACTGAGTCTTGCAGGGGTGAAGTAGAGAGAGAGAGAGAACCCGGGGGTCTGGGAGGCAGAGGGGGCCGTCACCCATCTCGTGGGGCTAGAACGTTCCAGGGGTGAAAATCTTACAGACAGAGGCGGCCCGCTTTCAGCCCCTCCAATGTCTGAACATCTGCTTTCAGACAAAAACCGACCAGGGGACAACTGCTCTCGGTGGAGAGGAACTCACTCCAGGATCCTCTGCGATGCGTTTTCCTGTTGAATTTCAACGAGGGTTTTTCCGCCTGGCATTGATTTATGCTCCCAACCTTTCAGGCACTCGTGGCTTGTATAGAGGGAGGACGGTGCACATCAGAGGCGGGTCTGCTGAGCTGATCTCAGCCGAGATCCGTCCGCCCACCGGATACATGGGAGCGGGTGGGGTGGGGAGGGGGCTGAGCTGAGCGCGTCCCTCAGCAGCTCCCCCCGCTCCACTCCACGCGCTCAGCTATCTGCCTCCTAGAGTAGGCTGTTCTGATACAGAGATCGGGGGTTTGGATCCTGGCAACAAGCCAGTGTTTCTAGGAGGGGCAGAGCCAAGCTGCTTCCACCCGCCTGGCCTCTCTCCTCTCCTGTTCGTTCCAAGGCCCCACGTTTTGCTGGGGCGGGGTTTTCATCTCCCGTCTGGTTCCTCGGCTTCCCACCGGCTCCTCTCAATCCCTCCGCTGTGCAGGCTGTCTGGTCCACCCCTCAGCCCTGCGCTTCGCCCTCTCCACGTGCGCGGGGCAGGAGCTCAGAGAGCGAGAGGGAGGGGCGTTCGCAGCCGACAGACCCAGAACTTGCGAGCTCCTGCTCCGCCCACCCTTTCCAGGGCGTCTGGGGGCTCTCTTCCCCCCTGCCCTTTCTGGTCTGGGGTGGTCACCGCTCCCCACTGCCGCCAGCGCCCAGGCGCGCACCCCCTTGCTGGTTTCTGAGCCGGGTGTGCCCCCTCGCAGATCACCGCCATTGAGGGACTGCTTCTTTCCTCCCTGATCCTCCCGTCTTTCTTTGGTCCGTTTCCCTTCCTCATCTTTTCTTTTTCCCCTCGTGGACCTCATTCCTGCTGGGAAGAGGCTGATGGCCCAGTGGGACCTCGAGTCCTGGCCAGGCATCGTGAGGCCCTTCAGTCACTTGAAAGATTCCGAAATTCAGTTATAACTGACACATCCACCGTGCATAAGCCCCTGGGGGATCGACTTCAGGTTAATCAAACCCTTAGGAAGCAGATTTAGAAAACAGACCCCTTCCCTCAATGTATCTAACTCGGGGTCACATACCCAGTGGGATGGATATTTCCAATTATTTGCACAGAACACACCCTTCCAGGGGGATTCCAGGGTGGGGAGGAGAAATTTGATCCTTGCATCATTTTCCAGAAAACATTAATCTCATGAAATGCTTTTTGCAAAAGGAGGTTCCATGGTCAAATTTGTTAGAGAAACTCTGCATTCTATAAATTTCCCATATGTTTCCTTCTAGCAAAGGCTCTGCAGTGCCCTGAAGTGAAGAGTAGCTTGTTCAATGTATGTTTGGCCTCCTGTCCCCAAAGTTGGATCAGGAAACCAAAATCCTTTCTTTCTTTCTTTTTTGCCCCAGTGACTCATTTCCTGAGCCCTAGGTTCTACAGAACACACTTTGGGAAACCTTGATCTCAGGCCCAGCATTCATGGCTCCGTCCTATAGAGTGTTTCTTATTTAGAGCAGGCTTTGAGCCTTAGAAAAGGCAGAGGAACCAGAGATCAAATTGCCAACAACCTGTTGGATCATCGAAAAAGCAAGAGAGTTCCTGAAAAACATCTAATTCTTCTTTATTGACTATGCCAAACCCTTTGACTGTGTGGATCACAACAAACTGTGGAAAATTCTTAGAAAGATGGGAATACCAGACCATCTTACCTGCCTCCTGAGAAATCTGTATGCAGGTCAAGAAGCAACAGTTAGAACTGGACATGGAACAACAGACTGGTTCCATGTAATCGGGAAAGGATTACATCAAGGCTGTATATTGTCACCCTGTTTATTTAACTTATATGCAGAGTATATTATTTGAAATGCCGGGCTGGATGAAGCACAAGCTGGAAGCAAGACTGCTGGGAGAAATATCAATAACCTCAGATATGCAGATGATACCACCTTATGGCAGAAAGGGAAGAACTAAAGAGCCTCTTGATGAAAGTGAAAGAGGAGAGTGAAAAAGTTGGCTTAAAACTCAACATTCAGAAAACTAAGATCATGGCATCCGGTCCCATCACCTCATGGCAAATAGATGGGGAAACAGTGGAAATAGTGAGAGACTTAATTTTTTTGGCTCTGAAATCACTGCAGATGGTGACTGCAGCCATGAAATTAGAAGACGCTTGCTCCTTGGAAGAAAAGCTATGACCCGCCTAGGCAGCATATTAAAAAGCAGAGACATTACATTGCCAACAAAGGTCCATCTAGTTAAAGCTATGGTTTTTCCAGTAGTCATGTATGGATATGACAGTTGGACTATAAAGAAAGCTGAGCGCTGAAGAATTGATGCTCTTGAACTGTGGTATTGGAGAAGACTCTTGAGAATGCCTTGGACTGCAAGGAGATCCAACCAGTCAATCCTAAAGGAAATCAGTCCTGAATATTCATCGGAAGGACTGATGCTGAAGTTGAAACTCCAATACTTTGGCCACTTGATTTGAAGAACTGACTCATTGGAAAAGACCCTGATGCTGGGAAAGATTGAGGGCAGGAGGAGAAGGGGACGACAGAGGATGAGATGGTTGGATGGCATCACCTGCTCGATGGACATGCGTTTGCTCAAGCTTCAGGAGTTGGTGAAGGACAGGAAGCCTGGCGTGCTGCAGTCCATGGTGTCACAAAGAGTCGGACACGACTGAGTGACTGAACTGAACTCGAGCCGTACAGAAGAGGCTAGCGTCCTGGCTCTGGTTTTTAGTGGCAGCTGGGTTTCAGAAAAAGCACTTAAATGCCATCTTTAAGTCTCAGTTTCTTCATTTCTAAAAAAGGGAGAATCTAGAGCTCTGAGGATTCAAGGTGATAATCATCCCTAGGTTGCAAGACATGATTCGTTAATCAGAAAGGGGGACTTATTGGAAAGATGCTGAGTGTCTTCTGGGTTCCCCCGGGTGGGAGTGCAGCAGGAGGATGGAGACCCAGAAGGTGAGTGGTGACCTTGGCGGTGTGCACACTCCACCCTTCATCCCTGCTCCTGTCTGCACACCTGCTTCCTCTGCCTTCCTCTGCAGACTGTGTTGATGGCTTCCAGGGGGTGGGGCCAGCTGTGCCCACCGGCAGCTCTCACAGCAGTCTCAGATCCTGTCATCTCTTCCTTGCAGGGGTCTGGACTAGAGGACTGCCCCCCAGACAAATTCTCTCCCTGGAGAGAGAACCTCAGAGGCTCAGCCTGGTAAGTGTCCGCTCCCATCCAATCATCTGTGGCCACGGTGCTGGGGTCACCCTGGTGCTACAGTCCTTGCCCTTCTGTCTCAGGAGTGGCTTTTAGCACACGTGTAACAGCAGATGCTGTGTGTTCCACAACACAAGTGCTTGGGCGCTGCCTTTGAGCCACCGCGAGCGACACGCCCGCCCTGGGCGGCCGGCCTGGGGTTGCGGGTCCTGGGGAAGATGTCGGGGTCCTGCAGTCTCTGCTTATTTCTTGTGCCTTTCCTGTGAGTCCGAGTGTCACTTCTGTGGGGATCTGTGAGATGCGCAGGTTCATTTGACCGAGGTGTGGGTGGCCATCTGCAGGGAGGGGAGACGAGAAACCGGCTGTGGCCTTTAACAGTTAAGGTGCACTCCATTGGAACTGGCTCCCGGTCTTGGGCTTCATGAGCTTACTAACTTTTGATAAGGTGTATTCACAGACTACCTTAAATCTGCCATTTAAGTTCAGGTGCTTACTTGGGTATGCCCCAGACTGTGTGAACAGCTCACAGTAACAAGGTGTTTTTTTACCACAGGGCACAACATAGGCACCTAGATGCAGGATCACTCCATAATAGAAAAATAATAATAATAAAAATAAAAAATAAAGTGCTTGAAAGCAGGATAAATACTCAGTAAGTGTAGCTGGCATGATTAAGCAAATTCTGTCTCTGGCTGAGAAAGGAAGCGGGGGTTAGCAATAACAAGGACAGTCACCCACCTAGGAAAGTTCCACTCACACACCTCAAACTTCCATGTGGGTAAAATCACCTTGTCACAGGATACAAGAAATGGAACTCTCCCTCTGCAAAGAAAAAAAAAACAAACAAAAACCTCCAAGAATAATTTGGATTATATTCAAATGAAAAACTCTGTTCATCAAAAAATATCATTTTTCCTGATTCCACATATATGGGTTAATATGATATTTGTTTTTCTCTTTCTGACTTACTTCACTCTGTGTGACAGACTCTAGGTCCATCCACATCTGTCCAAATGACCCACTTTCATTCCTTTTTATGGCTAAGTAATATTCCACTGTGTATATGTAGCTCAGATGGGTGGGATGAGGAGGGTTGGATGGAGGTCCGAGAGGGAGGGGATATATGTATACAGATAGCTGATTAGTTCTATTGTACAACAGAAGCTAATGCAATGCAGTAAAGCAATTATACCTCAATTTTAAAAATATAGATATTATTAACAGTAGAAAGGCAAGAAGCCAAGTTGAGAAGATATTTACAATACACATCTCCAACAAAGGACTGGAATTCCAAATATATGTAGAACTCCTATAAATTGATAAGGAAAAGACAGACAATCTGATTAAAAAATTGGCACAAGATCTGAACAGGCACTTTGCAAAAGAGGATGCTTAAATGACCAATAAACAGAAGAAATGTGCTCAACATCATTAGTCATCAGCGAAGTGCAAGCGGAAGCATAAAATGAGCCTACTACATACCCACCAGAGTGGCTCAAAGGAAGAGAGACGTGTACCAACTGTCGGGGAGTATGTGATGACCCGAAACTCCCAGACAGGCGGGTGGGGTCTAACTCCGTACAGCTCCTTTGGAAAATCATTTGAGGTATCTGTTGCACGTGCTCACAAGCAGACTCCAGGATGCAACATTCTACTCGTAGATGCGTTCCCTTTGGAAATGCATACAAATGTCCACAGAGATACACGCAGTAGAATTTTCATAGCAATCCTCTTTTACTATCCTGAAGTTTGGAAACAATGATGCCCACCACCAGCAGAACGCAGAAAAATTATGGTATAATCATAGGCTGGAACGCTACTCGGCAGTGAGAGGAAATAAACCACCACTGCACGCAACAATTTCAGCAAGCCTCGCAAACAATGCTGGGCAGGAAAGCAGACCCAAGTGTATGTAGAATTCCATATATGTGAGCACGTGAAGTTCAAAAGCAGGCAAGACGGGTCTAAGGTGTTAAAAGTCAGGGTAGCGGCACCCTCTGGGGAGGCTGGTGGGAAGAGGGCAGGAGGGTTTTTTTTGGCTGCACCAGTAGAAAAGACAGCGAGTGGATTCCCGGGCATGACCCTGGGAGGGCCAGCCTGTCTCAGGACGGGACATGGGTGCCAGGAGGGCTCCGTGCAGTGTCCTCTGAGCCTCAGTTTGCCGTGTGCGACCTGAGCAGGCAAACTCTTTATAGCCTCCGTGGTGGGTTCTAGCTTGAGTTCCGATTCTGGTCCTGCCCTGGAATCGCTGTGTGACCTTGGGCCAGTTGCCGCCCTCTCTGGGCCTTAGGTTGTTCACCTGTAAAAGAAAGGGTGGGACCATGTGTTCACCTGGCCACCTGCGAGGCTTGCGGAGACCCCTCCCCGGATATCTCTCGGAGGGTGCTGCTGCTGGCAGCCCTGGCCGAGCGTGGTCGGGAGCAGGTCAGTTTCATATCTGTTTACTCTGCAGCCCCACCCCTCTGGCGGGCCGTGAGCTCCTAAAAGGTAGGGCTGGACTCCTTCATCTTGTTACCAGTACCTCACACCTTATCAGATACAGGGAATGTTGCAGTGAAACTTCCTTCCCTGACATGCTGGGGCTCTGGTTCCTTCCTTTCTGGGAGTCGTACCAGGACACCCAGGTCCCAGGGGTAAGAGGATCCGCCACGCCGTCTCACCTCCAGCTGGCCTATGAGGTGACTTGTTGACTCCTGGTGGCAAAGGGGATGCAAAGAGGCATGCCCACCTCTCCCTCCTGCCTGGAGGTGGGCAGGCAGACAGGCACACAGAGGGTGGGTGCTTCTGACTGGCTCTGCTGAGTTCACTTAGAGGCTGAGTTATTAACTCCTGGCTTGGGCAGGGCAGCCCGGGCCCTGGGTGCCCCTTGGAGCCGACAGGGGCAGGCCTGAGCTAATTGAAGGCTTAATTAATTTTCCCAGCGGAGGCTGCAGCCGGTGCCTTCTCTCTGCCATCTGGCCGTTTGTCTTCTGGTGGGAACCCCCTCTGCCTGTCTGGGGACCACTGTCTGCTCCCCGCTCTGGGCCCCAAGCATGGCGGGCTTCCAGCTGGGGTCTCTGCTCCAGGGGGCTCATTCCTTGGCTCCTCTGCCGGGTCCCATGGCCCCTGGTCCTCCTCTTTCTTTCGCTTTCAGGCTTACCCTGAGCTTTGGGAATTTTTACCCAGGCCCTGGGGCCTTGCCAGCCACATCTGCGTGGCCGGCCGGAATGTTCCAGAGGCGGGCAGGGTGAGCACTTTCCCCTTTGCCTCCGGGTTATCCTTGAGGACGCAGGGTCTCCATCTTCACCCCCCACCACTGTTTACATCAACAAGGCACTCCCTCAGGCAAGACTCAAGAAGTCAGTGGGTGACCGGGAGGGGTTTACTGGCTACAGAGGCTGGTGGGGGAGAGAAGCGTTGCCCAGAGGTGACTCCCCAGAGATGCGGTGGAGACAGAGGCGAGAACTAAGGCCAGGGACCTCATACAACAAGCCAAGCATGAACCGGTCTTTATCCGGTCCTAATGCTCAGCATCTTGGGGTACCTCTAGGTCCCATTGTACAGATGGGGACACACGGGTTCAGGCTGTTAGCTCATTTGGTCAACATGGGGTCTCCAGGGCTGGCTGCTCCGGAGATCGGCCCCCTTAAATGACAGCCCTAAAGGACAGAAGTTTGTCCTCATGAGATCCTTTGTCTCCGTTCCTGAAGCCCTGAGGCTGGAAAGAGGGAAACGGAGCTCCCTCTAAATCTTGCAAGGAGAAGCGTGGGCAACGCCCCTCAACCACCCCCAGCAGCTCCCTGCTCCCCCGGCCCCTTCCAGGGCCCCGGAGAACCTTCCGATCACAGCAGTGGGAGCTGTTGAACGGGAACTTACTGGCATCCCGCTCAGATTGTGTGGCTCGAACCCAGAAGTGCTCAGTGGACAACTCCCACCTCTCCAGCCCCTTCACTGGAGCAGCTTCCAGCCGCAGGGCCTTGGACCCCCGACGTGAGGGAGGGGCTGCCCATTCCCCCTCCCCAGCCCCTGACGACGAACAACAAGGGCGTGTTACTCGGAGGCCCAATGATCTGTGTGTGTCAGAGCCTGTCAGCCTCTTAAAGCCACTCTTGGGGGCAGGCAACCCTGGGGCGCCGCTCACAGAGCCATGAAGAGGCGCAGGGCCTTTCTCTCTGAGTCCGAGGTCTGAGGTGTATCATGCCTACCCCCCAGCCCCCCAGACCCCCTTCTATACAAGGCTTCAGACTTGCCGGCCTCCTGTTGGGGACAGATGACGGAGCACATGTGCAAAGGAGCCTCCCCTCCCCTTGTCTGCAAGCTCCTGAATTGATTGCATCCTCCGGGGGTGTTTTGACATTGTCACTCAGGGTGGCAGCTCTCAGGGTCCACTCTCTGGGGCCCAGCCCTCTTCCCACTCCAGCCAAGTGGCCCTGCTGTGGTCCTGGAACGGACTGTGTGCTCCCTCAGACAAGTGGGCCTCCCTAAACCCACGAAGCCCCCCCGGCCTGTGGCCTGTGGACCGGGAGGTGGCTGGGGCGGGGCTGGAGCTGGTCCTGGAGGAGTGAGCAAGCCGGCGGCATCAGGCCCGGCAGCATCAGGCCCGGCGGAGGGCGTGTTCGCACTGCTGGGGATGCAGAGCTCATTTGTCCCTGTTGCTTCAGCTTTCCCGAGCAGCCTTCTCGTCTGCGATGACGATGGGTCCCTGAGATCTGGCCCGAGAAACAGAAGGCAGAGAATGGGAAGGATCTGGCGGTGAAGGGGAGAGGGTTGTTCAGGGGATGGCTGGGGGCCTGGGGGCTCGGGTTGGTTAGTGGGCAGCATGAGGCCCACGCAGAGTGCAGGGGGGTCAGGGATGTCCTCTGCTGTCCTCACCACTGTTGGGGTCTTGCATCCTTTTGCCCACAAGGTGAGTGGCTGGGAGCCCCCGGGCTGTGCCCTGGGCAGGCACGAGGGGGCGCTGGTCTCTTTGAACACCTGGCTGACTTTACAAGTGGTGGATGGGGGAGGGCTGTGTTTCGGCGGGGGAGGGGGGCAGGGGCAATGAGCCGGGCTGAGCAAGGGGAGGCCAGTGGCCGGTTCCAGAGCCTGCTGCCTGCTGTGATGACGCCGGAGTATCTGGATAGAGTTCTCAGCACCCTGGGACAGCTTGACCCTGCTGCCATATCTGCAGCAGGCGTGGGCTCCTCCGAGCTCTACTTCACACCAGCGGTTGACCTCGGGCGAGTTACTCAGTCTGTCTGAGCCCCAGTGACCATGGTCAAATGCCTTGCCGGCCCTGGCCCCAGGAGTGAGGGCCTCCCCACCCAGCCTTCACTCTCCAGGGGTGGAAGAGACGATGGCTCAGGGTAAGTCCTACCCACCCCAGAGGACACCAGGATGCAGACACCTCCCTGAGGGTGCCTGCCCGGATAGAGATGAACCCAGGCCTTACCCTGCCCCTCTGCCTTAGAGCTGTTGATGGCTGGGCGCCTGGAGCCAACTAAGGCCAGCTGCCAAGAGCTCTGGCACTGGGGTAGCCCAGGAAACCCCCCAAGAGTCCTTGCAGCCTCCGTAGTCAGCTCTCTGCTGGCTCCAGCCTGCTCTTTGAGCATCTGGCTTGAGCCCCTCTCACTGTGGGACTCCCTCCTCTCCATCCAAGACAGGGCCTGATGGTCCTGTTGGCTTGTTCTTGCCTGGAAAGTACTGCCAAGCCTCCCACATGGAGACTCCAAACCCAGGCGGTCGTCTGTGTGGTGTGTCTGCTGGACTAGGGGCTCTGGGGTCAGACTGGCTGGGGGTCTTAGAGCTGGGGGCTTCGGGGCCTCAGCTTCCCCCATTTGTAAAATAGAAAGAGTAAGAGTTAAAACAAGCCTCTAGGGTTGTTGTAAGGACTCTAGGTGATAACATGGGCCAGGTGGAGGGCCAGGCACAGTCAAGTGACTGGTACATTTTTAAAATTTTTAAATGTTATTTTTTATTATTTTTAAAAAGTATGCATATATTTATCTACTTGGCTGTGTCAGCGTCAGTTGCGGCGCGCAGCCTCGGTAGTCGTGGCGCGCAGACTCCTTGAGGTGTGAGGGCTCTGGAGCGCTCAGGCGTCGGTAGTTTCCCCACATGGCCTTAGTGGCTCCGAGGCATGTGGGATCTTTGCTCCTGGACCATGGATCGAGCCCATGTCCCCTGCACTGCAAAGCAGATTCTTAGCCACTGGACCACCAGGGAAGTACCATGGCCGGTATATTTTATATTTTATTTTTTAGAAGACCTCATAGTGGGGGAGAAAAATCACCTAATTTGAAGTCTGACCAATCTGGGTTCAATCCTTAGCTCTGATTCTTGCTAGCTTCAGTTTACCCATCTGTAAAATGAGATTTAAAGGACTCCCTCCCTTCCTTCCTCCTTAGGTTATTGTGGGATTTGAGGGGTTCGTCTCTGCAACTTGGTCCTGGGTTTAGCACATAGTTGGCATTTGTGTGTTGGAGAAGACTCTTGAGAGCCCCTTGGACTGCAAGGAGATCAAACCAGTCAATCCTGAAGCAAATCAACCCTGAATATTCACTGGAAAGACTGATGCTGAAGCTGAAACTCCAATACTTTGTCCACCTGATGCTAAGAACTGACTCACTGGAAGAGACCCTGATGCGGGGAAAGATTGAAGGCAGGAGGAGAAGGGGATGACAGAGGATGAGACGGTTGGATGGCATCACCGACTCGATGGATATGAGTCTGAGCAAGCTCAGAAGCTGGTGATGGACAGGGAGGCCTGGCGTGCTGCAGTCCATGGGGCCGCAGAGTCGGACACGACTGAACTGGCTCAGTTCATGATTAGCTTCTCTGACCTTCCTTCCCTCTGTTGCCCTTGGACCCTGGACCCGAATCTGAACAAGCCTCACTAGCCACCAGCCCTCAACCCAAGCTGTCTGGTCCCTGCGTCCCACCACACTTGTCCCTCTTGGGCTGCCAAAGTCAGGCCTGCCCCACAGGACGGCTGATGCCAGAACCCCACCGTTAGGCTAACTGCCCTCGTTCCCACGCCAGTCTCCCTGGGCTGTTCTGAAATCAGATGACACACCAGGTGGGAAAGCCCTCTGCAGGCTCTGGACGTGCGAGGGGTTAAGTTGCTGCCTGCACTTGACACAAGGAGCCAAGGGGATAAGCCCGCGGTCCCCACAGAGCCCTGTGGGAGCGGAACGTCCTTGGCCCACCGCCTCCTCCAGAGCCGGCCTAGAGGCCGCTCCCCGCCGGCGCTCCTGCCTCTCCACCCTAAATGCCATTTCCCCCCCATCTAAATGCCATTTCCCCTGTCTGGGCCCGAGCCACTGCCTACTGTCTGGGGCGGCTGGAAATTTCTCAAATGTCGCTTTGATTTATGGCTCTAGTTAATTCTCCAGGAGGCCTGTGAGATGCCCTGAGCTCTGCAGCCTCAATGGGATAAATCATTTAACAGGTGGTTAAATATTCTTTAAGGTCTGAGGAGCACAGGCAGGGTGTAGATGGAAGGGGATTGGGTGGGGGCCAGACTGGAGGAGACTTGACAAATTTCTAACCGGAAAAATTGAAAACGATGTGGTCATTTCAGAACCCGTGGGAGTCGTTCGTCATAAGCTATGACTGGAGGCAGTACCTGTGGGCCCCTTCCTGCCCTCAGGCCCAGGAGGCTGGGGGGTCTGGGGGCGTGGGTTTGAGGGCAAGGGCTGGGCCCTCCACAAGCCATGTGTTTCCGGCGTATGATCTTCCTGTTGGGAGGTACCCACAGGACCCCAGAAGCTTGCAGTTGGGAGTGAGGACTTGATACTAACATGACAAAGGCAGGCTATGATGCTGCTGGCTGCTCTGAGAGAGTAGGCGGAGGGGAGCCCTGGCGCAGACCGGACCGTCTGTGCTCTGCCTAATGGCATCCAAATACATGACAGCCGGCCAGCCAAGCAAAACAGAGCCTAGCTGGCACCTGGAGACCCCAGAGTCAGGCAATCCCGCTACCGCACATCTGGAGCGGCTTTCATGGTTTCAAAGTACATCCCCATTCTTTGTGGAGGAAGAGAAACCCTCCTATACTGTTGGTGGGAATGTAAGTTGGTGCAGCCAATGTGAAAAACACTATGGAGGTTCCTCAAAAACTAAAAATAGAGCTGACAGTGACCCCGCAATCCCACTCCCAGGCATATACCTGAACAAAACTATAATTCTAAAAGATACATGTACCCCTATGTTCACAGCAGTGCCATCCACACAGCCAAGACACAGAAACAACCTAAATGTCTATTGACAGAGGAACGGATAAAGAAGATGTGTCTGTATGTACAATGGAATACTGTGTGTGTATGCGTGCTCAATCCCTCAGTCGTGTCTGACTCTTTGTGGCCCCATGGACTGCAGCCCACCAGGCTCCTCTGTCCATGGGATTTCACAGGCAAGAATACTGGAGGGGGTTGCCATTTCCTTCTCTAGGCAGTCTTCCCAATCCAGGGATTGAGCCCGCGTCTCCTGTGTTGGCAGGCGGATTCTTTACCACTGAGCCACCTGGGAATCCCCACAATGGAATACTATTCAGTCATAAAAAAGAATGAAACAGGGGCTTCCCTGGTGGTCCGGTGGTTAAGAATCTGAACTTCCACTGCCAGGGGTGCAGGTTTGATCCCTGGTTGGGGAACTGGGATTCCCCATGCCGTGTGGTGTGGCCAAAAAAAAAAAAAAAAGAAGGAAATAATGCCATTTGCAACAACGTGGATGGAACTAGAGATTATCATATTAAGTGAACTAAGTCAGAAAGAGAAATATAAATACCATGTGATATCACC
Organism: Cervus canadensis; assembly: GCF_019320065.1. NCBI lineage: Eukaryota > Metazoa > Chordata > Mammalia > Artiodactyla > Cervidae > Cervus > Cervus canadensis. Next base: position 39,533,015 of record NC_057413.1, read on the forward strand.
TCCATATGTTGGATCTTAAATATGACATAAATAAACCTATCTACAAAACAGAAACAGGCTCACAGAGAGAACAAACAGACTTGTGATTGACAAGGGGAAGGAGGGTTGCAGAGGGAAGTATTGGAATTTGGGGATTAGCAGATGCAAAGTATTATATATAGGATGGGTAAAAAGGTACTACTGTATAGCACAGAAAATTATAATACCCTGAAATAAACCATAATGGAAAAGAATATAAAAAAGAATGTGTATATATTCATAACTGAAGCACTTTATTGTACAGCATACATTAACATATTGTAAGTCAACTATATTTTAATAAAAAATTTTAAAAAAGAATTACATTCCTATCCTTGATAATGTTTGACCCCCACCACAGGCTCTGAGGTCAGCAGAACAACGGCTTTGAGCCCAGTGTACAAAGAAGTAAATGAGCCCAAGAGAGGCTAAAATCCTGCCTGAGGCAGCACAGCTGGCTAGCAACCAAAGGGAATCCCGGCCAGGGCCTGGGATGATGCAGCTCACCCAGAGGGAAGGGGCCCTAGAGATGACCAAACCCAGAGTACCCATTTTACAGATGATGATACTGAGGTCCTGAGAAGGTTAGAGAGTGGCCCAGGGAAAGGACAGTGGTGAAGATGAGGATGAGGTCCCAGGCAGGAGGCCTGAGGGTGGATGCCTGCCCACCACCCCCCACCTCCAAGTGTCCCCACTTTGGGACCTAAGTTCCTATAAATGAAGGTTGCTGGTAGAGTCTAGGAAGACTATATAAACGGAAGTGGCAGTAGCCCAGGTGGGAGGGGAGGGAGGCGTGGGAAACCCTCCCTGGGACATCCTCCCCTCCCTCCCTGGCACCCACCCCCCACCCTAGGCTGGTTGTTTCATGTGCTGCTGGCATCTCGCTCCTGGTCCCCCACCTCCGTCTATCTAAGGCACCCCCAGGGCAGGCTGGGGTGCTGTGGCTTTGTGTGTGAGGGAGGGTCCTCTGGGGCTAGGGCTGAGCTGTATGGGTTGTGGAGCAGGACAGGCCTGGCTGCAGACTGCCCCCCTGGCTGAGCCTGGGCCAGAGAGCCCTAAGCAACCCTCCCCAAGAGGCAGGTCTGCTCTGGGCCCCTGGGCCCTGGCATTCCCAAGGGTGACTCCTGCCTCAGTACCCTGTGCAGGTCAGAACACACAGGGGCAGCTCGAGGGGCCCAGGGTGTGCCCGTACGGGGACGGGGCAGGCTGCCCCCACCTGCATGGCTTCGTTAGGAAGCAGCAACGGAGGTGTTCGTTCAGGTGGATGAATGGGACGTTCTCAGGGCTCAGGAGTTAGAGGAGGACATGGAGGATGCCCGGGTTGTGGGCATGACACTGGCTTTCAAGACAAGGCTTAAGTCATCCCTTCCCTCTGCTCCGACCAAGCCCTCCCTCAGGGTGCCCTGGAATTGCCGAGGACAAGTGCTAGGGGGTGGGGGGTGGGGGAAGATCTCAGGAGCATCTGATACCTACTCTCACCCCTTGCAACCATCTGTGTTTGTGTGTGTGTGTGAGAGAGAAAGAGAGAGAGATAGTGTGTGTGACAGTCGGGCAAACGTCACAGGGCGGCACTCAGTGCCTCCTTCTCCAGCCCACAGTGGCCAGCCTGCTCATGTCTGGTTGGGAGTCTGTCGAGCCTGTGGTCAGTCCCTCTCCCAGGCTAGTGCCTCCCGCAGCAGGCCGAGGTCTTGATCTCTGCTGCACTCCTGGGGTTACATGGCCCGGGGCATGTCAGAGCAGGTCACCGAATCCAAAAGTGTTGCCAGGACGAGAGATTGTGAAGGAGGGGCCCAGAGTCCCCCAGTGAGCCCAGCCAAGTCCCCCCTGGGCCAGAGCTGGGGGTGGGAGCAGAGTAGCAGTTCCTTCTGGGTGAGAGGCAGCACCTGGAACACCCACCCACCCCCACCCTGGTCTGGGGGCCCTCAAGGCTCGCTCTTGCTTATTCAGCTGTGCAGGTCTTAGTTGCAGCATGCGGGTTCTGTGTTACAGGATCTTTAGTTGCAGAAAGTGAACTCTTAGTTGTGGCATGTGGGATCTAGTTCCCTAACCAGGGACCAAACCCCGCCCCTGGCATCGGGAGCAGGAGTCTTAGCCACTGGACCACCAGGGAAGTCTGCTTGTGGTTCTGTCTTAGGACAAGAGGATGAGTGAATAATTCACAGGTAGCTCTAGCTTTGTGAAGGATCCCTCTGCCCCTGGAGGCCAGAACTCACACCAGCACAGTGGAGCTTCTGCAGCAGCCCGTGAGCACCCTGTCCTCGGCTCCTCCACAACCTGCCCGCTCGGACAGAGCTTCCTGGGAGACAGTGGTGGCTGGGTTGCCGAGTGGACCCCAGGCTGGGTGAGCTTGGGTTCAAGCACTTGGGTTCTCAGCCTAGAGACAACTATTTGCCACAAGCTATTGGGTTGCCGGTGAGATGCTTAGGATTTCCAGAGGAAGAGGCTGAGCCAGAGGCGGGCCTTCAGCCTCTGGGGCTGGTGGGGACCTTGGGTATCTTTCTTCTATTGTGGCTGGGGCCCAGGGACCAGCATGGGGGAATTGCTGGCCCTCAACCTCACGGCTTGCTGGTGGCAGACTGGGAAGCCCAGTCTGGTGCCTTTTGCATTAATTAGGCTTTTGGCCTCCCCCATGCCTTGCCCCAAGCCAGAAATGTCTCCAATGGGACAATGAGAGAAATCAGAGACACCCCTCCATGGAGTGTGAATCCTGACCCAGTCCACCCTGCCCACCTCTAAGGTGCCCGGGAGGGGATCAGTCTGACCCAGGAGTGAGGAGCCAGGGGTGCAGGGAGGCATAGATGCCTCCAGGCCTAGTCCCACCCACTCAGCATTTATGACTCACCTCCCTGCTTCTATAGCCCCATCCTTGTCCTCCAGAGCACTCAGGCTGGCAGGGCCTGGGCAGGCTGGGCAGTTCAGAGGCCCAGAACGAGGACAGAGGGAACACAGGGGCCTGAAGGAGCCAGAGGTCAGGCCCAGGCCGGATGCTTCACCCACATCTCCCAGCCTGGCGGAGGGCCCACGCCAGCCTGGACTTGTTGGCTGTTAGTGGGATCCCCTCCTCTGCTGGAGCCAGAGAGGTGTGTGGGAGGGCAGAGCCTTGAAATGGAGTTTAGAGTATGCAGTGAACCTCCAAATGATGTCCAGGCTCAGAGGAGCATCTCATCAGCTCCCCTAAAGGTACATCGCACCCTGTCCCTGTTGGAGCTATGCCCTCTAGAAAAGGGCCTCCAGACAGCTCTTTCTGCACTCTCAACAAAGGCACAGCTGACCATCCAGGCCTCTCTTCTAGGAATTCTTTCCTGGTTCCCACCCTTTCTCTTCTCCACTCCTGGTCCCTGCCTGGGGACTGGCCCAGATATCTCCTTTGGGCTCCCAACACAGTTCTGCATTAAGACGGCTCATGCGTCTTCGTCATCCAAGCAGCCCTCTCCCAGGATCTAGCGTGGTGCCTGGCATACAGCAGTTGCTCCAAAGATCAGCCACTGAGTCTATGGGTGACTAGAAAACCACAATATGGTTCTCATACTGGTTTGCTGTGTGACCTTGGACAGATCATTTTGCCTGTTTAAGGTTGGACTGAGCTACTACGGTTTTCTAAACTTTTTGGGGTTTGTTTTTAAATTTTTCCAGTTTTACTGAGATAGCAATTTTTTTGAAATACATTTCATATCAGGACAAAATATATACAATATATGTATCTACAAAACCTGAGACAAAATTTTGTGAACTGGCACAAAACTTTGTGAACTGATACAAAATTTTATGAACCCATGTTTTCTCTTACTGTACTTCATCCTCTGATATTTTATGTTCTTTTTCCTTTCCCTATCCCCGTTATCCTCTGATATTTTATGTTCTCTTTCCTTTCCCTATCCCCCACCCCTAAAAAAAGGCTGGTTGCAAACCATGAACTGACTCTCCCACTCATGGGTGGCAATGTACAGCTGGAAAACACTCCCTGATGGTTAAGTGCTCCCCCAAAGCTTTCCTAATGCCCCCAACAAAGAGCCGGGGGCAGCAGCATGTTTATGCCACTAGCGTTCCCTGTCTCCAGCCTTGTCCTGGCTGAGGCATCCCACCCGGCCTGAAGGCTGGAACTGTATGCTTCTTTCTCAGGAATGAGGCTTAAGGGACCAGGGCGTAGTTCCCAACTGTCCGGGGGAGATTTCAGCCAAGGTGTGGCCGAGGGCCTCAGTTCACAATAAAGGAACCTCTGCCGGGCTCCCAGAGCAGGCTGGGGAAATCCCACCGCAAACCCTGTGCTCCTGTCCGCAGCCTGGTTGGGAGCCCAGTGAAGAGGCCTCTGGAAAACTCCACCTCCTTTCGTGGGTTCCCGCCTGGCGATACCTCAGCCCTCCCTTGCCCCGTCTTGCCAGGACTCCAGGGGCTGCCCTCCACCTGCCCAGGACCGCTCCAAGAGGGGAAGGGGGTGCAATCAGAATTACACTGGGACAACAGGCCTAAACTAGGGTGTCTGGGCAAACCAGGAAGTGCTGTGGCCCTGCGGGCAGCCCCCGGAACCAGGCTGGAGGCTTGCTCTTGGCATGAGGCTTAGCACAGATGCGTCTTCCTGGATTTCCTATTTCGGGGTGGCTGACCCCGTTGCAACCTCTCTCCCCTGGCAGATTCTGCTGGCCCCTGTTCCCTCCTCCTGTGTGGCCAACCTCCAATGTTCAGTTCAGTTCAGCTGCTCAGGCGCGTCGGACTCTTCGCAACCCCATGGACTGCGGCACGCACCAGGCCTCCTTGTCCATCACCCTCCTCTCCAGTGCGGGGTGGGTTTTAAAGCGCCAGCCCCACAGGTGAACAGTGATTGGTGCAGGGGAGGCCATGTGACCAGTCCTGGCCAATGGGGTGTGAAGGAAGCCTGTGGGCGCTCCCGGAGAGGTTTCCCCTGACAAGGAGAAGCTCCAGGGCGGAGCCTTGGGCCCCTGAGTCTGACTTTGGCTCTCCAGACGGGTGGATGATGGCTCAGGTTTTCAGCCCTCCTGGTTGACCCTGAGGACGACACGGCAGGACGAGAGGAGGAGCTCGGGTCCTGGCGACACGAATCCCCAGCCAGCGGAGTGACCTTGAGCCGCTCACTTGGGCAGGCGTGGGAGACCCCGTTGGTGGTTGCCCGCCCAACATCCGTTCCTTCCTCCACCAAGAACTCCTCCTGGGCTTGCCGCTGAGGAAGCAGCTCTTTGCTTCGCTCACACACGACTCCTGAGCCAGGCCGGGCCCACCAGCGCCTGCTCACTGTCGTTGGCTCAGGGTGAGCGTGCGGCCTGTGGGACCCACGAGGCTCAGTTATTATGGGGCTTCTGCTGGGACTTGGCGGGGGCGAGGGTGCAGAGAAGCTTTCGCCTCCTCCTCTGGGGTCTCTCAGCTGGTTCTTACAGGATCTGAAGCTAGACCCCAGCTCCGTTTCGCCACCCTGGGAGGTACAGACGAGGAGAGAAAGTCTGAGCCCGAGGGATGACATTTGAGTGGCCGTCAGTCCTAGCCGTCGGTGTCCCAGTGGTGTCAGCCAGTAAAAGTCACAATACACTCTGAGGGAAAGGGTTCAGCAGAAATGAGCTAGTCAACGTTTAGCAACCAGCATTCGGGAGGAAGGTCCTAATGTGTGGTGTTTGCCAATTCCCACGGTGTAAATACTCACACTGTAGCTGGTTCATACTACCACTGGATGACACTGAATGTGGACTTGGGAAGGGAGGCACGTAATTGGCTCCTGCAAGTCCCTGCAGACCAGCTTCTGCACACAACGAGGGTGTAAGCGACGCTGGCCAGGTTTTCTGTCATTTATCACCAGAATAATCTGACCTGAACACCCAGTCTTGCTGTTCTGGGAGGGAACTTCTCAGTGACGCCTGGGCTCCCCATTAGGGTCCTGCAAGTACCTGCTGTCTCCAATCACTAAGACATGGGGGTTCTCTGAACTGTGCTCTGCTGCTCGGGGCTCTGGAGGAGGCAGAGAGCCCCTCGGAAACCCTCCACAGCCTGGTCAGAGGCTCTGCCTCCCCTTCCCAAGCCCCACCATTCACTGGCTCGCTTTGAGCTCAGGCTCTGACAAAAGGCAAGAAAAGCCCCTTCAAGCAGTTTCTGTTCTCTGCCTTCACTACCTGGCTGCGCACATTTTGTCTTGGTTTGTTGTGGGGAGAGGGCACAGGGAGGCAAGAAGGAGCAGAAGGAATGCAGAGTCATAGCTTAACCGACTGTCCAGCCAGAGAGTGCAAAAGTGGCACCTCCCTCCCTGGGTTGTTGGATTAAATGAGATTATGCCTTCAGAGTGCTTGGGCCGGAGCCTCACGCCTGCTGTGCTCTGCTCCGGCCGGCAACTATCATATCTGTGTTGCTGTCCAATCTGCAACCCCCTCCCCCTGCCACCCACCCACCTCCCCCATGAGGAAAAAACCCCACCTGCTCCTCCTGAAGCTTCCTCTCCTCTCGCTGAACGGCAGCCCCATCCTTCCGGTCAGACCCCGTCCTGGGAGCTGTCCTTCACTCCTCTCTCACACCCCGCACCCAATCCATTAACTGGCCGCCAGCTCCGCCTCCAGATTCTAGCCAGGTCTCACACCTTCCCCCTCTGGTCTGGAGGCTGCCTGCTCCTCCAGATGGATGGCAGACAGCCTGGCCTCTCTGCTCCTGCCCTTACTCCATGCTCCGTGCAGCGGCCGGGCCATCTTGTTAGCCCCAAGTTGCACCGTGCCCTTCCTCTGCTCTAACCACTGCGGTTCCTCCAGTCTTCACTCAGGAGTCCAAGATCTCCCGATGGCCCGTGGGGCCCCCCGAGACCTCCACCCTCAGCCCTCTGGTTCACCTCCTGCCTCCCCCTCCTCGCTCACTCTGGTCCAGCCACACCAACTACATCCCACCTCTGCCTCTTTGAGGTGGAGACCTGTCCCCGCCCAGCGTTCCCCCCACTTGGTGCCTTCAAGTCACCTCCTCAGGAGGGGCCTCCCTGCATCCCTGGTCACTCCATCTTCATCCCCACCGCACCTGCTTTGTTCCCCCAGGGCTGATTGCCATCTCTTTCTCCTGGGTTTGACAAATCACCGGCTCCTTGCCCACCTCTCCTGCACTGCTCCAGGAGGGTGGAGTGACCAAGCCACTTACCTAGCCGAGATGACACGTTCCCGGCTGTCCCAGAGCCTGGCACAGAGGAGGTGGTCTGTGCACGTGTGTTTGACTAGCTGATGGCATGGCTCTCTTGGGATAGGTTTATCAAGGGAGTTAAATGTTTGGCGAGGGTCCACCATGGGTCTGGTGCTGTATGGGGTGTGTCGGGGTCTGGAGAAGCAGGGAGGAAAGCACGGCGCTTGCCCTCCAGGCACTGCATTCTGCTTGGTGCATCCGTGCCTGTGAGCCATAGATGACCTGGCAGGTCACGTGCCAGGGGAACAGTACCCAAACCAGGGCTCACGGAGGATGCAGGATCCTGTGGGCTGGAGAGAGGGGTGACTGTACTTTTTATACCGTCCTCAAATTCAGATCCATTTCCTTACCCCTGTCCATGTCTTTATTATCCCCATCTGGAGTGTTCCAACATCCCTCCCACCCCCCAGGCAGCTGCCCTTAAATAAGTTATTCCCACACTGCCAGAGTCCCTGTAATGAAAGACAAACAGTAGGTGCTGCTGTCCTGGTCAGGGTACCTCCACCACCCACACCAGAGCCTCAAACTGGTGGCCTGTGGGTTAAACACAACCTGCAGTCATGATTTATTGGGACCTTCTTGGCACTGGCCTCCTTAGTATTTCTGAGAAATTTAAACTCATCTTTTAAAAATCAGGAGATTTCATACACGAATCTGGGGTGCTGGCTTTGCTTGAAAAAAACAAAACCAGATGTGGCCCCATCGAGTCCAAATCTCTGCAGGCAACAGTGCAAAGGGGTCAAGCGGGGAGGCTCCCATGAGAACCTGTGCTCGCTAGCCGCAGTCCTCACCAGCCCCTGCTGCCCTTTGGCGCCACTGGACTTTCTCTGCTCTTGTCTCGCATGTGCCCGGCTTTTCTCCGTCCGCTCTCACGTTTGGTTTTTGACATTTGGGTCTGTGATCCTTGGTTCAGAGAATGATCTCAGCTCCAAGCACACCATCACACATGAGGGGCCCCTCCTCACGGCTCTGCTCCGTCACCTGCTGCTCCTGGGTTTCTCCTGGAATCCAGGAATAATGAGCTGCTCATGGCTTCCCATAATCACGTGACCTTATACTTCTCTGGGCCTTTGCCACCTCTCTCAGTTCCTACTCATTTCCCTCCTACTCATCTTTTAAAGTTTGACCAGAGTGACTGCCTGGTGTATGAGACGTAACATTAGTGCCGGAAAAGCCTGCAGAGCAGGGCCAGGCACAAGAGGATGGTAGCTCCTGTTCTGTGTCCCCCAGGCAGTGGTAGGAGCTTGCACTGGGGCCTTTAAGCCTCACACCTGTGTTGTTAAGTTCCATCATTATTGTCTCCTCTGCGTTGCCTAGGGTCATACATCCAGTGAATGGAAAACTGGGAATGGAACCCACGGGACCAGGGAGCCTCTTCTGGACTGTGAGGGGCCCAGCAGGCAGGCTCCTTTCCACGGCTCCCCTGTCCTCCGCAGTTAGGCTTCCAATGCTACTACCACTCAATAGTTAGCCAGATGTCTTCCAGAAGCTCTAGGGGCTGTGTGCTTTGAGTTCATTTATGCAGGAAAGAAAGTGAGAAAGAACAGCCAGTGTCCCAAGCTGCATTCCAGCGGGACTAGATAGCTATGCAGGTCACCTGACCAGAAGGCATTCAGTCGGCTCAGCCCAGGTCATGTGGTCTAGCCCTGGGGCAGCATGTGCCCCCCAGAACCCTAGGATCCCCCCAAAGAGAGCGGAGGCTCTTGAGGGAAAGAGGGAGGGGACAAGTTGAGGGGAGAGCCAGGGTTCCCCATGGACACCCAGAGGCCACTCCCTAGGTGTCTCCCCTCTCTGGGCCTTTCTTTCTGTGGGGCAAGGATGGGGACGGGGGTGGGGGGCAGATGGGTAAAGGGAGGGGCCCAGAATCTGAGGGGAAACGTCCTTCAGGCCACCTGTGCTGTCTCCACACCCACTGAGCCCCCTCCCCTCCATCAGCCCCCCTGTGGCTCCATCCAGGACCCTTGGGTCTGAGTTGGGGGGCGGGGGTGGGGGAGGGCAGGCCTGAGCACTTGGAGGTAAGGAGGCTCGAGGGAGACACCCAGAATCTGAGGGGGTACACCTCTCCCCATGCTGGTGGGTCTTTTCCCTCCCTGGAGCCTCATCCCCAGAGGAGGGGTGCCTTCACTCATGCAGTTTCCCCACTATAAAGTCAGGGCAGTGACTTGACCACAGTCTGGGCATCTAACGGATAGCCGTTCTCCTCAGACCTGACCTGAACCTCCCCCCAAATGCTGGGGAGCCCCTGCCCCGTCTGGAGCCTCCTCCCTGCCCCCCACCCTTGGGGCCGTCCAGCTTTTCCAAGAGCGTCACGTCTGCCCTGGGTGCCCAAGGCCTCTACCAGCTGGCCGGCCTCTCCCTTGGGGCCTCTGAGGCTCCTGCGCCTTTCTGTCTGGGGTGCTGTCCTTTGCAGGACTGTCCTGGTGCCCGCCTGCCCCTCCTTGGTGCTCATGGCTGCCAGAGCCCACAGGACCCTGCGTTGTTGTGGTGGTCTGGCTCCGTCACCCATCAGAGGAGGCAATTCAAGGCCGGGACTCGGTTCCAATGTCTCAAAATTGCCAACTCTTAACATGGAGCATGGGACACAGATGATTCAGGAAAGTTAGTTGCAAAAAATGAGTGAATGCACACAATATTGCACAGTATTGGGTTCAGTTGACCCCAAAGCCCTCCAGGTGATGAGCCTCTAAGAGCCACGGGTCTGGCAGCAATACGGAGTTCCTGCTGCGGCACTTGCCTGTATATGGAAATTACCAATGAGAGCAAATCAGCAGGTCTGTGGGCTTTTAGTGAGCCCAGAACCCAGGTGACTGGCTGGTGCCTTTGACTAACTTTTCCTGAGGGGGCTGTGCAGACAGACCATGAATACTGAGTCTCTGCTGGTCTGTCGTGTGTCCATGTATGTGTATTTGAGTGTGGTTGAGTGTGTGGGAGAGTGTGTGTAGTTTAAACTGATTCTAACCCCCTCCCCACCCCATCCTAACCCCCAGGAACATATCCTAGAATCAAAATAGAAGTTCACCCACATTCATACAGAAACATTAAAATCTGGACAAAATCCTAGAGTATCAAACAGCTTCACATTGTTTTGAAAAATAAAAAGAAAAAATAAACAGGACCCATATATGCATGCACATAATTTACTTAAAGCTTCACAGAACCTTCCTCTTCACTGCTTGCCACATCCACTGGTATATTCTACCGTGTGTGTATGTGTGCGTGTGCATGCACGTGTGTGTGCGTAGTGTGTGTGGTAATGCTGGTCACAGCCCATGAAATTGACTCCACTACTCAGCAAAGGATCCCCATCCTGCTGTGTGAAATCCATCATCTTAGGGCACCCCCCCAACTCTCGGGTTTGGTAAAGGTGGACACGAGAGGCCAGCCGCCCTGCTCGGCTGGTGGCGAGAAGAGGGCAGAGAACAGCACAGTGGCTCTTGGAGGATGAGGCGATGACACGGGCAGTGGCTCCTGAGAGACCACCACCGGCTCTCATACAGCCATCAGCGGATGAAGACCCCAGGGGCTACGGGGGCTCAGGAGAGGTGGAGACTGGCACTCAGCTGCCAGCCTGGAGGTCAGGCAATTTCCCAAGGCTGGGAGGGAGACCTCCCCGCCCTCCCTTTCCTGCAGCCTCCCTGCCGTCCTCACTCCCCACTTCTGGCCCCACACTCCCTCCCTTCTCTTCCCTAGCCTCCTTTCCTCCTTCAGGGCCTGCTCCTACACCACCCTGCACTCTGCACCCTGGAGCCCCTATGGCCTGGCCCCTTCCTTGCTCAAGGCCCTGGATGTGCCCCTCACCCCGCTCATCATTTGTGGGAGCCCCTGGGGTGACTGACGGCTGGGGGCTGGGTCAGGGGCTGGTGTGTGAAGAGCCTCAGAGGCCTGTCCATGGGTGGCTGGGTACTTAATAAGAGGGTGGGGGTAGACCGAGATTCCCCCGATGCTGATATATTTGTTTTAATGCTTTCTAGACGCGCAGCCCATCCCAAGCACATAATTTTCATTACATGATATCAACATTTAGCTTCAGCAATGGAAATGTCAACTTTAATTATTTTCAAGGAGTCTTGACGGCTCTGGGAATAAATCAATATAAATAATGTTTTCATAAACTCTGAATCATGCTCCTAATAGCTTTATAGCTATAATTCTAATATTCAAAACAATTTTTCTTTGCATCTCAGCAATTAATTGTTGCCAAGTGCTCGTTTTTCTGTTTTCCCCATTGCTGTCAGCTCAGAGCCAGGGCTGGGGTCGGGGGAGGGGAGTGACATGTTGGCACAGGGGCCATGTCCTCAATCCTGAGTCAGTTCCTAGCTCTACTGTCCAAAGAGTCAGGCTTAGTTTAATGTTTTTTCTGCAGAAAACCATCCCCTTTCCTCTCGGCCCATTTACTCACCTTTCCGACCCACCGTCTCCACAAAGTCTGCTCTTGCCACCACGCCAGGCCGGGAGGGACAGGTCTCTGGCACACACGTGGCCTTTGTGGCTCCCCGCAGCTCCTGGGCTGACAGCAAGGCAGGCAAGGCGGCCCCGGGAGCTCGGGACTTGTCCCAGGTGCGCCATGCCAGCGGTGTGACTCTGGACAGCTGACAGGTGGCATTGCCAAGGAGTCATCTATCTGGCAGGCTTCTTATCTTCAGGTCGCAGAGGACGACACCGGTGGATGTGAGCAGAAGTGGAACTTATTAAAAAGACCCCGGGCAGCTCAGACTCTGCTAGGCAGTTGACTAGGAACAGCATCTGAAATTCAGCCCTGGAGCTGGTCCAGAGGCCCGCACTGTCACCCTCAAGGCCCTGGCCCCTGCGGTTTGCATAGCAGACAGACAGGCCTGGAGGCTGGGGGCTGCCGGAGGCTCTTGGAAGAACAGCTGGTCTTAGAAACTGGAATGGCCCAATCACCACTGTCCCCAGAATGGAGGCTTCTCCGCCCCCAGCATCTACTCGAGGCCTGCACAGCACCTCTGATGGGCTTGGGGCTCACCCCAGAGCCAAGCTGCAAAGGAGCATGAAAAGTGAGCATCTGGTAGTTTGCCTTTCTGTAAAAGGAGGCAAACTTTCTTCTTCGGAGGGGGAGAGTGGCCCCCAGGCATCAAAAGAGGCTGAGAAGCTAAGAAGTAGGGCAAACTCCCACACTGGGTCCACAGGCCTTCCTCTGTCCCATGGCTGAAGCTCCCCCATAGCTGTTTTGTTTGATGCTGACATTTTCTCAGCAGAGAACTATACAAATGCATGCCTAAGGGCCTCGCCTCCAGTCTGACTTCTGCCCCAGACATTCACTTATCATTTACCTTCTCTTAGCGACTGTTCTCTGAGCAAGTGTGCTGATGGGTCCAACAGGAGGCTCTGGTCCCTGTGACGGTTATATTCTCAATGTAAATAAATAATTGGCGTTTGTTCTTTGCGAACTGGCCCTTTGTGAGATTACAGCCCATGAACCAGTGCCCCAGGCCCGGTCCCTTCTGAGTCATTGAGGGTCCCCTTTTTCTGAGGCTGGAAACCTGGCCCTGGTTCCTGGCAATAGGATGGGTCTGTCTGGACTACCACGCCCCACCCCACCCCCCATGACCTGCACCCAGCAGTGTCTTCCCAATTCACATGAGTGCTGGGCGGTGCCCTTTCTTGGTCATGAAACCTTTGGAAGCAGCCATTATACCTGTAGCCTTTGTGAAATCACTCACACAAAGGTTTAAGAAAGATCAAGCCCATAAGGGGTTTGTTGAAATATCACCTTCCCTTAAAAAATGAAATTATATTCAACTAGGACTCTCTTGGAAATTCCAAGTTCCAAGCTGTGGGATAGATAAAAGAATGGATGGAAGGATGGATGGATGGATGGATGGAGAGCATGCTTTCCTATGCTAAGACATCAGGGAGGAATGGGAATACGTGAGTCTCAGCTGTGAAAATCTATGAGCATGAGATTATTCCTCCTTTGTTTTGGATGGTTGAGGGGGTGAGTTGGGGTCGAACCAGAGGTAGGGGGGTGGGTAGGATGATTTCCTGGGTCCCTTTCTGGGAATTTTCTCAGAAGATGACCAAAGAGTCAAGACCTGATAAAAAGCAATAGACAAGCAGAAGGTGACAGGATTGTCATCCATGCGCACATTGTTTTCAGGAATCCACCAAAAAAAACATCAAAATATCTTCCCTTCATGCATGGAGAGCAAGGAGGGAAGTTTGAAATCTCTTCTTTCAAACTGTGTTTCTTATAATAAAGAAAGAACACAAGTGTCCATACTGTAGAGCTGTGCGTTTGAGTGCTATACCCAGGATGACCAATCCACATGATTCCCGGGCAAGATGTCCGGAGAGTCACTCTACCTCCCGTAGGCTATTTATCTCCAGGGGTCACCTCGGTATATTCTCCTGAGAAGTCTCTTCTCAATGGCTGCACTGTTTAAAGCTTCACCTCCTTTGTTCCATACCACCCTTTCCTCAGGCTTCCCAGGTGGTGCTAGTGGTAAAGAACCTGCCTGCCAATGCAGGAGACGTAAGAGACTCGGGGTGGGGAAGATCCCCTGGAGAAGGGAATGGCAACCCCCTCCAGTATTCTTGCCTGGAGAATCCCATGGATAGAGGAGCCTGGCAGGCTGCAGTCCGTGGGGTCACACAGAGCCAGACACGACTGAAGCACCTCGTTTCCCCTTGCTTCCCACCTGTCCAGATTTTCCATGACAAGCAGCTGCAAATAAGAAGGGTCCGCAAGAGAGAGGCCCTGAACAGGAATTCCTTGCCCCATGAAAAAGGGCAGTGAGGCGGCACTGTAGCTTCAGCAGAGGCAAGGGGAGTCAGAGATGCGAGCCAGGGCCTTAGCCAGCAAGGGTCCGCAGGCTTTTGGAGGCTCAGAGGGAGCAGGACTGCTACACGTGTGCTTCTGTCTTCCGGGGCTGCCCTGACAAAGCAGCCATCTGGGAGAGGAGGAGGAAACTGGGGAGGGCTGGCCAGGCAGGGGGTGCTTGGACTAGGTTTTGGGGACCAGCCCTTGGGATCCCACCTGGGCCTTCCCGTCGGCTGAGCAGAGGAAGCCCATTGGACAACCAGGGGACCCTGCCAGGGACAGAACTCCTCATCCACCAGGCCTGGCTTGGAGGACCTCTAAGGCAAGTGCAGAAAGAGGAGTCTAGCGGGTGCTGGCCCTAAGGAGAGGGGTCTGGCCCCCTGGAGCTCCTGGGGGAGGGTGGTCTCTCTGGAGGCTGGCCCCCACAGGACCGTGAAGGCTCCAAAGGGGACTCTGGCCAGCTCTCGAAGCCTTCCAGTGATCCTAGGACTGGCTAGAGAGAGGTCCCTGGGGGACTGCGGGGCTGGGGAGGAGATGGGGTGCTGGGTGGGTCAGTGGAGTCTGTGTTACTCTTTGCCACCCAGGCACCCCGTCCTCTGTGGAGGGCCTCTGAAACTGTCTGCAGGGTGAGGCAGGAAGAGAGGGTCCCCTGCCTGGAGCAAGGGCCCTCACCTGTCGACCCCTCACTCCCTTGCTCGCTGAAGGAGGGCACATTCCCAGAAAGCTGCCCCACCCTTCCCAACTAACCCCCACTGCCATCCTCACCTCTCCAACCACCCCCGCCCTCAGTATAAAGCCAGCAGAAGGGCTCCTTTCCCCATGCTGGGCATCCTCACCTCTCCAGCCCAGAGGTGCCAAGCTTCCAGAGACAACAAGGGCCCATGGTTCCTTAGGCCCTCCTGTGGGTGCCCTGTCTGCTTCAGCCAAGCTCTGTGTTGACTCAGCGCTCCCCGCAGCGGGGCAGACCCTACCCAAGCCAGAGGGTGCCTAGACGGCTCTCACCTATCCTGGGCCACAGACTGCCGTCTGGATCTGGGCCTGGACACGAGCTTCCCTCCTGGCTCGTCTCTCTGGCCTTCACTTTCTACCCCGCCCCAAGCCCCAGTTCCACCTTTATTCTCCCCCAAGATATCCCAGCTAGTCAGAAAAAGTTATGGGAGCTCTGGCCCTTAGTGATACAAACAGGGGTTCATTCTCAGAAACACAGCAGCCATTGCCCGTCCCTGGGACACCCTTCTGTTCTGTCCTGAAGAACCACCTTCCCAGTGGTGGCCACAAAGTGGCTTCTCTTCTTTTCCTCGCTCGCCACCTCCGTACTGAAGCCACCTTCTCCACCTGCTTGATGCACACTGGGGTCTTGGGGCAGGGTGTTCTCCTGTCACCTCGGTGCCCTTGGGCAAGTCACCCCTGCCCAGAGGGGCTGATTCTCCTTATCTGTAAAGCAAGGGGGTGCAAACTTCACCGCCTCTGAGATTCCCTGCCGCCAAGAGTCTGTTTCTGTGATGGGGTTTCCTTTGTTAATAAGATGCAGAGAGTAATAAATCCATAGAGACAGGGAGTGTGAAGGGTTTTTGTCTTCAAGGGACCTGTGTCTTTCCTGGGATCAACATTGTCATCTACTTTCAAAGAAGGGGAGGGCCAGATCAGTGGGTGTGTCAGCCCAGCCTGGAACCCTGGGCGCCCCATGCCCCCCCACTTCCCCCATCTCAGCTGCTGGCCACCCCCTCAGGGAAGAAAAGAATGAGAAGGTCTGTGCCCAGGTGCCCCAGAAGCAAAGGCCCGGACAGCTTTGCAGAGCTTAGTGTCCGTTCCATCCGGTCATGACGACCCGACACGGCCCTTCCCTCTAGGGAGCCGACTGGGGTCCGCACAGGGTCCTTCTCGTGTGACGGTAGCAGGGGTCTCCCGGGGCTCCCTGTGTGGGAGAATGAGCTCCTGGTGAAAGGGCCAGAGCAGTGGCAGGAAGGGGACCGTGAGCCCACCATGGAGCACAGGGGCAGTGGGCCCTGCTGGAACGGCAGCTAGAGGTGGCAGGTGAGGGGAGCCCGGAAGCAAGGCAGCCTCATCTCCACAGCCCAACAGGGGCTTCCCTGGAACACGTGTGGGGAGGGAAAGTCTCCCACAAGTATAGAGTGGATGGATGCCCACCAACAGAGGTGGAGGCCCCCCCACACACAACTTTGGGGGTAGAGAAGCAAAAGGCTGGGGTTCTGGCCTGAATCTGGGCAGAGAGCAATTCCAAACTCGGGGGTCCACAGGGGAAGGCTGGGGGCTGGCACACACAGGTCACCGTGCTTTGTGCTGTGTGACCACACCGCGACAGGTCCGGGGGGCGCGGGGCCAGGGTAGGGCCCAGAGGGGCGCGGGGCCAGGGCAGTCCCCCCTCTGCGGGGTGGGGGGGTCGCGACAGGGCCAGGGGGGCACGGGGCCAGAGCAGGGCCCGGGGGGGCGTGGGGCCAGGGCAGGGCCCGGTGGGGTGCAGGGCCAGGTCAGGGCCCAGGGCGGGGGGTGCGGGGCCAGAGCATTCCCCGCTCTGCGGGGTGGAGGGGGTCGCGACAGGGCCCCGGGGATGTGAGGCCAAGGCAGTGCCCTCCTCCGCGGGGGTGGGGGGGGTTGCCATATTCTGAGTACAGGAGGCTGGGGAGTGAGTCCGAGTTGGCAGTGTGGCCTGGGGTGGGGGCCTGGCAGGGCGGTGTCCACACCCCAGCCCTGCTCTGTTGCCACCAAGCCTGTCTCCTAGAGATCAGCTTCCCATGATTGTAAAAGAACCCATCTCCCACGTTGCCCACCTTCTTCCAGAAGCCTGGACGTGCAGAGTCTTAGAGCCAAAGCAGCAGAACTGGGAAAGCCCTTAGAATGAAGGGGGCTGGGGGCGGGGTTGGGTCCACGGCCCTGGGCCTGCTGAGCTCTTGACTCCGCTCGGGACTCTGCAGGTCAGGGGTTAACTGAAAGCAGAGGTGTGAGCTTGCAGGACTCCAGGCTGACAGTCATTTAATGATACTTCCATTCACAGGTAAACCTCACCCTATTTACATCACCTCATCACGTCTTACATCAACCCAGGGTGGCGGTTGGGTAGCTAATTTATCTCCATTTTACAGCTGAGGAACCAGGCTTGAGAAGGTGAAGGACTTCTGACAGCGGAAACTCTAATGATGAAATGGCAGGCGGAGAGCTGACGGTCGAGAAATAAGGGGCCTCTCAACGCCCCCACCCATCCATCCACCTTTCTCAGGACCTTCCACAGGCCTGCGATGCCCCTGCACCCGCAGCACAGGAACGTTTTAGAGAGGAGCTAATCAGAGCCCTCAGCCGTGCCTCCTCTCGTGGGCGTGTCATGCGCCTTTAAGGACTGGCTCTCAGACAGATAAACAATCCAAGGGGTCCCCAGAACACTCCTGGCCTCTCCTGGCTGAGATGTGTGGTCTGTGTGGAGGACGTGGTGTCAGAGCCATACAGAGGAGCGAACCACCACCACCCCAACCCTGCACCCCCGCCCCCCTTCCTGCCTTTCTTTCATTGTCCCTCCCAACCGTCAACTCCTCTTCTGCAGAGAATGAAGATAAATCGCTTCGCTCCGGAAAACCACATTTAGCATCTCTTGCTCTTTGCGGGACAGGGAAGTTCTGACAGCGCGTTCGCATTGCAGATGGCTTGCCATATGCCAGTTGCCCGCACGCTCTCACCTTATAAGCAGATTCTGTCAGGTTCTCGGAGTAAAAGCTTAATTAACAAGTGGTGTGTACAATGATGTACTTAATTATCTCCTGCTTTTATTTCTTTGTTGCTTCTTGTTTTTTCAGAAGTTTGGTAACTGTTACAGACAACTGTTCCCAACCACGGTTTTTGCACCTCTTTTCCCTACCCACCCCCCATTTGCAGACTGTCGGTGGGATAAAGAGGAGAACTTTCTCTTGTCTGAGTGAGGAACCTGCTTCTTGTCCCCAAGCCCAACAAAGCCCACTCCAGACTTGCTGGCTGGAAGCTCTGGGAGGTGGCTCGGGTGCCTGTGCTTCTAGAAAGCGTTTCCCGTGGTGCTGACCAGCAGTCCAGGCTGGAAGCCCAGGCCTGGGCCTCCCCCGCGCTGTGGGGGCCGTCAAGGTGCAGCCTCACCTCGTTCTTTTCCATCACGCCCTGTTGGTCAATCCTGAGCACAGGGGTGCAGCTGGGCCAGGGCGGTAAGAAGAACAGGGTGCTGGGGGCAGACAGGGCACCCTTCTGCCTCAGGGTGAGGACAGGGACAGCTTCGGGAGTGGAGCACAAAAGGAGCAAGGCGACTTCCAACAGAGCACAAAAAAGTAGCAAGTTGCAGGGCATTCAGTAGGCCGAAGCCAGACCCCTGAAAGGAGAGACTGCCTCCCCGGGGAGCATTTCCACTTACAGTCCCAGTGACCTGAGGGCAGGAAGCCCCGTCTCTCGTGCAGGTGTCTTTTGGAAGCATCTGCCCAACTCGTCCGACTTCCCTGGGGGCCAGGGCTGGCTCTAGGCTCCTCAGCCAGCAAGCAAAGGGGGCCCAGGGCCCCTGGTCCTTGAGCACCCTCCCCACCACACCCACCCGCGTTAGCTGAGACGGGGTGCTGTCTGGCGAGGCCTGGGGAGGTCGGGTGGGAGGAAAGGACAAGATGCAAGGGCAGAAGAATTGCAGAATCAGGGTATCAGGGCTTCCTTTTTGTCCTTCCAAGCTGGGGGAGAAAGCTGATGGACACTTCCCTGAAAAGAAGACAAACAGAGGCCACAGCCAGCACCAGGCTGAACCCCCGTGGCGGTGCCCTGTCCCAGGACATCCATGTCCTTGACTGTATCAGGTGGGGGGAGTAGGTTCTCTGTGCTGCAGACACTCCCGTCTCCCGTCTGTTAGAGAAGCGTCTGCTGGACTCCAGAGAGGACTGGGCCAGAGAAAGAAAGGCAGAGGCCAGCCTGAGCCCCCAGACCTCGCAGCGTACCTAAGCCGGGACAGTTCCTGGCCCATGGTGAGTGCTCAGCAGACATTGGTCATGTCAATCAAAGTTGACTAGACCTTCCAGTGGCTGCTATGCCGGGCTCGTGGTTCTTGTAAAGACAACCGCCCTGCCCCAGAGAGAGAGAGTCGTCGCTGTGTGTACCATGCCCTGTCCCAGCTGACCTGAGGGGGCACGTCAGCTTGAGATGTGGCTGGGGGCGGGGTGAAGAGAGAATGTAGGGCAAAGGGATTCTGCATCTCAGAAAGCTGATCTGGGAGGCGCTAAGACAGGAGGGGATTAGGAAGAATTGCTGGGGAGGAACCAGGGGTGTGTGGTCATCCAGAGGTGAGGAGGGGGCTTCCGCCCAAGGCCCCCAATCCCCATCCCGCCCGGTGTCACTCATGGCCTCCTGTGCATCTGTTCAGCCTTCCCCTGTGACTCCCCCTCACTTCAGGAAAGGTCAAGGCAGGATGTGGATATGACGCGTCAAAACCAGGACCAAGATACCAGAACCTGAGCATCTCCGAAAGCACACAGGTCATCGGGACAGGTGTGGGCTCGTTTCACCCGAGCCAGGATGCAGGGAGAAGCTCTGAGAATTGCTTTTAGGACTTCAGCAGGAGACTGAAAAGATAATTAGCAGGTCACGTTTTCCCCACTGCTGGGATGGTGGACAGTCAGGCGGGGAGTTCGGAGGTGACTCCATGCCCACGTGTGGGACAACACAACTTCTTGAGATTTTTGCTGAACAAGGAAACACTGAAGGAAACACTGGGTCTCTCTCACCTCCATGGGATAGGAGCTGCCTGCCTGGCTTGTTACCCATTAGAGAAAAAAGCTCTTCAAACACATGGCCAGGGAGGCTGGGGAGAATGGAAAGCAGAGAAAACAGGAGGGAGGGCAGGCTCTTCTGCTGACCTCACCTCAGGGCCAGGGGCCCAAGGCAGCAGGGCCCTCTTCTGGGTGGCTTTCAGCCATGGATACAGCCTCTGTCACCAGAAGCCATGCCCCCACTCTAGTCCTCCCCGGGGAGGGGCAGCGTGGAGAGGAAGCTGCCACGTGGCTAATGGCCGTTCGTGGAATGGACTAGCCCCCTCCCCAACCTGCACCGCAGCTACACTCAGGGTCAGAAGAAGAACCTCAAGAGGACCAGACTCTGCTGCACCGGGATGCTGGGACGTTGGGACGCCTCCCCGGGGGCAGGGGACGGTGGGAGGGGCAGGAGGAAGCCCCGGCGCAGAGAGGGTCAGTGCCCACGTGGGGAACACTGGAAAGGGCTGGCGTTCTGGCCTCCCTGCAGAGGCACAGGCGACAGGGAGAAGTCCGTACCGTAGGTGCAGGTGGGGCCAGGCCGGGGTCTCTAGACTGAGTTCCCCGTTGCTCCTAAGCACGCTCACTGTGGTATTCTCTGTATCAGGTTCTGGGACGCAGAGCAGGGAGGAAGCCCCCCTTTGTGCTTACTCTTGTGAGTGCTTATCATTTCTATCCCTCCTACCCGGACTGGACGCGCACTCCTTCAGCCTCCCTGCCCCCGCCCCACCCACGCAGGGCCAGTTTGCCCTCTCTTATCCAGTCTCTCCCAGGCCCTCCCCCCCACACTGTCATCTCCTCTGGGGTGGTGGCCCACCCTGAGCTCACGGAAGCCTGCCCTCCGCACCTCTGCCAGCCCACACAGCTGATCTCCGGCCCACCGCAGGGGAGTCTTGTGACTTCAGGACACCAAGAAAGGAAAAAGGGCTGCAGGGAGAACCTCACAGTCATCTAAATAGCAAACTCGGTGGTCCACACCCTGCCCCTCTCCCACCCTGCCCGACCCCTCTGGCCAGGCCACACTTGGGCTGCAGCCCAGCTCCCTGAAGCATCTTGTGAACCCACTGGCTTCTTCTTGTCTACAGAATACTCTGTGTCCCCCTAAGAAACCATATCACATGCTCTCATTTTAAATTGTTTTCAGATCTGTCCTTTACAGAAATCTTAGTCCTATTCACCTCTGTGGTGACAACATGTATGTCTAATAAGGGCTTCCCTCTTGATGATGAGTTTAACTTGGGGTGGGATGAGGTGGGGTGTGAGAGGCCCAGATGGGTTACTGGGCCAGGCCCGGAAAACGGCGGCTTGGGTGCCAGGGTAGGTGGTAGGCAGGGGGATAAGTGAGGGGCGGATGGCGTCCCTGCCCCCTTGCTGACCAGAGGCACCGGCCTTGGGTCTTCTCCTGCAGCTTTACACTAGGCCCACCAGGAAGTAAGTGTTCAGAGAAATTAACACCCTGATATGGGGCTTGCAGTGGTGCCAACTAGGGCGGTCTCCTTCCCGGGTGACTGGACTGGGTTAACCTAATGACATTCCTCATGGAGAAGGGGTTGGGGGGGTTGCAGTGTGTGAAGATGTGCCCAGTGGATGCCAGTGCATGCCATATAAAAAGCCATAGCTCTTTATGTAAAGCTGGGTGTAGACCAAAAGGAGGTCCCAGTGATCATATTCGTTGGCGAACCAAACTCGGTAATGCGTGTGTAGTCTCATCGGACAGGGGGGACTCTGGTGAAGAGGATGAGGCAGTGTAGGTACTCAAATTTCTTTCTGACCCTGCCCACTTGGGGGCTAAGGTGGGGCCTCTGTGGATAATTCCAACTAGATGATTCTTTATGGAACTGACTTGAAAGTTAATGGCTGAATCCCACTCTATTTACAGCCTAGACTGTTAGAACCAAAGAAGAGGCTCTGGAAAAGCTCTGGAATCCAACCATGAAGGAAACCAAGGCATGGATGCAATCAGTAACTGCACACCCACTCAGCGATGGCAGAGTTGGAAGTAGGATCTAGGCCCTGCCTCCTTCCCACCCCACTAAGATGAGAACATGCATTTCCTGACCCACAGTCTCCTAATACCTTGCTGGGCTGTGGCATGAATGTGCCACTCCAGAATTCACTTAATGCCTCCCTCTATGATACATAAGGACCAAGGAATGTCTCACACTTTCCCACTGAGGCCAGCCGAGGTCCCCTTGAGTGGAAAGCCTGGGGCCATTCGAGCAGGGGTCTAGAGCTGGAAAAAGCGAAAGAAAGGGAAGGTTTCAAGGGAGTGAAGACAAATACCAAGAAGCAGCTCCCTTTTCTGGGCTCTGCCCTCAGCCTGAATGTTGCCTTTGGTTCGATGCCTATTTGGGATTTCTGCACAAATGACAGATTCGCCAGGAGGACTTCCAAATTCCACCAGATGGAGGGTAGGAGGCAACCCTGGCAGCTCGAAGGAGAGGGTTCTGGAAATGCTTGGTCAGTTAGGGAACTGAGACAGCACATCCTGTCTGACCACCCGGAGGACCCACTCTGCAAACCTGTGGCTGCCAGCCTGACGGGGTGCCACCGAGAGACCTGTGTGCTCAACACCATGCTCGGCTAAACACCTCATAGGCCCCCGAGGGGTGGCAACAAGGAATCCTAGTCATTCCTCTGGCAGTCTACAGCACATTCCCATGTTCTGTTAAGCTTCCTCTTTACCATGGATGATGAGCAAGGAAAAAACAAGCCTCCCTAAGCAGATAGCAAGATGGATGCATGCGCACTCAGTTTCGGGGTAGGGCAGAAAGATGCCAGGTGGCCCTGCATCTCCGCGCCACCCTCCACCCCCTTTTCCCCTCAGAACAGCCACAGCCTGACATACAAAGGAAGCTGCTTTGCCCACTTTCGTCCCTCCAAGTAATCACTCTGCTTCCCACCGAAATCTCCAACCCAATTCCAATCCCAGCCTCACCCCAGCCCCAGACAGGAGGCCGCGTGCCGCGCCCCCCACCTTCCACCAGAGCCTGCCCCTGGAGGACCCCAGACAGAACCGTAAGCGTGTTCGGCGGGAATGCTCCTCGGGCCCAGCAGGGATTAATGCATTAATAGAATTGTCAGGCCGCACATAGCAGAGGGAGGTTGTGGAGGACAGAGGGCTGAGTGGGCTCTGGGAGACAAACAGCCAGACAACTCTGTCTGGGGAACAGCCAACTCCATCTAGTAAGCCCCTCACCTGCCTTGTCAACGAAGAGAGAAAGACTCATATCTCAGGCCCCACTAATGAGGAACCTGTAGTGCTTGAGATCCAGCCCAGAGGCAAGTTGGTCTCAAATTTCTAGGTCTGGGGAGAAGGGTCTGCAGAGCCTGCTGGGCTGGGTCCCCGCAGGCCCCCTGCGTGTGATTTTGAGCCCTTCCCTTCTTGGGGCCATCCTTGTCTTGTGTCCCTTACCAGATTGTAAGCTCCATGAGGACAGAGACTGGGGACCAGCCCCACGCCCACTCTCGGCCAAGCACACTGCGCCTTTGTGCGGCCAGGCTCTGCCTGTGCTGACTCAGAGCAGCCCAGCCAGGCGGCAAGCGGGCAGAAAAGGGACCAGCTGGAGCTCCTTGGCTTTGAGCAGGAGGCCAGCGGTTTGCATGGAGATGAGTGACAGGAACCACCTGTGGCTTGAAGCACCCACGACCCATCTCCAAAGGTATCCGCCTGGAGGGGCGTCCCCCCACTGCCCACACCACCAGGAGCAGCACCTGGAGGACCCCGGATAGTCCTGTTTGCAGAGCTTCAGAGGATGGGAAGGAACAGGCAGCTTGTCAGTACGCCAAATAACCAGACAGGGAAAGTCAGGAAGCTCATTTCTGGATTTGGCCACAGAAACCCTGTCCTTTCCCTTGGAGAGTTTGGAAAAATATGCCCAGGCCAAGGAGAAATGGTTTGGGGGTTTCTTATAGCATGGCTCCTCTGTGGAGGTGAATAATTGGGTTTGGGGGATTCCCCCCTCATGCATCCTCTGATCATGTTTTTGAATGGAAACAGAAGCTGGCAGGCCTGGTGAACTAGGGTTTATTAAACACAGCAGCGCTTTTCCAAAGAGGTCACCACACTGCTAATTTTCATTCCTCTGGGAAATTCCCCTGGTCCCCAAATTCCTTGAGTACAATTACTTTAAAACTTGATTCCTTCATAGCTGTCACCTTGTTTATGGCAACCTACCCAAGGAACTGAAGCTCTGTGAGGGAGCAGGGTGGCAGAGGGGTGGTAGTTGAAGAGTAAGAGAGAGGAAAGAGAAACAATTCTTAGAGACCAGCAGAGCAGAGTTGGACACTCACGCGTTCGGCACGAGGGGCGCTTGTGTGTCTGCAGAGCAAGGGGAGGCTACTGGCCAAGGCCCTGGCGGTGGCAATCGTAAAATCACTTTGGGAATTTCTGTGCTCTGGGTTAATACAGAATTGTAGCCTTAAATGCCAACTGATTCAAGGGTTCACTAGGTTAAACAAGGGGGATCAGCCAGGCAGAAGAGTCTGGAATTCCTGGGATGGATTAGCACAGCTGTTGTTGCCCAAATCTGGTACCCAGATAGTCTTCAGGAATTCTGGGATGGGTCTCTGGGCAGCTGCTGGGCTGAAGAGCCTCAATGAGAGCCAACAGGCCCCTCACTGAGGAGGCAGGGAGTCCTGGAGACTCCCATTCTTACGAACGAGTGGGGATCAGGACAATTTGAGCTTAAGGTAGGGAGGCCGGGTGGACAGCAGGGCTCGAAGCTGACGTCCTCCTCCCTCCTCTGAGGGACCATGGGGAAAAGGAAGAGTAAAAAGAAAGGATTATATGGGGAAAGGAGGTCTCGGGGGGATATTCAGCATCAGTGACCTCAGGTTCTCCACACTGGCCTGATGTACTTTGCTTTCCCTGAGTTTTACGCTTGCCTTGGTGGGAGATATACTAGAAGGTGCAGGTCCCTGGTGTGGCCAGGATATGGCGACAGCAGCAAGTCTGGGGACTGACCATAAACAGCCTCAAGACTCACGGTGGCTGGCTCAGGCCTGTCGGTGACCTCTTTGCTCAGCCAGTGAGAGTTGCCGCACCCCAAACCCAAGGGCTGGGAGACTTTCAAAGTCCCAGCACATCCGTTATCTCCTGGGAGCTTTCCAAGGGTATTTTGAGATGGGCAAGGAAAGGCAAGTGGGTCTCTGAGAGGTGACTTCTCTGAAGAGATGTCATGTGATGGATTAGTGGTCCAGCCGGAGCTAGATGCTAGCCCCAGAGTTCTTGTCTCTGGCCCTTTGCCCTCCTGCACACCCCACCTCTAACCCAGCTGCAAAGGACTGGTCCCAAGGGGAGTCTCCAAAATCACCCCCAGAAAGAGTCACCAGAATGAGGTGGGGGCAGCACCCTCTCCGCTTCCAGTCACCTCCCTCCACCTTCCCCACCAAGAAGGTGCTCTGTGGCTGGTTGCTACACGGGACAAGAGAAGTCCCCACGCATCGGGATACTTGGAACAATTCACAACCAGCGCTAAATGGGGAGAGGACTGCCCAAGCCCCTTGGGGCCCCTGGCTCGCCCTTGTGGAGAGCCCACGGAGCCTCTAGGAACAGGGGCAGCCCAGGCGCCCCACAGGCTCAAGGACTTGCAGGTGACCCAAATCCACGGAGGGGTGGGAGAGGTGGGCAAGGCAGAGAGGCAGCCTGTCCCCCGTGTCGCCCATAGGATCTGCCGTCAGCGAGATTAGCGTCCTCCCCCTGGAGCTGCCCCAGTCCACCATGAGGCTCGATGGCCAGTTAAGAGTGGGTGCCCCCCCAGCCAGGTCTGGGCTCTGGCCTCCCGGGGCTTTCTGGGGGTGGCGTGGGGGTGGTGAACGTCGGATATAGAGAAGAGATTTTACTTAGATCTTGAAATTCAAGTCTTCTATTCCTGGCAAGGAAAATGGGATTTGAGAAAGACTTTGATCTTGAAATAGGTAGTCCCGGGTCCAGGCCTTGGATTTGCCACTGACTAGCTGCGTGACCTTGAGCCAGTCCTGGGAGGTCTGCGTAGAAGGCCCTCACAGAGTTTCATTGTCAGGATTTGGGAGCCCTGCGGGTGGGATTGGATGCTATGGGTGAGGGACAGGGGGGCCTCTCCAAAGTGCAGGGGCACCAGGCTGGGCAGGAAATGCTCAGCACGGTTAAAAAGCTGGGGCGTGGAAGGAAATGAACCGTCACCGGCTCCTCAGCTTCCCCTGCTCTTTTTATTGTGCATCATAAATTATCATCCTGTTTTATTCTCATTTTATAGCCTCTTCCAGGTCGTTGCTGGCAATTTACTCTCTGCTCTGGGCCAACTGTGTTAGAAACACTTTCCTGGTCTTTATCTTTCTCTGTCGACACCTCAAATTCCTGGCAACTGACCCAGCAACTGGGGGGACTTATGTGACCACCTGTTAGTTGGCCAGGAAAGCGTCGGCATTGGCTGCTATGGGTGACATCAAAGTTGGACCACCTACTGCCTGCCCTAGAGTAGTCTGGATGAGCCAGAGGAAAATAACTCAGATTCCACGCATGTGCTAGCTCTGGTCAGGCCCACTTCCAGAAAAGAGAGGCTGTCCTCCTGGGACCTGGGTCTCTAACTCACGTAGCTGTCAAGTGGTGAAAAACTCTTCAGCTTCCTCTCAATGCAGATGGTCCAGCCCTTTTGTATTTAGAAGAAAAGGTATAAAGACCTCGACGTCTCCTTTCTGTTGTCAACATCCTGCATTCCTACCATTGTCAGAAACTGGGGTGAGGTGGGGGCTGATCCTGACTTAGCGTTTGACTTCGTGGAACTAGTCCCAGATCTTCTATGGGTTAGTGGCCCTAGGCAAGTCCCGCGCTCTCGTTAGGGGCCAGTTTCCTCATCTGTATGTAAGTCAAGGGGACAAAGCATATACTTTCCTGAGTTCTTTCCAGTTGCGGCCAAGCTATATAACTCAACAGAGTTCACTGCTCACACACAGGACACCGAGCGTTTGCAAAGTGACAGGTTCACACGACAAATTAATACACTGTCAGTGTCACGGACAACACTACTGTTTTTTAACAAAATGCTGGCTCTTCAAATGAAGGCAGTGGATTAGGGAAGATTTGAATGATATGAGCCTTTGATATAACATGTTTACTGAGTTTTTTGTATCCTGATTAAAGGGAAGGCAGAACAGTGGCAATGTGTCTCTCCTGTCACCATCCCAACAGAAGAGAATTTTTGTTTGAGGTGATTCTTACAGTAGATTATCAAGTACCATTTTCTTGATCCATTTTGCTGACATGACCTTCTCATGCCATGATTTTGTGGATACGAGTTGGTAAAAGAGCAGCATGTGCTGAGTTTGTGATAAATGGAAGGACACAGGTGGGGACCAGTACCTCAGTACTCACAGTGGTGGAGTGATGGGGAGGGGCTTGAGAGGAGGGAAAGAGACCTGCTTTTTTTACCACGGCACCAGAGAGAGCTAAAGTTGGTGTTATTCATACCGAAAAGTACAGAGAGTGAAGGCAGAAGAGAAAAGTGTCAAGGACGCAGGATTGGGCAAGGGCAATCCCTCTCTGGGCCTCAGTTTCCTCATCTGTAAAATAACAGGGTTGTACCAGACAGGCTCTGGGCTTTACCCCATCGTCCAGCTCAGAGAGGAGAGGAGGGAGGAGGGAAGTCAGGTTGTGGGAAAAGGAGACCAGGGTGCTCTGGAACGGGCTCCTCCTGGCTCAGCTGCATCTCAGAGAGTGTCTCCAGTGATGGCAAGTTTGGTACAATTTGTATTCAACCTTGTTGATACACTGATAAATGTTGAAACTGCTCTCTGGATTTCTGTTTATAAAAAATAACTCCCCATCCCCCACAAACAGCAGGTACAATTTCTGGAGTGAGTCATCCGGCTACAGAGAGCCCTCTATTCCACGCTCCGACCAGTCAAATGCTAGAGCAGTTCTTCTCAGGGTCACGTTCAAAGTCTGTTCAAATAAATCCATATTCCCATTTCAAGGGTAGACAACAAAATCAGGCCAACATATGACCCCTTAGGATCATACGTTGATCCTTAAGGATGCCATATCCCCTGAAAAAATACACTAAGTGTATAATTGTGCATGTGTATGTGTGTGTGTGTTTAAATGTTAGGGGACATTAGAAAGAATAAGCTTTTCATTTTTTTTCTTCCTTTTTTTAATTCTATTTTTTCTTTGAAAGACTATGTGCCAGACTTGCAATGGTAACAAGGAAGCGGGAGGAGTGAGACAGGGAGATGTGGGGGAGATATTTTACAATTTATCAAGATATAAGTACAGGTCCCTCTGTGTTTAAACCCCCACAGAACTGTATTTTGAGCTTAAATTAGGAAGTAACGTTCTTAATGGCCACCCTGAGGCAAGACTGCGGCCGGGAAAGAGCAATCTGAATGATTAACAGAAAGCAGGCCCAGGTGGCTCCAGTGCTGGTGGAGCCTGAGGTTTGAGCCACCCCAGGGATGCAGCTTCTAGACAGACAGCATGCCGGCGGTGTGGTAGGGGCCAGGAGAGAGATTGGGGTAGCGTGTCAGAAGTCTTGGCAAATCTTTGCCCCAGTCAGTCCCCAACTCAGGAGGTGAGTTTCCTATTGCCATGCTATAAGCCCAGTTGTAAACTTCTGGTGAAACTCTCTCTGATTTGGACCTCGCCTTCCAGCTACCTGCCTTGATTTAACCCTTCTAGGTTTGGCAGAGAATAATTATTATAATCAAAGCCATTTTGTGGAATTTTATATACCATCTTTCACACGCAGAGCATTTCACCCACGCTCAGAGGACAAACATGCATATTATGAGACAACGCTAATTCTGGAGAGAATTAAGCAGCTCACAAGGCATTGAGCTCCATTTCCTGAGAATTCTGGAAGGAAGTTTCAAGGACTGTGAGATCAATTCCCATAGCCAACAGAGAGTCTGAGAGAATCCCTTTAAAATGACTGGAAAAAAAAAGAATAAGCTGAGATCTGGAAGAATGAGCTTGCAAATATACCGCTGAAGGCACATTTAATAGTTTAAGTAAAATTTAACTTAGTGCTGCAGGCACCTGGCTGAGGGTTACCAGGAATGGAAATTAAGACCAAGCGGCAACTCCTGAGGAGCCTTTCTTGCAAATTCACAGAACGAATCAAAGGGAGAGATTAAACTTACTCCATCACAACCTTGCTTTTCACTTGCTCCGATCCCCTCATTCCTTCCCTTGTCACTCCTGGTGCCCAGACCTCTTTGCAAAATCCTCTGTTCCTGGGTTTCTCCATTGTGATCAGTGGCCGGCCACCAGTGATATCAACAGGGGCAGACCACCCATTGCTGCCCAGTTCCTCCAACCCAGCTTTCTTTCTTTATACAGTGGGCCCCCAAGGTTCAGTCCCTCCCATTTTGAGAGGAATCTAACTCTACTCAAAGACTAGTGACCAGAAGGACGGGACGGTCTTTCTGCTCCCCACTTCCTTGCTGTCCATTTTGGGCTTCCCTTGTGGCTCAGCTGGTAAAGAATCCGCCTGCTATGCGGGAGACCTGGGTTCAATCCCTGGGTTGGGAAGATCCCCTGAAGAAGGAAAAGGCTACCCACTCCAGTATTCTGGCCGGGGATTCCCTGGACTATAGAGAATCCATGGGGTTGCAGAGTCCGACACGACTGAGCGACTTTCACTTTCAAGGTCTATCTGTTAGGGGAAGCACACTGATTGAAACCGCCCACCCTGGCCAGGCACCGTAGTAACCATTTGCATGAGTTGTTTTATGACAGGAGATCCTGATAAGGAATACGGAACTAATAACCCACCACCAGCTGGAAGAGTTCGGGAAAGGTCGAGAGGAGACCCTGCCTGTCCGTCCACTTCCCAGAATCCCTCTCGCTAGCATCCATCTTGGCTGAGCGATGCATGCGCCACCAGGAAAGACTCTGAATTAGAAGGAAAGACTCTGAATTAGAATGATTGGCCAAAGACCACCCGGAAACTAATCCCATCACCACAAAACCCGAGACTGCGAGCCACGCGGCAGAGCAGTTCTCCTGGGTTCCCTTACCTACTGCTCTCCACCTGGGTGCCCTTCCCAACAAAATCTCTTGCTTTGTCAGCACATGTGTCTCCTCGGACAATTCATTTCCGAGTGTTAGACAAGAGCCCGGTTTCGGGCCTGGAAGGGGTCCCCCTTCCTGCAACATATCTACAGGGTTTTTTAAAGAAAAGTGTTGACCAAAATAGAAACATTCAGAAGTGTTAAGATACAGGCTCTTCAAAGATCCCATCAGTTCTGGTCTCTAGTTTATAGCTTCTGATTCCCTTCCGGAAGCACCACGGACGCTCCTTGTCCTCTGTTTTTAATGCCAAGTGTATACCAGCCAGGAAACGAAGCTGCCCCTCAACATGAGCTTTCCTGACCCGGTCCCTCCAGGAAGCTGGCAAAGAGCTTTGGAGGAAACCCTGGTATACTGCAAATGCTCCCTGCATTCTGAAGTCCTCCTGCTGGGGCCTTGCTATCTGGACCCCCCGAGCCTGATTATCCAGTACTAATACTTGGCTAAGCCCTCCACCAGGCATCTTCCCCTTTCTATCATTACCAAGATCCCTGAGGACACTCCCTTAAGTGACATAAGGGAGTCGAGAGCCTGTCTTCAGGTGATCTGAAATGGACTCTTTCAAGGAAAGAATCTGGGAGGCTGTGAATTTCCCCCTCTCAAGCCCCAGCCTAATTCCCCCTTGCAGCTCCATTCAAACCCACTCACTTAACTCACCCACACACAAGAGCAATGCACTTCCATCCTAGTCTGAGATCTCCTCTTTCCTGGGGCCCTGCCCTTCTGGTTTCTGTGTGGAGGGACCACGTTCACTTAATCGCCACAAGCCTTGGAGAAAACTCCCCACCTTTTCTCTATATCTCTTTGCCTCTCCCCCCTTCAGACCATCACAACACACATCTGCATTTTAAAGGTAAGTCCCTCTAACTCACGCTACTTTAAAGTCCAAGCTCTAACTAAAAACGGATTTCACCTTCCTTCCCTTTTTGGGGGCACACTCCCTCGCAATTTATCACGACTTTCTATGAGAGTAATAACTGTCGTAGATGGATTCGATGGGAGGGGAGGAAGGCGATTACTGCAAGTGGATGGATTGGGGTCATCAATGAAAACATTGGACAGTTATAAACTTTGTTTTAATGGGTCTACACTGACAATGGTATAATTTCAGAGCCATCTTTAGCTTGCCTCAATTGCTGCAGTCAATTTGCTTTACATTTTGTAAAAGGTCTTCAGTAATTATAAAGTAATGATGGAGTGGGGTGGGGTGTGGGCAAGTACGGCAGAGGTTGGTTGCGACCACTCTCAGTTTATTAAATTCCGTTTCCTCCAGATTCCTATTAGAAGCGGTTAGACGGAAAGGAAATTATTTTGTTTTTTCACTCAGCTGCTCTGTCTCCTCAGCTGAGGAAGAAGAGATAAGTGAGGAAGAAGGCCAGAGAGGGAAGGGGTGGTGGGGGTGGGGGGCAGCGCATTCTCGGAGGCTCTGTCTTTAACAGAACATGGAGGGAAATACAGTCAGCCCGCACCCTGAGGGAGGAGGGGGCTGGTGGAGAAACGCGACGGTCCGCGTCTTTTTTTTCCTCGAGGGAGCTAAGGAGATCTCTGACTTCAAGGTGAATGGAGAGAAACGAAAGCGTTCAGAGCGGAGCGGGGCTGGAAGGTGCCCCAAATTTCTGGGCAGGGTTCTCAGTCTAACTGGGCGAGGTGCAAAAGCAGGGCTGGGGCAACCCCACTCTTCTCTCCTGCTCACTCCACGGCCTCGGCCTTGGCACTGTCCATTCCTTCTCAAGGCCAAAGACTTGGGCCGGCCTCTATAGCCCCCTCCCCTTCCTCCCTGCCCCAGACGTTTCTGACGCAGGGACAAATCTGGTGGATCAAGATATCTGGATTAGCTGAGACCTTCCCGCAGCGACGCTCAACCGCTTCTATGGAGCTTAATCTGAAGCCCTTTAGAAAGTGCATGAAAGGCGCCGTTCTCCGAAGCGCAGGGAGAACAGCTGACTCTGACGACGGGACAGGATATTTGAAATCAGGGATGTCTTGGGAAACCCTCTCAGTTGGTCCTCAGCCCCGGGCCCAGGAGTTCAGATAGTCAGAGGTCCGTACAGACCCAGCAGTGGTAAATAGGGGACTCGCAGCCAGAGTCGGGTGGTGGGGCAGGCGGGGGGAGGGGGGAGCGGGGCGCGGGGCGTGGCGCCGGGGCGTGGCGCGGGGCGTGGCAGGGTGAGGGGCGGGGCGCGGGGCAGGCCGGAGAGTGTGGCGCTGGGCGTGGCACGGGGCGGGGCGCTGGGCGGGGCGAAGCGCTGGGCGAGGCGCGGAGGCGGGGCGCGGGGCGGGGCGCTACCGGCTCCACCCCCGGGCGGGGGAGTTCTGGGCGGTGCTGGCCGTTGGAGGCGGGCAGGGGCGGGGCGTCGAGGTTCGCCCCCTCCTCACCCCGCCCGGGAGTAACTGTCAACCTCAACTTCTCCCTCAGTCCCTCCGCGCGGCAGGGCCACGCAGAGCTCCCACGGGGCGAAAGCGGGTCTTGACTAGCAGACGGGTCCGAGGACGGGAAGCGGGAGGAAGTGGGAGTGGGGCGCGGGGTCTTCCTTGAAGGCTGGGCGGTGGGAGGAGAGGCGCCCACGCTTCTCGGCTCGCGGTCCCCACAAAGGGAGAGGGCCACCCCACCCGTCGGCTGTGTTCTCGGCGACTCCCGGGCTGTCAGACCTGCTGCTGCCGGGAGCCTCTGTTCTTGGTCACTGCCTGGTCCCAAAGCAAAGGCGAAGGGCGATACTGGGACTAAAGCCGGGGTTTGTGGGCTTCTGAATGGAGGGGAGGCATCAAGTTAGATGGAATACGTTGTTGGGGTGGAGGCTGTTCGCCACAGAGGTGCAGGATCTGGGGCTGAAAAGGAAAACAAGCAGTAACATTACCGGAGCTCGGGGCTGGGACCTGCCAACTCTATATCACTTTTAAAATTGCTCTTAAGCGTCTATATGACCCAGCCTACCACTTGATTCCTGTAAAGTGAGCTTGCTCTGCAGGGGCAGCTGTGGGCATCTTGAAGAATTGCTGGCATGGAGGGCTTGAGGAAGAGGCAGGAAGGAGCCCATTTTCAGGGAATGGGCTGGAGGGAGCGCTTACAGAGCAGAATCAGTGGCAGCTCCAACAGAGAGGCTCTGGGGGTGGGAAAGGTGGAAATGCGATGAACTTCAATCAGCTAACACGGACAAACTCCAAGGTTATATTACATGAGGACCAGGGAGGGTGTTGTGGTGTAGCAGGCTTGGGGGAGGGCTTGAAGGCAAGAGGGTAGGGCAGTGCTCCAGGTCACCCAGCACCGGTCATCTCCTTAGCTTTTTGCTAAGAGTCCTCAGCTATCCTTTGAGAAAACATTTCTGACCATGGGATCTTGTTTGTCAGCCAAATGGAGAAAGAGGGGAAGTTTGGGCCTTAGCAGGTTCCCTATTAAGTGTCTCAGAGAAATAATCTTTCTTTCACAGATTAAACCAGAGTGAAGGAAAATCTTTGTGTCTGACCCAGACATGAGTGTTTGCATATTAGTTTTTTCATCACAAGCCTCCAGAAAGGAGCTCTCTTCACCCCAATATTCTCTCTTTTGGCTAGAACCCAGAGGTGATAAGAAACTGCCTCATGACAGCCTTCCTGGGGAGAAAGTGAGGGGCATGGGGGTGGTCTTTTGAAGTAGGCTTCCATCCTCTGGTTCTGGGAGGATCACAAGGCATCAGGCCAGGACTCAGCTTAGCTGTGGTTCAAGACTTTGCCTGTGTGGCTTCTGTGGAAACATACAAGGTCACCAAGGTGACACTGTCCCCTTGTAGTCAATACCTGATTTTCCAACTTGTGAGAGATTCCCTGATGGCCTCTTTCATCTCTGGCCCTCTGCAGCCCAGCACTGAGCTGGCACCTGGTTGGTACTGGCAGTGCATCTTTACAGTATCTTGAAGGCCCAAGCCGTAGGCCCATGTATAAGATCCACATCAGCAGCTGGATGGGGAGGCACTGGGGAGCTGATTGAAATCACGTGATGTACCCGAGGAGTTGGCTCAGCATGAGATTTAACTACTGGAAAAGGAGCCTGAGTGGGCCTCATTTGCTCACACTTGTAGATAACTTGGATGTGCCTTTCAGGAATGTAAGAGCCAGTAGGAAGTTCCCTTCCTGCTGGACTGTGAAGGATTTCTGGGTTGACACTGGGTTATCTACGAGCCTTGGCAGCAAATCCCCCTTGCCCCAAGGTGCCTTCCTAGTCCCTAAAAATTGCATAGAGATTACATATTCTTATCTGCCCGATCAGCCTGGGCTAGCTTCCTATAGACAGGAGCCAAGGAAGCCCTGGGCCTGCTTGCCTGGCCCAAAGAAATCAGGATTGAAAGGGAAATGTCTTTGAGGGGGGTGACAAATGGTCCTGACATTGGGCGGAATCTAAGAGCTGGAAAGAAAGTGAAGGTCTTGTACCCTTGCTGGTGACTTGAGCCTCCAGCTTCAGTGTCCACCCCGCGGTGCTCTCTGTAGCTGTCCCCTCTCCAGGGGTGGCAGGCCCCTCTCCCCCGGATGCTGTGCCCTTCTCTGCTTTGTCTTGTTTTCATTGGCGTGGCCGAACCTTTGTCTTGCACACATTGCTGGTTCCCACAAGACCATCCCCGAAATGTCCTGAGACAGCTTGCTGCTCCAGGAACATAGGGACTCATGTGTACTGTGAGGGCTTTAAAAGCTATGAAGTAGGATCTTCTCGGACGTGGATGACAGCTGCATGCCCCGGTGTCATGACAAGCCTTCTATAGAGATCATGTTAACCTGTGCGCTTTCTAGACCTTCTTCTGAGGCAAACTACCTCACCTGCCCTGCAGAGTTCACTGTGCGGATGTGGAGACTGAAGAGGGTTCTCCCAGCTCAGCGCACCCCATCCCACAGGGACAGTGGTTTTCCAAAGGCAGATAAGAAGCAAGATTAGACAACCCCCAAAAAACTGAGAATTATCAGAGAATTCTGGACAGTGGTCCCTGTCGCGATCTATGTTGGGGCCTGGGAGCAGGAGCTCATCTTGCAGGGACCCCTGCAATTGGTGAGAGTGACAACTAATCAAACACTAGACAAGGCCAAGGGAGACTGTCTCATCTGGGGTCATAGTCATGATTCCTTCTAGACTTCAGCCAGAGGCAGAGCCCCCAGCCCTCGAGCCCCTCACAGCTCTGCCTGGGAAGAAGTGGGGATGATCATTTCTCTCCTCAACTCCAGGACCACAAATCGCCTTTTGGGGAAGCAAAAAAGGCTCCTTACCTGTGCATGAGGTCAAATGGAACCTGGGTGTCAGCTATTTGAAATGATGACTTTTGTTTTTGTGGTCCTTGTATGTCCTCTGTGCCCAAGACATCCATCCATCCATCCCTCCCTTGGCCCCCACATCTCCTGTTACTGCAGAGTCTTCCTCCTTCCCTGGATGCATGTCTGTAATATTTACAGCGGGGCCCACAGATAAACATTAGCCACAAATACGAGACAGTGAGAAACTCACCTCAAAACATAGTCCCGAGACAGTGATTACCCCTGGGGGTCTGGATAGAAGTAAAGCTACCCTTCTCTGGGGCCCCTCCTTGCTCAGGCCTCTCAAGTAAAGGTGGACTCACAGGAGGAGATGCTCTCACCCTGAGACCACAAAACCTTAGACTATGGACCCATCAGAGAATTCTGGATCATGGCTCTAGGTGGGATTGGTGCTGGGGCGATAGGAAGATTAGTCATGGGGTAGAGGGGCTCGTCCGGCCAGGATTTACCTGCTCCTGCCCACTGCGTCTGCCTTTTAGACTGTTTCTCTGCCGCTGCAGAGCCACTGAGGCCAGAGGGCAGCTGCTGGCGGATGCAATGGGGCTGTAGCAGACTGGAAATCTCTGTGAACTTCCAAAACACCTCAGTCTCTCACCTGCCAGGAGTAATTCCAGATCCAGGGTAGCCCCCCAAACTGGGGGCAGGCAGTCAGGGAAGAGCAGGTCGCTGGGGAGAACTTGCCTTTCTTTCCTTCACCACGATTGGGCAGGAAAACCTGAGATGCAGACTTGACCACCTCCTGGGCTATACGTTCTTGGGGGAGAACGGGGCTTTTGCCTGTTTGGATCATTTATAGCCCACACCCTGACCCCCAAATGCTTTAAGCTTCCCCGGCACTTAGCCAGCCCACCCCTGAGTTTGCTGTGGATTTAGGGCTGGAGGGACAAGCATACCCCAGCTTCCCCCGACTGCCCGCATGAGAAGAGCCCTTCAGGGAGGTACACGTGGGGTTCTGTAACTCTGCAGCCCTGCTCGTTTAGGTTTTAAGGCTACTTCTTGATGGACATTTTAATGGCCTAGCCTGAGATTCATCTTTTCTGGTTGGAGAAAGACAACAATTCTTTCTTCAGATCAAATTAGAATCCCAGTAAGAGTAGACTCCTTGGTGGGGATGGGGAAAGTGAATGATCAGGCAGCAGGCTAGAGAGGGCGGGGGTGGTGAGCTGGAAATACAGCACAGATTGGTGGGAGCATGGGCTTCCAGGGCCATGGAAATCTCCCGTTCGGTTTGTAGTAAGTTCTTAAACCTGTTCAAATAAATTGATTAGCAATTGATCTTATTGATCAATTGATTAGTTGATCTTCACTCAACACTCTAAACCACTAACATCTGTTCCCAATAAATAATTCACATAGTAGACATTAATTAGAAGGCTTGTGAAGAGGGGGTGGCAGCTTAAAAAGCACACTTGAGGTATCTTTTTGCCCAGAAATGCGTGCTAAAACCCGCACCCCAACGTGGAGGACAAAGTCCTGTGACGGCACTGCCTCCCTTCTCCTTCCCTCAGTCACAAGGCGTGGGCACCCCCGCCCCCAGCAGGCAGGCAGCTTGACTGCCTCCTTGACACTGCCTTTGTACCTATGGCACAGAAAAGCCCCTGGGGATAGCTGCCCCAGCACAGCTGGTGGCTGCCCATAGCCACGATAAGGGTGTCTGTGAAGTCCTAGAACTGTAAGTTGTGGAAGGCAGCCCCTAGCCCCAGCCATCCCCTCCCACAAGCGCCTGACCCTGCCAGTGAGCACACGACCCTTTGCTCAGGCATTCACTGGGGCCTGGAAAATATCATGTCCCAAATGCAGCCTGGAGGCCCAAGTCCTCCTTACCTGGGCCCTCAGAGAGACACACACACACCTTCGATAATGGGCAGAAGTCAGGGGTCAGCGATCAGAAGATCTGAGACCAACCCCCCAAAAACCCCTCTTTCCACTTGGTTTTCCTAGTGTTCTAAGTCCCTTGGCTCCTTTTCTTAGCAGTGTCCTTTGGAGAAACTTTCTCAGCAGTTTCTCAACAATTTCTTTTGCAGATCATCATTGCTTTCAACTTTGGAAGGAGCAGGGCTTCTGGGGAGCCCATCAGAGGCCTTGTATTTACATTCCTGGGCAGAGGTGGGTGGCTGACTTCTCTGGGCCAGGCAGCCCAGCTCCTGTTCCCATGGAGTAGGAGGGGGCATTGCTCCCACCAGTCCTGGTCAGTGTGTGGGAGGAAGCAAGTCCATCCTACCTTCTCTGAGTAGTGTACAGCTCCCTGAGAACAGCTGGGGGTGGACAAGATGCCCAGGAAAAGTACTTCCACCCTGTGATGTCTACTCTCCATCAAATATTGGAAGTGTTTCTTGAAGTCTGGACTCCAGGAGCTGCTGGAGGTGTCCCGGGCCCTGCAGCCATCCGCAGGTGCTACCCTGGTGGGAGAAGAGTATTCTCAAGGTTCTGTGGGTGAAGTGGGGTCAGTGAGGGTTTGTCGCCACTAGCGCTTCAGCCCATTTTGACCCAGGAAGCAGCAACCCCTGGCTGGGGGCCCAAAGTGCAGGTGGGAGAACTCAGGTGAGAGCTGCGTGGCTGCCCAGGTGAAAGGACTCCAGAAATCACCCGCACATTTTGCTCTGTGAATCAACTGAGTGTTTAATTCCTGAAAGCTTCAGTCTCCTCAAGGGCTCTCAGCTCCATTTTTGTCCCTAAACTTCTTAGTACTGTTATTGCAGGAAGCATTTGCCTTCTCATTGGAGGTGTTTGAAATGGAATGGAACTGGCTCTTATTTCCACACTTTTAGAACCAAAATCCAGAAAGGAGGGTTGTCTCCCAGACAGTTGCATCCCTCTTGGGGATTCCCCTCTTTACTCCCAGGTCAAAGTTAGAGACCCAGCTCTCAGCAGCTGCCTTCGACTCTGAAGGCACGGGTTAGTGGTTGGTAATCAGTGTGGACAGCTTGAGGGTGAACTCAAGTGATGTGTCACGGGAGGCTGACTAATGCATGCAGGGCTGCTGTGGATTAGGGGGGCCTGTTTCTTTCCGTCCTTACATCATGGGCCTGAGAGGGCTGCAGACAGGGGGATGAGATGGCCAGAGAGGTGGCCTTGGCTGGGCCTTGGCATTTCTTGTGCTAGTCGAGGGGGGTTGAGGCATCAAATACAGGATTGCCCAGGTGCTATGAAAGGGAGACCGGCCACCTGATGTATTTCAAAATTCAGTGGCAGTGTGGGGGAGGAGGATTGATCTCTCAAGGGTAGAGGCCTATGGAGACAAGGAAGGCGTCTCTTGGCCTCTTGGGGTAGATAATGGGTGGTTCTTGGGCAAAAAGGCCAAGAGGCCGAGAGGTGGCTGGGGCGGGGGGCTCCAGACCCATGTCCCCATTCTGTTGTTTAGGATGGTGCCCCTGGAAGACCCTGAGTGGCCTGTGGTCAGACCACCATTTGGAGAGATTTAAGTTAGATGGATAATGGGACCCATGGCCAAGTTAAGTGACTTTCTTTACTCTGCAGGGATCAGCATTTCTTAGCCTCTACTGAGAGGTGCTCAGATTCCAAGAGCAGAATATATACCAGTGAATGAAAAATATATACCAGGGAGAGAGCATTGCCTGGCACAGATCCCTAGAGATGAGAAGAGCATGTTCTGGTGGCCAGAGGTGGGCTTGGCAGAACAGAAGAGTAGATTGATTGGTCAAAAGCCAGCCCAGCCTGCCCACCCTCGCGGCAGCCCAGATGCTAACTCTCTGTCCCCAGTGACT
Source organism: Cervus canadensis (assembly GCF_019320065.1). Lineage (NCBI taxonomy): Eukaryota > Metazoa > Chordata > Mammalia > Artiodactyla > Cervidae > Cervus > Cervus canadensis. Next base: position 39,571,754 of record NC_057413.1, read on the forward strand.
TGTGGGAGGATTTGGAGCGTCCGGTCAAGGGGCGGGTGTCATCTGCAAAGGCAGAGTACAGGGCTGGAACCACGGTAACCGCTGAAAGGCAGGAGGAAGACCCTGCTTCCTGCTGCGCCCCCATCAGTGCCTCCTGAATCCAAGGTCCCGTGGTCTGAGAGGGCAAGCAGGGGAAACAAGTGTTTTTTTGTTATTTCCTGTGGCTAGAAAGGCAGGCAAGGTCAAGAGCAGGAATCTCGCAAAACTCACATCTGATTTAGCCCACTGCCTGCCTCTTTACCCACAAGCCTTCCCGTGCCCTCAGGTAAATATCAGACTCTGTCCTCTCTCCTTCTGTTCCCTGGAGTGGGTCTTATTTCCCTTTGGCCAGGCCTTCTGTTCCATTATGGAGAGCTCGTCCCCCACCTGCCTCATCTGCTCAAAGCCTGCCCATCATTCAGATCTCAGTTCCAGTGTCCTCCCTGAGGCCCATCTTCCCAGGCCCCTTGGACCTGGCAGCTGTCAGGGATATCTCCACGAGCCACTGCCTCATGGCGTTTAGCACACTTTGAAATTGTGTGATTATCTGATTAATGTCTCTCTCTGCTCCAAGACTGGTCTTGCCCAGCTGGGTTTACCATTACCCCCTGCCTCTTTTGCCACGCCCTGGCACTTAATAGGTACTCAATAAATATTTGTAGAATGTGTGAATGGAAGGGGCCGTCTGGGCTCTCCTCTTCCTCACACTCACCTGTGCAACCCTCGTTCATTGGGCCGCTCACTTGAATGGCTTGGCTGTGCAGTTCCTGGGGGCACCTAGAAAGAAGTGGGTCTGGAGGCTGCAGGGAGGGGTTTTAAAAAGACCCATCTAAGGCCCATTAGCATAAAGATTATATAAGAAGCCACTCGGAAAACACAGGGAAAAGTCAGGAAACAACTTTCAAGAGGTTGGCAGAGGAGGATGGCTCAGTGTGAAGTGGTAGAGGAGGCTTGAGAAGGAGGAGGTAAGAAGTAATCCAACCACAGGCTTTGAAGGTGGAAGTGGGAGGTGGGGCCTTTGCTGCAAAAGCCAGCCCCCCAACTCCACCCCCTGTGCTGCAGGTGGGTGGGCAGGGAAGCTGGGACACAACCTGTTTGCTGGGCCGTTTGAAGCATAAAAAGCGGTTCCCCTGTGGGGACTCTCTCCAACAGAAATGCTTAAGTTCTTGAGGATCTACGTGCAGGGACAGCTGCTGCAATGTTAAAAACGTCGTTCAATCCACAGTCCCTCCACAGGATAAGACATAAGGCAGCTTCACCGAGAGGGAGGGTGGCGCGTCACTGACGAGGAAACTGCGGTCCATTCATTGAATCTGATCTGCTCCTTTGGTGTGTGCACCTGGACCTCATTTCTGTTTTTACAACAAACTTCCATTTGTGTACATGAAACTACACGTGTTTGTGCTTGGAAAAAAGTCTGGAAGGACCCACACGTGCTCGAGCACTTTCTTCTGGAGAATGGGATTCAGGGTGGGCTCAGAGGGGAGTCACACTATTTGACTCTCTGGGGTATGATTTGAATACATATGTATTCTGTGATAAAAAGGAAGAGGAAAGGTTGTAGAATATGGAAGGATGAGGGAATGTTGTACTATGGGAGCTCAGATTCATTCGCCTCTAGGGAGCAAAGGCCAATGGCCTGAGTGGAGGAGACAGGGTGGGGGTGGGTGGGCAAGACATCTACGGATGGCGAAGATCTTTCCAGAAGTTTTCTGGAGAGTGGCTTTTTTGAAAGAGGATGCTAGCTAAGAGGCATGGTGGAGGTAAGGTCTTAGAGCTAATTGGAGGGAGGTGGCAAGTTGGTGGGAAGAAGGGAGGGAGGTAAGATCAGAAATAATTTCTTGGGACACTGGGGAGAGGGAGACTCAGCTGGAGGTGAACCCAAGAGCCCAAGCGGAGGAATTGTCCTAAAAGGGTGAGAAGGGTTCTGGGGGTGAGGGGAGGGGATTGGTGTGGATAACCTGAGGTGGGAGGGCCAGGGAAGGGAATTCAGAGTTGATGACCCCGGTTCTTATCAGGAAACTGAGTGGCTATGTCATGGAAAGGGACACAGCTGGGGCTGCGGACAATGTTCTAAGGGCAAGGGTCTGGGAAAAAGTGTTCCTGAATGGACTGCTCCCTGGTGGTGGAGGGGGGCCCAGCTGCCTGGTGGATTACACCTCTGTGATGGGAAAACCTGGCAGTTCTGTGTTTTTCTCTCGTTGGAACCCAAGTGCAAGACTAGAGAAAATGAAATTTCACATGGTTCCCAGGCTAGGCACTGGCCCAGAGGGAAGGGAAGGGGAGGGCTTTCGATGGACTGACCACAAGGTAGAGAAACAACAAGAACAGAACTGGAGACCTGGGAGCTGGGAAGGGTAGCTGTAGAGATGAGCCCTGGAGAGAACGGCTTCTACAGCTGGGCTTAGAAGGGCTTCTCTACAACCTGGGGTGGCCCCTTAAGGGATGTCTGGGCTCAAGGTGTGGCTGTGGGATGGGTTGCCCAAGTGGATAAGAGTGAGGACCAAGTCCCTCAGGAGCTGTTAAAATCGTCAAGGCGGGGGCAGCATGAAAGCGAAAGTTGCTCAGTTGTGTCCAACTGTTTGCGACCCCACGGGCTATATATATAGTCTATAATATAGGTCAGAACCCTGGAGTGGATAGCTGTTCCCTTCTCCAGGGAATCTTCCCAACCCAGAGGTTGAACCCAGGTCTCCCACTTTGCAGGCAGATTCTTTACCAGCTGAGCCACCAGGGAAGCCCAAGAATACTGGAGTGGGTAGCCTTTCCCTTCTCCAGCGGATCTTTCCAACCCAGGAATCGAACTGGGGTCTCCTGCACTGCAGATGGATTCTTTACCAACTGAGCTGTCGGGGGCGGGGGCGGGGGGCGCAGTATAGGGGCAAAGATAAAACCTGAGACCAGAGCTTCAATTCATTCATTCAACAATATTTATTGAGCACTTACTATGTGCCAGGCACCCGTTCAAGCCTTGAGGTGGGTGGGGTGTGGTGGACTCGGGAGGCCCTGGGACTGCTGATAGATGAAGATGGGAGGAAGAGGGTCAGGTGATGATGGGGTGGGATGTGGTGGGAGGGGGGTGGGTTTTCCAAGAGGAAGAGGAAGCATCACCAAGGAAGGACTTAGAATGGCCAGGAAGATGGGGCAGGAGCCAGTGGCAGCAGAGCACACTGGTGGACTTGGGATGGATGGGAAGAAGAGCAGCCTTGGTCTTCTAGAAGAGTTGGACGAGGAGAACTGGCAGGGACTGGCAGGCTCCAGATGAGGGGTGGTGGGAACCTGTGTGTTTCACGGCTTCCTCGTTGCACACCTCCCCCAAACAACCCCATCGCAGCCACCTTTCCCCACGCCTCGGGCCTCACAGAGGGCATCTGGGGGCTGACCTGTGGGGAGAGGCAAGATCTTCCTCCACACCCAGGACGGTGACACTCTACCCTGGATTCAGCTCTGGATTCTGGCCCTTAGCCATTGTGTGGAAGTGAAGAGCCATGGAGGGACAACCACGATGCTCCTGAGAGAAGCAGGGGGGGGACACTCACACGAGTGGGGTGACACCAGGCATATCTGGTTCAGCCATAGCTTGAGGGTTTCCAAAGCTCCCTCTGATGGCTGCTTCCTGTCCTTTGGGCCACCTTGAAGACACAGGGGGCAGGGGGCTGGGAGAAAGAGGTCTGGGGGCAGCGGTGGGGCCAAGGGTGCAGAAAGGCCAGGAGGGAGGTGGGTGGTGATGACCTGGGACTGCAGGGATCTCAAGAGCGCCTTTCCTTCCACCTGAACACCCTGGCGCACTCCCTGTCACCTTCCAGGTTGAGCTCCACTTTCTAGGGTCACCTGCTGTCACTCTGCCCCACCCCCTACACTACTGACCTTATCATTTGACTTGAACATCCTGGTCTTCATCCCCCCTCCTGGGGAGTGGGTGTAGGGCTCCCCCCAGGCACTGGTGACCTGCCCGTCTGCCCGATACTATCAAGTTGGGCTTTTTAAGGCTCCAGATGAAGATTCCTGGCAGGATGACAGGGACTTCGGCTTCCCCTGCAGGCTAGGAAGGCTCTGCTCTTGGAGGAGGGCCACTCCAGAAGAGCTGGAGTTGCCAGCTTAAGGTGGGAGGGAAGTTGAACTCCAGATGGATGGAAGTCTTTTTCCTCCTTTTGCCCTCCAAGTCTTGGGGAGGCCAGAGAGGTTTGGGGCCTCATCCGCTCACCAGCAGGTGGTCATGTTAGGGGAAGCACACTGATTGAAACCGCCCACCCTGGCCAGTAATCTGGCGGTTACTCATAGTAACCATTTGCATGAGTTGTTTTATGACAGGAGATCCTGATAAGGAATACGGAACTAATAACCCACCACCAGCTGGAAGAGTTTGGGAAAGGTCGAGAGGAGACCCTGCCTGTCCGTCCACTTCCCAGAATCCCTCTCGCCAGCATCCATCTTGGCTGAGCGATGCATGCGCCACCAGCAAAGACTCTGAATTAGAATGATTGGCCAAAGCCACCCGGAAACTAATCCCATCACCATAAAACCTGAGACTGCGAGCCATGTGGCAGAGCAGTTCTCCTGGGTTCCCTCACCCTCCTGCTCTCCACCTGGGTGCCCTTTCCCAATAAAATCTCTTGCCTTGTCAGCACATGTGTCTCCTCGGACAATTCATTTCTGAGTGTCAGACAAGAGCCCAGTTTTGGGCCCTGGAAGGGGTCCCTCTTCCTGCAACAGTCAGGCCACTCTTCCTTCTCCTGGTTCTCATCTCAGCAACTGCAGCTTCTGGGGAAGGAAAACTGCAACAGCTGAGATGGGCAGAAAGGGAAGAGAAGGCGGCAGAAGTGAGGACCGAAAGCCAGAGCCAGCCCCAGGGCTGGGACACTTGTCGGCCCAGGGTAAAGAGGGGTAGGCAAAGGACTTGGCCTGCCTTTCCATCTGCAGATGACCATGTGCGTGCAGCAGCTAGGCGAGAAGAACAGGAAAAGCCAAAAAAGCTTGAAGCTGCTTAGAAGAGGGTCCCATGTGGAAGTGTGGAAAGAGGTGCTGGAAACAGATCTGCTTCTGGGGCTGGTGGCGTAGGACAAGGACATATACTCACCACCTGCAGTTAAACCTGCTGGAGGACCCCTTGCGGGGGCACGGTGATGGGAAGCGGCCCCTTCAGGCACCTCTCTCCGCCTCTCTGCACTGCAGCCCCGTGTGTGCACGGGCGGGTGCACACATCACAGTGCTCAGAATGGCCTCCAACTGGCATCGGGTCTCCCCTCGGGGCCTCAGGCCTGGACCAGAACTCTCCCCACTCTCCTGCTGGACCACCCACCCCTGCCCCGCCACATCCTCTTGACCATCAGGCCAACGGATGCTGGGAAACCACTCTGGTTTCTTACAGACCAAAGCTCTTCCCCTGCCTTTTCCTCCCCACACCCAGAACAGCTCCTAGGCGACAGTGCCACGCACACTCCACAGTGGCCTGGAACGCCTGCCACACCCAGCCGCCCCCTGCCAAGACTGCCTGGTGGCCCCAGCGCTGGGCGCCCTGAGCCCTCCCCATCACTTTCATGGAGCTCTTTCCTGCTCTCAATGTATCTAAATCCTACTTTAAGTTTCTTTTCAGCTTAGAAAACTCTTGCTGAAAGTACTTGCTTTGCTAAACGGGTTCTTCCAGCCCCAAGGCAGGTCCTGGTCTTAATCAGTTTTCTAGGATTTGGAAACTACAATCCTGCTGAGACATATCCTTAGAGACTGGAAGACACCGCGCCCAGCCTAGTTCAGCCCTCTTTCTTGAGCCCCTTGAGCTTCCTGGCACCCTTCTCTTAGAAAAGGCATTGTGATCTGTTGCTTGAGGTCAAGTGAACCAAGCCTTACGTGTGGGAGCCGCTTCTTTGTGTCAGGTTCAGATGAGGTTCTATTCTGCTTTCCACCTTTTCATCAGCGTCTTGTGGTCGGGTGCCCAGACCCCAGTCCTTATCTCAAGGCCATGCTGGAGGCCATAATTCTGTCTGCCTTGAAGTTCAGGTCTGCCGTTCACTCCCCTGTCCCTGAGTGGCTCCGCAGCCCCTCCCCCTCCTGCAGCCGGGAATTTAGTTATTCTCTTTTTCTTCTCCATCTCCCGCCCCTCCCCCCACCGCTTACGGAAGACAGGGCCCACCAAAGTTCCTCTTACCTGTGCAAGTATTGATACATCTTTCTGTCTCAGATTTCTTCCTCCTCAAACCCAATCCCCAAGGGCTTGCCTATTTCATCTTTTCCCATCTGCCTCTCTGGACCTTCTGGCCTTCTTGCTTGGGCCCACACGTTTTATCCAAGAGGGAGGGGAATGGTGATCTGGCTACCGCAGCCTTGCCCTGGCTCTCCCCACACTGGCGCACAGACCCTCTTGAGGAAGCGAGTGATTGGTGACTGTTGACTAGACAGGATGGATAAGGAGGAGCTGGGACGGCTCCGGGAATGGCACTGGGTCCTCCTGGTTTTACTTCCTGGTCTCAATGGCAGTGTCAGTGACAGTCCGCCTTTGTGACTTTGTGACTCAGTGAAGGTGATGCGTCATCACCCCGCTCCTCCTCCTCATGGTCTTCTCCAGAGCCACGCTCCAGCCCCTCTGAGGCTCCTGGGCCTCATCACAGGAGGCGGGGTGATTGGACTACGGCCACATCTCCCATTGCTGCAGTCCAGGGGAAGGTGCCACCATCAGGAAGGAATGAAGTTTACAGAGAGTGGGCACTGGCCGGTCCCTCGGGGGGAGGCCATCGCTCTGGCCCAGCTGCCCTCCCCAGCAGAGCTGCGTGTGCCCCTGCTTTAGCTTTTCTATTTCTTCCTGAAGCATGTCCCAAATCCCCCCAGTCATCATGGTGTAGAGAGCAGGATGGTTGAGCTCTGCTCACGCTCCCCGACCAGGCGGTCCTTCTCTCCAGTGTGTCTTCTCAGCTTCTCAAACCCATGTTCCCTTTCAGGGAACACACAAGCCCGGCGCCCAGCCAGGCTTTCTGATGCCCCTCTTGGGTAGGGAGGGGGCCTCCCACTCCGCACGGCTGGGCTGAATGGGTGCCGTCACTCGGCAGCCCGCCCACAAGGTTCTGCCGGGCTCTGCATGGTTAGGATTGTGAAAATAATTGGTCTCGTTAGCTTATGAAAACAGTGGATGGCTTCATCTCCACATGCAAAAGCTGAACTCGAACATGCTTGTTATTCAAAAGGCATCTCCCTGCGATGCTGAGGCTCTTCTGGGAACTCCAGATGGAATGACCCAACTGGAAGCCTGAACTCGGGGGTGGGGGGTGAGGTAAGAGGACGCACCAGAGATGGGAGGTGGTCCCATAGTTGGGGTTGCTGAGAGGAGAGGTCCAGCAAAAGAAATGAACCCAGAAGTTAGGGGAAAGTTGACACTTCAGGGGCAGGCCCAGGGAGAGAACAGTGGGGAGGTCTAGGAAAGGTGGGGATGGGGAGAGAACCAGGAAGTCACGGGAATCGTGTCAGCAGAGGGAGCCCAGGAGACGATATCAAACGCCACCGCCAACGGAGGTTGCCTTCTGAAGGGCGGTGCCATCTCCCGTGGACCTCACTGAAGCTGCTTGTGCGGTGGGTGCGGGGAAGGAAGGGGCTGCCAGTTAGCAGCTGGGAGGAAGACACCCTCAGAGAGGGGGAAGACTGGAGGCGTGAGTCCCGAGCGGGCCAGGGAGGGGGTCTTGGGCGCTGGAAGGCTCCACCTCCCACCCTGCCTCCACTCTCACTCCTGGAGGCCTTGGGAGGGAAGTGGGTGTGGTGGGGACTGTTTCCAGGTTGGGGGATTGAATGGAGGCTGGGACAGGTGGGCAAGAGCCCAGAGGTGTGAATGCTGGTGAGAGAGGGTCTACACATCGAAGGAAGGGAGTGAAACCCAGATGCCGGGACCCCCAGGGGGACGCCCAGGACCTGGGGCCTCTCTACGAGATTGAAAATGGGGATATTTTTATACTATTTGTTTATCTTTGTAATAAGGGAAAAAAGCAATTAAAAAGAAAAGTAACCCAAATGCCCATCAACAGTATAATGGATAAATAAACTGTGGTATATTTCTACAATGGGATGCTATACAATTCCATGTAACAGCGTGGATACATCCCCAAAACATATACCTGTTGAGCAAAAGAGGTCAGACATAGAAGACTAGGGACTATTTGCAATCACTTCCGTAAAGTTCAAGAAACAGGTGAAAGTAACCAGAGGGGATAGACTTCAGGAAAGTGGTTTCCCTTGGGGAGAGTGGTTTGTTTCTCATGGGAAACGAGTGACCGTTACTGCTTTATTAGCTGATCTCAAGCTAGTTCACAGAGCCGTTGGCTGAGTGAGAGCATCAGCCTATATACATTTATGACGTGGACATTTTTCTGTGTATATGTTCTACTTCAGCAAAAAGTTTACTTTAAAAAGGGGGCAAGAGAGACTACATGGAGCCGTGTCTTTGGGCTACAAAGCCAGTCACTTCTGAGGTCACCTCCAGAGGATGCTGGGCCTCCTTCGGGCTGGAAACTGCACAATCAACACAACAAATCTTCCCATGCCGGTGCCGTGCCAGCTGAAGACCTGGCCGCCTCTGTCTGCTCCCCCTGCCCAGTGGTGGTGAAAGATGTTCCAGATGACTAACCACATCATGGGTACTAGAGGCCGTTTCCCCTCTGGAATCTTCCAGGCCTTGGGGTCATGCCCCCTGTGTCAGCAACACCAGGTATGGCCTGACAGATGGAACCAGTGCTCCCAGCAGGCCACGCGAGGCCCAGCTGCCCTGGACCCACCCAGAGGGGGTGCCTTTTTCTAATTTGCCCAAAGGTGCCCAAGCGATTCTCAACACCCCTGCTAGAATTGCCGGGCAAACATTCTTTAGGTCTGATGATGTCTGGTCCAGAGAAAAGGGAATGTGAGAGTTGTACCATAGCATTACACTAACGATAGTGACAGCACTTGTGCGTGGCAGAGCTTCTTTAAGATCTTTTGCTTTTTCACGGCACTTGTGTGGACAATCCGTGACCAGGGCTTGGCCCAGGTTCTGGCAGGAAGGACAGAAGCATCTCTCCTCGCTGGATCACCGGAGCCAACTGGAAGGCCATGAGAGGGCTTCTTGGCCACAAGAGCCCTTCTCCTTCATCTCTGCATGTCCCTGGCAGATTGGATAGACGTCTGTCCCTAGTTTGCAAGATGTGTGTGTCCGCGGGGCTATGCCTCCTGCCATCATCCTTTTGCTGATGGACTCCATCTGCAATCCCACTTATTCTTTAGTTCCTGCTTTTGAGGTTTGTGAGGGCCCTTGTCAGGGGCTCCCGGCTCCCAGACCCTCTCTCTGCTCATGGCGGCCTGGCGTTCAGTTGCCGGTGGCAGCTGGTCATGGATGGGCCTGGACTTTTTGTTCTGCAAGACTTGTTGTGGCAGGGTGGTGGTGGGGGAACTGGTTTTTTGAGTTTTTTCCTGTTTTCTAGTATTCTCCAAGGCTTCCGGTGGGGTTTTGCTCTTTACCTTACTATTAGGCACATTTGATCAAAGTTCTTTCTTAAACAGAGGACGCACAGGGGCGTATCTGGGCTTCCTTTCTGTCTGCCACTACACTGCCTTAAGCGCTATCAGGTGTCGTGAAGAGACAGCAGTGACCCAGGGACCCCTCCTGCTCCAGGTTCTATTGCCTTGGAGAACAAAACCAGCCTTTTTGCTCTTTTTATGGGATGAGAAGACTCTGGTCTGGGGAGGCATTTGTCTTAACCAAGTGAGCCTCACCTCAGTGTTTCGTCCTGAAGAGAAATCAGCAGTTGGAGCCAACTGAGGGGAGTTTTATCTCGAGTAGTGAAATGACAACTGACTGATGAGAACACATGGAACCAACTCATCATCCAGAAAATGGTGCAACTGGAAGAGAGAAAGTTCTAGAAAGCTTTGGGGACACCTCAGGACAATTAGTGAAATGAGATTTAGTTATTGCAAACCCATTCATTGCAGCTCTGACACGACTGTTGGCTCACCCAGGTACTGTAGGGTGGGCTGATGAACCAGCCCGGGGGAGCAGCTCCTATATCTTCCTGCATCCTGTAGAACCTCAGTTTCCGGTCATTCAGAGTCACAGCCGTGGGTCAACTTCCTCCTGGTCTCTTCCACCCGATTTGGTCAAGGCTGCACAGTCCGTCCTATGTCTCCACTCATGAGGTGAGTGTAGAAACAGTTAGATACTTTGTCTGTACTTTTCTGCCACTTCCCGGGCCTGTCGGTTGTCAGATTACGTGGGCACATTTCTTCATTGCCCTGATTTTTTTCAAATCTCTTTACATTCCCTCCTGATCGCTGCCTGTCACGGGGTAGGTACCAGTCAGAATCTCATACAGGTTGATGCTGATTGACATTTGCTCCATTTTAGTTGAAAAACTACCCTGATTGCATTTGAGTCTCACTGCCAGCATCTTAGAACCATTCATTCAACCCATCCATTCAGGCTCAGAAGCCCTGCCGTGTCTTGTGTCTTCTGTTAGAGGACTTGAACAGGAAAATGGTAGGCTGGGGAAGCTGGTGTTGAAAGTGAATCGAGCCGGCCTGGGGAGATGGGGGGAGGATGAGATGGTGAATCTCTCCTGGAATAAATAACCTGGGTCAGAAGGGCGGTGGCGAGCACTTGCCGTGAGTGGATTGATCTAGAGCTGGAAGGTTCTAGACTTCAGGGGCAAGTTAATTAAGGGGCTGAGGAGACAGGATGAAGCAGAGAGAGGCAGCAGGAGAAGACCCCAACCTATGGAGAGAGAAGAAGAGGTATGAAGGTTCATGCCAGGGTGAGATGCTCTGTGGACGTGAAGTGGCTTGGGAGGACGGGCGTTCCGGGCCCTAGTCTCGCGCTGCAGAAGCTGGCACCTGGTCGCCCACACACAAGCCAGTGGTCGGCAAGCTGATGGAAACGGCTCTGGGGCAGCCGCACGCACGGGTGCGCTCGGGGCAGGGTGGCCTTGCAGCTCCTTTGGAAGGCTTGTCTCTGGCGGTGGCCCCTGCTCCTGCCTTCCCCTCTGCCTGAGCCCATAACAGAGTCCACGGTCAGCCTCTTCCTCGGGCATGGAGGTGGCCCAGCGCCACATGGTCTGCCTCTCCCCACCCTGCACAACCTCAAAGCCAAACGACCGAAGCCCCTCCCTGCCAGGGGCTTTCCCCGCCTGCTTCCTCGTCTCCCGCAAGCTGACTCTCTCCAGAATTTGGCCCGGCCCTCAGCGGGCATGTCCTCTTGGGCACACAGAGTGGAGGGTGGCTTGGGCCTCTCCAGCCCATCCTCCACATGGCTTCAGAAAAGCAACGAGGAACCAGCCCTCCAAAGGGGTGCATCTCTCCCAGCCCCAGGACTCATCCTGTAGTGTGTCTAAAGAGTATGGTGGGTTTTTTTTGTTTGGGTTTGGCTTTCTTGTTTTTTTTCAGTATCTAGATACCAACAGCTTCCCACCCCGCCCCTCACTTCATCACTCTGCCCCCAGTCTGCCTGGGGCCCTTCTCCTCCAGGAAGATTTCCTGGTCCATTCCAGCTCATCACCATCCCCCAGTCCGCTGACTGCAGGGGGCTTTTATTGTCTGCATCTCTTATTTTATTTAGTGCTTCATTATACTCCATTGATGTCTCAGCTCTATTTTCATCTCTAAGAGTTTCTTGGGCATTCTTTTATGTAGCAAGGTAATAAACTCCTTGAGGGGAGGCCTGACCCTGCACTTCTTTTAAAGCCCTTCACCCCTCACCCTGGGGGATAAAGAATTTTGGGGGAAGTTGGCCTGTGTGCTTGCTTGCCTGTGTGTAGGGGCTCTGATAACTCAGCGCTAAAGGGTGCTGGGTCCGCCTGGGCGCTAGCTGGAGGTACAATGACATTGGCTCCAACAACCGATGGCGTCTCAGTGGGGGGTGGAAAAGAGGGGTTCTCCAAGGGCAATGAAGAAGCTAGACCTGCTGCTTGGGACCCTCTCGGGATCCAGGGAATGTAGGAGAGGTTCAGATGACCTGCAGATGGGGGTGAGGCAGAGGGCAAGGGGACCAAAAAGGGAACGCCTGCTTGGGGAGGAAGTAGACTCAAGAACTGGACTGAGGGGACAGACAGCAGGGTTTTTTCTAAGCCAGACTTTGTCTAAGTTGGCGGACTGGGCTTGGGAACTGCTGCTTTGTGTATGGGACGTGGGGGGCACTTACTTAGTCCTCTCCCAGCCAGATAAGCTCAGAGCGTGGGCTGTGAAGGGTAGTGATATGATAAGGGTCTGGGGCACAGGGAGGGAAAGGAATAAGGTCCCTCCCAGGGCCCAGAGCTGGGGTCCACAGCCAAACCTCCAGGATGACACGAACCAGGGCACAGCCTTGGGGCGCTCAGGGTGGCCAGCGAATACAGGCTGAATTGAACTGAACAAAAGGGGTACTCATCCCTGCGACTCCCCTTAGCTTATCCCCCTCAGGAAAGTCCTCTCTGATGCCCCACAGTTCCCCTAGGCTTCCTCCCTGCAAGGCCATCCTTGTCACCCTGCTGGTCCCGTTTTCCTCATAGCACTTACCCTTATCTGGGTTTATCTCGTCCATCTCTGTTTCCTTGTTGGTTGTCTGTCTCTCCTCCCTGGAGAGAGCTACGCTCCAGGCAGGCAGGGTCTGGTCACTCTTGGCTGTAGCCGTAGGTACCTTCAGCTTCTAGAATGGGGCCTAACACCGACAGGAACTCAATGAGTATTTGTTGAATGGATGAATGGGTGGATGACAACAGGGGGACAGACACAGGTCTTGAGTGGGATGGGGGTCAGATCAAAGCTCCCTGACTCTTAATCCAGCACACAATCCAGGGGAGCTGGCCCAGCCAGGGAAGGGGGCCTTCCGGGCGCTGGTAGAGAGCGTGTTCTGGGTCAGGGCCAGCCAGCGTTGGCTGACAGATGGCATGCTGAGAGATTTGTGGAATGGAATGCAATTCCAGTTTCATTTGAGCCTAGACTCTGGGAAAGGAAGTGCCAAAAATATGTAGTCTCACTCCCCCTGCTCAGGTATGGGATCCAACAGTCTCGGGGGGTCCCTGAGGGCAGGGAGGAAGTGTGCCCCCACCCCAGGCCGTCTGACGGAGGGGGGAGGGGCACTGGGCACAGCCAGCCTATGGAGTGTCCCAGTCCTTAGGGGACACTGGCCAGCCCCACAGCAGGCAGAGGGGAGGGACTGGTGCTGGGCGCAGGAGGGGCAGGACTGCCTCACTGCCACACCCCACCCTGACCCAGGCTTCTGGGTGAGCCAGACGGAGGCTTTGCCCAGGGCCTCTTTGAGCCTCAGCACGTGGCGCCTGTCCTGCCCTCTTCTCCAGCTGGCCGCACTGTCTGTGCCGCATCTGAGCCCCCAGCCTGGCCACACTGAGAAGCCCAAGGAAGAGAAGGTGCTTTGAGATTTCCTCCTTTAAGGCCCCCAGGGCCCCCTAAAGTACAGGAAGCATCAGTGGAGGCAGGGATGGGGCAGGGAAGCTCAGAGAGGGACTCGAGAACTTGACTGAAGGTAGGTTCTAGAATAGGTTGATGATGCCTCTTTCTTCTAAGGGGTTCCTTCCCTCTTTCTATGCTGGCTAGGGAGTTCCAATCTTTTAAGAGAGACAACATCTGAGTTTGGAAAATGGAACCTCAAGCTGAATACCGGTCTGGATGGCGATATTTGGGGCTGGAGCATGGTCCACACAAATGTGTCTGCTGGACAAAACGATATGAAGAGCAGGGGTAGGGGTGGCAGGCTGCCCTACTCTTCATCTGTGAACTCTTGGTCTATCTGGCCTTGCCTGAGCTCCTCACCCTTAATGGAAGATCTGTAAGCTTCCCAGCGTGTCACCAAAGAACACTCAGGACTCTGAGCCTTGGAGGAACCTCTGGGGTTTGGCATCTGAGCACAGCGGGTGGAGGATGAGGCTTTGTGCTCGGGCGTCTTATCTGATGAGCTTCTGGGGCCTCCACACCACTGTCCCTACAGAGCAAGGTGCCTGCTGGGCATCTCCTCCCTGTGGACCCACCGCCCTCCAAACCTACTTCCTTCCCCAAGTCACCTTCAAATTCCCCACACTACTCGCTTCCCACTCATCATCCCTGACCCCTATGTTTGTAACGGGGCTCTTGCCAATTAAGCCCCAACTTGCTTCCTGATCTTGTGTCTAATCCCTGGGGGTCCCTGTCTTGCCTGGACCTCAGGGTCTTGGTGTGGCCCCCTTTTCCCCTCACAGCTGCAACCACCTACCCTACCTTCTGAGGCTCCTCTCCCTGCCCTTGCCAGTGGCCACCCATGGGTGCTCCAGCTCCATGCTTCCTCGTCACCTCCAGTCAAGCATGGAAGGCAACAAATCTATTTTCTATTTTTACAAAAAATATTTATTAATATTTGACTGCACTGGGTCCTAGTTGTGGCATGTGGGATCTTTAGTTGTGGCACGTGAACTCTTAGTTGTGCTATGTGGGATCCAACTTCCCAATCAGGGATCAAACCCGGGCCCCCTGCATCAGGAATGCAGAGTCCCAGCCACTGGACCACCAGGGAAGTCTCAACAAGTCCATTTCAAATGCCTCTCTGCTAACGACAGTGGGGCAACAAACAACATAAGATGTCTGAGAAATCTCAGAAACGATGATCATCAAGCGTGTCCCTGACCAGCAGAAATGTCAGTGGCCGGGAAAGCCCCACCCTCTCTTGTGTTCCCTGGAGTTCCAGGCTCTGTCTTCACTTTCCTACGTCTTAGGATTTTCTGGTCTCCTTAAGGTCAGCTGAGATCTATCTAGTTCGTTCTGGTCATTGTTTGTGAATTCACAGGCGGCAGGAAATCGGGAGGCCAAAGTCAGCCGGTGGTGGTAGCACAGGAAGGAGGACCCCTGTCCCAGATGGTGGGGACTGGGACACACCGCCTGAGACCGACGGAGCCACGGCAGGTCTGTGCATCCATTTCCGAGCCTCCCTGGCAGCCCCTGGACACCCATCAATACTGTCTCCTCAGCCCCTTAATTAACTTGCCCCTGAAGTCTAGAACCTTCTGGCTCTAGATCAATCCACTCACGGCAAGTGCTCGCCACCGCCCTTCCGACCCAGGTTATTTATTCCAGGCCGGATTCACCATCTCATCCTCCCCCCTTCTCGATCAGAGAAGACCTAGTAAACAGTCTCAAGTAACCTTCCATGAATGGTCTAGGGGGAGGGGATTTTCCAGGCAGGAATGTCCACACAGAAGGCCTTCAAATGAGGGGGCCCCTTGGGGACCGATCCTGCCTGGTAGTCTGGCTCATAAGTGAGGGGTAATGAAATCTAAGTTGGGGTATCTGGTTGTCAAGGTTTGGAGAAATGCCATTTTGTAAGGATCGGTTATTAGAGATTCCGAGGTTTACATCACTGCGGTTCTGGTTTCTGAGGATATGTATGCTGAGCAAGTTCGAGTAAGTAAATCTAAGGGGATGGAGGGCTGCCAGTTAGCCCCAAAGCGCTGCCACAGCAGAAACTTGTCTGCAGCACCCGGGATCCTGACAGGGGAAGCGCAGGAGCAACAATGGCCCCTCTGGGCGCCCCTGCTGGCAGAGAGCACAGTAGAGGCAGGAAGGGGACAAAAAGCCCTGTCCCTGGATGAACAGCTTGGAGGAGTGGAGAGGAGCTGATGGCAGGGCCCTGCGTCAGGTGAAAGTCCATGGAGCCAGGCTGCTCTGGATCATGGCCTGGCCCTGAACTTGGTCTGGATGGCCAGAGACGCTTTGGCGTCTACAGAGAACTTGCAGCCCACTGGCCTCAACTTCTTGGAAAAAAAATATACACAAGAACTGGGATGAGGGTGGTTTCAGAGTAGAATGGGGCTTTGGGGTCTTATGGGACTAGAGGGATATCAGCTACTGTGGTGGACTAGCCAGTTTTCATGCCAAAACAAAAACAAAAACCCCACCTAAGAGCCAAGAAGCAAATCCAGGAGTAAAACTCAGAGGGGTGGACCAACAGTGCAGCAAGGATGAAATGTGGGAGTGTTCCACTTTTTCCTGTTCTGATTTGTCCCAGACACAGTGAAAGAGGCCAAGGAAGTAATCACCAGCTTCTGGTTCTGAGGAGTGCATAAGCCGTCCTTCCAGGAGTTAACAAACTAGGTTTGGATTCTGAAAGAAGAGTGTCTAACCTCCTTAATTACCCTCAGTAGTATGCTGAGGGCCAGGCCCGGTGAGCTGGACTATGGAATTTTTACTTAAGTGAGGTCCAGGCGGAAAACGAAAGGCTCAAAGCTAGCACTGCCTGCCCAGGGCACTCTGGCAAAGAGAAGGAGGGAGAGAGAAGGCCCTCTCCAGGGCTCAGCCCCACAGCAGGGCGCACGTTACCAGCTGAAGAAGCCAAAAGCAAAGGCGGGCAGCCCTGTGGTCACCTGGGCACAGCCCTGCCCCTGGGCCATCTTTCCTGCAGGCCGAGGGGGGTCACTGAGTCTGTTTTCTTGATCTGCCCTGGTCTGCATGTGCGATAGGCAGGACCCAGAAGCTGTTTGGCTGCAGAGATACCCAGGGCTGTGGTTGCTCCAGTGTGGATGGTGGGCTGGACCACGTGGAGGCCATAGTTGGCTCCAATGGCCAGGAGAAGCCACAAGCCTGCACCCAGGAAAGCAAAGAGCCCCTCCCTGGGGGCAGAGAGGCCACATCTGGGCCTGGAGACTCTCCAATGTTGAATGGGACTACACTTTGTCATATCGGGCATTTGTGCAGTTTTTTTTAAAGCTATAGACCAAATAAAGAAATTTCATTTTCCCTGTGTTGGTGACAAGTGGCGGCTCTGCCCCATCAGCCAAGGTCATGAGGGAAGTGGTCCTTCTACCTCCAAGAGACCGCCGTGGCCGCCAGCTTCCCCAGTGGTTTTCAAGACATTTACATGGTGGTCAGTGTTGAGAAACAGAAAGTGGAGTGCTGATACTGACCAGGCCCACAGATGGCTGTGGGCTGAGAGTCCTGAGTCTTGTAAGACCGTCCTGGGCCCCAGGTCCACAGTGGGCATGCCAAACATGGCCATTTGGGCCTTGGGTCAGAGAGGTGGGCCTGGCTGCCCTTCCCCAGGCCCAGCCTCAGTGTCCAGATAATCCCCAGGGGTCGGGTCAGTGAAATACCTCCTCAGGGCCTCCTAGTGAACCCCCAGGGGTAGGAGAACAAGTAATGGGGGTTTCTAGCAGCCACAACCCCAATAGGCAGGGGAGCCAGATAGACCAGAGTTGGAGATCAGACTGCATATCAACCCCCTCCTCCAGGGGCTAGCAGGACCAGGGACACAGCTCAGACAGAGGATTAAAGCATAAAATTTTTAAAGGCTGTAAGAGCCTGGGAATACCCCAACTGGGCACTCAGCCCAGGAGCATGCCTGGAGTGGGGTCTCCTGTGTAAGGGGATGGCACAGTGACAGGGAGAAGAGGTGCCTTCGGGTCCCCAGTGGGCAGCCAGGACATTGAGAGGGGCAGAGGAATCTCCCCAAGGGTCTTAGCCAGTAGCCCAGGCACAGCCCCCATGTCCACTGGGAGAGGAAGTGTGGACACTGGCAGGCTTGGGGTCCAGGCCATCGGGATGTTGTCCATCTTTCTGCCAACCTTTTTGGGTCACCTCCATCCTCGTGGTTACAAGATGCTGACGCTCCTCTAGGTCCCAGGCCCAGAGGGGGGGGACAAAAGGCCTGATGGGCAGACCGGGCCCTTTTAGGTGTAGTGCCTTCAGCTTACAGCTCATCAGCTGGAATCAGCTCATGAGACACCCTTCTGTTCTGTTCTGTCACTGAGGTAGGTAGGGCCTTGGGGTGCAGGCTAGCACCCCCACCAGCTGTGCCCTGGCACACCTGCCTCCCTGTCTGATTCTCTATCTCACATGGGTCCTCACATTGACGGCGGGATCGTGGCTTCACCAGCTTTCCCGCTGGCCCCTAAAGTGTTGACTGGCGGAAAGCAAGATGGATGTGGCCTCTGCCAGCATGGAGCGGGCGGCGTGGTGCAGTGAGGTGCAGGCCGGGGCAGCCCGGGGGGTTGCCAAGCAAATAGGAGCCTAAACGGAAAGCCCAGTGTGGAGGGGCGAAGGGCAGGGAGAGCTTCCAGGAGGCGGAGGTGTCCGAGCTAAGATCTCAAGATGGACAGGAGCAAGTGAGGGTGGCAAAGGACACAGCCAAGAAACCTGAGGGAATTCAGCTGGAGAGGAGGCCGGGCCAGACCAGGGGCGCTGGGGCAGAGGTGGGTTCAGCGTGGGCTGGAGAAGAGCCCTGGACTTGGAGGGGGTACCAGCCGGGCTGGAGGCATCGGGCGGACGACTGCTGTTAGAAAGGCAGGGGTGACAGAGGTCTGAGCTCGGGGAACGGCGGGGAGGGCAAGAGACTCCAGAGACAGAGCCCTCAGGCTTGGGGTGAGGAGGGGGCACACAGGACTTGCAGGTGGTTGCTAGCCCAGGAACGTGGCTGCTCGGGGAGCTGGCCTTCAGCGCAGGAGGGGGCGCAGGGGAGCCCGTCTGAGGCGGGAAAGGCCGTGTCTGGTGGGGAAGGCTGGGGGCAAGCATGCCAGGAAAGAGACAAGTGGGATGGGCGTCCGGTCCCGGAGCTTGGCAGAGTTCTGGCCTGGACCTTGCGGCCCTCCAGGCACCCGCCTAGTGTGAGGCTGTCTCCAGGGACAAAAGTACTGTGTTGCTGGCAGCCAGGAAATAGGAGAAGGAAGAGGGAGGTGTGAAAAGCAGTCTTTGCTATCCTCTGGGCCGCCTTTCAGGCCTGGCAGTGGGCCTGGACATCCAGGAGGTCTCCCTCGGCTCACCCTCCCTGCTCCCACCCCAAACTTGGTCCACACGGCCTTCTGGCTCCTGGCTTCACGTGGGGAAACTCTGCTCGCGAGGCTTTGAGGGTAGCGAGGTGGGGGTGGGGGTACAGGGCAGGGAGGGGAACAGCAGCCTCTTTGGGCCTCTTGGTTGATCAAGGGCGGCTCCCGCCCGTCTCTGGAGGCCTGGGGCCCCCCGAAGTGGGCTTTGCAGGCGATCACACCCGCCAAAGCTCTGACTCATCACAGTCACACTCACTCTGGTCTGAGAGGCAAGGATAGCTTCCCATGCTGTGACTTAACCATCAGGGGGACTCCAGAAAATTCCCACCCCTAGCTCCCTTAGAGACAGGTGGAGGCAGTGATCTGGGGTCCATCCTGAGAGGCACTACTGTGAGTCTGCCCAGCAAGTTTCGTCCTCCAGAAAATGAGGGGCCTTTGACTCATTGCAAGGCTTGGGGGTAGAGCCCGAGAAGTCCAGTCTCAATGACTCAGATGGCGAGAGTGGAGGGGGATGGGATCAGTCAACAGACAGCAAGGTGAAGCTGAGCGCCGCCGCTGGGCAGCGCCTGTCCTGAGACGTCCCTGCTGCCCAGGCTCAAGGTCATGTACGCCAGCAGGCAGTCCCCTCTCCTCTGGAACCAGCCTGAGGGGCTTGTTAAGAACCCTGCACATGAGTGCATGTCAGGGAAGGAGGAGACACAGCTGGGCTTCATGGGGTGAAGTGAACCCGGAGAGACAAGGACCTCTCAGGCCAAACACAGACGGAGGCAGACAAGGAGCCCAGGATGGAAAACGGGGTGCCCAGGGCTGAAGCCGGAAGACTTGAGGGGCCAGGGAGGGGATGAGCTGCTTTAGGTTCCTCACTGGTATAAACAATGATAGGAAACATTTTCTCATATTCTCATTCACTGAACAAATATTTATGGGCTACTTTCAAGGACCCATCTGTGAATAAGACAGGCAAGCCCCTACCTGCCTAGACCTGAGGGTCCAGCTGGGAGGGTCAGGGACAAAACGAACATTATTGAGAGACCAACTTAGGCAGGGAGCCCAGGTCCCTTGAAGGAGGAGGTGAACATTCTTGCTCATGCTTTCCTCATACAAACATGTATCTTGCCCGAGAACTGGCCTTGCTTTAGGTCCGGAGCTGATAATTAACACAGGGAGACAATGTCTTACCACGTTAATGGTTATAATTGTGACATATCTTGCCTGGGAACTTGTTTCTCAAGACTTGTACCCCTAATTGCCCAGCCACAGTATATCCAGCCCAGAGTTGTTGCCCAGACCCTGCGTTCCCTGGCTCGCCTTGTGCTGAAGCTATCTTAGGATTTATGCCTTGGGAAAAGGTCTGGTGGAGCTCTTCCAACCTTGAGGTATTCATCTGTTCTCAGCAGCCAGCTGAAAAGTCTAGAGGCCCACTTAAACTCGCGAGGGTGGGTACTCACCTACCCGCTTCCAGGGCCTTTCGCTGACGGCTTTCCCTGTCATTTTCTTTAAACTTTGTTACACAAAGCTCTGAGTGACTGAGACCCATGTCTTTTGGGTCCCGGAGTGAAATTTTCTCCTTTGCAAGCCACAGATACCGGCACCATCCACCGTAAGCTATCGTGATGTCAGACGGCTGTGTGTGCGTCGAAAGAACTATGACCAGAGCATGGCAGGGCAGGGCAGAGGTGGACAGCCGCCGCTCCTGGGGTCGGGGCCTCCCCGGCCCTTGAGCAGGAGGGGGCCGCGTGGGGTGCAGCTGGGAGCAGTCTGGGCAAAGGAAGCAAGGAGCCTCCCTCAGCTGCTGCAGGGTCCCCGGGAGGACCACAGTCTGGCCCCGGAATGGCCCCTGTGTCTAAGGTCCTCACAGGAGCGAGGGCGGTGCTCCCACTGGGAAGGCGAGGCCTCAGGAAGGAGAGGGTGAAGGGGGCGACGTGGAAGGGAGGTCAGGGTCCTCTTCTCTGCTGCTCATTAGTCTGTGAGGTGGGAAGGCTCTGGGGATCAGACGGGACTATCTAGACTCTGCCTAGGTGCTAGCTAGAGGCTAACTAGGAGCCTGCCTGACCTGTTGGGACGTGTGGGTGGTCGCAGCAGTGCCCAGCTGCTCAGGGGGAAGGGCCCGGCAGGACAGGTGATGATGAGCTGACTTGATGGATGTGAGGGTTTGGCCAAGACAATGGGCCCTGAGGCAGGCCCAGCAGCCAGAGGCAGAGAGGACCAGAGTGAGATCAGGAGCCGTGGTCAAGGGAAAAGGAAGGGCCTAGGGGTGGAGTGGACATGGGCCACTTTCTGGTGGAGCAGAATCAGCAAGTGGGAGAAGACAGGTGGACTTGGCAGGGGTGTGACCACCACGCCCAGCCCAGGAAGAGGTGACCCCCGCCGTCTCCTCCCTTCCAAAGCACAGGCACCTGGATCTGCTCAGCATGGCACTCAAAACCTCTGTTTGGGCCTCAAAACCACATATCTAAACATATTCAGCTTCACTAGCGCATGAAATTTGGGGGGGGAATTAATCTTTCATTTGCTTAAACTCTCATAAAAGAAGATATTCACAGATTTTTATGAATAACCAGAAATTCTCACAAAACTCTTTGTGTTTTGATGGGGAAGAGCATTGATTAGCATTAATTTAGTGTCTACTGTATGCTCTCTCCCCACTGGTGGGCAGTGACAGCCTGTTCCCCACCCACCCCCCTCCCAGTTCTAGACCACTCCAAGGAGCAGAGGACAGGACCCAGGGGTGGAGGTGCAGCCTTCTGACAGCCTTCTGAACCCCGAGTTGAGCCAGGAAGTGGGAGGAGGAGGTACACGGAGGCACAGGTTTGAGGAGGCACAGGTTTTAGCTGCTGGAGGTCAGGGGCGGCCAAAGGGCAGTGGGCGCCCCAGGGAGCCTGCCCACAGTTACACAGGAGTGGGGGGCGGTGGCTGAAGGGTGGAGGCTGAGTGAGTGGGGATGGGCTGGACCTTTCCTGGCTCTGCAGGGCTGGGACGCAACTCCCAGGGCTAAGGACAGCCCTCTGGGCCCTCTATCACCCTCCCAGTACTTCCCAGCCCCTGAGCCCAGCACAAAGGTGACTTCTTGGCAGTGAGTAAGCAGCAGCCCCCGCCACCCCCCCAACCCCGGCTTGGCAGCTCTTCCTAACCCCTCAGGGCCTCGCTAGCCTCCACTGTGAAATGGGGAGAAAACGCCTCTCAGAGGAGCTCGGTGAGGGAAAAAACATGACTGGGCATTTCCAACTCCAAGCAAAATGCTTGACACAAAACAGGTGCTCTTGGAACCCCAAACCTGCACGCGGGCTCCCTAACCGCCCTGGTCCACCCGGCTCCCCGCCCAGCCCACGCTTCTGGGCCCACCTAAATGCCAGCCTGGCTCCAGACACCCCCTGCCTGTCTGTGACCTCTGCTGCTCGTCAGTCTGAAATGCCCTTGATCTCGTCCCTGACCCTGCCGCATGCCACCCTCCCACGCTCCGTTTCTGCATCTAAGGCCCATGGCTCCTCCCCGCCCCTCCATGGGAGTGCCCTGGGGGCCACACAGCCAGCTCCTGCCACATCTCAGCCGTGCACCCCGGTGCTGTTGGCAGAGGCTGCCCAGCTCTAAGGTGAGAATGCTGAGTCCCGGGCCTGGAAGCAGGGAGAGCCTTGGTGGCCAGTCCGGGCTCCCCAGGCTCCTGGATTCTGAGCCACTTCTGCACATCCCCCGGCTGCAGCGATGGTGGGGCGTGAGCCGGCAGCAGCTGCGGCCAGGTGCCCTTGCCCTCCTCACCAACGTCCATCGTCCTGGCACATGGTGTCCCGCAGCCACCCCGGGACAGCTGCCGGGCTTGGGTTTCAGGAAGTGCCTCAAAGGGACAAGCGTGCCCCTGCCCTGCCTGCAGGCAGACAAGCCATGGCTGCTACCTCTGCCCACGTGGCAGAAGGCACGTTGAGCAACAGGCTCCAGACGGCCATGGCACCATGCAGAACCGGGCCAGGACCACCAGGCCACGTGAAGGTGGAGGAAAAATGCCTCTCTTACGTAAGCCGGCCCCGTTCCTGTGCCAGCCGACCTGATCCTGACACGGCCCCTGCCTGCCCCCCTTCCCTCCACCGACTCTGTCACTGAGGAGAGCAGGGGTGGGAGAGGCGACTCAGAAAGGGCCGGGGTGCCCAGGAGCGAGGCAGCAGGGTGGAGCGGGCAAGGAGGACAGAGCCTGGGGAGGGTTTGTCAGTGCAGCGGGGCCCTGTTGAACTCAGCTGAGGAAACACACAGGGTGATGCTGTGTACACTATGTGTACATGGGGCCGAGTGCTGAGGATGTAACTCAAAGAAGGCCTTGCACCGCAGTGCCCAGGGCACACCCCCCCAGCAGGCTTAGCTGGCTTAGCAGGTAAATATCTAACAACCAGTTCTCCAAGCTATAGCATCTGCAGATTTCCCTGATCTAAATCCTCCACCATGTCAATGCTAAACTTTGAATAAGTCCCTGAAAGCTGAATGGGGCATGCCACCCCCCCTCCCCCCGTTGGCTCTCGGGGTGACTCCAGCGTACCCCCTCCAGGGTTGCCTGTCACAGGTCCCCAGTCCAGCCAAGGGTCTTGGCCCTGAGTGCACAGGTTGCTTGGCCTGGGTTTGGCCCTTGTCCCGCTGTACCTTAACCCTGGCGGGTCAGCCATGGCCGCTGTGTAGAGAGGAATTGGGGGACAGTCAGCTATAGAGCACCCCCTTGAGGTGCCCCCTCCCCCGGCTTCTGCCACTGCCACCCACCCCTGCCAATCCTTTTTCTGTTCTGCCACAGCATTCCCTCACCTCCTCATAGTCAGAAGGGACTCTTCCCCAGCATATGGGGCACAGAGCTCACTCACCCTCCCAGGCTCCCCGGCCCACCCCCCCACTGTGCTAGGCAGCTGTCTTCTTCCTGGCCTCTCCTCCCCTCACCCCTCCAGCCCTGCTGCCGACTTCCTGTCTGTCCCCACAGACACTTGCTGAAAGCTGCTCCAGGAGGACTGCAGTTCTGGCGGCTCTCTGGGGGCTGCCACAAACTGCTGTCTTCAAGAGAGGGCAGATTATCCCCTCCAGCCTCCCTGCCTGGCTCTCCCATCCCAGCACCAAGCCATCCAGACATCAGCTGCTCCACCTCCAGACAGCTCAGAGCCAGGCCCCCGTCCACCAGCGACCTGGGGGCACTGAGGCTTCCCAGGCCCTGGGTGGGACACTGATCTATGCCCCCAGTCCCCAGGCTCCAAGGTGCCAGCTCTGCGGGGGAGTCGCTTAATGACCTTGTGAGCAGTAATTACACACCAGGGCCTGCTCTTAATAACCACGTATTCTCCCTGTCAATGTGCCTTAATTGAAAATGAGTAGGCGATACAAGTTGCTGTGAAGTTGGCTGGCAAGCCCTTAACGTGATATTAATTGTAGTAATTAGTAGTCACTTTGTGTTGGAGTCATCTATAAATAGGGGGTCCATTAGTTTAGCAAAAGAGCGTGATTTAAAATGCAAATAAAAGCCCAATTAGACAGATAAATCACTCGTCTTTCCCAGCAAATTATCATCTGTGGGAAGGTGGGGACAGCAGTCAGTCTGAGAATGCATTGGTCAGTTCAGGGACTCTGGAGTTTGATAACACCCAAGCAACTCATCTGGGACACTGTCCCTTTAAGCAGGTTTGCCCAGGCTCCCTAAGGAGGCTGTCACTCTTGGGGCGTCCCACGGGGCTTTTAATTGCTGTGACTGGTGGTCAGGCCCCCAAATAGCTCCTCCCCCACCTGCTGATTGGCTCCCTCTGGCAACATGGGTGTACTTTTTAAAGGAACAGTAGCACAGTGCACATTTGGCGCTGGGAGAATGGACCTGGGGTATGGGAGGAATCCCCTCGTTGGATGCAGTTCCTCACAGTCCAGAGTGAACCCATGGGTACCATGTATTGTCCTGTGATACAAGAGTTAAAAAAAAGTAGCACAACAGTGTTCTGGGGGTGGACTATTTACTCTCCACTTCCTACAGTCTGCCACAAAAAAACACTTATGGCAATTGTTGGAATCACACACACACAGAGCACAGAGTACTTCTCACAGGCTTTGGGCAAACACTGGAGGTGGAAATGACTGGAAGTAGTAGGTGGCAACTGAGGAGGCATCAAGAGGCTCAGCTTCACGGTCAAGGAGACTGTCTGGTTCTGCTTTCATTTGATTAGCACCAGGTCCCAATCCCTTCTCCCAGGATAGTATTTCCAGCCTCATATTTAGAGAGGCCTTTGAGATGTGCCTGGGGACATGGGTGCTGGTCCTTCCCTCTCAGGTCACTGGAGCTGCCAGAGACCTGGTGTTCAAAGCCCCATCTGAGTACTTCCCAGCCCCACTTTCACCTGCCAACCTCCCACCCTCATCCTAGAACGCATCACTGCTTTATGGACTGTTGAGGCTGGCCCTCCCACAGTATTTGCATTTTAATGAAAGCTAAAGCCATTATAAGATAAAGCAGCCATTCCCAAACTCAGATAAGGATCAGAATTGTTCATTCCATCAGTTTTCTCTGTCATCCAAGAATGAGGAGAACGTGGGCAATTTGAGAGTATTATCCTATATTTTAATTTATCTTTTATTATTCTTTTATGACACAGGGCTTGCAAGAGGTGGTAGTACTTGTGATTTTTAATATCCTATTTGACAGAATAAAATATTGGCAACCATTTGTGGATCCTCAAAATAGGTGTTTTTGGAAAATTTTGCCAGGGTATCCAATCCAAATGTCTGGGAGATGCTGAGCTAAAAGACTGGATTAGGGACTTCAGGCCAGATGAGTCAGAATATGTGTGTGTGTGTGTGTGTGTGTCTATGTGCATGCACGCACATGCGCTCGTGTGGGGGCACTGGTGAAATAGGGAGGTTTATCAGCAGAAATTTCCCTCTCTCTGAATTAGCCCAGGAATACAACTAGATCATGGATAAGAAACTAGGAGGTGGCCCAGACACTGTCTCATCTGATCTCCTTATATCACAGATGAGGACACTGCGGACCAAGGAGGCAGAATAACTGGCCAAGCAACACGGTAAGTCAGTGGCCCAGGCTCTGGACATCATCCACTGAGGGTACCTCCTGCTGTCCCCACATGCACCTTGTCCCTGGCTTGGCCCCTAAAGCAAACATCAGAGTGGGTGTCATAGGATAGGCAGGGTCGGTCTTGGCCTGCTATCTAGTTCTTCCTTAGCAGGGACCATTTGTTTACTTACACAAAGTCAAAAACAGCCCTATTGACCATCAGACAAGAAGTTCCCAAAGGAACCAAGACTATGATCAGGGAGCACCCAGACAAGGCCATGGGGGCCAGCCTCTTAGAGGGACAGCTGTCTCCCTATTTTAACTCTCCCACCTCCCAGATAAGAACTAAGACCCCAGCCATGAATAGCCTCCCTTCTAGGCAGTGCCATCCCCAGATTAGCCTCTGCTTCCCCAGCTTCTCCTCCAAATCACTCAGCACCAGCCCAAACCCTCTAAGATGCCCCTCTCAGAACTCTTCTTTCCAGACACTCTGGGGAAGGAATCTTTGGTAGGTATGTTCTCCTTTGCCGCAGCAAACTAAATAAGCCTAAATGTTTTATTACAGGTGTGTTCCTGGTGGTATTTGATTGCTGGGCTTGGAACATCCCACAGATATTTGATTCACCATATTCCATGCAATGTAGTGAAGAAAAGCAACAAACTCTGAAACAGTGTGGCTTAAGGATACACATGTGATCAATGGAAAAGAATTGAGAGTCCGGAAGTGAAACCATATGTCCACAGTCAAGTGATTTCAACAAGGGTAAAAGGACCATTCATTGGGGAGAAAGAATAGTATTTTCAACAAACGATGATGGGACAACTGGAGAGCCACGTGCAAAAAATGAAGTTGGGCCCTTACCCAACGGCATTAAGTGACATCAGTAACGCAAAACGGAACAAAGAAGTAAACATGAAAGCTAAAACCATAAAATTCTCGGAAGGGAACCTGGGGGCAGGTCTTCAGAATGTCAGATTTGACAATGGATTCTTAGCTGTGACACCAAAAGCACAAGTACAAAAGAAAAAATAAATTTGACTTCAAGAAAAGTGTAAAACTTATGTGCTTCAGAAGACACCATCAAGACGGTGAGAAGACAAGCACTAGAATAGGGCGAAATATTTGCAAACCGGATCTCCAGAAAGCACTTGTATCTAGAATAAAGAACTCTTACAGGATTTCCCTGCTGGGCCAGTGGTTAGGAGTCTGCCTGCCAATGCAGGGGATGCGGGTTCAATTGCTAGGCCGGGAGGACCCCAACGCCTTGGAACAGCTGAGCCTGTGCTCCGCAATAAGAGAAGCCACTGCAACAAGAAGCCCACACAACTAGAGAGTAACCTCTGCTTGCCATAGTTAGACAAAACCCGTGCACAGCAATGAAGACTTGGCACAGCAAAAAATTTTTTAAAACTCTTATATTAATTAAAAGAGACAAACCAATTTAAAAATGGATAAAAAAATCTGAATAGAAATTTTTCCAAGGAAGATAAATAAGAGCTAATAAAGACATAAAAAGGCACTTGACATCCTTAGTCATCAGGAAATGCAAATCAAAACCACAGGAAGATATCACGTCACACCCACTAGGAGCATTATCATCTGAAAATCAGATAACAAGTGTTGGTGAGGATGTGGAGAGACTAAACCCTCAGACATTTGTTCTGGGAACGTGAAATGGTACAGCCACTGTGGAAAGTGGTCGAGCACAAAGAGCTAAGCATAGTTACCATGTGACCCAGCAGTTCCACTCCTAGGCATGTAAGAGAAATGAAAACATATGTCCACATAAAAGCTTGTATATGAATATTTATAGCAGCAGTATTCACACTAGCCAAAAGGTGGGGGAAAAAAGTGTCTGATGAATGGATAAACAAAATGTAGTATCCATACAATGGAATCACATTCAGACATAAAAAGGACTGAAGTACTGTGGCATGCTACAACATGGATGAACCTTAAAAACACCATGTTAAGTGAGGAAAGTAAAACACAAAATACCACATATTGTGATTCATCTATATGAAATGTCCAGAGCAGGGAAATTTACAATGTAGATTAGTGACTTGCAGGAGAGGGGGCTGAGTAGAGGGTTAGGAGGTGGTAACTGAAGAGTATGGGGCTTTATGAAGTGTTATAAAATTGACTTGATGTGGGGGACTTCCCTGGTGATCCAGTGGTTAAGACTGCACTTTCAATACAAGGGGCATAGGTTCAGCTCCCGGTCAGGGAACTAACACCCTGAATGCCGCATGGCCAAATTTAAAAAACTGGTGATGGCTGAACTTATCTGTGAATATACTAATTCAATAAACTATATATGAGTAGGTTTACGGTGTATAAATTATATCTCAATTATTTTAAAACAAAATGGACTCAGCCCTTCCCTATGCAGGCTCCATTCTAGAGAAGAAAGTCCGCAGGAAGCATATCACCCCACAAACGGAGAGTTCCCACGTGACATAGGCCCATGAGGGAGACGAAGCATGGGCCATGAGACATGGCAAAGACTACTGGGGAACAGGTGTTAGCGAAGGCTGCTCTGGAGAAGTGACTTTTTAAAATATCTTATTTTACAGCTTTACTGAGTTATATATTCAAATGTGCAAGTCAATGATATTTAGTAAATTTACAATGTCATGCAACCATCACTATAATCCAGTTATGAAACACTTTCATCCACCTGATAAGATTCTTTAATCCTATATACAGTTAGTCCTGTTCCACTAGCTGGACTAACCACTAATCAATTTTCTGTTCCTTTGGATTTGCCTTTTCTGGAAATTTTATATAAATGGAATCATGATATATGATCTCATATGTCTGGCTTCTTTCACTTGGCATGTTTCGAAGGTCCACATTGTAGCAGTAGTTTATGACTTTTTACTGTGCATAGTACTCAATTGTATGCACAGACCCTGTTGTGTTCATTCATTCCACAGGTGATGGACACTTACGTTGCTTCCAGTTGGGGGCTATTATGAATGAAGCAGCTATAAACACTTCACAGCTAGTCTTCACGTGGATGTGTATTTCCATTTCTCAGGTAGCTTCCTAGGAGTGGAATTGCTGGGCTATGTGGTGCATTTAACCTTTCTAAAAACTGCCACACTGTTTTCCAAAGTCTCACCATTTCACATTCTGTAGGGAAGGGACACTGAAGCTGAGGCCTCGCAGATGAGGCGGAGCTGGCCTTGCAAGAAGGAGGGAGCGTACAGCTGCAGTGCAGACAGGGCCTGGCAGCATGTGTGAAGGCCAGGGGAGGTAAAAACTTACCTGGACAGAGCAGCTGGTTCCCTCAGGGAAGCGGGTAAGATTCTTTACGTTAAGCCACCTTCGAGAATTTGAAAATGCATCTGTCTTAGAACGAGGCCCCAAGGGTAGGATAGTGTGTATGCTGAGTATGTGGTGAACACAAGAGACTAGGACTGTATGTGACATGCTGGAGGTCGGCCACTTAGGGCACAGCTGGAGGAGATGGCACCAACTTTGGAGTAAGGCCAACCTGGGTTCAAATCCAGCTCAGCCTCTGGGATGTTGGGCATGTGTCCTAACCTCCCCGAGCCTCAGGCTCCTCTGCTGAAATTTCACCCTGTCACAGGAGGTTCTGAGCACTAGCAATAACATGTGTCGAGAATCTGCTGGAAGGGGCCAGATGTGCAGCAGGTGTGTAGCGGAGGGGAATCTTCCCAACAGTTCAGTGTAGCTGAAGTGAGAAAGGCGGCTGCAACTCTTATCTACCTAGGAGGCAGTGGGAAACAGCTGGAGGAGCTGTTTCAGCTCCAAAGCTGGCCAGGGTGGGAGGCTCTGGTGGCAGTGCAGAGAAGGGAAGACAGAGTAGGGGAGAAGTCATTCAGAGGTGACTGCCAGATGAGATTACAAGAGGCTGATGGAGGTAGAGGTAGAGAATGCTAAGTGGGAGGAGGAGTGCCTTGGTGACGGGATTAGGGTGGCTGGGGGTGAGATGGAGGAGTCCAGCATGTCACCGGCTGTCTAGTTTGGGCTGAACACGTGGGAGAGGGCTGACGGCTGGGATGTGCAGCAGGGTATGTACCCATCCACAATAACATTTTCCAACCTTACTTGCTGTTGGATGTGGTCATATGACTAAGTCTTGCTAATGGGGGTATAAGTGGGTAGTACCATTTGCTATAAGTGTCTATAGCAAAAAAGGTGTGACCTGCCATCATTCTTCCTTCCCTACGGTTGGAATGCAGGTGCAATGTCTGGCACTCTAGCAGCAACTTTGGATCATGATGTTGTGGAGAACTTGGAACTGGAAATCACATACAGTTAACAACAAGAAAGAAGAAAGTTTGGGAGTATCTACATTGCCCAACTTCAGGGAGTACCCTTTATGTTGTATACTATGGTAAATAGAATACAGAATACAATAGGAAAGATATTCCCAAAATTTGCAAAGCAACACCCTGGAGCGTGGGCCACTGATTGTAGGGTGCCAAGTCAGACTCAACCATCTACCTCTGATCATCATTCAAATAAGAGAGAAACAAACTACACTGTAAGCAACTGCTATTTGAGGATTTTCTGTTAACTGCAGCTGAATCTACCCATAACATCCCAAGTCTAAAACTTAGCCCATGTCCTCCTTTCCTCTGCCCAAATTCATTTGTGCCCAGGATGAGCGATTGTTGATTCCTTTCAGGAGAAGCCCCACTTTACCCTTGATGGTGACCGCACAAGACAACCCACAGAAGTGGCATAGACAGGATTCCCCCAAAGTCCACCAACGTCTGACTTAAGTCTCTCTTGGGCTTATCCTGTGTTTGATGATCTATGGCCAACCATCCAAAACTTAGTAGCTTCAAACATCAGTTGACCTCCTACGGTTTTTCTGGGCTTACCAGGCATTGCTAACTTAGGATCTCCCAGGGGGCTGCAGTCAGATGGTGGCTGGAAGAAGGAGTCATCTGAAAGCGCGACAGGGCTGGGCATCCAAAGTGCCTCCCTCATACAGCGGGCAGGCGGTGAGGGCTGGGAGCTGAATCGAGGCTGCCACCGGCGCCTCTCCCAGCATGGAGGCGGGATTCCAAGGAGTGTCCCAGGAGTGAGCACCCCAGGATACTAGGCGGTGAGTCTTCTCATGTTCCAGCCTTGAAAGCCATATGGCGTCACTTCTGCCATGCGGTTGGGGCCAGCCCAAGTTCAAGGGCAAGGGACTACCCAGGGTGCAAATCCCGGGAGGTGTGGTGTCACAGAGGTAGGAGTCTGGAGCTTGGAGGGAGGCTGGACCAGAGACACGGCTTGGGCACCAGCAGCAGCATGTACGTGCTAACCAAAAGCCAGGGAATGGAGGCGTTCTGTGCACTCTTGAGCATGTACGTGGTGTGTGGGTGTGTATGTGTGGGTGTGTGGGTGTGTGTGGTAGGTGCAGTGTGTGAAGTGGGTCTATGTGCCTGTATGTGGTTGGGAGCTGGAGGCTGGCACAGAATAACTGGGATTCGAAGGAAACGTGTGCCTTTCCATCAGCTTTGGGGGGTTGGGCTCCCTTTTCTGCTGCCTCCCACTTTCTGCCTGGAGCGCCTCTGCCACCTCCAGAGTCACCGGGCCGCTGTCAGGCAGCCCGCGTCCCCCTCACTCTCCAGCGGGCCCGGGTGGAGGCCACCCAGTGAAGCAGGCAAGGCTCGTGAAGGCCGCCCTGCCAGCAGCCCCCAGAGGACACCATTCTTGTCACCAAAGGCCTCTGGGGATGGTGAAGGGGTGCTGTCCACCTGCCCAGGCCCCTGAGTCTGATATATGCAAAGGTCACTCAGCCAAAAGTCAGGAGTTCTGGGTTCTGCTCCCCCATGTGACTGTGCGTTCTCTGAGCCAAATAAAATGACTGAACGAGAGCCCTGAGTTTCCATCCAGAGTCCCGGGACCGCAGGCAGCTCCACACAGCCTCTCCCACACCCTCTCCCTCCACCCCCGTCTCAGCTGAAACCTGGAAGGGGCCACAGAGGCAGGACAGCACCTAAGTTCCAGAGGTCATTTCAGGCAATCTCCTGCCTGGGTTCCAGCAACATCTCTGTCTGAGCCCCAGGCCCTCATCAGTCAGAGGAGCCCAGCAGCTGCAGGGGAGGAAGCAGAGGGGGAGTTAATCTTCCCTGGAATATTAATGGCCCCATCAGGAGTACTGGGGACAAGCAGAGCAGCAATCTGCCTTTATTAAGGAGGCGGGCACCAGCTGGAGTTCAGGGGCCCCGGGAGACAGAAGTGGGGAGAGCAGAGGCAGGTGGGGAGCCCTGAGGGTGGAGCAGCCAGTGGAGGGGCACCCCACTGCCCCTGGGCCTCAGAGCCCCTCCTACCCCTCTCCCTCCCCTCTCCTGGCCCCTCCTCCAGGAAGCCTTCCAGCAGTCATGCTTGGCTGGTTCTCTCAGACCACCTCCATTCATTTGGACTGTGCTTGTCACCTGGATGGACTGCCCTCCCTGTAACTGTCCAGCTTGGTGGGTCCCAGGCTTGCCGCACACTATATACAATCACCTGGAGACTTTTGGACTTCCCAGGCGGTGCTAGTGGTAAATAATCTGCCTGCCAATGCAGGAGACATGGGAGACGTGGGTTCGATTCCTGGGTCCAGAAGATCCCCTGGAGGAGGAAATGGCAACCCACTCCAGTATTTTTGCCTGGAGAATCCCATGGAAAGAGAAGCCTGGCAGGCTGCAGTCCACAGGGTCACACAGAGTCGGGCATGGCTGAAGGGACTTAGCACGCACGGGGACTTTTAGCGACCCTGATGGCCTATTCACACCCGGAGATCATTTCAGTAGTCAGGAGCAGGCCTTGGTGTGGCTGTTAATGTATTAGTTTCCGGGTGCTGGCAGCATGCCTCCCGGATGAGACGCCCAGCCTGACCTAGGGGACCCCCTCAGTTTTACCAGCACCCTGCTGCTGCTCCAGAGAGTGCTAACATGTACCTGTGCTCACTGTAGGTATGTGCTTGATACACTCACTGGCTCCTCACAACAAGCCAGGGACCTATTGTTATGTTCCAGGGTATACGGGGAAACTGAGGAACAGAGAGGTTAAGTAAGTTGCCCAAGGTCACACAAACTGGTAGTGGGGCCCCAAAGCTGGGCTCTGAACCACTCTGTCTGGAGCCTACAAAAGGGACCTAATGACCAAAGTCTCAAGACGCAGGTCCTCTGGGAGGAGACAAGAGGACGTTACAGCCAGGTCACCAGGAACCGGGTCTTTTTCTGGGAACAGATGCGACAGACCCAAGTTGGGTGCCAGGGAGAGGTGGGGTCAGAGGGAGCAGGGCATTGAAAGCAAGCCCACGCAAGCCTGAGCAAGGCCTGGGCAGTTCAAAGAGTTTCCTTTCCACCAGTCACCTTGAGGCCCTCCAAGGCCTGTTCCAAAGCCCATATTACTGATGGGGAAACCAAGGCTGGGGGTGGGGGGAAGGAGCCGGCCAACTTCTCAAGCTGGTTTGGTTAAGGCTTGGGGTGGACCCACCTGTGAGAATGTGCACTGCTCAAGGGCTTCCTCCTTGACCAGGTGCATGTGTGCCCCAAGGAGTCAGGTCTGCAGGGGTGGGGGGCGCATGCATGCCCTGAGCCCACCTGGATGCCTGGCCCACAAGCCACTGCAGGCCCCAAGGGAAGGAACGCAGTGCTTCGACTCCACAGGCCATTGGCTCCCCTGTGAATAAGCCAACATGGGGAGGAAGCATCAGTTAGCCAGCACTCACTCCACTTAATTACTTAAGCCACCACCAGGACAGAGGTACGAAGCCGAGATTAACCACTGGCCTCATGACTGGAAGCAATATGTATTTTGCCTGCCCCCCTTTTGCCTTTTTTGTTCACCAAGTTGAATCAATGTATTAGAGTTGCTCGCAATCAATTTGGTTTGATTCCCCAACACTGAAGAAGAGAAATGAGGCACTGGGGCCCCAGAGTCAGATTTCACTCATTCAAATGAACCTGCGCCAGCCAGAGGGGGCCTGGCCAGCCTGTCACATGCCACCTGCCCTGCCCTCCACTGAGCTGTGCCGACCCCCAACCTGAAGGCTGTCTGAAGGCCCCAGGAGATGGGGACACACTCACCCCAGCTGCATCCTGACCCCTGGAGCCCCTCTCCCTGACTCCAAACATTTCTAATCGAAACCAGATCCTCACCCCACTCAGCACTCCAGAAGATGTCACATCACACACACTCCAGTGAGCTGTGCTTTCCAAGGCAGAACCCCACAGCGTGGGGCGTGACAGGCACCTTCCACAGTCCCTCCCACCACAGTGCCTCGGACCCCACCATCGGAATCCTAGGTGATCACAGCAATGACGATACTGGTGAGCATCTACTGGGAGTTCCCCATGCATCAGGTGCTGGTTCCATGAACTCATCTAATGATGTAGACGCTATGATTGGCTCCCTTTTCTCAGTGGAGACACGGAGGCTGGAGAGGTTAGGTGGCCTCCCCGAGGCCACACAGGCAGCACGTGGCTGCGGCTCGCACAGTGGAGGCACTATCCAGAAGCCGCCATCAAGCCCCGGTTCTCTTCCTTCCCTTATGGCTGGAAAGCTGAAATGCTCACCTTCCTAGCCTCCCTGGCTGCGAGGAAGAGCCCCATGACATAATTTTAGTCAATGAACAAGAGGCAAAAGTCTTTGGAGCACCTATTCTCAAAGAAAAAGCCCAGCTAAAGAAGAATCCTTCACCCCCCTTTTCCCCACTCCTCTCTGGGGGCCCCTTTCCCTTCTGGTTATTTACGGGGGACCCAGACATTATGACCAGAGGTGCAACAGTCACCTTGTGAGCATGAGGAGAAACTCATTTGCTAAATGTGATGGAATGGGAAATCAAAGGATGCCAGGTCCCAGTGACATCCTTGAGCTACTGTACCAGCTCAGGACTACCTTCTCCTGGCTCTTGGATGAGCCAAAGAAACCCCTCATTTGTTTAAGCCCCTCTGCCATCATTCTCTGCTCCTCACTGCTGAATGTATTCCTAGCTAATAAGATTCAAACACAGTGGTGTGGCTCCAGAGCCCCAGAGCTTAGCAATCTTGTCCCACCTGCCCTGAGTTTGTAGAGGACATTTTGGAAGTTCTTCATGATATACACTCTTTGGGGGTCCCCTCCTCTCCCAAACTGAAGGGCCATTTATGCCACGTCACTTGGCAGCTGCCTGAGCATAGCTCATTGGCTGTAAGGTGGGCACCTGGCCAAGAGCTGAGGCATCAGATTCCCACTCAAGTGCCTGAACCCAGCCTGGGGCCCGGTCTCAGGTAGAGAACACTGTGATGCTCTACCCGCATCCCTCTTTAGGAGTGGAGGGTGCATTTCTCAGCTGCTGGAAGTGCCGCTGATGGGAGACATCTCTCAGCTGCCACCCCTTCAAGGACAGCCTCAGCGGAAGACAGCCCTGTCAGAGGTCATGCCCTCTTTCCTAGGCGGCCCACTCCAGTGACTAGTTGGAGGTGGGTGGGTGAGGTGTGTTAAAAGTCCAGTCCTCTCACCATCTGGGTCCAGAGCTTTCTGTGAGATCAGCTGATGACATTTGGAGGGTGGTGTCCCAACCTGACCTTTCCCTCTTTCCACCCCTGAATGCTTCCTTTCCTTCCACAGGTGTTGAGCTTGAGAACCTTCCAAACTAAACATCTTCCAGGATAAACTCCATCTCAGAGCTGCCTCCCAGGGAAGCCAACCCCATGATGCAAGAACTACAAGGGCTGAAGAGACTATGTCATCCACAAACAGAGATGGAAGCCAGAGCCTGGAGCCCAGCGAGAGACAGGTACCTGGCCCCAGGGAGGGAGCAGATGAAACTGCTGATTCCTGACATCTTTCAGCTCCTGGTGATGTCCTCAGTTCTGCGAGACATCCTTGATCCCTCATAATACCCATCTTTGCTGAGCTTGCTTAGGTGAATTTCGATCTCTTGCCCTCAAACCATCCTTGAACAAGACCTGCTGCTACTCTGCATTTTAAGAATAAGAAACGAAAGCCCAGAGGGAAGGGGCTTCCCTGAGGTCATAGCAAGTTAGTGAGAGAGGAAGGTCTTCATCCTTTACTTATGTAACAAATTGCTATTGAGGACCTACTGTGTGCCATGAATTGTGTACATTTGGGGGTTAATAACTGTAAGCAAGGCAAACACTCTTTCCTATCACTGAGCTCACAATCCCATGAGAAAGAAAAATAAACAAACAAACAATTACAATACAGGGAGATAAGGGCTGTGGAATCACCTAGGAGGGGCACTTATCCCAGGCAGGGACGCTCCCAGCAACTCCCTAGGGGAAACGACATCTATGCCACGGGAGAGTCTGAGCCCTCCAGGGAGAGGGGAAAGTGAAAAGGCTCAGAACTGAAAGGGAGTGGTGTGTGGAATCCACACTCTGGCTTCCTCTGCCCAGCATCTTTCCCTTGGGGAGGAGGGCCTCAGTTTCCCTGGGCCCCTGTTGCTTCCGGGGGATGGCCAATCACCACCCCCACGTTCCTCACCACACGGTTAGGTCCACGGCTCAGTCTGGCCCAATCAGAGCCTCCCTCAAAAGTCTGCATCTCTAATGGAGACACACGGGGGTGGAAGGTGGTAAGGGCTGAGGCATCGTGTAGCAGTGCCCCGGGGGGAGTGTCCACAGTACCCGGATGCCCAGAGCTGCGGGGGTCCTGTGCCTCTTGAGCCTCAGTGTCTAGCCTTTCCTTCTATTCCATGCCCTGCTTCACTGTCTCTTTGATAAATCCCCTATTCTTGTTTCACTCTTTCATCAGTCAATTTTTGATACTTGCAGCTGAAGAACCCTGATTTCAGAAATTAGTACCACAAGTGGAATTTATGACATTAAACCTTAGGGATATGTAAGCTACCTGAAATTGGTTTTCTTAGCTTCATGGGGCCAAAATCAGAAGGACTCTGGTTCACATTATTCAACAGAAAAGGTTACCAATGGTATGCGGTGGTGAACAGGTAATCATGCCACACATTCCGGTCACCTGGGACCAAGTGCCGACTGAATGTGAGAGACTCCAGCAGCTGCTGTGGGCCAATTTATAAAGGATGAGGAAAGCTGGGACCTTCAGCTGGATGGCTGTTCCTAACATTGGATAATTTAAAGCAAGAAAATGACAGGCTCAAATCAAAATGTTCGCCTCAAGGCACAGAATAAAATTCAGGGCCATTATATGAAAGAATCTTTTATTGCATATTGCTACAGAGTTTGAAACTGCTGAAGACTGAACTTCGAGATTGATTTTGAAGTTCCTGAATTACAGTGTCAGTAGAATTCACAACCTCACTTGGTCCCTTCTGTGAGCAGGAGGTCAGTGGTCAGGAAACATGAGTGTCCTACTGGAGCGGTGGTACCTGGGGGGATTACCAGGACCCTAAGCCTAAGCAGCTCACCGCCTCACTCTTGAATTGCTTCCCCATCCACCTCTCACATTTTCTCCCTGAATAGTCAAGAGTTCAGACTCCTCGTGGTCCAGATGAGATGATGAAGAATCAGGGGGAGAGAAGAGTTATACTCAGAAAGGACTGCAGGAATGCACTCATTTATATTTCTAAGGTGTGAGGAAGATGTGTGGGGAGGATCTCGAGAGTGCCTGTATTAAGTGGGAGGGACATGGGTGGGGGCCGGACTGCATTTACTGATATGGGCGCCGGTCACCAGAAATCTTGCATTCAAGGTGCTCTTGCAGACAGTTGGCAGACGTTCTGACATTTGCAGAAATCATTAATGCGAATCTGAATCAAGTGATGATCTGCACTAATTGGCTAAAAAGGACCAAAAAATCCCCGGCATAAGTAGGGGAAGGAAGGCCAAACAACCAGCCAAGAACACCGAATGGATCTATCGATGGGCACAGATTCCAGGTCACTTCTTCTTCCTACTTCCCTTGCGGTTTCTATCAGTGAGACAAAGTCATGATCTTGTCTTTTATAACCAAAATATTAGTAACATATTTCAGATATACAAAAGGCATAACGAACAACACAACAAACATCCGGAAACCTCTTATGCAACCTAAGATATAGAAAGTAGGAGTTCGAGTCCTCTGGGACGCAGACACCATGATGGGATTTAAAAACGCCTGCAAAGGATAATATCAGGGAGGCAGAGTGAGAGGAAGGGTCATCAGATCACCACGCGGTCTGACCCCTGAGAAGGACCGAGGGAAGTGTCCCAGACAGCCGCACCATTCTGAGAAAGTTTCAGGAAGGCTACCAGGAAGTCCTGGAGCCAAAGTTGCCCTCGACAGGACCCGGGTGGGGAGTAGGGGTGGTTGCCTGGTACCCCCGCCAGGCCCAGCTGGGACGGGTGCAGCCTGGGCAGCGTGTTGCTGTTGTTGTTTAGTCACCAAGTCATGCCCAACTCTTTGTGACCCCATGCCAGGCCTCCCTGTCCCTCACCATCTCCCAAAGTTTGCCCAAGTTCATGTCTGTTGCATCAGTGATGCCACCCAGCCATCTCATCCTCTGATGCCCTCTTCTCCTTCTGCCCTCAATCTTTCCCAGCATCAGGGACTTTTCCAATGAGTCAGCTGTCAACTTCAGCATCAGTCCTTCCAACAGGTATTCAGGGTTGATTTCCCTTGAGATTGACTGCTTTGATCTCCTTGCTGTCCAAGGGACTCTCAGGAGTCTTCTCCAGCATCACAGTTCAAAAGCATCAATTCTTTAGCGCTCTGCCTTTTTTACGGTCCAGCTCTCACAACCATCCCACTGATAGCTCAGTTGGTAAAGAATCCTCCTGCAATGCAGGAGACCCTGGTTTAATTTCTGGGTCGGAAAGATCCCCTGGAGAAGGGATAGGCTACCCACTCCAGTTTTCTTGGGCTTCCCTTTTGGCTCAGCTGGTAAAGAATCTGCCTGCAATGTGGGAGGCCTGGGTTCGATCCCTGGGTTGGGAAGATCCCCTGGAGAAGGGAACGGCTACCCACTCCACTATTCTGGCCGGGAGAATTCCATGGAGTGTATAGTCCATGAGGTCACAAAGAGTTGGACACGACTGAGTGACTTTCACTCACAACCATTTGTGACCACTGGGAAGACCACAGCCTTGACTATACGGACCTTTGTCAGCAAAGTAATGTCTCTGCTTTTCAACACACTAAGTTTATCATGGCTTTCCTGTCAAGAAGCAAACATCTTCTGATTTCATGGCTGTAGTCATCATCCACAGTGATTTTAAAGCCCAAGAAGAGGAAATCTGCACTACTTCCCCCTATTCCCCCTTTGATGTTTGCCATGAAGTAATGGGGCCAGATGCCATGATCTTAGTTTTTTTAATATTTAGTTTTAAGCCGGCTCTTTCACTCTCCTCCTTCACCCTCATCTAGAGGCTCTTTAGTTCCTCTCCGCTTTCTGCCATTAGAGTGGTATCACCCGCATATCTGAGATTGTTGATGTTTCTCCCGCCTATCTTGATTCCAGCTTGTAACTCACCCAGCCTGGCATTTCTTGTGATGAGCTCAGTGTATAGATTAAACAAACAGGGTGACAGCAGACAGCCCTGTCGTACTCCTTTCTCAGTCTTGACCCAACCAGTTGTTCCATAGAGGGTTCTAGACCCCCGGACTCGGGGAAGTTGATAAAGGGTCTCTCGGGGTGAGATGAGAGAGCAGCCCACCGGGCACTCACCTGAGTCCACAACCCAAATCCTCTGTGCTGTGGGCTCCCTCCATCGCCTGTAACTGGGATAGCAACCTCACCAGGGCTGGTTGGGACCCAGTGACCCTCAAAGAAAGGGGTGGGCAGCACTTTTGAACAAGGAGCTGCTGCCACAGCACAGAAGAGACAGTGCATCGTCCACCGAATGTCCCTCAGAGAAAGCCGCCGCTTTTCTCCTGGGTCGCTGAGCACAGGTGGAGAGGATGAGCGGGTGAGTGTCTGGCTCACTCTGACTCCTGGGGGCCTGGAGGTCAGAGTGGTCCTGCGACAGCTCAGGAAGAAGGCAGTTCTCACCTGAATTCACCACACACCAGGTCAGTGAGACATCAGCCCCCACCAGTAGTTACTTCCCAAGTTCCTGAGAGGAAATCAAGGCCCTTGTGGGTGACAGGAAGCCCACCTCAGCTTCCTGACTGGAAGACGAGGGCCCGTTACAATAGGAAAGGCCAGGGGGAAGCCACTTATGCTCTCCCTGCCTGCAAATGGAGGGAACCAAAGCAACACTGCAAGCCCAAGGAGCCCACAAAGCTGGGCGTCCCCGTCTGACACCAGAAAGGTGGCCTGTGATGGCCCGGTCACACCCCCTATGCTATCACACAGACCCGCTAGTGTGAAGAACAGCCAGCTCTTTGCCAGCAACAATGGCGCATTGTAAACTCAAGCGGGTGGTGGCTTGGTTTGCAGTTGCCGTTCCAGGTGTAGTCTCTCTGGTAGAGCAAATTAATCCAGCCCCGGCCCTTGGTATCCAGTTACCGATCTGGAAAGTGGAATGTACTCCACGTGATCAACAGAAAACACCAGAAGCCATTTGCTTGCATCTGACCAGGAGAATAGTAAAAGGTTACTGCCCTGCCTCAAGAACACTGGCTTTAGAGTTCCTCCTGCGGCCTTGGACCACCTCTCCATCCCCTGGACATCACCCTGCCAATAGGTTTATCCTCGGCATTGGCAGCAAAATGCAGGCAGGATAGGACCAGAAAGAAGTCACGGTGTCCCGGATGTCTTGGTAAGATGCACATGTGACAGAAACTGGGCTGTAATTCAGGGCCTCAGCGAGGATCCGGCAGGTCCAAGGTCTGAGATCTGTGGACTACTCTCTTCAGAGGAAAGAGAATCTTCTGCCACCTGAACCCACTGTCTCTAAACAGAATGCAGAATGCTCGGTGGACTTTGGATTTTGGGAGCAGCCTGGAGATCAACTCCTTTTCTAAGGAACCCAAAGGTGCCCAGCTTTGAGGGGCCCCATGCAGCAGAGGCTCCACAGAGGCCAAGCTGGACTGCAAGCCTCAGCCCTGGGCCAGCGGTGCCCAGAGCATCCAGGGCAGGGCATGATGCTGCCTGGGGCTCCCCTGCAGCAAGCCCCAGTGGGACAGCCCCAGGAAAGCCTCTAGAGCTTTTGAGCAAGTAACTCTTCTCCTTTGAGGAAATGGCTCCTTGCCACGGCTGTAGAGAGACTGAATATCTGACTTTGAGTCATGAAGCAGTTAGCAGCCTGAGATGCCCCTCACAAATGCCATCAGTCCCCCTGACCCCACATGGGGCGTGCCCAGCAGCGTCCATCTTCAGTAACCCTGTCCCGCATGGGAGTGACCTCTGATACTCTAGGCAGCAGAGACCAGTAGTATCAGAAAGGGATATTTTAGTTGCCACAGAAAACCCTGAGGCAGTAGAAAGGCTCACATAATTTTTAAAATGCCAAAGTTACCTGCTTCAGGTGAGGCTGAATCCAGCAGCGCAGTGATCTCACCGGAGACCGTGTTCCTGCCTCTCTTTCTGCTTTCCACGGTGTTAACCTCATCCTAACATTGCCCTCTCTGGCTCCCTCGGGATGGCTGTCAGCATTCCTGGGGCTTCTCTGCTTCCTCCTTCAAGTCCGGCGGCAGTGAGCGCAGCTCTGGGGCCCCTCGTGGGAAAGCAGAGGAGCTCCTTTCCCAGAATCCTCCAGCAGCCTGTGTCTGATTGGCCTGAACTGGGTCACGTGCCCGTCCGCGGACCAATGCTGGTGTCTGGGGAGCTTCACTGGGAGGCAGCAGACATCCAGGGGCTGAAGGAAGCCAGTCCTATCCAAGCAACACAACCAAGAGCTGGGGGCGTGGGGTGGCGCCCTAAAGGAGATGGGGTCTTCACTGCCATAAAAGTGGGGACAATGGATGCTGAGCCCTGTAAGCAGCAGGCTTCACGCAGGGCACAGGGGAGGGGAAGGGAATCAGATTTCATTGTAGAACCACATTTCGGCTTGAATCCTATAAACTCCCAGACTTCATGTCCCTGGGATTTTTCTTTCTCTGGGGCCTCTGGTATCTGCGAGGAGGGGAAGGGAACCATAGCCCCTGGTGGAGGGCAGCAGGGAAAACCTCAGAGCTTCAACTTCAGCTATTTCTCCTGAATATCCACCAGCATGTCTGCAAACCTGGTCACCACAAGCCTGGGCTCAGGTTCAGCGCTTGCAGACTTTCTGCCCTG
This sequence comes from Cervus canadensis, assembly GCF_019320065.1. Lineage (NCBI taxonomy): Eukaryota > Metazoa > Chordata > Mammalia > Artiodactyla > Cervidae > Cervus > Cervus canadensis. The sequence continues at coordinate 39,613,579 of NC_057413.1, forward strand.
CCTTGGAAGTTACACCGCTTTTCATGACAACACCCCTGCCTTTTTGTTGTAAAAAAACATTTCACCCCAAAGCCAACTAACGAAACACACTTTTCAAAGTTATATTTGTGCATTACAGCTTTCAATGAAGTCATATTCAGCTTGTTTACTGGACTCTGCCGTCCAGTCTCATCTCAAGCAGAGATGGTCATGGGGGACACGTCTGAGTCCCGGGCCAATGTTTTGCTTGTTTGGGGTTAGGGGTTAGGCAGTGCGGGGTTAGGGGGCCATTTCCTGTTGCCTGTGAAGCCGGCTCCATCTGTTGGAAAGTATTCTCTGGGAAGCCTTCACTTTGCCCAGAAGTGTTTTTTCTCTGCTGTGACTCTATAAGCCCCTCCCCACACTGCTTGTCTCACAAACGGGACAGAGAAATCGTTATCACATTACATTTTAGTTAGGAGCCACAGTATTTAATTCCAAGTCTTTGCTTACTCCTTACATAAACCTGTTTTCCTCATTCAGTGGCTGTGTCTTTCTATCTGTGAGAAATTGTCTTGGCGAGGGGTTGAATATGCCGTCCTTTTTTTCATTAAAATTAATGAAAATATTTTTTCATTTTATGGTTTTTCATCCAGGAGCGGTTTTTCCTGAAATTAAAGTCGTGGAGTGAGGGATAGGCGCATTTACCCTCCTGCATGTATCTCTGCCTGTAACAAGGCTCGCCACCTTGGCTGAGAAAGCCTCTTGGGAGGGCAGGTGTTGTCCCCATTGTGCTCTTCCGGGCAGTCCTTACATTTTCCCCTCACAGGAGGCTGCCTGTCAGTCATCCTGCCCCTCCTGTCTCCCGGGGCCCAGCAAGGCTCAGCCGAATCTAACTCACAGTGGGCAGGATGACGAATCTAACTCGCGGTAGGCAGGACGACGTGTTCTCTCGGGATGTGCACCCCTGAAGGCACCTCCAAGATGGCGAAAGCTTTCCATCTCCCTCTGCAGGAGGCTGGAGCCACAGACTCTCCTGTTCGAGACACCCACCACCAGGCATTTGGAGTAGTCCCCCCAGACCACAGCACCCTCCCTGAGAACTAGAGACCAAAGAGAGAGTCTGTCCCAAACAAACATGTGTTTAGAAGGAGCTCCCAGCAGCTGGGCCACCGTTGGGTGGGGAGAGGGGAGCCTGGAGGCTGGGGGAGAGGGTGAGGGCTCTAACGGGTCAAATGCTGCAGCAGTGGCCTGGGCAGGCGGAGGTAAAGGGAAGCAAGAATACGGTGGACCTGCCAAGGCGGGGCTTGGAGGGTGGGGTGGGGGAGAGGAGGAGGGGTGGAAGGTCGTGGAGGGGCCAGCAGACTGCGGTTGGGGGTGGGGAGAGACCCGTTCAGACGCGTTCAGTATAGGATGTGCAGCAGGCGGGGTGCATACGCACTCCCCAAGCAGATAGTCCAGGGGATGCCGGATAGGGCGCGTGGCTCCAGAGTCCAGAGGGAGGCCTGCTCCGGGCTCTCTTCCTGCTGAACTGCAGTTTCCTCAAAGGCTGTGACAGATTATTGTCACCGCAGGGAATCCTGCACCTGGCATATAATAGGTGCTGAAGAAATGCCTAGTGAATAAATGGGTGTGCTCCAGGCCAGCACAGGAGGTGAGCCTGGGAGTCTGTACACACCTGGGCACGCCTCTGTGTGCACGCACGGAGGTGGGGGTGGGTGTGCAACACCCAGTGTGGTCCGGCTGGCGTCTCACCTCAGCCGTGGCAGTTCCTGAGGGGCTACTTCTCTTTCCAGTTTGATTTGTGAGACAGGTGTTGGCAGTTTATCTAACTGTGCTAATGAAGAGGATGGGGTGCTAATTTCTTCTCACTTTATTGAATCCTCCAATCCTTCACAGCCTTAGGGCCCTGAGAGGGGGTGATTAAAAGACACTTCAGCAGGCTGGTTATTGCCAATTAACAGGCTCCAATATAAACAATTAATAAAGCCACTGTGGGTGGCGAGTGGGGAGGATTCGATGCCCCAGCCGGGACCAGCTCCACCAGCTCCTGGGTGGGGGTGCGGCTGCAAGTCCATCCCTGTGATCCGACAGACCACAGCCCAGGAAAGGAGGGGGTGGGATGGGGCGGCTGCCCACAGCCCCAGGGACCACCTGCGCAGGGCTCTTTGGGCCCCCCAGCCCACACCTTTCTTCCCCTGCCTCCGCCCACTTGACCAGGCAGTGGGCAAACCTGACGGGTCTTCTCCTGGAGCCAAGACCAAGGAGCCCCTAAGAGACGCTGTTGTGACTCTGCCCCACCACTGTCCCCAAAGCTCGTTTTCTCCAGGGTAAGACGTGCCACATGTGCCAGGGGGTGGCCTTACCTCCTGAGGGCCAATAGGGGCTCACTGTGTGAGCCTCCGAAAGATGCTGGCACCAGGGCCCACGAGGGCCAGATGCCACCCAAGCTTCTCCTGGGCCATCTTCCAACCAACCACAGCAGGAAGTTAGAGTTAAAGGGGGAAGACACACCTGGAGAGAGGGGTGAAGGAACCTGCTTGTGTAACCTCATCCCTCTCAGCCAGTCAGGGACTGGGCTCTAGGGCCAAACTCACAGATCATGGGTGGCGGGCAAGTGTTCAAAAAAGGGCCAATAGGAAGCATTTGAGTTTTGCGCTTTATCGTTTTGGGCTCCAAAATCACTGCAGACAGTGACTGCAGTGATGAAATTAAAAGATGCTTGCTCCTTGGAAGAGAAGCCATGGCAAACCTAGACAGCATATTAAAAAGCAGAGACATAAGCAACTCCTGCAGCTCAATTCCAGAAAAATAAATGACCCAATCAAAAAATGGGCCAAAGAACTAAACAGACATTTCTCCAAAGAAGACATACAGATGGCTAACAAACACATGAAAAGATGCTCAACATCACTCATTATCAGAGAAATGCTAATCAAAACCACAATGAGGTACCATTACACACCAGTCAGGATGGCTGCTATCCAAAAAGTCTACAAGCAATAAATGCTGGAGAGGGTGTGGAGAAAAGGGAACCCTCTTACACTGTTGGTGGGAATGCAAACTAGTACAGCCGCTATGGAGAACAGTGTGGAGATTCCTTAAAAAACTGGAAATAGAACTGCCATATGACCCAGCAATCCCACTTCTGGGCATACACACTGAGGAAACCAGATCTGAAAGAGACACGTGCACCCCAATGTTCATCGCAGCAATGTTTATAATAGCCAGGACATGGAAGCAACCTAGATGCCCATCAGCAGACGAATGGATAAGGAAGCTGTGGTGCATATACACCATGGAATATTACTCAGCCATTAAAAAGAATTCATTTGAATCGGTTCTAATGAGATGGATGAAACTGGATCCCATTATACAGAGTGAAGTAAGCCAGAAAGATAAAGACCAATACAGTATACTAACGCATATATATGGAATTTAGAAAGATGGTAACGATAACCCTATATGCAAAACAGAAAAAGAGACACAGATGTACAGAAGAGACTTTTGGACTCTGTGAGAGAAGGCGAGGGTGGGATGATCTGAGAGAACAGCATCAAAACATGTATATTATCAAGGGTGAAACAGATCACCAGCCCAGGTTGTATGCATGAGACAAGTGCTCAGGGCTGGTGCACTGGGAAGACCCAGAGGGATCCGGTGGAGAGGGAGGTGGAAGGGGGGATCGGGATGGGGAATACATGTAAATCCATGGCTGATTCATGTCAATGTATGGCAAAAACCACTACAATACTGTAGTGTAATTAGCCTCCAACTAATAAAAATAAATGGAAAAATTAAAAAATAGAAAGCAGAGACATTACTTTGCCAACAAAGTCCATATAGTCAAAGCATGGTTTTTCCAGTAGTCAGGTATTGATGTGACAGTTGGACTACAAAGGAGGCTAAGCAGTGAAGAATTGATACTTTCGAACTGCAGTGTGGCAGAAGACTTGAGAGTCCCTTGAACTGCAAGGAGATCAAACCAGTCCATCCTAAAGGAAATCAACCATGAAGATTCATTGTAAGGACTGCTGCTGAAGCTGAAGCTCCAATACTTTGGCCACCAGATGCAAAGAACTGACTCATTGGAAAAGACCCTGATGCTGGGAAAGATTGAAGGCAGGAGGAGAAGGGGACGACAGAAGATGAGATGGTTGGATGGCATCACCGACTTGATGGACGTGAGTTTGAGCAAGCTCCAGGAGATGATGAAGGACCGAGAAGCCTGGTGTGCTACAGTCCATGGGGTCGCAAAGAGTTGGATACAACTGAGCAACTGAACAAAACAAGACCCCATACCATCTGGGTCACGACTACTCAACACTGCAGGACAGCGTAGACCATACAGAAACCACTGATTGAGGCCTCGTGCCAATAAAACTTTCTTTACAGACAATGAAATGTTAATTTCAAGTCATTTTTCACATATCACAAAATTTTCTTCTCTTGGTTCTTTTGCAGTCACTTAAAACACTGTAAAAACCACTTTTAGCTCTGAGACCACCTAGAAACCAGTGGCAGGACAGATGTGGCCCACAGGCCAGAGTTTGACAACCCCAGATTGAAGCTTCAGGAATCTTTGGGACTCCCTGGGCATCCCAAAGAGAAATTCCCTGGGGTACGATCCCTCGGAGGGAGCCGGGAATATGAAGTGCCACCACATGGCCTTGCTGGTGGAGGCTGGAAGGCAAAAAAACTGGGCACAGACCTGGTTCCACCAGAGAATCAAATAGCCTCAAAAGATGGCCCATGAGGGACAGAAAGAGGCTGAAAGGCAGGGTGTGAGCACAGATGAACAAACAGTCATGGATATGGAGTGATGTAGCCAGTCTCCCGCTGCTTGACTTGTGTGGGGGCATGGACAATCCAAAAGGGCGGCCGGGCCTCAGCATCTGGACCCAGGACCTACTCCTGCCCTCAGATGGGACCACGGGTGCATCTGACGTTCTGAGACTTCAAGGTAAATGAGAAAGACCCAGAGGGAGCTGACAAGTCGTCTTTCTTTCCTCACCCCTACCCACCTTATTCATGCAGTCAACAATTTTTCCCCTTGCATCTACTAAGGGTGGCTTGGTTTTAAGCGTGAGACAAAGCCTCCCAGCCTAGCAGCTGTCTTTGGAAATGACCCTGGGGGAGGGGAAGTGTTGTGTTGGGGTTGCCAAGGACGTCCCTCTGCTGCCTGGGGAGTGAGAACAGACAGAGGACATCTGTGCTGACGGAGCAGGTAAGGAGTCTCTTGAGGGAATCCCGGGTGTTGGCAAAGCAAGTAATTTAGCGAAGCCAGTCCCAAGTAGAAGCAGCAGGAAGGTGTCCCCAAAGGTTTCACATAAAAGGCAATATTAACTCATGGGAAGGAGAGAGCATCAGCTTTGAAAAACCAAGAGGTGAATTTGACCTTCGGCCCCTATCGGGTGCTTCCCGCCGGTGGTCCCTGCCACAGCTTCCTCTGGGCACCTTCTCAGGCTCGGGACAGGTGGCAGAACCAGAGCTCCACCATCACGTCTGGAGCAGCAGGGCCAAGGCCCAGAGCCACTGATGGGGGCACCAGGGTGCTGGGTGGCATCCTGAGCACCTCTCTTTTTCTCATCCTGTGCTGGCTTCCCTGGTAGCTCAGTTGGTAAAGAATCTGCCCGCAATGCATGAGACCCCAGTTAAATTCCTGGTTCGGGAAGATGCCCTAGAGAAGGGACAGGCTCCCCACTCCAGTGTTCTTGGGCTTCCCTCATGGCTCAGCAGGTAAAGAATCCGCCTGCAATGTGGGAGGCCTAGGGTTCAGTCCCTGGGTTGCGAAGATCCCCTGGAGAAGGGAAAGGCTACCCACTCCAGTACTCTGGCCTGGAGAATTCCATGGACTGTATAGTCCACGGGGTCACAGAGTTGGACACGACTAAGCAACTGTCACTTTCACTTTCATACCGTCAACTCAGAAATCCTACTGGTTTACCTTGAAAGTGTGCCCCAAATCCAGCCATTTCTCCCCCCGCCACCCCCCCCCCCCGCCCCGCCATTCTGGGTGAGCCAGGAAGAGTGCAGTCAACCCCTCCTGGGTGCCCCTGCCCCACATCAGGTCCTCCACACACACCCAGAGCCACCCTCTCTGGTTTCCGTGGTCCCACCGCCCAGCCTTCCCCAGAATGCATCCAAATTTTCAGCGTGACTGGAAACTGCAACCCTGTGGTCATCATGCTCACCCCACTCAGGCATACCCACTCTGCTCCCTGCCCAGGACTGGCTCCCTGTTTCCTGCCGTCCGTCTTCCCCCAGGTACCCCCAGCTTCCCTCCCTCACTTCCTGCAGGTGGCCCCCAGTGATTCGGCTCCTTCCCCCACCTCCTCCTCATTTGTCTTCCCTGCATTTCACTCCTCTGGCTATTTTATCTATTTCCAGTGTATCTCCTGCTACTGGGAGAGGCCTGCTCTCTACAGATCCCCAAGGACCCCTGTATAGAATTCTGGGGGTCTGTCCATGTGGATGGGGAAAAAAGTCACATCTTTATTTTCACTAATCTTCAGTTAAAATTGAGCACCTCCTTCCCTTGTGCATGTCAGCAGCAAACCACAGTAGTCATCTTGGACCCCGTGGCTCTGTCACACGTGGAAAGTGCAGATCATTTCAAATCGTCTTATAATTGCAGCAGAAATCTTGAAATATCATTTATGCTCAACCTTACTTCAAAATGATGGTGGTTTTATTAGACCCACTGCTCGATCTTATTATTTAGTGCATTAATAAAGGAGCACATGTATTACTCCATCGCAATTTTTTCTTAATATTTTGATAACTGCATTTTAATGTAATTGGTTTCCTTTGAATTTTAGAAATTTCATTGCATGGATTTACAAGTGTTATTCTGAGAAGGGGGTCTATCGCCCTTCCCAGACACCAGAGAGGTCCACGGAGTCACATCAGTGAGGAGCCTCTGTTCTACATGGAAGCTCTGTGCAGAGAGGGCCTGACTCAAAGTAGGACAAAATAAAGGTGGAAGATATGTGGGTGCGGAGGAGGGTGGGGGAAGCAGGGGAGGGAAAGAGCCAGCACAGAAGTGGATAAGGCTTAGCGGTGAGACCGAACCTGAATCAGACTGCTCTGGGTGAACCCAGCTCCATGATGTGCCCAACGTGGAGCCCTGGGTGTATCATGGAAATGGGCAGAGCCTCAGTTTTCTCACCTGTAAGATAGGGTCAGGCATACCTCCTTATATACTTGTGAAGATGAAACTGTGTGCTTGCTGCCTGGCCGGGTGCACGGTGAATGCTTCATAAATTATGGCATGTTTTGGTCAATGCCGTTCCTTCCCCAGTTCTAGGCTTCTGCCCAAGGATCTGGCTCCCCAGCCACAGAGCTCTCCCCTCTCAGGGGTCCCAGGCGTTCTAAGGAGATGCAGGGCCCCACCTGACAGGCTGGGCCACCGGCCAGGACCGGGCAGAGGGCATCCCATCCATTGCAGCAGGGCTGAGGGTCCTGCCTGCGCAGACACGCTTGTGTAGGGGGTGTGGATGGAGTCTGAATCATGCCCCTATATGGGCAATCCGCCAAGACTCTAACTTGTGAGGCTGAGGGCATTTATGAGGGTGGCAGTGCCAGGAAGGCACTTGGGACAAACCGTTAGGTAGGGGTCCTGAGGACCACGGACAAACGTGGCCCCTGCGCCCCACGGTGTGAGTTTCCCTGTCCTCCTGCCTGAAGCCGGCCTCCCCAGGGTCAGCACTCTCGTCCTGCCCACTCAGGGAGCCCAGGCTGGCCTCTTGCCTGAACCCTGCGTCCCGACCTCTTGCCCATCACCACGCACACAGAAAATGACAGCCTTTGTCATGGCACACTCTGAACAAGGATGAGGGAGCGGAGGCAGCCAGCCTCACAAGCACCCAGAGGACAGAGCCGTGCCTGACAGCAGCTGCCTTGGCCCTGAACAGGCCGGCGCCCCTGCGTCGGGACTCACCCCGGTCAGGCCCTCTGCTCTCCACCCAAATGTCCATGTGACCTGTCACCATCACTCCCTCTCATCTCAGCTCAAGTTCCAGCCACTGCCAGGACCTACCAGAGATCTAAGGTGGTGGAAAGATCTGGCTTCGGAGTGGTTCATCTGTAAATGGGATGGTACCATTGGCTTCCTGGGGTTGGCCATGAGGACCACGATGGTGGCTGGGCACCCCTGGGTGGAGCAGGAACATGGTGACTGGAGCCCTAGGGTGACCAGCCCCCTTTCCCAAATGCCTTACAGCCTCCCTAGCATCAGTTCAGTTCAGTTCAGTCACTTAGTCTTGTCTGACTCTTTGCCACCCCATGGACTGCAGCACGCCAGGCTTCCTGTCCTTCACCAACTCCCAAAGCTTGCGCAAACATGTCCATCGAGTTGGTGATGCCATCCAACCATCTCAACCTCTATTGTCCCCTTCTCCTCCTGCCCTCAATCCTTCCCAGCATCAAGGTCTTCCAATGAGTCAGTTCTTCGCACCAGTCGGCCAAAGTATTGGAGCTTCAGCTTCCCAGCATCAGTCCTTCCAAAGAATATTCAGGACTGATTTCCTTTAGGATTGACTGGTTGGATCTCCTTGCTGTCCAAGGGACTCTCAAGAGTCTTCTCTAACACCACAGTTCAAAAGCATCAATTCTTCGGTGCTCAGCTTTCCATATGTTCCAACTTGTACATCCATTCACAACTACTGGAAAAACCATAGCTTTGACTAGTTGGACCTTTGTCAGCAAAGTAATGTCTCTGCTTTTTAATATGTTGTATAGGTTTGTTAAAGCTTTTCTTCCAAGGAGCAAGCCTCTTTTAATTTCATGGCTGCAGTCACCAACTGCAGTGATTTGAAAGCCCAAGAAAATGAAGTCTGACATTGTTTCCCCATCTATTTGCCATGAAGTGATGGGACCAGATGCCATGATCTTAGTTTTCTGAATGTTGCATTTTAAACCAATTTTTAAACTCTCCTCTTTCACTTTCATCAAGAGGCTCTTTATTTCCTCTTCCCTTTCTGCCATAAGGGTGATGTCATCTGCATATCTGAGGTTACTGATATTTCTCCCAGCAATCTTGATTCCCAGCTTGAGCTTCATCCAGCCCTGCATTTCGCATGATGTACTCTGCATTTATGTTAAATAAGCAGGGTGATGATATACAGCCTTAATGTACTCCTTTCCCAATTTGGAACCAGTCCATTTTTCCATGTCTGGTTCTAACTGTTGCTTCTTGACCTGCATACAGACTTCTCAGGAGGCAGGTCAGGTGGTCTGGTATTCCCATCTCTTGAAGAATTTTCCACAGTTTGTTGTGATCCACACAGTCAAAGGCTTTGGTGTAGTCAATAAAGCAGAAGTAGGTGTTTTTCTGGAATTCTCTTGCTTTCTATGATCCAACGGCTGTTGGCAATTTGATCTCTGGTTCCTCTGCCTTTTCTAAATCCAGCTTAAACATCTGACAGTTGTCAGTTCACGTACTATTGAAGCCTAGCTTGGAGAATTTTGAGCATCCATTTACTAGCGTGTGATATGACTGCAATTGTGCGGTAGTTTGAGCATTCTTTGACATTGCCTTTCTTTGGGATTGGAATGAAAACTGACCTTTTCCAGTCCCGTGGCCACTGCTGAGTTTTCCAAATTTGCTGGGTCTAGGACCCACAGCAGGTTTCCCAACCTGGGAATCTGGCAAAGGGACTGAGAAGCCCCAGGGAATTTAACTTTGGGACTTGATTACACAACTTCATAGGACTGGGGCACAACAAAACCTTGTGTGCACCAGGACCCAGGAAAAGGGAACAGTGACCCCAAGAGAGCAAGTCAGACTTGCCTGTGAGTGTCTGGGAGCCTCCCGTGGAGGCGTGGGTTCACAGTGGCCTGCTGCAGGGCTGGGGGCACTGACTACAGCAGTGCTGGCCTAAGTCCTTTTGAAGGAGGTCACCATTACCATTACCCCTGATGCGGTGATGGCCTGCTCATCAGAACAGGATTCCCCCACAGTCAGTCCCATCCAGAAACTTCCACAAGCCTTTTATCCTTATCCATAAGAGGGCAGACAGAATGAAAACCACAAACACAGAAAACGAACCAAACTGATCACATGGAACACAGCCTTGTCTAACTCAGTGAAACTATGAGCCATGCCATGTGGGGCCACCCAGGACGGATGGGTCTTGGTGGAGAGTTCTGAGAAAACATGGTCCACTGGAGAAGGGAATGGCAAACCACTTCAGTATTCTAGCCTTGAGAACCCCATGAACAGTATGAAAAGGCAAAAAGATAGGACACTGCAAGATGAACTCCCCAGGTCAGTAGGTGCCCAATATGCTACTGGAGATCAGTGGAGAAATAACTCCAGAAAGACTGAAGGGATGGAGCCAAAGCGAAACAATACCAGCTGTGGGTGTGACTGGTGATGGAAGTGAAGTCCGAGGCTGTAAAGAACAATATTGCATAGGAACCTGGAATGTTAGGTCCATGTATCAAGGTAAACTAGAAGTAAAATTGGTCCCCTGAGGGACCAAGGAGATGGCAACAGTGAACGTCAACATTTTAGGAATCAGTGAACTAAAATGGACTGGAATGGGTGAATTTAACTCAGATGACCATTACATCTACTCCTGTGGGCAAGAATCCCTTAGAAGAAATGGAGTAGCCCTCATAGTCAACAAGAGTCCCAAGAGAACATGGGTGCAATCTCAAAAATGACAGAATGATCTCTGTTTGCTTCCAAGGCAAACCATTCAATATCACAGTAATCCAAGTCTATGCCCTGACCAGTAATGCCAAAGAAGCTGAAGTTGAACAGTTGTATGATGACCTACAAGGCCTTCTAGAACTAACACCCCAAAAAGATGTCCTTTTCATTATAGGGGACTGGAATGCAAAAGTAGGAAGTCAAGAGATACCTGGAGTAACAGGCAAGTTTGGCCTTGGAATACAAAATGAAGCAGGGCAAAGACTCCAAGAGAACGCACTGGTCATAGCAAACACCCTCTTCCAACAACCCAAGAGATCACTTCACACATGGACATCACCAGATGGTCAGTACTGAAATCAAATTGATTATATTCTTTGCAGCCAAAGATGGAGAAGCTCTATACAGTTAGCAAAAACAAGACCAGGAGCAGACTGTGGCTCAGATCATGAACTCCTTATTACCAAATTCAGACTTAAATTGAAGAAAGTAGGGAAACACACTAGACCATCAGGTATGATCGAAATCAAATCCCTCCCTAGAGTGAAAGCACACTTTTGCTCATTGGCACCCCTTTATGTCCTTTAAGGAAAGTGGGCCGATGTCATTGTGCCCATCTTACGGGCATTATGCTCCCTCAATAGGGAGTTCGAGGCTTTGAGGGACAAAGTGACATAGAGTCCAAGTCTTTGCCGCTGTGTGGGGGTGTGGGTTTCTTCCCACAGCTCTTGTACTGGACTAAGTGAGGGGGCTTTCGTCTAGACTCATGTGAGTTCTGAGGTTGTCCTGGGGCCCCATCACTATGCCCAGAGAGGGGGACTGTGTGCATTCAGGGGGGTCTGCAGGGATGCCAGCCTTCATTAATGGAACCCCGACCGCATGCTGAGCATCCGACTCTGGGACTTGTCTGACCTCGCAAGTCCAGGAATAGGTGCAGCTGTCCCCACCGGAATGAGGAAGCAGAGCCCGCGCCAGGAGTCCAGGCTGGTCCTGGAGATGAGAAAATCTGTGCCTGTCCTGCAGCACTGCTGGGAGGCGGGGACCAGAGGATGGCTCACGTGGGAAGAAAGAGAATTCTTGTCTTGAAGAAACTGTGAGTTTGGGGACTGGGACGTTGGAGGGGACACAAGGGCTGGAGGCTGCTGCAGGAGACAGAACGCCAGCCAGGAAAAGCGAGCTGGCAACCTCCCTGGCAGGCGCACACTGAGCCAATGAAAGAAGGAAGTGCCAGCACAGCTGCACCCTCGGGGCCAAAGATGCTTGCGGCAAAGCTGGGGTGAGGAGGGGGCTCCTAGGGACCCTGGGGTGATGCTGGGCCAGGAGGCCCCCACTTGCCAACCCTCCCCTGCCAGATATGGCCACCAGGCCTCTCAGCCCCTCCTGCTTCCCAGGAACCTTCTTCAGATGGGATGGGTTCATGGGTGTTGCTGGACAGGTGTAAGTTTCTGAGGGCTGGTTTACCAGGTTGGGTACCTGGGGTTAGAGCGCAAGGCATGAGGACATCTTGGTATTTTCAGTAGTAAGTGTGAGAGCTTGTGTGTGTGTGTGTGTGTGTGTGTGTGTGTGTATAGTAAGTACACACATGCATGCATGCCTTCATGTATGGGCCAGCACGTATGAGTTTGCATGTGCATGTGGCATGCACATATGTGTATGTGCATAAACTAGGGTGTTTGTGCATGCATCCGGTGGCATGAGATATGTACACACATGTGTATATACACTCTCCGCAGACGGCGTGCCTGAGTGAGGGCATGGCGGAGGATCCCTGCTGTTCCCATCACCACCCCCCTACCCCCCCCCACCCCACCAAGCTGGCTAGGGAGGAGGTGCCAGAAACCAGAGGCCTGGGGAGCCTTCTTCTCCCAAAGGTGTCACCACCAGCAGGGGAGGAAGGGAGGGAGGAAGCAGCCCCTTATTTAAATGCAAATAACTGAAATACAACTTTCTTTATTAAAATGTAAATTGCACCTCAGTGTCTGACACCTCCCCAGTGCCAAAGCCACAGAACACAATTGGGGATCAAAGCTGCAGGATACCCCACCCCCAGTCACCCAGTGTGGTGAGAGGCCCCACTTGCTGGTGTACAAAGCAGCGGAGGACAGAGGCGAGGACCCAGGTGAGCTTGGGATGCTGAGCCAGATGCTGGTCTCCAGGGCTTCCGGGAGAGGGGAGCAGCCGCTGATGGCAGAAGTGGGGCTGGAGGTCTGTCTGTCACCCCATCGGAGACCGGGCTGGAGCTTGCCACGGGACACCTGCTGGCTCTCTGCCTGACCGGGGCCACGTGCTCTGTGGTTTCCTAATGAGCCTGGGCTCCCTGGTGAACCTGGAGCCCTCAGTTGGGAGATGGCAAGAACTCTTCGTCTACCTGCCAACGTGGTTAAACGGATTGCCTCTTGGGTGGGCAGAACCCGGCTGCTGGGAGCAGAGCATTGGGGTGTCCCCAAAGCAGCCCCCAGCTCCGAGTCCAGGAGAAGCCTGCCAGGTACAGCTGTGCAGATCATGGGGGCGCTGCCACTAGGCCCACGCCCTACTCCCCAAGCTGGGTGACTTGGCTCGGGGGGCCCAACCCTCTGGGAGGAAGGGGATCTTTTTTTCCAAGCACTGACACATTTGGTTTACACCTTTTCCTAATTCATCAACCCGCAGAGGGCGCCTTTTCCTGATTTTCACACCGTCACTGTAGAGAATGGGGCCCCTCAGACCCCAGACTCCTCTTTCTCCTGCCCTACACCCTCCTTTCAGATCTTACCCCTCCTCCCTGCTCCTTGGTCTCCGCCCCTGTCTCAACAATCTGTCTCCTCCACTCATCTTCAATCTACTATCCTACCCTCTCTTTGGGTCCCTCCGGTTCGCCCCCTAGAATCCGTCTACACGGAGTCCTTACCCCCTAGGGTGCCAGGGAGGTTCAGACAGCGCAGGGAGGGTGGGCCAGGTCCTTGATGGCTCAGGGCCGGGATGCACGTGCAGAGAGCCCAGCCGGGGGAGACGCGGAAGGTCCCGCCCCTTCCATCTGCCGAGCTCCTAATATAGGCGCAGCAGCCCCGGCGCGAGCCGGGGAAGCGAGGGAAGCAGAAGGCAACGTGGAGCCGGAGGGTGACAGGGCTGCGTTTCCTCCGTATAAATAGTCCCGTCTGTCGCCCTGGGGGCGGGCGGCTTCCTGGGGCACCTCTGATGTCATCAGCTTCCCAGGGGAGTCTTGCTGGGGTGAGGCGGGGCGATGACAGGGTCTGAGACCGGGAGGCAGCGGTGTTGGGGGCGTAGCCCAACACATCTGGGGGCCAGGGCCTTGGTAGTTCCGGCCTTTCCCAGGCATCTTCCCTGCTGTTCGCGGACCTGCACCCCGGACGGTCAGGCGATGGCTTGTGCACCTTGAAGACACCTACAAAGGCACTTTTCCCTGACGCCACCTCCAAATCTGTCAGCTTATCCCACCCAACCGAGCGCTTACTAGTCCTGGGGGCCGTGATGAGATGGTAATCTCCTTTAGATCCCCGCCCTCTCGTGGAAGGGCTCAAGTACCAGCACTGAGAAAGATTCTGGGCTCACTCTCCCAGCTGGCCTCACTCTCCCAGCTGGCCTCACTCTCCCAGCAAGGCTTCACTCTCCCAGCAAGGCTCTGCCTGGGCCTCCAAGACTCGGCTGTCCCCGCCGGGAAGGGAGAGCGCAAAGACTTCCTCTCGCGCCCACCCCGGCACCCACCCACCTTCCCGGCTTCTGCTGGCTTCTCTGAGTGTCCACACGGGCTTCTTCAGACCCTGCTGCCCTGTCGAGAAGGCAAAGGAGACAGAGCTGCCCCGAGGCCTGGAGCTACGTCTCCCCAGCCAGACTGGGCGCTCCCAGAAGCACTGCTCTGCCCGTCAGAGTTGGGAGTGGGGCGGGAAGGGATGGTCCTTAAGGGCAGGCAGCTCCAGGCAGCCTGGAGTTCCCACGCTATGAAGGGCGTCCTCTAGTCTGCTGGCGGGGCCCTGGTCTGGCCCGGACAGCCCCTGTGGGGGGGGTGGGGGGGGTGGGGGGGGTGATGGGAGCTGCCGGGATTCTCACAGATCCTGACTGGTAAGAACGGCCTCAGCGGGCAGGGCTGAGGTTTGAACAGGAGGCACAGAAGGGCCCTGGGCCTCTGCCCAAGGCTGGAACCCCTCTCCCAGCCCAGGAGCTGAGTCAGTGTGAAGGGGAAGCTCCCTTCCCCTGCGGAGAGGGACTCAGATCTGCTCAGAGGGGGGCGCTGGGAGGTTGTGGGACAAGGTGGGGGCTGCTGCCTGTAGACCCTTTCATGACTGGTGGGTTTCCAACAGTGCCGCTCACAAAGAACAGGGAGCCTGTGGCTCTTACTCACTAACTCTGTGAGGTTAGGAAAGTCACTCCACCTCTCTGAGCCTCACCTGTCCCTGCAGCCGGGGGGCGGGGCCTAATACAACAGTGCCTGGGGCACAGCAAGGACTGTCCTGAGGACCGAGGCCCCCGGGTCTCTACTAGGAATTCTCTCACAGGAAGGGGCCCTCCTGGCCCAGGAGTGATGACTGGCGTCAGCACCGCCCCCCAGCAGCAGCCCCGTGGCAGCCCCACCTGGTGCGGAGCTCTGGTCTCTCCCAGGGGTCCCCAGAGCCCCCGTGGCCCCCATCGCAGCCCTCCCTTCCTGTCTCCCTCCCCACCCCACTCCCAGCGTGTCCTGGGATCACCTCCCAGTTCAACTTGGGCGCAATGGGATTAGAATCTCTGTCTCTGGGCTACCTCTGAGCTTCGCACAGCTGTGGGTGGCAATCCCCAAGACCAGGGACTAATGCTAGAACCGGGGTGGAGGGAGGGGTCCTCCCACAGCGGCTCCAAGGGCCCCGGGGCCAGAGCTTTGGGGAGACGCTCTCTCATCAGGCTCTGCAGACCCTCTGCTGCCTTCAGTGCGGTGACAGGAGCTGTCTCCTCTCCTGTTCTTGGTTCATGTATCAACAACCTCTTATCAGTCTTTCTGAGTGAGGCTGTTGGCAGGGTATGGGTGGCAGCAAAGTCATGCCCAGTTCTCAAGGAGGTGGGGTCAGAAAACAAGAAGATTCTAACACCATTAGGCACTTACTGTGTGATGTTTTGTTTCTTCTCATGACAACTCTGTAGGCAGGGCTGCCATGTACAGTTGGGAAGGTTGTTCACTAAACAAGGGCATCTGGCCAAGAAAGCAGACCATGATCTCCCCAAGCAGCATACCTGGCATATACCTATGACCCTTGGAGGGGAGAGGGAAGCTTTTCTTAATCTATGGAAAGGCACAGTATGGCCATTCACGGCTTAGGAGGTAAGGCCTATTTTATCTCCATTTTATCATTTGCAGGCTGAGACACAGAGAGTTTAAGAAATTTGTTCAAGATTTGCCCAAGATTCGGAGCTGAGCTCTGGAGCCAAGAATTCTGGCTTCAGAGTTCACACTCCTCATGCAGCCTTGTCAGGGCCGAGCCAGTCACAAGAGCTGGAAGTCTGCTGAGGGCCCTGACTGCTGGGGTCAAGCAGTCTTGAGACTCACGGACCCGGAGAACCAAGGGAAAACAGTCATCTCCCCTCGGCTCCTCAGGGGTCTGGAGGCCTGAGGCACCTGCTACAGGGGCTATGTGGAGTAGTTGGAAGGGCATAGACCAGGATTCTGTTGCATCATGATCCCGAGGAAGTCACCTTGCCTCACAGAACCTCAATTTTCCCACCCTTAAAAGCTGACAGGCCCCACCCTATCTGCCTCACTGGCAGGGATTAAAGCATCTGTTTGAAGGATTTGAAAGGGAGGGAGTGATGATTCTCCAATGCTTAAAATCACACCTAGAATTGCTTCAGTTAAAGCTCAATAGGTGGGAGGGATAAATTAGGAGTTGTGGAATTAACATATACACACTGCTATATATAAAACAGATGACCAACAAGGACCTACTGTATAGAATAGGAAACTATATTCAATATTTTGTCATAACCGGTAAGGAAAAAAGAATCTGAAAAAAAATATATATATATATATCTATATATATATAACTGAATCACTTTGCTGTATACCTAAAACTAACATTATAAATCAATTATACTTCAATTTAAAAAAAAGCTTGATACATATTTGTCATCTGCTTAATACAACTGTTATTTTCTGAGTCTGTCTGTGAAGGTCCCCCCCTGCACCCACCTTTTACTGCTTGGGAGCCAGTCCTTCACAGGCTGCCTGCCTTCCTTCTCAGACACAGAACAGCAGAGCCCAAATGCCAGGGCACTCCCAGCTAATGACTCAGCCTCCAAAACGAGTCCAAACATCTGGCTGACAAAGGGCATGGCTCATCAGAAGCAGCTCCTTCTGCACAAATATGTTCTTAATATTCAATTAGTATTTATCCACCACGAACAACAATTACACCATTGACTCTCAATGAAGTGCCTGGTTAATTAATTAACGCAGTCTTTAACATGCTGGCAGTATTTCTCTATGAGCACGATAGTTAAAATAATAGCACAGTGACGCCGGGATGAGCCGGGGGCAGGCGGGGGGGCCTGGCTCTCTTGGGCTCCAGAGGTGAGTCTGGTGTGAAGCATGTGCCACACAAGCCATCTTCTGCAGTTAAAAAAAAAAAAAAAAAACACTGATTTTGAGCAAGCCACTTAACCCCTCCCAACCGGCCTCCTCTTCAGAAGCGGGTGGGCCAGATGATGCCAAGGTTCCTTGGAGTCCTAAGCCTTTGCAAGAGCTCTATAAGTGACGTTCAGATCTGCCGCGCTAACTGCCGCACCCAAGGTCCTCCTGGGCCCCACACCGCCCTCTCTGTAAACCACACACACCAGCAGCTGCCCTGCTCGCTAGCTGCCTGTCATTCCAGTGCCTCCTTCTCAGGTTGTTTCCCGTAGGGGATACTAAGAGCTCAGGCCCGACTTCTGGTTCTGACCGCTCCCTTCTCCCAGCCTCTCCCCCGAGCCCCTCGACTACCAGCCTCCCAGGTTCCAACTGCCCCCTCTCTCTGCTTTCAGCTCCATCAGAGCCTGGTTTCACCCCAGCACTCCACTTACCAGCAGCGGGACCCTGGCCCAGTTACCCAACGCCCCAGGCTGCGGTTTCCCCACTTCTAGAATGGGGACTGTCACGTGGGCCATAATCATCGCCTCCACTGCCTCAGTCAGGACCGGCTAACCTGCCCTCACGGACCCAAAATGCAATGGCTCAGACTCAGCAGTGGTGTACTTCTCATTCACCAGCAGGCGGGTCCCTGCAGTATGGTGACGCCAAAGGCCCAGGCTCTTTCCCTCTTGTTGCTCCAGCTGCCCCAGGGGGCTCTGCCATTGCCCTGGTGCTCCGGGCTGGGTCCCCATGCCTGGTGTCCCCCTGGACACCAGGAGCGTGGGGAGAGCAAGGCTGCCTTCCTGAGAGCTCTGACGCCCTCTCTGCACATGGGTGAGAAGGGGTTACACGGACTCCCGTGGCTGCAAGGGAGGCCAGGAGATGAGGTCAGGTCATGCGCCCAGAGAGGAGCGAGGGGACCATGATGGGCCAGTGCAGTCCCTGCCACATGCTCTCAGAGGGTTGTTCCATTCAGTCACTCAGTCGTGTCCAACTCTTTGCGACCCCAGGACTGCAGCACCCCAGGCCTCCCTGTCTATCACCAACTCCCAGAGTTTACTCAAACTCATGTCTATCGCGTCGGTGATGCCGTCCAACCATCTCATGCTCTGTCATCCCCTTCTCCTCCTGCCCTCAATCTTTCCCAGCATCAGGGTATTTTGCAGTGAGTCAGCTCTTCGCATCAGGTGGCCAAAGTATTGGAGTTTCAGCTTCAGCATCAGTACTACTCAGGGCTGATCTCCTTTAGGATGGACTGGTTGGATCTCCTTGCAGTCCAAGGGACTCTTAAGAGCCTTCTCCAACACCACAGTTCAAAAGCATCAATTCTTCAGAACTCAGCCTTCTTTATAGTCCAACTCTCACATCCATACATGACCACTGGAAAAAACACAGCTTTGACTAGACGGACCTTTGTTGACAAAGTGATGTCTTAGGAAGATCAAATGAGTTAAAACATATAAAACCCTTAATGCTTGGCGCCATGATTGTGTGCCTGCACTAGTTCTGTGAATGTGATGACTAATCAGACACATTCCCTGTGTGTGAGGACCCCATGGAGGAGGGCAGTAGAGACTTATAACCCACCCACTATCATTTAGAAGGTGCTACACCTGAGATACACTCAAGGTACCATGGGACAGGCTAGAGGAAGTGCAAATCTGGGGGTTGGGGGTGGGGCTGAGTCTCCAGGAATGGGGGCAGTTGACCAGTCAGAGACGAGATTCCAGCCCCCAGCTATGCAGGGCCATGGTAAGGATGCAACGTGGCCACCACCAGATCCACAAGTAGCTATGGTCACGCTCTCAGGACAGAAAGAGAAGACTTCCTTCCGGGTGCAGTGGGAGTCTCTGGAGGGGTTAAGCTAGCATAGGAAGTGACGTTACCTGACCTGAATTTCAGAATGTTCCTCAGGTGCAAAAGGTAGGGTAGATGAGAACAGGGCCACAGACTGGCCTCAGCATCCTTCCTCTCCTGTCTGCTGTGCCCACCAAGTATCGTGGGGCCTGGCAGACTAACACTCCATTTCCAGACTCACTTGGGCTGAGTTTTGGAATATGAATTTGGTTCTGCCAGGTGAAAGCAGTTGCCACCATCTGGAAAGCACAGTGAGGGTGGGGCCATCTCCCCCCTTACCTGTCCTCCGCTGGCAAGCGGGGGGAGAAGACTCTGCCTCCATTATCCAGCATCCAGTGTCCCATTCCTGGAGGGACCACTGCAATGGATACAGCACCATCCTTATCCCAGCTTCCTGACCCCTGATCTCAGCCCCAGGAGGCGGGATGTGTTCTCAAACTCACGGTTCTAATGGTGACCTGGGGATCCCCCACTGTCATGATGGAGCAGAGGTTACAGCTCCCCTGAAGGGCCAGTTCTTCAGTTGGCACGGGCATTCTTGAAGGCCCTTCTGAGGACTGGATTAACTAGTTAACCAGATTAATCTAGGAGGACTAGGTTAACACCTGGAGGACTGGAAGTAGAGGCTAGCAGGGAGGCTTTAGGAGTGGTCTAAGCAAGAGATGTTTAAAGGCTTGAAGCAGGGGGTGGCTGCAGGCTGTGGAATTGCAAATAGAATTGAAAGACAATGCTGAGTAGGTAGTTAGGCTCATTAGTCTGTTTAGGTGTAGGGACCTCCCCCGCAGTCCAGTGGTTAAAACTCCACACTTCCACTGTAGGAGGCATGGGTTCAATCCCCAATCAGGGAAGTGTAGATTGGGGAGGAATTAAAAACTGACCCCAAATCTCCTGATTTGCATGACTAGTTGAAGAAACAAGCCACTGGTGGAAGAGCAGGAACAAGGAGGGCGGTGATGATTCTAAGTCGGTCTGTTGGGTGAGGACTTGGGGAGGGACCTCCAGGTGGAGGCGCCCAGAGGCAGGTGCAGACTGGAGTCCGGAGCACAGGAGGAAGCTTGGGACACGCTGGTCCAGAGCTGGGAATTCCGGCAACGGGGGACGCGGGTGGGAAGGTGTAGACAGAGCGGAGAAGGGGGTACCAGGGTGAACTCTGGGGAGCCCGACGTTTAAGGGGCAGGCACAGGAAAAGCAGCCCAAGCAGGGGTGTGAGAAGCAGGAGGGGGTCAGGGGCAGAGAGATGCGCAGTGATGTCAGCAGAGCCCTGGGGAGCGGGTCAGATGGGCAGGAGGGGGTCAGGGGCCCCTGGGCACCAAGTGCCTTGAGACAAACCTTCCTGTCCTCCTAGGAGGCTAACTGGCAGCCCACTGCATCCCCACACACTGCAGAGATGGAGTTTTATCTTCATCTTGATTTCCCCAAGGGCTCCCTTACACCGTGAGCTCCTTGGTGGGCTTCCCGAGGTCCCTGGGACAAGACGGGTTCAGGAGTGAGGAGCGGGTGGGAGTCGAGGAAGTACAGAGGGGAGCTCTTTCCAGGTCTGCAGGGGGACATGATGGGAACAGGAGAGGGGGCTGAGGAGGTGATCTCCTTTGGGTGGGAAGGGCAGATGAGAGCATGACTAACCAGACAAGGGGGGCCTGAAGAGGGGAGATGGACTCCTCGCCTTCATTCCTACTGCTCAGACTGTGGACACCACACCCCACCCTCCCGTACTCCGAATCACTCACTGGCTCCCCATTGCCCAAAACAGAGTCCCAGGCTCCTCGGGCTGCCAGGACGAGTCCTCCCTAATCTCCTGCAGCCTCCCTTCCTAACCATTTGTCTGCTCTTTCCTGAGAAACCTGCTGCTGCAGCCAACCGCTTTGATTTTATCTCCCCCAAGATACGCCATAGTCATTCATGCCTGGGAAGAAGCCATTTTAGACTCTGTTAAACACTTGTTTGAGTTCCCTAATGGCTTCAGAAATGTAGGAAATAAAAGGATTCGACCCTTTGAGAAGCTGAGCTGTGACAGACACCCACCCAACAGACATGCCCCCATCTTCGTGTGTGGGGACTCAAGGAAAGAAGTCTCTCCCCCCAGGGCTACCCACAATTGCCAAAGCCAATCATAGCAAGTCCATTTTGTCTCTTTAGCCAGTGATTGGTTTAAAGGTGGGCATGTGGCCCAGTTTTGGCCAATAAGTTATAAAAAGAAGTTTTCAGGAACGATTCTGAAGAAGATTTTACTCCCTGATAAAAAAAAAAAGAAAGCCATATCCTAGGATAGGAGCCCTTCTTGCCTGCTTTTGGTTATTGTGGTATGAGTATGTGATGTGGCAGCCACTTTGTGACCATGAGGGGAAACTTGGCAGATAATCTAAGAATAACTGAGTGGAATGATGAACAAAAATGAAGTAAGGATAATGTACTAAGCCACTGTACCTACTCCGTATCTACCCAGCTTCTTGACATTTTGTTAAGCAAGCTTGTGACCTTAAGCAAACTACTTCGGCCTCCTCATTTGCAATATGATAATAATAATTCTTGCCTCAAAGGGTTGTTATGGGGATTAAAGTGAGTTATTATTTGTAAGCTTCTTTAAAATATGCCTGCACATATGCCTGGAAATATTGGTGTTTAATAAATAGAAATAATAAAAATTCATATTGGCTAAGCCCCTTTGAGTTGGCTTTTCCGACCCTTGGGTAGTGAAGAGTGAGCTCCTTCAGCAGAAGGCCAGGGCTGGAAAGCAGCACAGAGGGGCCTGTATGGGGCCGGGGGGGATGTGAAGGTTTGGGAGGATCCGGAGCCTCTGGGAGGACGGGATGTCATGCTGGCCTCTGGCACACCAGCTGGGTGCGGGTGAGGGGCCGCTGTCTGCATGGTCTGGATGGCAGGTGGGACATCCACCCCTCTCCTTCAGCACAGTCTGGCTCAAGGGGCCAAACTCATGCCTGCTGCCGAGGAACTCTGAGCACGAATGGGCTGCCAGTGGGATGACCTTTCAGGTGCCCAGGGCGGCATAAGACCAGGCTCTGTGCATCTCAGTGTCATCTCCAAACCATCCAAGAGCCGCCCTAGCCAGACAGGCCCTCCCCTATTTCTGCTGTGAAGTTTCACACCTTTCTCTCTGGTTAAAAAAAAAAAAACTGGTGGCTGGGGTCCCACGAGCGGTTCCGTTTCTTGATGCTGGCCATCTCCAGGCCACGTAGAAGCCCGGACGTCCCGGACTTTGAGTCTTCTGCTGGATTCTGTGAGCTAAATCTCCCCTGTCCCCGGCTGACTTCACGAGTGTGTCCCCTGTCCATGTCATGTGGAGCCCCATGCTTCCTGTATCACTCTGCCCTTGCCCTCTTAAAATTCTTAATGATTTTTCAACAAGGGACCCCTGACTTGAAAACTCAAGGGGCCCCACCAACACTGGGCCCACTGACTATGCAGCCAGGACGGCTCTTCACCCAGGCTGCCTGAGCGGAGGCTCCTGCTCTCACCACCAGACCTGAGCGCACGTTCCTCCCCCGGTGCCGCCGCCCTCAGACTTGGAGCCCTGGACGCCTCCCCAACCAGCCCGCCACGGAGCCTCCCAAGCACCTCTTCCCGCGGGCACCTCCGGGTCTCAGATTCCCATCTCAGCCTCCTGCATGACTGACTTAATAGCTCCTAACCCCCACTCCCCTCTGCGTGGCTGCCACCGAGATCTTTCTAAATTACAAATCCGATCGTGTCCCTCACCTGCTTATAACACTTCAGGGGCTCCCTGCAGCTTAAGTTATAAATTCCAAGCTTCTGTGGCCCTGTGCACAGAGCCCTTCCTGATCCAGCCCCTGCCTGTGTATCTAGAAATCACGCTGAGTGGAGCCTCATGGTCCCTCCTCCCCACCACCATTTCTTTTAATTTCCAGAAAGAGCCTGTTTGATGCTGTGTCTCCGCACACACAGTTTATGCTGCTGGAATGCTCTGTCCCCCATTCTTCATCCAGTTAAGCCCTGTCATCTTTAGAACTCAGGTGCCACCTCCTCCAGGAAGCCTTCCCCTGTGCCCCGCAGCCCCGAGGGCCTCTCCCAGAGTGGTGGCCCCGATTGCCCATTTCTTTGTCTCCTCCGCATCCAGCACAAAGCCTGCTGGGGCAGCAAGGCGGTGGTGTGCTGACCCCTGGGGGCACCAAAGTCACTTCCTTCTCTGGACCTCGGTCTGCTGGCTCATTCACTCAGCACACGTGCTGGGCACTAAGCAGGCATCTGCGATGCAGCCGGGACCAACCCAGACACAAGCCCTGGCCTCGAGGAGCGCGATGGGCAGGAGGTGATGACAAGTGCGGGGACTAATGAGAATGTGAGATAATGTCCGATGGTGGAGCGGGGCAAGGAAAGAGGGTGACGGCGACACTGCTGCCTTCGATCTCAGGCCCTCCTGATGGCCCCTCTGGTCAGGGGACCACTGGGCAGAGGTCTGGAGGAGGGAGCCCTGCGGGGGCGGGGGCGGGGTGAAGTTCCAAATAGAAGGAACAGGGCAGGGGAAAGGCAGGAATGCTTCATGGGTCCCAGGGACAGTGAGGACGCCAGTGAGGCCAGAACAGGCTGAGTGAGGCGGCGGATGAAAGGAGATGAAGGTCAGGGAGGAAGCCGGCCAAATCCTTATAGAGCAGTGAAAGCCCTGGCCAGCCCCGAGGTATCCCCGAAACCACCCGCTCTGGCTCCTCCCACTCCAGCAGTGAACAGGTCGTCCTTCCATGACCTCTGCCTTCTGCCCCTTGATCTTCCCACCACCTCCTTCGGCCCTCAGCACCGCACCTCCTTCTTCCTACCCCCAAGCCAGAGAAGCCAGCAGAAGGAAACACCCGGGGACCCCCCACACCTGCCTGCTCTCCTCCCGCCCCCATCCCCGGACTAGTGCTCCGAGTGCCCCTGTCCACATCCCATCAGTCCTCCTGGGATTCCAGCTGTGTACACACCGTTCCACACTGAGTCCCACCCCTGGGCTCACCCACTCTCTGTGCTGGGGGTGGGGAGGAGCAAGGGTGGGACTCAGGCAGCCTGCAGCCCAGGAGACTGAAGGACTGGGGTCAACGCTCCCAAGGGAAGCCTCATCACAGAAGGTGGGAGCAGGCAGATGAATGTCCTTCTGATGAACGATGCTGAGAGGCACCACGCAGAACTGACCTCCAGCTGCCTGGAACAGCGACCGGCTCAGTGCCACTGGCCCCATGTTACCTTTTCCCCCTTCTTTCTCTCATTCCTTCCACTCCCTCAGTCATATTTTTCTGGGGTGCTTCCCAAATAAACTTGTCTCAAGTTAAACGTGGAGTTTAACTTGCACCAAGTCTTTACTCTCAGGCTCTGCTTTCAGGGAACCCAAATTAAGCCACTCCCTGTCGTTACATAATGCAGGAGGGGTCCCTCCTCCCGGCCCCCCAAGTCACACCTGTTCCCTGACCCCCACCTCCTGGAGAATCTTCCCCAATCCAGCCACTGCTCTCTCCACAACCTGATGTTATTTCCTCTTTTCTGGATCAGTTCAGTTCAGTCGCTCAGTCGTGTCCGACTAATTGTGACCCCATGGACTGTAGCATGCCAGGCTTCCCTGTCCATCACCAACTCCTGGAGCTTACTCAAACTCACGTCCTTCACATCGGTGATGCCATCCAACCATCTCATCCTCTGTTGTCCCCTTCTTCTCCCGCCTTCAATCTTTCCCAGCATCAGGGTCTTTTCCAATGAGTCAGCTCTTCGCATCAGGTGGCCAAAGTATTGGAGTTTCAGCTTCAGCATCAGTCCTTCTGATGAATATTCAGGACTGATTTCCTTTAGAATGGACTGGTTTGATCTCCTTACAGTCCAAGGGGCTCTCAAGAGTCTTCTCCAACACCACAGTTCAAAAGCATTAATTATTCGGCACTCAGCTTTCTTTATGGTTCAACTCTCACATCCACACTTGACTATTGGAAAAACCATAGCTTTGACTAGATGGACATTTGTTGGCAAAGTAATGTCTCTGCTTTTTAATATGCTGTCTAGGTTGGTCATAACTTCTCTTCCAAGGAGCAAGCGTCTTTTAATTTCATGGCTGCCGTCACCATCTGCAGTGATTTGGGAGCCGTAAAAAATGAAGTCTCTCACTGTTTCCATTGTTTCCCTATTTGCCATGAAGTGATGAGACCAGATGCCATAATCTTAGTTTTCTGAATGTTGAGGTTTTTTTTTTTTTCATTTTAACAATATATTTTATTTAATGCAACATATCCAAAATATTACTTCAACCTGCAACAGATATTTTACATTCTTTTTCAGTGTTTGAAATCTCTTGTGTGTCCTACACTTAACAGCACATCTCAGTTAGCACCAGCCACATCTGAAGAACAACAGTCTCACGTGGCCAATGGCTACCACAGTGAATGGTGCAGACTCAGGCCTTTTTAAAGCAATAGAGACCATGTGATTATCCCCCAGGAACTGCTGCTGCTGCTGCTGCTAATTCGCTTCAGTCGTGTTCGACTCTGTGCAACCCCATAGACGGCAGCCCACCAGGCTCCCCTGTCCTGGGATTCTCCAGGCAAGAACACTGGAGTGGTTGCCATTTCCTTCTCCAATGCATGAAAGTGAAAAGTGAAAGTGAAGTCGCTCAGCCGTGCCTGATTCTTAGTGACCCCATGGACTGCAGCCCACCAGGCTCCTCCGTCCACGGGATTTTCCAGGCAAGAGTACTGGAGTTGGGTGCCATTGCCTTCTCCTGAATGTTGAGTTTTAAGCCAACTTTTTCACTCTCCTCTTTCACCTTCATCAAGAGGCTCTTTATTTCCTCTTCCCTTTCTGCCATAAGGGTGGTGTCATCTGCATATCTGAGGTTATTGATATTTCTCCCAGCAATCTTGATTCCAGCTCATGCTTCATCCAGCCTGGCATTTTGCATGATGTACTCTGCATTTATGTTAAATAAGCAGGGTGACAATATACAGCCTTGACGTACTCCTTTCCCAATTTGGAACCAGTCTCTTGTTCCATGTCCAGTTCTAACTGTTGCTTCTTGAGCTGCATACAGATTTCTCAGGAGGCAGGTAAGGTGGTCTGGTATTCCCATCTCTTTAAAGAATTTTCCACAGTTTATTGTGATCCACACAGTCAAAGGCTTTGGCATAGTCAATAAAGCAGAAATAGATGTTTTCCTGGAACTCTCTTGCTTTTTCAATGATCCAACAGATGTTGGCAATTTGATCTCTGGTTCCTCTGCCTTTTCTAAATCCAGCTTGAACATCTGGAAGTTCATGGTTAACATACTGTTGAAACCTAGCTTGGAGAATTTTGAGCATTACTTCGCTAGTATACAAATGAGTAGAAGGGTGCAATTGTACGGTAGTTTGAGCATTCTTTGGCATTGTCTTTCTTTGGGATTGGAATGAAAACTGACCTTTTCCAGTCCCGTGGCCACTGCTGAGGTTTCCAGACTTGCTGGCATATTGAGTGCAGCACTTTCACAGCATCATCTTTAGGATTTGAAATAGCTCAACTGGAATTCCATCACCTCCACTAGCTTTGTTTGTAGTGATGCTTCCTAAGGCCCACTTGACTTCGCATTCCAGTATGTCTGGCTCTAGGTGAGTGATCACACCATCGTGGTTACCTGGGCCATTAAGATCTTTTTTGTATAGTTCTTCTGTATATTCTTGCCACCTCTTCTTAATAGCTTCTGCTTCTGTTAGGTCCATACCATTTCTGTCCTTTATTGTGCCCATCTTTGCATGAAATATTCCCTTGGTATCTCTAATTTTCTTGAAGAGATTTCTAGTCTTTCCCATTCTACTGTTTTCCTCTATTTCTTTGCATTGATCACTGAGGAAGGCTTTATCTCTCCTTGCTATTCTTTGGAATTGCATTCAAATGGGTATATCTTTCCTTTTCTCCTTTGCTTTTAGCTTCTCTTCTTTTCTCAGCTATTTATTAAGGCCTCCTCAGACAACCATTTTGCCTTTCTGCATTTCTTTTTCTTGGGGATGGTCTTGATCCCTGCCTCCTGTACAGTGTCATGAACCTCCGTCCACAGTTCTTCAGGCACTTTGTCTATCAGATCTAATCCCTTGAATCTATGTGTCACTTTCACTCTATAATCCTAAGGGATTTGATTTAGGTCATACCTGAATGGTCTAGTGGTTTCCCCACTTTCTTCAATTTCAGTCTGAATTTGGCAATAAGGAGTTCATGATCTGAGCCACGGTCAAAGGCTGACTGTATAGAGCTGACTGTATAGAGCTTCTCCATCTTTGGCTGCAAAGAATATAATCAATCTGATTTCAGTACTGACCATCTGGTGATGTCCATGTGTAGAGTCGTCTCTTGTGTTGTTGGAAGAGGGTATTTGCTATGACCAGTGCATTCTCCTGGCAAAACTCTGTTAGTCTTTGACCTGCTTTGTTTCGTACTCCAAGGCCAAATTTGCCTGTTACTCCAGGTATCTCTTGACTTCCTACTTTTGCATTCCAGTCCCCTATAATGAAAAGTGTTAGTTGGGTGTTAGTTCTAAAAGGTCTTGTAGGTCTTCATAGAACTGTTCAACTTCAGCTTCTTCAGCATTACTGGTTGGGGCATAGGCTTGGATTACCGTGATATTGAATGGTTTGCCTTGGAAACAATAGAGATCATTCTGTGGTTTTTGAGATTTCATCCAAGTACTGCATTTCAGATTCTTTTGTTGACTATGATGGCTACTCCATTTCTTCTAAGGGATTCTGCCCACAATTAGTAGATATAATGGTCATCTGAGTTAAATTCACCCATTCTAGTCCACCTTAGTTCACTGATTCCTAAATTGTCGATGTTCACTCTTGCCAGCTCCTATTGACCACTTCCAATTTACCTTGATTCATGGACCTAACCTTTGAGGTTCCTATGCAATATTGCTCTTTACAGCATCAGACTTTACTTCTATCACCAGTCACATCCACAACTGGGTATTGTTTTTGCTTTGGCTCCATCCCTTCATTCTTTCTGGAGTTATTTCTCCACTGATCTCCAGTAGCATATTGGGCACCTACCAACCTAGGGAGTTCATCTTTCAGTGTCCTATCTTATTGCCTTTTCATACTGTTCATGGGGTTCTCAAGGCAAGAATACTGCAGTGGTTTGGCTTTCCCTTCTCCAGTGGACCATGTTTTGTCAGAACTCTGTACCATGACCCGTCTATCTTGGGTGGCCCTACACAGTATGGTTCATAGTTTCATTGAGTTAGACAAGGCTGTGGTCCATGTGATCAGTTTGGTTAGTTTTCTGTATCTGTGGTTTTCATATCCTCTGATAAGGATAAGAGGCTTATGGAAGCTTCCTGATAGGAGAGACTGACTGAGGGGGAAACTGGGTCTTGTTCTGATGGGCAGGGCCATGCTCAGTAAATCTTTAATCCAATTTTCTGTTGATGGGCAGGGCTGTGTTTGACCTGTTGTTTGACCTGAGGCCAAACTATGGGTCATTTTCTGGACCATTCACATCTAAACAGGCTCAGGTCTCTCCCAGCAGAAAGAAGGTTGAAACATCCTTCAACCCCACTTCCCTCTGGCTTCCAGAGCTCAACTAGCTCCACCTCGCTGGTGCTGGTGTCTCTGGCACCAATGCCCACTCCCTACACTTTGAGACACTCTCTGCTTTCCCTCCTCCCTCCCTGGATGCTTCTTCTCAGGCTCCCCACCTCCCACCCTGCCCAGGTCCTCCTCCTCCATGTGCAGGGGCTCCTCAGGTGGGACCCTGGGTCTTCTGGTCCTCACACGGCATGCTCTCTTCCTGGGGGTCTGCCAGGGCCCCCAGATATCTGCATTCTGTGTGTGTCCAACACAGACCTCTCCCCCAAGCACACACCAGATAGCCAACCACTGTCTTTCACCTGCACTTGGATGTGTCAAAGACACGGGAAATCAGTACATCCAAACATCCCACCACAGCCTCTACCCACTCCTTCTCATTGGTTCCCCATCTCAGCTGTCTCTATCCAACAAGGTCACAGGTCCCACACCAGCCTGGGATCAGCCTTGCTCCTCTCTCCCCTCCCCCATGTCCAAACTACCACAAATCCTCTAGATTTTGCCTCTTTAACCTTTTCTGAATTGTCTGCTTGTACCCATTTCATCACCACTAAGCTAGTCCTGGATGCTCAAAATTGCCATCAAACTAGGGTTACTGGATCAAACACAGAATGTCCAATTAAATTTGAGTTTCAGATAAACAATGATTTTTTTAAAAATATAAGCATATCCCAAATACTGCATGAGACATACTAAACAATTACTCATTGTTTATTTGAGATTCAAGCTTAACTTGACAGCCTGTTTGGTGGGGAAGGGATTGTGCTTGTTTATTGCTCTGTGTGTGTGTGTGTGTGTGTGAGTGTGTGTGTATGTATGTGTGTTTGCCATACCATGTAGCTTTTAGGATCTCAGTTCCCCAACCAGGGGTCAAACCTGGGCCACAGCGGTGAACATACTGAATCCTAATGACCAGACTGCCAGGGAATTCTCCAGCCTGCATTTTTTAAAAATATCCCTTTCTAGTTAAAATGTTAAAATTTCATGAAATCTTTGAAACGTTTCAAGATGGTTTCAAGGATCATCTTGTATTTTTATTTGCAAAAACTGGCAATCCTAATCCTAAATTGATCTCCCCTCATTCCCACACTGTGGCCTGATGATCTCATTCAAACACACTTTGCTAAGTAGCCAGTGAAACTAAGTATGCACATCGTAATTACTAGATTCACCTCTTTTTTAAAAACTGTATGTAATATACAGCACGGTGACTATAGGTAATAATACTATATTGTATATTTGAAATATATTGTATATTTGATCTATTCTACCAAGAGAGTAGATCTTAAAAGTTCTCATCACAAGAAAGGAAAAAGTTTGTAACTATGTATAAGTGATGGATGTTAACTAGATTTATTAGGTGATCATTTTGTAATAGATATAAATATCAAATTAATATGCTGTATACCTGAAACTAATATGATGTTATATATTAGTTATAGCTCAGTTTTTTATAAATAAAAAAATAAAAATTAAAAAATTGAAAGTACAGAGAGGGATGTTGTAGGAGTTTGGGATAAGCAGATACAAACTACTATATACACAATGGATAAACAACAAGGTCCTACCGTATAGCACAGGGAGCTATAGTCAATATCCTGTGATAAACTACAGTGGAAAGAACATTAAAAAGAATGTACATATAACTGAATCACTTTGCTCTACAGCAGAAATTAACACAACACTATAAATCAACAACACTTCAATAAAATAAAAGAGAATAAATAAAACAACAGGGGAAAACACTTCTCAGTTCAAAAATAATTAAAAGCACAGAAAATTCAGTTACTGGCAACAACTTAAATCTGCTAATATTGTATTAAGTGCCTACTGTATACCAGGCATGCCTAGAAAATGAAATGTCCCATTTAACCAAATATTCCAAAGAGCCAAGTTATCATAGGTAATATACATCACATTTGGCATCACTATTGGCAAGGATTACAATATAACAATATAAGCATCACTAAGACTGAACTCAGCATTTTGTAAAGATAGGATGCTTCAGAGTCACCCCATAAAGCATCTTAGAGGCACATAAACATTAACCCAGGATCCGGAAAGGACACAGGGCTGAATGCCAGGGACACGGAGATCTGATCCAGTCTCACTCATGCCTGGTTGTTGGATTGGGGCAAAGCGCTTCACTTCTCTCCACTGCAGTTTCCTCGTCTATAAAGCGAGGAGCTAGACTAAATGATCTATCTCTAAGGGCTCTTTTGGCTCCGATTCAATTAACTTAGAGTGTGATAGATTGAAGAAATGCTGGCTAATGGTGCTTCTGTTGAGAGAATGCTGAATATACTAGTTTTTACTGTACTTCTATAAAAATGAAAAAGTTCTTAACTTCATATCTCTGAGAGGAAAAGATTCATCATCATTGGACTAGAGAAAATGTGGTCAATGTAGTATGATTCTGTAAGGATGGAAATGGATTAAGAAATTTTTATAGAGTTCCCAGAAATCCAAAGGGCTTCCCTGATAGCTCAGTTGGTAAAGAATCCACCAGCAATGCAGGAGACCCCGATTCGATTCCTGGGTCGGGAAGATCTGCTGGAGAAGGGAACGGCTACCCACTCCAGTATTGTGGCCTGGAGAATTCCATGGACTGTATAGTTCAAGGCGTCTCAAAGAGTTGGACACGACTGAGCGACTTTCACTTTCACTTTCAGAAATCCAAAGACAGAGCAGACACTAGATCCCTAATTCCCAGGGCAAAGGTCCCTGTGGAAAATCTTCACAACGTGCTGAAGTCAAGATCTGCCAAATGGACACAGAAGTCCGGAGGAAGTTCACATAGCTTTTAAGGAGAGCACCTTCCTCCCAGCTCTGGGAAATCCAGCTCCTCAATAGCATGCAGACAGTAAAATAAAACAGCGTGTTTTCCAGTGGTAGCTTCTGCTTCTCTGAGATGTCTAAAAAATGAGAATCTAGATAGATTCTTTGATAGACCAAGGAGGCAGTTTGTATTGTCTCAAGAAACTATTGAAAATAGTTTAGAATCTACTCAGCCTTCCTAAAGTAAAACAAGCAACACCATAATTCAACTATACTTTAATAAAATATAAATTAAAAAAACATAATACAGAAAAATAGTCAAATAACCCGCCCACAAAAAAGCAGAAGGGAGGAAACAGAACTGTAACTGATAACAGAAGTTACAAATGGAAATTGAATCATAAAATGGAAGTTCTAATCCAAGCATATCAGTAATTACATTAAACATAAATGATATAGACTTACCAATTAAAAAATCAGAATTATTGGAATGAATATAAAAACTAACAAGACAATAATTTTTTGCCTACAAAGAAATCCACTTTACAATGTAACAGTAAAAGTTGGGAAAGGATATACCTTGCAAACAGTAATCAAAGAAAGCTAGAGTAGCTATCTTAATAACAGACAAGGTAGGTTTCAGAGTAAGTAAAATTACCAAGAATAAAGAGGGACATTTTATACATCTAACAGTGTATGCACGCAGCAGCAGAGCTTCGAAATGCATGAAGCAAAAACTGATAGAGGTGAACAGAGAAACAGACAAGATCTACAATTATAGTTGGAAATTTCAACACTCTTCTTTCAGCAATTGATAGAAAAAGTAGATAAGTAAGGATATAGAACTGAACAATATCCTTAACAAACTGAATCTAATTAACATCTGTACAACACTCTACCTGTTGACAACAGAATACACATTCTTTTCAAGTGCATATAGAACATTCACCAATACAGACCATATCCTGGGTCATAAAACAGACCTTAACATTTTAAAAATTGAAGTTATACAAAGTATGTTCCCTGATCATAATGGGATTAAATTAAAAGTTAATAATGAAAAAGTTAACTAGTCAATCTCTAAACACTAGAGATCGAATACCACTATCCAACTGAATACTACTCAGCAATAAAAAGAGACTATTGAGGACTTCCCTGGTGGTACAGTGAACAAGAACCCGCCTACCAATTCAGGGGACACGGGTTTGATCCCCAGTCCAGGAAGATTCCATATACCACCGAGCAACGAAGACCGTGTGCCACAGCTACTGAGCCCGCCTGCTGCAATTACTCAAGTCCACGCGCCTAGATCCCGCGCACTGAAATGAAGGATAGCTCCCACTTGACACAACTGGAGAAAGCCCTTGTGCAGCAGCAAAGACCCAACATAACCAAAAATAAAATAATAAATGAAAAAAAAAATTTTTTTAAGAAAAAAGAGAGACACTTGATTCAACAACTTGGGTAACCTCAAAGGCATTTTGCCAAGTGACAGAAGCCAACCTCAAAAGGTTGCATAGGTAGATTCCATTCCTATGAGATTCTGAAAAAGGCAAAACTCCAGCAATGGAGAACAGATCAGTGGATGCAGGGGGTAGGAACAGAAGATGGGTGATGACGAAGTGTCAACACAAGGGACTTTAGGGACCGATGGAATTGTTCAGAAATCTGATTGTGGTGGGTACAGAAATGTAATATGTATGAAAACTCATAGAACAGTACACCCCCCCAAAAGTCCATTATTTATGGTACATTAATCTTTTCAATGTTTTAATTTGACCCTGTCATTAATCTGCTGAAAATCTTTCATGGCTTTCCAGTGGTCTTGGACAAAAGCCAGACTCCTCATAGACAGGGCCTGCAGCCCATCTGCCAGCCTCCTCTCCCACCAGCGACCTGTCACTCTGCATCCTCCCTCTCCCCAGCACACCGGCCCTTCCTTCATTCTTTGAAGATACCTCCTGCCTCAGGGCCTTTGCCCACGCTGGGTACCCTTGCCTGGAGGCTTCCTTCTGCTTCTCTGCAGCCAGCAGTTGTGAGTTGCAGGAAGGGAGGGTGTGGAGAGGCAAACTCTAACCTCTTCCCAAGCACCCCCAAACTGGTGAAGGGCTCCTCCCCAGTCTACCTGATTCACCCTCCCCTCCTTTCCTCCAATTCGCCCCCGAAATTGTCAAGGACCCCAAGGACCATGAGTTTAAAATGCAGATTGTGAAGTAAACCTCAGAACACACCCCTCACCAGTGATCTTCAAACACAGCGGGATTGGGGTGGGGGAGATGCTGGTGAATGCAGGTACAGAGCATGTAACCCAGGAGGCTGCGGGCAGGGGAAGGGAGGAATCGGCATTCCAGCGAGACACCGGAGGCCTCTGGTGGTCCTGGGACCTCGTGGGGGCGCTGTCCTACCTCCCTCTCCCCTCCGGGTGGGGGCCTCTGAAAGGCCCCCTCGTGGGCTCGAGAAGCCCCGTGTTTGAAAGCAATTTGGAAACCTTTTCATTTCTTCTTTGTGAGGAAGAAGGAAAACAAGGCTGATTTCTCTGCACATAACCGTCCGGGGCGCGGGAGAGCCCGGAAGCGGCAGCTGGAGCGCAGAGGCGATGGGCCGGGTTTCGCTGCGGCCGCAACCCCACCTCCCTCTCAGCCTGAGGTCGGCGGCTGGTCCGGGAGCCAGGCTGGGGAGGCGGGGCCGGGGGCGGCGTCCAGGCTGTGGACAGTCGGGATGGGGCACCCCACTGAAGGCTGGGGGTCAGGAGACTGTGAGGCGCCCCGCAGAGGGGCTGCGCATCCGCGCTTATGCCCTGGCCCGCCCAGCCTTAAAGAGCCTCCAACACCCGAGCCTTCCTCCTGGCCCCTCCAAGGCTTCAGAGCCCTGGGTGTCCAGTGGCGGGGCGGGGGGCCTGGGGTGGGCAATGAAGTAGGGGAAGACCCCAGTAGGAGAGTCTCCCAAACCACAGGCTGCTTCCAGAAGGCCCTAGAAGGTTCCTGGAAGGGGCAGAGGGGCCAGTCATCTGGCAGAGAGTCAAGGCACCAAGGAAGGGATGGGAGGCCTGGGGCCAGAG
The DNA here is from genome assembly GCF_019320065.1 of Cervus canadensis. Classification (NCBI taxonomy): domain Eukaryota; kingdom Metazoa; phylum Chordata; class Mammalia; order Artiodactyla; family Cervidae; genus Cervus; species Cervus canadensis. The sequence goes on from NC_057413.1 coordinate 39,647,997, forward strand.
GCCAGAGGGACACAGACACTCTGCCCCCGTCCCAACCCACCCCGAAGTCAACCCTGGGTCTGTGCTTCCGGTCAGTTCTACTCTCAAAACACATCCAGCTATATACATCAACTGTATCTCAATTCAAATATTGTGTGTGTGTGCCCAGAATCCCAGCCCCGCCCCTACCTCCGCAGTCCCCACCCTCCTCCAAGCCGCTCCACCTCCCACCAGTGCACTCCACGTGCCCTCCTCATTGGCCCCTGCCCTCTTGGCCTGCCCTCCCCACTGCCCTCAGAAGCTGCAGAAACCCGGCAAAACCTTGCCAGAGCCTGTGCCTCTCCTACTCAGACCCCTCCCCTGCTCCCCAGTTCTCCCCAGTGAGTGCTCCCCCACCCCCGACTTCTGTCGTCTGCATCTCTGTCTCCACCCCTGTCTCCATAAGCACTGCACTTCCGCTTTCTCAGCCTCTTTCCTGCTCAGACAGACCAACCTCAGGCCTTGGCACTGGCTATTCCCGCTGCTGGATGCCCTTCCCCCAGATCTCCACAAGGCTCTGTCTCACCTCCTTCAGGGCTCTGCTCAAATGGCACCTTCCCAGAGATGCCGCCTGGAATGGCCCCACATGAAAAGCAGCAACCCCCTTCTGCACATTTAATGCCCTCCCCCCTCGCTTGCTGTCCATGGTGCTGATCACCATCGAAGCCTTTGTTCAACATCAGTCGCTTGAGGACCTGCGAACACTGCTGTGTCCGCAGCACGCAGAGCAGTGTCTGAACCACAGCAGGTGCTCAATCCATAATCATTAGATGAATATGAGGGCCCCAGATCAGGACTGCCTCGCATACAAGTCGGCTCCCTCCCACCCTCCTCACCTTCACGCCTCACCACCACCTACCAAGGAGGGAAGTTGGATGTAGAATAAGATGGGGAGGCAACCAGAGGATGAGTCACTGCCCCTAGACACAAGCTTGGGATGCAGGTCAGGCCCTTGTGCCCCAGAAGCATACTCCACATTTCCTTAGCGATGTGCCTCCCCCCCTCCCAGTCCCCCTTCCCCCCTGGGGGTTCCCCATGTGGGGACCACCTGGCACCTTGCAGGTGGGATGAACAGAATCACCAGGGTACCTCCTGCTGTGCCACATGCTCAGCCTTGTCCACTCACCAAGTCTTACCACAATACTCCACGAAGTTGGTACCTGCGCCCATTTTACAGGTGAGGAAATTGAGGCCCAAGAGGCTTAAGTGACCTGTCCAAGGATACACAACAAGTGAGATCCCCATGCATGGTGTTGGATGCCACTGGACCAAATTCCAGTCTACCCACAGACCTGTGAGCCCTTAGCTTAAGTGAAGAGCCACCTGATTACTAGTGTGGTCACTGCTTCCCACTCACCCCCTACACCTAGCCAGATGACTGGACCTCAGCAGAGCAACAGGGATTATTTGAGGGAAAGGGAAGAAGCTTCAGGCTGGTTATTGTGCCGAATGTTTTATATACATCACTCCATGAGCCCTGCCATGATCCCATTACACAGATGAGTGGACAGAGGCCAGGGAGGTTAAGTAACCTGTCCCACGCTGCTCAGCTAATAAGTGGCAGATAGGGCTTCCAGAACAGCTCCAGTACCCAGAGATGATCTGCCAAGTTCCTGAGGCTTTCCTGTCCCTCCTCCCACAAACCCTGCGGTCCCCTGCCCAGGATAAACTCCCTGCTGGCCCCTCCGTGGCAGGGGAGAGTGAGCAGAGGCAGGCCAGGCCCAACCACCAGAGGGCGGCGGGGGCGGCAGCCATGTGTATTAATTTTCTGCCTCGGTGGGTCTGCAGTCCCTGCCGGAGCCTGCAGAGTTGCCATCCAGTCTATTAAATAATTCTATCTGGGAAGAACCTGGCCTGCGAGGGACTGTGCTGATGGGCCTTTAAAATTTAATTGCCGTACTAAATGAGATTAGAAGTGGGGAGGTGGGCGGGGTGAGCCCGGATGAAACGATGGCTGTGTTGGAGGAGGTGAGGCGGGTTTAGGAAACACGTGGCTGTCAGCCCCCTGGGCCCTGGCATCCCTCGCCACCCCTGCCTGAGCCCCCGCCATGTCCCCATCATCTGGCAAAGCACTGGCTCCCTGGAACCAGCTGTCCCCCTGCTTCTCCGTCCTGACCCCAGCCCCGCAGGCTTCCTCCCGGCCAGCGCGTCAGCCTAGACACCCTACCCTGATGCTGCCCGCTCAGCCCGACAGCTTCACCTTTACTCGCGCCATCTCTTAAGTTGCTGTTCTATTCTCCCTTCACCGACTCAAACTCTCACCACCCTTCAAAAACTCTCCTGTGGCTTCCACTCAGCGCATCTTTTCTGCTCACACCTGCCCACTATGGCAGGAAGCTGCACGCAGCTTTCTCTGTGGGTGACGGAGCTTTCTCCACCTCCACTGCCTCTGGCCTAGCCTTCCCTCCCAGGAAAGGTCGTAGATCAAGCAGCACCCTGTCTCCATGCCTCCCTGCCTCCCTGGTAGACGGGTCAGGCTCCTCCCCAGCCACTGGCCATGGGCTTGGGGCTCACACTCAGGTGTCCACCGAGAGTGCCAAAGGGCCAGGCTCACCGAGGCTGTGGCCTGTGTGTCAGGAGAACCAGGGGCTATAAACCCTCATCCCACCTTACTTGGCAAGGGTGTCAGCCTGGTCACTTTGCTATGGTGACACTCTGCTATTTTCAAAGCACAGTTCTTTTCTCAAAGGAAATCTAAGTAGAGTCACCATGTGCAAAACAGATAAAAGTCTTATTTTGTTCACACAAATGCATTTGATATGCTCACGTGGATGCCATATTCTGATTGTAGTGGCAGAGAACAATTACAGTAAGATTAGATAAGATGAGAATAAGGTTGTTTGGTTGAATATAAGATAAAAATAAGGGATTATCAGTGATGATTTCTATCCTCAGCCTCCAACCTGTTTCCACATTTTCTTTCTGTTGTACATTATTACTTATTCATACAGATAAGTAATTGCAAGTTAAAGAGGGTTTGGTTTCTTTATTATCCCTCCTTGCAATGCTTTTCAGTTAAATACAGATGCAGGAGCATCTTAAAGTCCCAGGTCCACTCAAATCAACCTTTCTGGTGATTTTGCATGGGTTAAAAGTCGGGTAACATAATTGCCAGCCTATATTTGTTTTGAATTACTGTCTTATCATAAAAATGGTATTGAAAATGGACTTGAGTCAAACACTTGTCGACTCTTCAGTGCCTCCAGAGTACCCCAGGGGTCTGCAGATGTGGTGTGGAAGGCACGGCCTTTATGGCCACATCTCACTTAGCGGTCCCTCCTCTTGGGGCCAGGGCCCTGCCCCTCAGAATCCAGCACATTCTGTGACACCCAAAGAGTCAGACGGGCTCAGAGTTGGGAAGGGCCCCAGGTCTACGGGGCCCAACATCCACCTGCAGTCATTCCGCCATAGTGGCCCAACAGCTAGTCCTCCAGTCTCTGCTTGAACTCCTGAAGCGATGGGGAACTCACCACATTCTGAGGCTGCCTGGTCCAGTCTGGTCCATGATGGATCAGCTCTAATTGTTAAACATCTCTTCCTCTCTGAGCCTGCTTCCTTGTCTGTAGAATGGGCATAATACTTATCAAGACTGACTGCTGGGAAGACTGAGTCAGTTGACGCTCAGCTGGCATGTGCTGCCTCCTGTGTCCTTCCCAGCCTTCAGCGCACACTCGTTTTATTTTTTTTTAACATTTTTTTATTTAGTTGTGACAGGTCTTGGTTGCAGCTTGCAGGCTCTTTCACCGCGGCGCACAGACTAGGGCTCAGCAGTTGCAGCACATGGGCTCTCTAGTTCTGGTATCCAGGCTTAGTTGCCTCCTGGCGCATGGGGTCTGAGTTCCCCAACCAGGGACTGAACTTGCATCCCCTGCATTGCAAGCTGGATTCTTTACCACTGGACTACCGAGGAAATCCCCCACCTTCATGTTAGAGAGGCAGACAGCCTCACACCCACATGTCAGGTCCGGGTGTGGAATATACCTTGCAGGGTAGGCAGGGGTGGGGCTGGGGAGTGGGCATTGCTCTTTGACTTCCCCAAGGGAAGTGTGCCTGGGGAGGGGGCCACTGAAGAGGAGGGAAGAGCTTCACCAAGTCCACGTGCCCCACCCCCACCCATCCCAGGGCCCCACACCCCCACACCAGACTCAGAGCCTCATCTGTCTTCCCTCCTGTCACAGAGCTGGAGCCTTGTCAAGGAGGCGAGGGGATTAAAGCCCAGGGCCAGGCTCACCCCCACCGAGGAGCGGGCACTTCATTACCCGCCTGCCCAGCTGTCTGTGGCCATCGATCGGCCCTGGCCTGAGCGACCTCCGATCGATGGGCAGCATGTTATTTACTGGATTCTGTCCTGAGCCGGCTGGGAAGAGGGGAAGGGGGCCACATTCCCGAGGCGGAGAGCCCCAGCCATCAGCAAGCCCTGGGGTGGGAGGGATAGGAGAGCAGGGAGCTGGCAGGTCTCCACTGAGGGTCAGGGGTCCTGGGCCAGGCCTCCATGGGTGAGGCAGCGGACCTTGGCTGAGATCTCTGGGCCTTGGCCTCCTCTGTAAGAGGATTGGGTGGAACCAGCAGGGCTCAAAAACTCAGCTCCCGCAGAGCAGCAGGTACTGAGGATGAGTGAAGGGGTGGCATGGAGCTGGTGGGATACACTCGGTGCCCTGAGCAAAGGCAAGATAGGGAAGGCAGGGGTTGGAGCAGGGGGCTGGGGGGATGGGGCTTATCAAACAGATTACCTCACTAGTGTTGATCAGGAAATTCCAGACTAATTGGCTTAAAATTCTACTCCTGGGAGAGGCTGCAACCACAATCAAGTTGGTTTTATTGTAGTCTTAATGGAACTTAGCATAAGTGACTCCATTTGAAGCCTATTGTTTCTTTTTAACTTTTGGAACCGAGAAATACGTGAACTAGGACTTGAGCAGGAAGGGCATGCTGGCAGTGGCACAACATGGGTAAAGATACAAAGGCAAGGAAGGTACAGTGGTGTTCCTGGAATGGGGATGGAGAGTGGTCCGCCCGTGCCAGAGCAGAGCAGGGTATCTGGGGAAGCATGTGTATACGTGTGTGTGCAGCTGTATGAACAGATGTGAGCCTGTGTCCCTGGGGGATGTGAAGATGTGGAAGGTCAGGATACAGAATGGGATGAGGGGCCAGAAGAGTGGGCTGTGCCGGGTCACGGGAGCCCAGAGCATCAGGAAGCACCACAAGCAGATAGGCAGTGTCCTAGACAGATCTGGTCCTGGACAGAGTGGAGGGAGGCTAGAGGAGCTCGGATGGGGCAGCGGGAGAGTCAGGACCAGAGATGGCTGCCCTGGGAGGACGTCGATGGCATTGGGTGTGGTGGACAGAGATGGGGCCCGCTATTTCCAGTCTGCATGACCAAGGGAACCGTGGGATTGTTGAACTACAAACAGAAGCGTGTCAAGACTTCCCTGGTGGTCTAGTGGCTAAGGCTCCACCCTCTGGTTCGATCCCTGGTCGGGGAACTAGATCCCACGTGCTACAGCAAAGCGTTCACATGCTGCAACTAAAGATCCCATGTGCCGTGACTCGGCACAGCCAAATAAATAAATAAAAATAAATATTTTTTTTAAAAGAGAAGCTTGTCTTGATTCATTGGGCTCAGGACCTGTGGTCTAAAGGTGAAACTGGACCAGGCAGTTGGAATGACTGATCAGGACAGAAGCTGGTGGTTCAGACCAATTTAGGAGGCATTGGCATGGAGAAACCTGCAGGAAAAGATGAGTTCTCCAAGAGAAGATTCTGTGCTCATCAGAGCTAGTTGCCCACCCACTGTCCATTCTGTGCCAAATTAAAATTTTGACACTCATTCCAATATATGGGTTTCCCCCCATAAACTCAGCACACACTAATCAAAGAAATATATTTTTGCAAAAGATAAGACAAAATAGAGTGGCCATGTTTTATACTTTTGCAGATCTTTTTAAATGTCTGGCTTAATAGATGACAGCTGGGTCCCCTCGTATCGTCTTCCACGTTCAGCCTCCTGCAATATGTTGTTTTGGTTGAAGTAGATAAAGAAAATCTGGCCTCCTCTAGACATGGAGTGGAAAAGGAAAGAATTCTAGTAGTCTTTCCCATTGTTGTGGGCATTCTTCTCTGATACTACACCAAACCTTGACATGTGGTAGATTCTGGAATCTGAAACTTCTGTTGGTTATTCTATTATATTTGAATCCATTGGTCTACCTTGCACTTTGAATGAATCTGTGACCCATAGATGATTTTGTAACATCATGCATATTTGAAATGCATTTGAAAATAAAAAGCCTTGAAGCATTGGGAAGCTCATAGTTGTAGATAAAAGTTGTCCAAAATCCAAAATTTTTGCTTGAAAGTTTGAACTTTATCATTGGCAAAAAATACTGTCAGTTGTTTTCCTTGAACTGACAAGTTCCCTTCATTCATTTTCAAGTACATGTGTGTCAAATACCAGAGACTAAAAAACTACTGTTTGTCTACAGCAAGACTTTTTCTTTTTCTTAAAATTGGTGCTCCATGAAAAAGATGGCTGAATCAGCTTACTACTCAATCAAGTAAGCGCTATTCTCTGAGACAATTACCATACAATAGTCTTGCCTTATCTGCAGTTTCACTTTTCTGGGTTTCAGTTATCCACAGTCAACTGTGGTCCAAAAATATTAAATGGAAAATTACAGAAATAACAATTCATAAGTTTAAAGTGCTCACCATTTTGAGCAGTGTGATGAAATCTCTCACCATTCCACTCCCTCCAGCTGGGTCATAAATCATCCCTTTGTCCAGCACACTGCAGCCTTAGTGACCTAGTAGCCCTCTCAGTTATCAGATCAACTGTCAGGGTATCAGTCACCTCGAACTTGTGTTCCAGTCACCCTTACTTCACTTAATAATGGCCCCAAAGCACAAGGGCAGTGATGCTGGCAACTCGGTACATCAAAAAGAAGCCATAAAGGGCTTCCTTAAAGTGAAAAGGCAAGGGGCTTCCCTGGTGGTCCAGTGGCTAACTCCAGGTTCCCAAGGCAGGGGGCCTGGGTTCCATCCCTGGTCAGGGAACCAAAGATCCCACTTGCCACAAGACCCGGTGCAGCCAAATACATAAAAATAATATTTTTTAAAAAGTGAGAAGGTGAAAGCGCTCAACTGGAGCAGGAAAGAAAAAAATCATATGCTGAGGCTGCTAAGATCCACAGTGAGAACGAATCTTTTATCTGTGAAGTTGTGATGAAGGAAAAAGAACTTCGTGCTAGTTTTGCTCTCGCACCTCCAACTACACAAGTTACAGCCACAGGGCGTGCTGAGATGGAAAAGGCGTTACATCTGTACCCTAAGATATTCTGAAAGAGAGAGGCCACCTGCACGTAACCCTCATTACAGCACATTGTTATAATTGCTGTATTTCATTATCATTGCTCGTCTCTTACTGCGCCTAATTTATAAACTTGATCAGATGTGTGTGTGTACAGGAAAAAATAGGCTATGTTTTTTCAGTCTTTAAACTCTATTGAGGTTTTCAGTGGCTAAGTCAAAGATCTCTCTTGGCAAATGTCACATTGCACTTGAAAATATGTGGATTACTTTCAAATATCTTTAAATTTCTAACAAACTCCACAGTAAGAGAACTTTGAATGATTTCAATATCTTTAGACCATGAAATTTTTGCACCTTGGTTTATGTCCCTGGATATGTTCTAGAGTCTTCCCGTTTAGAGTCTATGGGAATTTGAATAGAATTTGTATCTTGCTGCTGTGTGAAAATTGTATAAATCTTAATTATTTTGAATTGCTTCATAGTGCTTTTCAGGTCTACTATATCCTTCTATTTTTCTGCCTACTCATTATATTAAGTTTTTAACTATATAATTTTATTTATTTGGCTGTGCTGTATCTTAGTTGCAGCATGCAAACTCATGTTGAGATATGTGGGATCTTGGTTCCCCTGGATCAAACCCAGGCCCTGTGTAATTGGGAGCACACAGTCTTAGCCACTGGTCCAGCAGGGGAGTCCCCATTCTATTAATTAGCAAGAGTTTGACATTGAGACTCCAACTAAAAATTTTTATTTATCTAAAAACTCATTGTAATATACAGTGGAACTATACGTGACTTTATTTTGTATTTGCCAAGTCTCCTCTAAACTGTTATCGTTCTTTCATAACTTAAAAAATGGAGAACAAGGGACTTCCCTGGTGGCCAAGTGGTAAAGAATCTGCCTTGCAATGCAGGGGATGAGGGTTCGATCCCTGATATGGGAAGATTCCACATGCCACAGGGCAACTAAGCCTGAAAGCCACAACTAAGGCCAGATACAGCCAAATAAATAAATACCTTTTAAGAAAAGAAAGAAAGAAACATACTCTGTGCACATAGGGTTCACCACTATCCCTGCTTTCAGGCATCCACTGGGGGCTACTGTACAGAATGTTAAAAAGGTGTATACTCAGGGACACAGGTTTAATAAAGCTAATGATTTTTATTGGCTCATCAAAGACCCTCTGTGAAACTGGTTTCTTCCTTTCGGCCATGCTTGCTGGGGAAGGAAGGCATGGTCTGATACCACCACCCAGGTCTGTGCAGAGGCACCAACGCTTTTAGGCACTATAGCTTTTGCACCATCAGTTGCAAATATCAATGCAGTGAAAACAGTGAACAACATGTCTTCATACTACTACGAAAACAGTTTGGGCCTCTCAGCCCCCCGAAAGGGTCTTGGGGTCACACCTTGAGGTCTGAACCCCTAAAGGTAGAAGCTATATCACCTTGTCCCTGGGTCCTCGGCACAGAGATGGTGCAGAGTCAGAGTCAGCGGTGCTGAGCACTCTCCGGGAACCTTCCCAGGGCTGACTCATCACCCTCACAGCACCCTTTGAGGTGGGTACTTTTCGCATCATACCCATTTCAGAGGTGAAGAGACTGAGGCACAGCTCAACCTCTCTGTTCAGAAGAGAATCGTGTCCACCCCCAAAACAGGCTGGGAAATGATTACACCCCATGTTTCTGTTGGCTTTTGGAATTCTACAAAACCCCATCCGGCCACAGGAACCTCCCGGGCTCCCCTCAAGACGGTGCGCATCCTCTCATCCTTATGCGGCAGTCAGAGAAACAGACACGGGAGAACTTAGGGGCTCGTCTGGGGCTTGAGCCCACAGCCGCCAGGGTCCTGGACACCAGAGCCTGCACAGCAGCTGGAGGAGGGCCCAGGGCTCCGGCCGCAGTGCCCCGCCTGGCCCAGGGTGCCCAGAGGTGAAGCAGTCCTGGCCCTCACCCAGAAATGCCTCTTCCCCATGCTCCTCCTCCCCACGCTCCTCCTCCCCACTCTCCCCCTCCCCATCCTGGGACCTGAGCCCCATGGACAGGTACAGCTCTGGTGCTGTGTGGCCTCCAAGGAGTGACCGCCCCTCTTTGGACCACAGTCTCCTCCTCCAAGCAGTGGGCTGGAGGACGGTGGCCCAGCCTCCCTGACTCCGCGTTTCCCTCTGGGGCCTCCCAGGCTCCCCAGACCCGCTGTGCATGCCAACGGCTTCCGGGAGGCGCCGAGCCCGCCGACAGCATCGGTTAACACACACACGCCTCTCCTCTCTTTGCTGAGGCCCCTCGAGGCCCCCTGCTCATTTTGTCCCCATCCCGGAATTGCAGAAAAGTAAATAAGCTCCCGGAGCCGCTCCACTGGGTAAACAGCCTAGAGTTTGCTCTCCGAATCGCCCCCGCCCCCACCCCGAAGGCCGCGCGGGGGGCGGGCAGGTTTGTCTGTAATTCACGGTCCTGCCGCCCGTCACCCACTGCCCACCCCGCCCCAGCCTGCGTGCGGGTGGAGCCTGGGGTGGTGGAGAAGGCGTGTGAGGGACCGAGACCCCCTGCTAAAGAGAGGCCCACACGGGAGCCAAACCCCGGGGTTGTGGCCCCTGCGGCTGTGTGGGGTACCACCTAGGGCCACCCCTCAAGGCTGCCCGGGCCCTCCGCCCTGCTCGGAAACCGCCCCCCTCTCTGCCCCGATTCCTCGCCACTCCAGCTTCTTCAGAGCTCTGTCCCATCCATATCCCACGACCACACCGCCCCCCTGTTTTCACCTCCTGGTCCTCCTCCCCACCCCACCCTAAGGAGCCCCCACGACACCCCCTTTCCCCTGCGTGGGTCCCTCCAAGATGTGTCCATCTATCAACACGCAGGCCCTGGGGACCCAGGCCCTGAGGGGGCCCTGCCCTGGACAGCAGACGGACGGGAGGGTCACAGAGGCGGAGGAGGGCTCCGTCATGCCGCTGTGCCCCAGCCATCCCCACTCCCACGTTTACACGTGCGGACACCCGCGCTGGCAAGGCAGAGGGCGTGCCCGGCCACACAGGCAGTGAGTGCCCAAGCTGGCCTGGACTCCGGCCTGTCTCCTGACGTTGGTAAGGACTCAGCTGCAGAGCAGCTTTGGACCTGGATTCCAACCCTTGGGAGCGTCTGTTAACACCTGTGAGCCTCAGTTTCCTCATCTGTAAAAGAGGAGCAAATAACGCCTGCCCTCGGAGAGGCATCTTCCATCTAGCAGGTATTTTAGAAGGCAGTCGCTCTAACAATGGGGCTTCCCAGGTGGCGCTAGTGGTAAAGAACCCACCTGCCACTGCAGGAGACGTGGGTATGATCCCAGGGTCAGGAAGATCCCCTGGAGGAGGGCATGGCAACCCGCTCCAGTGTTCTCGCCTGGAGAATCCCATGGACACAGGAGCCTGGCGGGCTACAGTCCAGGGCGTCTCAAAGCGTCAGACACGACCAAAGCGTCTGAACACACACAGCACAGCTCTGATGATAACGGTAATGACAATATCCCAATGACTCTGATAATAATATTACTATTACTAAAATTCTTGTTGCCAGTCTGACGACAGTCCCCAGCTCCAAGAGCAATCCTTGGAAGTATATGTATTTATGTGGCCGCACAGGTCGTAGTTGCAGCCCACAGGATCTTCGGTCTTCATTGTGGCCTGCAGGGTCCTTAGCTGTGGCATGTGGGATCTAGTTCCCCGACCAGGGACCGAACTCAGGCCCCCTGCCCTGGAAGCATGGAGCCTTAGCCACTGGACCGCCAGGGAAGTCCCCCAAGAGTGATTTTTAAGGGCTGGTCTTGCCAGACAAACAGCCCCTCTCCTGGCCCCAGCACGGGAGCATTAGCCGAGGCTCAGGCCGCTGCAGCGAGGCGGGGGGATGAGGGGCAGGACACGGTGACACTGGGGTCCTCAGGGACGTCCGCGCATCCGACAGCTCCGAGCGCGGCTGGCCTGAGAAGATTAAGGTTCGATGTGTCAGCGTCACCGAACGGCTGCGAGAGGGCAGGAGTCCAGCCGATAGCCTGCTGGGGGAACAGATAAGGAGACTCCCCCCACCCAACATCCCCGCAGCCCTAGGATGAGGGCCCTGGGGGCCTGAGAGAGATGTCTGGGGCTGGAGGAGGCAGCCTGGACCCAGCCTGCAAGCGCAGGCAGGGGAGCTGGCCCTGAGAGGTGGGGTGCTGGAGGCACCCACAGGCCGAAGGGTCTGCCTCGGGCGGGAGAGGCCTCTGCCCAGAGGGCTTGCCAGGATGTGGACCAGAGGGGTCCTACATCTCCTGGAAGGTGCCCGCACCCTGTGGCCACCGCAGGTGCAAAGCCCTGTGCCATCCTGCGTGACCTGGAATACCCGGCGAGGGGGAGCTGGCCACAAACAGACGGTATCAGCTTGGTTCGGGATTTCACACACAGAGAAATACATTTCTACCTTTTTAAGGCCCTTTTAATTTGGGCCTCTGCCGCCGCATCCATTCTTGGTAGCAGCTAACACAGCCAGCCGCAGCTTCATCACCCCTCTGCCGGCGTGAGAGGGACCGGTCACGGCACAATCTCTGTTCAATATCTTCTGCTTAGTCTTGTATTCTGATTTACTTTTTTAAAAAAATATTTATTTATTTAGCTGTGCTGGGTCTTACTTGCAGCATGTGGAATCTAGTTCCCTGACCAGGGATCAAACCCCAGCCCCCTGCATTCGGGGCACAGAGTCTTTGCCACTGGCCCACCAGGCAAGTCCCTGTGATTTATTCATTTTTTTTAATAGGAAATAAATGCACAATACAACATTTAAAAGGCACAAAACTTGCCATTTAAGACTGGGTTTGACTGTAACAGAGATTGTCATTGACTATGGCTGAAACAAGGTAGGTGTTTCTTTCTTGCGTGAAAGTCGAAGGAAGCAAGCAATCCAGGAGAGTTCAGGGACCCAGGCTCCTTCCAGCTCTCAGCTCCACCATCCTGGGTATGTCCCCTCCGCCATGGTCCACATGGTGGCCGTGATAGCTCTGTCCCAGGCAACAGGAAGGAGGTGGAGAAGACCAAGCAAGGGGCCAGCTGTCTTTTGAGGAAGGTGTTTTGTTTTGTTTTAATTTTAAGGCATGTGGGACCTCACTTCCCTGACCAGGGATGGAACCAGAGTCCCCTGCATTGGAAGGCGAGGTCTTAACCAATGGACCACCAGGGAAGTCCCTTAAGGAAGGTTTTTAGAAGCTCCCTCGTGATGTTTCTATTCACACTCCATAGACCAGAACTTCATCACATAACCACACCAATGTACAAGGAAGATTGGGGCATGTAGCCTTCTCCTGGGGAGCCACGTGCTCCAGGGAAAAACAGAACGGTGAACATCAGTCATACACAAGATGTACGGTGAAGAGTCTCTGGAGGAGATTCTCTGGGGCAGACACAAGGGAACTTTCCAGGGTGATGTAATGTTCTTTATCTTGACAGAGACTGGATTACACAGGTGCATACATTTTTCAGAGCTCAAGGAATGATCTACTTAAGATTTGTGAATTTCACTTTATGTAAATATTATCTCTAAACATTGCTAACAAACACAAAAAAGAACTGTAAACAAATGCTGAGCTCTTGTTAACGACGCTCAAGCACAAGTGTAAGGGGTGAAGTATACTGAAGTTTGCAACTCAGAAATGCAGCTAAAAACAAGATGGTTGGGTGAGCAGAAAGATGTGAGATAAAGTCAACCTAGGGAGACGTTAACTGCAGAATTTAGGTGGTGGATAGATGGGCATTCTCCATCGAATTCTTTCACGCTTGAAAAGCTTTATAATAAACTGTTGGTTAAGAAGGCTCCTTGGGGGAATTCTCTGGGGGTCCAGTAGTTAGGACTCCGTGCTTCACTGTAGGTGGCATGGGTTCAATCCCTGGTCGGGGAACTAAGTTCCTGCAACCCAAGCTGAGCAACATGGCCCAAAAAAAGTCTCCTTGGCCTCCATCCCATCCTCTAGCCACCCAAATCCTCCTAGCATCTTCTGTGTAGCCCACTGGCGGTAGTCTATGCCTGCGTCAGTCGCTCAGTCATGTCCGACTCTGTGTGACCCTATGGACCACAACCCACCAGGCTCCTCTTTCCATGGGATTCTCTAGGCAAGAATACTGGAGTGGGTTGCCATGCCCTCCTCCAGGGAATCTTCCCCATCCAGGGATCAAACCCAAGTCTCCTACCTCTCCTGCGTTGGCAGGTGGGTTCTTTACCACTGAGCCACCTGGGAAGCCCGACAGTAATCTGAGTGTAAACAAGCCGCACACACAGAGCTAACCTGCTCCCTGTGCTGCCTGCTCTTTGATTGGGAGAAATCCCTTGATCAAAAATCCCCACCCCGGGAGCCACTACCTCCTGGAGCTGGCCCAGGCAGTCAAAGGAAGTCCGCCCTAGGGACCTCCCCTCATCACTTAAACATCCCCCTAGCTTCCCTGCTGCTCTGATCCACACCCCACCTGCTCACTGAGTCCCATCAGACCTAACCTCCTCCCTCCACAAAGTGCTCCATCTTTTTAGAACCTTCCTGCTACCTCCCGGCCTTAAGGAGCCCAGCCGGTTCCTTCCCAGTAACTCCAGCCTCTCTCCTTTACCCCCTCCCCCGCTCCCCAAACATGAGGATAGACGGGGCTGGGAGGTATCCCTCTGTACTCTCCTTGGTCCGTTGGTCCTCCTGGTCCAGACCTTTCTTTCAGGTTCTTTATTTGACTGCACTGGGTCTTAGTTGCCGCATGTGGAATCTATTAATAAATAGTTCCCTGATCAGGGATCGAACCCGGGCGTCCTGCACTGGGAGTGTGAAGTCTTAGCCATTGGAGCACCAGGGAAGCTCCCTCTTCTAGGTTCTTAGCCTGTGCGCTTCCTTGCCACCTTTCCTAGTCGGCCCTCCTGGTGACCATTCCAGAGGCGAGGCTCTGACCGAGGCTACAGGGAGGGAGTGGCTTGGGGGGGGCAGGGCTTGAATGGGGAGCAGGGCTCTGAAAGGTGGGGAATGGACCGTCCGGGTCAAGGCTGGGGGTGGGAGAGACAGGCGCCGTCAGGAAACAGGGCGGTGGCCAGGGTGGGCGCAGGGTGGGAGGAAAGAAGCAGACGGACTGGAGACCACAGAGGGAGGGAGGCCGGGGTCTTGATACCAGGTGGGCAGGCAGGCAAGCGAGGGCAGTTACTGCGGAGGGCGTCCACCCCATCCGAGGCTGAAGAGGACAGAGCCACCCCGGCCCCGCAGGGAAATGTGGCAATGCGAGATTGGAGGGAAAGCCATTTTTTATTTTGAAAGGCACTGCTAATTCCCCTCAGCGAGGTTTGAGAAGCCTGCTTTGTTCTGGAGTTTCTGAACATGGTGCTCAGATGCGGAGTCTGGGGAACCCGACTAAGTATTGATTTTCCCCCAGCAGGTTTGCAGAGAAGCCTCGCTCAATCCTCAGGTCGCCAGGGCCACAGCTCCAAGCCCAAGTCTCTCTGCCTCTCCCTCCCTCCCCTCCTCCTTCTGCAGCTTCCTGCCCTTCACCAGGCTCACAGCTGCAACCTCTGAGCTTCAGCCCAGATACCACCTCCTCCAGGAAGCCCTACCTGAACCCCTGCCCCAGAGTGAGAAGCATCTTCTCTGTACTCCCACTCTGCTCCACCCCAACCTATCTCTGCGTGCAGCAACTCGTGTGTGTGTGTGTGTGTGTTGGGGGGTGGGTGGGGAGTGGGGGTTGAGGAAGTGGCCTTCCTGCTGCTTTTTGCCTGTCTTTCCAATCAGGCCCTAAGTTCACTGGTAAGTATTCAGCATCAACATGCATTTGCACCTGTCAGTGAAAATCTGTGCTTCCTCTGAAAGAGAACACGGCTGTCAGAAGCCCAGGTGTAAAGGCTCAAGTAGAACACACGGCTGGATTCAGTTTCTAGAAGTCAGATTTGGGAGGATGGGACTATCAGGGGCAAATTCAAGAACTCACAACCTACAAAGAGAGTTACTGAGAAGGAACCAGCTGGGCTCCATAAGGCCCGGAGGTGGCAGGAAGGTTCTAAGAAGACGGTGCACTTTGTGGAGGGAGGAGATTAGATCTGATGGGACTCACTGAAAATACCAGTGGCATGTCACTACCCCATTAGCCTCTCTCAGCATTTCCTTATAATGAGCAGAGATGAGAGACACCTGAAATATCATGAAAGATGAGATAGAGGCAAGAGCCAAGAAAATCAGGGCTCAGCACTGAGGTTCTGGGCTTGTTTGTTACTGCAGCATAACCCAGCCTGTCCTGACAACTACGCACACTCCCCCGTCACATACGAGAACAGCCACCAGCTCCCCTTCACACAAGTGCGGGTATTTGGGCACAGACGTGGGGCGGTACAGCCGCCTCCCAGCGCTCAGCAATCAGCCGCGCCTCGAGTATTCACTGAGCATACAATACGTCAGACGTGTTCAAGCCACCGAGGATACAGTAACGAAGAAGGGCTGAGAGTCCCTGCCTCATGGCGCTTACAGTCTAGAGGGAACGAGACAGACAATTAACAAATAAGCAACTGAAGCATACAATGTTTTCACAGCATTTATGAAGAAAGAGCAACACCAGAGGCTAGAGCATGGGCACGTGTCTTATTTTAAATGGGGTGGCTAGGGCAGCTCCTCTCTGAGGACATGACCTTTAAGCAGAGACTAGAAGGGAGTGAAAGGCTGAGCCATATGGGTGTCTGGGGCCAGGGTGGTCCAGGCAGAAGGGGCAGCAAGTGCAAAGGCCGTGAGGTGGGAGTCTGGTTAGCACCCAGTGTGCATCCTGAATCCTGAGTCCACCTGGGTCTCTCACTCTGTCTCACCCTCTCCAGCAGCTCGGGAGAAGGACAATGCTGAACTAGGTTCAAAGGAAGTGAATCGAGCAGGCTGCCCTGGGACCTCCTCCGACTGAGTGCCCCCCACCCCACAGCCCTGGACCCTCCACCAGCCCCACCTGCCAGCCCTAGTTAATAGGTAGGCACATAAACGACTTTGTGCTAGGAATCGAGAGCATTGCCTTCTTTGCCTGCCAAGTCCCCTGACTTTTTTACTCAAAGCCAAATGCCATAATGCCTAACTGCCTGTTTTGCGGCTCCCCAGCTTGGATCTGGTGGGCCAGAAACCAGACTGGGGCAAGGTCGGTTCCTGCAGAGGGCCTGGAGCATGTGACTAAAGGGCCAGTGGAGAGTCACAGGGTGGGAAGCCCCCGAGGGCTCCACTCTGCGGCCAGCTGCCCAAGCGTGATGTTTCCAAGGAGGCCACTGGCGCCAGGGTTGAACCCCAAGGCTATGGAGCCAGGTGGCCTGGGCTTGAATCCTGGCTCTGTCCCCCACTAGCTGCCCGCCAGCAGGTTGATTACCCTATGGGCACCTCTCACTAAAAAATGGGGGTGATAACAACAGGGTGAGTGTGAGGTCTAAATGAGATCATATCTGTAAGGTTTTTAGCCCATAACAAGTGCTATAAAAGTGTTTTTTAAGTAAAAAGGGAAGTGCTTAGTGAAGTGTATTTTAAAATCACTCTCATGTAATTGTATTTAAAATGTTCGGTAGGGAAAGGGTTTGCCCCCTTTAAGAATAATCTGGAATAAACTGCTTCTGTCAGCACAAAGTCAGTGATTAAGAAACAAAGCAAGAGTTGCCCTTGGTTTAATTAGTTCCTTTTAGCACTTCAGGCCAAACCCAGAGGCCTGCTCAGGTGGGAGTGGACACCAGCCTGGGGGCGGCCCGCACACCCTGGTTTGGGAGCACCAGGCCCCTCCCGGCTGGCAGACAAGCTGAGTTGAATGGGCAGAGCCCAGGGCTCAGCCGGTAGGCATCCGACCCTCAAAAGCCAAGGAAGTTCAAGGTTAGAGGGACCATGTGTAAGGTACAGTTCGGGTCAAAGAGGAAAAGAAGGAAAGACCACCTCAACACAGGTAGGTTACCTTTATTCGGGCAAGGAGGGGCGACAGTCAGTCTAACAACCAGGCTGAGCGAGAGGGATCAGGGAGGCTTCATATTTAAAGGGAGGTTGTGGAAGCGATAAGGGAAATGTTAGTCAGGCGGGACATTTTGGGTAATCTTCAGTTGAGATGGCATCTGTAGTTGAACAGGGGGTGGGAGGTTTCTGGGCAGAGGGTGATAAGTCCCAGGTAGATGCAACCAGCCCAGAGCATTAAGGCAGGACTTAAACTTTGGTTTTGTTTTCCCCGAAGTTAGATGATTCAGCAAGGGCCTTTGAGAATGTTGTTTTCTTTTCTAGGCCCAAGGATGCCTTCGTTCCAGACCCTGAAATCATAAAAAATGGGGAAAAGGGCGCCATATCTCTCTGGCTACTTCCTGCTGGATAGGGGCGACGGTTCTGGGTCTGGAACAGAGGATCGTCCTAGGGCCCAGGGTCTCCTTTTCCTGAGGTCGGGGTGAGGCTCTCGAGAAGAATAGTCTTGACTTGGTCTCAAGAAAGGCCCAAATCCATTCTTGGAGAAATCTTTGAAAGAGATTGAAGAGACAGGGTCCTAATAAGAGGAATAGAATGATAAGTACCAGTGGTCCCAAGAGAGGCAGCAACCAAGGGAGGGCCAGTTGGAACAGGTTTGGGGGAGGGTAAAGGTTCTGTAACTCTTTTCTGCTGCGTTTGATTCTGTCTCTAGGTTCTTTGACTTTCCCTGTTAATGCCCGTTTCATAAACAAAGTAGCAGCAGTCCCCTCCTAGGAAAAGGCAGGTCCCTCCCTTTTCCGTGGTGAGAAGGTCCAGGGCGCGCCATTTTGTAGGGCCACAGAGGCTAATGAGTTAATTTGTCTGGACCGAATCGAAGGACTCCACTACCCGCTCCATGTCCTCACTGAGTTCTTGGGACAGCTTGTAGTAGAAACGGGCTGAGGTCGAGATGCCCCCAATACTGGTGCCCGGGGCTGCTGCTATGCCGGTCCCAATCAGGAAGGGGGCTATGACAGCTCATTTTTTTCCTGTGGGAAAGTTCCCCTTGTGGGTAGACTGTTTGTTCTATCTCTTCTTCTTTGAGGAATGTTAGACCCAGGGTCAGAAAGACCAAGATGCAAGGTCCAAGGGGGTCAAGGGGGAGACATGAATATGCATAGGTCCCGCAGAGAATGAAGATTCCCAGGTTGGTGCAATTATTTATGCTGTTCCAGAGAACCCAAGTGGAGCAGAAGGAAGGAGCTGAGTTTGTAAGACCAGTGTAGCTGGGACTAGAGTAGCTGACACAGGTTAGGTTTGAAGAGGCTGAGAGAAGGACATTGTCAGAGACTGCCCCAATGAGTTGCGTAGTTTTTGTTGGGGAGGGGAGGTGTAGTTGCCCTGGGACAGCCAGGTTGAGGGTAAGGGAATTGCTATGCGTGGTGAGGGAGACAGTGACAAGCATATCCAACACTGGGATGTGTGCTGTGTGTACTGGAAGAATTGGAAAGAAGAGCTGAGAAGGCGGGTAAAGGCGTTGGTTGCCAGAGGGAGGTTTTAGGACAGGCCGTAATTGGGAAAGGAGGTCTAGGTGTTTATAAGGCTCAGGGGCCGCCTGTAACCGGGAAATTATGTTCTTTATGACTTGTTTCTTTTCCCGATTTTGATCTGGTACCCCGCCCCCGTCTGAGTACCCCCAGTGGGTAATGGGATAGAAACATATGTTTTTTCCATTTGGCTCATGGCAGGCACTCAGGAAACTCCCTGTCTTCTGTACTTTAACAGTGAGTAGGGGTTTGGACATCCCCCCCCTCCCCGAGGGTCATGGTGCACGGTCTTGGAGCCGTATTATAACATGAGGAATGAACATAGGAATAAATGTCTGAGTCATGGGTCTGTCAGTTAGGCAGTGCGGAAGAAATAGCGCCCTAGGAGTAGGACCCAGCTAACAACGTAGGGGATACCGACAAGGAGACGAAGGATAGGTGGCCAGTCCTCAGGGGAGACAGTTACTAGGCCTGTGGCAAGGACTGAGATTAAGAGTGAGGTTATAGTTAGACGGGGAGAGGCCAGTCAGGGCAAGGGGCGGAAGGCCCTGAGTTTTGTGGTAGCTTGAGTCTGAAAAGGAAGACTGTTCATAAGGATGTAGAATGATGTAGAGAATGAGAGTAAAGAAATCGATTTCGTCTGGAGTCAGGTTGTAGAAGGTTCCCCGAAGCCACAGCTGAGACACCAGCGTGGTCAGCTCTTCGAAGGAGATTCCTGTCGGGGCGCTGGTGCAGAGGTCTGGTGGTAGTTGGGTTGGGAACAGTTGTAGGTTGAAGAGAGTCCAGGTCATTCAGTGTCTTCTTGGATGGTCAACACAGGTTGTCGCCGGGTGATTTTAAGGAGGTGGGCCCTGTGACGGAGACCTGATAGGGGTCAGTTAAGGAGGGCAGCGCAGGATCAGAGGTGACCCGTTTTAGGCGAGAGGGGTGTACCCAGGAGGTGACCTTCTCGGCTGCAGTCAGGGTAAGGAGGATGATTTTGAATGGTCCCTGCCACTTTGGGGTTAGGTCACCCTGGGGACTATCAGACAGATAGACCATGTCCCCAATTGGTAAAGGGGGCAGGGAGGTTTGGGGGTCAGGGGCGGGCAAGTTGTGGTTGACGTATTTCCAGAGGACATCGTGGAGTTCTGCCAGCAGAGGGGAGTGTAGGAAGCTTGGTATGGGAGGAGGTTCAGGGGGAGTCCAGGAGGGAGCATGGGCCTTCCGTACATCACCCCAAAGGGGCTCAGCGCCAGGGGCTTTCTGGGCAAAGCCCACACTTTGAGGAGAACAATCGGCAAAAGTTTAGACCAATCCAGATGCACTTCGAGGGTTAGTTTGGTAGGAGTTTCTTTGATTATTCTATTCATCCTTTCTACCTTTCCTGAAGACTAGGGATGATATGGAATGTAAAATTTCCAGGGTATCTGTAAGAATTGGACAAGTTGTTGAATGACCTTGGGCATAAATTCCGGGCCATTATCAGACTGTAGGGATGAAGGTAGGCCAAACCTGGGGATAATTTCTGTGAGGAGGATTTGGGCCACGGTGTGGGCTCTTTTGTTTGTCCTGGGAAATGCTTCTACCCATCCCGAAAAGGTGTCCACAAGGACCAGGAGGTATCTGACTCTCCAGACCAGGGGCATATGAGTAAAGTCTATCTGCCAATCCTGTGCTGGGAGGCTGCCTCACATTTGATGGGCTGGAAAGGATGTCGGTTTAAGGTTGGAATTGGGATTAGTACGTTGACATGTCTGACAGCAGGTAAGATTATCTAAATATTGTTGGTCAGCAGTGGATATGGGGAAGTGATTATGGAGGAACTGTTGGAGTGTCTTGGATGAGGGATGAAAAAGTGAGTGTAGATAAGAGAGGATTTCTCTGGTTGTGGGAGGGTCGGATGGAGTCAGAGCTAAGATGACAGGGGACTGGAGGGAAGGATGGGACAGGGCTATCTCCTTTGCCTTCTGGTCTGCGACATTGTTGTAGGCTGATATGAGACTTCCCTTTCAATGTCCCCTACAGTGGAGGATGGCAGCTTTGTTTGGTAAGAGTGCTGCCTCTAGAAATTCGTGGATCAGGTCTGCTTTAATGATGGGGGATCCCCTTTGGGTTAGGAAACCTCTTTCTCTCTGCATATTAGGATGTTTGAGTGAAGTATGTTATAGGCATATTTGGAGTCTGTGTGGATGTTAACCCTTAGATTTTTAGCCAGAGTCAAAGCTCTGGTGAGAGCTATCAGTTCTGCCTCTTGGGAGGTGGTGTGAGGTGGCAGAGGTGAGGTTTCAATTGTTTGGGTCCCGTGATTGTGACGAAGACCACCCTGGATGATGGCATATCCTGCTGCGAAGGGTGAGGATTTTTGAGAACTGCCATCAATAAACCAGTGTGGGGTGTCTGGGTCTAGGATGGGCTGATCTGTTACATGTTGGAAGGGGTTTTGGGTAAGATCTACTGTTAGGCTGCAGCTATGCAGGAGGGGGTCTGTTGTAGAGGACATGGGTAATAAGCTGGCGGGATTAAGGGGAGACCACGGGGAGAATGAGAGCTGAGGGTCGAGGAGAAAGGCATGTAGGACCTGTACCCTGGAAAGGGGAAGGGAGGGGAAAGCCCAATGTGGTAGTAAGTCTCATAAGGTGTATGGAGAACAGACTCTTAAAGGGGCACGCCTAGAGAGTTTATTTGCTTCGGGTACAAGGGCTGCCATAGCAGCCATGGCCTGTATGCAGGGAGGCCACCCCTTGGTCACCATGTCAAGCTGTTTTGATAGATAGGCTCTGGGAGCCCAGGTGTCTCTGGCCCGCTGACATAGAAGTCCCAGGGCCTGTCCTTGGTTGGAATGGGCAAAGAGAAAGAATGGTCTGGTGTGATCTGGCAGGTGGAGAGTTGGCACTCAGAGGAGGCTCTGGGTGAGCTGGTGAATAGGATTGGCCAGTGAGGAATGATTAAAGAGGGGCTCATCCAGACATCCTTTAGTTGCCTCATAGAGCAGCTTTGCAATGAGGGAGAAGTTAGGGATCCAGATATGGAAAAAATTTAGGAGGCCAAGGATAGACAGGAGTTCCCTTTTTGTTTTTGGAAGTGGACAGTTATAAGGCCTGGATTCTATCTGGGGGAAGAGTTCTCTGTTGGTGGGATATGGAGTGCCCCAGGTAGGTGACATCTGTCTGTACTATTGGGCCTTGGATCAGGACACCCTATAATCCCAGGATCCCAGCACCCCAGGGAGTTTGGCAGTATGTTGGAGGCAGAGCTTTCAGGTTGGGCTACAAAGGAGGAGGTCATCTACATATTGGAGGAGATGACTCAGGGCTAGGTCAAGTGTCTGTAGGTCCTTTTATAAAGCCTGTCCAAAAAAGTGGGGACTGTCTCTGAACCCCTGGGGGAGAACTGTCCATGTTAGCTGTTGGGAAACATGAGTCTCAGGGTCTTGCCAGGTGAAGGCAAAAGGGGTTGGGAGAGGGGGTGGAGGGGGATGGTGAAAAAGGGGTCTTTGAGATCTAATACCATGAAGTGGGTTGCAGTCAGGGGTATGGTAGACAGAAGGGTGTAAGGGTTAGGAACTACTGGGAATGCTGGCGTGATGGCCTCATTGATTTTTCAAAGATCCTGGACCAGTCTCCAAGAGTTTGGGCCCTTCCTTACTGCCAGAATAGGTGTGTTGTGTGGTGAATGGGTAGGAATTAAGATGGAGGCTTGAAGAAGATGGTCTATGATAGGCTTAAGTCCCTTGTGGGCCTCTGGGGTGAGAGAGTACTGTTGTTGGGTGATTATAGTTGAGGGGTCTTTTAGGGTAATGTGGACTGGGGGATGATTGGCTATGGATGGGTGATCAGTATCCCAGACTTGGGGGTCTGAGGCGGGTAGATCCAAGGGAAGGTCGGGGTGAGGTATAGGGCAGTCCAGGTGCCATCTGCACACAGAATATAGAGACTGTATCGAGGGGGGTTATGGTAATAAAGACTCCCAATTTGGATAACAAATCTCTCCCTAGGAGTGCCATGGGGCACTGAGGAATTATGAGGAATGAGTGTATAAGGGTCGATTTTCCAAATTGACAGAGTAATGGAGGGCTGATTTTTGGCCTTAAGGGAACTCCAGAGACCCCCTTGATTGTGAGTTCTGAGTCTTGAGTTGGGCCAGAGTAGGAAGTTAAGAGAGAGAAAGCGGCTCCAGCGTCTACTATAAAGGAGGTCTTTCCCCCGCCAACTACCCCATCTACCCTAAGTTCCGAGCTCATGTCCAGGACACAGGCTGCGGGGGTTGGAACCCGGGCCCCGTCATTAGAGCAACTCTCGCAGGGTTGGGCTGGGGTTCTGGGGAGAAGTGGGGATCTCCCCAGGGGTGCCAGGGCATCCCTGTGGACATTCCACTCTCCACGTCTGGGAGGTGGGGACCTCCCCAGGGGTGCCAGGGCGTCCCTGGAGACAGTCCATTTTCCAGTGTCCCCACTGGCCACAGGTTGGGCATGCTTTTGTGGGGGGCCACGGGTTCGGGCATGCCTTTGCCCAGTGTCCTGACTGGTTGCATCGGAAGCAGGGTCCGGGGGGGTCTTAAGCCCTGGTCTAGGATGACTTGGGCCAGGCTGATCTCTTCCCTTAATTGCTGCCACCAAAAAGGCATATTTAGCTTTTCTTTCATGGTCTTTTTCTCTCTTAGCCTCCTCTTCTCTATTATTGAACACCTTGAAGGCTACTTCTAGGAGGTCTTTTTGGGGGGTCTCAGGGCCCTTCTCTAGTTGTCGAAGCTTGTGTCTAATGTCAGGGGTGGACTGGCTGATGAACTGAATATGGAAGTAGAGTAACCCAGCGGGGGTGGTGATATCTAGGTTGGTATGCTTCTGGACTGCCTCTGTGAGGCGTGCCAAGAATAAGGCTGGATTTTCGTCTGCCCCTTGGGTGATTTCCCTGACTTTATCATAATTGACATGGATATGAGTGTTTTTCTGCATTCCTTCTAGAAGGCAGGTAATCATATGATTGAGTCTCCTGATACCTGGGTCACCGGGCTGGTAAGTCCAGTGGGGATCTAACTGAGGCACAGCCTCATCAGCAACTGGGCTGTCCCGGTCTTGGTTATGTAGGTGATCAGCATGGGCTTTTGCCGCTTGCCAGATACGGTCTTTTTCATCTGGGGTGAGAGTGGCATTTAGGATATAATACACGTCACTCCATGTGAGGTTATAGGCCTGGGAGAGTATCAGGAATTCTCTTCTGTATCTGACAGGATTTTCAGAAAATGATCCTAACTTTTTTTCTATCTGGCTCATGTCCGACAATGAAAATGGCACATGGACTCGGGGGGGGCCTTCTGGTCTGGCCACCTCTCTCAGGGGAAACATGTGTTGGGGATGTGATCGTGTGGCAGTGGGGGAGAGAAGGGGAGAGGGGGAACTGGAGGAATGGGGTAGCGGGGTTGAAGGAGAGTCAGGAGAAGTTGCAGAGTCAGTAGGTGAGTTGGATGAGGGGGAAGGAGATGGTTGGCGGGGTGGCGGGTAGGGAGGGGGCTCGTCCGCGGGGTCAAACTCCAGGGTTGCAGAAGGTTGCCATCGGCGGTTAGTTGAGGAAGAAGAGCCCTTTTGCTTGGGAGGCAAGGTGCAGAGAAGGACCTCGGGGGTGGAGCAGGCCTGGCATAGGGAGGGCCTGCTCCGAAGGGCCCAAAAGGCTTGGGCATATGTGACCTCCGACCACTTGCCATTCCGTTCAAGGAAGTTGGTGAGATTTTGAAGAATGTTAAAGTCAAATGTGCCAAATTCAGGCCAGCAGTCTTGACTGTCCAATTGGTATTGAGGCCAGATCTGTATACAGAGTTGCTTTAAGCGGTTAGCTTTGAGTTCAGTGAGTGAGAGTGGTTTGAGATTTTTGAGAACACAGGCCAGAGGGGAATCTTTTGGGACAGATTGGCCAGACCCCATAATTGAAAGGCAAACTCCTATTGGGAGTTCGAGTTGTCACCCGTAGTTGCAATAGGAGTTATGAGAAGAGAGTTCTGTGTTGAGCTGGAGCGTCCCGCACCGTCGCCTACAGAATGGCCTTAGGCCGGGGCTCCCTGGGACCTGGAGAGGACTGGGTTCTAGGGCACCTCTAGAACACCATCCAGATCTTACCTTAATCTAGGGGCCCAGCTTGAGTGGAGGGTTGCATGTAGAGCGGTCGAATGGCAAGAGTTCCCTGTTCCAGAGGTCGTCAGAGGGGGCGGGGGGAAGGGGGTAGAGCCGAGGCCTGGGGGTACGCAAAGCACCAATAAAGCCTTAGTGCAAGGCTTGCACCGCTCACAAAGGCACTAGGGTCTGGAGGGGAACTTAGGAGCCCTGGCAGAAAAGTGAGCTCGGCGGACTCCAGGAAAAGGGAAAACAATGGAAAACAATGAGAGAGAGGGAGAGGGAGTGAAAGAGAGAGAGAGATGAGTGCCTCACCCTCTCTCAGTTTCGGCACCAAGAATGTAAGGTATAGTTCCGGGCCGAAGCAGAAGAGAAGAGACGACCTCAACGGAGGTAGGTTACCTTTATTCAGGCAAGGCGGGGCGACAGTCAGCCTAATGACCAGGCTGAGCGCAAGAGGGATGAGGGAGGCTTCATATTTAAAGGGAGGTTTGTGGAAGCGATAAGGGAAACCGTTAGTCAGCCAGGACATTTTGGGTAATCTTTAGTTGAGATGGCGTTTGTAGTTGAACAGGGGGGTGGGAGGTTTTGGGCAGGGGCTGATAAGTCCCGGGCAGATGTAGGGGGTGGGAAGTTTCTGGGCAGAGGGTGATAAGTCCCACGTAGATGCAACCAGCCTGGAGCATCAGGGCGGGACTTAAAGTTTGGTTTTGTTTTCCCCGAAGTTAGATGACTCAGCAAGGGCCTTTGAGACCGTTGTTTTGTTTTCTAGGCCCAAGGACTCCTTCACCATGCATACCAGAGACTGGATGGATGGATGGATGGAAGGAAGGAATGCAAGTGAATTGAAAGAATAAACAGTCTAGTGTTAACAAGAGGAATAGAAAGTTAGCATCAGGACTTCCCTGGTGGTCCAGTGGCTAAGAAGCCACACTCCCAACACAGGGGGCCTGGGTTCAATAGAAGCCCTAAGTCCCCACTGAAGGGTCAAAGATCCCACATACCACAGCTAATACTCAGCCAAGTAAATAAAAAGTCTGCAAGCTACTTGAACCAGGCATCCTCCACTGTATAGTCAAGCTTTCTGCACACATATCATCTTTCTTTTTCCATCTCTCTGATTACTAAGGCATACTCTCAGTTTGTCCTTAAAAGGGGAAAAAAAGCACCACTGGAGGGAGGCGGTCATGAGCCTCGTCCTTTCTGGTTCTGTGTCCAGGTTGGTGGCATTGGTCTTCCCTTGCAGGCAAAAACAAACACCAATATGATTTCTCAAGCACCTAATAAGTGCCCTGCAATACATAATCTTCACTCCTCACACCTGTTGTCTCACACTGAGACAACACTCCCATTTCACAGGTAGGGAAACTGAAATAAAGTGCTCGGGAAATTGCTGAGCTTGGAGACTTCCCACAGGGCAGAGAGGTGTCCAGGGGTCAGGACTGAGGCTGGGGTCCCGGGTGCCCCCTTCCCTCCTTAGATCTCTCTACCTGCCCCTCTCCCTCTCCCAGGACCTCATCTGTCCCTGGGTTTCTCTCTGAAGAGCTGCAACAAGACAACAAACTCCCTTCAAGCAACAGCAGTCATAGGGATGGAAGTTAATTTCCACCAAATGCCAGAATGCAGTGGGGTTTAAAACAGAAAGCAGGATGCCGAGAGAAATTAAGGAAGACATTTGTAAATGGAGAGCTACACCGTGTTCCTGGACTAGATGACTCAATATTGATAGTGTCAATTCTCCCCAAAATGATCTGTAGATTCAGCACAGTCCCAGTCAAAGTTCCAGCAAGTTTTTTGTGGAAATTGACAAGCCTATTCTAAAATGTATATGAAAATGCAAAAGACCCAAAATAGTCAAGATGGATTCCCAGGTGGCACAGTGGTAAAAGAATCCACCTGCCAATGCAGGAGACCCAAGAGACGTGGGTTCGATCCCCGGATCGGGAAGATTCCCTAGAAAAGGAAATGGCAACCCACTCCAGTATTCCTGCCTGAAAAATTCCATGGACAGAGGAGCCTGGAGGGCTACAGTTCATGGGGTCGCAAAGAGTCGGACACGACTGAGCGTGAGCATGCATGCAGATTATGAAGAACAGCAAAGATGGATGACTTAAACCTCTTGATTTTAAAACTTTCTATGTAGCTACAGCAATTAAGACACGGTTTAAGGGTAAACAAACAGACCAACAAAAGAGAACAGAGAAAACCCAAAAATAGACCCACCCATACATGGTCAATTGATTCAGGACAAAGACATCAGTGCAATTCAGTGGAGACAGATTTTCTCTGTGCGTCCAACCAGCCTGGCCCCATGTTGGGCACCAGAGGTGGGGAGGAGGCCGAGAAAGGAGATAATGGGGGGAGGGGACTCCCCCCTTTTGGTGAGAGCGGCTGGTCTTATGCTCTGTGTGTGTGTGTGTGTGTGTGTGTGTGTGTGTAAGAGACTGACCTTCCTGTTGAGAGGGCCTGGGAACTCTGGCCAGCTTGGGGAGACCCTGAGAACTGAACAGCTTCCTGCGACTTCAAAGCCCATATTTTCCGCAGAGGGATACTGCACTGTTGTGTTGCTGGGCCGAGCCACACAAAACCAAAGGTGCACGCTAATGAAGAGCCGCTGCCAGGAGGGGTGTAGCCTGGGCCCCCAGGTCCTTTTGGCTTCAGAGTCTGCTTCATCCAACAGCCACGCCAGGCCAATTATCCCCCACCCCACCCTGTGTCCACTAAGCAACTCTCTGGAGACCAGAGCAGAGGCAAGAGGTTTCAGAGGCAGCTGAAGGGCTTGAGGGCAAAACCAAGGGGCACCGGGGCCGGAGGATGGCAGTCAGAGAGGCCAGAGAGTGGTCAGGGAATGGTGATGAGAGGTGACCTCCCTGCCCACACAGGTGTCCTGTTTCACAAAGGCTGAAGCACAGAAGGAAAACAGGAGCAAGGTTTGCCATGCCCCTGCTCCCGGCCGAGGAGATCTGGAGGGCCCAGGCGCTCCTGGGCTGGGGCTGCTCTCAGAGTGAAAAGGAGAGACAGGCCTGGGAGGCCTCCCCCTCCATAAAGACTGCGGCAGAAGGCTTGAGACAGAGCTGACACTTCTTGAGGTCGCCCTGTGTGCCACTTCTTGCATGCCGCCCCCCGTACACCTGAATCATTTAATCCCCAGGACCGCGCTCTGAGGTCAGCGCAATTACTAGCCCCAATTTACAGATGAGATAACCGAGGCACAGAAATGTTAACTAACCTGCCTAAGACCACACAGTACTGAATGGTGGAGACAGGATTCAGACCCAAGTAGCCAAGCTGACCGCGACTGCCGGGACGGGGCGTGCGGGGAGGCCCTGGAAGGGTGTTGGGGAGCAGAGGGCCCCCAGCCCCACAGATCCGCCGGAGTCTAGTTGGGCGCGGTGCCTTCCGCGGTCGCCATGGCGACGCGAGCAGGGTGGGAAAGAGGGGAGAAGGTGGGGGAGGAGAGCGGCCTCTGCGCATTGATCTCACTTCAGTCAGATTCAATCCCGAGTGAAAATGGATTTTTTAATGCGTCTATTAGCTGCTTTGAAAACGCAAATTGAGTTCAGGAGAGACGGAGGCCGCCATCAGAAAACAATTTGGCGTCTGAGGCCCTGGGGGGCAGGGGGCGCGCCAGAACGAAGTACCCACCCCTCAAGCCGGAGCTTAAGTCTTGGCGAGGGGGAAGGGAGGAGGTACCCTGCGGCTGTTACCCCTCCCCAACCTCCAGGGTAAGGGGTTCTAGCGGGAGACAAGGGGCAGCTCTTTCCCAGAAAAGAGCAAATTGCGGTCCCCAGAGAGAAGCCACTTCTCGTGAAGTGCACAATCCCGGAAGGCTTCCTGGATGAGGCAGGATTCTGAGGGGCCTTTGAAAAGTCACCTTCAGCAGATCCCAGGCTTAGGCGAAAAATAAGGCCCAGCAAGCCTTGGCCCAGGGCTTTAGAATGTATAAAAGGCTCCCTCGCCAGCTCTTCCTTACTTGAATCCTCCTAAGGGCTACAGAGAGCAGATTGCAAACCCATTTCACAGTTAAGAAAATCGATGCACACGGGGAGGTGTGTTGCCGGTATCATTCAGGAAGGGCCCAGGCGGGCTAGAATTCCCCATCCCTGTTTTGTGAGACCCACATTTCCGGGAAGGAAAGGAGCTGCAGGAGCAGGCCTGGGTCGAGGGCCTTGGGGAGCAGCCCTTGCCAGCTGCGGATGGGGAACACTGCCGGCCTCTCCACCAGCGTTGAAGAGAGGTGAGGAGGGGCGTTGCTGGGGCAGGAAGTGAAAGGGAGGGACGGAGGGGTGCGGGTCAGATACCCCATTCTCTCCGTTGTCCTTGCTGTGTGTGGAGGCTTCTTTGCATATGCAAATGAATTCATCCTCCCTCAATTACAGCAGTAATCAAGAGCAAATTACCTTCTTGCTGTTTACTTTCAGCGTCCTTAATTAATCTGGTTATTAGACGATTAATGAAGCTTGTTTAGTGAGAAATTCATAGCAAGAGTGGAAAAGGGGATGTGTGTGTTTGAGGTGTGTGTGAAGTGGGTGGGAGCTGGTGCACTTAGCCAGAAATAGAGGCAGTTCCCAGGAGTCCCCTCAGCCCTCTCGCCTCTATCTCCCTCCTGGCTGCACACACCCAGACCCGCCTCTGCTTTCCCCCAACTACCATTCTCAGCTGCTTCTTGCGGTCCATCACCTCCTCCAGGAAGCCTTTGTGGACTGGAAAAGTGGCCCCTCACATCCTCCAGATGAAGGCAGTGGCCACACACTGGGTGGGAAGTCTAGAGATAGTTCCCTGGCCATCTCTGTTGCCCCCAGAGCCCACTCCAGGCCCCCTAATTCTCATACTGCCTCGCGTTCACTGCCCACCCCCCTGGCGGTGTCCGGAAAGTGTTCCAAAGATGGCTGGCTGCCTGCTACGGGAAAAGTAACCGCTCACAGTCTATGGACTGTCCAGAGGATACTGAGTGTATCCCCTCCACCCCTACACAACGCACTGGGCTGTGAAACCACCACTCGGCCTGAGCGAACACGAAGATCATATTTCTTTTAATAATTTACCAGTAACAGTCTGAGGCTCAACCTGCTCATGCAGTAGTCAGGATTTCTCCTGAGGTACCCTTTCCTTAGGTAATTTCTGGGGTTCCCAAGGACAAGTGTTCATGTTTCACAGTTTTATCCTGGAGTCATTTGTAATCTGATTTTTTTTTTTTTTCTCTCCAGCTTCTTTTAAGATCTCTTTGGATTTCTACAGTTTTGCCACAGTGTTTCTAGGTCTGGGTTTCTCTGCCTGCATTCTTCATGCTTCCTTCCCGGGATTTGTCTTTTTTAACAGTTTCTGGAAAATTCCTAATCAACATTATTAAGTGTTACCTTGCTCAATCCCCTCAATTATCTCCTCTGGAATTCCTAGATGGCATTTGTTAAATTCCTTATTCTATATCCCACATCTTTTTTCCTCTTGTTCATATTTTTCTCTCTGTGCTGTGTTATGGCTAATGATTTCTTCAAATCTATTTTTCAGTTCACTAACTATCTCTTCAGTTGTATTTAATCTGCTATTTAACCTGTCCATTAAGTTTTACATTTCAACATTATCATTTTCATTTCTGAATCTGTGTTCACTTTCATATTTGCCTGCTTTTCCTGGCCACATTTTTATTTCTCTAAATAGTTTAAACAATTCTTTTTTTTTTTTAATATTATGGATCTGACCATTCCAGTATCTTAAATCTTAAAGGTCTAATTTGGCCATTTGTTGTTTTACTGACTCACTCATGAGCAGTTTTTTTCCTCATGTACTTTGTAATTTTGTATTGCCGATTCAAGCTTGGCTGGGTTCTACCCATACAAAAGCTGCACGGCAGGAGTTGAGGGAGAGTGTGTCCTTCCCAAGAGAATTTGCTTTTGCCTTTGCTTTAGCCAGGTGCCTCAGGGGCTACCAACACACTTGGAGTTAATTTCACTACTTGGAGTTTCCTTGAACATAGGAATGTTTCCCCGAAACCTCTGTGTGGGCAGGCCTGTGGTTATAAACATAAAGGCTTTTCTTTCTACCTAGAACACAAGCTGAAATAGACAAATGTTCTTATCATTTCTCTTTGCCACTGGTGAATTTCTTTCTCTGTCCTTTCACAAGAGGTATAGCTTTGAGAGCCTTGTTTTATGTTTTGTTTTGTTTTTATAGACGTCTCAATTATAACTCCCTACCATGAGTGTTCACAACCTATCTCTTTCTTCCTCGTGGAGCCTTCAACACTCAAGCCTCTAGACCTTTATTTCTGGGCCTGGACAACTGTGTCCCCCAGGAGACATTTCTGGTTGTCACAACTGGAGAAGGGAGTTGCTTTGGCATCTAATGGGTAGAGGCCAAGTTTGCTGCCAAATATCCTACAATGCACAGGACAGCCCCTCCTCAACCCGAAATAATCTGGCCCAAAATGTCAACAGTGCTACTATTGAGAAACTGTGATCTCGGTCATGGAAATATATGGGCAAAGGACCTGAGGTCTCCCCAAAGCTTCAGGGCTCCCTAACACTCAGGCTTCCAAGTACCCCCTTTTTGTTTGACAGCCTAAAGATTTTCCTCACATTCATTCATTCTGCAAACACAGACATGCATTTAAAAAATAGTTGTGTCTTAAAAAATCATTGTCTGTTATAGAGCACGGCTGGGTATTCTGTGGTGGGAGATGCCTCAGGATACCCACTTGTCCTCCCACCTGTGTCCACCTCTCTACTTTGCTGCTCCCGCTCACCTCTTACCTCCTCTGTCTCACCCCTTCGCCCTGCACCAGTGCACACCTGGAACCCCACGAATGTTACTGAAGGTTTGGGAGACAACTCAAAGAGCCCTGAGAGGGTGTGATAATGTCCCCACCGACATCAGTTACTGTTCCACAACTTCCCTCCCCCCCAGATCTCCAGATCTCTCATCACCCTCACCCACAACCTCAGAAAGAATGTCATTTCCTCCCTCCAACCCAAGACTCAAGCCATTCCTGCAGCAAGAATATGCATCCCATCCCTTGGAGTCTGCATCAGGCTTGTCCACTCTGGAATCCAGAGCTGGGCCTACAGGAGGTGCTCAGTGTTGACCCAGTTGAATGAATGGATGAGGCCCTGCTTCTGGGTCTGGCAAGGTAATCATACTAAGTGTACGCATATTTCCTGGCCTCTGGGTTATTCAGCTTCAAAGTGACATGTTGGGACAGCCACAGCTTTGGTCTAAATGCACATTTAGGAAAAACATTTCTCTAATGCTTCAAGGGCACAGCCAGGCTAGAGGAGCTCCTGATCTCCATAACTAAATAGCACACTTAACCTTGCAAACTGCAGCATCTGTGCTCCAATTTGTAGTGACTTTACAGTTTCCTCCAAGAACAAATAGGGTGGATTTTTGCTTGTTTGTAACTACAGGGCCCAGCCTGGGATGGAGAAAAAGCCAAGGCAGCCTGTTCCAAAGCCTTAGTTCTCCACCTTCGGAAACCCAAACTGCCGCCACCCACAACTGGCCTCACCCTGGAAAGAGCAAGGCAAGGTCTTTGTGACCCAAGCGGCCCCTGGAATTCCAAGGTCATTCACTCCATTCATTTGTTTCAATAAATATTTGTAGGATAATTCCATGTGCTCTGTTTCAAGCATTTGAAATTTAGTAGAAAATAAAGTCCCTGCCCACTCAGCACTTTTGTTCTCCTGGGAGAGACACAATCAATATACTATGGGATGGGAAGGGGAAGGGGTGTAAGATCTGTGAAAGAAAATGAGGTGAGTCAGTGGCTGGAGTGATGCAGGGTTGCAAATGGGGGTTTCTGTTTGAGGAGCTGTCAGGAAATGCCTCTCTGGGAAGGCCACTTTGTTCATTAAAAGTAAGTGAGCCAGAACTAGGGGAGGGGAGAGAGGCCTGGGAAGAGAAAGGGAAAGAAAGGAAGGAAAGGGGACTGGACAAACATCAGAGGGCTGCCCCATTGAGTCTCACAGGCCTTGGCTAGAGATCTGACAGGAAACCTGGAGGGTTTAAAGCAGGGACCTGAAAGATTGTAATTTACATGTTCACAAGGTCCCCCTGGCTGAAGCATCAGACCTGTATGAGGGAGTGGGGGCGGGAGGGGGGTTCTAAAATAACCCAGGTTAAGTGAAATAGAAGGGAAGGGGCCAGGGCACAACTCTTTAAGAATGACAGCCATCAAGGATACGACATAAACTGGTTAGAACCAATGAGGACCAAGATGGAGGGAGATTCACCTTCCAGTAGACCTTGAGCCTCATTATACACTGATTGTAACACAATTAGCTAAATGACACACCCACCCGACCATAAAAGGCCAAAAAGTAGGCAGTGGCCCAATTCCTGGAGGTCCCCACCCCTTCCTTGAAATAGTTGGAATGATCCACCCATTAGCCTATGAAATTACCCAGCCCATAAAAACTAACCACACCATGTGTCAGGGCCTCCTGTCTTCTAAGACGGCCC
The DNA here is from genome assembly GCF_019320065.1 of Cervus canadensis. Classification (NCBI taxonomy): domain Eukaryota; kingdom Metazoa; phylum Chordata; class Mammalia; order Artiodactyla; family Cervidae; genus Cervus; species Cervus canadensis. The sequence continues at coordinate 39,681,279 of NC_057413.1, forward strand.
ACATTCTGTCTATGGAGCGTGCTTCTCCCAGAGCTGCTCTCACCTTCCGAGACAGACTGCTTTCTGCCTATGGGATGTATATCTCTCTAAATAAATCCACTTACCTATCCCTTTGCCTCGCTGAATTCCTTCTGTGCTGAGACATAAAGAACCTGAACATCATTAAGTTAACCATTAACCTCCTGAGACCAGGTGTACAATCTCAATTAAAAGATAGTAGGTTCGTGTCCCAGCCCATGAGTTCAAGTCTGGTTTTTGGCTGGGTTCGAGTCCCATCTGGACTTCCCTGGTGGCTCAGATGGTAAAGCATCTGCCTACAATGCAAGAGACCTGGGTTCAATCCCTGGGTCAAGGAAGATCTCCTGCAGAAGGAAATGGCAACTCACTCCAGTGTTCTTGCCTGGAAAATCCCATGGACAGAAGAGCCTGGTAGGCTACAGTCCATGGGGTCACAAAGAGTCAGACACGACTGAGTGACTTCACTTCACTTTTGAGTCCCATCTGAGCTGGGCAGGTTCATAAGGATAATGGTGGTTTGCACCAGGTGGTAAGAAGCGGTTGGATTTTGAAACTCCTACAGGCAAGTCACTAAGGACTGACTGACACATTGGATGCAGGGTGATCCCATGGTTTCTGACCTTGAGGTTGGTAGGGCCTTTTATTGAGAGGAGAGAGGGGCAGGTTAGGGGGTGGTCAAACGTCTGGATCTGCACACACTAAGATGGAGCTGCCTGGTGATGGGGTTCAGAATGTGCTACCCCAAAATATGGCACCTTGGATAGTAAATATTTTAAGCTGAGCGTGTTTAAAAATAGCAGAAGCAGGAAGGTCACCTGGAGGAAAGGAGCTTCCTCATCTCCAAAGACCAAATGATGACATGATGGATGCAGGCCTTGCCAAGTTCCCCTAGTTAATTACACTTACCTTTCACTCTAACCTGTTATATTTCTATGCAACTGGCTACTCTTCATCAAACTGAGCACAAAAAGAGTCAGGTCTTCTGTCTCCAGTTTTTTGTTCCTTATGAAGGCTCCTGTGTCATCATATAAAACTATGTGAATTAAATGTGTATACTTTTCTTCTGGGAATCTGTCAGTTTAATTGTCAGATCCAGCCAGGGTCCTAAGAGGGTCCCGGAAAACTTTTCCCTTCCCTCTCCTGGCAGAACTGGGGACTGGGGAGGGGGCCACACAAGTCAAGTTCAGGTGCAAGAGCAGAAAGCTGGAGATGCACGTCTGGGAGCCAAAGCCACAGAAGAAGCCTCTAGGGAGAGGGTGCAGCCGGAGAAGTAAGGGAGTCTGTGGCCTGAGCCCTGGACACATAAACATCCAGAGGTCATCAGCGGGGCCCCATCCTGCTTAAAGCTTCCCAGTGGCCCTCTGGCTGCATGCTGTCAGGTCCTGGATGATCTCCGCTTGGGGTCTCTGACTAAATGCAGCCCTGGTCTTGTTTAACAAAGCCTAAAGCCAAGACAAAAAGATTGAACCATTTCCAAGTAACTTAACCACATTCTGGACAAACCTCAAGAATATCTCTATGTATACAAAAATTGCCAGCACCCTAGGATGTAAAATTCACAATACCTGGCATCCAATAAGAAATTACCAGGTATACAAAGACAGAGGAAAATGCGATGCATAATAAGAAAATAAATCAATCGTTTGAAACCAACACAAAATGACACAATGACAGAATTAGTAGACAAGGATATTCAAATAGTTCTTATAACACAAGTCATTTGGGGGGGCTTGTTCTACCTCAAGGACACTGGTGCTGGCAAGCACCGTTTTGGAGTCTTCCATCTAGTCTATTACTGCCAAGACCTTACCTCCTATCCAGCTGGCCAGCGCTAGTTCCAGGCCCCCCTGAACCAAAGAGACAGCCACACTGGGACCTGCCCACCCACCCCACCCCATCGGTGGGCTGGCCCCAGCTCCAGGACCTGGCCCCACCCACCAGCAGGCAGCAGTCAACCAGGCCAGGGATCGGCCCCACCCACTTGTGCACCGGCAATAACCAGCTCTGCCACAAGAGAAGGTGCATATAGGGGGCACCCCTTGAGCGTATAGGTCTGGTGACCAGAGAGGAGGTATGCTGCTGGGCCTCATTGGACATTTCCTACACAGAGCCACTTTTCCAAGATTAGGAAGTGTAACTGACCTACCTAATACATAAACACAGAAAACTAGGCAAAATGAGGAAACAGAGGAGTATGTTCCAAGTGAAGAAACAAGACAAAATCCTGGAAGAACTAAGCAAAGGGGAGATAAGCAATTCACCTGATAAAGAGTTCAAGGTAGTTATCACAAAAATGCTCAAAAGGGACTTCCCAGGTGGTCCAGGGGTTGGGACTCAACACTTCCACTGCAGGGGACACAGGTTCAGTCCCTGGTCAGGGAACTAAGATCCCACATGCCACACAGCACGGCCAATAAATAAATAAATAAAATAAAGATGCTCAAAGCACCCAGGAGAAGAATGGATGAATACAATGAGAAACTTAACAAAGAGTTAAAAAATATAAAGTAGAACCAAGCAGAGGTGAAGAATACAATAACTGAAATAAAAAATACATTTGAAGAAATGGCTTAGACGGCAAAGAATCTGCCTGCAGTGCAGGAGACCCAGGTTCGATCCCTGGGTTGGGAAGATCCTCTGGAGAAGGGAATGGCAACCCACTTTAGTAGTCTTGCCTGGGAAATCCCATGGTCAGAGGAGCCTGGTGGGCTTCAGTCTATGGAGTCACAAAGAGTCAGAAACGACTGATTGAGTAACACTTTTTTCAATGAGCATAGCTTAGGAGACCTCTGGGACAACATAAAGTAAACTAACATTTGAATTATAGGGGTCCCAGAAGAAGTAAAGAGTGAGAAAGGGGCAACAAATTTATTCAAAGAAATAATAGCTGAAAACTTCCCTCGCCTGGAGAAGGAAACAGACATCCAGGTCTAGGAATCACAGAGTCCCAAAAAAGATTAGCCTTCAGAAGTCTACACCAAGACATACTGCCATTAAAATAGCAAAAAATTAAAAGAGACACTTGTAAAAGCAGAGAGAGAAAAGGGAACCTGCGTGCACTATTGGTGTTTATGCCAACTGCTGCAGCCACTATGGAAAACAGTATGGAGGTTCCTCAAAAAATTCAAAATAGAGCTACCATGCAATCTAGTGATTCCACTTCTGCGTATTTTTCCAAAGAACACAAAAACATTAACATGAAAATATATATGCACCCGTATATCATTGCAGTATTGTGTACTAAAGCCAAGACTTAGAAGCAACTGAAGTGCCCATCAAAGGATAAATGGATAAAGAAGATGTGGTATATATATAATGGAATATTACTTAGCCATTAAAAGGAATGAACTCTTGCCATCTGAGACAAGTGGATGGACCTAGAGGGTATTAAACTAAATAAGATAAGTCAGACAGAAAGACAAATACCGTATGACTTCACATGTTTGTGGACTCTAAAAATATAAAGTCAAGGCTATGGTTTTTCCAGTGGTCATGTGTGGATGTGAAAGTTGGACTATGAAGAAAGTTGAGTGCTGAAGAATTGATGCTTTTGAACTGTGGTGTTGGAGAAGACTCTTGAGAGTCCCTTGGACTGCAAGGAGATCCAACCAATCCATCCTAAAGGAAATCAGTTCTGGGTGTTCACTGGAAAGACTGATGTTGAAGCTGAAACTCCAATACTTTGGCCACCTGATGCAAAGAGCTGATTCATTGGGAAAGACCCTGATGCTGGGAAAGATTGAGGGTAGGAGGAGAAGGGGACGACAGAGGATGAGATGGTTGGATGGCATCATCGACTCGATGGACATGGGTTTGGGTGGACTCCGGGAGTTGGTGATGGACAGGGAGGCCTGGTGTGCTGTGGTTCATGGGGTCGCAAAGAGTCAGATACGACTGAGAGACTGAACTGAACTGAATTGAAAAATATAAAACAAATGAATGCATATAACAGAACCACACTCACAGATACAGAGAACAAGATTGCCAGACTGGAGAGGGATCAGGGGATGAGTGAAATAGGTGAGGAAGATTAAGAGATACAAACTTCCAGTTATAGAATAACTAAGCCATAGGGATGTATTATACAGCATACAGAGTATAGTTAATAATAATTATAATAACTTTGTATGGTGACAGATGGTAACTAGACATATCATGGTGATCATTTTGTAATGTATAAAAATATCAACACACTATGTTCTATGCCTGAAACTAAAAAATATTTTAAGTCAGTTTTACTTAAATAAATAATTTTAAGTTAAAAAAATAGAAACTATACAAAATGAAACACAAAGAGAAAAAAGGTTGGAAAAAAAGAAAGAATAGAGCATCCCTGAGTTATTGGAACAAGATCTCACATACATGTAATAGAAGTCCCCCAAGGAGAGAAGATACAAGGAGGACAGAAATAGTTCTGAAGAAATAATGACCAAAATCTTTCAAAACAAACAAACAAACAAAGACTATTAACCTACAGATCCAAGAATCTCAACAAAATGCAAGCACAAGAAATGCAAAGAGAACCACATCGGGGCACGTCATAATCAGCTTCAAACCAGTGATAAAGAGAAACAGTAAAAGCAGCCAGAGGGAAGTAACAGTACATCCATAGGGACAAAGATAAGGATGATGGCACGTTCTCCTTGAAAACAACAGAAGCCGGAAGACCGGGAGCAACATCTTTAAAGAACAAAGATAAAGGCTGAAAGCTGGGAGAGGAGCTGGGAGACTGTGCTCGCCACCCAGGGGTGACAGGTGGTGAGGAAGTGAGGTCCAGAGGTGGCGGCGGGCGTGGAGGAGAGGGCAGAGAGTGTGGTGAGAACTCAGCCACAGATGAAGTTGGGAAGGGGAAGTCAAGGGGAAGGTGCCGGCTTCTGATCACCAAAATGAGGAGCAAGGAAGCAGACCACGTTTAGGAGAAGACTGATTTCCACTGTGGACCACTCACAAAGAGAGAACCCTGCAGAGCTGCAGCCAGTGGGGTGCTCAGAACGAGGTTTGGAAGCTAAGAGAGAGATAAATTTGGCATTTATTTGATGATCTATTAGGCAGGATAGAAAAAGCTACAACTTAGAAAACAATCTTGAGACTTCTCTGGGAGTCTAGTGGTTAAGACTCCATGCTTCCAATGCAAGGGGCACAGGTTCGATCCCCAGTCGGGGAGCTGAGATCTCACATGGGGCACAGCCAAAAAAAAAAAAAAAAATAGGAAAGGAAAGAAACCAATCTTGATATCCCAGCATCCTAGCAAAAAAAGAAATTTATCTCCTGTGCATACAAAGTTCACCATGGGACGGCAGAGGCTCTCCCCCAACCAGTGATTCAGAGACCTAGGTGACCTGCTTCTTACATGCCACCATCTCAGTGTGCAACTTCTGAGGTCGCCACAGCAAGAGAAGGAAGGCCCGGAGGAGGCAGACCTGTGGGCTTCCGGAAGCGACAGGCACAGTTGCTGCTCACAGTTCATTGACTGAGACTGGTCACGTGGACTCAACCCAACTGCAAGGCTGGGGTGTGCAGGGGAGGTCACGGCGTGCTGGGAAAGCGCTGAGGAGGAAGAAGAAGAGAGGAGCGAACGGCCCCCGGCCTGGAGCCCCAGAGGAAGCCCTAGCGTTTGAGGAGCAGGTGGAAGAAAAGAAGCCCGAGAGGAGGGCGGTGGGCGGGCAGAGAAGGAGAGGAGGGCACGTTGTCCTGGAGGGCGAGGCAGCCGAGACTCCGGGGTGGGCCCGTGTCCCCTCCTGACCGCCCCTGCTTCCCCGATTTTTTGTTGTGCTTTTCCGATGCTTTCGTCGTCCTGAAATCTCCTTCAGTAGGTATTCTCTCCATTCACAGGTGCAGACACTGAAGCTGGGAGAGCTGGGTGTGACTCGGGCGCCTGCGTCACAGAGGCAGAGCTGGGCACAGCTGTCCACCTCCCTGGATGGTGTGCACAGACTGCCCCTGCCCTCCAAGCTCGGACCACACCCCACCCCGCCCCAACCTTCCCAAGTACAAGCTCAGAAGGGACAGTGGAAGTGGTTTACAGGGCTCTCAGGAAACCACACCTCCCCTAACTTCCTAGGTTGGCCAGGATGGTGGTGGAGAGGGTCTTCTGGGGCCTTTCGAATCTTGACAAACCTCTTGACTCTCCAGGCCTCAGGTTCCTCCTCGGCTACTGTATGCATGAGGGGGCAGAGTGGATGGTCGGTGGGGTCCTGCCCCACTTAGACATCAGTTCTATACCTACTTCGCCAGTGAGTCCATCTCCCACCCCGTGACAGAGGGCAGGGCTGGCAGGCCCACCCAGGACTGGCCCCCAGCTCCCCAGCCACCCCCATTGTTTCTCCATCCCCTTCCACTGCCCCCCAATACCAATAAAACCTCTTCCTCCAATGACACACAGGCCTGCAGGGGCTGGGGATGCCAACCAAGGGTCTGATTTGCATACTCAAGCCCCTCCCCCACCCTTAGTGTGTGCACAGTTGCCATAGCAACCAGCCCCAAAAGACTCTTCTCTGCAGTCGCCTCCCCTTTCTGTACCACTGGAATGTTGGCCGCCTACCCAGGTTCTGGGGGCTCAGAGCTCAGTACTTCCATTAATGAATGAAGAAACTGGGGCCCAGAGAGGGAAAGCAACTTGCCCAATGGTACACATGAGTTAGCAGCCAAGCCTTTACTTAGAGCCCAGGTCTCCTGGTTCCAAATCCAAGCTGCTCATCATCCTGGGGTGGGGGGCTGGGTAATGGGGCAGATGGGGGCTACTCCCCTATCCAATGACCAGAACGCTACATCCATGCTCGCCTCGGGCCTCCACGGAAGACCTCGAGAAGCTGCAATGAAGAAATGAGCCATTGGACTTTGGGCAGAGACTTGGTGATAGAACCAAGCGCTGGGGTTGGGGGTGAGGCTGTGGAGGTGGCGATTCAGCTAAACAGGTCCCTCTGGGTCTCTGGTCCAATCCCCTCCCCCCAGTCCAGTCATTCAACAATATTTATTATATGCTATGTGCGGGGACTGTTCTAGATTCAGCTTAAACTGACATTTGTGATTTGTAATCAAGCTAACACAAAATCCCTGCCCTGGTGGATCAGACCTTCTGGTGGGAGGATGAAGACAAGGAACAGGCCACAGGTGCGTCACGATGACGTCCGAGATAAAGCAGTGGAGGGAATGCTTGCTACTTGACTGAGGGTAATCTGGGAAGTCCTTTCAAAACCTACCTGTCCTCAATCCACACCTTCAGAGCAGTTGATGTCTTGAAACCTGACTCCTATATTATGACCAACCATTGCCGTGTTTGGGGAGAACGTGCTTTGACCCAGAAGCCTTAGGCTTTAGCGGTAGACTTTGCAGTAGCATAGATGACAGGCTGGAAGACGTTTGGGGGCAGGGGCCTCCCTGAAACGACCTGAGCAGCTGCCCTGTCTGTTCCCAGCACGGCCTGCAGGCTCCAGAGTCTAATTTCAGATGCCTAGAACGGATTGCCGCCCCCCCCGCCCCCACTCACAGGCACCAAAATAATGACTAAAGTGCAGTAAATGGAAGATAAAGAGCTCAGAGCTAGAGAGAACACCAAGTCACAAGCTCCTGAGAGAGAACCAGGTGCCCAGCTCGGCTGGTAGACCCCTTTCTGGGGAAAGAGTTTTGCTGAAATTTTCAAACATACGTAGCAGGAGAATGGTATCATGAACTCTCAGATGCCTGAGCGCAGCTCAAGATTCATCAACTCGGGATTTCTCTGGTGGTCCAGTGGTTAAGAATCTGCTTTCCGATGCAAGGGACACACAGGTTTGATACCTGGTTAAGAAATTAAGGGGCTTCCCAGGTGGCGCTGTGTAAAGAATCTGCCTGCCAATGCCAGAGACGCAAGGGACGCAGGTTCAATTCCTGGGTCAGGAAGATCCCCTGGAGTAGGAAATGGCAGCCCACTCCAGTATTCTTGCCTGGAAAATTCCATGGACAGAGGAGCCTGGTGGGCTACAGTCCATGGCATCGCAAAGAGTCGGACACGACTGATCACAGAAAGAGCCCACGCATGCAGCAATGAAGACCCAGAGCAGCCCCCCAAAATTATCAACTCAGGGTCACTCTGGTTTCAGCTCCATGCCCTTTCTGCCCACTGGAAGCCTCTGGCTTTTCCGGAATACTGGGACTGGTTTTATAAAGAAAGGACTGGAAGAACAGAAGCTCCCCTTCCCCAAACCTAACCTGAAAGAGGAGGACTCCAGAAGCAGGGGTGCGGGCAGCCAACAAGGGGGGAGTCCTGGATAGAGTAGTCAGGGCAGACCATGAAGTTAGGAGGCCCCTGGGGTACCTGCCCCAAGGATAGGGCTCCTAGGCCTGCTGATGGAGCAGAGGGTCCTGACCGAGGGAGCCAAGTCCCATTTCCTGCCCCAACTTCATCTCTTTGTTTTCTTTCCCTCCTCTTTTCCCCCCTCACTCACAATAAAAACATAATTATAGGCTTTATAAAAAAAAAAAAAGGCAAATTATGGTGACATGCTTTAATTATCTGCCAAGCAATGGCGGGCTGAATTACACAGGCACGGCCCTGGAGGTTACCTAAAAATAAAGCAAGAAGCCTCATTAGATGCTAATTGCTGCTTTTGCCAACTGAAGTGAGATTTTGGCACAGTGCGCCATTCAGCCCTGGGGTGCCTGCAGAGAGGTCCAAGCCCAGGAAAGCTCAGAGTGCCAGGGCCAAGGCCTGTGGGGCATCAGGGCAGGGCAGGCACAGGGGCGGGGGTGGGGCGCTCATGCCAGGGGACAGCCCCTCAGTCACCCCTCAATGCTCAGTGGCTAGATGGAAACCCCAGGCTGGGGGAAGGGCACCCAAAAAAGAAAAGGGTCCACAGGACTTCCCTGGTGGCCCAGTGGTTAAGATTTTGCTTTCTGATGCAGGGGGTGCGGGTTTGATCCCTGGTCAGGGAACTAAGATCCCACATGCCTCATGGCCCAAAAAAACACAAACAATATTGTAACAAATTCAATTCAGTTCCGTTCAGTCACTCAGTCGTGTCTGACTCTTTGCGACCACATGGACTGCAGCACTCCAGTCTTCCCTGTCCTTTACCATCTCCTGGAGCTTGCTCAAACTCATGTCCATTGAGTCGGTGATGCCATCCAACCATCTCATCCTTTGTCGTCCCCTTCTCCTCCTGCATTCAATCTTTCCCAGCATCAGGGTCTTTTCCAATGAGGCAGTTCTTCACATCAGGTGGCCAAAGTATAGAAACTTCAGCTTCAGCACCAGTCCTTCCAATGAACATTCAGGACTGATTTCCTTTAGGATGGACTGGTTGAATCTCCTTACAGTTCAAGGGACTCTCAAAAGTCTTCTCCAACACAACAGTTCAAAAGCATCAATTCTTCTGCGCTCAGCTTTCTTTATAGTCCAACTCTCACATCCATACATGACTACTGGAAAAACCATAACTTTGACTAGACGGACCTTTGTTGGCAAAGACATGTCTTTGCTTTTTAATATGCTGTCTAGGTTGGTCAATAAAGACTTTAAAAATTGTCCATGAGTGCTAAGTCATTTCAGTCATGTCCGACTCTTTACGACCCCATGGACTGTAGCCCCACAGGCTTCTTTGTCCATGAGATTCTCCAGGCAAGAATACTGGAGTGGGTTGCCATTCCCTCCTTCAGGGGATCTTCGTAACCCAGGGATTGAACCCGCATCTCCTGCAGATCCTGCATTGCAGGCGGATTCTTTACCGCTGAGCCATCCAGGAAGCCCAAAAATGGTCCACATCAAAAAAAAAAAAAAGAAAAAATCTTTTTAAAAAAAAGAGGCCCTCCCAAAAAAACAAAATAAATAAAATTTAAAAATAAAATAAAAAAAGAGGCCCATAGTCTGACCTCTGGCTGGGGAGGGGTCCCACAGTCCCCTTAGAAGATAAACATCCTCCTGTGGGCTCCCAAGGACCCTTCCCTGGGCCTGGAGGCTGAAGTGGGGCAATGCTCCTAGAGTGGAGCTACGAGACAACTCTCTGGCCCCCCTGCCTCTGCTTCCAGGGACCGAGAAGGCACGATGGAAGAAACAGACCCCAGGACATCGGAATTCAGAACCAGCCCCCCCGAGCTGGAAGGGATCCGAGCTTGGATACTGCCCCTGCAGCTGAGCCCCCAGGGTCCCGGGAATTCCACAGAGGTGGCCCGTGTGCCCAGCGAGCCTGGGAGCCCAGTGGACCCCTGCTCAGGGCAGTTAGCAGCTTAGTCTTGGTTTTGAGCCTCAGAAAGCGTTTTAGTGGCATTGTCCCCACGCTGGCTACAGAAACCCCAAGGGCTGGTACCACCCCCGGCTTGCTCACTACTGCGTCCCAGGGCCTGGCTTGTACCTGCACGCGTGCGTGCGCACCCATTCGCTTCAGTCATGTCCGACTCGTTGCTGCCCTGTGGACTGTGGTCCACCAGGCTCCTCTGTTCACGGGATTCTCCAGGCAAGAACACTGGAGTGGGTTGCCATGCTCTCCTCCAGGGGATCTTCCCAACCCAGGGATCGAACCCTGGTCTCTCCCATTGCAGGCGATTCTTAACTCTCTGAGCCACCAGGGAAACCCACGAAGTACATAGTAGGCACTTAGTATCTGTTGAATGAATAAGGGAAGCATTAGTACCAGATTTGTCTGGTTTTCCCCAGACTTTCTTGGTTTTAGCACTGAAAGTCCAGGAGCCCAGGAACTCCCTGAGACCCCAGAAACCCTAGGTCTGAACTCCACCCTCCATCTGTCCCACATAAACGTATTTCAGTCCCACATGTTGGCCTTTTAACACACAGCTGGTGTTAGGTAGCTTGGTCTTGCACTGGAGTGAACTACAGGGCCTGTAAATGGACTTAAGGACCCTACCCCAGAGCTTCTGGTCCAGCCAGCCTAGGGTGGGGAGAAACCCATAATTTGATTTCCTCCTTTTTTTTTGCCCATGGCCATGCCAAGCAGCAGGCAGGATCTTAGTTCCCTGACCAGGGATTGAACCCATGCCCCCTACCTTGGGAGCACAGAATCTTAGCCACTGGACTGCCAGGGAAGTCCACCATAATTTGATTTTCTAACAAGTTCTCAGAGATGCTGATGCAATGCTGATGCGGATTTAAGATTCTGCTGAGGGAACACTGATTTCCCTAGCCCACTGAGCTGTCCCTGATCCCCTGGGGAGCTTGTAGAGCAGACCTATGTGGGCCCCACCCAGGGGACCTCAGATGGAGTCCTTCTGAGTGGTTGTGGTGGGGGTAGAATCTCCACTAGGTAATCCTGATATCTTGCCCTGGGCAGGGCGGGGGCTGCCTCTGACCTCACCCTGGGGCCTCTCGGAGGCTGAGGCCCTAGGGGAGGGCTGAGCACAGCGCAGAGCAAAGGTCTCCAGGGGGCCAAGGACACTGCAGATCCCCCCATCTTACTGAAATAGAAAGTTCTGAAGATACAAGTGTCTATCCACATTTCTTGGGTGTCCCTTGAGCCTAGGAATTAATAATATGGGATGGAGAGCAAAGATGGGCAGCCAACTGGCCAGGGACAGTCAGGGCAGGCCCCGTCCGCACGCACCCGTGGGCCCCCAGCCCCAGCCTCACGGGACTAGGTCTCCATCGTGATGGGCCCCTGGGATGCCCGCCATCTCACAGAGCTGCAGCAGGCCTGCCTCTCAAAAGTCCTGCTGGGAGCGGGTCCTTCCTCCTCATCTCTGGACCACCTCTGGACCTACTCACCTCTCCTCTGTACACCAGACCCCTGCTAGGAATGCACAGCCCACCCAAGGCTTCTCCACTTAACCCACTCACCCCTGTTGTCATGTTGCTTTGGGTCATCAGCATTTCTAGAGCCCCAGGCAGGCCAGCCTAAGCCCCACGCAGAGCCCACCCGCTCTGACCCTCAGCCTCCTCCTCCCTCTAGGAGGCCTTGAACTGCCCTTGGGCCCCACTGCCCTCTCCTGAGTGCCAGGGGGACAGAGGGGACAGCACCCGCCTTGGAAGGAACGTGACTCTCCTCGGAACCTAGAAGGGGGCCCCACAGACATGGGGGGCACGTGGGGAAGTCCCGGGCTGAGTGTCAAGCCCTTGGGTTCCAGGCCAGGCCCTCAGTCCAGACCCAGCCCGGCAATCACCGCAGAGGACCTGGGCCAATGAGGGGAAAATGTGCCCGGGCAGGGGGTGCGGTCAGAGAGCTGCCCCCCTTCCACATCCCCTCCCTCACTCCACCCCTAATACACTGCCTGGAAGCTTCTGGAAGGTGCTCTGGGACTGACAACCTAGTTTTGCCCGATTACACTGGGCAGTGAGTAGAATCTATTCCAGGTCTACCCTCCGAATAGGGGGTATCCGGGTCTATCCCCCAGGAAGTCTCAGGGACCACCCTGCGAAAGCAAGATGATGGTGTGAGACCCCTTTCCCCCGCTCCCTCCCTTACACACATATCTACTGAGCACATAGTAGGGGCTGCACACACACACACACACACAGTCTCACACGGACCCCCAGGAGAACAGACTCCCGAGCACAGCCCGCCCCCCGGGAGTAGCCCCCCAGGAGGACAGAGGGGCCTGACACGTGATTGAACGCCCACCTCACCTCCCACACACGCCCACACCTGCCCCACACCCGGGCCCCGCCAGCCCCCACCCGGACCCCTCCAGGTATCAGAGGAAGCGGGAATGGGGGGGCAGGCAGGAAGGGGCGGCTCCGGCAGCTGCCGCCTGGGGCCTCGCTGTGTCGCTGGCCCTGTAATTTACCCCTGGCAGGGCCCAGCCCCTGAGCGGCTCGCTCCCCACCTCCCAACCTGCCACGGACGCCAGCTGCTGTGAACACACGCTTCCACTTGCAGGGGGCGGCATCCTCGTGACATGGGTGTGATGTGGACTCACACCCACTGGAGCCTAAGCAGACAGACACCCCCACAAGACAAATGAGCTTGCCTATGGAGGTACAGGAGTGCACGCACACACACACACACAGAGACAAAACAGACACCCAGGGCTGGGGGGAGACACACATACACTCCTGTGCGTGCACCTGGCCCACCTGGCCACGGGCCGCACACTCATCACAGGGCAGACACACATCGTCCCAGCACCTGTGACCTGGAGACAGGACGGGCAGGAGGGGAGCGCTCTGGGTGCTAGGAACCCTGGACCCAGGGTCTCAAGAGGAGCGTCTCCTGGCTGGGAGGGAAGGAGCGGATCAGGTTATGGTTGGCCCCTCCCTGCCCAGGGACTCTCCAAGACCCCACCTGAGGCCACCCCAGGAAGCAGCCTCCACGGCCCTCAGCCCTGCATCCCTGTCACCCAGTTCCTTCTTCCCTGTAACCACAGGCCCTCCAGCTTCGGGCTGAGCCGGGGGTCTGACCGCAGGCCCCTCAGTGGATGTGGAGCCGGGGTGCAAAACCATGTGTTTATTTTTATTAGAAATGTTCTTGGTATAAAAACAATCATGCGCTACACATTGTCGTCAATAACCATCACCAGACACCCAGGCACTGAACTCCGTGTCATCGGCAGGAGGGGCAGGCGGGCAGGCGGGCAGGACACACGGCAGACGGGCGGGGGGCAGGCGGGCAGGCTGCGGGCCACGGGGACGCACACAGAGGCCACCAGGAGGACGCGGCACTTGGCAACACACTCGAGATTCGTTTTTGTTTTGGCTTTTTTGTGTTTTGATTTTTTTTTCCCTTTTTTTCTCTTTAGCGACATGTAGGATTTGGCGAATCGGCAAGAGATGGCAGGGAGAGGGAAATGAAGGTGAGGAGGGGGCTGAGGACAGGAAACAAAAATTCACAAGAGGAGAGATGGGCGGAGCACAGGAGAAAAGACGGGGAGAGCTGGAGACGGCAGAGAAAAGGCAGAGACAGAAAGAGGGGAGATACAGAAAAAGCAGAGAGCGCATAGACAGAGACACACGGCGAGAAAAGGTGATACAGAGAGAGAAGAGAACGCAAGACTGGGATGGAGACTGAGTCACCAACAGGACAGGCAGAGACGAGGGAGAAAACCAGCGCGGGGCGCCTCCCAACCTGAGCCTCGGTGGTTTGGGGTGGGGAGGGGCCGTGGTCCAGGACGCAGGTGCTCAGGTGGCCTGAGGCTTCCCAGCACCCCCAGCCTCCTCCTGGCCCCGGCCCGGCTTGTCCAGGGCACCCAGCAGTGACTGCCGGGGGTCCCACTGTCAGCAGCACCAAGCCATGTCCACGGGCGCCCACAGGCGGGAAGGACATCGGCTGGGCCCCTGGGCGTGGCCCTGGCCCGACGCACCATCCACCAGGGTCTCCGTCCTTCTCCTCCTGGGCAGCTCCAGGGGCTGAGCTAGATGGCATGGTTGGTGTAGGTGACGTAGGTCTGTTTGGTGGCCAGCGCTGGAAGGAGAGAGACCGGGGAGCCAGGAGTCAGGGGCTGTCTTCATCCGACGCCCCTTCCGCAGGCATGGCCCTGCCCAGGGCATCAGCACCCACCCCGCCCACTGCGGCACTTCCCCCAGACCCATCCCGCCCACCCCCACACCGGGGCTGCTGGCCTGGCGGGCCCATCTGTCTTCACCCTGTCCCCCTAGGCAGACCCTCCTTGGAGCTCTCCCTGCTGACCCCATCCTTCTGTGGGTGTCACCCCCCACCCCACGGAGTCCCTGCATCCTCCTGATCCCACCAGGCTTTAAGAGGATCGTGTTTATCTGTGATATGATACAGCCTTCAAGTATGACCAGGGGAGAGTTTTTCACACACTTTCCATGTGCACACACTTTGGAAATGCACATGCAAAGAATACACACAGACAAACTGCCTTGGGGGAATGAGCAGAAATGCAGACAGAGGAGATAACGGAACCAGAGAGGGGCCTCAGGGGGCTGGGCACTGGAGCGTGTGCCTGACTCGGCCCTACTCCCACCCCCGGGGAGAGGGAAGTCCTCGGGGGCTCTCAGCCTCATGCAGCCTCGTTCCCCGCCCCCCGCCATCGGGGGTCCTATCTCACCCCAGCCCTGAGCCCCTCTTATCTGCATGTGTCACTCTGGCTCCCGCTCACCCACTATGGGGGCCAGGGCTGCCTCTCTGGGTGTCTCCGCTCCCCCCAGCCACAGTTAGGGGACCATGTCAGCTGCCCCCCACCCCGACCCCGGGTGTCCCAAGTGCCTCCACTCGCTGGAGTTCAGCCTCGGGAGGAGGCCAGGTAAACACAACCCTCTTGGAACACTGAGGAGCTGAGACCAGAGGGGTGAGGAGCCCAGCCCGAATCCTGGGGTTTTTCCTGTCCTGCCAGGGTTCAGGGTCTCCCTCTATGACCTGCAGACACCTTTGGGGAGTCAGGGAGGCTTGTCTGTGGTGCCAAGAGAGTAGACTGGATGGGGGACATCACGGCGCCCTCGGTCATAAAACTGCCTTGACTGTCAGGACCCTAACAGCTCAGGACAGCGGGGAGCATCTACTGGGCACAGCCAGGGGTGTCTGCCTGGAGAAGGTAACGCGGAAGATGGCAGGATGGTGGGCGGCACCCTGACCACCCCCAGCCATCTATCTACCAGTTTTCACTGCCAAGTTAAGGACCATATTTCCCAGCCTCCCTTGCAGCCCGGAGTGGCCTCGTGTGACCACATTCCTGCTAATGACAAGTGTCAAGGGCTGTGCGCAGCGTCCATACCATTTGATGAAAATAGACTGTTCCCATGCACAAGGAGTGGGAAATGGACCTTTATTGTTTTAAACCACTGAGATTTGGCAGAATTATTTGTTACCATAAAATGATCAAGCTCATTCTTTGGGGGGAAAAAAAAAGATTGTTTCCTCCCTACTTCCTCTCTTTTCTTTTCTATGGCCAGAAGAGACATCGAGGTCGAGTAGCCCCAGCCATGAGGATGACGACAACCCTCTAGGACCCGCCGGAAAGACACTCGGAAGGAACCCAGGTCCCTGCTGCTACAGGGAACCCAGGTCCCTGCTCCCACCATGCACCACGAGATCAGAGAGAAACAAATCTGATTTGAGCCGCTCTGTCCTGGGGCCTCTTTGTCATAGCAGCTCACTCATACAGGCAGGACTGCGGCGACCCTCTCTCAGAGGGTCCCCCGGGTTGCCAGGATGGGGTGAGCAGGGGGGACACCAGGGGACCAGCGGGGAGGCTAAAGGAAGAACTGTCTCCTGGCCCGGGCTGAGAGTGGCCTTGTGAGGTAGGTGAGCTGAACTAGTCCCTGTCAGCGGAAATGTCCAAGCAGAAGATTAACCATCACTGGGCAGGGGCAGGGAGTTTCAGGTTTTAGGTGCCACCTGGACAGGTGCTACTGGAAGGCAATGGTGTCCACGACACCCAGGACAGCAATAAGCACCCAGCACAGCACCGCACACCGTGTGAAGGACACCCACCTTCATTTCTAAAACGGCCTACGTCCCTCCGGGAGGCTGGAGGACCAAGGGTGGAGAAGGAGCACGGCTGTGACCTCAGGCAGTTCCTCCCCCGCCCTGTGAGGTCTCCCGGCCTACAGCAGGAGGGGAGAGGCCCTTTTTGCTGAGATTTCCTCCCCTTCAGCCGCCCCACCTCTCCACCCACTCTCTCCCCCAGTCTCAGAAAAAGAGCCAGCCGCTGACAGTGACTCTCACGTCCGCAGGCCAGGCTACTGAGCATCAATTCTCCAGGGCTCCATCACCCCTTGGGTGAACTGATAAGACTGAATTTTCAAACCTGTAAACCCATCGGCAGCTGCTGGCTCAGAGGGGAAGGAAAACCTCAGCAGCAAGATCGCCGCTGACTGCAGGGACACAGAGCCTGAGGTGGGGGCGGTGGGGGTGTGGAAGAGCAGCGGGGACAGAGAAAGTGGGGGTAGGGGAGGGACAGCTGGGCCCCTCCTCTCCTTCCAAGACCAGAGCTGCCTCCTCTAGAAAACCCAATCCATGGGTTTCAGAACCTGGAAGTGCCTTCAACCCTCTGCTATAAGCCAGCAGCCCCAGAGCCCTTCAATGGAGCCTCAGTCTGACCTTCTGGAAAATGGGAGCAATGATTCCACCCACAGCACCCAGGAGCTGAGGCTCAAAAGGAAGAGCTCTGGCCATGAGTCAGGACACTTGAGATCCAACCCTGCCCTCACTGGTGTAGGGGATCTCAGCCCCTGCCACGCGGACTTTCTAACAAAGTGAACTGCTCAGAACCTCAACTCCCTCATCTGTAAAATGGGGTGATCATAAGCCCTTACCTGCTCTCAGAAACTGGGTAGATAGAAATACTCCCTAAACCCTGAAAAATGGTAGGTGAAGGGGCTGGGCTAAGATATCGATAAGGACAGGATGGGGCTAGCAACACTCCAGGGGTGGCAGCAGCGTGTGGAAGGGGACGGGCGGAGGTGTGGCCCAAGGGCCCCAACCCATCCCTCACTGATGCCGCCTGGCTGCCGGCTTTCAGTCCCGCTGCCTCAGCTAACAATTAGCTGGGCAGTGGCGGCACGAGCTGTCAGCCCCCATTTGTCGTCCCCGTGTTTTCTCGCCTAATCTGCCTGCAATCGGGCCCCTGAATTATTTATTCTGTTGTTTGTTTAAAGATACGTGGCCTGCCAGTGACAGAGTGAAAAATGTCCCTGCTCCACGGAATGACACCTCCCCATTCCTCCGGCTCACACCCCCACGATCTGGCTGTTCCCAGAATTAATCACCCGGCTCCCGCTCCGCGCCTCCATGGCCGCTGTTGTCCCCGAGCTGAGAAGGTGGGCCTCCCGTCCTCAGTGCAGGGGGCCGTGGGGAGGACCAGCTCTCACCCTGCCCTCTCGGGAAGCAGGAGGCTGGGAAAGCTGAGTCTCCCTTGCCAGGCCCGCACAGGGACCCCTCCCTGTCCCCTGTCCTCAGGCCAAGCCCGAGTAGAGGCAGAGGCAACAATGTCAGCCCTGGGGTTCCCTCTGGCCGGTCATAGCGCTATGCGCACCACCCTCCGGGGTCAGGGTGCTCTCTCCTGCTAGACACAGGGGTCTGAGCGGGTTGATACCCCACTTGCTCTCATGAGCCCTGGAGCAAAGTGGGGCCTGGAGGGATGGGACCCAAGGAGGGTGAGCCTCCCTGGGAAGGAGGAAAAGGAAGTCTGGAGTGTGGGGTGGGAAGCAGTGAGGGGTCCCCGCTCAGGACAGAAGGACCTCGTTAGGGGTTGCACTGGGGGTTCTGCACATCTGAGTGGACACGAAAGACCAGAGGCGGGAAGGCCCATGAGGACACCACCCCTTCCCATCACAGGCAGAGGGTCCATGTGGCATCTGAAGGGAGCCCCAGGCTGTGTGTAGGTACAGGGAAGTTGGAAAGAAGTGTACACTGTAGAGAATAACATGTCATTTGGTGGAGGGTATGGCCAAGTGTTATCAGGGGTGTTAAGCAAAGGAGGGGCGTGCTGGAAGCCAGGTACTCAGCTCTGCACAGAGAGATGGGGAGGACATATGGAGTCAGAGTCAAAAGAAAGACACTGCATGGGGCCAGCTAGTCACTAGCTTGCTGTGTGACCTCAGGAGAATCACTCACCCTCCCTGGGCCTCAGCTGGGGATCCAGCCCAAGCCGGGCCTCACAGGACTGCTGTGAAGACCATTCAAAGGGGAGAGATCTCTGGGAAGTGAAAAGATCTGTTTGGATGTGGGAAGGGACTTTCCTCCTTTCTACTTTTTCTACAGGTGGGAATGACTGATAACGGAAGATGCTTCAACCAGAGCCCCAGGGCGGGGAGCCTGTAGGAGGGGCTATCCCAGCCCAAACACCTGCTAGGGAGGTCTCCTGTTTCTCCTGATCTCTTGGTGGGTGACAAAGGGGCCCCTCTCTGGAGACTGTGCTCGCCAATCTCCCTCCTGCTGCTCCCAACAATGTCCGCTTGCGGCCTTTCCCTCAGAACTAGAGGGCGGAAGCGGAGTGCTGCCCCGAAGGGCCAGTATCTGAACCTCTCCTGGGAAAGGGGCTCTTCGTCTCTTCTGCCACCAACAGAAGGCCCCTAAGACTCTCCCTGTGGGGAGGCAGGAAGGGCTGCTATTTTAACCATTCGGACCTTTACAGGGGGTCCAGGGAGGGAGTCAAGGTCTGCAGTGGGACCAGAAGTTCCCCTCCACCCTGTCCACCTGGAAGCAGTCGGCAGTGAGGCCCGTACAGTCCCAGCCCACAGGCCAGAGGCCTCTGTCTCTACTTAGAGGCAGCGGGACATCACCCGCCGCCATGTGGCCCTGGGAGTCCCTCGCCTCTGAGCCTTCCTATTCTCATCTATTGTTTAGTCGCTCAGTTGTGTCCAGCTCTTTTGTGATCCCATGGGCTGCAGCCCACCAGGCTCCTCTCTCCATGGGATTTCCCAGGCCAGAATACTGGAGTGGGCTGCCATTTCCTTCCCCAGGGGATCTTCCCCACCCAGGGATCGAACCCGGGTCTCCTACATTGTAGGCGGATTCTTTACCATCTGAGCCACCAGGGAAGCCCTTCCTCATCTATAGCCTCAAATAATTAAAAATCACTGCTTTCAAGGTTGCTGTGAAGATGAAAAGTGGTTCCTGGCAGGTGTGGCCCACAGTGGGGGTTCAAGAAATGGTCACCACTGTTACTGGTCCCTGGAGGCCCAACCTGTCCCTCCCATGCCCTACCTCTCTCTCCTTGGACATCTCCCTAAGAACCACAGCTCTGCAGGCCCTGTTCCCCACCCCAGGCCTCACTTACCCATTCCAGGACCGGAGTTCTGAGTCCCCCTCTCTCAGGACCCTGCCTTGGGGCAGCTGGACAAAGCCAAGCTGAGGGATTTCAACTGCTTCCAGATAGTGCCCCCCTCCCCAGGGAGACTGAAAGGGCACAGGCCCGGATGTGGACGCCAAGGTGGAGAAATCCCGGAGTCTCAGGTCACCCTGCCTGAACCAGGCCCGCCATAGCCTCTTCCTAGGTGGGAATAGTTCCCGGGAAGGGAGAGGCAAGAGTCCCCCTCCCAGGACGGGGCGGGGCAAAGCGGGCTAAGCTGGTGCCTCGAGGCTTTCCTGGGTGGGAACCCCGCACGTTGGCCTCAGGGCTCTCCCAGTGACCCCAATGGACCAGACTTAGTTGGGAGCGGGGAGGCGCAGACCTGCTCCAGGAAGAGGGCGGGGCCTAGGCTGGCTCAGTGGGAGAGGGGCGGGGCCTGGGCTGGTCCAGAGGGAGAGGGGCGGGGCCTGGGCTGGTCCAGAGGGAGAGGGGCGGGGCCTGGGCTGACTCAGCGGGAGAGGGGCGGGGCCTGGGCTGGTCCAGTGGGAGAGGGGCGGGGCCGGGCACTCACCGGGGGCTTCCAGGTTCTCACAGAGCTCGGACTTGGCCTCGCCGTTGGGCCGGAAGCTGCCTTTCTGCGTGAACTTGTTGGACATGGTAGCGGCGGTGACGACGGCTTTGAGGCTGCGCTTGCGCTTGGGCACGTTCTGCTCCGGGTGGAAGAGGATGATGTAGACCTTGGGCATGTAGAGCATCCCCAGGGACACCGAGGCGCTCAGACTCACCGAGACCGTCAGCGTCGTCGTCTGGATGTACAGCTGGGGGCGGGCCGGGGGCGGTGTCAGGGCGTGCTCTGCCCCGGGCTCCCGGGGGGCCCTGTCCGAAGCCCACCCCTCAGACAGACACAGCTGGGGACCCCTCCCTGTGTCTTGCTGGTTTCAGGCGGAAGAGAGCCATGGTATAGAGCCTGGAATCAGCCTGGCTCCACCACTGTCACTACGTGATCTTGGACAAGCCACATCCTTTGGGCGTCTGTTTCCTCGGGCATGAGAGTTCTAGTCCTTACCTCATAGGGTTGCTGTGAGTTTGCAATGACTTAATAAATGGCAAAGGCATGTAAAATAATATCTGGCATGTGGTCGGTGCACACAAGTGTTCACTACTGTTATGTGCTGGGCAGAAGCCCAGGGGCAGGGCTCTCAGGGGACAGCTGACCCTCCCCTGAAGCAGCCCCCTGCACAGGTCTGGGAGTGAGGTGAACATCTGGGGTGCCTTGTAGTAGCTCCCAGTGGCCATGGCACAGCGCCGTGGCCAGGACCCCCATTCAGTGACTGTCCCCCCACCCATGCCACTCTGCAGAGCAGGTGGCTGGCACAGGAGCCATGGCACCGTCGTGATCCACTGATGGCAGCCCAGTCAAAGCTCATTTCACGCTCACTCGCCAGCACTAACAGTGACAGATGTTTAGCAAAATGAAAGCCCATTAATCTGGGTGTCGGGTAATCCATTCTTCAATAGTGGGGGCTTCCAGGCAGGGCCCTACAATTCCCACCGCCCCAGCCTGGGATCCCCTCCCCACCTCCTCCTTCCCTCCTGGGCCTCCAGGTCTCAGCTGCCCCTCTGGCCTCCTCAGCTAGGGTGGGGCCAGGGGAAGCCCAGGCTGTGGCCCCCAGGTCTGGGTATGGGAAAGCAGAAAATGCTCTCTGCCTCCTAGATCTGCCGTTTCTGAGCCTGGGATACCTCCCCTGGGGCCTGGTTAATGTACCACCTCCTCCAGGAAGCTCTCCCTGACTCCCAGATCCTAGCCAATCCCCCAAGACAGCCTTCACTCCTTGCACCCAGCCCAGCAGTGGGGGACCCAGGTCTAGACTTGAGTCCTGAGGTCACAGGAGCCCTAGCTTCATTGGAAAGTCTCCTGAAGAGAGGGGCCAGGTCCTCTTGTTCTCATATTCTCCCCATCCCTTGCCCCTCCCCATAAATACCTCATGACCTGAATCTGAAGGCCTGCATCTCAGCCACCCTTCCCCGGGGTTCTTGCCTTTGGAAAGGAGCTGGAGAAGTTGGAGGGTCTGAGAGGAGAGAGCTGTGTGACACTGGGGAAGTCTCATCCCCTCTCCAGCCCTCAATTTTCTCATCAGCACAATGGGATGATAGCACCTACCTCACCCAAACCACGAGGATACCCAAGCACAGACTATGAGGTCACATGAAACTTACAGGGCACTGAAAGAGGGTGAGGGGAGGAGGCTGGGAGTGTGGCGAGGCCACCATTCAGAAAATGTCACAGACCCAGGGAAATGGGAGCCTGTTCCTCAGTGAGCACACACGCCTCTGTCCTCACACATGACCCACACTCTCACCCACGGGCACAGCACTACCCCCCAGTATGCAGACAGGAAAGGTCATGACAAGCCAGTGGAGGGTGCCAGTCACCTCTCCCACCCCGGAGATGGCATTGGGGCCCCAGGGTGGAAGGGGTGGAGGGGTCCAGGCTCCAGAGTATCATAACAGACCCTTGGAGAAGATAGTGGAGGTCTGAATTTAGCAAGAACAGGCATGTTATCTGGGTCTTCACCATTGACTGGGGGTTCCCTGGGGACAAGGCATGCCTCTGTCATTAGATTTGGGGATCCCTGAAGGCAGGGTTGTCTCTTCTTTCACACTGGGGATTCTTGGGTATATTTCCAGGGTAGATTCATCTTAGGTCATTTGCCCCCACCTTGGTGATGGGGGGAGGTACCGTTGGGCCAAAATGAGGTTGGTGGGACAGGGCTCAAGGACTCCTGTCTGGGCGGAGTGAGGCCTGCAGTGAACACAGTCTTGGGTGGGAGTCCGGGGACTGGGTTCCGGACTCCACTCCACCCTGACCCACTGAGGGATGCAGCCGGGCCTGCAGCTTTCACTGGGGCCATTTGTAGCTCAGATGTGACACAGCACAGATCCAAACCCAGGGTTGCCTGAGCCTCTAAGAAGCCTGGTATTCTGAGCTGGAGGGACTTCAGCCCTCATGTCCCCACCCTCGCCTCATGCAGAAGCCCAGAGGAGGAGGAGGCGAATCCCATGTGAATGCCATCAGGGGCAGAGCTGGGCGTCACAGCCACACACTGGTGTGGGCCAGGCTGCTGTGTGACCCAAGGCAGCTCCCTGTCCCTCTCTGGGCCTCAGAGGAGATCATTTCAGAGGCTCCTTTTCACAATCAGTACTGAGGGGCACCTCCTACAAAGGGAGAAATCGGAGGCAGGTGGGGTGGCCTGGGGTACTGAGAGAGGGCTGGGTGGTGGAGGGGCTGGGACCAGGAGACAGGAACACGCGGGGAGCCGCACGCTGGCCGCCAGCCAGGGGAGTTACAGGAAGGCAGAGTCGGGGCCCAGACCACCCTGCCGGCAGCCTCCCAGCTGCGTGCCTTACTCCCCAGGGAGGTGAAGGAAGGGGCCTCCTGGGATTGTTGAGGGTAATTTCTCAAGCTGCCAGCTTCCTGGGGTGTGGGCGGCCTCCCCTGCTGGTTCCACGCGCTCCCTGGGTGCTGCGGAGCCCGGGGGCCTCTGCCCGCACCTGCCCGCAGTAGGGGGGCCTCCTGAAGGCCTGGAGGAGGGGAGATCCTGACCCGGCCCACAGTGTGAGCTGCTCCCCAGTGGCAGCGGCTTTGGCTCAAGTGTGAGGGGTGGCCAGGAGCCAGGCCTGGTCCCGAGCCTCGGGGCGCTCACTGCCAGCCTCAGGGTCTGCGTCTCAGAACCCCCAGCCCCCAGGGCCACATTAGAAGAAGAGCCACAGGTGTCCCTGTGCCAGGCCCAAGGGACGCAGGGCAGAGGGCGCGGCTCCTGCCTTCGAGGAGCTGCTGGAAAAGAGAAGGGCACATCCCGAGGGAGGCCCAGGCTTGGGGAGCTGCCCCGGAGCTGCAGGGGTGGGGTGGGGAGGGGCTCCTGAGCTAGGGCACCGTCACGGGCAGCCCTGCGTCCTGCCGGCTGGGTGACCTTAGACAAGTCACTCCAGCTCCCTCCGCCTCATCTGTAAACACAGATGGTGAATGTACCCTGGCCCGTCGTGTGGCACCTGCTGACCACCAGGCCAAGTGCCTGGCACATGACAAGCAGCCAGCCGTGGCAGCTCTGACCACAGCCTCACTGGGGCCCAGCGTCCCTAGGAGCTCAAAGGCAGGCTCACCCTTTAAATGCCATCCACATGATGGTGACTCCCCGGGCACAGGTCGAGCCTGGCCCTCACCCCTGAACCCCAGACTCACACAGTCAACCACTGAGTCAGCCACTGTCCACTGCCGCTGTGCCGGCCGTCTCAGGGCCTCCGAAACTCAGCCCGTCCGCAGGCATTTCCCATCTTGGCCCCATCGGCTCCTCCGCTGCCTCCCCAGTCCTGTCCCCCGTGTGTGCACACTTCCACTTTCCCACTGCTCACACCAACACCCCGGGGGGGTGTCAACCGGGGACCCCCCTCTGTGCTTCTCACTCAAGCGCTCCACCAGAATCTCAGCCCCCGCTCCCCCGGACATGCCTGCGGGCACCGTTACACCGCCTCTGCCCTGCCACCCTGCTCCCCGCTCGCCCCCCACAGGGCTCACCCCAGAAGGGTCCTACACCCCACCGTGGCCCTCCTGCTCAGAGCCCGCAGCGGCTCCTTTCTCACTCCTGGGAAAAGCCAGCATCCTTCCCCTGGCCTCTGGGTCCTAGGCCATCTGCACCATCTCTACCCGCCCCCCACCTTGTGCCCACCCTCCCCCAGACTTCCCAGCCCCTGCGTCCTTACAGTGGGCAAGTGGCTTCTACACCCTTCGTGCCGAGAGATTACTACAACACCTGTGAGGACTGCAGACAGGGGGTCATGGCCCACTCTACGATGAAGACGCTGAGGTGGAGGCCAGCTGGCTTGCCCAGGATCCCACAGTCAGACATGAGCTAGGGTCCTCGGTCCCCCCAGTTTGCCCCCTGTCTGGCCTCTGACTTCAGGGACTCCCAGTCCTCCAGGATAAAACCCCAGAACCCAGGCAGCACTGGGGCTGTGACGTGGGCAGAGTCCACAAGGCCCTTGCGGGGGGATGTGTCTGACCCGAGAGCCCAGCGGAGCCAGCAGACGGCAGCCCTTCGGCAGCTCCAGCAGGAGGAGCAAGGGCCCTGAGCTGACACTGCCAGGCCTCCCCATCCCAGGCTTTGGGGTGGCTTTGGGGCTGGAAAGGGAGGGAGCAAGTGCCCGATACATCACCCACCCCCGGGACCCCTGGGGCTCCTCGAGGGCAGCATGGAGGGAGGAGAGAGAGGGAAGAAGAGAGGCATGGACAGAAAGGAAGGAGGGCTAAGCAGGGAAAGAGGAAAGGGAGGGCCTAAAAAAGAGTGTGAATTCCCTGAGCGTCCAATGGTCAGAACTCCACACTCTCACTGCCAAGGGCCTGGGTTCAATCCCCAGTGAGGGAACTAAAATTGCATGAGCCATGCAGCATGGCCATAAAAAAAAAGCAAATGAAGAATGAAAGAGTGGGTAGCATCTCAGGGGGACAGAGAGGAGAGAGGAAGACGGGAATGAGATGGGGAGGAGGGATGAAGAGTTGGGGAAGGTGGAGGGTGGAGAGAGGGTGGGAAGAAGTAAGGACAGAGATGAGACGGGGTGTGGGGTGCAGAGAGAAAAGGGAGAGGACAGGAGAAGAGAAGGGAGGGAGGCAAGAGAGACGCAAAAGCTGGAGAGAAAACTGAGACAGGGGAAGGAAAGCATGTCCAGAGGGGCCGGCCAGCCCCGGGAGGCTGCTCCCCGCTCGCCCCCCACCCCCCAGCCCGCCCCTGGGACTCACCTTGTCTGCAGACTGCGAGGTGCCGAAGAAGATGGGGATGAAGGCGAGCCAGACAATGCAGGTGGTGTACATGGTGAAGCCGATGGGCTTGGCCTCGTTGAAGGTCTCGGGCACGCCGCGCGTCTTGATGGCGTACACGGTACACGTGACCATCAGCAGCATGCTGTAGCCCAGCAGGCAAATGAGCGACAGGTCTGAGATGTCACACTTGAGCACCCCCCTGGCGAAGCGGGGGTCCAGTGTCCGCTGGTCCTGGAAGTCCACCACCGAGTGGGATGGGTCCACCACGAACCACACACAGATGCCCAGCAGCTGCAGGGAGATGAGGCTGAAGGTGATGGCCAGCTGCGAGGCGGGGCTGATGAAGCGCGGGGCGCTGACCGACCGCTTGCCCTGCTCGAAGATGCGGTAGATGCGGTTGGTCTTGGTGAGCAGGGCCGCGTAGCTGATGCTCATGCCGAGCCCCAGGAAGATCCGGCGCAGAGAGCAGGTACCCAGGTCGGGCTCGGCGATCATGAGGAAGGTGGTGGCATAACACAGGAAGATGCCCGCCAGCAGCACGTAGCTCAGCTCGCGGCCCGAGGCCTTGACGATGGGCGTGTCGTTGTAGCGCACAAAGGTGACCACCACGAAGAGCGTGGCAGCAATGCCCGCCACGGCCAGGAAGAGGGGCAGCACGGCCCAGGGCGAGTCCCACTCGAGCTTGATGATGGGGATGGGCCGGCAGCCCGTGCGGTTCTCCGTGGGCCGCATGTCGTAGGGACAGGTCTTACAGGTGTAGCGGTCCACCTGGTACTGGTACCCTGTGCAGGGCTCGCAGTGCCAGCAGCAGGGCATGCCCTTCACCGTCTTCTTCCGCTCGCCTGGCTGGCAGGGCAGGCTGCAGACGGAGCGGGGCAGCTGCTGGCCGCTCCCCGGCCACAGCATCCGCTCTATCTGTCAACGACAGCGCAGGGGAGCCAGCCTCAGGACACGCCGCCCAGGGCCCTGGACCGGCCCCCTGGCTGGCACCCTGGAACCTTGCGTCCAAATCGCTCCATCAGATGGCAAAACCCAGCTGCCCGGCTGGCCCTGCCAGGATCAACTGAATCCAACAGCTGCATTTAAATAAGCTCCCGGGCACAATTTAGACCTAGATGACCTGCGGGGGATCCTGCTCCAATACAAAACCCCCAACGGTCACACAGAGGCCAGCAGTGACAACCGAGAGTCACAGGGCAGGGTGTGGAGAGCCAGCAGCCTGGACTCCCAGCCCTGTGAGGCCTCGCTGCTCACGGTGGTCCCCGACCGGCCACGTTAGCGTCACCCAGGAGCAGGTTGGAAATGTAAATGTTTGGCCACCCCAGACCTACTGACTCAGAATCCAAGTTTTTTTTTTTTTTCTTTTAATATATTTTTTTAATGTGGACCATTTGTAAAGTCTTTATTGAGTTTGTTACAATTGCTTCTGTTGTTTCATGTCCCGGTATGAAGGATCTTAGCTCCCTGACCAGGGACTGCACCCTCATCCCCCGTCTTGGAAACTGAAATCTTAACCACTGGACCACAGGGAAGTCCCGGAATCTGAGTTTTAACCAAACCCCCCAGGTGGTTGCTGTGTGCACACATCAAGAGACGCACTGCCTGTGGCTCAGCCCCCAGGGCCTCCTCTGGGTGGCACAGGAGTCAGGTTCAGCAGAAAACAATGAACAAAGGTTCACTCAGAGAGCCTGTAAGGTGTGACTGGGGTGAGTGTTTCTCTGCCTCTTGCTTTGAATGAGTGCATTCTGTTACACGCCCCTGAAGACACAACTGCAGCGAGCAAAGGAGCCACAGAAGCTGGCATGCCCTACGGAGTGTGTCACGAAGTTCTGGAAAGTAAGCGAGAGCCCCCAAGAGCTCCAGGCTCTGAGCAAAGGAAGGCCGGCCACACTTGGGAGCCATATTCCAAGCATCAGCTCTTAGGAAGGGTCATGCTTAGAGAATGGCTTTGGGGCTTCCCCTGGGGCTCAGAAGGTAAAGTATCTGCAATGCAGGAGACCTGGGTTCAATCCCTGGGTTGGGAAGACCCCCTGGAGGAGGGCATGGCAACCCACTCCAGTATTCTTGCCTGGAGAATCCCCATGGACAGAGGAGCCTGGTGGGCTACAGTTCAGAGGGTCACAGAGTCGGACACAACTGAACAATTAACACTTTCACTTTCACGCTTAGAGAACAGCAGGCCCTTTGTTCTGGGAGCTCACTCCAGAAGGAATAGCCAGTTGGTTTGGGGCTGAAGGGAGGCTTTTAGAGCTGAGAAAAAGGGTGAGTGGGGTGGGTTGGAGTAGGCAGGGTGGAGAATCCAAAGATGGCTTCATGGTAGATGGGGACAAAAATCTCAAGGAGGAAATTCGCCTTGCGGCTCTGGGCATGACCGTCCCCTAGAAGCCAACGAGCACAGCAGTGACCAGGGCCAGCTCCCATCCTGCAGGAACAAGGGGGCAGGACAATCTCTGGGCACCAGACCTGTGACGCTGCAGGGGGACCCAGGGACCCAGGGAGATGGGGGGTGTTCCAGAAAACTCTGACTCCAGTGGAAAGAGCAGTGAATGAGGTCAAATGTTGGGATCACAGTTCTATTGCTAGCTGGCTGTCTGCCCTTGAGCAAACACCTCAGCCTCTCTGAGCCTTTGTTGTCCCGCCTGATCCAAAGACAGCAGATACAAGGCCACCAGAGCCCTCTGTGACTTATGATGGCTTCCACTTGGAAGTTCTGTCTGCTCCTCCAGAGCATCGGCCCCAGGAGGACAGGGCCTTTGAGTTACTTCCCTGCTATCTGCAGCCCCCAGCCCAGGGCTGGCCTAAGGTGGGGCCAGTGAATCATGGTAGAGTCTCCAAGAAGCAGTGAGGTCTGGCCACCGGAGCGAGAGCCCTCGGGAGGGACGGGGCAGGTGTGGAGGTTGAGGATGAGTCCTGCGTCACCTCCTCCCTCCCCCCAGCTTGATGCTGGTGGAGGGGCTTATATTCCTGGGGAGGGGACCGTTATCACTCCCACCCCCCAGGCCTGCCTTCACTTACCACACCTGCAGAATGGGGTGATAACAGGGCCCCCCCGCAGGGCTGGCATCCCCACAGTAAGGTAACTTGCTGAGAACAGAAGCCGTCACAGCGGGTGCTCTGTAAGGATGAGCTGCCTGCCACTGCCAGTGAATGGAGGCCCTGCCCCTCCCCGCTACGCCGGATCTGAACGAGACAGGCCTCCATCTGGGCTGGGGTCCCACGCTGCCCACACTGCTCCCACCCGCTCAGCAACCCAAGGAGCATCACTGTGGGAACGGGCTCTAGCCCCGCCACGCTGTGTGGCCTTTGGAACATCCCTAGGGCTGGGTTTCCCGAGATACTCCTGATTTGGAAGATTGTCGGGGATAAACGAGATCGTGGGCAGAGTGCCCTAAAGAGCTCCAGGGCTTGCAGCCAGACGAGATGCTTACAGGAGGGGACAGCAGGGACGAGGGGTGACTCTCCCAGAATCTGGGCCCCCCGAGCCTCCGGTCCACCTGGACGTCACACTGTGCCCACCCCACGCAGCTCACCCTCCATGCAGCGTGGGGACCAGTCAGTCCACAGGCACCTCCTCGCGGCACCAACCACAGGTCCCTTTTATCCCCAAACATGGCATTATTCATAGCCAGGGACATCAAGGGCAGGAGGGAGATCCCGAGTCCCTGGCACAGCCATGACCTCGAACAGCATAGCTAGGGGACCCAGGAGAAGCCCCTTCATGCCACTGAGGAAAACGATGGCTTTCCCATGTGGTTTGATGGAGTCATTCTCAAACAGCTACCCACCAGCAGAACCCCACTGTGTGACCGAGCTCTTTGTCATCCTCCTCTGTCCAGACACAGCCCTCCCCGCCTCACACTTTTTCCCCATCCCCACTCCCACCCCCAAGACTCTGAGCCCCCGTGCCCCAGTATGAATACATCTGTCTGCAGGGTTGGCCTTGTGAGGGGAGCAGGCAGGAGGGCCCAGGCCACGGGGAAGGACAGGGGCAGGGAGGGCGGGGGCCCAGCTGCCCCGCTCTTCTGTCCTGGAGTTTGGGGGCTCAGGGCTCTCTGACGGAAGGAAGCCCCAACTCGGCAGCACCAAACCCGGGTGTCAGGGCTCCCCTCCCAGGGCCGGGTGGCCTCTCCCCACCCCCCCACCCCGCCCTCCCTCCGGGGACTTACTCGGAGGTGCAGGTGGTCCGTCCAGGAGCCGATGACCTTGTACTCGGCCGAGCCATTACGCAGCTGGTACTGGTAGATGTCGTAGCGCCCGGGTGCGTCTCCGTTCTCATTGAAAGTCACAGGGTTCCCCGCAATGCCTGGGGGGGCGCCCATGGGGGTCACACACTCCATTTCTTTGCTGAGCCTTTGCCCAGAGACAGGGAGGAGCATGAGCCCCGGGCAGCAACACCTCTGCATGGAACGTCTCAGGGGGTTTTACTCCCTGGAAGCATCTGAAGAGATTCCCCCACTCCCACCCATGGAGCCCCGGGACCCCTTCCCCAGGGTTGGGTGGTGCCCCCACCTGAGAAGTTGACATTGCGGATGTACTTGAGCAGCTGGGTGCCGTCCACGGGGTCCATGCGCGGGCAGAGCCCCACACGGCCCGGACACAGATCTCGGTGCATGGCATGCAGCGCGTGGCCCATGGCGTACACAGCGTCGATCACAAATTGCACCTTCCCCTCCTGCTCATACGCCGAGTCCTGCCCGATGCGCTCCCGGTCTGCAACAAAACCGTTCAGGGTAGGAGTGCCCACGTGGCCCATGAGCACTCACAGATGTGCTGCGGGAACCACAGCAGGCTCCCCGGGATACACCCGGGTCTCCTGGCCCCAGACCCAGGGCAAGCTTCATCACCCCAGGAGACGGTCTTGTGGGGGCGCCTGGGGGATGGTCCTGAAAGGCCCACTGCCCTCATGACTGTACAGCTGGACCTTGTGTGAGCCGGGAAGTTGCCAGGTCAGAAACTGCGTCTGTGGATGAAGGCAGTGATGCCCTACGGCAGCTCAGCTGTGGGCAGCCACCAGCCAGGGGCTGCTGCCCCACCATGGGGTACAGGGGGGAAACTGAGGCCCAGAGAGGGTGAGGGGCTGGCCGCAGGTCCCTCAGGCTTCAGGACACCCGATGTCCTCAGTGGCTTCCAGATGCCCCAGACGTCAGAAGCCACCATCATCGCCACCCACCCCTCCCCCCTGTCAGTGACCACCCCCACCCCTCCCCCTGTCAGTGACCCCCCCTCCTTAGCCAGGGTGAATGAGCTTTGCAAAATGGGGAACCCACCGCACCGCCTTCTCACTGCAAACAGCAGTGACTCCCTAGGGCGCCAGGCCTCCCATCCTCACCCCCTGGGCTCTGGACACACCCAAGCCCTTTGCTCTGGGTCCCATACAGACTCTCTGGCTGCCTGGGGTCTCAGTGACTTGCCAGTAAAAAGATCACCATCTTGCCCCACAGAAGTGCTGTATATGAGATGAGCTACAGAAAACCCATGGCACAGAGGAGCTGACCAAACCACATTATGGTGCTTAAATGCTCAGAAGAGAGGGTTTCTAAGCTGGGCTACAGAGGCTGCGGGGCTAGAGCAGTCCAGCAAGACTTTCTGGAGGAGGAGGAGCCCCAGGCCTGGGTCACAATGATGACAGAGGATACGGGCTGCTAACTTCTATGGAGCATCTACTCTGTGCAGGTGCCGTTCTAAGCTCTTTATGTATGTAAGTCATCAGATAATCACAGCAATGCTATGAGGTAATGATCCCCATTCATTTCTACAGAGATGAAATCACGGAGGCACAGAAAAGCTCCCTGGCATTCCAGGACCACACAGAGCTGGCTTTGACCAGGTGCTCCAGCCCCCAGCCTGGACACCTGAGTGACTGTAAGAGCCGGATGGAAGCAGGGAGGGCAGGAAAGTGGGAGGGCAGGAAAGTGGCGGAGGGGCAGGAGCTCTAAGCTGAGGACAGGGGGACGGCAGAGGAGAGGAAGGGGGAGGATGGGCAGAGTGCTAGGGACCCCAGCTTCCCCCCCCCCAAGCCCACAGCCCTGCACACAGCCTGTCTGGCAGCCTCCTCCCTTACTGCCAGGACGACGAAATTAACCCTTAAACACACACAGACACACACCCATGCCTCCCTGCTAGAGGGCCAGGGCCACACCTTACAGAGGTTATTCCCCAGTGGCCAGCAGGGTGAGTGGCACCCCAAGGGGCCATGGGCCCGGGACTTCAAAGGGTGTCACGTGGGAGCCAGGTTGAGGCCTCAGGGATCCACAGGTCACTCCTAAGTTTCTCTACTTTTAGCTAATTCATGGTCACTGTGCCCTGCTGCCCAGGGCTCCGATGGAGCTGGTGGCACATCTCCTATGCCCATGTTGGCCACCAAGACACTGTGACCGAGGTCAGAACCTGACTCCAGCACCCTAACCTCGGGGTCACAGATCACAGGCCCCCAGTACCCAGACTGGACAGTTTAGGGGAAGATTCCCAGTTGGCTCCGGGGGAACTGCTGGCTCCAGACATACCACAGCTTCTGCAGCGTGGCCTTGGGGCTGGAGACGGGGTGGTCTTCAAGGCTGAGCCCCTGGCTCCCCACTGCACTGCACTCGCACCAGACTGTCTGGGCAGGAACCCCAGCTCTAACACATCATCTAGCTCTGACCTTGGACCTGCCCCCTCACCTCACGGGCTTCAGTTTCCTAGATTGCAAGATGGGGATGCTGAGGGTACTTAGCTCATAGGGTTGGGATAGGGACCCCGCGAGGATAAACGGGTCTACATTCACAACAGGTCATGGAGAGGCCCGGTGCTTGCCAAGTGCTGCAGAAGCACGTTAAACTCAAGGGCACAGAGAGGTCTAAGCCTCGCCTAACTTGGAGCTCTGGGGAAGGCAGAGCTGTGCCAACAGGCAAAGCTGTCTCTCGGCCACAACAGGTGAATGGACGGGAGGGGCAGGTTCTCCGGCCTCAGTAGCCTGCCCTCTTGTTCAAGGCTTCTGATCACAGGTTCTGGTAGCCAGGAGAGAAGCTCCAGGGACAATCTTGCTCCCAGAGGTTGACAGAAGAGGCTGGTGCAGGGTTGTGTGGAAAGTCCCAGCCGCGGGCCCCTCCCTCACCCCCGGCCCCCGGGTCCTGTCCCCTGTCTGCATCCCGCCATTCCATGCCCCCAGAGCTCCCATCACACCCTCATTTCATATGGATGAGAGACTGAATTATTAACCGGGATGGAGGGGGCGGCTGCAGCCACTGCAGAGAGGGGGCAGGGCTCTCCCCAGGCCAAGGACACGCCCCCCTTAGCGGTGCAGCTGAAGCATGCATCCCTGGGCCACACGGGTCCAGGACCACGTGATCTCACTGGGGTCACACATGGAGTGCAGACGACCTCACGGGAGCCCCTCACCAGGGGCGCCCACCTCTGCCTGGCTCCGGGGTCCTGCGGGCTGTCAGCGGCCCTGGACCACAGCCCCTCGGGATCCCCTGCCCCCAGAGTGGCCACAGGGCCAGCTGTCAATTTCTGGAGATTCCCCAACACACTTTCACATGGTTGACTTTTGTCTCAAGTCTGCCCCCAATGACAAATGAGATAACAGGGCAGTGAGGTGCCCTGCAAAGGGTGTTTATTTGTAAGGGAGTGGCAGGCCTTGAGTCTGCCCCCTACACACACTCCATCTCACACACACAAGGCCCCTCCCCTAAGCCCCAAAAGAAGCAACAATGACAGAGCCTAAGTGTGCTCCCTTTGGGGGAGGGGGCAGGGGTCACAAACACAAGTTCAACAAGGTCAAGACACACTGTCCTGAATGTTGGAAGCTGCGCCCGTAACCAGTGAGGCTCTCTGTACACCCTTGACTCCAGCAAATAACCCTGCAGCGTGGCCGATGCTTCGTTTGCCCTGAGCCTCTGAGAGGCAGGGCGGACCGGCCGCCCTCACAGAGGAGGAGGTTCACAGGTAGTCCAGTGCAGTACCGAGGCTTGCGGGAATCCTGACCACCGGCAGGTGTTCCTACACACCTGGGGACAGGCCTGGCCTGTGAGTGGATGGGATTTGAACCTAGATCTCTCCGGCTCCCAAAGAGTTTCTGCCACCCTGAACTGTCTCCTCCTTCTCTCTCCATCCACCCTGATTTGCCTCCTTCCCCTTCTCTGGGGCATCTGGCCAGGCCTAACCAGGAGCTACGTGTCCCTGTCTGCAGGGCTAGAGGAGGCAGGGGGCCGTGGAGGGAAGCAAGGGTCAGAGAACCCCCTCTTGCGGCGGGGAGGGAGGGACCCCCAGGCCAAGGCGGGGGAATTGCAGTTCTGGGAGGAAGCAAGACAGATTTTTGAGAGCTCCTGGAGGAGATCATCTCCAGACACATGGCAGCCATGACAGCAGCAACAGTTTGAAGATGTCCTAATTGTGTCCCGAGGCACAGTGAGTCGGAGAGGCGTTTGGCTCAGCCACGGGTGACAGCCAGCCCCGGAACCATCAGCGAAAGGATTTTCCCCACGTCAAAACCCCCGCAGCTGCGGTTACTACGGAGACTGCAGCCTTTGTCTGCAGGTTGTAAATTGTAATTGAAATGAGTTTTCAAGGTTGAAATAACCATAGCTCCCCCCGGTCTCCCCCCCTCACCTCCTCAAAACTCACCCCACCCAGCCACATTCCTCCTGAGTTCTAGGCTCACGTGTACACACACACACATTTCTTCACAGAAAGGTATGGAAAATCAACCACATATACACTCACACATTTTCACATCTGCACATGTAGAGTCACAACACAAACGTGCCCGCATTTATACACATCTCTATACACACATCCACATCCAAACATACGGAAACACAAGTGGCCACATAAACACATGTTCTACACACACAGCTACATGATTAGCATAGCACTTGTACACGCATGTGGTTATTCAGATTCACTGCCGGGCGGAGAAGCACCACAAACAGGTCCTGACAAGGATGTGGGCACAAGCATTTTATCTGGAGGTGATGCTGAAAGCACGAGTCGGGTAAGAAAGTGAGACGAGGGCGTGAAGGGAAAGCGCTAATGCTTGGTATGAGTCTCGCCCACGGGCGGCTCCAGAGAACAGCGGGGCCTAGGCCTCAGGGCGGCCCATCTGAGGGAACACACAGCCCCACCTCTGCCAGCTGAAGGCCAAAGGCTGCTCCGGGGGCGTTCATCCCACTGGCAAAGTGGTGCTGGGGGGCCACCAGGGGGACACCTCAGGGTCCGCACCCCCAGGCTCGAGTCCACACGGGTAACTGACATAGGTGTGTGGACATACTGCACGTATCTACAGATCTGGAAACTGGCATCTACATACAGACAGGCCAACATCCACACTGGTTTTCATCCATCGGGCAAACTTCCAGGGAGCAGGATAGGAGGGTCCCAGGGTCTTCCGACGGAGAGCTGGTGCGTGCCTCTGCCCTGGACCAGCCCTATGACCGGGTTAAGCAACGCTTACATCCCTAGATGTAAATCTACAGTAATAATGCTTACTTTGTGGGGCAGCTGATAGGATTCAAGGAGGCACAGATGTATCAATAAGACTCACAACGTCATACCATGTACATATTGTTCTCCAAGCTTCCCTTTTCCTCTCCTCCCTAACACACCCCCAAGGAATAACTCCCCACTGCCCGAGGCCTCCACACAGCCTGGCTGCCCCTCTGCATGCAGCCTGGCATGTGCTGACTATCCCCGCCCCCCTCACGAGATAAGCGTGGACTTTCTGGTTAGGGGACGTCTAAACAACTCGGCCTGGCCCCCTCCACCCAGGTCTGTTCTCCCAAACTTGGCCTCAGCTCTGTCAGCTCTCATCCCGGGGAACCCTGAGCCTCACGGTGGTTACTGCCACCTTCGGGGCAGAGGGGTGCAGGGGGAGGGGGAGCTCCTGACTCCCAGGTGCTCCCTTTTGGGCTCCCCGACCTTGAGCCAGCCCCAGTCCCCTTCTGAGGGAAGGTGGTTGTCCCAGGAAGATCCCAAGGTGAAAACACATCAGAAGCTGAAATCCTGGCGGTGACACTGGCTTGCAACTGCAAACAATCACAGGAGCAGAGAAGCCGTCTTCAGAATCAGTAAAGACCACTTCTGGATGGCCATTGAATGAAAATGCGAAGTTCAGGAACCATCAAGGAACTCTGGGTCCCTGAGAGTCTGACCTCAAGAATGTATCCCCAGGGTCTTCCCTGGTGGTCCAGTGGTTAAGACTCCGAGCTCCCAGAGGAGGGAGGTTCGATCCCGGGTCAGGGAACTAGACCCATATGATGCAACTAAAGGACCCCACATGCCACAGCTAAGACCTAGCACTGCCAAATAAATGATTTTTAAAAAGCAAACAAACAGAACAAAGAATGCATCTTCAGGGTCTTCCCTGGTGGTCCAGTGGTTAAGACTCTGAACTCCCAGTGGCGGGGCCCAGGTTCAACCCCGGGTCATGGAACTGGATCCCACGTGCTGCAACTAAAGGACCCCACCTACCACAACTAAGACCCAGCACCACCAAATAAATGACCTTTAAAAAGTAAACAAAACAAAGAATGTATCCCCAGATGTCCACAGACCCAAGTTCGAGAAACAGGATGTGGACATCCAGCCAGATGGGAGCAGCTTGAAACACTGTCCCCCTCCCCACCCCAACACAGCCTCTTATGGGCTGAGTCGCATAGTATCTCTGGGCTTTAGTTGGCTTGTCTGAAATGAGGGTAGCTCCAGGGACAATTAGAATAGAGTGATATGTGTAGCAGAGTCCCCACTTGGCACCTGGACAGGCCAGCTCCCAGGGAAGGCCCTTCTCTGCCCCTCACTGGTTCTGAGACTCCACCCCACCCCCAGCCCAAGAGCTCTCCGGGGAGGGGACCACAGTCACAGCCAGCCCCTCACGTGGATGTCCCTTCTCCCCCATCACCCAGCCATGCTCCTTCTCCCGCCAGCAGCTTCTAGCTTTCCCTCTGCTGGATCTTTGCTGGCAACATACAAATATGCTCTAATTTCTCCCAGTTAAACAAACAAAACCCTCGCCTGACCCCACTTTTTCACCAGCTAGCATCTCTCTCTCTCTTTTACAACAAAAACTTCTCAGAAGAGTGATCCTTGCTCACTTACTTGTTATCAATGTCTCTCCTCCGTTTTCCTCCTGACCAACTTCAGCCTGGGTTTTGCACCCACCTCTCCAAGGAATCTCCCCATGACTCAGCCTGACTGTCCACGCTCCCCCGCCGCATCTCAAAGTACAGCCAAGAACCTCAGAGTCCTCCTTGATTTTCTGTCATCTTTTTCTCACTGCAAATCCTTTAGCAAACTCTGCAGCCACACTACAAAACTGATAAAGAATCAGACTCCTCACCATCTCCATGGCCACCACCTGCTCCAGGTTCCCATCAGCTCCCACCCCAGCCTACAGCCCCAAACTCATCTCTGGCTCTGCTCCAGGGGGCAGCCAGAATGAGCCCATTATTACATAAGTCTTATCCTTTTTCAAACCCTGCCATGGCTTTGTCTCATTGTGTGTTAATAATGACTAAATGCCGACTAAAGGCCAACCAGGCCCCACACACACCCTGTGTCATCCCACCCTGCCCCTCAGACCTCAGCTGCTACCTGTTGCTCTCTGTTTTAGCCAAGTGGGCCTCCTCACTGCTCCCCCAATCTGCCAGGCCTGAGTCTACCTCAGGGCCTTTGCACATGCTGTACCTTCTGCCTGGCAAGTTCCTTCCCAGTCACTTTCTCAGTGAGGACTTCGGACCTCCTGATTTAAAAGTGCCACATCCCTGGTCTCCCAGCACTCTCAATTTCTCTCTAGGAGGGGGCCTCCTGGATCTGTCTTCTCCTGTCTCAGGATTAAGCTCTCCGAAGGCCCTCGGCTCTGACTACTGGGACCACACCATCGTGTACCACGTGGTCCGCAAGGCCACACAGTCTCCCACCTGCAGGGGGAGCTCCAGGGGGCAGGCCTGTTCCCCTCCCAGAGCCCAGCACAGGGCTGGGGACGCAGCCAGCCTGAGTAAATGCCAGTTGAATGAGTAAGCAACAGCACTGAGGAAGGGCTCGGGACCCCTCTGGCCACCACATGGCTGATGGCTTGAGCAAATGTGAGCTCCCCGAATGTGTGGCACAGCCTGGCGCAAAGGTAATCCCAAATTCCTCTCCCCAGTTTCCTTAGGAGTGTAGAGGTGAAAAGAACTGTCAAAGCCAGGCTGGAACAGCCAGGAGGGCCCTGCGGATGGGACATCAGCTGGCCTGAGGCAGGACATCCCTGGAACCGGATGGCCAGGGTTCAAATCCCAGCTCTGCTCTCTACTCCTGAATGACCTTGGGAAAGTCTCTAGCCTCTCTGCACCTCAGTTTTCCTTTGCTTCCATGTGGCTCAAATGGTAAGGAATCTGTCTGCAATGTGGGGGGCCCAGGTTCGAGAGCTGGCCTGGAAAGATCCCCTGGAGAAGAGAACGGCAACCCACTCCAGTATTCTTGCCCAGAGAATTCCATGGACAGAGGACCCTGGCGGGCTATAGTCCATGGGGTCACAGAGGCAGACACGACTGAGCGACTACACTTTCACTTTTCACTTTCCTCATCTGTAAAATGGGCTGCCATGAAGACTAAATGCAAAATATCAGAACAGAAGTTGACATGTAATACACGCTATATAAATATCAGCTGTTACTATTGTTACTGCTGCTAACACAGGCTGGGTGATGGGCATCTCCCCACACATCCCCAGCGGCCACGTGGCCACCCTCCCTCTCACAGCTCCCAGCCCCTGGGAGCGGCAGGCAGTAAATTCTCCTATCTCCTCATAAACCAGACCTTCCTCCGCTCAGCCATCACCTGGCTGGCAGAGCTGTCAAGAAGACAGATGCCACATCTGCCTTGTTTACAGGTTTAATCCCCAAGCCCTGTTCTGCAGGCTCCCAGGGAGGGGCCAGGAGAAGAGGAGGGAGGCAGGCGCTGCCCTCCCACAGGCCTGACAGCTGCAGAGATGCCGCTCAGTGACCCCTGTTTCGCTCAGGTATGGGGCCGACTGCAGGCCGCCTTGCTGTGCTTCCTGCAGACCACTTCCCCCGCCTCACCCAGGAAACCGTGAGTGAGGCAGCTCTGCTCGGGATGGGGATCAAGGGATGGGAGTGAGTAGTACGATTCCCATTTTACAGATGAGGAAACTGAGGCCTCAAGAGGTGACCTGCCCGAGGTCACACAGCTAGGAAAGTGGCAGCACCAGGATTCACACCAGCTAAGGGGGACTCTCACAGCTGTGCATTTGAGAAAGAATGGGTGCCCACGACCCCTTGCCATTTTGAGACACACCAACCCAATCTCCTGGAGAAGGAAATAGCAACCCCCTCCAGTATTCTTGCCTGGAGAATCCGATGGACTAGAGGTGCCTGGCGGGCTACAGTCCATGGGGTCGCAAAGAGTCAGACACGACTAAGCGTCTAACACACATACAGCCCAATCTCCAATTGCCAGTATCTGCTGCTCTTCTGAGGCTCTTTGCCATTTGGATGAGGCATTGAAGAATTAACATCCTCCAGGGAGAGGCAGCAATGACAGACAGGAGGGGCTCCCCTGCCAGGTTAGGACTCCACACTGTCGTTGCTGGGGCCCAGGTTCAATCCCTGGTTGGGGTACTAAGATCCCACAAGCCACACAGTGCAGCCAAAAAAGTATTAAATAATCAATTTTTTGTTAATGATTGACAGGAGGGAATGCCCTGGCAGGTCCAGTGGTTAGGACTTGGCACTTTCACTGCCAGGGCCAAGGTTCAATCCCTGGTTGGGGAACTAAGAGCCCGTAAGTCACATGGTGCAGCCAAAAAATAATTTAAAATTGATCAATTTTTAAAAAAACGATTGACGAGAGTTGGTGCACACACACCCTGGGCTCCTTCACACCTCCAGTGAGATGACTGGCAGGCGTGCTTTCTCCTGTCCCCAGAGACCCC
This sequence comes from Cervus canadensis, assembly GCF_019320065.1. Taxonomy (NCBI): domain Eukaryota; kingdom Metazoa; phylum Chordata; class Mammalia; order Artiodactyla; family Cervidae; genus Cervus; species Cervus canadensis. The sequence continues at coordinate 39,720,632 of NC_057413.1, forward strand.
AGCGGAGTAAAGCTCCAGCTGATCACGGGGGTGACCTGCTTGGTATCACACCCTTGATGGCCGCCTTACCTCCGAAACCAAAGTTTCCTGGGATCCCCTCCCAAAGAAACAACTAACCGTCAAACCCTAGTCTGGAGGGGAATTCAGTTTAACACCTTCAGACCCTGAAGGATGAATCAGATCTACCCAAGTGTAAGACCCCAGCATGAGACGGTCCTTCCCACCCTCTCGGAAGGTCACCAGGCACGTTCTCGTCCTGGGGCGGGAAGGCGTGGACTTGGCAGAGCACAGGGCAGGGGAACACAGGAGCGCCCAGTGAGATCGTGGGCAGGGCAGCAGAGCCCGTGGGACTGAGATAGAGGCTGACTATCCAAACCGTTAGCATCACAGGGACGAGTGGACCCACCGAACACCACCAGCGTGGACAGCCAGCATCCTAGGAGAGGTGAGTGGGAAGCTAGGCTTAGGAGAGAGAGTGAGGCAGGTGGAGAACACAGGGCTGGCGGAGGGCCAGAGAGAGGGGGCGCTCAGACCACGGAAGGGAAGGCAGCAGGAGAGGCAGGCAGGAGAGCCAAACCGCCTGGGTACCAATCCAGTTCTGCCAATTCTCTAGCACTGCAAAGTTCACCAGTTACCTCAGTGTCCTCTTCTGTAAAATGGGTGCAACAATTATGATGCTGTCCTCCGTCATCGGGGATCCTACAGCTAACAGAATCCTTACAACAGACTTGAGCTGTTAAATTACCCAATTGCATCTAAATCCCATCTCTCCCCTTTCCTCTCTAACAACTACCACCAATGTTTTTTTAAAGAAAGTTTGGAAGTAGCTATTTTATATTTTTTTGACTCCACCTGAGGCATAGAGGGTCTTAGTTCCCACACCAGGGATCAAATCCTTGCCCCCTGCATTAGTAACCCAGAGTCCTAACCACTGGACTGCCAGGGAAGTCCCCAACAATCACCATTTTATGAGCACTTACCATATGCATCATTTTTCAGCCAGCTTCTTCATACCCTTCAAACACATCACCTATCCTCCCAACAACCTGTTGAGATGGGTGGTGGCTTCCCTGCCCTCTCTGGGACTCAGACAGGTTAAATAACTTGTCCCAGGTCACAGAGCCAGAAGGAAGCAGAGTCAGACCCAGTCCCTGACACACTGACAGGTGCTGAGTCCCAAGCCCATAGTCCACGGCTGTCACCCGGGCACTCCTGGCCTAAGATGTTCTTCCAAGGGACCAGCTCAGCTCAAACCTGGGCGGGGCCACGGGAAGCCAGGGCTGCCTCCCCCCATCCAGGGTGGTCTCAGCTTCCACAAACGTTCTCACAGCTCCCCCACCCCTCACGTCACCCAGACATGGACGAGTTCACTGTGCCTGGCCTGGGGCCACACAAGGACCCTCACCAGCCTCTGCTGGGGCTTCCGAGGCAGCAAGAAGGATCCAGGTCAGCTGGAACACGCTGTCCTTCGGTCCTCCCTGGCCACCCCGAGTTCACCCCAGGCTCTCCTGCTTTGCTCAAGCCTTCCCCTCACCCGGGGCATGTGCCATTCCCCCTCCTGTCACCCACCTCTCCTTCCAAGCCAGTGGTTCCCATACTTGGCTGCACAGTAAACCACCTGGGGCACCTTTTAAAAAATCCCAGTGCCCAGGTGGCACACAGGACCAATTCCATCAGAATGTCTGGGGCTAGGAGCCAAGCATCAGCGTTTGAAAAGAACCCCAAGTGACTGGATGTGAACAAAGCTGCTCTTGCCCGATATTCCCAACCCTAAATACACACTGGGAGAGCTTGAAAAACAACCCACTCCCAAAATTCTGCTTGGTGGGTCTAGGGGTGAGGCCCTGGTAGAGGTTTGTTTTTTTTTTTAATTGGAGAATAATTGCTTTACAACGTTGTGTTGGTTTCTGCCATACAATGTGAACCAGCCATAAGTATACATATATCCCCTGCCTCTTGAACATCCCTCCCACCCCACCCCTCTAGGTTGTCACAGAGCACTGGGTTGTGCTCCCTGTGTTATACGGCAACTTGCCACTAGTTATCTATTTTACATACGATAATATATATGCTTCAAAGCTACTCTCTCAATTTGTCCCACCCTCGCCTTCCCCCACTGTGTCCACAAGTCTATTCTCTATGTCTGCATCTCTATTCCTGCCCTGCAAAAAGGTTCATCAGTACCATTCTTCTATATTCTATACATATGTGTTAATGTATGATATTTGTTTTTCTGACTTACTCTGTATAACACGCTCTAGGCTCATCACTAGAACTGACTCAAATTTGTTTATTTATGGCTGAGTAATATTCCACTGTATATATGAACCATAACTTCTTTATCCATTCATCTGTTGATGGACATCTAGGTTGCGTCTATGTCCTGGCTATTGTAAATAGTGCTGCAACGAACACTGGGGTACATGCGTCTTTTTGAATTGTGGTTTTCTCAGGGTATATGCCCAATAGGGGGATTGCTGGGTCATATTGTAGTTTTTTTCCTAGTTTATTTGTTTTTTTAAGGAATCTCCATACTGTTCTCCATAGTGGCTGTATCAATTTACATTCCCATCAACAGTGCAAGAGGGTTCGCTTTTCTCCACACCCTCTCCAGCATTTACTGTCTGTAGATCTTCGATGACAGCCATTCTGACCTGGGAGAGTTTTTAAAGCTCCAGGTGATGCTGAAGCACAGCCAGGCTTAAGAGCCACCATCTTTTTTTTTTTTTTTTCATTTATTTCTATTAGCTGGAGGCTAATTACTTCACGAGAGCCACCATCTTACGAAGTGTCTCCCATCAGTCTTCTCACCTGCATCCCCAGACACCCTCTGGGCTGGCTCATCATCTATCCCATCTTTCAGATGAGAAAGTCAAGGCCCCGAGAGGGCACAGCTGGCTCAGGTTGAGGGGTACCCAGAGCCCTCCCACGGTCCCTGACACCAGGTCCTGCTGCAGAGTTATCCAGACCAAGAACTCACAGGGACCCACATCCAACCATATCTAATGTGGACACGCCAAGGCAGCCACAGCAGCGGGCCAAGGATTGAGAGCTCAGTTCTGGGCCCACATCTTGCTCTACGGCCTTCCACCTGTGGGAACTCAGGTTCCTTTACTTACCTTCTCTGAGCCTCTGTTTCCAATCTGTAAAACAGACCCGTTGTCCCATCCTCCCATGGCTCACTCCCTGTCCTTTTCAGGACTCTGCTGAAACGTTACCTTGCAGGGAAGCGAGACTCTTATCTATTTTGTTTCTACTGCACATTTTCCTTCTGGCATAGACTATAGTTTACTTTTTTTATCTTGTTTATTGTCTGTCTCCCCATTAGAATAAAAACGCCAAGAGCTTTTTGACTTTCATTCCCTGCTATATCCACGATGCTTAGAAAAAGGCCAGGCGCTGGGAGTCAAACTGATGTCTGTAGAGTGACTGCGGGACCCTCAAGGTGTTAGAGACGCTCAGACCAGTGAGTGGCAGGGTGCACGGGGCAGCTGGAGTCAGTCAATTCTGTGGGCTCGCCAGGGGGACGTCCAGATGAAGCCCAAGGTGGTCAGCCAGAGGGCGGCTCTGCCAGATCCAGGAACCCCTTCCCCTATAAGCAGCGTCACCGACGGCTGGTAGCTTGAGAGCCCACCCACGGGACCTGGCATCAGCCCTGGCCCCGCTCCGGCCCCGCCCACAGACTCCGCCCCTCAAAGTCCCGCCTCTCCTGCCCCGGCCCTGCCCACTCAGGCCCCGCCCCCTGATGACCCCGCCCTGGCCACGCCTCTCCTGGCCCATCCCAGCCCCACCCCTGACCCCGCCTCCTAACCTCACACCTCCCGGTCCCGCCCCTGGCCCCGCCCCCCACGCGTGCTCACTGGTGCACTTCTTGACGTGGCTGCCCTTCTTGAGCGCGTGGCGGCTGAGCTTGCAGTGGAAGTTGTCCTCCCAGAACTCGGCAAACCATATGTTGCGCCGGTTGTTGTCCAGCGTGCGGCTGGAGAAGTAGCGGTCAAAGCCTGGCGGGGAACCAGGATGTCAGGACCCGGAGCCCCTCTTTCCACCCGCCCCCAGCCCTTCGCTCTTCTCGCCGCTTAGACGCTTAGACGAAGCGCGGGCGGACGAGGTGGGGAGGAAGAGGGCACCCTCTGATCCAGGACCCAGGGGGGAAACGTGAGACGTTTCATTTCCTTTCTGGTGAAAAGAGCTGGGTTAAGTTCCAGGGGGAGCCTGTGTGATCAAACAACGGCTGCCTTTATGGAAGAAGTACAGGATGAGGGTGTTTGCGCTGGTTCTTAACTACGGAAATGCTAATATGGGACTTCTTGGAGAAGAAACCACCTGGAGATCCTGAGATGAAAGCAGAGACGCTGGTGGGGGTAGGGGGTCGGCACCCAGTCCTGGGAGCACGTGAGCTCTCTGGTTCTGAAGAGGAGATGGAACCAGAGAGTATGGGGACTGGCCCAGGTCACATAGCAAGACAGGGGCCTGAATGGTCCTCCCAGTCCAGAACTTCCCCATCGCTGACTGAGGCAGCCTCCTTCTCCAAATGCTCCAGAGGACTTATCAACTCTGCTCCAAGCCCAGAAAACCCGGAGCCAGGGTGGCAGGCTGGTGGGTGAATAAGGCCTTCTCTCCACCCCCTGCCTTCTGCACCATGACCATTCCGCGTCACATTCACAGTTGACCGAGCTGCTGGGAACAGACTAGAAAGCCTAAAAGTTCACCCAGCAAAGAGTTCCTGCCGGTGGCAGGGCCCAGTGGAGGCTCAATGACTGTCTGTTGGAGGTGTCGGGGAGCTGCTGGCACTGGTAGGGTACTGGTTGAATGAGTTTCTCAACCTTGACACTACTGACACTGGGCCAGTTCACTCTTTGCTGGTGGGGGGGTGGGCGATGGCCAGGGGAGGCTGTCCTGGGCATTGCAGAATGTTGAACAGCATCCCTGGCCTCCACCCACTAGAAGCACCACTCCCTGCTCATGACAACTAAAAATGTCTCCAAACATTGCCAAATGTCCCTGGGGATCAAAATCACCCCCTGCTGAGAACCACTGCTTTCGTGGTTTCTCTGGTGCCCCAGAGAGAAAAGGGATTTGTCTGGCAAGTCCTGGGTTCAGATCCTAGTTCTGCTACTTAATAGCAAGTATGTATGACTTACTGCCACCAAATGTCACTTAACCTCTTTGAGCCTTAATGTATTCACTTACTAAATGTGGGGTTGCTGGAAAGACTAAATGAGATGTCTGTATGGGATGTGGCATTTGTGGGTACCAAGAGCTGTAGTGCTTGTTATTTTGTGTTTATTATGGCTTGAAGTTGAGAGGGGCGGTGTGGAAACTTCTGGCACCTGTGTTCCTTCTGCCTCAGGGTGAATAGAGGACATGGCCATGTGACCCATGTCCCTCCCCTACTCAGACCTCGGTCTCTTGGAAAGTTTGGTGGAGGTAGATGTCTGCAGGCTTCCCAGCTCCATCAATGCTGATGTCTGTTGACCTCAGCGAGAGCAGGGGAGAAGCCCCTGGGAGCCTGCCACCACCATAGGGAGGACAGTGAGGTCCCTGCCAAACTGGGCCTTTAATAGGAACTTTGCACCTCACTCACAGTGAGGCTCCGGCCAGAGCAATCTATTCCTGCCCAGGGTGACTGAGTTCTGTCCCAGGAGGAAGGGATGCCAGGCAGGGCAGGCCCCACCACCACCCCCAGCCCACCCAGGGCCCACCAGGACTCTGCAGGGAGGCCCCTGTCCCCAGCCTGACACCCTTTTCTGGTAACCTGCTGGCAGCTCCCAGGCCCTTCTAGCAGAGGACACGCTCCCAGTGGGGCAGGGGTCTCACTTCATCTGTCCCAGGTAGGAGAAGGGATGAGAGAATATGGGGGTGAAGGAGAAGTCTTGATAAATGAGCCTCCTGTACTTGCCACCACCCCCAACACCCATGAATATCTGAGACGGGAGAAAGAAGGACCCTGAGCATGGCTTCTAACCCCACTGGGACGAGTGTGGCCAGGAAGGCCTCCCAGCCCAGAACCCGAGCACAAAGAAGCTGGGAGCCAAGGAAGAAGAGAGACAGGATGCGGGAAGACAAGGAGCTGGAGAGGGATGGTTGGGGGGGGGTTGATAAGAAGGACCCGTCAGGGTGATGCTGATAGCGGGGCGCATGGAGCCGGGGGTGGGTGGTGGGCGCACTGTTGTGGCTGCCAGGCCTACCTCGCACGGACATCCTCTTGGGGAGGATGGTGACGGCGCCCTCGGCCACCTCCTCCAAGTGCAGCACAGGGGCGATCTTGGAGCCCCAGCTGTCCGAGCCCATCCAGAAGAAGTGGCCGGTCTGGTTGGCCTTCCGTGCCGCCTCCAGCACACGCCTGTGGGGACACGCACCAGCCCAGCCCAGCCGTGTCTGCCCACGGGCTCCCCGTCCTGGCCACACCTGCCCTTCCCCCAGGCTCATTCCTGTCCCCCTCGCAGCCTGTGCCTGGATCCCCCGTCCTGACCCACAGGAGCCTGGGGCCCACAGCCACCCCAGCACCCACGCCTGGACTCCCAGGCCCCCGGTTCCCTGCTGCCTTGACCCATACCTGCCTACAGGCCCACGGCTGCCTTTCACCCACACTGCACCCCTATAAGTGCCTGTGCCCTGGGCCCACAGATGCCTACGGGCCCAGTGTGGTCTCCCAGACCCACTCTTACCTCTGGGGCTACCTCTGTCCCTGCCGAGACCATGCCTGTTTCCCTCCGGTTGGACCTGCCCCATGTCTGACCCGGGTCCCCAGAAACACATCTGCCCAAGCTCTGTTCTCTGAGGCTCCCAGACCCACACCCCTTGGCCCTTTGTCACATTTCTATCCACTGTCACACACACACACACACACACACACACACACACACACCCCAACACCTGTCCCCCTCTGCACCCCACCTCCTTCTGTGCCAAAAGTCCAGATGCTCCAAAGAACCGCCCCCACTGCCCTCGCGGATGGATGAAAGGGTGCGGGCAGCCAGGGGCTCCCCACCGCCACCCAGGGCACAGTATCAGTGGTCCTAGTCAAGTCAGGGGCCCTGGAGCCCCACACAGGGTCCAGCCCACAGCGGCGCTCAGTCAGTGCTAATGGATGCTTGAACTAAGTGGCCCCTCAGAGACATCTTCTAGAAGCAGAAAAACAGGAAGGACTAGGCAGAATTCCCCCCCATGTATCTCATCCCATGGGGACAGACGGGAGCAGAGAGGAGGCAAGCAACTTGCCCAAGATCACACAGCAAGTGAGAGGCCAGGATACTGGAAACTGGCCAGCTCGTCCCTCGGACGAGGCCAGGACAGACGGCGGGGCTTGGGGCGACTGCCAGAGCTGTGCAGGAGGCGGCCAGCTGGGGCAGGAAGCCTCGGGCTGCCAGGGAGAAACGTGTTTCCTCACCCCAGGGCCCACACCTGCCTTCCTCACCGTCTCTTGGCTCTCTTAGGCCCCCAAGGCTGCTGCAGCCCCCGCAGGGCCCCCTAATTGCAGGCGAGGCTGCTCTCAGAACCCACACCGCAGCCCTATTATTACCGCCTGCATCCGGCCAGCCAGAGATGACCAGAGCTCCCAAGGCTCCAGCTCTGCAAAGTCACCTGGGTTTATTTTTACCTTGTTTGCTTCTGAAAACGCATGTGGATTTCCAGAAAGGTGCCCCCCCTCCCACATACCACCCAGCTGCTCAGGGAGTCAGTCTAAGGCCCTCCCCCATCTCCCCCAGGTGACCCTTCTCTGGGACCCTTGGCCCGGCGCCCTCATCTCCCCTCCCCACTTGTGGGTCCATCAGGGCCGCTCAGGAGGCCGTGAGTGGGGTGTGTCCCTGGATGGGGTGGGGGGCCCCGAGTGGTGCTGGGCTTTGACATGGGAGTGTGGGCAGGGGGCAGGGACTGACTGAAGGGAGGCGAAGAGCTCAGAAGGACCTCCCCCTGCTCCAGGTGCCAGCTGACCTGCGGAGACAGGGACACCCAGGGCCAGCGTTTAGGGACCCCCTGAAAGCTTTGTGGGGACCGGGAGCAGCTCAGAGGTGCCAGGTGGACCCTGAGGGCTCCCGCACCCTGAGCCTCTGCTGCCTGAGAAACACCCATTAGAGCTGGCACTTATGGCTATGGAGGCCTTAATGACCTTCCAGAACATTCCCCTCCATCCCTGCTAGCACCCAGCAATATCTCCTGGGAGAAAATCTGTTTCGCTGCAACTCAGGAGTCTAGGATGAGGTCTTTCCAAGTGGGAAAGAGTGTTGGAAAGAAGAGCAGACCCAGAGTGAATGCTGGTTAGCAATGGGGAGGGGGCCACATGGAGGCAGGGTAGACTGGGCAAGCTGGGATGGGCAGGTGGGCAGGTGGGCCAGCTGTCTGAAGGAGGCAGTCTGGGGAGACCACATCTCCTCTGCAAACATGGGGTGTGCCTCCCCGACCACATTCTCAGGGCGGGTGCTGTGTCTCCCCCTCAGTCTAGGGAATTAAGGAGGCCGGCCCTTCTTGGCTGTGACATCCAGTCTTAAAGAGGTGGTAGAGAGAGAGAGCAGGAAGAAGGGAAGTGCCTTAGGAAGGGTGCTCAGGCGTCACCTTTTGAGGACACCTGAGACTCTGACCTGCGACTCAGGACCCAGGGGCTGGTGTGCAGGGAGGAAGACTGCTCCAGGGTTTCTGTACTGCATGGTTCTGGCACCTGGAGTCCACCTGCCCCCACTCTGCAAATGCGGAGACCGAGGTCCAGGGAGGGGATGATACTGCCCAGATGAGTGTGTGCCCAGATCAGGACTAGAACCACAGCCCAGGCCTCTTCCCACTTCCCTGAGCTCACCGAAGGGAGGACAAGGGGCTGAGAGACGGCCACCCCTACCTCCTGCCAGCCTCTGCTCCTTCCTTCATGCACGTTCCTGCATTCAGTGCTCCAGAAACACTATCAAGCAGGCTTCATTAGCTCCATTTTTTTTTTTTTTAAGCAGAAAAGAAGCCCAGAGAGGTTGAGAAACTTGCCTGAGGTCACACAGCTAGTTGGAGGGAGAGCAGGATTCCCACCTAGGGGCTCTGACCCCAAGCCCACAGCCTTAGCCCCTCTGTAAAAGGACCCGCTAACCATCCTGAGTTGGTAGAATGGATGTAGGAAACGGGGAGGGGGAAAGGAAGGGGAGCCCGTGAGCCATAGCCTGTGCCCCAGACAGAGGGGTCTCCCCACCACCCCCTCATTGGCTCACCCCACCTCTCTGGACCTCAGGGTGGGTCAGGCTTGCCCAGGAATGTCTCTAGCAGGGGTTCCTGGCACCCCAGCCCCACCCCACTGCCGCCTGTCCTCACCTGATGTCATCCTCATTGGCAAAGATGATGACCGCCCTGGCGTTTGACGTCTCCAGGAGCCGCCGGATGATCTTGTCGAACTCCCCAGGCTTGGGCTCCCGAGGTATCTTGACAGACTGGGCGATGCACACACCCCCTGCAGGAAGGGCACCGGTCAGCCTGGGGCAGACAGGGTCTCCCCCTGCGGCCCACACTCCTGGGGGCTACTCACGGTCCCCTGGCCTGCCTTGCTCCCAGGTCCCGATCCAGCATGGGCGTGTGCAGTCAGAACAGCCACAGTGCAAATTTTGGCTTCACCAAGCTGGGCAACCCTGGGCACATCACTTAAGTTCTCTGTGCCTCTCTTTATAAAATAGGTTGCTAGCAAGAATACAGTATCGGGCTTAAAGCTAGATTGCCTGGGTTCAAATCTCAGTTCTGCTGCTTACTGCTGTGTGATCTCAGGTTAGTTACTGAACTTCTCTGTTGTCTCAAATACATCATCTATAAAGATAATAATACCACCTATTTCACAGGGTTGTTATAAAGCTAAGGGAGTTCATGCATATATAGTAACATCTGCCACACAGTAAGTGCTAAGTAAACATTGGTTCTTTTTGATGTAACTACTTCATAAGATTTTTTGGAGGTGCAAATCTGAGAATGAGAACAAATTGCCCCCCTTGGGCCATTACAAAGACTCCGGTACCCACATCCACACACACCTACCAGGGCTCTTGGCCCCGGGCCCCGTGTTCACCATCAGGCCCCTTCATAAGGGCAGCGTGCAGGCTGCTGACTTGTGCCTGCACATCCCAGGCAGTGATGCTGTAAACCCAGCTACTGCCCATATGCGGACGTTCCTAAGTTCCCTTCTGGGTACTCACAGGCCACTCAGTATGTAGGCTCTCCAGCTTCCTCCCTGACCCAACAGGGTGTGATGACACCCAGCCTCCCTACATCTTATTTATGGTCAGATTCCCAGCAGGGAGTTTAGAAGAGCCCAGGAAGGCCATGCTTAAGGGACTGCTTTGGCAGAGGGGCTGGAGGAGCTCTGATTGGGATCGGAAGGTCTTTAGGGGCCCTCCTGTCATTCCTTTCTCTCTGGCCACTGCCTACCTGACTGGATCCTGGAGGAGGGGACCCAAGGCCTGCCTACCTCTCAAGCTCATTCCTCTACAAGAAGCCCCCAAGCCTGCAGGCACCACCACGATGCAGTCAACACACCCCGGGATTCACAGCCAGGCCGCGTGGCTCACAGAAAGCTGGGAGCACCCTCCCCCTCACCCAACCAGTCCCCGGCCTCAGCTGTGTCTCTCCAGTGCTGGCGGGGGGCCGGCATCATTTGTGTTATCTCAGTCTCCCCGCATCTCCTTCTACAAAAGCACTTGTGGACCCGTTTCTAGTGTCAACCGTGTTTGACAGATGAGGAAACTGAGGCTCCGAAAAGAGAAGTGATTTGCCCAAAGCCACACAGTCCCTTGCCCCACTGGGATACAGAGTTGGGCCCCCCAGGGAATAAGACCTCCAGCCCCTCTGGTGGCAGAGTCAAGGCTCTGTTGGTTGAAAAGTTTTAAGGAGTATTCTTGATGAAGGCAGATCCTTTATCTCAGATCATTGCCTTCCTCCGGGTCCTACTAAAGGATCTCAGCCCAGCTCCATCTCACATGGGATCCTATTGGCTCACAGCCAAACTTACCCACCTTGGCCGGGCACCTGGCTGCCACCCTGGGGCACCCCCGAACCTCCGAACATCTCGCAGTCCAGGCTGGGGTGCCCTGAGCCCTCTGAGCAGACTCCACGCACCTTTGTGTGGAAGGTGGGCCGCAAGGGTTCCCAGTGCGGGGAGACACCACCCACCTATTTTACCCCGAGGAAGAGGGGCCAGCACCCAGCTCCGCGCAGGGAGGGCGCTCTACTCAGGGGCGTAGGTGGCAACCAGGGAAGGCTGCCCAAAGGTGCTGACCCTGCGCTGAGTGGCTGAGTTTTCATGGCAGGAGGCCCGAGCCGGCGGTGGGGGGAGGGGACATTCTGAGGAAACAAGGCACTCATTCTAGAGGGGGCTGCTCTGTGCCAGGCGCCCACAAGGCTTGCTCTCACGTCGCCAGGAAATGGACCCCCTGGTTCTGTGTAGCAGGTGAGGCAGCCACGGCCTCTGTCCCCCACCCTGACCAGCACCCACCTCCTTTACTTTCTGCCACTCGCAGGCAGAACAAGAACCTCAAGTCCTCCTAGGACGCCCACAGAGGCGCCAAGCACAGAAGAAGAGCAAAGTTATCAGGGGCTCTTGGGGGAGGGAGGGGGAGTCTGGGGGCAGGATGGGACCCCCCTGTCCCAGCTCACAAAGAGAACCGGGGGGAGCCAGTCTCCTGCCCCCAGCGCTGTCCCTGCCCTAACAGCGGCCAGACAGACACTCAGCTTCCAGCTAAATCCTCCATATGGTTCCTTTCCAGTTAGAAAGTGGGCCAATTGCTACATTTCTCCCCCCATCTGGGGAGACAGATGGACAAGAGGAGGAGGCTGGACAGGGGGTTAGGATGAGCCACCTGGCCCCAGGAGGGAGGAGGGGGCCAGAGGGCAGAGGGGAGGGAGGCACAGAATGGGAGATAATTGTTCTCAAAGAAGAGAGACTCTTAGGTTAAGTCATATTTCTGGGTGGTGCTCCCCTAAGAGGTTCCACCCCGGGGTACATACTGCAGGCTTCGTTTAACTAATGAAAGAAGACTCGGGTGACCACAGCCCGGTCAGCAGGTCACAAGGTACTTAAGATGAGAGAGAGTCTAAGCAGGGAGCAATGTTCTGACAACCACAAGAGTGGGGGTACTTGAGGGGAGTCTGGGGGTTTCAAATAGAGCTCAGTAACAGTGAATGTTTATAGTGTCTGGTGCCTTTGAATATTAACACTGCACATTTTGCATAGATTCACCCATCTGAAGTCAGTATCATCGGCAAAACTCCAGCTTATTATTATTTTTATTTTGGCCACACCATGTGGTCTATGAGATCTTATTTTCCCAACCAGGGAGCAAATCTGCACCCCCTGCACTGGAAGCACAGAGTCTTGACCATTGGGCCATAAGGGAAGTCCAGCACGGTTCCAGTTCAGAGAGAAGGATGCTGAGGACGGAGCGGCTAAGTGACTCCCCGAGGTCACACAGTCAGGCACAGCGTAGGGTCTCAGTGTGGGCCGCCCGGCTCCAGAGAGCACCCTTTCACGCAGTCCAGTGCGTCATGACCAGCCACAGCCAGGTCAGGGGACACCTAGGGCCCATGCACATGTCTGGGGGCAGGGCCTGCCCTGGGGCAAGTACCCAGGGGTGTCACTGGCCCCACAAGGAGGAGCCAAGCTCCCTCTGGGCCCCTTGGCGTCACTACCTGCTGGTCAGTTTGGCTGCTCTGGGGACCACAGCACAGGACCAAGGCTGTCCCAGGGTGACGCCGCTTCCAGGGGTAACTAGCACAGGATCTGGCTCCACAGCGCTCCTGTCCCCTGCCACAGCCAGAGAGGACTGCAGTGGCCCAAGAGGGACCCACATTTACAGAGCACCCACTGCATGCCTGGCACTCATTGAGTGCCTGGGGCAGCTGCTAATGGCCCCATCTTACAGATGCAGAAACTGAGGCTCAGAGGTGCTCAGTTGCCTGATGGAGGTCACACAGCCAGCTGGTGGGCCTGTAAGCCAGGTCTGTGTCAAGAGCCTCCCTTGGGCAGAGAAAGGGAAGACTGTAGTTGCTAGGTCCCTATTAACCCCAATACCTGCAGCCCGTCCCCACTTCTGGGAAGACCCCAAGTCCCACACCAACTGCCAACTGGACTGCGAGGGAAGTCCAGCACAGTTCCAATTTAGAGATGAGGATGCTGAGGCACAGAGCGGCTAAGTGACTTCCCCAAGGTCCCCTCCTGTGTCCAGCCCCTGCTTCTGAAGCCCCATCACTGTGGGGGCCATGGCTAGCACACCCCTGGGAAGTCCTCTCCAAACCCTTCTACCAGGGTGGGGGCACTTTTTTGCACCCCCACTCTTTTGTCCCATGGTCTCTCTCCTTGGATAAAATAAGAATCCATGAGTCCATACTGAGAGCAAATGTAATCAAATTAAACCCAAGCAGCAAGGAACACACCCAAGCCCTATCTCTGCATAGAGGCTGAAACCCTTCACCTCTACCAGGCTCCAGGAACAGGATCATAAGGGTATGGAGGAGTCTGGTGCTCCCCACGGTCCACTTAGGCCCTTCTGGGTCACCCCTGGCAAGCCCCTCACCCCCGACACAGCCCCAACCCCCTGGCAGGCACCGGTTGCCCTGTGCCAGCTGCAAGCTCCACCATCCACCCAGCCAGTGCCTCCGCGCAGGGCCAGGGACAGGAAGCCACAAGCTCCTGAGCGCAAGGGGGCAGTCAGGACCTTGGAGAGCTCCCGGCCCAAGCTCTTGGGGACCGAGGAGACTGAAGGCAGACTGAGCCAGGGAGTCTAGAACCCTACAAACCAGCATGTCCCCTTCCACATTCTTCCCAGAGAAACTCGTACACGGGCACAAGGAGATATGCCCAAAGATGATCACTGCGGCACTGCTTGAATCAGTGAAAACATGGAAACCACCTAAATACTTTTCAACAGAGGAATAGAATATTATGTAGCTAAGATATATAAAACAGCTCTCATGTATCAGCATGACAAAACCCTGAAAATGCAAAGTTGACTGATAAAGCAAAGTGCACCACTCTCTGTCCCTTTCATGTGGAAATTAGAGGCCACATACAATACAAGGTCTTATATACGGACACACATATAGACACGAGCAAAAGCTGCAAGAAGGCAGGAGATTTTCCCTGTTGCATGCACTGTGATCTCCCCAGTGCCTGGCACACACTAGGTGCTCCATAAATGCTTGCTGAATGACTCAGACAAGAAGGGAACCCAGCCCCTGCAGGGTGTGTGTACCTCAAGGGAGGCAGGGATGGAACAAGACTGAGGGTCCCACAGGTGGGCTCCCAGGCATGATCCCTGTTTCATTTCTTGGAAATAATCAGAAGCAAATACGACAGCACGTAAATGGTTGGTAACTGTGCACCTCAGGACCCAAGCCAGGCCAAACGTGCAGACACAAGCGCCAGTGAAGGCATCCTAGTCCCCACACGTGCCACCCTGAGCCGCTCTGTTCATAACACAGGGCCACCTGGCCACTCCCGGGCCGGAGGCCTCCACAGGACACAGAGAGGAAGGCACATGGGGCTGCCCTCCTACTGCTGGCCTCCTGGTTCCTGAAATCCCGCCTCCCCCTGGGGACAAGCTCTTTCCTGGCCAGCCCTCCCCTGGCGCTGGAACCCTGTACCTCTGCCCGGCTTCACACATCTGCCCTGACTTGAACGTGACATGGAAGTTCCACCAGTGAAACTTGATATGGGTTTCCTGTTGTATCTTGTGGTCTTTGAGCCCTTTCTGTTTGTGGTCTGGTGACCTTTCCCGGTATCCTGGGTCCAGCTGATATATCTGTGTTAGTGTCTGCCTCCATCTGCACTCCTAATGCCCCAGTGGATGTGGGTTACACAAAGTCTGATCACTGTCTGACTCACCAGGCTCAGCTTCCTTCTTTTCTGGGCACCTCCCTGCCCCCCCGCGGGATGGGGCTCTCTCTACTGCACCCATCTGAATAAGTGCTCCCCACTCGCTCCAGGCAGTCCCCAGACCCCCTGCCTTCAGGGCCCGCCAACTTGTGGACTCCCCTGGCGGCCCAGCGAAGGCAGAACGAAGGGGCTTCCCCCCAGGGTGGTAGGCTCACCCCAGGTATGGGGCAGCTGAGGACCTGGGCTCCCCTGTGCCTCTCCAGAGCCATCCGTCACATCCTCCAGGCTTGGGAATCCTCTCACTGCCCCCTCTTCCTTATCTCACTCACCAGGAGGCCCGCCCCTGCCAGAAAGCAGCTAAGCAGCCAGCCAATAGGCAGTGGGCAGCAAGGTGGCCGAGATACACATCGTGCCCACAGATCCCGGGGGACTCAGTACCTGTGCCCTCCTGCTCTGGCACCCAGAGCCTAGGGGTGCCATTCCCTCATCCCAAACAGCACCCCGGGCTCTGGGCTCCAGACTAGGCTGGAGAAAAAACCCCCTCTGGAGAGTCGAGAAACTTCCCTGCACCCAACACACAGGAGCCCAGGGATACTGGGCTCGTCTCCTCTCTGTCTCTCCCTTTCTTTTCCTGGCCTTTCAAATTTAAAAATGGAGAAAAACAATGAGAGACCAACGCTAGGAAATCAAGTGGAAAGAATCTACATTAAGGCAAAATGTGAAGGCAGCAAATTACAACACAGAGAAAATGGGGGTTGTTAAACAACCCAAGGAGGGGGTCCCCTCCCCAGCTTCCCTGGGTTCCTGGCAGAGAAAGAGGTAAGGGGAAAGGCAGGAGGGAGGCTGGGGGAGACCCTGGACTATATGGGCTCACACCCTCATACAGACACACACACACACACACACACACACACACACACACAAAAGCGCGCGCGCATGCACACACGGAGTCCCCCACCACCACGCCCCCCCCGACCCCCGACCACCCTCTCCAAAGTCAGGCCTTCTCCCCACACCTGCTCTCAGGAGAGGGAGCTATTCAGAGGCATCAGTGACCAACATTATGTTACTTTTACTTTCAACTGGGAACGAAGCCCTGGTCTAAGGAAATGGAGCTGTGCAACAGATTCCAGGCAGCAGAGCTGTGGCTGAAAGGGCATCTGAGGTCAGGGAGACGTCCAGGCCCTGAGAGAAGCCCCCTAACCTGTGGCCGTCCAGGAGGGCTGGGGCTGGGGGCGGGCAGCGAGGGGCAGCTCTGGCTCCAGCAAGGGCCCAAGGGCTCTCCGGGGCGGGGGGGTGGGGTGAGCCTGGCTCACGGCCAGCACCCCCTTTCTGCTCCCACTCCCAGCCCTTCTCCCCACCATCCAGTGTCCACTCCAGCCTCCTTCCTCTCATACAAGGCTCCCACAGTGTGTGTGCATGTGTGCGTGAGTGCACGCGTGTGCATGTGTACAAGTGGCATGCAAGGCCCACATCTCCCCCTCAGGTCTGGTCCCAACAAAATCCCACCACATCAGGCCTTCCTCTACAGAGGCCGCCCCTTCAGTCCGCCTCCCTTGCTTATCTTATCTCCTCCCGGTCTGTCTCTGCTCCGGCCCTCATGGTGCCCAGCACACACGCTGCGCTTGCTCGCGACAGGCCGTGACCCATGCTTGCCAGATGAATGGGCCACCGAGCACCCGACTACAGGGATGGGAGGGCCAGCAGGGCAGGAGGCAGTAGGCACTGGCTTGGGGGCGGAGGCGCTGTAGGAATCTGAAGTGGCCACCTGCTCAAACCTGCCCACTTCCTCTAAGACCCTCCCTGACCCCTGCAGCCCACTGTGACCTCCCCTCTGAGCACCACCTGGTCACACGGAGCGCCCGGATGTCTACGTGTCTACCAGCACTGGGCAGCCACTTTGTGCCAGGCTCTGGGCTGCAAAGGTCATCCAGGCCCGGGCCTGCCCTGTAGGATGCACTGGCAAGCTCCCAGCCCACGTGGGCGTCATGCACACTGGGACCTCTCTGTCCTGCCTTCTGCTGGGAATCTACCTTTCCACCTAGATGTAAATTCCTTGTTATGAGTGCTCAAGAAATGCACGTGCAAAAGATCAAGTGGAAAAGTATAAGATAGCCATGCAAACTGGCAGGGCCCCAAAGGCCCAGGGCTGAAGACAGCTGGGCCAGTAGAGAAGGCCGGGAGGGCAGGGCAACTCCAGCCCGAGGGGACACAGTGGGCCCACTAGGAGAGACTTGGCTGGAGCCAGGAAGACCCGGGTACCAAGGGGCAGTGAAGGGGACACAGTCACCCCACTTTCCCACCTGCAGGGTCCCCATGATGCACCCCACCAAAGGTTTGTGCAAAGTGTGGATCTCACACCTGCTCTCAGCTTCCTCTTCCCTGCCATTGTGAGACAAAAGGGAAATGTCCTCTCCGCGGCTTCGGGCTGTGTGACTTTGTTCTTTTTGGGTTCTGCTTGTTTTTCGCCTGTGCTGGGTCTTTACTGCGGCGCACAGGCTCAGTAGTTGTGTGGGCATAGTCGCCCCAAGGCATGTGGGATCTTGGTTTCCCAACCAGGAATCGAACCCATGTCCCCTGCACTGGAGGGCAGATTCTTAGCCACTGGACCACCAGGGAAGACCGTGGCTGTGTAACTTTGGACAAGTTACTTAGCTTCTCTGAGCATCAGGCTTACCATCAGTAAAATAGGGAAGGACTTAAAAAAAACTCCACCTGATGGGGCTAGTGTGAGGGTCAAATGGTATCTGTGAAAGCCTGGGTCAGCCTCGAGGAGCCAAAGCCTCTGGGGAGTGAGCAAGTCCTAGAAGGGGTGGGGCTGCAAAGGCAGGGGGGCAGGGAACTCGTCAGGACCTCAGGTCAGGACCCGGGGCTGTGAGGATGCTCTGGGGGCCAGAGACACCAGGTGACACTCAGCTCTGTCTCCAGGGACAGAGCCTGCTGGGCAGAACCCGTGGCCTCAGCCTAGAGGCTGTGTCCAAGGCAGGACACACATCCCTCCTTTCCTGGACACTCTCAGCTCATGTCCCCGGCCCATACACATGGTAACACACACCCTCACAACGTCACAAACCACACATCACTGCCACCCCACACAAGATCACAGCAACACAAGCGCACACAGTAAGCATACCGCCTCACACAGCCACACTCACCACACCAACCTCCACAAGTCACACCCTACACACAGCCGCAGACCCAGACACACGGGTCAGCTGCCCACACCTCCTTGGAGCCACCGGCCAATCCTTAGCACCATCAACACCTCACCTTTGCTACTGGTGGTCGGGGGGCCCGGCTGGGGGATGCTGGGGGGGCAGGGATGGCCCCTGGGTGGAGGGAGACAGCACCTCTGTCATCCAGCAACTACTCGCCTGGCCGCCTCAGAGCCCCACTCTGGGCAAAATCCACATCTTCCCTCTGCAACCAGGCTGTCCACTCACACCCACCTGCCCCTGAGAGACCTGGGCAGGACCTGCGGGTACAGGGACACCGCCATCAGAGAGTCGGCCTGCTGTGACACGGGGGGCCGAGGCTGGGTGCAGACGGGCCCTCGTCCCACATCCAGCCCCTGCATAATGAGAGCCAAGTCGCCCAGCCTCTCTGAACCTCCACGTCCGTATCTGTAAAGTGGGACGGCATGCTCGCCACCCTTCAGATGCGGTAGGGGTGTTATGACGATTAAAGGGGTCATCTGTGGACAGCCCAGCCCCTGGGGGGATATTTTGGGGACGGGGAAGAGGCATGTTGTGGCGGGAACCAGCCAGGGCAGCTGTGGGGCTCAGAGCCCTCGAGCTGAGCGCTGCCGCTCCCTCCCTGGGAGGCCGCTGGGCAGCGAGGGCTGTTCAGAGCTGCATTATTCATGGTGCGCAGCTCTGAGCAGAGGGAAATTTGCTGAGTGATCGACCTAATATCTTAACACAAACCCATTTAGGCAAAACACCTTTGAAGCGAGAAAAGCTGGGAGAAAAAAGAGAGGAGAGAAGGAAGCGAAGGTGTTTAGAGGCAGGTGGTGGAGGGAGGGGGCTGTGGGGGAAGGCACAGGGAGGTGTCTGGTTCCGGCCCCGGCCCACTCCAGGCCACCTGTTGGAGACCCCTGCCCCAACCCAGCCCGAGGGCCCACCTTCCTCTGTTCTCAGTGGCCTTCCCGGGCATTCTTCTTGTTTTATATACAATAATAATTAATTTTTTAATATTTGTGTATTTGGTGGTGACAAGTCTCAGTTGTGGGATCTAGTTCCCTGACCAGGGATCAAACCCTGGGCCCCCTACTTTGGAAGCATGGAGTCATAGCCAGTGAACCACCAGAGAAGTGCCCCCGCGGGGTATTCCTCAGCTGAGGGAATCCCACCGACTTCTCAAAGTTGGTTCAGAGAGGGAAAGGAGTCTGCCCAAGGCTCCCACGGCAAGTCAGGCTGGGCAGCAGTCAGACCCAGCACTGCTCAGCGCTAGTTCAGAGTCCTCTGCTGAAAAACCCCTTTCAGAACAAGACCCCCAGCTCCAGCAACACAGCTGGAGGGCGAGGTCACAGAGCAGCTTTTCAGCCCCTTCCCTGATCTCACAACTCCACACTCCACAGCAAGACCACTTTTTCCAGTGCAACTGGAATGTCTCTACCCTGGAGCCTTGGCTGGTCCCCCTGCAGGAAAAGCCCCTCCTGCTTGCCCACCTGCCCAGCCCTGCCTCGGGGCTCCACTTCTCCACCTCTCCCCCACGAAACACCCCAGATCCTCCTGCAATGGGGATGTGCCGCCGCCCACCCAGGCTCTCATCACACCCCTCTCCCCTGGAACCATCCTCTGCCGAGGCTGCTGGGTCAGTAACTCCTGTGCTTTGAGGCATGAGGGCTGGAGCCAGGTTGCCCGAGTTCAGATCCTGCTCTGCCACTTCTCAGCTGTGGGACTCCAGACAAGTTACTCACCTCTCTGGGTTTCATCTCCTCATAGTAAAGCATAAAGAACAACTGAATTAATACATGCAGCAGTGCCTGGCACACAACTACTCAAAGTTTGCTCTTGTAACACTTGATCGTTTTCTCCATCCGCCCATAAACCCCTTCAAGGGCAGACTGCATTTTTCTCTTTCCTCACTCCCTGATTTCCAGCACAGCAGGTGTTCCGACTTGTTTCTGGCAATGTTGTCTGCCTGGCCTCTTCACCCCAGGCCCCTTGGGAGGAGGAGCCAGCTCTGGGCTGGTGGTGGAGACACCTGTTGAGAGGCAGGGGCATGGAGAAGATGACCTCTGGCCAGCTCCAGCCCGGCAGCCAGGCCTGCAGTTTGGTGGGAGAGGAACAGGAGGCTGCAAACTGGGATGAAATATTTAGGAGCCCACATCCCCAGGAAGTGGAAACTGACAAGCAAAATGAAATGTTGAGATGTAATTACTCAGGCAGGCCAAGCATGTCTCCCTGCCGGCGGCAGGCTCGGGCCCTCCCAAGGTGCCCCAAGCAGGCACTGGGTAATGAAGTCCTCCCGGACCTTCCCACACCAGCCCTACCCCCTCCCCGACAGGAGCCTGACTCGGGCTCTTCAAGCCGACCCTTCTCATGGCAGAACAGGAGGATGTGGAAGGAACAGCGGGCTGAGCCCAGCCTCAGCTCCGGATGTACTGGGGTGAGGCCCCAGCTTCCTCAGCCAGGAAATGGGGCTGCTGACCCCTCGACTGGGAAGCAGGACAGATAGTGGGTGTGAGTGTGCCCCCGAGACTGGCCATGGGGGAGGGGTGTGGTGAGGACAGAGCAGACACCAGCCGGCCCTGTGAACCATCGGAGGCTTTTCTTAGGCTCTGAGCTGCCTGCGACTGGGGTTAGCAAGAGCTGGTGGACAAAGGTCAGGGGCAGAGGCCCAGATGTGGCCCTGAGCTGGGGAAGTGCTCACCCCACCCCCCCAAAACCCCTCCCAGGCTCTCCCGATGATGCTGGGGAAAAGCTTGGGGCCCCAGAGCCTGTGAGCATGCTTGGCCAGATCTGGGATGGAAAGGGGCCTCCAAGCCTGGATCCCAGGAGCAGTCCTAAGTGGGTCTCAGGAGGGCATCTGGGGAGGGGCGTAGGGAGGGGTGCTCAGCTGATCCTGCCCTCTCTGTGGAACACCAAAGCTGGGGCAGAGGACCCAACAGCTACTGATTTTTCTCAATAGGCCTTTGGGGCTAGACATTTTTCATAGTAAGAGATGGTCCCGTGTTGCAATACAAAAGGACATCCTGGGACTCTGGGCACTAAGTATGAGAGGGGACTTGAGCCACTCTGATATTTACACTGACATTTAAACGCACCCCAGGCACTGTGGCCCGGGTGGGACTGCCCGCAGTTGAGAGGTCTTTTCTAAATCTAAACCAGAGCCGAGAGGCTCGTGATCTGCTCAAGGCAGTCACAGAGATGCCACCCCGGCCCCTCTCCAGGCTGGCTCCGAGCTCCAGGGACAGGTCCAGCCTCACCCGAGGCAGCAGCCAGCTGACTTCTCAGGCTCTGATCCCCTGGGCCCTGTCCCCAACTCCTGTGGACACCACCTGACCAGACCAGAGCCCCATACCAGCATGCAAACCTCAGGCTGTCCAGCCCAAGCACCCACCACCCCACCAAAACCCATCCCACTCCAGCATGCCCTTCCCTCCCACCTTCACTCGCTCTCACCTCACCTCCCTCGGGTCCTAAAGCCCTGTGGCCTCATCTTCTGCGCTCCCTGCCTCCAGCAGGACCTGCACTTCCCAACACCAGACTGTTCCCTCTGTTCTATGCCCAGTTCCCCTTCCCAGACTCCTTCAAGTCAGCTCCTGTTGGTTCTTGAAGATTCAACTCAGGTCTCCTCCTCCAGGAAGTCTTCCTAGGTGTCCCCAGGCTCCTTCTCTGCTGGGTGCCCGTAACCATCCCAATAACTCAGGTACTGCACTTAGCACAGGGAAGGGAAATTTTTGGACTAGATGCCTCCAGGGAGTGGCCACTGCCGGGCCCATTTCTGGGCACAGAGCATCCACTGATTCAGCAATGATTCACTAAGGCCCTCCCATGCCAGGTGCTGCCCTGGATGCTGTGGGGACAGCCATGAATAGGACAGACCATAATCCTGCCCTCAGGGAGCTGACTTCTGTCTATGAATTAGACCACAGATGCTGAAGAATGAAAGAAGGAATGAATGAATGTGCAAATGAGCAAACGGACTAACTAGGAGCTGGCCTATTGCGCAGAAGGCCTCGTACTGCATCTCTAGCTCCTGTTCCTCTGCCCTCCTTTCCCTGTCTCCCCACCCAGTCCCCTGCCCCCTCCTCCCCCCTCACACACATGACCCCATGGCCCACGCATTCTGGCAGCACCCTTTGGTCATGCAATGTCTGCACCTGTTCTCTCATTAGCTCCTCTCAATCAGCCCACGGCTTAGGTGCTGCGACCATTATACAGATCAGGAAACTGATCCTGTAAGCCAGAGCCTAGTCCGGGATGCCGCCACCTTCCCTTTCTCCAACCCGTCTGCTCCCTCTGCCCTGCCTCTGCGTATGTCTCTCTCTCCCAGAGTCGGGTGTCTGGCGAGTTGCCACCTCTCTCCAAGCCTGTTTCCCTGTCTTAAAACGGGGCAGGCAGAATGGTTTTGAGAGATGGGAAACAGAGCCTGTTCCCCTCCCCTCCCCCCACCCACAGCCCCTACTGCGTGCCCCTCACCCCGCTCTATCCCCTTCCCCCTCCCTCCCTCCTCTCTCCTCTCATGTGTCACTTTGTCCTGATTTCTCCCCCCATCCCAAGGCCTCCCTTGAGCCCCAAGACGTCTGCAAAATGGTCGTTAGCTTTCCTTCTGGCTCATTAAAAATGAGAATTTGCATAGAATATCCATATGATCACTCTGTCTATAGCAAAATGAGGCACAGATGTAATGCACCATGCGAGTCAGGGAGAACGAGGATGATGGTCACAAGGGGCGCGGGTGTGGCCAGCCAGGAAAAGGCCACATGCTCACCCTCGGGGCCTGAGGCTGCAGAGGCAGCCCTGCACCCCTCCAGCCCTTTCTTGGCCTTTCTGATGGCTAATCTACCCATTCTTGTCATACAATAATCAGCCCAGTAAGGACTGCAATTACCCCCATTTTACAGATGGAGAAACTGAGAGCCAAAGAATGGTAGCTTCTCCAGACACACAGCAAGGCCATGGCAAGCCTGAGGGTCAGAACTGTCTGCCGTGAGGTGGCCCACCCCCCTTATTGTCAGGAATGCAGCCCCCTCCTCGCTCTCAGAAGGAAGGCATCATGAAGAACCAAATTTAGTCACACAGCTCCCCTACCCAGAGCACCCTGCTGCTCCTCTGGGACAGGCCCATGGTTCTTTAAGACTCTCCTCTTCCCATCCGCTCTTCAAGGAAGCTCCCCTTCCTCCTTCCCCCAGTTCCCATTCTGCACCCCCCATCCACCCCATCCCACCCCACCCCCCACCCCATACAACAACAATTTGGCTAGATGCAAAGATTTTGGGAAACAACTGCTTCCAAACCTCATCCCAGCTATATAGCTGCATTCAGACCTGCCTGATCACAAAAAGGATTCACAGCAGTGCCCAGAAATAAACATATTTGGCTAAAAGAGAGATTTGTAAGGGACCAGCACTCTACAGATGAGGCCCGGAGCAGCATCCAGGGATTGGCCATTCTTGGGGACCAGAGCCAACCAGGGCTTTCCCCTGGTCTGGTGCTGGCGCTGTCCGTGGTGCTGAATCCAGGGGCAAGGGGCCATTCTCCTCCCCTCCGCCCACACACAACCTGGGAGCAGGACGTGCGGGCTAGTGCTTCACAACATACCCCAGACCTGTCCCTTCTCACCACTCCCACTCCGTGGCCATCATCACATCTCACCTGGAGGACAGCAGTAGCCTCCTCACTGGCCTTCTTGCCTCAGGCCCACAGTCTCTTCCCTACACAATGGCCAGAGGGATCCTAGTAAACCCAAGCCCATCTACATCTCTTCTCTGTCCACAAGCCTCCCACAGCTCCCATCTCACTCAAATCAAGAGCCGAAGTCCTCAGAGAGGCCAGAAGGCCCCCCATGATCTTCCCCTCCTCTTCCACTTCTCTGCCCCCTCAATTGCTCTGTTCTTGCCTCTTGGCTACCCTCCAAGTCCCAGGAAGGCTTTCAGGGCCTTTGCACTTGTCAGTAGCCCTGCCCGGGGCACTCCTCCCACAGATCTCTTCGTGGCTCACTCCCTCACTGTATTTAGGCCTCTGCCCTAAGTTCGCCTCTGCAGAAAAGCCTTCCTTGACCACTCGTATGACAGTCTCCCCTTCCTTCCCCCACTGTCTACTTATGCAGCTTTCTTCTTCTTTATAGCAATGCTCATTGGTTCTTATCTGAAAGTCTATCATACAGTGAAGTCTTTACTTGTTTACAATAAGTTGCCCCTATCCCTCTCCCCAAACATGAGCTCACAAGATCAGTGATCCTCATCTCTTTAGTCCACTGCTGTATCCCCCATGTCCTGGCTCAACGCCTGGCACACAGTAGGGGCTCAATAAATATCTTTCCAGCAAATGAATAAATTATTGTATAGAAGTGAGGGGTGAAAGGGATGAGAAAGTGCCCCCACTACCCTCCTCACCAGCCATATCCCCACAGAGCAGGCTCTATGATCTGGAGGCCTGGACTCCCTTCTTCTGAGTCCTCGAAAACCCCAGGAGCCCAAGGGAAGCCATCACTAAAAAGGTGACCATCAGGGATGCATTCCTCCCAAGCTCCAGGCCCTGTGATGCCCACTTTTAGACAGAGCCCCTCGCAGGCTCATCCAGAGCCACACGTGACTAAGTAACTCCCATCACACTCACATTCCGCGTCACAGAAGCTGCTCGCCCCCCTTCCCTGGTCCTGAGGGAACCTCCAGCCTGTCTGTGTCAAGGGGGCGGGGTCATCCTCCGAGGTCTGTCCATCTGACTGACCCAGCAGCACTTCCCCAGAGAAGCTGGGTGAGACATCACATATGTCATCGAAAGGAGGGCCCCTCCCCCCTTCCTTCCCTCGGGCTCTGGAGTCACACAGACCTGAATGCAAAGCTCTGCCTCTGACATGCTGTGAAGGCCAGCCCACAGGCAGCCTGGGCCATGGCCACTTCCTCCATAAAATGGGGACAATTCTCAGGGCATCTGTGTAGGGGCTGGGGCCAGGGCCCGGCAGCTGCAGTGGGTGTGGTTAATGAAATGCTCCTTGGAAAATCGCATATTAAAACACAAGGGGGTCCAGGAGGCTTCACACAGGCCAGGGTGGGCTGGCTGAGGGGCTGGTGCAAGAGGCAGAGCCTGGGGCTCAGAGGCTCTGGGAAGAGGGCTGGGTGGATGACACAGGGTAACAGGGGGAAGAAATAGCTGCAGACATCCCTCTGTGTGTCCACGACGTGCATGTGCCCACTGAAGAAGGTGCACAGCCCCTGCCTGGTCTCATGAAGAAATGGAAAGCTCTGGGAGGGGCAGTGACTTGTCCAAGATCACACAGGAGTAGGGGGTGATGCTGAGGCCAGAACCCTCCTGAGACACTCAGCAGCCCCTGAAGAAGGAGCCTCAGGACAGGAGGGAAGGAAGCCACGAGCTCACAGTGTCCCGGGGCTGCAGGGAAATGGTGGCTGGGGCTTGCTTGGATGACACCCCTAAGAAGCCCAGAGTAGGGGGCTGGGAGTACAGGGACCTCAGATAGGAAAACAGGCTCAAACTCAGTAGTCAGCAAGGAGGTCAAGAGGGCTTTCTGGAAGTCAAGGCCCAAACTGGGTGGGGGCAGGGAAAACTCAATGCCTTTGCCACCTGCTCTTTAACAAAGGGGAAGAAGTCAGAAGGGATCCCTAAACACGGGAGCCTGGGAGGACAGAGCCCAGCGTGCTCCCAGTGCAGAGGCTCAGAGAAGGGGAGGAGGAAGAAACAAGGGCAGGAAATGAACTCAAAGACAATGGGGTTCAGACCAGGCTGACAGATTCATTCGTCAAAAGGCTCAGAGGTAACACAACCAGAGAGGCCAAAGGAGCCCACTTTATGGGCTCAGGTCTGGGCCCAAGAACACAGGCAGAGCAGAAGCCAGAGGCCAACCCAGTGATGCCCGGACCTCCACATGGTGAGGACAGAAAAACCAAGAGAGGTGGGTAAGGCACATGAAGACCCAAATCACAGGGGTCACCTCTGACACATCACCTTCACATTGGGGATGAAGCTGAGGCTCAGAGACGGAAAGTAACCAGCCCAGGGCTACACAGCCACCCAAAGGCTAGAACTGGGACCCGACCCGCAATCCCCTCTCTGATGAGTAACCGTGACAGTGACACCTCCAGCAGCTCAATGCTGAGTGCAGGGCCCTGACTGTGCTAGCGCCTTACATGGATTAACTCATTTAATGCTCATGGCAAGCCAGAAGGGAAGTGCTATTAATTTTCCCATTGAATGAGGTGGAAACTGAGGCCTAGAGCCCCTAAGTGACTGCTCAGGGTGGCACGGTTCATGGTGGCTCTTGAGGCCCCCACCCTACCGCACCATCTGGGGAAGACGGCATGAGGGCCAAAGCCACGAAGGGGTTGCAACCAGCAAAGAGAAATGTTAGGCCCAGAAGAAATCTTCAAACGTTCCACAAAAAAGGCCAGTGAAAGAAAAAGTTGCTTCCTGTCAATGGACAGGGAGGCCTGGCGTGCTGCAGTCCATGGGGTCGCAAAGATTCAGACATGATTGAGTGACTGAACTGAACTGCCCAAGAGGGAAGGGGTGCAAACTTGGAGTGAAAAGGGCTCGGTGCCTACCATCTACTTCCTCCTGCCACTCCTGTCAAGCTTAGAGGCAGACTCTGATGGGAGCATGTCCCCGTCATGATAAGTCAGGGCAAACACATCAGAGATGAGTCAGGGAGAGAGGAGAGGTGGCTTGGTGACACCCAACCCACAGGACTCACAAAATCAAGAGGTGCCAGCCTCGCACCAAAGGCCAGAGGGCAGAGAAATTAAAGTGGACAGGCGAAGTCCCCACAGCGGGCCAGGCAGCTCAGGGTGCATCCTCACAGCAGGACAGAGACTGACGTGGCCGTCACAGAGCAGTCACACTGGCGCCAGCACCTTGCCAGTCTCCCGGGAGGGCAGGAGACACAGCTGGCACATGGGAGGCCACGTGGCTCAGAGCGGGGTGCCCAAGCCAGGTCCACTTAATTTCCACCCACAGTCTGGTCAGCGGGCAGGGGATGCTGGGCCCCAGCTGCAGGTCCCTGGGCGGCGAGGCTGCGCTCTCCCCCCAGGAAGATGCTACCAGCCATCATATACACCAACCCAAAAAGCCAGTGGCAGGACCCCTCCCTGAATCTGGCTACCCCCAACCTTGGCTGATCTCAACCACATGTCACCTGACTGAGGGTGAGAAGGTCACACGCTCCAGGCTCTGTCTCCGTGCAATTGGCCCCAATCATCCCTGAACCAAAAGACCAAGCCTGAAGCGCCCCCATGATGAGCCTCCACTTACAAGAAGGACGCCTGGAGCCAGAGGCCTCGGACTAGGGGCACCCAGCCTGCCAGCTGTCAGAGCCAACCCTGCAGGTGAGCTGACACGTCGCTCCTGCTACAGATGAGAGATGGAGGCCCCGGAAGGGCAGCAACCTGCCTGAGAGCACATCTGTTCATCCTACAAACATCTGCTGAGGCCCCGCCGTGTGCAAGGGAGGGCAAGGGGCACACAGCCAAGGAGGGAGGGGTCCTACCCTTCCCCGGTCTCAAGGGGCCCAGCCAAGTAGGAGAGGAAGAGGGGAAATTCAGCAGGCACTGGGGCAAGGGTGACTGAGGTTCCCAGGAGGCCAACCCCAGGGGAAGATGACAGGTCTCCATGGGTCAGCAAGTCTGCAGGGAGCCTTGGCTCAGAGCCGCCGCAATGGGCAGAGAAGACTCCCCAGGGCCCTAAGGAACTTGGACACAGCAGCTGGACACACCAACTCCAAGGGCCAAAAAAACTGTTAAAGGCAAGACTGGCCTGAAAGAAACTGCGCAGCTCCGCCTCACATGGGTCCCCGTCCCACGGCCACTAGGACCAGGCCAGGCCCCTCACTGTGGTCCCATCTGCCTGCTGCCTCCTCTAGGCCCCTGCTCACGCTGCTCCCCCACCTGGCACACCCCCCTCCTTCCTCTCCACTTATCCAAGTGTGCCCCTCCTCCAGGCCCTGCTGGGCGGGGCCCCCTGCGGCCCTGGAATTTATCTCTTCACCTCCACACAGGCATCATCACATCCCTTCATTCACTTATTCAACCAGACTCTCCCAGGCCCCTCCTGCGGGAGGGCAGGGTGCCAGGTCTGACTGGGCACTACTCTTCCCACGCCCGCTGGGAGCCAGCAGGGCCCACAGCCGCTCTCCTCTCCTCGCACGGGGGCTGAGTACCCAGCAGATGTGAAATAGATCCGTGAAGTCCAGGCTCTGGAAGGCTGAGCTTCTTCCCATTCCTGCCTTCTGGGGCAGGCAGCACGCCACGACGAAGCATCCCAAGGCAGGCGCTGCAGTGGGAAGGATTTCTGTCCTTGGTGGGTCAGGACAGAGTTGGGGGCAGCCAGAACTCAGAGGGCAGGAGAGGGTCCCAGGGCAGCCTGACCCCAGAAGCCTCAGTCTGCCTTTCTGTGGACTGGGAGAGCAACCTTTCAGGCCTGAATAGGAAGAAGGGCTTACGAAGTGAGTAGTTGGCTGAATTTCGTGATCAATCACCCATCCCACCAGCATTTACTGAGTGAATACTATGTGCCAGGGACTGTGCTAGAGGCTGGAGAGGCATCAGAGAACAAAACAGGCAAAAAAAAAAAAAAAGCCCTGCTGTCAGACCATAAACAAATAAAAGTGTACTTGTCAAGTGCTATAAAGAAAAACAGGGGACTTCCCTGGTGGTCCAGCGGCTGAGAGTCTGGCTTGCAACGCAGGGGACGTGGGTTCAATCCCTGGTCAGGGAACCAGGATTCCACATGCTGCAGGGCATCTAAGCCTGTGAGCCAAAACCAGAGTCCATGCTTCGCAACTAAAGATCTCCCATAACACAGTGAAGATCCCGCATGCCATGACTAAGACCCAACACAGGCAAATGAAAAAAAGAAAGAAGACTAAGAAGAAGTCTTTTAAAAAAGAAAAACAGAGCAGGAAAGAGGGACACAGTGGGACACAAAGAGGCCCCCCTGACGCGGGCACAGCTGAGAAGGCAGCCAAGTGCCCTGAGGAGAGGCCGCCTAGACCACCGGGGACAGAGCTTTCCAGGTCAAGGGAGCAGCCAGTGCAAAGGCCCTGAGGTCGGCGTGTGCCTGGAGTGTCAGAGGGGCCGTGAGGACGCTGGTATTACTGCAGCAGAGACTGGTAGAGTGGAAGGAGACAAGGTCTTGGGGGCTGGGCAGCAGAAAGGGGAGTGGGCACTTCCAGTGGCCTCCCCTTTGGGGGTTCTGGGCCCTGGGGGTGCCCTGGGGCAAACCTCCTCTCTGCTCTCCCAGAAAAATGAGCAGCACCAGGTCCCCCCAGCCCCCAGGCAGCATAGCTCTTTCTAGGTGGCTAACCCTTACCCCTCAGAGCCTCTGTTTACAGCCCGAGAAGCTGAGTCTAGAGATGTCACAGAGCCAGAGGGAAGAGGTGCCCCAGCCTTGGGCCAGCCCTGCCAGCCAGCCGTGCGGACAGGGGCCATCTAAATGCAGGTCTGACACCCTGCCCAGGGAGCTGGAGCTGGAGGTCAGAGAAGCGACAGCTTGATGCACCAGCGTCTCCGGAATACCAATGGGGGACGCGGGGACACAGCAGGCAGAGGAGGTTTAGAATTTCCCACCGTGCAAGGGACAAGGCATCCTCCTAAGGCCCCCACGCCTCTTCCTGCCACACTCAGGAAGGCCCTCTCCTTCCCACCCTAGGAGCACAGGCCTAGATGTGCCCAGGGAACTGGAATCACTCGCTGGAGTACCAGACTGCCCAGGAGACCCCACGGAGAGGCCCCTGCTGAGAGCTGACCTGTGTACTCACTGTCACGTGCACCAGAGACGGGGAGGCCTGGCTGGATTCAAATTCCCCTCCTGCTACCTGCCACCTGTGTAGCCTCAGGAGAGTTACTTAACCTTTCTGAGCCTCAGCATGGCCTCCACATAACAGAGTTGTCCTGAAAGATAAATGAATTCAGCTCAGTTCAGTCGCTCAGTCGTGTCCGACTCTTTGCGACCCCATGAACCGCAGCACACCAGGCCTTCCTGTCCATCACCAACCCTCAGAGTCCACCCAAACCCATGTCCATTGAGTCGGTGATGCCATCCAGCCATCTCATCCTCTGTCATCCCCTCTTCCTCCTGCCCTCAATCTTTCCCAGCATCAGGGTTTTTTCAAATCAGTCAGCTCTTCGCATGAGGTGGCCAAAGTATTGTAGCTTCAGCTTCAACATCAGTCCTTCCAATGAACACCCAGGACTGATATCCTTTAGGATGGACTGGTTGGATCTCCTTGCAGTCCAAGGGACTCTCAAGAGTTATGAATAACTCCATAAATCAGTTATGAAGCCCATAAAACAGGGTCTGGTTCACAGGGGGGCTTCGTACATGTTACCTACTAATCACCCCTTCACCTGTCACCCAAACAGGAGCCCTGGGCTCTGACACTCAACTTCCCTGTGACCTTAGACCGGCTCCTTGACTTTCCTGAGCCTCAGTTGTCCTCATCTGTGAAATGGAGCACCAGCACAAGTAAACAGACTCACACAGGCCCCTGCAGATACAGAAAAGCTGTGGGGGTATAGAAGTTTACACTCCAGAGCCCAGCCCCTAGGAGCACCCAGGACAGTGGTGGGAGGCACTCACGGCAGGGGCCCCGCCAGCCCCTCTAGCCTGCATCTCCCTCCAGGGTGACTCACGTGGTCTCTGCATACCTCGTCCCAGCACTGGTTGTTGCCACTCAACTCACCCTTGGGCAGCCTCCACCTGGCAGAGAGGGGGGAACTCTGCAGCAAGAAGGCAGCAGCCCTCACACAGAGGGGGCACACACCCACACAGAGGGGCACCCACACTTCACACAGAGGGGGCACCCACACCTTACACAGAGGGGCACTCAGACCTCACACAGAGGGAAACCCACACCTCACACAGAGGGGGCATGCACACCTCACACAGAGGGACACTCAGACCTCACACAGAGGGAAACCCACACCTCACACAGAGGGGGCATGCACACCTCACACAGAGGGGCACTCAGACCTCACACAGAGGGAAACCCACACCTCACACAGAGGGAAACCCACACCTCACACAGAGGGGAACCCACACCTTACACAGAGGGAAACCCACACCTCATAGAGGGGCACCCACACCTCACACAGAGGGGGCATGCACACCTCACACAGAGGGAAACCCACACCTCACACAGAGGGAAACCCACACCTCACACAGAGGGAAACCCACACCTCACACAGAGGGAAACCCAACCATCACACAGATGGGCCACACCTCACCAAGAGGGAAACCCACCCCACACCTCACACGAGGGAAACCGCACACCTCAACAGAGGGGGCACACACCACACCTCACACAGCATGGGGCCCACACCTCACACAGAGGGAACCCACACCTCCCAAGGGGGAATCCACAAAAACCTCACAAGAGGGAAACCACACTCACACAGAGGGAACCCACACCTCACACAGAGAAACCCACACCCCACAGAGGGGCACCCACACCTTCACACAGAGGGGAAACCACACCGTCACACAGAGGGGAACCACACCTCACACAGAGGCACCCACCCCAGCTCACACAGAGGGTGAAACCCACATCCTCACACAGAGGGAAACCACACCTCACACAGAGGGCACCCACACCTTCCACAGAGGGGAACCACACTCACACAGAGGGAAAACCCAAACCTCACACAGAGGGAAACCCACACCTCACACAGAGGGGGCACCCACACCTCACACAGAGGGGAACCCACACCTCACACAGAGGGAAACCCACACCTCATAGAGGGGCACCCACACCTCACCTCACACAGAGGGGCACCCACCCACAGCTCACACAGAGGGAAACCCACAGCTCACACAGAGGGGCCCCCACACCTCACACAGAGGGGAACCCACACCTCACACAGAGGGGGCCCCCACACCTCACACAGAGGGGAACCCACACCTCACACAGAGGGAAACCACACCTCACACAGAGGGATACCGACACCTCACACAGAGGGAAACCCACACCTCACACAGGCCCTGCTATCAGGGCAGGCCCGCCGGGCACAAGCCCAGAGAATCACCTAGTATGCCCCCCCCACACACACACACACGTCCTGCCCTGGCTGCCTCTGGGGCTCGCTACACTGCCCGCTCACCACCAGACCAGCTCGTCTTCAAGCAGCAGGCTGGCCAGGGCTCCCGTGGTCTCATCCCTCATCTTGTCCCTGGACACGGCCTCCAGGGCCCCGCACGGCCCCCTCAGGCCTTCCAACACTCCCAGGCCTCCCCCGGAATGCCCGGCACCAGGGAGGACCTGTAATAATAACAACGTTCCAATGTGAGCTCCTGAGTGCCCACCTCCATGGGCCAGCACGTTTCATTCTGATAACAACCAGTTTTATCCCATTTCGAGGATGAGGAAACCAAAACCAAGAGGGGCTAAGTGCCTTTCCGAGGATCGTGTGACCAGTGAGTGGCCTAGTCGGAGCCCAGGTATGTCTGTTACGGCCGCTCTCCTAACCACACGTGGCTAGCGCCATGTGGGGGAGGCAGGTAGCCTGGGGTGGGGGCACCAGATCTGACAGCCTGGCTCCAAGTAGCTCCAGCACCTCGCTCTATGAGCCGAGGCAAGCTCACCCCTCTGAGCCTCGGTGTCCTCACCTGGAAAAGAGGACAGAACACCAGGCCCACAAGGCTGTCACCGGGATTCGTGCAAGGTGTGAGCCTGCCACAGCGCAGACTTCAGTCTAGGGCCACGGGCTGCTCAGGGCAGGGTCCGCACGACACAGTGACTGGGGCGGGAGGGCGCTGTTGATGGGCACCAGGAAGCACAGCATTGGGGCTCTCTCCAAGGCCTCTGCCAAAGGCCCCATCGGTGCTGGGTGCTCGGGAGCACCCCACCCAGAGGGCAGAGCTGGTTCCACACCCAGCCCCTCCACATTCTGGCTATGTGGTCTTGGGAGAGCCACCTACCCTCTCTGGCCTCAGTTTCCTCATCTATGAAATGGGCATGATTATGCTCCCTGCAGGACCCAGAGCCCAGCACATGGTCGGCACCCAGGGCTTGCTGGCCCCGCTCTCACTGGGGCTCTGACGTGCACCTTCAGCCCACCCCACCACCCCACTCCCTGGCACGCCTCTGAGCAACTCAAAGATGATTTATACTTCAGAGAACAAATCAATACAATATACGGCCAGAGACATCTTTAATCTTTCGCAGGGATTAGGCTACAAGGTACAGCGGCCCCTTTCTACTGGCTGCTCAATTCTGATTTCAATTTGGGCTGCTGAAGCGCGGCTTTTTCTCCCCTTTTCTTTTCACTCACTAAAGACAGTTCTCCAAATCAAATTTCATTTGGCAGGTAGGGCAGGGAGACGCACCAGGGCTGCGGGGGTCTGTGGACGCAGGAGGTCCGGCCCGGTGGAAAGCCGGACCTTTGGTGACAGGATGGAGTGCAGGGGGCAGGGGCACTGTGAGGGCCCTGAGCTCTTATTTTTCTAGAAGTCCTTTACAAAATCTTCAGCAGACTTTCTATTTTCTAGAAAAAACTCAATGCTTGATTAGATGCTCACAGAAACTCAGACAATAGCCTCAGCTTCAGCCAAAACCCAATGCCCAGATCTCACCCCAATCCCAAGCCTTTCCTACAACAGCATGTGTCCCTCCAGGCTGAAGGGCTCTATGTGTGTGTGTGTGTGTGTGTGTGTGTGACTGTCATACCCCCATCCCCTGCACAGGTCTGGTCCACACGTGTCTCAGTTTATGCAGCTGGGAAATGGGCAGAAGACAGAGTAACAAAAACATGACACAGATAAAACCTGCAAGTCCTGGAGCCAGCTCTCCTGGGTTCACACCCCTTCTCCACCTCTAACCTGCTCTGTGACCTGTTGCCAGTTATCATGTGGTCTCTCTGCACCTCAGCTTCCTCCCCTGTACAATGGGGGTACCTACTTCACCAGGTAGGGTGGATGACTCAGGACACCAGGTGTAAACAGGGGCTCAGCACACCCCAGGGACATGGGGAGGGCCACGTGAGTCCGGGGTTGTCTTCCCGGTCCCCCTGGACGCCAAGATTCTGGACCTCCATCCTGCCCCCGTCCAGCACCTCTGTCCCCAAATCTGACCAAGGCTGCAGCTGAAACAGCCCGTGGGCTTGTTCGGGAAAGGATTTAAGCCATCAAGGCGGAGAGGAGCCTCTGGGGAGGATGGATGGAGCCAGGGCAGAGAGGAGCCCATCTGAGCAAAGGAGCCAAGGACTGGCGGGCCCTCAGAGGGAGGGGCTGGGGGCTGCGGTCTGATGCTGCCCAGCCTGCCTGCAGGTAGGAGTGGGCTCTGACCACTCCGGCTTCCTTCCGGGGGGGGGCCAGCTGCTGGAGTGGAGGGCAGGGGCGGGGGCCCGGGGCCACAGCCATCCATCAGCCCTGCCCCACTTCCACAACCCTGCCGCCCTCTCTGCCAGGTTACAACCACCCGCGGCTTCGGCTGTACAATTAAAGGGGCTTATCCGAGATTTATAGCAGGATTATACCCGCAGGGTGTTACCGACGCCCGCCTCTGGACACTCTGTGGTCCTTAGGAGAAGCAATTAGAGTCCCGGGGTTATCTGGGTATAAATATATAGACGCCATCCCCAAGGTCGAGGGCTCCACAGTGAGCTATTTAGAGACAGGGCCTTGGGAGAGGAGGCGGAGGGGCTCCCTCTGCGGGGAGGGGGTCTAGCAGGAGGGGAGGGGCTCCCATGCACTAGGGGAGCCGTCTCTCCAGCCCACTGCCCTGAGTCAGCCAACCCAGAGGCCAGTCTGCTGCCCTGGACGCACCCCCCGCCACTGTCCCATACGGCTGCCCTCCCCGGCAGGGCCATCGGAAAGGCCGGCTCAGAGGCCCAAGTGTGGGCCTGCTGGAGCTCACCCTGTCTTAGCCTGTTAATACTCGCTGATAACTGAAACCTTTATCACTTTGAGGACTGCAATTTGGGAGTGCAGGGAGCTCTGTGGGGGAAGGGGGGCTGGCGGTAAGTGGGGAGTGTCCCAGGACAGCAAGCCACTGTCCCATCCTCCCCCCAAATGCCACCCACGGGGCGCCTACGGCCCCACCTGTGCAGCCCCTGCCGCTCACCCCAGCAGACGGCTCAGCTGTAAGGAGTCTGAATTCTCAGTCCCACAAACAAACCCTTGCTCCCAGGATGGCTCTGGCTCCTGGGTCCCTGAGACCCCCATGAACAAGGCTCCCTCCATGCCCACCTCCTTCCCCTCCTCTCTGCCCAAGAACAGGGGCCGTTCCATTGACTCCCGTGCCCCAAATATAGACAGTTCCTCCATCTGCCTGGCCGTGTCCGCAGAAGCCATTTGCGCCCACCCGCTGCCTCCAGGAGCCACCCAGCCGCCCGCCCACGAGGCCACAGGCTCAGGCCCGTGAGGGGGCCCCGGGGCAGGAGGAGAGCCCACGACAGGACCTGGGAGCGGCCCCCATGGGGACCCCCTGCCCCGGCCCTGAGCGGGAGCCCACGGGCAGACTCACCGTCCTCTCGGGACTTCTGCATGAAGGCCTCCACGCCGCTCTCGCCGTAGCTGCCCTCCGAGGCCAGCGTGGACACGTAGTTCCACTTGAGGGCGCGCACGATGTCCACCATGGCCTGGGCCTGGTACGTGTCCGAGGGGACCACGCGGGAGAAGAAGTCGTAGCGGCTGTTGTCACTCAGGTCGGGGGCTGTGGAGGCGTAGCTGATCTGGGGGATCTGGGGGGCGAGAGGGGCCGCTGATGGGGGTGGCTGGCACCCCACCCTGCCCAGCCAGGGCCAGCCCCTACACCCCAACCAGCCTCCCGCCCAGGGACCATCCCGGCCCTTCCCGCGGGCCCGGCCTCCTCTCAACCCAGAGGGGCCCTCTTGACGTGGGATGAGCAGGTCCCAGCCCCACCCGACAGAGGAGGAAACTGAGGCTGAGAGCTGGGCCAGCTGTTGGTCAGCCCTGCCCCGGCTCTGCTCAGGGTCCCAAAGCCTGACCCCCTCCTCCGCTCAGCTCCCCGGATCCTATGTCTTCCCAGACCTCCCCCCCAACTCCCAGCAGGCACCAGGGTGAGAAGGGAGTGACTGGTAAGCATCAAGCCCTCCTCCTCCAGAAAGTCTCCCAGTTCACCTCAACAGAATCCTGGGGCTGGTGGGCCCTCTGTCACCTACACATACACACCCCAGAGCCATCGTGGATAGCACACATGCACACACGTGTGCATGCACACACACATACACACCCCAGCAGGCGCCTCTGGGGGCCTCAGCTGACATAAAAAACTGGGAGATCCCAGCTGGGGAGCAGCCCCTGATGGGTGAGCGTTGGCCCAGGGATGGAGCGGGGATGAGGGACCCTGAGGGCTTCTCTGGTCCAGCCCCTGCCCCCCAGGAGCCTTCCATGTCCTCACAGCTCCCTCTGGGCCCCGGCTCCTTCCTCCTGCCCAGCTCAGAGGGCACAGAGCCCAGTTCCAGCTCCCCTGCCCCCTCCCCACCCCAGGGTGGACTCCTGGGAGGCCAGAGGGAATGGGGTCTCTCTCCACAGCCTGGGATCCAGAGCCCCCGGGAGCAGGGCCTGCCCGGGGCCACAGCCGCTCCTGCAGACTTCGGGCCTCGTAGTCCTCCTCGGCCAGCTCCCCCAGTCACAGGGCGCCTTCCTGCCCCGCCCCAGGCAAAGGCGGGACTCAGAGGCCCGAAGCCGCCCTTCCCCCGTGGCGGACATGCAGCATCCACAGGGGCTGCAAGGGGCTGCGTGCACTCTCCTGAGCCCCCCTCCACCTCTGCTCGCTGCCCTGTGCCCTCCTCACAGGGTCCTCGCCTGCCCCCAGCTCCCAGACCCTGCCAGTGGCCCCTGCTGTCCACCCCCAGGCTTGGTCCACACCAACGCCTACCCTTCCTGTGTCCCCTCTGCCCTGCTCTCAGCTGGCCACAGTGACAGGGTGAAAGGGTAGGCATACCGCTCTGGGCGAATGTCACATCCAAGACTGATCCCCCGAGGGAATCATTAAGGCTCAATCCTGACTGCAAAAACCTCATGGCCAGAACTTTAGTCCACATGGCAACTGGGGGTGGGAACATATTCCAGAACAGGAGGACTCGGGGAGCCCACTGCACATGGGTTTGCCCACCTGGCGTCTGCCCATCCCCAGGGACAGTGGGGGTCCAGCTTCCATAGCGGAACATCCTCAGACTGCCCTGAAACTCCGCAGGGCAGTGCTGCCTCCCTGGAGAGAGCAGGGGCCAGGGGCATGGTTGGAGGGGACACTCCACCTTACACGCTCTGCATTTTTTCCATGTTGTGTGGTTGGTCGGTTGCTCAGTTGTGTCCAGCTCTTTGTGACCCCCGTGGACCGCAGCCCACCAGGCTCCTCTGTCCACAGGACTTTCCAGGCAAGAATATTGAAATGGGTTGCCATCTCCTACTCCAGTTTTCCATATGGAACCATGCAAATACAGCACGTGTTTAGAAAGCAAACCCCACTGGAATGTTCCAGAGCACATGAGTCCCTCTGCCTGCCTGAGTCAGCAGAGTCTGAAAACCAGCCCAGTCCTCGCGGCCCTAGAGAGCACTCAGCATGAACGCAGCACCCCCTACAAGGCGGACTCTGGCTGGATACCTGATGATTAATTCAGAAAGTATCGTCATTTTTAAGGTCTGACGATGGTGTTATAGCTGTGGTTGCTTGGTTGGTTTTTAGGAGTCCCGAGCTCTTGGCGCGGTTTCCCGGCCTCAGCACTATTAACGCTTGTGGAGGGAAGTGGGCCGCGATGCCTTGTTGGGGGGCTGTCCCATGCACCGCAGGCTGTCGAGCAGCACCCCGTCCCCTACCCACTGACGCCAGCAGCTCATCCTCCCCCAGTAACAACCAGAAATGTCTCAAGACACTGCCAAATGTCCCCTGGGGGCAGAACTGTCCCCAGTTGAGACCCACTGTTTCAGGGGCATGTACTAGAATACTTAGGGATGACGTGATGGGATGAAGCCTGGGATTTCCTTCAAAAGAACCAAGGCAGGAACGTGTGGAAGAAGAGATGACACTGGCCCAGAGCTGACGGCCATGCGGTGACGTGGATGTGACGGAGGCGCACTGCCCTGTCTGTTGTACTTTTGTGTGCGTCTGAAATGGCCACATTTAAAATTTTGGGACAATAAAAGAGAACAAAATAAACGTCACCCCCAGGGTCATCGCTCTGAAGAGACGCGCCCTGAATCTGGAGCTGACAGCAGAGACGCGGGGCCAGCACAGCAGGTCCCCGAGAGAGGGTGGCGCTTTGTTTGTTCGCCAGCTCACCTCCGCCGGCCCTGATCACACACCCAGAAATGCACTTGCCTCCTAATTAGAAGCAGCTTGTCTCCTGCTTTTGATGTTTTCTCCCAACATGGGGCCTCGGGGCTGGAGTCAACAGCGCCTGGCCCGCCAGAGGAGGGCCAGGAGGTCTGGGGGAGGCCCAGTCCTGCTTCCAACCCCCTCCCCTCTGCCCCCAGGCTGGGCACTCGGCCTGGGCCAGGCCAGCGGGCGGGCAGGCGGCTGTCCAGGTGCCGGGATTCAGAGCCTCCACCGGGGAGGCCCGCCCCTGCCCTTGCACACACACCACCTCCCATAAAGGGCAGAGGACCAAGTGTGGGGTCCCCTCAGGGTGTGTCAGCCTGCAGGAGGCCTCAGGGTCCAGGGGATAAGCATCCTCTTACCCGTGGTCCCCTCTGCCAGCTCCGCCTGCCGCCCCCGCAGGCTCCCTCCCTCGGCTGCAGACCCTCCTGAGGTTCCCCGGAGGATGGCTCCAAGCAGCAATATGGGAGCTACAGTGCTCAGATTCAAATCCCTGGTGTGGGAAACCTGGGTTCAGGTAACGTCACCTCTCTGGACCTCAGTTTCCTCAGCTGCAAAATGGAAATAATTCCAATCCCTTCCTCTTGAGGCTGTGAGTCGCACCTGCGGGAATTCACAGGAGAAACTCAGGCAGCGCCTGGCGCCTGGCAGGCAGTCAGCACTCGAGGGTAGGGTCGGCACTAATGAGGGCGGTCGTCCGTCACCTCGCCCTTCCTCAGGACAGCGCCCTTTCTGACTGTTTCTCACCCCCGGACTGTCCCCAGGGCCTCCCCCCACCCCCAGCTCTCTCTCTCTGAGGTCACAGAGTTACCACTGTGCTCAGTGGGAAGACCTCCTGGGACTGGCTGGCCCTCCAAGCCCCCTCCCTCTCGTCCCCACCCCAGCCTGGAGTTGGGTGGCAAAGGCAAGGAGCGCCCCGTGGGCAGGGGCCTGTGACAACTTGGCCCAGTGGGCTTCTGGCGCCTCCCCAGCTCTCATCGCCCTGCAGCCCGTGCGTGCAAAGTCACTTCGGTCACATCCAACTCTTTGCAACCCCGTGGACTGGAGCCCACCAGGCTCCTCTGTCCATGGGATTCCCCAGGCAGGAACGCTGGAGTGGATTTCCACGCCCTTCGCTAGGGGACCTTCCTGACCCAGGGATCACATCTCCTCCAGTCTCCTGCACCGGTAGGCGGCTTCTGTTACCACTAGCACCGCCTGGGAAGCCCTGCCCTGCAGCCCAGCTGAGCACACTCCTCTCCACAACAGCCATGCCCGCCTCCCCACCGGTGCTTCCCGCTCCTGCCTCCCTCCTCGTCTCACCTAACACCCCGTGCACCCACAGTGTACTGAGCCGAGGCACTGGGGACGCCACACCCTCCTGGGGCAAGAGTCAGCAAGAAGCCAGATTTCAGCAGCAGCTGACAACCACGGCCGTCCTACCCTGGGGCCATTTGTCCGCCTGTTTCTCCCTCCTCTCTGCCTGTCTTCCTCTGCCCACAAAGCCCATGACCTCATCTCCCCACATCCAAATCTTCCTGGTGCATCAAGGCCCAGCTTGTGTCACCTCCTCCAGGCAGCCCTCCAGGAGCCCTCATCCTCCAAACAGCCTGCTCAGACCTCCCAGAGCACCAACCCCTGTGGGCATTCGGGCTACTCTGGGGCAGCGAGCACAACCTCCCAGGTGTTAGGATGCCTGCCCAACAATTCAACAAGTATTCTGAGGCTCCCTCCTTGTACTGGGCAAGGTCACTGGGGAGATGCCAAGGGAACTGGGCTCATCCCACCCCCAAACCCAACACTCACTGCATCTGGGGGTCGCCTGCAGGGGGAGGAGGCGGGTGGCACGACCAAGAGTGGCACACTGGCACCCAGCCAAGTCTCTCCCTTATGAAAGTACAGAAGGGCCGAAGGACTGAAGGGGGCAGCACTTGAATAAACACTCCCCCTCGCCCTCCCTCTCTCTGGCTTCTGGAGTGACAAGGAGGTCCCTGCCACACAGGGAAGACAAAAGCTGTTTCCGGGCTTGAGCAACAATAAAGATGAATGTCAACCACGTGCGTGCATGCATGCGTGTGTGTGTGTGTGTGTGTGTGTGTGTGTGTGTGTGTGTGTGTGTGTGTGTGTGTGTGTGTGTGACATGCGCGCGTGTGAGCATGTGCTGGAGCATGTGCCCTGAGCACATGAGCACACCGCACACTCATTGGTTTATTCCTCCTACCAAGTCACTGAGCCCCAACAGCCTGCCGGGCCCAGCTCTGAGAACAGGGGAACACTGCCCCGTGGGCTCCCCGTGTGGATGGGGGCAGATGATGCAAAGGTGAGGCAGAGTGGGTAGATGGGGCCAGGGAGCCAGGAGGAAGAGGAAAGCAGGGCACGCAGAGGGTGTGAGGGAAAAGGGCCAGGGATGCCCCTCTGGCAGGGCGACGCTGAGTCAGGACCCCAAGGTGGTGAAGGAGGGGCCACGTAAGTGCAGGAGGGCTTTTCAGGCAGAGGGGACACGCGTGTACATGTGTGCGCATGTGAGGGACCAGGTATAGGCATGCATGTCTGTGTGCTGGATCCTGAATCTCTTCTGAACTTGCCCCAGGCCCAGCCAGCAGCCCCACACACCCACTCGGGCATGGCAACACCAGCCGGGATGTGAGTGGTGCCCAGGTGCCAACAGCTCAGACACGGCCACCTGTTCCCACACCAACATAGTCTGACGACCCCCTGAGAGTGGCAGGTCCCCGCCATAGCCCCCTCCCATCCTGAGGAGGACGAGGGGGTGAACAAGCTGCCCAGAATCTCAGAGCCCACCCGGGACCCAGACCCCATGGCCTCTGAAGGCCGGGGCCCCGTCAAGGCCAGCGTTTTCTTCAGAGCAGTCAGTGCTCCGCCCTGACCTGGGGAAGCCTGAGTCACACAGCGGGATGTCCGGGGCCATCACCTGGGAACCCAGGGCCACCCGCCAGGAACCCCAGCCCTCTTCCCCTGAGTTATGTGCATCAATGCTCCTCTTCCTCCCTCTGCCTCCCTAACCCTGGCCTCAGACCTCTCTCTCTGGAGCCAGCCTGCCCAGGGCTGTGCGACCCAGCTCTGCCACCTTAGACAAGCAAGCAGCCTCCCCACCCCTAAAAAGTGGCCCAAATAACAACAGAGAGGACCACACCGGAGAGAACACACAGGACTGAAAACTGTGCCTGGCACACGGGGCCCTCGGCAAACGCTAGATATTATTAGACAGGGAAGCAAGGCTAGGGCCATTGTGCCCATTTTTCAGGTGAGGATACTGAGGCTCAGAGAGGAAAAAGTGCCCAATGAGCAGCAGAGCCATCAGGAGAAATCAGAAACAAGATGCAGACCCAGTTTCTCTTTTTTTTTAAAAAAATTTGGCTGCACTGGGCCTTCGTCACAGCATGTGGGATCTCCACGCTGCATGTGAACTCTTACTTGCGGCATGTGGAATCGAGTTCCCCAAGGACTGAACCCAAGGATTGAACCCGGGCCTTTGGCATCAATCCCTAAGACTCCTCCAAGGTCTTAGCCACTGGACCACCGAGGAAGTCCCCATACCCAGCTCCTGGCCTGGGGCCCTGCCCATCCTCCCAGCTGACTCTCCTCTTTCCGTTCCACCCACAAGCCAGGCCAGGCAGCCACCGCTGGGGGCTGAGGCCCCCTCTGGCTGCAAGCACAGTCCAGGCCAGGACCCAGGTCGACCCCAGGGCCCCCACCTGCCTGGCCACAGCGCCTCTCAGTTGGGATGAGGGAGACCCTGCGTGAGGCTGGTCAGGCCCCAGGACCCCCACCTGCCTGGCCACAGCGCCTCTCACTTGGGATGAGGGAGACCCTGCGCGAGGTAGGTCAGGCCCTGGGGCGGCCACCTGCTCCCTGCCCTTCTGATCTCGGCTATGCGGTGCCTCCACTCCCAGCTCTCAGCATCAGCTGTTTCCTTCACAGATAAAAAGGCAGCCAGGCTTCTGGGTACATGAAAGCTGCTCAGGCAGGAAAGTGTGGTTCAGAGAGCTGGCGAGAGGGAAGGCCAGCTTCCAAAGGCTGAAGGCCCAGCTTCCACCCCGACCTCGCTCGCCAGCTGAGCCGTGCGCCCTCCCCGAGGCCTTTGCTGCAGAGCCGGCACCAGGAGAAGCAGAGATGCCCTTGTCCACCTCCCTCCCTCCCCGGAGCCTGGGGGCGCAGAGGGCATCTCACTGAGAGCCAGGCACACAGCGGGCGCCCCCCACACCCTTGCGGATCAGCCACCACCTCCTGATGCAGAGGAAGCCAGGTGCAGGGGACGTGGATTTAAATAACCCACCTTCAGAGCACCAGCCGCTGGAGGAGCCAGAAAGGAGCTCCCCAGAGTGAGATGCCTCCAGGCTGAAGCTCCGGGCCGGGTCGGAGGCCACGGGGATTCACGGGGGAAAGTGGGACTGTGTGTCCCAAGGAGAGCGTGGAGGCTGGCAGGACGAGTCGAGGGTGCGGACGGACCGGGGAGGAGAGACGGGGCACACAGAGGGGGAGGCAGGGGGTGCTGAGGGTGCCTGGGGAGGGCGGTTAGGGGGAGGAATTGGGGTCCGGCAGAGGGGCCCCCTGCCTTCAGTCCTGGCCAGGCCCGTCTCCCAGAGGGGCCCCCAGGTGCAGGAGCAGAGAAGCAGGCCTCCAGAGCCTGGAAGGTGGGGGAGGCCCTGGGGGAGGCTGGGATGGTGTCTGGGTGGTCTGCGGAAGGGCTGGGGTGGGCCCGATGGAAGGACGGCCTGCCCCCTGTGCTGGGCCTTGTCCCGGGCCATAGACTGGGGCCTTCCCCCTAAAGACCACGTTCCGACCCCCCACCCCCACCCACTGGGCCAGCTGGGGGCCACTAGCCCCTGCCCCACAGACCCTGAGGGAATCCAGGCCAGGCCAGCCTGGGCACTCACTTCAGGGCACCCTCATTAACCAGACCTCACTCCCCGGAGGACACAGCCCGGCCACTGGCTCCGGACCCCCGAGCGTCAGGTCACTGGGGGCCCGCCGCTCTGTGCCCCAAGGTGATCCATCAAGCAGCTCACCACCCCAGTGCTCCGGGACTCGGCCTTCTGCCCCCTTCTCTGCCCCCGCCCCAGGCCTGGACACAGACCTCTGCCGGGGTCACACAGGCCCCTCAGGCTGGCAGCCTTTCCCCTCCTGGACTGAGAAGTAGACATCAGTCTCCAAGGCAGCAAGTGCTATGCGAAAAGACAGTAAAATCGGGGACTTCCCTGGCAGTCCAGTGGTTAGGGTTCCAGGCAGGGGGCGAGGGTTCAGTCACTGGTCAGAGAACTAAGATCTCACATGCCGCGGCAAAAAAAGAAAAGACAGTAAACTCTGTCCACAACACCATGTGGTCCCTTCACCCGGGCTTCTCCGCGGCCACCAGCCTCCCCTTCCCCCAGGGGACCCCAACCCACCCCCAGAAACTGTTGATTTCACTATGAATTCACTTACTCAGTGCTTTTTCGGAGAAGGCA
This sequence comes from Cervus canadensis, assembly GCF_019320065.1. Taxonomy (NCBI): domain Eukaryota; kingdom Metazoa; phylum Chordata; class Mammalia; order Artiodactyla; family Cervidae; genus Cervus; species Cervus canadensis. The sequence continues at coordinate 39,764,357 of NC_057413.1, forward strand.
ATGGCAACCCACTCCAGTACTCTTGCCTGGAAAAGCCCACGGACGGAGGAGACTGGAGGGCTGCCGTCTATGGGGTCGCGCAGTCAGACACGACCGAAGCAACTTAGCAGCAGCAGCAGTGCTTTTCATACTGCTCATGGGGTTCTCAAGGCAAGAACACTGAGGTGGTTTGCCATTCCCCTCTGCAGTGGACCACGATTTGTCAGAACTCTCCACCATGACCTGCCCGTCTTGGGTGGCCCTACTTGGCATGGCTCATAGCTTCACTGAGTTAGATAAGGCTGTGGAAAAGACCCTGATGGTGGGAAAGATTGAAGGCAGGAGGAGAAGGAAAAGACAGAGAATGAGATGGTTGGAAGGCATTATCAACTCGATGGACATGAGTCTGAGTAAACTCCGGGAGCTGGTGATGGACAGGGAGGCCTGGTGTGCTGCAGTCCATGGGATCACAAAAAGTCGGACACGACTGAGAGATGGAACTGACTCAGTGCTTCCCTGAGTACCTACTAAGCACTTTGCAGAATGTTTGACACTGGGGCAAACCCACAGAGCCCAATCCCTGCCTTCACGGAGCTGACATTCCAGCGGAAGACACGATGCTCAGTGAGCCCACGCGTGACTAACATGGGTGCCGGTCCTTAGAGACACGTGCACTCCCTCCCTCCCCAGCACCTGGCAAATCCAACGATGCGCCCCTCGTGCTTGGCTGGAGCCACCTGACATGTTCTGGCCCCTGAGCTGCGAGCAGGAAATGCCATCAATTCAGGGTTAGGGCTTCTCTTCACCAGTGTGAGACCCTATGGGGTATGTGTTCCCTCTGCTACCATGACTGGTAGCGTTCCCGGCCAGGCTGGTCCCTGAGGAGGTGGGCAGAGCACCCAGCCAAGCCACATGGACACATAACATGGCAAGTATATTCAGTTTACGTATTTAAAGCCGCAGAGATGTGGGGGCTGTTTGTCCTTGCAGCGTCTCCTCCTGATGATGACGGACACAGGGGCGCAAGCTCTACCTCCCCGAGAGCAAGGGATGAGCTTTATTTTCCTCCACCTCAAAAGCCTGGAAATGCCAGGTTCACACCCATCACAGGCTGGCTTGGGCTGAACTGAATTAAATTCACATACACACATGCACACATGTAATCATCATCTTCCTGAGGATAAGCATTTATTGAGTGTTTACTGTGTGCCAAGAACTGTGCCGAGTGGTTTTATAGGACTAACACCTTTAACCTTATGATAACCATATGAAGTAGGCTCTCTTATCCTCCTCATTTCCCCTAAACTTGGGTATAGAAAGGTCAAGGAACTTGCCCCAGGACACACAGCCATGATTTAAAGCCAGAGGGACAAGCTCCAGAGCCCAGTTTACCGTGAGGTGAAACCTCAGCCTCCCCGCTTCACAAGTGGGCCTACACGCACATGTGCACACACACAGGATCTCACAGAGACAGCGGCTACCTCCAGGGACTCGGAGGGTTCCCCACACTGCCGGCAGCCACAGGGGGGACGGCCAGCCCCGCTTCCCCTCTGCTCAGCCACCGCCTCTGCTCCTGACCGTCACACAGAAGGCTAAAGCGGTCCATCCGTCTCCATTACAAAGGATCGGGCAGGGGTCGGGGCCAGGGGCCCCTGAGGGTTGTGTAAATGGCTTGGCTTCACGCAACAACTAATTTCTAAATGCAATTATTAATTTCATGCTTATCATATGCAAACCTCTGTTTCCCAGATGAGATGAAATGTATTTAATTAGAAATTCCCTCATCAAGCCTTTTGGATCCAAGCTTTTAATTAGGATCACCAACCCCACCCGTGGCTGCCAAAGAGTGGGTTCATGGCCCCTGACTCCCCCCTCCCCGAGACCCCAGACACAGCCAGCATTTGTAGGTCCCTGCACTGTCACCAGGACCCCACTGACCAGGTCAGGGCCCCTCACCAGACCCCTCACCCACCTCCCACCCCTGCAGCATGGCACCACAGTCACGACGGGTCTCTTTTTCCTGCAGGCACCATAATAGGGAAATAGCTTGGAAAGAGCTCGTATCATCTTGCAGCCGGAAGGACTGAAATGTTTAGGGTGGCAGAAGACAGAAGACATCACAGCCCTCCGCTCTTCCTGCGAAATTCATGCATCAGCCTTCTTCGGGGAGCCCCTGCCGGGTAATAAAATGCCCTTTACAGCTCAGCCTAGGGCCAGCTGTCAAAATGATCAACAACACTTGGCATTTGAACAAAGCATTTTCAACACATTACCTCTGACTTCATCCCCAGCTCCCATCCTGGCCTCCCACCTCGGCCTCCCTCACACGGCCGCAGTCCAACAGCCTCCTTGCTGTTCCCTTGAACACACCAGGCACACTCTGCCTCAGAGCCTTTGCACTGGCCGTTCCCACCTCCTGATTGCAATCCCCCCAGATAGGCACGTGGCCCACTCGCTCACATCCTTGCCTTCAAGACTACCCAGACATCACCTTCTCAGACCCCCCCTATTTAACACCAATCTGGCTTTCCCCTCCCCTGCACCCTGTCTCCACCCCCCAACCCCCTGCTTGAAAAAGTGAAAGTCACCTTCAACTCTTTGCGACCCCATGGACTACAGGTACCCTGCTAGGCTCTGCTGTCCATGGACTTCTCCAGGCAAGAAAACTGGAGTGGGTTACCATTTCCTTCTCCAGGGGATCTTCCCAACCCAGGGATGTGAACCCAGGTCTCTGGCATTGCGGGAGGATTCTTTACCCTCTGAGCCACCAGGGAAGCCCGGCTTGGTTTCCCCCAAGACAATGATCACTCTCTAACATACTCTATACTTACATGCTTATTTCATTTATTTTTAAGTATTTTATTTACATATTTGGCCGCGCGGGTCTTAGTTGCAGCTTGGGGGATCTTCGATCTTCATTGTGGCATGTGGGAACTAGTTCCCTGACCAGGGATTGAACCTAGGTCCCCTGCATTGGGAGCACGGAGTCTTAGCCACTGGACCACCAGGGAAGTCCCTTATTTCAGTTATTATCATCTCTCCCTAAAAAGTCAGCTGCATGAATCCAGGGGCCTCTCTTTATTCCCTACTCTGTCCTCAGACGCCTGGCACAGCATTGGGCCCATTGATCGCAGGGAACACTTCACTCCCTTCGCACCAACCTGAGGACAAGCTCAGCAGACCCCTGAGCACCCTAGATGAGTGAGGAAACCGAGGCTCAGCGCCTCGGGGTCTTGCCAAAGTCACAGAGACACAGCCAAGTTTGGACTCTTACATGGTCTGGTGCCTCATCTGGGCAACTGAAGGGCATTGCTCTTTAGAAAGGGGCTGCTCCACGGCAGCGCCCTGCTCACAGATGCGGAAGGCTCCCTCCTCCCACCCCAGGGCTCAGCTCCGGCCTTTCCCGGGGCCTGCTGTGCCCTGTCCTCCTGATTTCACACTGATATCCAAGAAGGCAATCACGCGGGGAGCCATCCCACACCCGCCTGTCTCCCCTCCCCAGGACCCACCCAGCCTCTTATCAGGAAAGCAAGCGGACACTTGGATTAATTTCCAGGCCTGCTCTGAATTATGTTTTCCAGGAGAGAACCAGACAGATGCAGGCAACAGGCCTTTGAACAAATATTTCCCCAGAAAGCGTTTTATTCAGTCCCTTGTCTCACCCTTTTAAACATTATATGTTTTCTTAGGAGCCCAGGAAAAAGGGGGGGCCCCCCGATAAGGCGTGGGGGCTGGAGAAGAATAGAGGGCATGGAGTGGAGAGCCTCGCAAGGCTGACAAAGAAGCGGGTTCTGATGCAGGCTCGGAGGAATTACCGCAGATAAGAGCGCCCAGGGGGCGGGCGGGGGAGCGGGCGGCGCAAGGGCGAGAGCAAACAAGATCCTCAAATCAGCACTTGTCCTATTTCATAAGCGAAATGTAGATCAATAAATTACACTCACTTCTGCAGGTCTTACATGCTGACTCCGTAACCTTGTCAAGAGCCATACGTGGGGGGAGGCGGAGGGACGGAGGAGCCCAGAAGCCGGGGAGGAGGGGTGGGACTGAGGGGGGAGCCCCGTGGGGTCACAGCACCTACACCCACTTCGCCTAGAAGGGTCCAAGGCCCAGGTTTCCAGAGGCGAGAAGCAGGCCGCCCCACCCTCTACCCACTACCTCGCTGCGTGACCACAGGCCAGTCACCGCCCCTGTGAGCCTCAGTCTCCTCATCTGTGAAGTGGGCACAGTGGTGAGAACTTGGCCTCTGTCAACCTCACTGTGGGGCTCACATGAGTGAACAGACATGAAAGCCTGGAAAGAGACGCAAATATCCAAGCTGCCGGGAGCCACTATCATGCATCTGAGTTAGACGGCGCAGTAGCCACTGACACAGACACTCCTGTTGGTTCTCCCCGCGCCAGGAGAGAGGAAACCTTCGCCCTGATTGACACGAGAGGCCACGGCTCAGGGCTGAGGCCTGTGCCCAGGGCCACTGGCCGCATCCCAGCCCGGCCCACCTGACGGCCAAGCGGGGCTCTCTCTGCGCCACGAGGCTGCCTGTGAGCCACGCCCACGTGTCCAAGGGCCGGGGGCTCAGGACCAGCCCAAGGTGCTGCTGTACCCCTGGGGGCCAAGCTGAGAGTGAGGCTCAGCAGGGACCCGACACCTGGAACAGGCTGGGCCAGGACCGGGCATCCTGCAAGCCGGGCGGGGCAGCAGCAGGCAGAGGCTGTGAGTGGAATCCGAACGGGCCCAGGAGCTACCGTCTCAGGAGCACCTATTCCACGCCAAGCACCCCACAGGGACTTTCTCATATAATGTACACATATTACGTCCATTTCTCAGATGAGACCACTGGGGCCCAAGAAAATACGGAAACAAAACCACACAGCAAGAGGACTTCCCTGGTGGTTCAGTGGTTAAAAATCTGCCTTCTGATGCAGAGGACATGGGGTTCAATCCCTGGTCAGGGAACTAAGATCCCACATGCCAGGGAGCGACTAAGCCCGTGCTCTGCAACAAGAGAAAGCCCGTGAGCTGCAACAAGGAAATCACGTGCTGCAATGAAGACCCAGTGCAGCCAAAAATGAAAGAAAGTCACGCAGCAAGTGGCAAAGCACGATCTGAACTCGACTCTGTCTGACTCTAGCATGTGGGTTCTCTCGCGCCTGGCACACACTCTGCTTTCGTTGCCAGCCTCCTGCCCTCTGCCCACACCATCCTCACCCCCCTGGGAAGCAGCCACCACAGGGAGCCAAGAGTCCTCACTCCAGGCCTTTCCTCATCACATCTCTAGATCCCAACACCTCCCATCTCTGAGTCTGTTTCCACATCTGTTCCATGGAGGTTTAGTGACCCCCTGGCCCTGAAAGGTAAGGGTAGAGGCCGGGGCCTCCACAATGTGGGGGTGACATCCAGAAGCCTGGTCCACAGAACCCGCTGAGCCACCCCCCAAGCTGTGGGAGTCGGGGGCAGGGGTGGGACAACCTCATGAACAGGGTGCCTCTGGAGCATCTGGAAGGACCCTTCTGGAGGCCAGTGATGGGGGCATGGCCGGGGGTGGAGGAATTAACCACGGCGTCTGCCCAGTGTCCTACCAAGTCAGGTTAATGTGCTGTGCTGCGTGGAATATAGGGCTCTGTATTAATATAATATGATATAATGAGACATGTGAACATTATTGAACACACGAACCAATAAAAGTCACAGCACCATCACTCCAGGTTATTTATGTCACAGCCTGGCTACCGCCAGGCTGGCAGGGAGGAGGTCCCACTGGAGCAAGCGGGCCTGAGTACCGGGCGGAGTGGGGAAGGGGCTGGCCAAGTGCGGCCATTCAGCCAAGACCACAGGCAGGCTAGCGGCAGCCACTCGCAGAGCGTCACCTCCCCCTGCTCCCTGCTGTCTGTCCCCAGCACAGACCCAGCACTGTCTCCCCACCGGCCCTGGGGCAGAGCCAGCTGCTGAGAACCCAGCCTGCAGGGCACCACCTACCTCTAAGGACCGCCCCCATTTCTGCTGCCCCCCACCGCCACTGTCCTCAGGCTCTGGGGGCACCTGGCGCTGACCCATCTCTCACCAGCTCCCTTGGGAAGAAGGCCATGCCACCCCAGGGGGCCCCTCTTCGGGGACATTTGCTGTGGAAGTCCCATCTCCCCTCCACCTCCACCTCTCCTGGGCCCCAGCAAGGACGGAGGTGATACGGGCCTCTCATCCCTTCACGCATTCATTCAGGGTATACTTACTGAGCACTCACTCTGCCCCGTGCCACGGTATACACTGGGGAGGCCACAGTGAGCAAATGCAGACCAACCCCTGTCCTCACGGAACAGAGTCCTGTGGGAGAGATGGTCTCTAACTGGATACACATAGCAACACATCCAGCCTCTGAGATGTGCTGGGAAGAGGTCTGGGGCCCGTGAGAACCTGCAATAAGGCCCTGAGTCTGGTTAGGGCACCCAGGGAGGGCCCCTGAAGAGGAGGCATGAGTTGATACCTGAAGAACAGATAGACAATATCCAGAGGAAGGAAGAAAAACAACCCAGATAGAAGATGAGGCAGGTGCAAAGGCCCTGTGGCCAGGAGCCCATGGCTGGTTCGAGGAAAGGCAAAACTGCAGAGAGGATGGGAGAACACAGCATGAGACACAGCTGTGTACCAAAGCCAGATCCGAGGTTAAGAGGGAACCGCCAAGTGCAGAGGGAAGGTTCCTGCCCTCGTCCAGGTAAGAGGTGAGGGTGGCCTGGCCTGCGGGTGTGTGTGGAGATAGAGCGATGTATGACGCGTCCCCCAAAGCCCTCCAGCTCCAAGTGTTTCCTTCCTGTGACAAACTCTCAGTGAGCCCTCCCCGAAACTCTGAGCCCAGCCAAGACCAGAGGGAGAGTCCGGAGCTGGGACCCAAGCAACCAGGTCCTCCAGGGCCAGCTGCCTGCCTGCCCTCAGGGCCAGGCCCATTCCTTCAAGGTACCTAGGCTCTGGGGGTTCTGAAGCTGCCCCAGTGGCACAGCAGGGTGAGAAGGGGCCAGGGACCCAGCCCAGGGCAGAGAGGAGAACACAGCATATTGCCTATAGGCAACAGGACCCAGCCCTATTGCCTCTGCTGCTCCGGAAGCTGGCTGGATGGAAGAGCCTGAGTTCTAGCCTGTCACTAACTCACCATGTAATCTCAAGCCAGACCCTCCTCCATCCTGTGCCCCAGGTTTTTCACCTAATAACCATGAAATAACAATCACAATAATACCTAACCCTGAGTGAGTGCCTCCTGTGCGCCGGGCTCTGGTCTCAGCTCTCATGTTCCTCACCAGACACCTGTCGCCAGGGAACTAGCATTCAGCCCGTTGCACAGGTGAGGCAGCGGAGGCCCAGAGGACTTGAATCACTTGCCCGAAGACCCGCATTTGAACCCTCACTGCCAGGCTCCCCCTGCCACCGCACTCTGCCACCTCCCCGGGGAAACAAGGAGGGACTGGTTCACCTCGGACACCCTCAGCTCCGTTGTGCTGCCTCTGTGATGCTCAGTCCAGAAATTTGGCCTCACCCTGGAAGGACCCAAGGATAACAGGTGTGATTTGGGGAGGATCTCTCCCCAGACCCTCCATCTACTGCAGAAACCTGCAAACGTCTGATTCCACCCAGCGATCACATTCCTCCTGTTCCCAGAGTGCCCAGTACTGGGACAGGGTGGGGACAGCACGGTCCTGCCCAGCACTGAGGACTGGCTCTCGGCTGTCCCCCAGCAGCCCCAGGGGGCAGGCCCCAGGCAGCCAGCAAGGGGCCAGCTCACAGAGGCACTGGCCCCAGAACTTCCCTCCTAACCTCTCCTCCATCCCAAGGGGGCCTCTCAGGAGAACCACCCACCATGCTCATCCCAGGTCTGCTCTGGGTTCTGACCTGCGACCATGCCTTTCAACCTCGCTGCTTTACCCCTGACAACATCCCTTCCAGGTGGATATTACTCTCTGCATTTTATAGGCAAAGACCTGCAGACGGGAAAGAAGTCATTGGCCTCAATTCCTCAGCTACTGATGAAAACCCAGGTCCACCAAGGCCAGAGGCGGGAATCCTTCCATCCTGCTGCTCAGCCTCCCTCCGAGCCCACGGCAAGAGCCACCAGCACGTCTGGGGCCTGTCCAAACCATGAGGAGACAGACAGGACATGCCCACAGGCGCCCCCTGTCCCAGCCCATGTCCAATCTCCAGCAACTGGTGATCTGAGCTGACACTTCTCTCAGAGGGAAGCCCGGAGTAGATCTCAGTCCCTTCCACCGCATCCACAACCTGGGCCCCTGCCCCAGAATCTCCATAAAAGCCAGAGAGGTGGCAAAGGTCTGCCTGCTTTTTATTAATATTGATTTGCTCATCTATTTATTTGGCTGCACTGGGTCTTAGTTGGGGGACGCGGGATCTTTGATCCTCACTGCGGCACGTGAACTCTTAGTTGTGGCATGCAGAATCTGGGGCTTCCCTGGTGGCTCAGATGGTAAACAATCCGCCTGCAATGCAGGAGACCTGGGTTCGATCCCTGGGGTGGGAAGATCCCCTGGAGCAGGAAATGGCAACCCACTCAAAAATTCTTACCTGGAGAATTCCATGGACAGAGGAGCCTGTGGGGCTACAGTTCATGGTGCCACAAAGAATCGGACAAGACTGAGCAACTAACACACACAGGATCTAGTTCCCTGACCAAGGATCGCATTGAGAGTGTGGAGTGTTAGCCACTGGGCCACCAGCGAAGTGCCCGTGAAGCCAGGCCCCAGCAGGTCCCGCTGCGAGCAGAGCCTGACAAGGGATATTGCCTCCAGTGCATCCAGGCCTTTCCAAGGGGCCAGCAGGCCACAGGCACCTAATTCAAAGTCCCCCACGCACCTCCCCCACACCTGCAGCCTCTTACCAACCCCCTCCCCCGACTCGCTTCCCTCGGGCCACACTGACCTCCCGGAGCAGTCCCTGAGCCCCAGCGTGGTCTGGCCTCAGGACCTTTGCACCTGCTGTGCCCGCTGTCCTGCTGGCTCTCGCCCCCTCCCACACACAGGGCGCACCCCTTCACTCATCCCTGTCTCTGATCAAGCATCACCTTCTCAGACACGCTGTCTCGGAACAGCTCCCCTGAAGCAGCCCCACCCATCCTTGTCCCCTGACCCTCGGCCCTTCTCACCATCTTAACATAACTCCCCTCTCTCGGAGGAGGCATCTGAAGTGAGCTGCGCCTCACAGGACCGGCAGCCCCAACCGCCTGTGAGTCACAGGGACAGAGGCATCTCGCCCGCTCCTCAGCGCAGGAGTCAGAGGTCAGGCTGGCCCCCTGCCCTGGCCCCAGCTGGAGGGCCATCTGCCTGCCTGGCAGCTCTCCTGCATCCGCGCCTTCCTCCAGCTCAGGCCTGCAGATGAGACGGCTGGTCCTCCAGGGCGCGCTCAGGGAGTGGAGGTTCAGGAGCCAACCCAGGGCAGCCTCTCTCCAGGGGACTCTTGTGGTCCCCAGGCCACAAGAAGGTAGGTGGAGACAGGTCTCCCCATGGTCACCCCCAGGGCGGTGGGGGCCAGGTGGACACTCCGGATAACCCAGCCTCACGCAGCAGAGTATCAGCCGATGGGAGCAGGGCCGGGAAGGAGGGAGCACACGCAGACAGGAGCACACGCGCAGGCCTGCCAGGGACGGGAAGGCTCGGTCAGTCCACCCAAACCGCCGGGCCCGCTCACGTGCACGCGCCAAGGGGTCCCGGAAAGGCGCGCACGCGCGCGTACACACACACACACACAGAGGCGCTCACCCCAGCCCACTCCACATACACCCAGGTACACGGCCATGCACACACACAACACATACAGAAGTATCAATATATCTGAGTCACACACAGATACACCTAGAGACACACGGCATGCTCTGAGCCAGGCACGCACACTCGGGCTTCCTGAGGGTCCCTGACACACCCAGCCCCGTGTTTGGGATCACAAGCTGACACGGGCACACCCTGAGTCTCACACACACACACCCTGGACACACAAGCACACACACGCTGACACTGGCTCATGGTGATAAATGAACCTGAATGTGTGTGCATGCACACACACACACACACTCCAGTATAATCAGGACTGGCAGGGGCAGCATTTACTGTACATTTGGGGAGCACAAAAGAATGTTCACAACATCCCCCGATACATCACCACCTGCCCAGCCGCCCATCAAGCAGCTGGAATTCGCAACTGCCCACAGTGAGCAGGAAAGCACGGACCACTGTCGCCTGCTACCACCCAGCAAGGGGCAGTTTCTCTGTGGGCCGTTCCAGCCAATGGGAGATCCAGTCCAGCAGGGCCAGAGCTCACAGTGGGTGAGGGCTAATGGGCCTAGACAGGGTCGGGGGGTGGAGGGGGGCCAAGGGACTGGGCACCGCGGGGGCACCCAGAGGCCGTATGTCCAACCGCCCTGCTCGCCCACCTGCCCTGCTCCCCTGAATACCGTGGGTGGGGGTGGCAGCTGGACTTGGCAGGTCTGCCCCTCACCCCAGGAGGCCCTGCTGGAGGGGGGATGCCCTGGCTAACCAGCACCCCCTGCCATTCCCTCCACATCCAGCTCTTCCGTGAGGCTGAGGGACGTGAAGACCCCCAAAAGGAACAACAGGGGCCTTGCCCAGAGACCTTGAGATGGAGAAGGCCTTGTCCCTCACCCCATGTTGTACCTAAATAACTGTAGTAGAAAAGGGGGGCAGGGTCCCCCCTGTGAACCAAGCTCCCCTCCAGCCCAGGGAGGAGACAGCAGTGTCTGTAATTTGTTTTAATAATCCTGCTGAACTGGGAGAAAATTAACAAATGAGAAACCAGCTCGAAATTAATCAAACTTCCTGGTCCATCCCCCAGCTTCCATCTTAATGAAGGTTATTTATCCAACGAGCAATAAAACAGAGAATTAAATTAAACGGGCCCTTTCTTTTAGTCCCCGCACCCCCGCCCCAGGGAGGCAGTGTCTCCTTGCTCACAGCTCTATCAGCGGTGCCTGGAGGACCTCAGCAGGCCCGTGGCTCCCCACAGCAATCGGAGGGCTTTCCCCAGAAGCAGCCCCGCGATGAACGTGCCCCCAGTCTGGGCCTCACTGCCAGCTCTCTACCAAAAACACGTGCTGGGTACTTAGTCACTCAGTCGTGTCCAACTCTTGTGACCCCATGGACTGTAGGCTCCTCTGTCCATGGGGATTCTCCAAGCAAGGATACTGGAGTGGGTTGCCATGCCCTCCTCCAGAGGCCAAAAATACAAGCAACAGTTAACACAACCACAGTCCCAGGGAGGGACGGAGCCTGCTGTGTGCATCGGAGTGTCTTCATTTGGCGGGGGGGGGGGGGGGCCGGGCAGGGCATTGCTCACGCTCCCCATCTTCCACCCCACAGAGAAACTGGGGAGTCCCCAGCCCCCAGCCAGCTCAGGCCTGACTGCAGGGGTCACTCCACCCCTCCTGATGCCCACAGCAGGCTGCAGGAGGCTGCCTCGTCTCCTGACCCTCCCGGCTCCCACCTCTTGGTGGGAAGGGGCTGGAGGGCACTCAGGGTACAGGGGAAACTGAGGCATTATCTCCTGCAAGGATGGGACTCAGTCCCCAGCTTGGGGCACAGGTATGACGGGTCACCCCTCACCCTCAGGGCCAGGGTGCGCCCCGCACCCTCCGCCTCCTCAGCAGTGAGTCCAGCATCCAGTTCTCTAAACACCTCTTCCCTGCAGGCTTTGAACCCACGTGTGTTCCAGCCAGGGCTGGAGTCACAGGTTCCTAAATAACTACTCTCAGGGCCCCCCTGGACCATTCCCATTTGCTCTGCCCTCCAGCTCTGAAACCTGTAATAATCACGGCCTGCCTTCCCTCCACAGATTCCACAGACATTCTCCCACTCAAACCTCAGACTAGCTCCATGAGGGAGACATCTGCCATGATGCTCAAGGCAAGGTGCCTGGGGCTCAGAGAGGGCCCTGGACCAGGCCCATCCAGGCAGGCTGGGGGTCCCAGCTGTGGCGGCTCAGGTTTGGGGACCAAGGGTGTGACGCAGAGGGAAGCAAGAACAGGGCTCTGTGGAATTGCCAGACCTCCAGGAAGCCCCCTCGGAGGCCTTCTGGAGAGGGGGACTGGGGGCGGATTGTCCCTGGCAGGAGGGGAGAAAGGGAGGGAGGGCTATCACACACAAACTCCTCCGTGCCTACCTCGGACATGGCGACACGTTCAGTCCACACGCGGCAGCCTCTGAAACCATAAATCTGATCCCATCACTTTCTGCTTAAGACCCTCCCAAGGCCCCTGGAGTGGACAGTCACTCTCTGTCCCGGGACCCAGAGCTCCTGTGGACCCAGCTCAGTAGCACCCTCCTCCTCTCCGAGCAGTCTCCTCATTCCTCAGATGGACCAGGGCTGCTCCAGCCTTGGGGCCCTGACCCCGGCCGTGCCCTTCACCCCACACCAGCCAGGCTCCTGGCTCCCTTCCTCACTTGCCTCGGTCTATATTCAAAGGCCCCTTCCCCGACCACTGTATATAGACGAGCCCTTCACCTCCTCCATCACTCTCAAAACCTTTGGCCCTCTGCAATTTTCCTCCATGGCACCTGTCGCCACTTGAGTTACAGCTTGTTTACTGTCTTCCTCCCCTGCTAGGGGCTCAGCTCCGTGTGGGCAGGGATTGCATGTGTCTTGTTCCCTGCCCTGCTCCTAACCTAGTCTAACATGTGACTCACTGATTGGTAAATGAAGGAATGAATGAGTGAATGAATAACACCACGTTTAAGGCCACCATAACGTCCAGCCTGAAATGTTCCATTGGTCTCCTAACCACTCTCTCAGCCTCGGGTCTTAACCTGCAACCAACCCTCCACTACACATCCAAAGGAATAGTTTAACCCCAAACCGGACCAAGACACCATCCTACTGGATCAAGTCCACACTCTTGGCCTCAGCCCCTAATCCTTCCGAACTCTCTCTCCAGTGACCCTCTCCCAGGTCACAAGCCCTGCTGCATCCATACCAGACACATCTGAAGTTCCAACCATACCTGTCCTTTCCACTGGAGCACCGTCGTGGCCCCCTCTCTGCCTGCAGGACACCTCCTCCAGGCAGCCACCTATGCATGCCCTGTCAGAACTGACCTCTGCCTCCTCTGAGCACCCCCACACCCTCACCTGCACCTCCACCACAGCCCTCCCCCACCTCCAACTTGAGCTGTGACAAATCAGATGCGTGTCCTACCACCCCATCCAGGAAGGACCCAGATTTATTCACTGGCACTCTCTCCCATCCCCACCACCTGCTTCGGTATCTTGCATAAACTTAGAGCTCCATAAATATTTGCTGAATCCAATGGAACCCGTTCAAACACAGCCCAGGGAGAATGCCCATTAAGAGGGGCTTTTCCTCCAGGTTGCTGCCATTTCGGGCTGCTCTGAGGACAAACGGACCTTTAAGTGCCACTTAACTGCAGCACATGGGAGCAGATGGCTCTGTGTTCCACTCACCTCTCCTCAGGAGTTGCCTGGGAGGAAACCAATTCTCAGGGGCTAAGAGGTGACCAGGGCCCTGTTAAAATGGCAACATGCCACCTCTGGCCCGGCCACCAGCCCATAATAGCAGCTCCTGGCCTACCCGGGAGCTTGCACGTTGGGCACACGTGTGGCCACCCCCACGGGCGGGAACAGCAGGCACAACACAGCCACCACTGAATTATTTATTCTGTACATTGTTAGCGCAGCAGAGAGAGCAACCGTGACTCCAGGCTTCAATTAAAATATCAAGGCGCCCGCACAGTCTGCCCAGCCACATGCCCAGCTCCCACCAAAACTGGCAGGCTAACACCTCCTGGGACACCACAGCACACCCAAGGCCAGCTCGACTGCCCTCCTCTGCTCCCCAACAGCCAAGTCCAATTTCAGGACCATGGACAGTGGCCTCCAGGCTCCTCTGGGGATCTGCCCCTGAAACACCCAACAGAGCTTTCAGGGCTCTGAAAGAGCACTTAGTAAATCAATGACCTGAAAGAGCCTTTCCAGCTCCCCAAAGCGGCCCTGCGACAAGCCTTGCTGGATTCTCAGCCTAACTCCCATTCTCCATCAGCTCTCAGACCATCCCTATAACACTACAGCACATGGCTGGAAGGTCAAGGCCCTCACCCCTGGCTCCTTGACAACTCTAGGAAGGTCACATCACCTCCCTGGGCTCCAGTTTTTTCCCTCGGAAAATGCGAGTGACAGTGGCCAGCCTGTGGTCTCAGGGATTGTCACACCCAATGGAAAGGGATTTTGACAAGGTACAAACTTTGGCCATACCAGAAGAGGGCTTTTATCTCATACGGGTGGGTTTCTTTGGCCTTCCCACCCTATCCCAACCTGGAAAGCCCTGATTCTAGGGCACAGACTCAGGATGGAGAAAAAGCTGACAGATCCTTCAGGAGCTGGCTGGGTCACAAGCTAACTAGGTCACCCACGAGATTTAATTCAGCAACCCCCGGACTAGAATATGAGGCCGAGTGAAATCAAAGTGGGCGAGCTGAAAAAGAGCAAGAAATTCCAAACACATGCCACCAAGAGCTGTGGAATGAGCAGAGGCTTCCGGGACAGACAGTGCTGCGGGCTTTCCCCGCTTTCCGGACAAGCCTCAGTTTCCTCACCTGTAGAACAGGGCCAGGACTACCGACTTCCCAGCCAGCGACTTACATCACATAACCTACGTGAAACTCCAGACACGGGGCCAGGCATGTAAATTCAACTATTCATTTCGTGAAGCACCTATGAGGTTCCAGGCCCTACAGATAGAACAGAGAAGAAGAGGGACACGACTGTGTCTTTAGAGCGGACACCCAAGTGACCAGTGCTGTTATCCATCAGGATGTCAGGAGAGCTGGCATTTGAGACAGGCCTTCGAAGCAAAGGTGGACTTTCCAAAGCAAAATAAAATGTAGCCAGAAGATATCATCTCTTTGGGGAAGTGTTTGGCAGTTCTTCCTAAATCTAATCATTCATGCAGCCAAAGAGTCAGCAATCATATATACCAACATTTATAAATATAATATAAATGAACACTTACATCCACTAAAAGATATATATACAAATGTTCAGGAGAGTTTTATTCCTAATAGCCAAACACTGGCTTCAGCCCAGACGTCCAGCAGGAGCAGACTGGGTAAAGGAATGCTGAACTATTGTAAACAATGAAATATTGTTTGCGATAATTCCAACACAGTGGAATAGTACAGAGTAATGAAGAAGAGAAAATCACCAAAATGTCCAACTATGTGGGGGAATCTCACAGATAATGTGCGTGAAAGAGGCCACAAACAAAAGACTGACTGTATGATTCTGGCTGCGTAAAGCTCAAAACCAAGCAAAACTAATCTACGCTGTTAGAAAGCAGGCTATTGATTAGCCTTGGGGAGAGAGGGATATGGACTCAGAGGAATGTTCTAGAGAATTGAAAATGTTCTGAATCTTTCTGTATCTTGGGGCCATACAGGTATGCATTAGTACACTTATAGAAGTTCATCAAGTAGTGTCCTGAAGTTTGTACTTTACTGTCTATAAGTTATACCTCTTTTTTTTTAATGGAAAGAAAAGATGGACAGAGCATTCTTCAGGGGCTGAGGGAACATCAGAAGCAGAGGCTAGCAGATTGTACATGGCGGGGGAATTGCGGAGGGACCCAGGAGAGTGGACTGGCTGTGGCAGGTGCTGGAGTCAAGGTGGACAAGACAGGCGCTGCCAAAGCCCCAGGGCTCCTGCCTCCTTCCCCATGCATCCCTCGTGTCCACAGCAAATGGTACCAGTGAGGTCATCTCCCCTCCCTGCCACACTGGATTGCAATCCCAGAGCTGAATTTCCTGGGCTTTGGGAGTTTTCATCCTGAGCAGGAATCAAGCGAAGCCACAGTCCCCCAGCCTCAGGGCTGCAGTCCAGCTGGGCACCTCTCCCCACCCTGAGTCCTGCGCCCACAGTATCCCCGAGGACACCTGGTTCTGCCTCCTACGCCCCACCTGCCACGTCCACCTTTCCACCCACCCCCCAGAGACACTGTCGCTGTCACTCCCAGGACAACCGCTCCAGTTAAGTAGGGCCCTCCCACTCCTGCACCCCGCTACCCAGCACCCCAACCTTCCCCGCCACGTCTCCTGGTAAAGAGGGTCCCCTGGACATGCACAGACATGGCCGAGGAGGTGGCTCAGATGCCTCACACACCCCAAGCCACACAAGCCTGCATGACACAAGCCCACTGGCTCCTCCAGGCAGCTCCTGAGCTGGGGGCCAGGGTCCAGCTCGGCCCTGACTCCCACAACCTGCTACCCGAGGCTGCGTGGACGCCAAGTCAGAACCGGGCACAGGGCTGCCTCTGGGGCCACGCTCCTGGCCACGGGCACCGCCAAGTCCAGCCCTCACCCCTCGCTGGCAGGAGTGCAAGAAGTTACACACACACTTGCCCTCTGGCCCAGCACTCATTAGTAGGAATCCCCCTACAGAGATGTGCGAAGCGGCCAATCATGAAGTCCCCCGTCGAGGCTGTTTTATAAAAGTACAAGATCAGAGGCTACCAAGGGTCAGGCCTGAGGAGACGGGAAGCAGGCGGTCCTGGGAGCCACACGCCATGAGCTCACCCAGTGGGGGCTGCAGGTGCATGAAAATGGAGGGGAGAACACGCGTGTGCACACACCCCGCACGTTGGTGAACGATGCCTGGAATAGGCTGACACAGCAGGCACGCCCAGGCTGAGAGCTCTCTGAGAGGCACACGGGGAGGGGTGGGGCCCCCAGGAGAGGCCAGGGCTGGGGTCCAGCTTGGGCGCCCAGGGGAGACTGGACGCACTCACACGGTGATGCCCTCTCTGACCAGGAGGTCACCCCGAGGGTGCTCCAGGTGCCCTGCAGCCAGCCAGAGGCTCATTCAGGAGAGAGAAGCATCTTTACAGGAGACCCTCGCGGGCCCCCCCATACCCCCTCTCCCCCCATCCACCCCTCTCACCCCACCTGAGATGCTTGGGAAAGAGGCCAGGACTCAAAGTCAGGGGAGCCCAGCACTGGGGGCGGGGGTCCCCGGTCTGGTGCTGGGAGGAGAGAGGAGGGGGTCTGGGTCCAGGCCCGGGGGAGGGGGAGGGAAGGCAGGGGAGGGGCTCTCCCCTGTGAGTGTGGTGTGCTCCCCTAATTGACTTTGTGTCTGTGTCACCAGGGTACTTAGGACCATCTTAGAAACCACTTAAGCAATTTAAAATAATCAAAGTACTTAGAACGCACTTAACATTTCCTCACACTTCAGGCTTCCCATAAACCCCTTCCAGCTGCCACCAGAGGGGCCCCCCGCCCCCGCAGTCAAGAGCAGCCCCTGAAGGGAAGGCAGGTGCCTGGTCTGCCCCAGCCCCGCGCCCAGGTGGACAGCACAGCCAACCCCACGGGCACGCCGGGCTCCCCCACCCACCTCTCACTCTCACCACCGGGTCTCTGCCTGGAATGCCCTCCCCTGCCCTCCAGCACGCCGCCAACCTAGCTAATTGTCTCCTGGCTGTGCGTCTCAGCTAGTTGTCCTCCTACAGGAAGCCTTCCCTGGTTTCTCCCCCCAGGCGGGTCAAGGGGCCCCTCTCACCCAACCTGAGGGCACCTAGCCCGCCCCCATTAGAGCACTCGCGTCTGTCACTGAATCACTGCCCATTTAACTCCCAAGCTCAGGTTCTCTGCCCAGACTTCATGTTCCTAGAGCATGGCACAGTCTGCACAAAGCAGGGGGCCCTGAGGTTTGTTGAGCAAAACAAGGAATCCAACCATGACTTCACAGGTGGTGTCAGAGGGGACACTCCTCCTCTGGATGGAACTGGAGCCCAGTCAGGCTGTGGCCACCCTGGACACACCACAGGCTACACCCTGGGCTAGCCTGACTGATTCCTCACCACCACCATCATCCCTGTTTTATACATGAGGGCACCCCAGCTCAGAGAGATCCAGCAATTGGCCCAAAGTCGCACAATGAGAACACAGCAGACCCAGGAGGGGCAGCTCTAAATGCAGGTCCAGGAAGCCCCCAGGGACCTGATAAAATAAGACTCCACACCCTGAGTGTCTCCTAACAGGGCTGGCTCAGGCCCAGGCAGCCCGGGAACACCTGTGTTAACAAGGCCCTGGGGATCCCAGCGGTGAGGCTGGTTAGGAAACCAGTGTCCTGGCACAGAATGTGGGGAGCAATGTGGCAGCCTTGGGAAGAGTAAAAGAGGCATATTGCCCAGGAGTCTGTACTTCCGCTCCTGGGTGAGACCCACGAGAAACGCTCCAAGAGCACAAGGAGACACTGGCAAAGAGAGAGCCACACAGAGAACATCAGTCACATCAGGGAACTTGCCCAGGTGACCACACAGAACAGACAGTGGGCACTGTCACAGTGGAGAGCTACTCGGCAAAGGCGAACAAAGCAAACCTCAGAGGGATTCCCGGTGGTCCAGTGGTTAGGAATCTGTCTTCCAACGCCGGGGACGCAGGTTCGATCCCTGGTCAGAGAACTAAGGTCCCACATGTCATGGGGCAACTGAGCCTGCGTGCTCTAGAGCCCTTGAACCACAACGAGAGAGTCTGTGTGCCTCAACAAAAGACCCTGCCTGACACAGCCAAATAAATAAACATTTTTAAAAACAGGCAAACCATGGAGCAGTGTGACATTACTCACCCATAGAACACACACAGTATGGTCCTGTATCCATCATCCTTACCGCATGCAAAACAGAACCAAGTATCATTTATGGAGAGATATACGTAAATGTGGGCTTCCCTGGTAGCTCAGCTGGTAAAGAATCTGCCTGCAATGCAGGAGACCCCGATTCAATTCCTGGGTTAGGAAGATCCGCTGGAGAAGGGTTAGGCTACCCACTCCAGTATTCTTAGGCCGCCCTGGTGGCTCAGATGGTAAAGAATCTGCCCGCAATGTGGGAGACCTGAGTTCAATCCCTGGGTTGGGAAGATCCCCTGGAGAAGGGAAAGGCCACCCACTCCAGTATTCTTGCCTGGAGAATCCCCACGGACAAAGGAGCCTGGTGGGCTACAGTCCATGGGTTGCAGAGTCGGACACGACTGAGTGACTAAGCACACATACATATATATATTTTTTTTTCAAGTGCACAGAAATTAAAGGAATTAACAACAACTCATCCAGGAGAAGGTTGGGGGCTATCTCTGAGAAAAAAGACGAGTGGGAGGAGGCATAAGCCAGGGCCTCTGATTATATTTGCAATGTTTCCTTTCTTAAAAGGAAAAGTTTTGACACAATTAGAGTAAAATATCAATATTTGACCAAGCCAGGGGCAGTTCATTATTTTATTCTCTATAATTTCCCATATGCTTGAAAGAGTACATTATTAAAATATATGATGCCTGCTGCGAGAGGGAAATCCCTTCCTGCCAGACCCACATGAAGGATGCCATTCATCTTTAATGAAATAAACGGGGCTCCTTGTGCGAGCTGGGGGCACCCCACTTCCCTGCACCCCACTTTCCGCTGGTCTCCTCTCTGAAGTGAGCTAACCCCGAAAGCCACATCCCTCAGAGCCCCACCACCCAGGCCTAAACCTCAAATCTCCCACCTTGAATTCACTCCTAAGGGTTAAGCATTGCCCTCTTCCTGCCCCTCTGAAGGGGGGCCACCCTGGAGGTGAGAGGAGGGGGCGGAGGACAGGAGGGCGGAGGGGGAGAGGGAGGGGAGGGGAGGGGGAGGGGAGAGGGGAGGGGAGGGGGAGGGGAGGGGAGGAGGGGGGAGGGGGAGGAGCGGGGAGGGAGGAGCTGCGGGCCTCGCCTCACGCATGCGCACAGGGTACCCCCCACCATGGCTACGGTCCCTTCAGCACCTCTGGGTACAAGGCCTGGTGCTGGCCGCTCTACAGCCATCCAAGTCATCGCACAGACCGGAAACTAGGCTCGGAGAGGTTATGTGCCCTGCCAAAGGTCACCGAGCAGTCTGTGGCAGAACCGGGATATTCCCCTTCAGAAGCAGGCCCACACGCCTGTGCCTGGCCTGGCCTGGCCTCCCCACAGCCCTGGGAAGGGCACAGAGGCAGCCCCAGTCGCCCGCAGGCCGGCAAAGTGGAGCGCTGACCGTGGCCAGGCCTACTCCCAAGGGACCTTCTGGAGCTCTGTCGGGGGTGCCCTGCGTCAGAGGAGGGGAGCCTGCGTGGGTCGGGCGTGAGGTGGCTGGGCGTCCAGGGTGGGCGCTAGGCTGGGGGGCGCGCGGCCAGGAGCAGGTGGGCTTGGCGGCCGCTTCCAGCTCCTGCCTGAACCACAGGGCCCGGAATGAGGCCGCTCCAGGTCACCTGGTGAGAGAGCCAGAGAGAGTCCAGAAGGGACCCAGAGGGAGAGGAGGAGGACATGGAGGAAAACAGAACGACAGACACAGGACGAGGCAGAGAGCCGCACACAGGGACAGAAAGAGGGCCTCAGACTAAGGGCGTCCCTGCTCCCTCGCCCAGCGACCGAAGGCGGAGCCTGCATCTCGTCATCCCAGGGCCTCTGAGCCAGAGGCAAGCGTAAAGGTCAATGGGAATATAAAGTAGAATTTGCCTTCTTTTCATTTTCTCAGTCATAAAAATGCTAGTTTAATAAATTGGGGGGCGGGGGGGACTGAGAAGCACACAGTCCATTCCAGGATGTGCAGGGGGAAGTGTGGTGGATTTACCCCCTCAGCCCTGTGAGCCCTGCCCCTGCCCCTGGGGCGGGGTCAGTTCCCCAACACCTGGTCCCAAGGCCGGCAGGCTCCCTGATTTGTCTGTCTGTCTTCAGGCCAGGCCAGAGAAGGCAATGGCACCCCACTCCAGTACTCTTGCCTGGAAAATTCCATGGACGGAGGAGCCTGGCAGGCTGCAGTCCATGGGGTCGTGAAGAGTCGGACACGACTGAGCGACTTCACTTTCAATTTTCACTTTCATGCATTGGAGAAGGAAATGGCAACCCACTCCAGTGTTCTTGCCTGAAGAATCCCAGGGACGGGGGAGCCTGGTGGGCTGCCGTCTATGGGGTCGCACAGAGTCAGACACGACTGAAGCAACTTAGCAGCAGCAGCAGCTTCAGGCCAGGCACTGGGGATGAGGGGATGACCAAGACAGAACCACCCTAATCCTGCCCTCGACATGCTGGTGAACTTCAGAGAGACCCACAAGTGCCACAGGAGAGACCCCCCCATGTACCCCAGGATTTCAGCCCTTGGGGGGTCAGGAAAGTCTTTGGATGTTGAGTCAGGGCTTGGAGGAGTCCGACTCTGCCCATCAGACCTCAAGAAGGGCATTCGAGGAGGAGGGCCTGGTCCAGGCATAGTCACAAAGGTGGGCTTTGGAAAGCCTGGCCCACAATCCAGGAAGGCCCAGGGTGGAGCCTGGACCCCGGGGAGTGAGCTGAGTGCTCCTGCAGGGAAGGCTCCAGGTTAAGGACCAGGGTCAGAGCCCACTTAATCCCACGATGTCGGCTCGCAGAGGGCAGCCATCCACCCAAGGCTGCACAGTGAGTCAGCAGCAGAGCCAGGCCCAGAGTGAGCCAGGCCCAGGACGCAGGCCCCTGAGCTGTGGAAGGCTTCTGGTAAGGGGACCCTCAGCCCTCCCCCGAGGGAGGAGCCAGAGACACCCTACCATCCCCCTCACCTAACAGTGTGAGAGTTGGGAGAACCCCAGGACCATCTCGCAGGGAGACCTGGGTGCACTCACCAGTCATGCCTCAGCCAAAAGCCAGTGACCTGCCCCTCCGCCCCACAGAGCCCGCACCCCGCCCTGGCTCAGCCCACACACCCCCCAAAAGCCCCCTGGATGCTGACAGCAGAAAAAAACAAAACTATTGACCTTACTGTGCGCCCACCATGCTTTCAGCTGCCCGTTCTTATCACTTAACATCTGCACGCTGAAAGGTAGTGACTCTACCCATTTTACAGATGGATGGTGAGGTCCAGAGAGGCTGAGTGATCCAGGGGCCAGGATCTGAGGGACCTACTGTGTGGCTGCATCTAAGGCCGTTGCTGTGGGCTGCCCCTCATGACCAGGGACTCAGCTAGTATCCAGAATCTCCATGCCAGGTACCGCCCTGAGCACTTTCTGTGTATTCCTCACATAACCCTCACAGGGCCCTGTGAGGTGGGGGCAACAAGGGTCTCCACCTTATAGACAGGGAAACTGAGGCACACAGAGGTGCCTCTCACGTGATGAATGGCAGGGCAGGAGTATGAACCAGGCCATCTGGCCCAGGGCACAGGCTCTAACCACCGACTGCTACTTCCCCTGGGGGTCCCCACCCACCTCCCTCTAGTCGCCAGCAACTGCCGTTCTCAGGCCAGCAGGGGGTGGGTGGGGAGAGCCGGGAAGCGCAGGGGGAGGAGTTGGAAGAGGTACCAGGGGCTTGGCAGTGGGTGGCAGCAAGGAAGAGCCCCGGGGAAGCACATGTCTCCCACACGGAGGGCCTCCCACACGGAGGGCCCCGTCCTTACGTCTCCCCATTGCCTCCGCGGCTTCACAAGGACTGGTCAGGAGCCACCTTCCTGTCTTACAGGTGAGGGAACTGAACTCCTGGGAGAACCAGTGACTTGCCAAGGTCACGAAAGTCCTGGTGTCCCCCCCACACACAATACCCTTTGTAAACAGAAGGAACAGGAGGTGGGTTTTGAGCCTCCTTGGTCCTCCCCTCCCTGCCCCCGGCTCGCTGGGTCCTCCTGCTTGAGCTCCTGGGTCAACAACAAAGCACAGTCCTGCCCCAGGGCCTTTGCACTTGCTGTTCCCTGCACCACTCTTTCTCCAGATAGCCATAGGACAACCCTCTCCACTCAACTTTATGCACAAATGTCCCCTCTTCAAAAAGTCCACTCCTCATGTACACACTGCTATATTTAAAACGGACAACCAACAAGGACCTACTGTATAGCACATGAAACTCTGCTCCATGATATGTGGCAGCTTGGATGGGAGGGGGGTTTGGGGAGAATGGCTGAGTCCCTTTGCTGTTCATCTGAAACTATCACAACACTGTTAATCAGCTATACCCCAATACAAAATAAAAAGTTTAAAGAAATACAAAGTTCACCTCCAGCCATCCTCTCTCAATGGGCACTCCAACCCGCCATGGCTCTCCAGCCACTTCCTGGCTTTGTCCTGCAGGGAACTGCTCCCCTCTGACAATTACACATTTGCGTGTTTTACCTGTTCACTGCCTGCCTTCCCTTCAAACACGGAAACCCTCAAGGGCCAGGCCCCCATCTGCTTTGTTTCCTGGTGGATAAAGTTGCTTAGCGTGTCAGTTCTCCACCTGAGTTGCACATGAGTATCAGCTGGGGAGCCCAGGCCCCATCTCATATCAATTAAACCTGAATTCCTGCAATGAGGCTCGGATACCCGGGTATTTTACACTCCCCAGCTGATTCCAAAGTGCAGCCAGATGGAGACCACCGTGCCAGCAGAGCGAAGCCTGGAGGAGATGTTTCAGTACAGATTCAGTGAGTGAATCAATGAACGAGTGAGTGAATCAATGAACGAGTGAGTGAATGAATGGATTCTTTTTTAAAATATGTATTATTTACTTATTTATTTAGCCACGCCAGGTCTGAGCTGCAGCACTCAGGATCTTTACTCTTCGCTGTGGCAGGCAGGATCTTTTTTTTCAGTTGTGGCATGAGGATTCTTTAGTTGCAGCATGTGGGATCTAGTTCCCTGCCCAGGGATCAAACCCGGGCCCCCTGCCTTGGGAGCAAGGAGTCTTAGACACTGGACCACCAGGGGAGTCCCCAGTGAGTGGATTCTTACACATGGGTCAACCAAGGTCCAGATCAGGGACAGGGAGCCAGAAACCAGTAGTCATAAACTTGAGTTTCCCCAGGTTCAGCCCCTCCACAGTGTCACTCACCTCCTTCCAGCGCATCTCCAGGAAGTCAACCCAGATGCCCTGAAAAACCTCTACCCTCTCCTTTCTATTCCTCATAATGAGCCTGTTTGCCGGCCCAGCAACCAGGGCTGAAACCATCCTGCTTCCACCTCCAAACTTCCCATATTCAGACAGGTCTTGCAACCCAAGGGTGCACCGGGGAGGAAGTGGGCTCTAGAGGGTGCTGGGTGGGCGGGAGCACTCCCTGGAGAAGGCAGACAGAACAGGATTCCCGGACACTGAGGAGGGCTCAGCGTGTCTGTCCAGCAGCCTGCCGAGCCTGCCAACAGGTCTGCAGATGCAGACCAGGCACCAGGGCCCCTCACCAGCTGGAGGCCCAGGAGTCCAGTGCTCCCAGGTGACTATGATGAGCTGCCAGGCTTGAGAGCTACCAGGGCGATGCACCCTGTACCCTAGTGCCCCACCGGCGGGGAGGGTCACACCGCCCCCTGGGGCCGTGTTTCCCTCTCCTCACCCAGCTGCCCGCTCTATTCAGGCCTGGGCCTGACCCTGGGTCCTGAGGGCCCCTCCCCAGACTCCCACCACAAAGGGACACCTAGGGTTTGGGGGAAGGAGAGTCTGTAACAGCAGAGGGGGGCTGGTACTCCCCCCGGGGGAACAGCCCCTGCCGGTCACCCTCCCCACACCTCCTCTAGGCCTCCTCCCCCTTCACCCCCAGTGTCTGGTAACACCAGCACCCCCTAAGCACCTGCTAAAGGCTTTGCTCCATCATCTCTGCTGCCAGGTGAGGGCCGCACACTCCTCTACAGACGCATAAACTGAGGCTCAGCAAGGCCTGCACACTGAGGATGGGCCAGGTCCCACCGAGCCTACGTGATGGCCAAGAGAAAGGAGGGCAGAGGGGTAGAAAGGTAAAAGTGGTGAAAAGTGGTAACAAGAAGCAGCCGCTGGGACTCCTCCCCCAGCTCCCCCACTGACCAGCTGGGTGACCTCCAGGAAGCCGCTTAGCTTCTCCGCCTCAGTCCTGCATCTGTGAAATGAGGATAGCGCCACACGCCTACCCTGGGTAGGTGCTATGAGGTCTGGGGCAGACCCTGACGCAGGAAGTGTGCTGTGTGGATGCTGGGATTACTGTACCCCAACAGCCTCTTCAGGAGAACCCCTCATTCACTCCTCACACATTTGCGGAGCAAGACTTCTTGGGACAAATCTCTAATAACAGCCAACAGTAGGACATGGGGGTACCTTTTAACAGGGAACAGAACCTTAAGTGAAAGGGATTCCACAGAGGAGCTGGAGGTATCTGGAGGGTGGAAAAGGCCCTGATGCTGGCAAAGACTGAAAGCAGGACGAGGACAGACGATGGGATGGTTGGGTGGCATCACCGACTCGATGGACATGAGTCTGAGTAAACTCCGGGAGATGGTGATGGACAGGGAGACCTGGCGTGCTGCGGTCCACGGGGTTGCAGAGTTGGACACAACTGAGCGACTGAACAGTAACAACATCGAAACACAACCAGGCATCCTGTGCAGTGTCCCTGGGGGCTCAGCAGTTAAAGAATCCGCCTGCAGGGCAGGACACCTGCGTTCGATCCCTGGGTCAAAAAGATCCCCTGGAGAAGGAAATGGCAACCCACTCCAGTGTTCTTGCCTGGAGACTCCCGTGGACAGAGGAACCTGGTCGCTACAGTCCATAGGGTTGCAAAGAGTCTGACATGCCTTAGTGACTAAACAACAACAAACACATCTAGGTGGCCCAGAGGTCACCACAGTGGTGGGCACTGGTGGCAACGGTGGGCAGTGACTGGACCCCACGGCAAGGCTACACTCACCCCCACAGCCAGAGGCTCATAAGAGTTTACAGACGCTGAAATTTGAATTTCGCATAATTTTCCTGTGTCATGACTTGCTTTTTTTTTTTTCAACCATTTGAAACACAGAAACCATTCTCAGCTCATGGGTTATACAAAAACAGGCAGCAGGCCAGAGGAGAAGCCAAGAGAAACAGGAAAACAAAGAAACACGAACATGACGACAACAAACTGTGGTGAGGGTCATGAAGGGGAAGATGTGAAGATAAGATAGAATAACTGGGGGGGTGGAGGGTGTTCCTCTGAAGACAGTCCACTGAAACTCTAGGTTGAATAAGAAGGATCCAGCCTCAGAGTAGGAGGAGGACATTCCAATGTCCCGCTGTAGAGGGGGAAGCAGGGGCGAAGGCTCTGTGGTGGGAAAACAGCACGGTGTTTTCAAGGAACGTAAAGAAATCAGTAGGACTGGTGCAGAGTGCACCCAGGAGAGGCTGAAAGATGTGGTCAGGGCACCAGGTATCACAGGGCCTCTCAGACTGGCCAGCAGCATGGAAGTTTGCATTTTAATTGAAGAGCAACACAAAGCCAACAAAAAGTGTAAGTGAGGGGTGAGCTGGTTGGATTTGACCTTGAGGAAGATCATTCTGGCCACTGAGCAAAGGTTTGGCTGTGGAAAGACCTGTTTGGAAGCAGGGAGAGGAGAGCGAGGCTTCAGCAGGGTCCAGGTGACACCACCCAGGCCACGGTGGCGGGGAGTCCCCAGCACACGTTCACAAGGAGAGCCCGCAGGGTGTGTGACCGCACACGGAGGGAGGTCAAAACGCCACCGAGGTTTCTGCCTGGGCCCTGGAAAGACGAAGCTGTCTTCACAGCAGACGGGCAGGCTGCAGAAGAGGGGGCGGACCCTCTCCAAAGTTACTCCTGCTTGTGCAGTGAAAACATTTTGAAGACACAAAAGCCACGTCCTCAACAAAGCATCGGTATCAGCTGAGCCACAGAGTCTCCCCTTGGCTGGCCTGGTCAGCCAAGTACCAGGCAGGCCGCTTTCTCTAACACACTGTCATGTCGTATCTCAGTTGTGTCTGAGTCTTTCACGACCCCATGAACTGTAGCCCACCAGGCTCTTCGGTCCGTGGGATTTTCCAGGCAAGAATACTGGAGTGGGTTGCCATTTCCTCCTCCAGGGGATCTTCCCAACTCAAGGGTTGAACCCACGTCTCCTGCGTCAGCGAACGGATTCTTCACCACTGCGCCACCTGGGAAGCCTAAGCACCCCAAACCCTCACAGCACTTCCATCCCCAGGAGGGACAGGCCCTCGCAGGCCAGGCTGGCGTGGCACACAGAGGGCCAACGTCTCTCCTAGGAAGCGGGGCACCTGCCCCCCCCCCCTGCTGGCTGGCATCCCCTCCACCCTCTCTCCTGCTGGCCCCTTCCTGTCCTCCCTCCACTCCAGCCCATCCCCAGTGCTCAGGCCCCCCCTGTGGTGACAGCAGAAAACCTTCATTATCTGCTAGTTAAGCTGGCCACTCAGTCTCCACACTGCACAAGGCCTAGCAGATGGTGGGGCCTCTCCAGGATCAGCCTCAAAGGTCACCGTCTGTCCCTGCCCACCGGGTCCAGCCTCTTCCACATCGACGGAGTCCCTCATGCTGACTTCAAGTCCGGCTACAAGCTGTGCAGTGACATTTCCTGCGGGCTGACTGTGTGCCAGGCACCAACCAGACAAGTCTTTTCTGGACATTAACCCTTAATTCCCACACCTGGCTGAGGAGACCACTATCACCCCCATTTTACAAAGGAGGAAATTGAGGCACAAACAGGCTACGCGATTTGCCAAGGTGGCAAAAGTTGTCTGGCCCCAGTGGCCAAATCCTTTTTTTTTAATTTATTTACTTATTTGGTGCTGCTGGGTCTTAGTTGCAGCACTCAGTATCTAGTGCCACAACCAGGGATCGAACCTGGGCTCCCACATGAGGGGTGCAGAGTCTCAGCCACTGGACCACTGGGAAAGTCCCTCCAGTGTCCAATTTCTTAATCATGATGCTAGCTCATATTTCCATCTTCAAGCCTCAGTTTTTTTTTTTTTCCTCCACTTCAAAAATGAGGGACTCAGTGCAATTATTTCTGGATCCTTCTGAGCTCTTATAGTTCAAGGATTTGAAAAATGCTTTCTTCCAGGGCACTTCCTATGTTCTTTCTCCCCCCAGAAATATTGCTTTCAGGAAAAGATTGGATTGGCTCGTTCATACTATGGTATAAATGACTGATGTGGTGATTAGATGTGGTGGGCATGGTGAGGTAACTCTGGTGGCACAGAGATTCCAACCCAGACCTGACTGCTTTCAGAACCTGGGCTGTCCCCACAACACGATACCACACAAGCCACTTCCTCTGGGTTAGGCTCTCCTCCAAAAGGTATTCCTCACCTCCATCAATATTCCCTGTCCTAGGAGAATGGAGCCAAAATGAAGATAAAGGAGAGGGTGCGAATAGGAGGGTAAAGGATACAAGCTGGCAGACCCACGACTCCCCAAAGTCAGGGCTTCTGATCCTGAATGCAGGCCTAGGTTGGAGGTCCACGTCCAGCCCCGTGGCTCTGCACAGACAGTCTGGGACCTGCCCCCAGCCCTGCCCTACCATTCAATCAGGGCTCCGTGTCCACTGCTGTTGGACAGAAGGTGCCCCTCCCAGCTCGGCAGGTGTGAGTTTTGTCCATACCCCGGCCTCGATGGAACTCTGCTAGCATTCTCCCAGCAGGAAATCACCCTCTCTGAGCTGTGCACCAGAAATCTCCCTCGTGGAGGAAGGAGAGGGCTGGAACCACAGCCTCTGGGGGAGCTCCCAGCAGGCCCCACTAGCAGCCTTGGCACGGCGGTGCCCTCTGCCCTCTGAAACGGACACCTGACACCACAGCTTCCCCAGCCCCAGAGGCCCCTCCCTCACCCTCTCCTGCTCCAGGCTCTGCTCCTGACCTCCCTCCCCAAAGTTCAATCTTTTTGCCTCTGTAAATGGCTTTTCAGTTTCTCGCCCAGCCTCTCATTTCTATCAGTTTAATTATTGAGGAGCCCTCTTGTCGCCAGCCTGGAACATTAACGCTGTTAAAAGGGACCCAGGGACTTAGGACCACAGCCAGCTGTCTCCTTCTGGCTCTCTCCACGTCCCCCCCCACCACTCCCCCACTTTCCTTTCCCAAGAGCCCCCTTCTGTTCCCCCGCTTCCTTCTCCCATCTCCAAGCCTCTCCCTCCCAGTCCCAGCTCATTCTCTGAGAGCCTGGGGGTCTCCTGACTCCCACCCCCACCCACTCCTCTCCCTGTGATCTCAGGAGGTGCAGACAAAACGGAGGCCACAGTCACACTCATGTGTGACCGGATGGGCTGGGGAAAAGGAACACCCGAGGCCCTCCGGCAGGTGAGGCCCTTTGGCCCCAGGCCTCCTCACCCGAGACCTTTCCATCTTGGGAGGGGTCAGCTCAGAAGTCGCAGCCCACTCCCGCAGGGGACCTCCCAGAACCCGCTTCAAGGCCTGATGCTGACAGCAGCCCTTCTTAGACCCTTTGTCCAGTGACACCTCTCAGCCCCTTTGATCTCTCCTACCTCCCTATAAAGAGGGTACTAGCTCCGCCCGGGAGATGGTGGGGAGGGACCCTCACCTATGTCCTACCTCCAAGGGCCTGATCACGTTGTTTTAACATTTTTACAACACGCTTTTTAATATTTATTTTTATCTGTTTTATTTCATTTGGCTGCGCCAGGTTTGGGTTGTGGCACATGGAATCTTCCATTGTCTTTGCAGCACGTGGAATCTTTAGTTTCAACTTGCAAACTCTTAGTTGTAGCATATGGGATCTAGTTCCCTGGCCAGGGATGGAACCGGGGCCTCCTGCGTAGGGAGCTCGGAGTCTTAGCCACTGGACCACCAGGGAAGTCCTTCTAAAACCCATTCTAAAATACCCAGAGTCACCAAGGTGTTTAGTAAAAAGCCCAGAAGAGGACACTGCAACAGCCCACCTGTGGTCTGGCCTTCTCATAGGCCGGGGGTTGTACTTGCTCAGATAGGGGGGCCTCTGCTCCATGACACCTGCTGGCCCAGGTCACCTCCCCTCCCAACACCACCGGGGCAGACAGGCTGAAATGATGACTCTGCTGGCCCAAACCTCAGTAGGCCCAGGGCTGGGACCCCTGAGCCCTGCTGCCCGTCCCCCTGGGTCTGTCCTCCTCACTACAGAATTGGGCGGAGGGGCTGGACCAGGTTCCCAGTCCCCACCCCACCCCCACCAACGAATGACCACGGGCAACACTGCTCCCCAGGGGTTGTTCAAACTGTCCACTGCCAAGGCAAAGTTTCCTTCAAGTCTCCTACTGCATCATGATTTTGCATCCTTCATGATGTATTTGTTTTTAAAATTAAAATAGTGTCTTCATCCAGATCACTAAGCAAACCCAGCACTCCAAGGAAGAAGGCCCAAAGTCAAGACTGCACAGCACCCGTGGCCCAGACCAGACCGTGGCAAAGTTCCAACCCTGCCCCGCTAGACAGGACAGCCAATACAGGGACACTCACACCATTCATCCCTACTTCTACCCCAGGCTTCCCAGAAATGCCCCCAAATACTAACGTATCATGGGACTGGGCAAACGGGTTCCAGAAAAGGCCCAGGAGAGAGGGCTCCAGCCTCAGCACTTCCCGACCTGCATGAGGCCAAGCAGCCTCTCTGTGCACTCCCCAACTCTGGAGACTTAGAGGAGACAAGGAGCCAACTCCAGAGGCCAAGAATCTAACATGAGAGTGAAGGAGGGACGCAGAGGCGCCCTTTACGCCTCCCTTCCTCCTCCCTCACCCTATTCTCTCTCTCTCTCTCTCTCTCTCTCTCTCTCTCTCTCACTCTCTCTCTCTCTCTCACACACACACACACACACACACACACACACAGCAAACGAGGAGGCTCCCGGAGAGGAGCGGGCATATAATTATTGGTAAAATGCTTGTAATGTTTTCTCTCTACCCGGTAGCTTTCAGTTGTTTTAGCAGCTTAGCGAAGCACTTGGCTCCAATTGAATTGCAAATCAGCAGCTCCTGCCCCAGGAAGAGAGGAAGGGGGAGGCAGAGAGGGGGCAGGGAGGGACTCCAGAAGGGAGAAAGGTGTGCAAGGAGGAGGGGCAGAAGGAAGGAAGGAGCTGGGGAAGCTCCGCTGGGGACCTAGGGCACCAGAGACGGGACCACCCGCTTCTCCAGGCCTTTCCCATCTGCAGATCCAGTCGCTGTGGGCTGAGAGCTAATGCCTCATGCAAAAAACCAGGACACATTTTCTAACTATAATCCTGAGGTGGAGCGGGAGGGCCAAACGGGGCTTTCTCAACTACCCAGAAGAAAAAAACAGATCTTTCTTGGGAATTGCAATTATTGGAAAACAATGTCAAAACAAAAGTCTTGCTTTTTCTCCCTGGCAATCTCCAACATTCACACTTCCAGTCTATGTCTATCTTTTAACCTGTGTACCTTTCTATCTACCTATATTTCTGTCCATCCATCTGTCTGGGGTTTTTTTATATCTCTGTCCTCCCCTCTCTTCCTCCCTCCTGTTGTTCACCAGCACTTCCTTTCCCTCCTGGTTCAGAATTCCCCGCAGAGGAGCAGAGTTGATCAAAAGGCTGCCTGCAGCAGGGACCTTCTCTCTGACCACAGGCAGGTCAGCCCCAAATTCTCACACACCACTGTGGGTATTGGGGAGGGGGGGACACACTCTCTCCCTGGGATTCAGGAGGAGAAGAGGAGAAAGGAGCTGGGCAGGCACTAACCTTGAAGAGGCGAAGGATGTTGGCCACCATGATGGAGACGGAACTCCCGGAAGCACCAATGACGCCCACCACGCGCTCCGGTTTGGTGATGATGGGCGGGCCGCCACTGCCACAGCGGACCTCCGTGCCGTCCTTCTCGATGAGCGCCTGCACAAAGGTCAGCGACTGCTCCAGGGCATGGGTGTCCCTGGAGCAGGTGTCCAGAATGCGGGCGCCCAGCGTGATGTTGGGCAGCAGGTCCGGGTCATTGTTGATGCGATCCAGAGCAAACAGCATGGCCTCCAGCCGGTGGATGCCCTTCTCCTTCTTGAGTTCTCCGCAGGCCTTGCCCTCCGAGCCCCGGCCGTGCACTGGGAACAGGCCTCCCAGAGTGATGTCCCCGTCTATGCGGATGGAATTCATGTGGGGGTGGCCTTTGGGCTTCCCCAGGGAGGAAGGCACCCAGGGCCCGGAAAGGCTGAGGAGCAGGCAAAGGGGCAGCTGGGCCCACCACCAGCCCCAGCCCCTCTTCCCAGGCATCTCGGAAATCCCTAGAGACCCATGAATGGCAGGCCTCGCTCCTAGCCTTGGCGGGCCCCAGGCCCCACGGCCCGGACGAGCATGGGCACAGCGGCCCCCCAGTCTCTCCAGAGCAGCGTCAGCAGCAGGGTGGCTGAGGGCGGCCGACGGGCGGAACCATGCTGGTGCTCCTCGCCCCGGAGACAGGCGACACTCAGACAGCAGGGAGGAGCTGGGGCGCAGCAAGGCTCTGGTCTTGGTCCCCACGTCCCACAGGCCTGTTCTCGGTGGATGACCGTGAAAGGTGGAGAGTGCTCCTAGCTTGGGCAGATCTTGGCATCAAGGAGAAAACAGCTCCAGGGCTCTCCTCTTACCAGCCTGAGAAAGAGAGAGAGGGAATCAGAGAAGCCCGAGGAGACATTAGCTGTTCGCATCTCTCATCAGGAGCCTGGGAGCAGGAGATGCTGGAGGCTGTGGTCAGAGACGCCACAGGCCTCCTGAACTTGGCTTCCTCTCCCCTGCCGCTCGACTTTGGTGCAAATGAGAGAACTGAAGGCAGAAACTGGGTCATGTCTCAAGGTTCCTGGTGCCCACTGCCATCAGACCAGAGGCCTCAGAGAACACACTCCCCAGGGGACCCCCGGAGGCTTAGGAAGAAGAGGGGTCTCCTCTCAACAGGCACCCACGGGAAGGAGCAAGCACGCAAAAACTGGCCCCGCTGGAACAACCCATTTCAGAGATGCGGACACCGAGGCCCAGAGCAGGAGAGCACTTGGCCCAAGTCACACAGGGGGTGAACAGCAGAACGCCACCTGGAACCCAATGCCCAGCCCCCAGTTCTGGAACCAGACACACAGGCTCCTTGAGGACTCGGAGGTGAGGAAAGAAAACAGGGCCTCAGGAGACGTCAGGCTGGGAGCCACTCGATCTGAAGGCCAAGAGAAGCTGGGGCCGGGTGGACCCTCCCACCTCCATTTCCACCCCAGCCGCCGGAGCGTCAACCCAGCAGGGGTTCCTTTTCCCTTGCTGGGCCCCCTGCCCCGCCCCAGGGGTCTTTATCTCTCCTTTTCTCGTCACTCCTTCTCTCTTCACCACTTCCTCCCTCTGAGAGCAGGCTCAGGTTCTGGCCTGGGCTAGTGCACATTATTATGATGACCGTCATTATTATTGTTGTTGTGATTAAATATTTATCTGCGAGGGGAGAGGAGAGAACACCCGCTCTTCCTCATTCTCATTGCTAATCTGGGCTAATTTCCCCAGGGCTTCCTTCCCGGGGCCCAGCCTTCCCTCAGTGCCAGCAGCTTCCCTCCCCTCGACTTGGGAGGCCCCTGGAGAAAGGCTGAAAGTGGAGTCAGGGCAGGGTGGGGGGCCTCAAGGCCCCTTCCCCGTGCGTCTGTCAAATGAAGACCAGCAACCTTTCACCCGATGTGCCTCAGTCTCCCCAACTGTGTGAAAGAGCCTGTGTTTGGGTTGGGAGTCTTTTCTGGAGACCTGGTCCCTCCACGAAGACCAAGTGGGGGGCTCAGAGACACCATCCCCCCAGAGGCTTCCAGGGCTCTGGAAGAGGCAGGGGAGCATGGGGGGCCCGCGCCCCAGGATCCAGCCTTGGCTCCTGGGCTTCTCCAGTGAGCGCCTTCTGGACGCTCACCTCACATTTCGCCCCTCATCCAAATGCTGCCCCCTCTGTTAGGTCTCAGAGGCCAAGAGGAGGGCTCGTAATTCTCCTCAGCAGCCTTCTGCAGGTGAAGCAGTCTCCCAGAGGGACCAGGTGACTCCCCACTCAAGGCGGGTGAGGACTCAAATCCAGCACTGGTCACGCCGAGAGAGCCTGGGGAGGCCAGCACGAAGCCAGAACCCAGTGACCTAGGGCTGGGGGTCAGCGCTCTGGGGAGGGCTGAAGATCTGTCAAAATACAGGCAAGGGGCAGCTACACCTGTGCGGACTTCTCAAGAGCAGTCACTCCGTGTGAGTTATCTGAGGTCTCTCCCAGGAGCGAGGGGTGGTGTGGGGTGCTGGCTGCCAAGGCCGGTTCTAGACAATTCAGACGAGAAAGAGCAGGAGTCCCGGACCACTCTGCAGTCCTACTGCTGCCGTGCTGGAGGCCATGCTTGTCCCCCAGGGAGTCCTCAGTTTCAACATCTGTAAAATGGACGGGCTGCAGTAGGACGCAGTCCGGAGGCCATCCTGGCCCTGTGGGGGCATTTCAGTGATCACGATGGAGGGAGGGAGTCACCTACTGGCCTGCATCCAGGCAGGGACGGGGCAGGACAGCCCACGATGAAACACGGTCTTGTCCAAATGCCAACGGTGCCCCATGGAGAAATAACAGCAAAGGACCACACAGCGCGGTGCACCGGGCAAGCGCTCTGCCTGCGTCGCCTCAGGTAACACACCCCTATGAGCTAGGTGGGATTTTCAGCCCCGCTGCACAGGTGATGAAGCTGAGGCATCAAGCCGCACATGGTGAGACAGCCCAGGAACACAGAACTTGTGTAGACCCCACCCCTGACCACCCCACCACGCTGGCCCGCCAGACGTCTCTCAGGCCCTGCCCAGTTCTGGCATCCTGGGAGGTCAGGGGTGGTTTGTTTTTTTTATTTCAATAGAGGGATTTGGGGCATAGGGACAGCAGTGAGCGAGGCTGCAGCAGGGCAGATTCAGGCTGCAAGACCCAGCGCACAACAGCTTCTGCCGGTCGGGCCTTCTCAGGCTTCCAGATCCTTCATGAGGGATCAACACTGGCTTCTTCTTGAAACCCGAGCACCTCTGGGCTGAGCGGAGCCCAAACGTAAGCAAATAGACACACACACACACACACCACAGGCAGGAGGAAGCAGGCACACGCGGAAAGGAGTCCTCAGTGAGGAGAAAGGCAAGGACTTTCCAGATGAGAATCGAGGCCCCAGGCCCGGCCCCCAGCCGGTCAGAAGCCCCAGGCCGCCCTCCACCGACTGGGTCACCGGCCGCCTGCAGCGGGCCCTCTGCAGCCGTGGGTCCCACCAGGCCTGCCTTTTCTGAGCTTCTCCAAGAACCGGGCAAACCACCGCCTCTGTCAGCCTCCCCTCCTTCCTTTGATCCTGCATAACAGGCACCAGGGGAAAGTAAAAATACCTGTGAGTGAAAGGAGCCGGCAGAACAGAGGCCGGGGGTGGGCGGGGGCGGGGAGCCAGGCTGATCTGCCCTGCCCCAGGGCTGGGCGCGTCCCTCTGCGAGGATGGGGGAGCCCTCAGACCACCCCCCACCCCCACCACCAGGTCCAAAACAGCCAGGGAAACTCAAATCTGGGGCAGCTGGAAGGGTCCCTCCCCAGGTGAAATCACCAGGACGGCGGCAGGTGGGTCTCCCCTGGGTGCGCAGTCTCGCTCCCCCTCCCCACTCCCCAGCCACTGGAGCACCTCCTCCTGTGGCACCTGCTCGATTCTGCAGGGAGGGACAAGGGCATAGGGCAGAGCAATAGTTCACTGGCCAGTGGGCATTTTCCAGAACATTCTCTTCAGTGAAAGGGGTGGGAGGGGGGTGCTCGGCAGACGGTTGTAATCTGCCCCAGTCCAGCCCAGCCACCCCACCACCTGAGCGTCTCTCAGACATCTGAGGAACTGGCCACCCTTGCCTCTTCCAGGCCTCAGCAAGCAGGACTCCAGGCTTTTCTCCTGCCTAACCTCGGGGCTTCGTCTCCAGCCAGAGTCTGGGCCAGAAAGAACCACAAACCACAATCGACAACCAGAAGAGCTGCTGCAATTTACTAAACTCCAATTTGGTTCTCACCGAGCTGCTTTTGCTTCTCCCGAAGCAAAAAAAGAAAGAGACTTCTCCCAAACATGAAATAAAGGACAGCGGCACGGGGAGGGACCCCGCACTAGGCTCCCAGGGGTGGGAAGCATGTTCTTCCCTCCCCGCTCCTCCCCAACACGCTCAGGCTTCCGGCTCCTCTGCAGGCCAGCAGACCAGCCCTCAGCGTTGAGCGGGTAGAGCCAGGAGAGCCAGGCCCAGAGAGGGTCCCGCAGGCTCCTGGGCCCCCTGCGCCCCCTCCCCACCTTCCTGAGCCTCAAGACCTGCAGCGGCCCCTCCCTCTCCGCTTGCCCCGTTCCCTCCAGCACCTGGCTGGATTCACTGTGACCTCTGCAGTGCCTGGCCCAGCCCAGGTACTTGGAGAACTCAGGGACTGTGAATGGATATGTGGGATCAGGATTGAACCTCCTGAGCTGTTTAGATGCCTTGTCGCCCACATCTCACGTTTCCACGGAAGGAGGGGCTGGGGCTCCACTCCCCACATGGAACCGTGAGAGAGAACCTGAGGCCTCCCCCTCCTTCCTCCACCGCCCGCAGTCCCACCTCCATGGGAGTCCGGGCCCAAAACACTGCACTGCAGGCCACCTCTGAGGCCCCCCTGTCCCCTGTCCCCCTGGGGAGCTGCAATGGCTGGGCAGAGGTGAGGTTTGCCAGACAGTCTCCTCTCAGATGGACAAGGCCTAGACCCAGGGAGCAGGTCATCAGACGTCCATTCCACCCCAGGGGCACCAGCAACAAACCTCGACCTGAGTCCCTGGGAGAGGGGATGCTCCGTTAGCTTCCTCAGACCCCAGCAGCACAACCCTCTCCCCGCCTGGACCACATCTCGGGGGACCATGTTGTCCTCACCTTGATGTCTCTGCACCCCAGCCTGCACCACGCCTGGTGTCCCCCACCTGGGTGTGGGGACATGAACGGATGATCCTTGGGCCCTTCCCACCCTCCTCTCCCAGCTAATCTATTTCTAGATGAACAGAAAGGGCAGCCCTGCTCACAGGCACTGTCCCAGCCTGAGCCATGTTCTAAGAGCAAGAAGGAGGCCACAGTGGGGGCGGGGGCCCTTTTCCTCCACGATTAATGCCGTAAAGCCTCTCTCTGTACGTGGTTTTCTAGCACTGATGAGCCTGGGAGCACGTCTGGGGCCACATGGGTAGCACCACCCTCATCTCTGCATCCCCAGGGCCTGGCTCAAGGCTCAGAACACAGGCAATTCTCCATCAACAATCAAAGGCAGGTCCCTGCCCTGAACCAGCGTAGCGCCACCCTCACCAGCGGGAACCCAGGGCAGGGGGCGGGGGTCAGCAGCAGCATTCCAGGTCCATAGAGTGGCACTCAGACCTTGCATTGAATTCTTACAACTCGCTTATATGATCGGGCGTGAAACATAATCCCTGACCCTTTGGTTACGCAACGTGCCATCCAAGTGTGTACCGAGTGTGTACTGAGATCCCGCCGTGTGCCAGACTCTGCTCTGGGCACTGGGGAAGTGCTGGGGGCGAAAACAGTTACAGATACCTGCCCTGTGAAGCCTACATCCCAGCGGTGGTGCAGGGGAGACAACAGATACATCTCCACACAGATAGGGATCCAGGGCTTATGAAGACACACAAAGCAGGTAAGAAGAAAGGGGATGGTGGGGCGGGGGCTTTGTGAAGGAAAGGATAGGCAGGGAAGGCTTCCCAGAGGAGGTGGCATTAGAGCAGAGGTTAAAAACAGGAAGGGCATGAATCAGTATCTGGGAGAAAAGCATCCCAGGTAGACTACAGCAAGTGCAAAGGCCCTGAGGTGGGCACATAATTAGCAGTCATTGTTCAAGGAACAGCAAGGAGGTCAGTATGACTAGAGGGCAGTAGGAAGAATGGAGAAGCAGGAGAGGAGGTCAGCGGCGGGGGCTGCAAGCACAAAATCAAGCAAGGCCTGGTGGGCCGTGGTATGGATGCAGAAAGCAGGGCCCTCTTTGAGCACAGCAGGCAGGGACTTGGGACAAGAGAAACCAGAGGCTCCACGCCAGCCACCTCCACGCCAGGCCACAGCAGTTCGCATCAGTTGGAGGGCTAAGCAAGCATATCTCATTGGCACTGGGGGCCACCAGTTCAGCCCAGAAAATGCCCAGCCTTTTTTAGAAAATCTCTTTGGCCATGCTGCGCAGCATGCGGGATCTTAGTTTCCTGACCAGGAATCAAACCTGCATCTCCTGCTTTAAAAATGTGCAGTCTTAACCACTGGACCACCAGGGAAGGCCCCAGAAAATGCCCAGCTTTGACCGTCCCCCTCTCCCAGGGCAGAGGGGCTAGCCACCAGCTCCTGCTGGCTCGGTGTCTCCTGCTGCAGCGGCCCCCACCTCCATGCAAGCCCTCAGATCTCTCCTTCCCACCTCAACCCACCCCATCTCCTCTTGCCAGGACTACCCAGCTTTCTAGCCCAGCGCCCAAAGGGGCAAGTGTCTTTGTTTGCAGCTGTTGCTATTGAGGGTTTCCCACTAATGCTGTCTCTTCCTCCTTCCGGTCCCCACTCCCGAACCCCGGCACTGCCCTGGAAAGCTGGGGCCCACGAGCTTGGTGAGTCCACGTCCAACTCCTCCTGCCTCACACAGCCACGAGCAGAACCACAGTTGTGGGGGAGACTCCCCACGCTAAGCCACCCTGAGGTCGGCACAAAGAAGGGGCCTTGACATCTAAGCAGTGATCACCCGCCAGAAACTTCAGAATCCAGGTCAAGTCCCCAGTCTTTATTTCTATATCCAAATCTAAAAATAACCCTATAGCAATGCAGTGTGTTTACTAGAAGTCACGGCCCAGCCAGGACACAGGTCCACAGGCTGGTTTCTGTCTCCCTGAGGGACAGGGTGGCGCCTGGGCGGGTTGAGTGTGGGGGACGGGGCAGGACCCAAGCCTCCTGATCCCCACGTGGGTGGCCCAGCCTGGGACGAACAGCCAGCTGAGTTCTCTGGGGGCGTCATCAGAGCCCCCAAGTGGCCGGGGCTTTCTCCAGGAGAAGAGGGAGGCTCAGGGGGACACCGCAGCCTGCCCGTCAGCCAGGCTCGGGCCCAGAATGGCCCAACTGTCATCAGAGGCTGGCATTTCCCAATTACCACAGATAATATCTGCCTTAATTGAATGGGGTCCAGATAATGTCATTATGCACCACATTCCCCAATTTATTTAATATACGTGTGTACACATATATTTATGCCTCGCTGCTGCCATGAGATTGCTCAATGGTGAGGCTGATAATAAAACATTTCGACGGGAGTCATCAGCTTTAATTTAAGGGGTGATTTTCACTATCCTGGTGGCGCTCGTTTTTTCCCAAGGAGCCAAAAGAAACTCGGACAGGCCTGTGGGCTGGAGGCTGAGGGGGTGGGCTGCGTCCTTCCCTGAACAAGTCCCTAAGTTCCTAAGCCTCCCTTTCAGGAGCCAGGAGCAGGCAGCAAGAGAGGGGTGGGCGCGAGGCAGAAGCCCAGAGCCTGACTCCAGGCCTGGTGGGGAGAAGGAAGTGCTCTGGGAAGGCAGAGCTGCAGCCTAGGGCTGGGCAGAGGACGGAGGGAAGCCAGAAGCTGCACAGCAGGGAAGGAACCAGAGCGCCCAGGAGCCAAGGCCGTCTGCACGCTGGCAAGGGCCAAAGGCAGTGAGATCTCGAAATTAATTTTTGATAGTCCCCTGCTAACTAGGGCAGAGTGGACCGAGACACAAGCCCTCCCTGCTCTTTCCAGGAGCCAGCACCAGGCTGGGGGGTTGGGGGCGCAGTAGCAGGAGGTACCGGAAGCTGGTGCCCTCTGCTTGGGCCCGCTGCCCACCAGGGGAAGCCCCCCGGCCTCCTCCCTCAGGTCAGCCTGAGCCGTCGGCAGCCCCATCAGCCCCAGCAAGCCGGGCCAGCGCCCAGATGCCAGCGCCCCCACGCCTCCTCCGGGTGGCACAGGCAGCCGCACTCTGCAGGAGTGAGATAACCTTCCAGCCGGCGGCCGGCGGGCCCAGCTGCCCAGGCTGCCAGCGGGGCCTGCCCACTGGAAAATGGGGTGCTAGGCTGAGCAGAGGAGGACAGCCGGGGTGGGCAGATGTCTTGGGGTGGGTGGTAATTAGGGGCTGCTGGCTCCATGCTGATCTGGGGGAGAGGATGTCTAGGATCTGTAATTATAAAGCTCAGAAGCCTTTATAAAGGCTGGTCCTGGTCCCACCATCTCGTGCCAGCTGCCCCCTGCAGCGGGGCGAGTTTGGGTGTGTCTGAGCACCCCGGAAGCTGGGCAGAGGACCCCTCAGGAAGCATGTGGGGGCTGCCCCCTGACCCTCCCGGCCAGCACACTGCTCTCTCACACACTTGCTTGCCAAGGCTCCCTCACCGACCTCAGCTGCCTGCCTGCCGCTGTGCCAGGCGCTCCCTCCTGGAGACACCCAGCCTCCAGAGGAGGAAGCCACACAGAGGAAGGTGAGAGGAGCAGGCAGGTGGGAGGCGAGGCCAAGCGGCTAGCGCAACCCCCGGCAGGCACCCTCCTCCCCGTCAGCCAGCTCAGGCCCTGTTTCATGGGGTGTATCGCATGCCCCCCCAACATCCCATTCACCGCTCTCCTAGAAATCCACCACCAGTAGAGCACTCCATTGGGTTAAGCACTGCCTTCCTCCTCTCCGACTCTTGAAACCAAACGCACCTGGGAGGGGAGCCCTAGAAGTGACTCAGGCCCGAGAACTTTTTGACATTTCTGTCCCTGACAGGGGTGAAGATGTTGACAGCCAGGGGGAGATTGAGGGCTGGAATAACAGAAGTTGGGGGGAGATGAAGACCGCGGTCACCAAATTCACAGAGGCTCAGAGGCACCATCACCAGAGGTTCCACCCACCCCAAGGACGGGAAGTGGTCCAGGGCCCAGGGGAGGGGCAGGGACTCTGATCCCTACTCCCCACTGTAGCGTTCTTGCCACTAGCCCCAGGGCCTGCCCAGGAGAGGACATAAGCCCCCTGTCCTGACCGGTGGATGACCACACCCAGGGGCCTCCAGACTGTTCTGTGGGACTTCTCTGCAACATCAGGAGAGGCCCTAGAAAAGCTCCTGCAAGTCCTCACCTTCTCATGGAACTTCTCCCACCACCTCAGGCCCTGAGGCTTTGAAGAGCAGAGGGGCCCACCCATAGCATGAGGCCCAGGACTCCAAGTGGAGCCAGGGAGAAAGTGGGGACCAGGGCGTCTCCTGGGGAAGGGGACGTGGGGACTAGAACATTCTTCACTTCCACCATGATCTGGCCCAGCGAAGGGAGGCTGTGGGAATGGGGGTCCCCGTATGGAGACCCTTACAGAGCTGCCCCCCACCCCCCGCCCCCCCACCGGAAGCCCTCCGCCTCCACCCTCACCCCAGAATAGAGTGGGGAGGAATATGAGGATCACAAACACACACGATCGTCCCTCCACCGTCATCGGGCTTTCTGCCACACTGACAGAGGAGCAGACAGACTCACCAAGGCTCCAACACACACGTGGCTCGGGGCACCCCATTAGGGAGCCCGGCGCAGTCCCGCAGAGCAGCCTTCTCCCGCACCAGGGCGAGGAGGGTGAGCAGAACGGGGAAAGAAACAAGGAGCCTCCTCCAACAGGGGCCGAAAGTCTGAAGGCGGGGGTGTCACTCGAGGCCTGGGGGAGGGGCGCTCCCAGGTTGGGCCTCAGGACTCCCTGCGCCGCCACTGCCGCCCCGTTTCAGCACAAACAGCCTCAGACCGCCCCGGTGCGGGGGCGCCTCGCGCAGTCGGGCCTCCACCTCCAGCCCCGCCCCCGCGCGGGGAGGAGACGCCTCCAGCTCCAGGGCGACGGGGAAGCCCGACCCCGGAGGGGACCCCCCAACACACACACACACACTCGGCCCGACCCCGGAGGGGACCCCCCCCCCAACACACACACTCGGCTCGACCCCGTAGGGGACCCCCAACACACACACACACACTCGGCTCGACCCCGTAGGTGACCCCCTCAACGCACACACACACTCGGCTCGACCCCGGAGGGGACCCCTCCCCCCAAACACACACACACAACTCGGCCGGCTGCCCGCCGGGCGGTCGCGTAGAAGCAAAGGTTCATCAGGGTCCGAGAGAGGATCGGTCCCGAGTGTCTGAGAACACCTGACCCTGAAGTCCCGGGGCCCTGGGGAGACCCCAGACCCTGGGGTGCCGTCCCATCCCGCCTCCGCCGAGCGCCAGCGGGCGCCGTGGGCCGGCTGGAGACCAAGGCGACGCTGGGGCGCCACGGGAGCGGGACGCGGGGCCGGCCCGCGGGAAGGAGCTCGCACGGCTGGCGCTGCCCTCCCGCCCGGAGACCGCGGGGACTGGGGCACAGAACGGCCCGCGCCCCCGCCGGCCCTGCCTCTCCGCAGAGGGGGCGCACTGACGCCACGGTCCCCACCTGAGCGCGGGCTCGACCCCCAGCCGGGGAACCCGGCACAACCCCAGGCACGGGGACACTTTCCCCCGGGCCCGCAGAAGAGCCGCTGCCCCACTCCCAGTCCCAGCCCCGAAGGGAGACCCTCTACCCCGGGTCCCGCGTCCTCCAGCCCCGAGAGTTCCGATCCACCGGCCCTCCTCTGGGCAGCGCCGAGCGCGGGAGCCAGCCAGAGGCCACCTCCCGGAGCCCCGGAGTCCCCGCCGCAGCTCGCGCCCCCGAGGCCGGAGGGCGCCGTCCCCTCAGCCCGTTCCCCGCGGGCCACAACTCACCGCGCGCCGGCGAGCGCTCGGAGGCGCAGGGAGGCGGCGGCCGGAGGCTGGCGGCTCGCGGTGGCCGGAGCCCGGGCCGCGGCGGGCGGTTCTGACGCTGCGGACCGAGCCCGGCGAGGAGCCGCCCGGAGTCCGGGACGCAGGGGGGAGGAGCTGGCGGTCGCCCGGCCCGGGCTGCCTCCGAGCGCGCGGCGGGCGGCTGCTGCTCCGGCGAGAGCGAGCCGCCGAGCTAGGGAGCGGCGGGCGGCTCGGCTCCGTCCGCCGCGGAGCCCGGCGTCCGAGCGCTGGGGAGAGAGGGAACGGCTCCGCGAGCGGCGTCCGGCCGAGGGCTCCGCGCTGGGAAGGCGGTGGAGCGGGAGCCGAGCCGCGAGCGCCTCCGGCCGAGATGCGGGCGCCCGGAGGCGCCGCGGCAGCCGC
This sequence comes from Cervus canadensis, assembly GCF_019320065.1. Taxonomy (NCBI): domain Eukaryota; kingdom Metazoa; phylum Chordata; class Mammalia; order Artiodactyla; family Cervidae; genus Cervus; species Cervus canadensis. The sequence goes on from NC_057413.1 coordinate 39,807,129, forward strand.
ACGGCAGCAGGAGAAAAGGGAGAGCGAGCGAGAGAGCGCGCTGGAGAGCGAGGGAGCGAGAGAGGGAGCGGGAGACCGGAGAGCAGTGAAGACGCGAGAGGGGCGGGCTCCGGGAGCACGAGGGCCGAGGGGGCCGCGGCGGCTCAGCCCCGCGCCCACGGCCGCGGCCGCGCTCGGAAAGGCGCGGGCCCGGCCCGCCAAGTTTGCGCGGCAGTGGGGGCCGAGCGCGCGGCTTCCGCCAGCCTTTTAAAGAGGGAGCTGCCTGGGGCCCACCCCCGACCCCGCACCTCTCCGCCGCAAGGCTGGGGCTCACCCCGCGCCCCGCCGCCCCTCCGCACCCGCCCCGCCTTCTGCTCCCTCTCCCACCGCGCCCCACCGACGCCCTCTCCTGGAAGCCCCCTTCTCCCGCCACCCCCGAGGGTGGATGTCTGCACCTCAACCCGGAGGACCTAGCAGGGACCCCTCCTGACCCCAAAGGTCGAGGGTCAAGGAACAGGCCTCCTGACGCACTCCCTGAGAAGTACAAAAAACACAGTGATGCCACGGGGTCACACTGCTCCTCACTCCCGCCCTCCCCCGGAGCATCACTGAGACCCCACCTTGAGCCAGCTTCTCACGCATCTGCACCACACACCTGTCGTGTGCCCCCAAGTGGCATGTTCATTCCTACACCCCACTGCTCCTGGTTGGAGCAAATGATAGAGGACGGGAGGGGGCGGGGATTCCATTTGACCCTGCTCACACAGCCTTCAGGGGCTCCTTCCTACTGAGGCCCGCCCCACCCCAGATCTCCACCAGCCTAGGAGAACCCCCACCCGTGGCCCACAGCCCATTGGTCTCTGTCCAGCACTGGGCCGCAAAGTGTAACAGGTGGCCCAGCCAGCAGGCAGGAGCGAGCCTGGGGAAGAAACTCTCAAGCAGGGAGAAGTCCTCCTCCCCCTGGGTTGGGGTGGGGGGATGCTGTGAAAAATCCCCTAGAAGGCTGGCCTTAGAGACAGGCAGGGGAGGAAGAGCCGGAGGGAGCCTTGCAGCCTCTTAGGATTGCAAGAGCATCTCGTCCCAGACTGCAGAAGCGTCTTCAATTAGAGCTGTGACGTGTGTGACTGTCCTTGTCCCAGGGAGGGTGCTAAGCACAGTGCCAGGGAGCTGGGAGGGGAGGTGGGGATGCAGACGGGGGAGCGGCTGACCAGCCTCCTCCTCCCCCATATCAGTCGTCCTGGCTGACCTGCAGAGTGCCACTGGGCTCCAGTGTGCCCAGGCCTGGGGGACTCAGCGCCCCCACAGCCCCACCCCTCATTTCCACAGATGATTTCTTCTTCTAGATCAGGGGAATGTCTGGGAGGGCCTTGGAATAGCAGGGCCTGGCCCTGCCCTATGGGTCTGCCCTTTCTCCCTCCCTGCTCCCCATCCAATACCCCTGTGTCTCCCCAAAGACTCACTCAGGCACCCCCTCCTCCAGAATTCCAGACACCGCTCACCCGGCCAGAACCACATCTTGTTCACCAAGGTTCATCCAGGGCCTGGCACTGTGCCTGGCCCATAGGGAAAGCTCAATGAATGTCTGGTGAATGAATACATGTTGGCAAAGCATGAACTGTCTTTGTAAAGCTCGCATGTGATAGCCTCAAATACATGTCTCATTTACCCAGTCAAACTAAAGTCTCTGGTGGAAGGGCCGAGATCATGGACTCATTCATGCCTGTTTTTTTAAAATGCAATCAGCACTGACCAGCTCCCTCCCCATTCCTAGTCCCCAAAATACACAGAGAACAGCGCCGCAATCTGCCCTTGAAGCCTGCACCCGTGGCCACGTGCACCTCGACCCGACGCATTTCAGAGAGGCATGAATGAGCTAAGGCCACCACAGGTTGTGCTGTCCGGCAGCTCTGCCCAGTCAAGTATACACTGCTCTGGGCTTGGAGGAAAACTCAAGTCACCCCAGGAGAGGCCATAGCCGTGGGAACAGCCTGCGTGGGTTCCAACTGGGCCCCAGACGTAGCTGGGTCCTCCTGCCCAGGGCCCCTCAGTTTCCTACCCGTATGACAAGGACCACGATGCTGACCTCACTACGGGACTGCTGGGATGCTATGCACCCGGGGAGGGGTGCTGGGAGGTTCAAGTTCAACCTGCTTTGGGTTTGACACATGACACATCCTGTCTTGAGCCTAAGTCTGCTGAATAGATGGGAGTCTTTTTTCTGATTCCTTTCAAGGTCCACAAAGGCCATTCCCCGGGCCCTACTGGCAAGACCGTCATGAAGAAGAAATAAAACAATGGATGCAGGGCACCCGGTCCCATATTTAGGTGCCCAGAAATGGAAGCCACTGCCATTGTTAACATAGAATATAGTCCTCAATATCCTTTTGTTGAATGAATGAATGAATGAAACTGAACATAAATGGACCGTGGTTTACTGAGAACCAAAGGAACTCAGTCGCTCTCCCCACCCCCTGGCCCTCAGCGTTGCCTGCACTCTGGTCATAATTATCCCACCCCCAACCCCCCACCAGCTGTGTCGCAGAAGGCTGGGCAGGCTATATTTTTCAGGGGTTAAAAAAAGAAACACTGTTGGCTGGCAGATGGCTGAGTTTGTGGACTCGTCCAGTTTGAAGTTTCCCAGCCTGAGGCCTAGCGCTTCTGGGCAGCCGTCCTGGCCCATCCCAGGCTTCCAGGTCTCCAGCCCCACTGTGTGTGGCCAGCCACCCAGCCCTCACCTGGGACCCCCAGCCTGGTCCAGTGGGGACACCTCCTTCATGCTGACTCATGGCTGACTTATCATAACAACAGACACACAGACACACACACAAACACACAGACACCCCCCTGCCACAGACAAAGTGACACATTCAGATACACATTCGCAGACACACACACACACAGACCCTCAGACACACGTGCAGAAACCCTCATGCATACTTCTAGGAATGTCATTTGGGGTCTCCTTTCCTGGAGAAAACGGAACTACAGAGCCCAGAGAAGGGTGAGTACAAGTGACCTCAAGGAATTGCGTAGCAAGGCCCGGGCCTGGGCCGGCCACAAGGGCCTGGATTCCAAACTGCTCTTCAGCGAGTCGTCCCACTGCTCAGAGCTGTGGTCTGACTGGGAGGGGGGCACAGGCTAAAAGCAGGAGGCCAGGTTCTCGGTGCTAAGGCTCTGTGGCCTGGGGGAGCTGCCCAGCCTCTCTGAGCATTGGTTTTCCCATCAGTGACACGACGCGCTGGGCCACAGTCTCTCTAAGATGCTGGGATTTGGTGTTGGGTCTTATTCTGAAACTTTTAAAGGAGGCTACCTGACTGACACTGGTGGGGTCCTTGGCCGGAGGGGAGACATTCTAATCCACCAGTCCTGCATACACAGACCTCCCTAGGGAAAGGAGACACCATCTCAGCACTGAAGGACAGGCAGATTAGAGGGGAGAGAAAGGGGCAGGTAGTCCTAGAGGAAAGAATCACACAAAGTTCTGCAAGGTGTGACCTGGAAGTTCTTCCCGAGGTCTGACCTCACTCCCTCCTGCTGCAGCAGACTCGTTCTTCCTGCTCTCACTCTGGCCTCCTCAGCAAGGAAAAACACCTTGACAGCCTTTTCCCACCCACTGGGTTGGCAACTCAGACTCACCAAGCTGCCCTAGGACCTCTCCATTTCAGAAGAATCTTGGGACTTCCCTGGTGATCCGTGGTTAAGACTCTGCCTGCCAATGCAGGGAGTGCACATTTGATCCCTGATCAGGCAACTAAGATCCCACTTGCTGTATAGTATGTCCCCCCCAAAAAAAATGTTTACGACGACAATTGTCTTGTAAAATCCTGAAGTTTAGAATTTGTTGAAATAGATCAAAGTGAGCCTGAGGGTGCAGGGGCCTGTGGAGAGACTGGCAGGCCTGGAACACCTGAGAAATGATCGCCACGTGGAGTGGGCTGAGCCACCGCCTCACCCGCCGTGTCTGACAGGTTTCAATTTTGGTTTCCCCTCAACCAGGCCATGAGATGGAGATGTCTCTGCTGGGGGGGGGGGGGGGGGGGTTAAACAATCACTATGCCCTGGCAGGTCATTTGCGAGATGAAGAGCTGAATACAAGAGAAGGCCCAGCCCCAGGCTCTGCAGAGAGTCCTCAGTCACCCTGCAGGTCAGTGGGGTTGAGGAGAGCTGGGGCCAGATGTGAGGCCCTGGGTCAAGCATCTTGGGGTAAGTCATCCCTGCTGTGCCTCCCAGGCCAGCCCAGCTCTCCCCCTCTGCCCCACAGAGATACTGAGTCTCAAGGGCTCGGGGTACCTGGAAATTCCCCCAGGCCAGGCTCCCGGACAGCCCAGGGAGTGACCAACCCCCAACCCTTGAGGCTGGGATGGCTCCAACCTCAGGAATCTTCCCACACCCCTTGGGACTTTCTCAGGTCTTTGACTTGGACTAAGGAGCTGGCTAAAGCCAACCCATTCCACAACTCCAATATCCTACCGGCTCTGTAAAGCAGTTTGTCCATAAATTTTCGGCCTACTCATTTGGCTGCAAAACCTGATGTGAAATCCAGTCATTGTCCCTGTCTTGCTCCCTCAGTGGCAGAAGTCTCTTTTATCTCAGGAACCAGGGCCAACATATTTGTTTTGGGGGTCCCACCCCAGGCCCCCTGGGGATGTTGCACACTACATCATATTTGTGCCATATTATCTCTCTCAATTCCAAAACCACCCGGCCCCCCGGGGCCTATGCACCTGGAATCATCCTATTTGGACCAAAGAGTCTCCAAGGTCCACAGCACAGCTCTGTCTACACCCTCCTACCCACCACGCCGGCCCACAACATATGGAAAGAGGAAAGAGACCAGAGGGAGCAGAGAGCCGGTTCTGAACACAGCTCTACTAAACCCCAGCGCTGGGGACCTGACCTGGCAGGAGCCGGACCAGGTGGGTAAGGATTGAGGGGACAGTCAGCCCCAGATTGCTAGAGAGAGGGGACATGGAAGAGGAAGAGCAGGGGGCGCTCTGCGGCATCCCCAACATCTTCAGTGCCCAGGAAGGGAGGCCTGGGGGTCAGGGCCCCCAGAGGAAGCATCTCTTAGACCCTGAAAGAGGAATAGGCTTTGGAAGGGCTGAGCGCCCAGGCTGTGGAGGAGTGGGGTACACAGCCTGCCTGGCCACCTGACCCTCCACGGGCTGAGCCTGCGCCAAGCATGCAGTGGGGTCCAGTAAACGTTCACTTGTTAAACGAATGATTGATCCCTGCCCCAGAGAGAAGGATGCTTCCTCCTCCTAGATTTTTTAATCTTTTTTTTTTTGGCCATGACGGGTCTTAGATGCGGCATGCAGGATCTTCAGTCTTAGCTGTGGCATTCGAGATCTAGCTCCCTGAACAGGGACCAAACCCCCTGCTTAGGGAGCGTGGAGTCTTAGCCACTGGACCACCAGGGAAGTTCCCTCCTCCTTGGTTTTCAGTCTCTCCTCCTCCTCCCTCTGCCTGCTTTTTCTTAAGACTCTGGATTTTCCGGCCTCTTTGCCACGCTGCAATTTAAAACTACTTATCATCCCTCTCGCTCCACGCTCCTCCAGGGGCTGTCAGCTGTGAGCCCGGTGTCATTAGGATGAATGTCACAGCCAGGATGTCAAAATACAATTAATGTTGAAAAGCCCCTCCCGCCCCGCCCTGGGCCTCGTGGCTGGCCTGCTCCTCCGCCGATGGCAGGGGCTCTGGGCATCAGGAGAGCAGCCAGGGGCCAGGGCAGGAGGGGCTGCCACCCAGCAGGCCTGGCAGGAGGCAGGGGAGGGAAGGGGGCGGAGGGGGGGCAGCCTGGAAGGGGGACGCCTCTCCTCCTGGCTGCACCCCCTCCCCGCCCTGCCTTCTCCACATCCTCCCAATCCCTTCCTTCTCACCCACCGCACTGCCTTGATCATCACACGCACAGAGCAGCCCCGCCTCGAACACTGTCCCCAGCACCTGTGCTAGAGGGCATGTGTCCACGATGCGCCCCTCCTTTGAGCCTCCGCTCCCTCCTCCAGCAAATATGGACCATGATGCTGCGGCCACTCAGAGATCTTCTGGGACGAAAGGAATGGAGGGGGCTGAGAAGAACTTTTCAGGTCTAAGGGACCCCTATGATTGAAGCTTCAGCTTGTCCTCCAAACAGGACCTTGGGTTGGGGCAAAGGTCACACAGCCCAGCTGGCCGACTGACAGCAGGGCTGGGAACCCCTGACAGGGCCCTCTATCAACCCCACACACCCCACCAGCCTCGGCCCTCCTCAGGGACCACCTGGGCAGTGGGGAAGGAAGCCCAGCGTTTGCTCCCAAAGGTGGAGTCAGACAGCAGGCAGGACAGAAAGCCAGAAAGGACTCCCAGGCCCTCTTGTTAGCGGCGCCTCAAGGAGGGTGGATCCTCAAGCCCCTGCTGTCTCCGAGGCTTTCATCCTCACAGCCGGCTGCCCGCAGCACCCCCCACGCAGAGCCAGGGCAGCGGGGCTGACCCGGAAAATACTGCATGGCTGGGGGGGTCATGGTCAGGTCACTGCCCTGCCCATCCCCACACCCTCACTTGTCCGGGAAAGGGAAAGCTGAGCCAAACACTCGGGGGCTCTGCTCCCGCTAAGGCAGCAGCAGTTAGCTGACCACCCCTCGCCTCCCCCCACCTCAGCCTGCTCTTGCCTCCTGTACCCACGAAGACCAACCATCACCTAGCCCCCCATGGGGGACAAAGCGGTGCCAAGAAAGAAAAGCCCTCATTCACCCACCATCTCCTGCCCTCATGGGCTGCAATTTAATAGCATTTGATTGGATCGGATGTGCTTTTAATTCCCTCCTGGGACATCAGAAGGAGGAGGGGAGAAAGACTCTCTAATTCATCCAACTGAAATATTAATAGAACTCCAGCCCGCTGGAGTGGGGTCTGAGGCCCCCACAACGGGAGACATTCGGGACCAGCAGGAGGAAGGTGGGTGGGGGGCGGGTGGAGGATGGGCCCTGCCCAGCCCAGAGGACCCGGGCCTCCCCCCCACTCCACCTGCCCCCCACCCGCCTGCCTCCCAGACCTGGGACTCCCCCTCTGCCCTCCCCACCTCAGAGACCTGTACCAGCCCTTGAGGGTGCAGATGAGGAACTGAAGCCCAGAGAGAGAGCCACAGCCCAGGGTTGGGCAGCAACGTCACTTCAGCGCTCAGCCTGACCCCTGACCTTGGCCCCCGTTCTGCACGGCCTGGCTCCGAGCCCACAACCACTCAGCCCACAGCTTCTCTGGCCCCAGCACATAGTGGTCACAGGAGGAGCGGGGCTCCTGAAGCACTGGCTCCACCCCACCCCTCATCCCCAACCTGCTGGCAGAGCCTGAATTGCCTTCCCAGGGGCAAAGACTTTGCCCACAACTGCAGAGGCCACGGCTGATGGCAGACAGACCCCTCCAAGAGCAGGAGGTGAGTAAGGAGGAGAGCAGAGCAGGAGAAACCTCCAGGCGCAGAGTGGAAGCTGGGAGCAAGAGAGGCCCCCTGTGTTCCCAGGAGGCCGGTGTCGGGGTGTTCAGGACCACAAGCTGACCAGGGCTGACCTGGCCTGTGCGTTTGTGCGTGCGTGCGTGCATGCTAAGTCCCTTCAGTCGTGTCCAACTCTTCAGGACCCTATGACCATAGCCCGCCAGGCTCCTCCATCCATGGGATTCTCCAGGCAAGAATACTGGAGTGGGTTGCTGTGTCCTCCTCCAGGGGATCTCCCCGACCCGGGGATCAAACCTGCATTTCTTGCGTCTCCCGCGTTGGCAGTAGAGTCACCACTGACGCCACCTGGGAAGCCCAGCCCCAGCCCGTATACTTGGTTAACATGCTCTGTGGTTAAAGTCCAGTTCTTTCTCCACTTGAGCCTAATACACCTGCAATCATCCCTAACTGAACACTCACCACCAGAGGGGCCACTGTCAGCCCCTTGACCTCTGCAGACTCATTTCCTCACTGATCAGGAGGAGACCTCCCCCACCATGGGCCCAGTGGATGGTCAGGTGAGATCGTGTATGCAGCTCCTAGCTCTCTGCAGCCAGAGACCCTGCGTCCTCCAAGGTCCCTCCCAGCTCTGTGGCTGAATCACCTGCTCTTCTCACCCAGAAACCCCCTCCCTGACCTTCAAGGCCCAGCTTAACTGTCACCCTGGGGCCAGAATTCCAGGACACCCAATTCCCCAGACTTGGGGGGTGGGGAGGGTCTGCTACCCAGCTCCCATTTCTTCAGTCTATGGTGTTGAAGAAGATTCTTGAGAGTCCCTTGGACTGCAAGGAGATCAAACCAGTCAACCCTGAAGGAAATCAACTCTGAATAGTCATTGGAAGGAATTATGCTGAAGCTGAAGCTCCAATACTTTGGCCACCTAATGCGAAGAGCCAACTCATTGGAAAAGACCCTGATGCTGGGAAAGATAGAAGACAGGAGGAGAAGGGGACGACAGAGGATAGGATGGTTGGATGGGCATGAGTTTGAGCAAACTCCCGGAGATGTCTTTCACGACAGGGAAGCCTGGGCTGCTGCAGCGCATGGGGTCGGGCCGAGTTGGGCAAGATGGGGCGACTGAACAACAAGCTGGTTTAGAGCCTGCTGGTAGACAGCTAGAGGGACACACAGACTAAGACTAGTTAGATGGATTGACGGTCCTGACCTCCCCCGGCCCCTCCTCCCAAAGTTCAGTCCTCGGGAAGCACGTGGGAAATGTGAGACCAAAAAAATAAAAGAATGCGGAGAATGGAGATGGTGGCCCGGTTTCTGTCCCCAGCAACCCCGCCCCGACCTCCTCAGGATGAGGAACCCCGTTGGCCACGACCCACCCCCGAAATGCAGGGACGCCCCCGGGCCGCGAAGTGTCCTGAGGGGCCTCCTCTCTGAGAGGCCGGGCGCCGGCCCCTCCCGAACCAGCGCGCGCGGAGCCTCCGCCGCCACGCGGCTCCCTTCGCGGACCAGCAGCGCCGCCGGGTGGCCGAGCGTCCGCACTGCGCGCCGGCCTGGCCCGGGTGGGTCCGCGCGTCTGAGCCGGACCCGGGCCCCGGTCTACGCTGCCCCAGGGCTCAGAGCCCTCCACGCTCCGACACCTGGAGAAACACTCGGGTCTCGAGGGCTGTTTTTCACTGGAGCAGATCCTGGGAGGAGGCAGCGGGGGGGGGGGGGGGGGGGGATGGGTCTATTTCGGGGCTCCCTCCTGGCTGGGCCACCGCCTCCTCGGATTCGGATTCCTGCGGCGGCGGGGCTCACCTGCGCTGAAGGCAGAGAGGAGTCGGGGAGGCACTTCCCCCAAGTGCAGAGGCACAGGAGGTATCAGGTGAGGGCTGTCCTAGATTCCCGGGCTCAAGGAAGGCAGAGTGAGGGGGGTGGACTGCAGTGAGGAGAGCCTGCAGCTGAAGCCGCCCCCTCCAGCCTTCCCAACCAACTCAGGTCAACATTTCTGTGCTCCCACTGTGAGCCTGGCCCTGGTCGCCAACTTCAAAGCGCGTTCGAGTCACCTGGGGAGCTTTCAAAACTCCCGATGTGCGTCCGCACCTCAAACCAGTCGAACTAGAACCTATGGGGCCAGCAGGTGCGGTCACCCTGGGATGCACCTTGCAGCTGCGTCAGATCCCCCGGGGCCGGCATGACAGGCGCAGGGTCGGCGGGCTCTGTCCCGGGGTCGCCCTGTCAGCCCCATCACAGCCCTGAGAGGTCCAGAGACGGCCTGCTCATCACAGAGACTCCTGGAGCTGAACAAGTATCCAGCCTCCTAGAAAAGCCTGTGCAAACTGAGGCTCCTCAACTGAAAGTCAGCCCCAACTGGGCCAGCATGTTTCCAGAGAGCGCAGCCGCGCCCTCCCACGGTCTGGGAACTGAGGAGACAGGGCAGAGATGGGACGAGCAGGAAACCTGGGAAAGAGCTTTTTCCAAACTGGAAAGTGCAGTGGGGGGCGCGGTGGGGGGGGGGGGCAGTGCCCACTGGGACCCCACCGAGCCTCAGTGTTGGCAGCCACAGCCAGACTTTTTTTCTTAATTGAAGTACAGTTGATTTACAATGCTGTGTTAATTACTGCGGTACAATGAAGTGATTCAGTTACACACACACGCACATATATATGCATTCTTTTTATATATACATTCTTTTCCATTATGGTTTATCACAGGATACTGAATACAGTTCCTTGTGCTATACAGTAGGACTTGCTGTTTATCCATTCTGTATGTAAAGCTTGCATCTGCTAACCCCCCACCCCCCACCCCAGCCCTCCCCCAAATCCCTCCCCCTTGGAAACCACCAGCCTGTTCTCTGTGTCCCTGATTCTGGGTCTGTCTTGTAGACAAGTTCATCTGTGTCATATTTTAGATTCCACATATAAGTGGTATCACATGGTATTTGTTTTTCTCTTTCTGACATACTTAGTATGATCATCTCTAGTTGCATCCATGTTGCTGCAAATGGCATTATCTCCTTCCTTTTATGGCTGAATAGTATTCCACTGCATGTATGCGCCACATCCGCTGTATCCACTCCTGTCGGTGGCCATTTCGGTTGGCTCCATGTTTTGGCTAGAGTGAGTAGCGCTGCTATAAACATAGGGGTGCATGTATCTTTTTGAATTACAGTTTTGTCTGGATATATGCCCAGGAGTGGGATTGCTGGATCATATAGTAACTCTATTTTTAGTTTTCTGAGGAATCTTGAGACTATTTTCCACAGTGGCTCCACCAACTTACCTTCCCACCGACATCCCAGCTACACTCTTTCAGACGAGAGGAGGGAGAAGGCTCCTGGGACCTTTGCTCTATTCTAGGCCCTTTGAAGGAGCTCAGTGAGGAAATAGAAGCACTAACAGCTGTGAATTAGCATTTTGGTCCCATTTTACAGATGAGAGGACTGAGTTCCAAGGGCACTGGACAAATGAATCCGCAAGTCCTGTCTGTTCCACCTCCAAAATGGATCCTAAATCTACAACAACATGGGTGAAATGCACAGATGTCATACTGAGCAAAAGAAACCAGACCAAATATACATATTGGGTGACTCTGTGATTCCATTCACACAAAGTGTAACAACAGGTCACAGTAACCTGTACTGAGAGAAGTCAATGTTGGCTGCCCTTGACGGGGAGTGACCTAAAGGAGTGTGAGAAGCCTCTCAGGTTTGTATGTTCCCCCTTTTATCTGGATGCTAACAACATGGCTGTGTTCATTCTGTGAGAGTCAGTTTTTCTGCAGCAAAAATTTCAATAAATACACAGAATTCTGAATGGGTTGAAATGAGGGCTCCAAAGTTCCTTCACCTTTCTCTCCAGATCACATCTACTTCTCTCTGCCACCCAGCTCATCCAGAAAGCACGAAACATGATGGGAACCTTTGGGTGGAAGCAACAAGATGACTCTGGCCAACTTAAGCAAAAAATTTTTTTTAAGTAACAGGAACTGAATTGACAACTCATGTGTAACTTCCCAGTGGTCTCTGCCAGGTCATCAGGAGGACCCAAGCTGGGTTCCAGGTTCCCTTAAGATAATGGCAGCTGCCAAAATCCAAATCTCTCCACACATCCTCCCAAAGCCATTCAGGACGACAGGGAGAGTAAATAACACTACCATGCCCCCCGCCCCCACCCCCACCATCAGCATGATCAAGACACCCTTCTTTTTTTTCTAGGTTTACCAAATTTTTTCAGAGTTGACCGTTTCAGGACAGTTTTTCTGAGTACTTGATAGGCCCTTTCATGTTCATACTGCTTTTCCTGGAAAGTTTTTTTCTGTGGGGAGTTACACTTTTGTGTGATCTCAGTTTTTTTCTATTGTTTTGTTTTTTTTTGGTCTTTGGGCACTCCAATTATGGGTATGTTGGGTCATCATTGCTTATCTTTTTAAAAAATATTTGTTTATGTGGCTGTGTTGGGTCTAAGTTGCAGCACGTGAGGTCTTTGCTCTTCATTGCAGTGCACAAGACCTTTAGTTGCCACACGTGGGATCTAGCTCTCTGAGCAGGGATTGAACCCAGGCCTCCCTGCATTGGGAGTGCAGAGTCTTAGCCCCTGGACCACCAGGGAAGTCCCTCTTTGCTTATCTTTAGCCATGTCTTTCTCTATGACACATTTTTACTTTGAGATTGATTTTCTGTTCTCTTGGATTTTTTTCATTCCTTTTATGACATGACTACCTCTCATGATATTTTCAGTTGAGTACATTGCAATTTAATCTTTGCTTGTTAGATGATGTTGACTTTTTCTTCTATTTCTTTCTTGATTTTTGCTAACTCTCATTTCCTGTTTCTCATTTTTAGGTCCATTTCTGTATGATATCTTAAAATTTCTGATTTACAGTGGTTTTTTTCATATCTACAAAGGCTTGTTTAAGAATATTTAGTGCAGTTTGAAAAAAAAAAAAAAAGAATATTTAGTGCAGTTTGGAGTGTTGTGTTCAACTTTTCCTCTGCCTGCTAGTGTTCTTATGGAGGAGAATCTTCAGCAGCTGAAATGTTTTGATTCTCATCTTCCATCTTTTTTTCTTTGACTGTATATTGTCTGATTTTTTTCATTTATTTTGAACTATCTTCTGTTTCCCTTGACCAGCAATAATAGGCATTTGTGGATAGGATGAGAGGTTTGGGTGACTTTTATTAGAGTTCTTAGTGCTAGAGCACCCTGTTCTATTGGTAGAGTGGTGAAGCTTTTAACAAATCAATAAATGACATGTTTTCTGGGGAGAGAGTTTATATGTCTTTTGATTTGATGATAGGTGGCCCAAATGTGCTGCAGAAAGTATACAATGCCATCTCAGTAGTATTCTTGCCAAAAATGTTGAATCAAATCATGCAGACACCACCAGGCAAATATGAATTGTAGGATATTCTGCAAGACAACTGGACTCCATTAAAGATGGCAATGTCCTGAAAGACAACATACAGGGGGATTGTTCTAGGATACTAAAGAATCATGACAGTTAAATGCAGTGTATAACTTGGATTGAATCCTGGATTTGTTTAAACAGGTATCAAGGACATCACTGGGACAAGTTTAAGTGTTGACTGTGTTTTAGATAATATTATTGATTCTGTGTCAATCCTAAAGGAAATCAATCCTGAATATTCATTGGAAGGACTGATGCTGAACCTGAAGCTCCAATACTTTGGCCACCTGATGCAAAGAACTGACTCATTGGAAAAGACCCTGATGCTGGGAAAGATTGAAGGCTGGAGGAGAAGGGGACGACAGAGGATGAGATGGTTGGATGGCATCACCAACTCAATGGACATGAGTTTGAGCCAACTCCAGGAGTTGGTGATGGGCAGGGAAGCCTGGCGTGCTGCAACCCATGGCATCACAAAGAGTTGGACACAACTAAGCGACTGAACGACATTGTGTCAGCATTGAATTTATGGGGTTGTGTGTTAGCTTTTTCTGTTTGTTCATTTTTTAACTAATTAATTTATTTATTTGGCTATACCAGGTCTTAGTCAGGGCATGCAGACTTCTCTCTAGTTGTGATGCATGGACTTTAGAGCATTTTGGCTCAGTAATTGTGGTGCTCAGACTTAGTTGCCCTGTGGCATGTGGGATCTTAGTCCCCTCACCAGGATTCAAACCTGCATCCCCAGTGCTGGAAGGCAAATTCTTAACCACTGAACCACCAGGGAGACCTAGAGGAAAAGAACCAGGGAAGTCACTTGTGTGCTTGTGTGTTAGTTTTTAAAATATTCCCCCAAACTCCTAGACACTCCTCCAATCAAGAAATGGGGCTTCGCAATTCCCTGGCGGTCCAGTGGTTAGGGGTCCACACTTCCACTGCAGGGGGCACAGGTTCCGTCCCTTGTCAGAGAACTAAGATCCCACAGGCTGCAAAATTCAGACAAAAAGAAAAAAAAGTTTAAGGATGTATGTGATCAAAGTGGCAAAATATGTGAACCTAAGTGAAGGGAATAATTTCATTGCACTATTCTTACAACTTTGCAACTTTCTAAAATTTCCAGTGTGCACATGGTGGGGTGGGGGCATTGGAGAACAGAAAGAGAGGGAGAATTTACTGGAAATGCCCAGCTTATAGAACTGGGAAAAAACACAGTTGACTAACCAGGTCGCAAAGTGTCGGACGCGACTGAGCAACTAACACTAAATACTAACCAGGTCTCAGGGAGGCCAAGAGTGAAAGCAGAGCTTCAGCGATCCTCCTCTTCCAGGACTTGTGGTGGAAGCCAAGCCCCAACCATCTCACTTCCCTGTGAATTTCTGCACAAGGTCCAAACCCCAGGAGAGAATCCCACTGGTCCAGCCCAGTTGATGGGCCCACCCCTTCGTCTGCCCTATCAGACCACAGGGAGGAGAGTGCTTCCCAAAAGAAAATCAGGAGGCTATCATTTAGGGATGAGGGGGGAAAAGCACAAATGTTCTATCCCCAGGGCCTCCAGAGTCTGAATTTGAAATCATGCTGCTTTCCACATGAGAAAAGGATTGACCGCTACTCCTTGGATTCCAGTTTCAAAAAATCCGCAGGGAAGGGATTAATTCTCTTTTCCTTGATCCAGTTGGCTCTGGCCAGGGTTGTGGTAATACTATTGGCCCCATCCCAATCACATGATTCCTCCTCATCCCATCAGCCATGGCCAAGGATCTGAGGCCATACAAGAATATGGTTGCTATATACATTATGGGGGGACTTCCTAGAGAAGGGGGTTCCGAGTAGACCTTGACCACTGCACAGGGTGAACTCAGAATACTCTGGGGACCTAGAGGAAAAGAACCAGGCTTAAAGTAAGTCAGGGAAGTTAGGAGCTGGAGGTAGCGGGGAGTTGCCCAGACAGACAGCAAGGAAGGCGTCTTCCAGATCTCAGAGAAGCCTACTGTGGTGGGCACTTTGGGGCTCTCACCTTACCCCTGCCCCACACAGCACTGGGTGCACACCCAGCCCGATGTTTTCCACCCCCCAGGATCTTGCACAAGAAAAAAAGAGAGATGACAATGTGCCTGGATGGAAAATCACAAACTGGGGGACTTCCCTGGCAGTTCAGTGGTTAAAGCCCCATGTTTCCAGTGCAGTGGGTACAGGTTCACCCCCTCGTTGGGGAGCTAGGATCCCACATGCTGTGTGCCATGGCAAAAAAAAAAAAAACTTTTTTTTTTAAGCAAACCACAAACTGCCCCTGGCCTGGGTGAGAAGGAAACCCCCCCAGCAGATGAAGAAAATGAGGCTTTCTGCAGCCTGGCGGGGTCCCCCCTGCCGCTCACCACAGTGCGCCTTTATGCCCGCTGAAGGGGGCTCTGTTCCTTCCAGCCCAGGTCCTCACCTTTGCAGAGCAAAGAGGGCAGAACCAAACTGAGCAGGAGGAGGGGCTCAGGAGGGCTCAAGACCAGGATGGCTGGCAGGCGGTGGGCAGAGGGGCGGGTCTCGGTGAGAGGGGATCCCGGACTCCTCCACAAAGCTGGCTTTGGCCGGGTCACTTGACCTCTATGAAAAGTGGCCATTGGGCAGCAATGAAAATCTCTCATTTGGCTGCCAAGGATGGAGTGAGAGGCTGAGGGTAAACCCTGCGCATCAGTGGGGCGGGCAGCGTCTGGCCCGCGGGGCAGGAAGCGACCTGAGAGGGAAGCCGTGGGCCTGAGACAGGGGACCGGGAGCGCCAGGCCTGCGCAGAGCCCCCTCCCTCCAGCCACAGCGCGGTGAGTGTTGGCAGCCACGAGACCCTCAGGGTCAGCTTTG
The DNA here is from genome assembly GCF_019320065.1 of Cervus canadensis. Taxonomy (NCBI): domain Eukaryota; kingdom Metazoa; phylum Chordata; class Mammalia; order Artiodactyla; family Cervidae; genus Cervus; species Cervus canadensis. Next base: position 39,822,763 of record NC_057413.1, read on the forward strand.
GGGGCTGGGTGTCCCCGCCGGCGCAGAGGTACACAGGCATCTCCAGGGACGGAAGCTGCCCCCTCCGCCCCGTGAGGGTGTCTCAGGACGGCGCTCCAGGCAGCCCTGTCCTCCGCCGGCCCCCACGCGGGGCCCTGGGGGTCTGGGGTCAGCTTCTCCCCCTGGGGGCGCGGCCCCTCTCCTGGCCTTCGTTTCCAGCTCGGCCGCTGGCCGATGTTGGCCAGCAGAGGGCGCGCCGACACCCCTTTTGTGCATTTCTCCGCACCCGCTCCTCCTTCCTAGGTGCGCTGAGGCCCCGGGCAGGCGTGAAGGGAGCGGGAATGACCACCGGCCATTGACCGAGCACCTGCTGCGGCCGGGCCCTGGGCAGGGCGCTTCACACTAGTCCCGGACCCTCACGACGACCCCTCCAGGTAGATAGCATCGTCCCCTTTACAGGGAAGGGAGCTGGGGCTCCAAAAGGTTGTGTTTGGAAGCATTTTCCACCAGGTGGACACACCTGGGCCCATCATTCACTCAGCAAACTGCAGGCTTAAACTAAAGGCCTTCCTTACAAATTCAGTGGTAAGGGAACCGCACCAACCAAAGGGCTGGAAACGAGGAAACCAGGTCTGGGACCCCCTTCACTCTAGCCTGCTGTCAGCTGGTCCCAGGCACAGGCACGGTCCTGGTCCTTCCAGCTTTGTCCCCTTGGGGCGCCAGGGCTCAAGGCGGCCCACCTACCGCTGCCCGCTGACCAAGCCCACAGCCAGGTCTAGGCTCAGGGACCCCAGGAGCCCCGCCTTGTCTCTCAGCCCCAGCCGGGGTCTCAGCCTGTGCCCAGCGTCCAGGGGCATCACTCCTCTGGGCCTCCAGGGCCCTCTGCCATCAGCTGATCCTGGCCTGAGCCTGCTCCCTAGAGAGCAAGGGTTCAGTCTACCGGCCCCTGGGATGGGGCTTCCTGGGTGGGATTGACAACCCGGAAGAGCCCCCTCCCCTGGAAACCAGCTGTGGCCACACCGTGCCCAGCAAGAGCAGAGCCATACACTCCAGGGGCACCTCGTGCTGCCCCCCAGCAAGGGCCCCCCCCGCCGAGCAGGCCACTGGGGCACAGAGTGGGTACCTGCCTGGAGGCTGCACTGGTCCCCGGACCCTAGGACGGCTCAGTTCAGGGGGGCTCTATCACAAGTCACTCTGTTTCTCTCCCCCAAATCCAGCTTTTGTCCTCTCCTGCCCATTCCTTCCCACCATCTCAGCTTTCTGGCGATGTTCATGTACAAACAGGCCCAGAGCCAACTGAAACTCACCTCACAGTGGTCACTCCCTCCGCATTAGGGTCGCGTCCCTGCCAAGCAGGAGGAAGGCAGAGATGAGGAGCTGCCCACATCACCTCCCTGGGGCGTCAGCATCTCCCTGCTGTGAATGACATCTCATGGGGTAGGCAGTGGGCCAGCAGGGTCCCCTGCCTATCAGAGCCCTGTGAGATTCCACCCATCCCACCACCCCTCAGTGCCGTCCCTAGGGTCCACCCCACCTTTGCTGTTGCTGAGGGTCCCTTGCCCAGTGGCCAGCCCTTCCCCCAGGGACCCCTAGTTCAGTTCAGTTCAGTCGTGTCTGACTCTTTGCGACCCCATGGACCACAGCACTCCAGGCCGCCCTGTCCATCATCAACTCCTGGAGCTTGCTCAAATTCATGTCCATTAAGTCGGTGATGCCATCGTACCATCTCATCCTCTGTCGTCCCCTTCTCCCCCCGCCTTCAATCTTTCCCAGCATCAGGGTCTTTTCCAATGAGTCAGTTCTTCTCATCAGGTGGCCAAATTACTGAAGCTTCAGGTTCAGCATCAGTCCTTCCAATGAATATTCAGGACTGATTTCCTTTAGGAGTGACTGGTTGGACCTCCTTGCAATCCAGGGGACTCTCAAGAGTCTTCTCCAACACCACAGTTCAAAAGCATCAGTTCTTCAGCATTCAGCTTTCTTTATGGTCCAACTCTCACATCCATAGATGACTACTGGAAAAACCACAGCTTTGATTAGACGAACTTTTGTTGGCAAAGTAATGTCTCTACTTTTCAATATGCTGTCTAGGTTGGTCATAACTTTTCTTCCAAGGAGCAAGCATCTTTTAATTTAATGGCTGCAGCCACCGTATGCAGTGATTTTAGAGCCCCCCCAAAATAAAGACTCTCACTGTCTCCATCGTTTCCCCGTCTATTTGCCATTAACCCTCAAGTTAGGCCCTCTGCTGCTCCCGCCCCGCCTGCCCTCCTCTCCTCTCTCCACTGCTTCGGTGGTCATTGGGGAGATCAGCCTAGCCAGGGGATGAGGTCCCAGCTCCCCTTTCCACATGCACCCCCACCCTCACATTTGGTCTTTACTGCCAAGCACGATGGCTTAAGTAGGAAGGAAATGATTAGAAAATATAAATGGTCTTCTGCTTCAAGAATTAAGGCATCATGGCTGAGGAGAACAGCCAAACTCGGAAAAACATATTTACTTGTGATGTGGCTGATCTGATGAAAGATACGGGACATCCTCAAGGAAAGCCGATCCTGGAAGAGGGGCCAGGGCCTGGCAGGGCTGGGGCAATAGGCAGCTGACAAATTCCCCTCCATTACTGGGAAACTGAGGGCTTCCCGTGGTGCTCTGGAAGAGCCCGCCTGCCAGTGCAGGGGACACAAGAGATGAGGGTTCAGTCCCTGGGTCGGGAAGATCCCCCAGAGGAGGGCATGGCAAGCCACACCAGTTATTCTTGCCTGGAGAACCCCATGGACAGAGGAGCGTGGTGGGCTGCAGTCCATAGGGTCACAAAGAGTCGGACACAACTGAGCAACTTAGCACGTACACGTGCACTGGGAAACTGAAGCTCAAGCCAGTCCCAGTGGAGAAAGGGCAGCCTTGGGGCCCCTCATTCAAGGTGAGATGAAGTTACTTCAGCTCAGTGGTGCTTCTGATACGAGCACAAGTGGGAAAGCAAAGGCTGCCTGTAATACTGCTTCCCCAAGACCCCTCCAAGGCCCTCAAGACTCCTACCGATTTTAAACAGTGAACACGCAGAGGTGACCAGCACATGGGAGGCAGCTCCTGTGTCTGTGAGGCAGCAGAAAAAATGAACTGCAGGTTTAAATCCCTAAGGACAGAGATCGGAGGGTTTCAGATACAAAATATGGGACATATATTTATGAAATACTTGAATAAAAGGTGTAGTCATAAAGAAACCACTCAACAAAAGGCTATTAAGAATGAACAGATAGATTTTAAAATAGAATTCAAGAGAATTCCCTGGCCATCCAGTGGCTAGGACTCTCACTTTCACTGCAAAGGACAGTTTCGATCCCTGGTCAGGGAACTAAGTTCCCAGCATCCACACAGCTAAAAATAGATAAAATAGGATTCAAGAAATAAAAAATTTAATGGCTGACATTAAAAACCTTATGAAGGCACATTAGACACAGTAGAAGAGAAAATTAGTGAGCTCAAGCTATATTCAAATTACCTGGCAAATAGTACTGACGGGGAAATTAAGAGTTTGAAAAAGATATAGGTAGAATTAAAAAAGAAGCAAGGATGTAATTAACATAAAAGGATAGTTTCTGAGGCATGACTGAAAAAGGAACAATTCGGGGGTCTAGCGTCCGTTTTATAATAACTCTGTCCATTTTTTTTTTTTAAATTTTTGACCATAGAGTGTGGCATGCAAGATCTTAGTTCCCAGACCAGAGATCACACCCTCTGCCTTGAAAGCTCAGAGTCTTAACCATTGGATCTCCAGGGAAGTCCTCATTCCATTTATTTGTGTCTTACACACTTTTCTATACATGTGTTATAGTTTATAATTATTTGCAAGTTACAAATAAAACAAAGCTGGGGAGCATACCACTATTAGTCCTGCACTAGAAGATAGACTTGAGGAGGAGGGCAAACAATCACAGAAGGGGAGTCTGAAATGCCTGAAGAAATAGCAAGCAAGTTAAATGGTAAAGATGTGAGGAGACGCAAACAAACCCTATCATAGAAAATATGGATTTTTTTTTTTTTAGCCACAATTTTCAAACTATTTTTTAATGCTGTAGCAGCCACAAGACACGTCAAAGGGCCACTACAGATGGTATTAGTAAGGACCCTGGGAAAGGCTGTGAAGAGTCCCAGGTTTTGCCCTACTTGAACGTTAACAAGCTACCTGGTCACCATTTCACAGGTTTCGGCAGAAGAGGTGAGAGCTTCTGTCAGAGAGAAGAATTTAGTACTCGGAGCTCTGTGAGCTGCATGAGTCTGCATTTTTCCTCTTGTCCGACAGGTCCCAGGGGGCCATGTGCAGGGGCCCAGGTGGGTGCTGAACACACAGCCTGTAATGACGTCTCCTGCAGTGTCCCTTGCTAGGGATACTCATAATTCTACAATTCAACTAGAGAAATCCAAGCAGGGCCAAAACCCCCCTGGGCTTCTCAGAGGTCTCTCACAACAATTTTAAGAGGTCTAATTTGGGGACCAGGCCTCACCTGCTGACCTGACTTGCCTAGACCTGCTGTGGCCTCATTACTGAACTTTGTGCCTGTGATGTAGTTTCCTCACTGGTCCCGGTCTCATTACTGGGCCTCCCTACTGCAACCTCAGTATTGCAGCCTTAACAAAGCCCTGGGGCTGCCCAGACACCTGTGGCAGACATCACTAATCCATCCCAGCACTGGTCCTCAATCCGCGTCCAGGATCAGACGGCAGAAAGGCTGGGACAGTGTTGGCAGTCAGTGCAACCAACAATCAGAAAGAAAAAGATAAACTGACCTTTTAAAGAAGAGCAGCCGCCCATGGCCAAGAGAAGCTGTTTAGTCTCACAAGTAGGGAAATGCAAATTCAAACAAGAATGGAAAACCATTTCACACTCAACAGATTGGCAAGAAGTAATAGGCCTCAACGGAGCACTTGAAGAAACTTGAGTTGTATGTATGGTTTGTTTGTGGGACTGGGAATTGGTGTTACCACTTTGGAGAAAGATTTGACAGTACTTAGTAAAGTTCAAGATGTGTAAACATTATGACCCAGAATTTCCACTCCTGGCTGACAACTGCCGACAAACTCTTCTGTGCATGCCCAAGGAGACATGTTCAAGAAAGTTCTGTGTGCCTATGGATCATAATCATGAAATATTCTTAGCAGGAGGGGAGATAAATTGTGGGTGGCATCAGATAAAAGACATGCAGAGGTTACAATGAGTGGATTAGATCTGCATGGATCAGCCCTTATAGACCTCAAAAGCACAATGTTGAGATAAAGTAATTTGCAAAATGATATTTAATGTTATGATACCATTTATGTAGAATTTTAGAACACAAAACAATACCACTTATTATTTATGGATAGATAGCTATTTGATAAAAACTTTAAAATGTGTTCAGGAGTGAAAAAAGACTTCAGGGAAGGGAGAAAGAGGGAGGCCAAGGGTGAAAAAAAATTATATATATTCTGAAACAAATAAAATATTTCAAACAAAATAAACTTGTTGGAGGGTTATAGGTAATTGTTACATCATTTTCTGCATTTTTCTGTGTGCTTCAAATGCTTTTAAATGTGCGTGTGTTATGTATGTGTTAGTCGTTCAGTTGTGTCCGACACTTTGGAACCCCACGGACTGTAGTCCACCAGGCTCCTCTGTCCAAGGGGGTTCTCCAGGCAAGAAGAATGGAGTGGGTTGCCATGCCCTTCTCCAGGGGATCTTCCTGACCCAGAAATTGAACCTGGGTCTCCTGCATTGCATGCAGACTCTTTACTGACTGCGCCACCAGGGATAAGTATGATTAAAGCAAAACAAAAAGAGTGCTATGATAGTGTAGTGATGCCAGGGAGGGGGGTGAACGGCATTGAGAGGTGACTGTTTGCATCCCTGCCGGGACTTCTATCTCCCTGATACACCTCCCCTGCCCTCCCCAGCAACTGTCCTGAGGCCTCAGCTGCCCCTCCCCCCGCCCTGACCTGACCATAGGCCTTGTTGGCACCGCCTGGATCCCTGGAGGTCACCTGCTCCTGGTTTCCTGCTGAAAGACCTACTTCCTTGCCACCCCAGCCCCTCCCCTGCCCTCCACATACTCTTACTGGATCCACATCCCGTTGATCCGAGTATGTAGTATTCAAATCCAGAAGACCTGTGTTCCAGCGATAGTTCTGCCACCTCTTGGCTGTGTGACCCCCCAGCACAGGCCTAGACAGTCCTCTCCCTCCAACAGGGACCAGCGCGGCCTCGGACACTGCCGGTGAGGGTCGTGGGGCCTCCTGGGGAATCCCGAGGGGCCCAGAGTCCCCCATGCTGCTGTCTGCTGCCCTTGGTTGCCTGGCCTGGAGGGATCTCAGGGCGATGGACAGACAGCCCACGGCTCACAGGTGAGCTGCCCGGAAGCCGGAGGCCCCGGGGTGAGCCGGGCTGGCCCGAGAAGCTCCTCTCTGAGACGGAAACTCAGGTTCCAGGTCGCCCCCGATCGTCAGCTGGCGCCATCCGTCCTCAATAATCAGGAGAGAGGGGATGATGCTATGGGCACTTCTGACCACGGGTGAACATCTGGAATGGCCGCGGGACTCGGGCGCCGTAAAAAAAGCCGTGGTGTGGAAACTCGAGGGGTTTTCTCTTCCTGAGCTTCGGGAGGGGTCCTCACCCTCATCCCGACCTCCCTGAACGGGTCCCTCTCGGCACGTCCTTCCCCGCCTTTCCCACTGCCCTAGGCTTCAGGGTCCCTCAAGCTTTGGTTTTCCCTCCAAAGACAGGAACAGGGGCGGGAGGTTAGTCGCACCGTCACAGCCCAGGGGTCCAAACTGGCCCAGCCCCAAGCCCCCGCGCCCTCGCCCGCCGCCCCTTTCGGAGCAGGCGCGGCAAGGCCAGGCACAGCCACGTGGCGGCGCCGGGACATCGTCCGAGACACCCAGACCCAGACCACCTGGACCCCCGACCAGTCCTCCTCTTTCGAGCCGCCCGCGGCCGCAGGCCCGTCCCCGCTCAGGCCCCTGCCCGCGCGGGGCCCTCGTTCACAGGGGAACAGGCTGTGGGCGGCTGCCCGGGGAGCTATCAGCGCAGCGGTGCGACCGCCGGGACATCCTTCTGGAAGGAACCTCGGGAGCGCTTGCATCTAGCGCGACCTGGAGGCTGGACCGCGGTAGCATCATAGGGGTCCTGGAGGTGCCCTGTCGGATGTGCAGCGCCCCCTCCCTGCAAGGCCCCCCGCAGTGAACCGTGCTACTCCTGGATTGTAAGAGGGAGCGGCGGGGAAGAAAAGAAGCTTGCCGGGCCCCAGCCCTGGGCCAGCCCGGGTCACTGTCTCTCACCCCCATGAGGATGCTCTCGTCACCAGGCGTTCTCCACCGCTTGGAGAGGTTCCGTGCCTTGCAGGCTGCACGGCTCTTGGTGGTGGGAGCTTGCCTGCCCTGGAACTCATGTCTGCCACCCCCACCCCCAGGCCTCCCCTCCACACCTGGGCGCTTCAACCCCATGCAAGTGCACAGGTGCTGACCAGTCTGCATCAGCCCAGGAGCCTGACACGTGCCTAACGCGAAGCCCAGGTCCCCCCAGCCTAAGGAAACTGGGGCCCAAGGACAGGCTTCCGACCCTTACCCAGTCCCACCCTGAACTGGAGTCATCTCCCCAACACCCCACAGGGGGAGCAGCTTGGAGTCCTGGAAAGATCTGAGGGGCTTTGGAACCACGCAGACCTGAATTAAAGCCCATCTGAGGGCTTTGCTGGTGGTCCAGTGGTTAAGGAGACTTGGGTTTCTATCTCTGATTTGGGAACTGAAATCCCAACAGGGATATCCTCAGTAACATGCCATGCCCTGGGGCAGACCAAAAAAAATTAAAAAGCTGTCTGCACTGACTGGTTCTGTGATCTGTCTTGGGCAAGTCATCGAGTCTTTCTGGGTTTCACTTTCCTCATCTGTAAAATGAATGTGCTCATACTCACCCTGGAGAAACCATGTACATGAAAGAAAATTCCTGGTGGGTAATGGATGCTCAGTAAACTCTGGCTATTGAATATTTACTGGCCCCCGTTTTGTGCCAGGTCCTCTATTGGGGTTCAAGGGACCCCAGAGATGAACGAGATGGGACTGCTGACCTTCAGGAATGATCTTTGGGAAAGATAAAAATTCATGCTTCAAAATTCAGGCAGCATTTTGCCGATTTAAATGTGGAGGCATTCCAAAGTTCCTTACATTTCAGACTATAAACATGCTGCAGACATCAGTGATGACGGCTCCCTTTTAGTGAGCGCATACTGTGTGCCAAGTTCTTCACCTGCACTTATTCAACAGATAAGTACTGTGGACCTAGTAGGTGCCGGGTACTCTGCTGGGAGCTGGGGCACAAAGTGTGAGCAGAGCAGCGACCACCACACAGAGCAGACACGTTACTGGGGGAAAGATGACAAAGAAGTCACGACACAGAGACACCCATCATCAAGGTAAGAGCCTCATGGGACATATACAGAGTTGGTAGCAAGGAGGGTGTGCTGAGGGTGGGGTGGTAGGAGCATGTGCCCTGATGTAGGCAAGAGGGGGTATCCTCAGTAACAAACTGTAAAACAATCAGAAACCACTAAAAGTCCGTCTGCTTTTTATTATCACTGTGTACCAGCCATTCTAAGTGACGCCCTCCCCCAAAATTCTTCTTGTGGTTTAAGACCTCAACCATTGCTTCACTTGCTGTTGACTTTTTATAATATATATGTAAGTTTCAAATTAGCACATTTTTATAACTTATCCTTTAAGGAGCATTGTATTCCATTTGGAAGTTACTTGGGAGAATTCCCAGTTGTTCAGCACCACGCCCAACACATGGGCAACCAGCTAACCGCGGTCATGTGGGCTCAGAATGGTTCTTGTTCACTTCAGAGGAAGGTTGTGTCTAGAATACCTGTTGTACTGTCCTTCATTTAAACGGTGGGTTTGAAATAAACATTGGTAGCCTAGTTCTATGTGATCATTTGGACTTTTTATTTATCGAAAACTTTTCAACTGAGAAGATATTTGAAAGCTGCTAGAATCAGTCCTGAAGAAATACATGTCAACTGGACTGTGGTTCCCATTTATTGTGACATGGATTTTTTCAAAATTTCTGCCAAACTTATCCTTATGGTTAAGGCTTTCCCTAACTATTTGTGCATCTGTTTCTTCATTCGAGAAAAAAATTTTCCAAATAAAAATTAATGAAAATATTCATTGGTCAGTTATGATCAAAGATAAATTAACAAATCTTCCTAAGATATTTCTCGAACATGAATATGCAAGATAATTTTGACAAAGTCATTGGCAGACGTGCAGAAGGGTGGAAAACAGAAAGTATAACATTATTCATTACTGCCATCGATATAGGCATGCATTTTTCTCTTTTGTCAAAAAAAGTATGTAATGTAATTTAAAAGTATTAATCTTTGACTCTTTTATTTCTTTTTTGTGTTAATCATTTAAATAAATATACTTTTCAACATTTGTCATGTTAAAGTACCATAAGGCTGTGAATTACACAAAATATTTTAGATTATTTCCTTAAATGTGCCCAAAACAGCTGCATTTTTTAAGAATGTCTTACAAATATTCAGTACCAAAACAATCAAGTCAAACTAAGATATATTTCTAATTGCAAAGTTTGCCTCTCCAGCAAATAAAATGATATTAAACTCTAAGAAAGTACCATTTCCTGAGTTGTTAAACAGCATTAAAATTATCACAAATAGCAATTTCCAGTTACTTTAAGATTGCTAGAAATACTCTTCATCAAATGTTTAAAATTGTTACACAATAAGGCATATTTGAAATAAAAAAGCAAAGAAAAATGCATTCACATTTATAGATATACCTTTACTTAGTAAGTCATATTTATACATTTTTTACATATATTATATCCTTAACTTACATACAAAGAATCCTAGAGGAAAAACAATAAGGGAAATTATAAACATCAGCTCAACAAATAACCCTCAAAGCTCTACAAAGTCATAATTTTAAGGGGAACATCCAAAATTCTAGTAGTCTACTGTCTGAATATATTTTTGTTATCTAAAGGTAAAAATGCATATACATTTTTAGGAATAATTTATACTTCTTTCTCAGGAGTCTTATGATGGTGCATATATGTGAATGAACGAATACCTCCTTAATCAACCAGTTTCTCTCTCTCCAGTGTGCAGGCAATCACTCGTGAAAACTACGGTGTAGATAACGGAATGATACTGGACCTGATTGGCTCTGGAAGTGATCATGGCGTCAGATGGAGAGGACTTGGTAGTAGCTAGGGAAGATGTCAATGTTTATTTTATCGGATCTGGGTTAATGGTGGTCTGAGCTTCTAGAATGGTTCTGTCTTGGCCACATTTGGGGGGTATTTCTCAAATTTTTTCTGCAGTGAATCCATGAACTGCATTCAGTGCTTCAGCTGTTGGTCTTGCAGGGTCTCCTGAGGAGGTGGGGGCGAGCAGCTGTGGCCCACTTGGGGACAAGGACACTAGTGGCAGAGGTCCTGGGGAATAGTCATCAGCAGGAGCTCTCCTGGAAGCCACTATTCTGGCACCAAGACCTGGCGCCACCCATTTCTTTTTTTACCATAATATTTGTTTTACTTTATTTTTTACCATAATGAGTATATATATGAAATTCAATTTAAAAATTTCACTGTATATTTTGTTGGATACTTTTACTATGGTGACTCATGATTATTATTGAAAGCAATGTGTAGAGGAGGAGTATTTCTTTTTTTTTAAGAATAACTGTTTTCATTGGGTATTAAATACTCTAGGTAGGAAGTCAGGAAAAAGGTGCTCCAAGCAGAGGAGAGCACATGCAAAGGCCATGAGTCAGGGCTGAGCTTGGGATGAAAGAGTAACTCAACAGTAATATTGTGGCTCCAGTGGAATGAGCACAGATAAGGACCACAAGCTGAGACTCCAGAGGCAGCAGGAGTCATGTGATTGGGGTGTGAGAAAATGCAGAAGTAGTAACAAACTAGATCACAGCTTATTTCTGTTTCCCATAAGAAAAGAAGCCCAAAGGCAAGCAGACGTGTGCATCAGTGTCAGTGACCAGGCCCATTCTGTCTCATTGCTCTGCTGAACTTTGCAGGGGCTTCTTCCTCATGGCCCAAGATGGCTGCCTCCCAAGATGGCTGCCTCCCAAGATGGCTGCCTGAGTGTCAGCCATCATGTCTGCATTCTTGTCAGCAGAAATGAGGAAAGGCAAGGAAAGCTCCACCCCGCCTCCACATAAAAACACAACACAACACCTGTCTGCATCCAACTGACCACGATTTAAGTATCCAGCTACAAATAGCGAGTTGTCTTTCTAAAGAAGAAAATAATGGATATTGGGGGAGGGGCAAGAACCTCTGCCCCACTAGAAAAGAATTTTGGTCTTTATCCTAAAAGCAATGGTGAGCCACTGAAGTTTTTAAGAACAAGAATGGTGTGAATATACCTCCATTTCAAGATGTAAGAAATGGCTAGAGTGAGCCGAGGTGTCTTGAGGGCGGCAGGAGGAGGCTCCAGCAATGATCCAAGCATGGTTATGCAGGTGGAATGTGTGCAGAAGAAGTAGAAGAAGGTCGCAAAGAAGCCAAGAGTGCTGGCTGGTGGGAAGGACAGTTACTGAGATTGGCCAGAATGTAAGAGAAGCAAGTCTGTGGGTGATGTCATGAGTTCAGTTTTGGATTGTGATGTTGGAGGTGCCTGCAAGGCGCTCAAATGGGGGTGTTGGCAGGCAGCTGGATATACAAGTCCAAAGCACTTGTATATCCCTGGAGGTCCAATGGTTAAGAATCTGCCTTCCAGTGCAGGGGACACGGATTCAATCCCTGGCTTAGGAACTGAGATCTCATATGCCGCAGGGCAACTAAGCCTGCGCACTGCAATGAGAGAGCAGCCAAATAAATATTTTTAAAAAAAAGAAAGAAAGAAATCACAAAGAGCAGTCCTAAATGCAGACAGGAGTAAGAGTGTCTTGGCAAGGAGTCACTATTTAATGCCATGGGCCAGGTGGACACACGCATGCACAAATGAGAAAGCTGAGCCTGGGAACTCGGCCGTGATGGGCTAGGAAGAGGAGAAGGTGGAGAAGGGGACAGAAACACTAGAGACAAACAGCAGGAGGGAGAGGATTATGGAAGCCAGGGGAACTGAGTGATTGAGAAGAAAGAGAAGGCCCCCAGCCTAACCTGGTCATACAGATGAAGGAGCAGAAAAAGGATGGGAACACCTTAAGTCACTGACACCTCCCTTACAGGAGCTCAATTCCTCGTTTGTAAAATAGGACCAAGACATCACTTACTATGCTAGTATTGTCACTTCTCCAGCACTTTCCTCTCAACTCCCTAAAAGAACTTCAGTTTATTGGAGTCACTACGGCAAAGTCTGCCAAGTGCCCAATATCTATTCTCCCTTCTTCCACTGCTGCTGCTGCTGCTGCTAAGTCGCTTCAGTCGTGTTCGACTCTGTGCAACCCCATAGACGGCAGCCCACCAGGCTCCCCTGTCCTGGGATTCTCCAGGCAAGAACACTGGAGTGGTTGCCATTTCCTTCTCCAATGCATGAAAGTGAAAAGTCAAAGTGAAGTCGCTCAGTTGCGTCCGACTCTTTGCAACCCCATGGACTGTAGCCCACCAGACTCCTCCATCTATGGGATTTTCCAGGCAAGAGTACTGGAGTGGGGTGCCATTGCCTTCTCCCCTTCTTCCACAGAAATGGAAATTTCAGCTGAGCACTTGACTATCTGGCTAAAGACTACATTTCCCAGCCTCCTTTGCAGCAAGGTGTGGTCGTGTTACTGAACATGACCTGTGTTACTGAGAGGAACCCTGAGCTTAGGGAACCTGAATCTTTTCAAATAGTAACTAAGCAAATCTGCCCTTTGATCCGGATGAAGTACTGTTTTTAAAGGCTGTTCACAACATAAGCCTCTTTGAGAGTTGTGAAGAAACACGAGCAGCCCGTGAACTGTCTCCCAACGTTGCACTAATATTGGATTTTGAATGAGCAATGGTGTAATTATGGCCACTGAGATACAAAGATGAATTGTTGGCAGCTTCCAGGAGAGTTCTCTTCTTTGACTATACCTTTGTCACGTCTAGACATGATGCTTGGTGATAGGCAGCCATCTTGTGACAATGAGGAAAAACATGGCCAACCCTTTGGCAACGGCAGAGAGATGAAGGTTGAAACCAAGCTCTGTGGTGGGTGACATTGCTGAGTCCCTCAGTTAGCCAGCACTGGATCCACTTCACCTTTGGTCACCTTGTTACCGACAGCAGAACTGTCCTCACTGTTGAAGCCATTTGAAGGAGGTGTCAGGTTGAGGCATCCTGAATCTTGCTCCAGCACGGTACACCTCTCCCTCTTAGAAGTGTTGTGAGATCCTCCTTTGCAAAAACACAGGTGGAAAGTGCTTCCCCATGAGAGACAGAGCTGGCCAGATCCAGCAGATGGGGTGAAATAGCTCAGTTAGGAGTTTTCTGTATCTAAAACCATGGAGAACAGTGGATGGGGTGAAATAGCTGCTAGGAGTTTTCTGTACGTAAAACCATGGCGAACCTTGCCTGCCTACCAGCAGAGGACTGGGCCAGGTGGCTCACTGGGGTCCCTTCCAGCCCTGAGCTCTGCGACTGTGTGATGCCATCTCACTCCGCCCTGGCACAGCTGCTCCTACACTCCGTGCGAAAAGGCTCAAGGGAGGGACCCTCCCATGGGGAGAGGGAGGGAGGCAGGGGCCACCTCCCCTGCAGGCTCCCCTGGGAGCTTATTCTGCCTCACATTCCTCACCAAGGGAAGCCCAGCAAGGACCTGAGCATGGTCTCAAAGGGGGAAGTTTTGACGAAGGTGGCTGTACAACCTTGGGTGATGGGGTTACTCAAAGGGAGTCCAGACCACCAGGGGGTGACGGGCATTAGGGGGGCCATGAGGAGGAACAAATTGGGGTGACACATTCGGTGGTTTCACCGTGTAGCTCAAGGCTGTGGGTGACAGATGGTCTGTCAGATTGGTTCATCAGGACTAATGGGCCACTCTGTTGCCCGCCCACGGAACACGCAGGGTGCAGATTTCAGTGGGAGCTCCTGGAGACACTGCCTTTCAAGTCAAACATGATTCTAATGGAAAACTCTCAGGTACCTTGAACAAACTGATAGAAGGTGTTTGGGGGAAAGGCAGGGATTTTATCAGCTTTCAAATCCTCAGATGGCACTCCTTCCAGTTAACTCTAAAAGCAACTCTTAGCACCTAGAGTGCGCAGATGATAAAGCCACAGCCGCCACCCACCGGGGCCTGACCTCCTGGAGAGGGCAGCCCTCTGAGCTCAGAGTATCCTCCCCACTGCCCACCCCTTGTCGCCCCTGCTCCCATCAGTCGGCCCCCTGGACACCCTCCACCTCAGCTGAGTTGGCCACTCCTCTCACAGAACTGTTGCGTTGCGGATCTTCCTCCACCCAGGCTGTGCCCAGCACCACGTCAGGCACAGGCATCAAGGCAGGGGGGGTGCCCTGCACAGCACCGGGGAGGGCAAGGCCCATTTGGGAGCTTCCAACAGGATAGATTTGAGGAAGGAAGAAACAGGGAGATGAACAGAAGGAAAGCGCTGGGCATGGTGGTGGCATGTGGAGGCACGGGGTGTCTGGGGCGAAGGAAGACAGAGACCAGACCCTGGGCGCGGGGCTGAAACTCAGCTGGCAAGGCTTGATGGAGGAGGAACTGGGTGGCTTTGGTGCTGTGGCATGGGCGAGCCCTGGGAGAATTCTGAGCAGGAAAATTAGCCATCATAAAGCTTTAATTGAGCAATTATGATGTGCCGGGCCCTAGCTTCAGTCCTCATGACAACCCTCTATAGGATATTAGCATCCCATCTGAGGGCTGAGGACTCTAGGCACCACAACTACTAGATGGTAAAGCTGGGACTTGAATCGCAGTTTTTCTGGCCCCAGACCCTCCAGGAGCTAGGGTGTGATGAGCTCTTGCTATGGCCATGAGCCTCTAGACAGCATGTCTCTTATTCATACCCACTGCCTTCGTTGGAACTTACCAGAGACCACCACTATGCCACACTGCCTCTCTCCTCCACCCCCAACAGTGAGGTCATCTTTGTTCAGGTAATATTTCCCACAAAGGGTGGGCACAGGGCAGACCCTCAGCATAGACCAGCCACCTTGGAAATGGCTCCGCCAGCCTCATCAAGCCTTCAGGGGACTGCAGCCCTGGTCAATGACTTAACTGCAATCTCAGATGAGACAGATCCCAAGCTAGAACCACCCAGCTCCCAAACCCTCCGTCTCCCTCTTGCTAAGCTGTGGAGTGATTTTTTCTCATCCATACATAACTAGTTCACACTCCACTCAGGGCCCTCCCAGCCGTGTGACCTGGGCGTCTTCATCTCTCTGACTCTAAGGCTCCTGCAGGTCATACTTCTCTGCTCGACTCCCGATCAGCGCAGTCCGCAGCCTCCTTTAAATGCCCCCTCTCTCAGGCATGGGAACTTGGCATATCCTAGTTATTGCTGTTCAGTTGCCAAGTCATGTCCGACTCTTTGTGACCCCGTAGACTGCAGCATGCCAGGCTTCCCTGTCCCTCACCATCCCAAAATTTGCCACATGAACTTGGGCATGTCCTAGATGAATATCTTTAAAAAAATTTTTTTTTTAATTTAAAAAAATTTTTGGCTGTGCTGGGTCTTCACTGTGTGGGCTCTCTCTGGATGGCTTTCTCTAGTTGCAGTGAGTGAGGCTACACTTTGTTGCGGTGCACGGGCTTCTCTTGCTGCTGAGCATAGGCTCCAGGGCGTTCAGGCTAGCTTCAGTAGTTGTGGCACAGGCTTAGTGGCTCCAAAGCATGTGGGATCTTCTCTGACCAGGGTCCAACCCAGGTCCCCTGCATTGGCAGGCAGATTCTTATCCATTGGACCACCACGGAAGTCTGAAAAATGTCTCTCAAATCCACTTCCCACCATGGTTCAGGTCCTCATTGTCTCTCCCTTCAATAACTAGAAATTCACCTCACTGGTTCTCCTGTCTTGTGCATATAAGGCTGCAAATAACAAAATCCCAATACCAATGGATGGGAGGTAAGTTAGGCGCACAGGTGAAATAGGTGAAGGGGATTAAAAGGTACAAATTTCCGGCTATAAAATAAATCATTGAGATGTAATGTACAACATAGGGAATACAGTCAGTAATGCTGTAATAACTCTGTATGATGACAAATGGTAACTAGACTTAAAATGGTGATTATAATATATGAAAATAGCGAATCACTATGTTGTATGCCTGAAACTAACATAATATTGTTTGTCAATTATAATTGAATTAAAAAAGATACCAGTGAATTCTACTAGACAGAAGTACATTTCTCTCTCATATTCAAGAAGTCCAGTGGCAGGCAGTGGAAAGTTAGCCTAGTGCACCAGTGCCAGGAACCCGGCCTCTTTCTAACTGGTTGCTCTTCAGTGTGTGGCTTTCATTCACAGTTTCCTCATGGTCCAAAACAGCTGCTGTGCTCCAGTCATCAAGTCCACATTCTAGCCATTAGAAAGGAGTAATGGAGACAAAGAAAACAACCCTTCTCTTTAAAGACATTTTGCTTATTTTCTATTGATCACATCTAGCAAGGAAGGCAAGGAAACAGTCCCTTCTGAGGGTAACCATGTGCTCTGCTAAAAACATAAAAGTTTAATCCTAAGGAAGAAGGGGGAATCAGGCATGTGAGACAGCCAGCAGTCTTTGCAGCACTCTCCCCTCTGCTGCCCAGTAATAAGGTTTTACTACTACTTTTAAAAAGCATTTAGTCTTGGCTGCGCTGGGTCTTCCTTGCTGTGCTCAGGCGGGGGATTGTGGTGCGTGAGCGTCTCATTGTGGTGGCCTCTCTTGCTGTGAGGCACAGGCTCTAGGCGTGGGCTCAGTAGTTGCACCACTCAGGCTCAGTAATTAAGGCCCACAGACTTAGTTACTCTTTGACTTGTGGAATCTTCCTGGACCAGGGACCAAACCCATGTCCCCTGAACTGGCAGGAGGATTCTTAGCACTGGGCCACTTTGGGAGTGTCACTTTTTATTTTGTATTGAGGTATAGCTAATTAATAATGTGGTGGTGGTTTCAGGTGAACCCTGAAGGGACTCAAAGCTACATACACATGTATACATTCTCCCCTAAACTCCCTGCCCATCCAGGCTGCCACATAACATTGAGCAAGTTCCATGTGCTATAGTAGGTCCTTGCTGTTATCCATTTTAAATATAGCAGTGTGTAACTGTCCATCCCAAACTCCCTAACTCTCCCTTCCCCCTACCCTTCCCCCTGGCAACCATAGAGTTGCTTAATTTTTTAAAGATGACATAATCTGAAAAAAATGAACTTGAATTTAAGATTTAGCCTTTTGGATATACACGGAATGTTAGCAGTGCTGGGAGTGCGTATGAGGGACTTTCCCTGTGGGGTTACATATTTCTGTACCATTTGAACTTTACAATAAATCAGAATTGCACACGTAATTGAAAAAAAGGCATTTAAAATAGATATAGTCTATACTCTCCCTGAATAAAAACAGTATGTGCTCAGAACTATACAGACAATTAAAAAAGTATTTTTTTCTGGCCATACCGTGCGACTTGTGGTATTTTAGTTCCCTGACCAGGGATTGAACCCAGGCTCCCAGCAATGAAAGACTCCATTCCTAACCACTCAACCACCAGGGAATTTCCAATAACTAAGACCAGTTTTTTTTTTTAATTTTCTAAGACCAGTTTAGTAATTTTACCCTTCAGAGAGAACCTCATTAATATTTTGATATGATGCCGTCAATCTTCTTCATACATTTGGATATGTGAGATAAACCAGATAGACAGATAGGTAGACACATTCTAAAAACAAACTTAGGATCATTCTGAATACAGTTTTTTCCAAGATTGTATTATGAAAATTTTCAAACAGACGGCAAAGCTAGAAGAATTGTTCAGTGAAAACCCATACCCACCACCCAGATTCTCCCACTGACAGTGTACTATACTTGCTTTATCACATAAAAATCATCATATAAAATATCCAACTAGATATAGTTTTTCAAATTATCTTTTCAAACAAAGACCTGTTTTGGTGTGCATGTCTATGAATTTTACATGTACAGATGCATGTTACCACCACAATCAGGATTCAGAACAGTGCCATCATCCCCAATACACTCCCTCTCACCATCCCTAAGTGGGCACACCTTTCCCCATCCCTAGCCTGGGAACCACTGATCTATTCTCATCACCATTGTTTTGTCTTTTCTAGAACATCACATAAATTGGAGCATATAGCACGTGTTGTTTGAGATTGAGATTGTTTGAGGTTTTTTTTCTTTATTTTATTTATTTATTTTGTCTGCACTGGTTCTTCGTTGCTGTTCGTGGGTGTTCTCTAGTTGTGGCTTGAGGGGGCTCCTCTCTAGCTGCAGTGCACAGACTTCTCACTGCGGTGGCTTTTCTTGATTCGGGGCTTGGGCTCTAGGCGCATGGGCTCAGTTGTTGTGGTATACAGGCTTAGTTGCCCCTTGGCATGTGGAATCTTCCTGGACCGGGGATCCAAGTCATTTCCCCTGCGTTGGCAGGTGGATTCTTAACCACTGGACCACCAGGAAGTCCTCAACATTCTTGTATAGGTGTTTGTGTGAATGTAAGTTTTTGTTTCTCTAGGGTAAGTATCTAGAAGTGGAATTGCTGGGTCACTGATGTTTCAATTTGCACCTACCCAATGCCTAATGATGAAAGGTTGCTGCTGCGAGATGTGTGCTATGCTGGGATTCATGGCCTCCAGAGGAGAGGAATATGATCTGGAGCCAGAGAGACTTGATCACTTGGAGCCTTTGTGCAGCAAAGTTTTATTAAAATATGAGATAGGGAAAGCTTCTGACATAAACATCAGAAGGGGACAGAAAGAGTGCCCCCTTGCTAGTTTTTAGCAAGGTGTTTTATGTCTGTTAGCAAGCTGCTAATCAGATTAGAGAGACCCCTCAAGGCTGAGGGAGTTTCGCCAGGCCCCTCTCCCACAATATGCATTTGTGAGATAGGCTGGCACAAGGTGTGCCATCCCCAGCCATAACACAATTGACATGAATACTGGTTTGTTGAGCCAGTATCAGTCCAAGGTTTGAGAAAAGAAAAAACATGGTTAGTCTTAGGCAGAAGCAGTTTCATCAACACAGCATTAAAAGAAGCCTCTTTTAATTTTGTATGGAGAAGGAAAAGAATGTCTGTCACTGGCAGTGTATTTTCCTCCTGCCGCTTGGGGACCTCTTTCCTACCTGTTACCCTCTCAACGACATTAAGTATCTTTGTGTGTGCATTTTTGCCATCTGTATATCCTCTTGGGTAAACTGTCTGTTCAGATCTTTAGCCTGTTTAAAACTGGTTGGTTGTTTTCTTACTGTTCAGTTCTAAGAGTTTTTAATGAATTTCAAATACGTCTTTCATCAAATATATGATTTACAAATATTGTCTCTCAGACTATAATTTGTCTTTTGGTTCTCTTTTATAATGTTTTGTGTTTGGTTTTTTTTTTTCTGTCTTTTCGTTCTTTTAACAGTGTCTTTTACAGACACTTTTGATAAACTGATAAAGTCCAATTTATCAGGGTTTTTTTTTCATGAATCTCGGTTTTATTGTCATGATTTAGGAACTCATTGACTAATCCCAAGTCATGAAGATTTTCTCCTATGTTTTCTTCCAGGCATTTTATAGTTTCATATTTAGACCTATAACTCATTTTAAGTTAATTTTAGGATACTGTGTGAAGTTTAAGACAAGATTCATTCCCTTTTCTCTCACATAGACTTCCAGCTGTTCCAGCACCATTTGTTGAAAAGACTGTCCTTTCTCCAGTGAATTGCTCTGCACCTCTGTCAAAATCCATTGACTGTATTTACGTGGATTTATTTCTGGGCTCTCTATTCTGTTTCATTGATCAATATATCCTCTCCTCTGACCACACTACACTCTTGATTAACGCTGCAAGCCTTGTTCTGTCCTAAAATCAGATCATGTCATTCCTCCAACTTCATTCTTTTTCAGAATTGTTTCTAGCTATTCTAGTTTCTTGGCCTTTCCATGTAAACTTTAGAATCAGCTTGTCTGTATATATAAGAATTCCTGCTGGGATCTGATTGGAACTGTGTTAAATCTACAGATCAGTTTTATGAATTGTGTCCCCTGAAAAGATCCACTGAAGTCCTAACTGGGGCCCAACACATCACCTCAGAATGTGAATTCATTTGGATAGGCTCATTGTAGATGTAATTAATTAAGGTAGGTCACAGTGGAGGAGGGTGAGTCCTCAGTCTGAGGCCCCCATAAGAGAGACAGACACAGGATGAACACTATGTTGACCACAGAGGCAGATGTTTGAGTGCTGCAGCTGCCAGCCGAGGGTCACCCAGGATTGTAGGGAAAGATCCTCCCCTGGAGGCTTCCGAGACAGAATGATTCCCTTGACACCTTGATTTCAGACCTCCAGCTTCCAGAGCTGTGAGACAATAAATTTCCATTGTTTTAAGCTACCCAGTTCATGGTACTTTGTTACAGCAAATATGATTGGTTTAGGGAGAAATGACATCCTTACTCTGTTGAGTCTTCCAATCCATGAACATAGTATGTTTCTCCGTGTATTTAGATCGTCTTTGATTTATTTCATCAACATTTTACAGTTTTCAGCATACACATCCTGCATATGTTTTGCTAGATTTATACCCAAGTATTTCTTTATTGTTGTTTTTTCTTTTTGGAGCCATTATAAATAGTATTTACTGTCTTTTTGTTTCCAGTTGTTCACTGCTAGCATATAGAAATATGATTGATTTTTGTGTGTTAATCTTGTACCCTGCAGCCACAATGAACTCAGTTATCACTTCTAAGAGTTTTAGAAATCTGTAGCATTTCTGATGCGCTTACGCTCTTCAAAAAATTATAGTAATGGCTATAAAACATTCAGTGATATTTCATTCTTATTTTAGCAATTCCCTCCTGTTGGACATTTATATTGTTTCCTTTTATTATTACTATTATTTTCAACAATGGAATGAATTTTAGATTCTGGGACATAAATCTCTAACACCTTTTTCTAATTATGTCAGAGGTGAGACTCCTAGAAATGGAATTAGCAGGTCAAAGGGCTGAACCCTCTTCAAGTGTACGTAGGACTCAGCTGCTTTCCAGGAAGGTCAAGCCAACTGCTCCCCGTCAGCTACACGTGTGAGCACTCAATGCTCTGAAACACAGCCAACTTCGGGAACTATCACTTTAAAGCTCATTGCCATTTGACAGGAGAAAAACAGTATCTCCCTTGCATTTTAAAATATAAAATGCCACCTGTACCATCCCTGCTCAAAAACCCTCTATGTCTCCCTAGTACCTTCAGAATAAAGTCATGTCCCAGGCTGGCAAGTGGATTCCCCAAATTAGCTCCAATTCACTCCCTTCATTGTCAAATTTCACTGCTTCCTTCTACCCCAGGCACTACAGCTTGGCTGGTTATTTCCAGAACCCACAACAAAAGCTTGTTCCCCTCCAATGCCTTGCCCAGGTTGTCTGCTCAACCTGGAATGCAGGTGTGCTTGCCCTGCCTACCCCTCACCAAGGGGGTACCTAGGAGAAGTTTAGAGTGCAGATCTGGAACCAGACTGTGTTTCAGCCTAGCTCTGCTGTGTGACCTTTGGAAAGCTACTTAACCTCTCTGTGCCTCAATTACCACAACAGTAAAGTGGCAGTAAGGAAAGCAGCTACCTCATAGGTTGTTGCAAGGATTATGAGTTCATTAAGAGTATATCAACTCTATCTGGCATTTGGGAAGTATTAATACATCTTAGCTACTACTATTATTATTGTTATTCATAGCTGCCCCCTCCCTAACCTGGTCTATCATCCATAGGAAACAGCTCACTGCCACTATTCTTATTCCATTGTGTTGTTTCTTAAATGCATGAGCTGCATGTTTCTCATCTGAATGAAGCTAATAACCTCACCCCTGTTTCACAGACTCATGGTAATGATTTAAAGAGCTAATAGGTATCTGAGTGCTTTTTTTTTTTACCTTCTGGCCGCACCTCAGGTATGTGAAATCCTATTATAATGGTTCCCTGACAAGGGCTCAAAACCATGTCCTCTGGAGTGGAAGCACAGAGCCTTAACTGCTGGACCACCAGAGAAGTCCCCTGAGTGCTATATTTTTCTTTTATCTTTTAAAAATTTTATTATTGGAGTATAAGCAAATTTGGAAAACTCAGCAGTGGCCACAGGACTGGAAAAGGTCAGTTTTCATTCCAATCCCAAAGAAAGGCAATCCCAAAGAATGCTCAAACTACCGCACAATTGCACTCGTCTCAAACGCTAGGAAAGTAATGCTCGAAATTCTCCAAGCCAGGCTTCAGCAATACATGAACTGTGAACTTCCAGATGTTCAAGCTGGTTTCAGAAAAGGCAGAGGAACCAGAGATCAAATTGCCAACATCCTCTGGATCATCGAAAAAGAAAGAGAGTTCCAGAAAAACATCTATTTCTGCTTTATTGACTATGCCAAAGCCTTTGGCTGTGTGGATCACAATAAACTGTGGAAAATTCTGACAGAGATGGGAATACCAGACTACCTGACCTGCCTCTTAAGAAACCTGTATGCAGGTCAGGAAGCAACAGTTAGAACTGGACACGGAACAACAGATTGGTTCCAAATAGGAAAAGGAGTACGTCAAGTACTGTCACCCTGCTTATTTAACTTATATGCAGAGTACATCATGAGAAACGCTGGGCTGGAGGAAGCACAAGCTAGAATCAAGATTGCCAGGAGAAATATCAATAACCTCAGATATATAGATGACACCACCCTTATGGCAGAAAGTGAAGAAGAACTAAAGGGCCTCCTGATGAAAGTGAAAGAGGAGAGTGAACAAGTTGGCTTAAAGCTCAACATTCAGAAAACTAAGATCATGGCATCCGGTCCCATCACTTCATGGCAAATAGATGCGGAAACAGTGGAAACAGTGGTGACTTTATTTTTCTGGGCTCCAAAATCACTGCAGATGGTGGTTGCAGCCATGAAATTAAAAGATGCTTACTCCTTGGAAGAAAAGTTATGAGCAACCTAGACAGCATATTAAAAAGCAGAGACATCACCTTGTCAACAAAGGTCCATCTAGTCAAGGCTATGGTTTTTCCAGTGGTCATGTATGGATGTGAGATTTAGACTATAAAGAAAGCTGAGCGCCAAAGAATTGATGCTTTTGAGCTGTGGTGTTGAAGACTCTTGAGAGTCCCTTGGATTGCAAGGAGATCCAACCAGTCCATCCTAAAGGAGATCAGTCCTGGGTGTTCATTGGAAGGACTGATGTTGAAGCTGAAACTCGAATACTTTGGCCACCTGATGCGAAGAGCTGACTCATTTG
Organism: Cervus canadensis; assembly: GCF_019320065.1. NCBI lineage: Eukaryota > Metazoa > Chordata > Mammalia > Artiodactyla > Cervidae > Cervus > Cervus canadensis. Next base: position 39,846,144 of record NC_057413.1, read on the forward strand.
AAAAGACCATGATGCTGGGAAAGATTGAGGGCAGGAGAAAGGGACGACAGAGGATGAGATGGTTGGATGGCATCACCAACTCAATGGATATGGGTTTGGGTGGACTCTGGGAGTTGGTGATGGACAGGGAGGCCTGGGGTTGCAAAGAGTCAGACGCCACTGAGCGACTGAACTGAACTGAATTGCTGTACAAATTTGTGTTAGTTTCTGCTGTACAATGAAGTGAATCAGCCATATATATACATACATCCCCTCCCTCTTGCTGAGCGCTTTTTAATATTGGGTATCAGTCCACTTCCCTGGTGGCTCAGATGGTAAAGAATCTGCCCACAATGTGGGAGACCTGGGTTCAATCCCTGGGTTGGGAAGATCCCTGGAGAGAGAAATGGCACCCACTGCAGTATTCCTGCCTGGAGAATCCCATGGACAGTGGAGCCTGGTGGGCTACAGTCCATGGGGCTGCAAAAAGTTGGACACGACTGAGTGAATCTCACACACACACACACACACACGTGGGCTACAGTCCATGGGGCTGCAAAAAGTTGGACACGACTGAGTGAATCACACACACACACACACACACACACACACACCACTCTAATGAGGGTTATCACCTCTGGCTGCCCCCACTGTGGAAGGAAGAAACAGAAAAACCTAAGAGGTATGACTTACTGCGGGCTTCCCTGGTGGTCCACAAGGTAAAGAACCTGCCTGCAACGCAGGAGATCTGGGTTCGATCCCTGGGTTGGGAATATCCCTGGAGAAGGGCATGGCAACCCACTCCAGTATTCTTTTCTGGATAATCTCCATGGACAGAGGAGCCTGGTGGGCTACAGTTCATGGGGTCGCAAATAGTCGGACACGACTAAGCGACTAAGGACAGTTAAGCACTGTGCTGCTTCACTGAGTGCTCACCCTCCAACGCAGCAGTCGGGGCCCTGGTAGGAAAGGGGACCCCAACCCAGGGGCTTCAAGAGACTTCAGCAGAGGGGCTCTTTACAAGGGTGCTGTCGGGTGAAGGGGATCAGAGAAGGGTGATGTGACAGTAGGACCAGCAATGGCAGGAATTCCTATGATTCCCAAGGCTGAAAGGGCAAGCCCAGACGCTAGTTCCTGGAGCTGTGGTTATTCCAAGAAGCAGGGGCAGCCGCACCAGGGACAAAGCAGAGGAAGAAGGACTCCCCACTTCTCCTCCCCCATCTCCTGCTAGTGGGTACTGCCCAACAGAGAGCCAGCTGAGGAGTGGGCCCAGGGACACAGGTCAAGCGGTCAGCCTCCTAGGCATTGGGCTGGTCGGAGCAGGGGTGGATGAACAACAACAGGGTGGGGGCGGGGAGGCGGGCAGGATTATGCTCCACCACCGCCTCCCATTTTGCGGATGAGAAGATGGAGGCCCAGAGACAGGAAGTAACGTGCCTGCTTGCACAGAGCTGGGAAGGCGGGGCTGGGAGAGAAGAGTGAGGCTCTAAGGCTGTGGTCCCTCGGCCCAGCCGCCCAGGAGAGGCGGCCGGCCCCCAGGTGGTTACCAGGACCCGGGGCGGCAGCTCCCACCGCTTCTGGGTCCCTCCTTTTTCCCTCCCTTCCTCTCACTTGTCCATGCTCCCACCTTTGGTCGGCCTGAGCCCCGGGAGGGCGTTCGCTCTCTCTTTCCTGTCTCTGTCCTTCTCCACTCTCTCCTCCCACTCCTCGGTCTCCCTCCGGCACCCTCTTCTACAGCGGGGTCTGACTCTCACCCGTTTCCCCAGCTGTTTCTGAACCACCACCCTCTCCGGACACACCCCGGTGCCCCTCCGCCCCCACCTCTGCCCGAGCCTCGGGCCCCCGCTCTCCGGGCGGGCCCGGCCCCCGACGCACCGCCCCGCCGCCGCCGCCGCCGCCGCCGCCGGCGCTCCGCCCGCCCCTGCGGCAGGCGCGGGGGCCGGGCCGGCGGGAGGGGCGGGGAGAGCGCGGCTGGCCCGGCGCCGGGCCTGAGTCACACGCATGAGGCAGCGTGAGTCAGGCGCGGAGGGAAGTCCCTACGGAAGGGGCTTTCGGAGCCGCAATCGAATCGCAGGGAAAGAGAAAGTGTTCGGAACGCGCCTCTGACACAGTGACCTTGTGTGAGCCCGGCCGTACACACCCCCACACCCTCTCCGCAGAAGACAACACGCACACCCCCAGCCCACCGAGGGGAGGGCCCGGCCCGCAGCTCCGGGCGGGACTCTGCGTCTAGGGTCCCGGGGCCCTTTCGGTCTGTTTCCTCCACTGGGCAAACCCTCTCCTAGCTCCCAGCACTGTTGGTCTGCTGCCAGACCCCAGACTCATTTATCCACACGCAGTGGGGGGCACGAGGTCAAGAAGGATCCCTTCCAGCTTGACCAGATCACCCTGTGGAAGCCCGCGGGGTGGCAGGAGATGGGAGATGGGCAACCTGGGGGATCCTGTAGTGATGAAAGATCCGCTCCCTTAGGCTCCCCTACTAACCCTCCAAGACTGACCTGGAATTAGATTGGTCCATTCAATTAAACAAATATTTATTGAACACCTATAATAATAAAAACCACTGCCAGGCTCTGAAAACCTGAAATACCACCCTGAACAAAACAGTGAGCAAAAATATGTGGACTCCTGCCTTCCAAGAACTGACATTCTGGGGAGGTGGGAAGACAATAAATAATAAATAACTAAATAATCTAGACCAGCACAGTCCAAAAGAACCAGAATGAAAGGCACACATACAATGTAAGATACAATGGTAAAAAGAAACACATGAAGTTAATTTTAATGATAGATTTACTTTAAGCCAATACACCCAAATATTACCATATACAGAATACTACTATTTCTACATTTTAAAAAATACTTAGGCTTGGAAAGCCAGTGAGGACATCATAGTATTTCCATCACATCTGAATTCGGACTCATCGCATATGGAATGCTCAGCCGCCACCTTTATCAACTGGTAACATGGTGGGCAGCAGAATCGAGATGTCAGATAAGGCTTTGAATGTTTTAAAAGTAGAGCAGGGTAGCAGGGAGAGCCCGGTGGGTGGAGCAGGATTCAGAAAAGTGAGACAGCAGATATTCTGAATCCTGGCTCTGCACTGGGCTTGGCAAGTCTTCTGACCTCATGGATGGCCCCAGTTTCCTCACCTATGAAATGGGGAAATGATTCCTCCTGTGTGGATTGGAGTAACGTACATTCTTTAGATTACTTTTGTTACTGCCCCCCCACCTCCTCCAGCTGTCTGTAACAGCTGCCAGCACAGAGCCTCCCAATCACAGTCACATCCCCTCCATTCCCAACACCTAATGGCCACAAAGACATCCCAGCTCCCCCCACCCACCCCCAGATCTTCTGTTTTTTATCCATTTCTACCCCCTTGCCACAGCAACATCTTTCAACACAGCTCACGTCTTTCAACCTCAATTTCACTCTGTGAGGGGTACTTGAGCTCTTGAGAGTAAAGTATTCTAAGACTTCCAGGGAACCAAGCCACCACCTTAAGCTGAATCAGGACAGTGCCCAGATGGTGGGGCACCAGGTGCCAACCTTACCATACTGAGATGATGACTTCCTTCTTTAGAAACTAGAAGGATTTATGCCCACGAAAGCTATCCTGATGCCAGAGTCTCACGAAAAGCAAAACTGCCAGAAAGGGGGATGCATAGGAACTGTGGACAGATCCCAGGGAACAGGGGTGGAGGAGAGTGGGCGGGAGGGGTTCTGGATCACCTTTATACCCCACCTCCAGGAGAGCAGACACCCAGGCCCCAAGGGAGTTTGAGGATCAACAATCAGCCCCTTCCTGGGGAACTCTAGGGTTGCTGAGGCCCCAGTGGGGCTAGAAGTGGGGGATGGGAGCAGGGCCCAGCAGTGCCCAAAGGAGGTAGCAGGGTCTGGGCTCCGCATGCAGACCTGCCCTCACGCCACTCCACCCCCAAAGCCTGGGAACTGGCAGGGCACCCTGGATGGTGACCCAGAAACCTGGCTGTCAGCAGCTCCTGCCTGGCACTGCCCACACTGGGCTCCAGTGCTTTCGGCAGGAGTCCCTGGCAGCTACCAGCAAGGCAGGCCTTTGGGTTCTCTCTGCTCACGGACTCACTTCTCTAGGCCTAGAGACCTATCCCCGCTGCCCGGATCCCAGTAGCCAGTATCTCCCACCATCCAGGCATCAGAGATAAGGCGGGGGGGGGGGGGGGGGGGGGGGGGAGAGGGGGAGGGTTCAAGCCTGGGTTTGCCAACAGAGGGAAGATGCCCACTCCTCGGGGCCACTCAGATAATTCAGGTCCTGGAGGGCAAGGCCGCTGACCCCTAGTGGATGGAAAGTAATAAAGAAAGGAAGCAAAAGAAGTTGGCCACCAATTCACAGCGAGGACTAGCCCTTGGAGGACTGACGACCCTGGGGCTCGCCAGGTAGAGAGACCTGGAGGCGGGGTGCAGAGAGGAATGAGATCTAAGGCAGGCTGTCGGGGCGGGCGGCCGTTCGGCCCCTCCCCGCCGCCTCCGGGTCGGATCCTAGACTAGCAGGCCCGGCTCCCTCCTCCCGGGTCTCCCGCCAGTGGCCGCCGCCCCTCCCCCACCCCGCGTGCTCCGCCCCGCCCGCGGCCCCTTTCGCTCTTATTCATCTGTTCATTCACCAAACTTCTTCCGCGCCGAGGCCCCCTCGGGCCTGGGGCGAGCTTCGCGGGGCGCAGGAGAACCAAACAAAGCCCTAGAGGATCCCAACGAATCCCGGGGCTGGGGTTGGCTCCTCCCCCCCACCCCAGCCCACCTCCTCCTCAGCCCGGGCCCCCGCCCTTCGACCTCCACCCTGCTTTTCTTTCCCGGTCTTCTCAGGCCCTTGGCCCGCGGGTCTGAGTCCCGCTCAGCGTCCCAAGCGCTTTTGGTTCAGGCAGGCAGCAGCCCCTCCTGGGCATGCGCAGTATGGAGAACCCACCCCCACCCCAGGGCCACACTCTCAACCCCAAGAAAAGTTGGGGGTGAGGGTTCAGAGTGGCCTGGAGTGGACAAAGCACTGTGTCTCCCTGGACACATCTCCCCACTCAGCAGCGTCCCCCCGCAGAGGCGGAATGAACCCGGCAGGACTCCTTCAACCCCAGACTTCCCGCGGGAGGGAGCCTCCCCGCAGCTAGTTATGGAGAACAGTTACTTTTGAAGGTCCAGGGGTTAGTGTTCCCTTCCCCGGCCCAGAACACATCCCCACCTGAAAAGCAGGCAAGAAACAGAGACAAGACAAACAGAAGTCAAAGACCACAGGAGACTCCTGAAACCTTAGAGGCTGTTCCAGAAGCATGACACGGGCGGGAACAGGTGGCTGAAGCCGTAGGATGTGAGTTCTCAGGTCCACGGCTGGTTAAGGAGCTGAAGAGGACAACCTACCCCCGCGGCGGTGGGGGGTGGGGTGGGGGTGGAGACAAACCCATTCCAGGGCCTCAAAGACTTGTCCAGCCCACAGATAAGGGAGTCAGGCCTGCCCTCGCTGCTCTAACACTTCCTTCCACCATTTTGTTCCTGGTAAGGTAAACCTTACCCTCTCCCAGGGCCCAGGCCAGTGAGCTGCCACCACTGCCCAGTCACCAACAAGCAACCGGCCAGTCTGCCCAGCCACAAGGCCAAGATGGTTGTCAGGTAGCTGCCAGCTCCTGACTAAACCTGAGACCAAAGGGGGAAAAAAAGAAAACAATTTCCCACGATTGGTGGCAAACTATAAAATCTGAAAGTAATTTCCACTAGAAATGAGTCTGGGCTCAGATCACATGATGATGATGCCGCAACATTAACCTACTCATAAAAACCAGGTGTCTCCATAAGGTGGAGAAGCCCTGTCTAACTCCCTTTGGGCCGCTGTATCACTCCCATGATGACTTGCTGGGTTCCTTGTCCTCTTCTTTGCCTTGAAGTTTGAGGACAGGTTCCTAAACTGCTGGCCTGTGGTTTGGCCTCTAATCATTCTTCATTCAACACAGTTTTTGAGCTTGAATACTGAGCTAGGCCCTGGGGATAACCAGGGAACACAAAAGATAAAATTCCCTGCCTTCATGGTGTTGGCCTTGCAGTGGAGAGAATTGACAGTAAATGCAATACATATCACTTTTATTGATAATAGTTCAATAGAAAAGTTAATTAGATAGCATGTTAGAAACTGGTGTTAGAGGGGAGAGAAAAAAACATGGTAAAGTGGGTGAGGGGTTGCTGGGGGAGATGTGCAATTTTAAATAGCATGGACAGGTAATATTGAACGGAGAGACCTGAGGCACTGAGAGGTCAGGCCTTGAGGATGTATAGCAGAAGATCGTGTCAGATGGAGGGAGTGGCAAGTGCAAAGATCCTGAGGTGACCTTATGCCTGGCAGGTCTGGGGAACAATTGAGGAGGCTTGTGTGGCTGAAACAGAACCACAGGTAGGAGATGAGAGGCACAGGGGTGTTGGACGCAGGTAACAGATTGCAGGGCCTTTGTGAGGACTTTGTTTTCACTGTGTGAGACAGGAGTCCCTAGAGCATTTGAGCAGAGGAGGGACATGCCTTACATTTTAGGCAGAAAGATTTAATATTCAATGCTGGGAATTAGGTGTTTACAAAATCATTGGAAGAACTAGAGGAGCCAGCTCTGGGCTGAGTCTCCTAGAACAATACAAACTGAACTGCCTGCCTCTATCCTGATTGGGGGATGGGGGTAGGAAATCAGGAGGCCCCACCTGAATGGCTGAGCTCTGATCTAGGGCAGAAGGCCCCTCTGCCACTACCCCTGCCTTTGACCTCACAAAGCTGGTGAGGAAGCCAGATGCTAGGCTGAAAACCCCAAATCTCCACAACCCACACAGCAAGACTCCCCTCCCCTCGCTTCCTCCTGTCCAATTTCACTCTTGCAAAGGGGAACCTAATTCACATCCCAAACTGTAGCTTCAAAGGGGTGTGGGAATGGATGCTGAATGCCAGTTCACCATGTATGTCAGAGCCTGAAGCCCATCTTTATATCAGATGCCCTTCTCCCTCCCATACCTGGTTCCAAGGCCTCCTGGAATGCTCCACCCACACTCTGGGCCCCTGTGTTCCCCATCACAGCGGGTACCACACTGATGAAGCCATGTACTTGTCTGTCTCCCCAACTCATTCAAAGTAAACCTCTTGAGGACAGGGAATGTAGCTACCTTGTTCAAGGCCACATCTCCTGTCTGGCCAGGCTGAGAGAAGGTAGCAAGCCTATTCAGTGTGGGAGAAAAAGCAGTGGAGAGGAAAGTGGCAGAGTTCCAGCCTTGGTTTTAACACCTGTAGAATGGGGGCACTAGCATTACTGAACTGGTAGGGGTTGAGGGCTTTGAGAGAACATAAACGTTTACTATGTTCTCATCAGCTCCCCCTTTTCCTTAGGGTTTTTCCCAAGGCTGGAGAGGAGCTGGGCTTCCCTGGGCTCTGGCCCTGAAGTAGGCAGGTGATGAAGTTCATGGTGTCCTGGGGCCATGCAGGGCAGGCTGCTGGCTCAGGGCAGGGGGCAGAGCGGTGCCTGTCTCCTGGGCCCTCCTGTTCACTGGAGAGTTTTCCCTTGAAAGCTGGAAGCAGAGAAGGCCCTCCTCCCACTCAGCCTGCCAGGCTTCCTGGCAGCAGAGCTTGTGGTCAGCAGGGCCTGGAGGCCGGATCCTGCCAGATGACCAGATGTACTAGTAGCTGGGTGACTCTCCAGGAGAGTGGTCACTGTGCACTAGGGTGACCCGGTATCAGGCTTACCCAGGCCATTCCTGTTGATATGGTCGAGGTCAACCCCAGCTGAAAGGGGCTAGGTCAGGTTCACACCCCTAGTCTAGTCACAACTATTAATAGTACCTCCTTTTGCTCTTAAGTGCTCTGCTTGTCTCTAATAGCTGAGCATACATATCCTATGATCCAGGAATTCCTCTCTTAGGTGTGGACCCAACAGAAGTTTGCACATCTATTCACCAAGACATACACTAGAACATTTGCAATAGCACTACTTGTAATAGCCCCAAACCAGAAACTATCCAGATGTCCTTCAACAAGAGTGGATATCTAAACTGTGGCACATTCACATCATGTAACTTAGCAGCAGTGATAATGAACTTTCTCCAGCCACGTGTGCAATGACATGAATGAATCTCAGACAAACTGTTGAGTAAAGGAAACGAGGAATACCTAACATATGATTTCTTCCATACAATACACCTGGAAGGTGAAACCAAAGGATTCTAATAGAAGTTGGGACTGTGACAAGAGGGAGCTGGAGATTTCTGTTTCTTTATCTGGGTGCTGGGGACACAAGGGTACTAACTTTATGAAAATATATTGAGCTGAATAAAGAATTTGTGTATTTTCTGTATGTACAGTTTTCATCAGGAAAAGGTTTACTTTTAAAAAGTATCCTGGTTTGAACAATAGTAATTCCTGTTCCTCCTCTGCCCACCTCCTCCCATTTATCTTCCTTGGAGGGCTGGACACATATGTCATCATCACATCACATCTCATCCCCATGCCTTTTGGAAAATCTCCACTGACCCAGTCACTAAATGGAATGATCACACCTGTCTTTTCCTCTACTCTCCTAAGAGCTGCAGTTGACTCAGAAGCAAGAGGTAAAGTCAAAGTCACTCAGTCGAGTCTGTTTGCGACCCCATGGACTATTTGGGCCATGGAATTCTCCAGGCCAGAATACTGGAGTGGGTAGCCTTTCCCTTCTCCAGGAATATACTAACTGCAGAGACGAACTAAGCCATGAATACCTGGAGGATAGTAAGAGACACCCCAACCTACCAAAACCCCTGCATTTCCAAGCCACAACTGAGAGGTCACCAGGCCCTGCTACTCAGTAAGGCAAGGCAAGAACTAACATTTGTCAGGGAGAATTTCAACAGCCCAGGTGAAAATGAGCTTAACCTTCAGCTGTCCTGAAAAATAACGTTGACCCAAATTCCCCATTCTCTGGACATTTTTTTGGGGTTCACTGAAGTTCATTGGGTTTTCCTTGTGAAAACTATATAATCTAACTCGGATGTTAAGAAAATGCTTCCTGTGGGGAAGACTGGTTCTGATATGACCAATTCCCTCGGGACGCCTACTTCAGGCCTTGACCAAAGAGGTGGAGGCCCCAGGCCTAGAACAGCTCCCTCTCCCAGCCTGCTCCCCTTGGCCCTCCACCTACCAAATCCCATCAAAGCCTACCCAAGCCCATCTCCTCCAGGCTTCCCTGGCACCTACCCCCTAAGCCCTCAGCTCCCATCCTTCCTCCTGTTGCACCTACTAAGTGTCTCTTTAAGCACCTAACCCCCTTACTTCAGGTTTCAAGAATGCAGGGAACATTTTTTGTTCATTGTTCTACCCTAAAAGTTTGGACTAGTTCCCGGTACACAGTAGGCCTTCAATAAATATGGAATAAATGACTGAATGCTTTCTCCTTACAGCACCTCTGGGATTGTGTTCCTCTAGATGTCTCTGCCCAGGAAATTCTCTGGGGCAATGACTATGACTGGTCTTATTCATCTTTATCCCTGTCACTCATCCTTCTGCTTAATAACTACTTAGTGAAAGAGGAAAGAAAGGAAGTCAATTTGGGGCATGTGCAATCCAGAAAGAATGGAGGTGGGGGTCAGTGGGTAGTTATTTGGATTTCAAGGGTGTGGGTAATCCCGGAGAGGAACAAGCTACTATATTTGCCTACAAATTTATTTACGCCTGCCTCCTTTCAGAGGGTTTGAGGTGGCTTACAAAAACACACAGACATAACACAAGGTAACAAGTCGGTGAAGTCAGGATGAGGAGGAAATAAGAGTAGGAAAAATAAGATCAAGTCAGCTCGTTTAGAAGTGGGCCAAAAAGTTGGCCAAGTTTTCCCACAGCCCTGTCGAGGCGGAAGGCTCTCTTCCTTTTCCCCACCTCCCTCCCTCTCAGGGGCCACCACTGGCCGCCCAGGCCAGGGAGAGCGGCCTCGAGGTTAGCGGCGCCGAGGGGAGGGGTCTCGAAGGGCGGCTAGCCTGGGAGCTCGGGCTTAGAAGCCTGGGCTGCCTTATGGGTCGGGGCAGACCGGCTCTAGGGGAGCTCTCCCAGGCCCAGGTGTGGGCGCCCGGGGGGCCGGCAGGGGCCTGTGACCCAGGCGGGTAGGGTAAGGGCTGAAGGTTCGCTCTTCCACTCAACGCTGCAGAAGTTCTCGAGCTGGCAACTCAAGGCCCTCCAGCCAAATGGAGTCGCGGCCTACTAAGCGCTGGCTTGGCGCGCCGGGCACAAAGACGGAAGGAGCAGCGCGCCTTCCACCCCGCCCCACCCCCACCCCCGCTCCACACAAAGGGGCAGGCCGCCCCTCCCCCAGCCTCGCCCTCGCCTTCCCCCTCCACCCTCCTCTCCCTCAGGCCGCCCTTCGGTGACTTCCTCTCCCCTCCCGGGGCAGCCCAGGGACTTCTCAGGAACAGCCTTCCACCTGAGCGCGGGGCGGGGGGCGGGCGCGCGGAGGGCGGCCTCCCGGCCCGCTCCCCGCCCCGGCCCGCGCCCTCCTCCCTGAGCCCGCTGCACTGGCCCCTGCGCCTTCCCGCCCTGGCGTCCCCGCCCCCACCCAGCCGAGCACGTGCTGCCCCCGGCCCGGCCCTGCCCCCCACCCCCACCGGAAACATTCCTGAGACATTCCTGAAACGAGGAGGCCCGGCCCCTCCGGTTCCCCACCCCGCCTCCACTCTGGGCGCAGGGTTTTCCAGGCGTCCCCCCCCACCCGCCCCCACCCTCCAGCGCCGGTTCGCCTCTGAGGAGGGGGCTGAGCCGGGGCCTCCGCCGACCCCGGAGGAAGGAGAGCATAGAGAAACATGAGTCACAGCCGTGTGTCACTGGGCCGCACTGCGAGTCCCTGCATCACGGAGAGATGGGGAAGGCCGCCTCGGGGACCACGGGCGAGGAAGTGCGCCCGAGAAGGCCCCAAGCCCGGCCTGCAGGGCGCGCCCCTGACAGCGCCCTTTCTCCCACCACCGCCCTCCCCGCCATCTTCCCGCTTGGGCTGCCTTCTCGTTCGCGCAATAGGTCTTTGTGGCGCCAGGCGTGGCGGGTACAGCGTGCGCAGACTCATTCCTTGCCCTCAGAGTGCTTCCAGGCGACCACCGGCTCACGCTTTATTTAAAAAAAAAAAAAGTCACAGCGGAAGGGGCCAGGGCACCCACTGGGACCGTTGGTCTCGACAACATCATCCGGGTCATTTAAAAGGAATGCGCCCTCCCCTCAGGTTTACCTTTAGAGGAGCCAATCGTTGGCCTCGCGTGGAGGCCGCACCTTGATTATAGTTCACTCGGACCCACTAAATCTAAACTCTGGATCTCACAAGTTTCACATTCGAGTTTCACAAGACCTTACATTTCACCAGTCAGCCACACATGGGTTGGCACCGAAATGCACACGCTGACACCTGTCCGCCCAAGGGAAACTCTAAGGAGCCGCGTTATCTAGGCGGAGGGGGCGGCGGGTAGGCCGCGGGACTCTCCAACCGGCGCCCGCGCAGACCCCCGCAGGCACCGGCGCCCGCGCACATTCACGCGCCCGCGGGCACCAGGCCTAACGCCCGGAAGGCCCAAGAGGCGTCTCTCCCGCAGGCCCACTCCACGCAGAGAGGACGCCCGCCCTCTGGGAAGGGCTTCCTGGCGACCCCTCTCATTAGCTCCCCACGTCTGCCAGCCTGGGACTGCGGGGAGGGGGCCGCAGCCTCTGGGCCCCGGCCCGGCCTCCCTGCGCGCCCGCCCCCAGACGCCCGTCTCCGCACGGCCCTCGCCGTCGTCAGCACCCACCCGCGCGGCGGCGGCGGCGGGCGGCCGCCCTTTTAAATCCCCAGGCTCATTTGCATGGCCCCGCCCCCCCCGGTGACACGGCTGGCGCGGGCGGGCCCGTCCCCCCTGCCCCTGGGTCGCTCTTTTTAAGCTCCCCTGAGCCGGGGCTGCGCTCCTCTAATTGGGACTCCGAGCCCGGGCTATTTCTGGCCCTGGCGCGGCTCCAAGAAGGCGTGAGTTCGCGGCCCCTCCGGTGGCTCCTTTTTTTTTTTTTTAAATATCTATCATTTAAATAAATTATTTATTTATTGAGGCCGCGCACGGGCCGTGCCTAGCTTCCTGCCCCTCGCCATCCTTCGGGGGAGGTGGAATATTTTTGTGGCCCCCCCCCCCCGGCCTGGATGTGACATATAAATACCCCGCGGGGGCCAGGGCGGCGAGCACGCGGCGGCGGCGGCGGCCTCTGAGCGCTTCTGCTCTCTCTCCCGGTTTCAGATCCGCATTTGCTACCAGCGGCGGCGGCGGCGGCGGCGGAGCCAGGCCGGTCCTCAGCGCCCAGCACCGTCGCTCCCGGCAGCTCGGAGCGCGCACCGCAGGCCGGCAGCCGAGCTCGCGGTGAGTCCGTCCCGGGGCCGGCGGCGGAGGGGGGCGCCCGCGCCGCGGCCGCACGCCGCCCCCTCCTGCAAGCCGCCCCGGGGCTGCAGCGCGCGCCTCCGGCTTTATTCCCAGGCCGGGGCTGCGCGAGCCGCCGGCGGGGGAGGGCCGCGCGGCGCGGGGGGCGGGCGGCGGGGCCCGGCGGCGCGGGGAGGGCGCCCGCACCCCTGCCCCCGCGCCGCGGGCGCCGTGCGGGGGGCGGGGACCCGGGAGAAGCGCGCGGTGGGGGAGGGGGCGCGCGGCTGCGGCGAGCGCGAGTCGTGCACCCGGCGGCTCTCGGTGCACCTCGCGCGGCCGCCGCTCCCGCCCGAGCCCGAGCCCGAGCCCGGGCCTGTGCCGTGGGGGCGGGGAGAGGGGCAGGCTGGGGCGCGGCGGGAGAGCCGGGGGCCCGGCGGCCCCGCAGCCTGGGGAAGTTCTCTAAGTGGGGGGGTGGGTGGGCGGGAACCCCGCAATTCGGCCTGAACTCCGGGCTCGGCCTTTTATCCGGGCGTTCGCTCCGCAGCCGAGGCCGACTCCCTGGCCTGGGTTTGGGGCTTCACCCCGACCCCACCTCTGGCCCAGCCTGCGCCTCTTCAGCCCCCGGGGCCCGGCCTGCCCTCCGCCCCCACAAACTGGTTTCTCTGCTTTGCTGGGCTCTGTTGGAACTAGTCCCTTTGACTCCCCGTTTCATTTTTTTTCAACTGGGGCTTTTATTTTGCGGGGAGGGCGCGGAGAGAGGCGGCTTTCTTCCTCTCCCCCGCGCGCGCCAGGTTTCCTGCCCCAAGGCGGGCTTGGGTGCCCCCTCTGGCAGGAAGTGGGGCTGGGTGCACCCTCGTGGCGGTGCATGCGGTCGGGGTGCACCGGTTTCCCGCGCCTGCTCCCGCGGCCTGCGCCCCTCCCCCCGCGCGCTCCGGCCACTCGTCCCTCCGGCCGACCTGCAACGGCCGGGCGCAGACACTTGCAGAGTCACCCTGGGCCCGGGTCTGGAGTAGGGGCGACAGGGGCTTTACCAGTCCCTAGGCGGGTAAGGAAACTGGCGGGCGAGAAGGGTCGCCAGGAACCCACTCCAACTTGCTCTGTGACCTTGGGCACCTCATCAACCCTTCCTCTAGGCTACTTTTTTGGGGGAAACGAGGCAGTCCCATGGTGATTTTCTAGAGTCATGACCACGGATTACCTTAGCGTTTGTGGAGCCCACATTGTGTGGAGGGGACTAGTCTGAGGCCCGAAAAGGCTTATTACCGACGATAGGATTGAGTTGGGCCTCAAACGTGGCTTCACCAAGCCAGGCCTCCCTGATGTTCAGAAACAGGTGGAAGAGACAAGCATTTGTTGGTCTCACCAGAGAGGGCCTCAGGCCTTAATGCAGTTCATGGAGGCCTGGATCTGGGGTGGGGTGAGCGGATTAAAGGGTCCCCAGCAGCAAGAAGTGGGGGAAACACCAGAGCACTCAACAGGGTCCGCAGGAAGGCTGGGCTGGGCTGGGCCTTCTGGGATTAGGGGCTGGCTTCGCCCAACTAGAACCCCCTCTCTGAGGGGGCCTCCAGCAAACCTCATGTGAGGTCAGCGCTCATTTAGCTGATTAATTTTGATGTTTAGTTTTGAAGGGGGATCTGTGGTGTAATGTAAGATTCTAATCACTGCCTGTAATTACAGAGCAGGCCAAGCCACTAATGATGGAGCAGGATAAATCACCAACCACCTTGTTTAAAAGGGTCTTCAAGTCTGAAATATTATGAAATGGAATAATTACCAGACGAAGTCTCGCCGTCTGGAGCATTTCAATACTTGAGGATCAGGGGCCTCAGGCCCCTCTTAACAATCAGAAGTTTGCAAAAAAAACCAGGCTTTCCTCTCTTTGGGTTAAAATTGGAAATAGTCTGAATCTGAAAAGGGAGAGTCGTTTTCAAATGTTCTAGTTCTCATTTTGATTGGAATGAACCTTTCAGTTGTTTAAGTGTTTTTAATTTTTACCTGGTTTGATTCTTGCTGCAGTCTGCAGACGTAGGCAAGACAGGTGGAGGAGCATCATTACCCCCATTTTATAGGTTGAGGGGCTTTTCCGGAAGTGGAGCCACTTGGGCCCACCCTTTGCCAAGGGCAGCCTCCCTGGACAAATCTGTCTGTAACTTGGGGATAATAACTGGGAGGATTAGGAGTGGGGGTCCCTTGCTGCCCTTTCTCAGCCTCTGGAAGAGTCTCCCAAACACAGGTGCAGGTGCCCCTTGCAGAGAGCGGTTTGACATGAATTCTGTATTTGTAGGACTGATTAAGTCCAGACAGTTCTCTTAAGAAGAGGGAATATGCTAGAAAAGGACCAGGGCGCTTTGAGGATCAGCCCTCCTAGGGCTTCAGGGGGTCAGCTAGCATCTTCTCCCTCTCAGTTGGAGAAGTTCCTGCCCCTCATGTGAGGAAGCATCAAAGAGAAGCATCCCGTCTGACTCCAGGTGGGTGGGCGCAGGCTGTGGGGAAGAGGAGACTTCCCTTTCAGCTCTGGGTGGTTTCTTTTCCTCCCCGTACCTCACCCACTGCAGTTTTAGCCCCCATTTCCCAAATTGTCCGCATCTTTGACCCTCCAAGGTTTAACCCAGGGAGAGGGAAGCAGAGAGAAATGGTGGGGCCCTGGGCAGTGCTATGGACAAGGTGGCCAGGGACTGATGGCATGGCTGCCAGATAGATGTGCAGGGCTCATTTTCTGCTCACCTTTCCTCCCTTGTTCCCCGCGGGCTACCCAGGCTTGGCTTGCTTTTAAAAGAGAAGGGGCAGCATGGTGGACGGGAGGGCCCTGGCAGTCTGAGGACCATCTCACCCACACCTCAGCCAGGGCGGCCTCACCCACGGCCGGGTCTGGGCTGGCTGCGCTCTTGAGCCCGGCCAAGAGTGGGGGTGGCAGGGCAACAAAGAGCCCTTCTGAGCGGGAGATAAGGCGCTGATTAGGGCCAACGGCCCAGCCCCACCCTGCGGCCTGCATGCTGGGCTGGGCAGGCAACCCTAGGCCAGGGTGGGAGTCCTGGGGATCCCTGGGAGCAGGCAATTTCCTGCCGGGCGTTTCTCGGGCGGGAGTGGTGAGGGTTTGGAGGTGGCTAATGCAAGAAGTTTTGTCTGAAACACTTTTCCCGCCTCCCAGCATCCCAGTCGTCGCTCCTCACCTGCTCTGCTGACGAGGGAAGATGAGCGAGTCGAGCTCGAAGTCCAGCCAGCCCCTGGCCTCCAAGCAGGAAAAGGACGGCGCTGAGAAGCGAGGGCGGGGCCGGCCTCGCAAACAGCCTCCGGTGAGTCCTGGGACCGCGCTGGTAGGGAGTCAGGTGGGTGACCAAACCTTCGCCTCGGTTTACCTCTTTGGGCTAGGGAGGTGCCCGGCATCTTGGCAGGTGAAAACAGGACTGACAGGGTGCGGCATCATTCCTGTATACATGTGTTCTCCCCACACGGCATCCCTGGTGCCTGAGACCCCAGGAGAGAAGTGTGGCCCAAGGGAGCGCCGAACCTGGGTCAGAACGTTCAAGCCAGGAGTGAGCCTGTAGTCATGCAGGCCGGAGCTTACACTGGTAAACCATTCACCCTTTATTTCCAGTCCATTGTGGATCAGTGAATTGAAGTGTGGTGGCTCAGTGGTAAAGAATCTATCTGCCTGCCAAGCAGGAGATGCAGGTTCGATCCCTGGGTCAGGAAGATCCCCTGGAGGAGTAAACGGCAACTCACTCCAGTATTCTTGCCCGGGAAATCCCATGGACAGAGGAGCCTAGCAGGCTACAGTCCTTGGAGTCGTTAAAGAGTTGGACGTGACTTGGCAACTAAACAACAATAAAGATGAATTATAGAAACATGAACGTTTACATGTGTAAGCCCAGCAGTGCGCATGATGGCACTCTGTTAACTTACTTAATAGTTACTATCCGTTTCTGTAGTTCTTCATCCTGGGGCAGTAGTAGTTTCTGGGCCAGCACCTGTTCGTGGGCTTCCTTGAGTGACCCTGCATTGGACTTTGCCTGGTTCTGTGAAAGCCCAGAAAGTTTAAAACGTTGGGGAGTTGGTGGCAGACCCCTGGTTCCGGGCGCCCCAGGGAGCTTGACCAGTCAGGCTGTGTGGGCCACCTGTTATGTGGTGGAGACCTTGGTCTCTCTCTGAGAGGCAGCTGTGGGTGAAGCCCCGTTCCTTCCCTTTCCTGGGGGAGAGACAGGGAAAGGAACTGAAGCTGATCCTCGTCCAGCAGGCACCCCCGCCCCCCGCCCCCATTGGGGATCTCTGAACTCTTCAAGAGCTGTGAGGAGTCTCACGGGCAGTGGAATTCATCTGCTGCTTTCAGAGCCCTGTTCACGTGTGGAAAAGTCACCCCCTTAGTCCGATTCCTTTTGCCTCCCCCTGCTGCCTGTGGGCTTCTCAGTGAGGGGTGTCAGAGAAGGGGTGTGGGGTTACTGGGCAATGAACAGCCCACGAGCAGCCGCCCTGGGAAACCACCGCTGATGGGCCTTTATTGTCCGGCTTCTGTGCATTATGTAGCAGCTTTTTATTCAGTCTCAGGCTTATTAAAGTTTCAGTGGCCCAAATGGCAGGGGTCTCTGGGGTTCGAAGATGTGGACATAACTCCTCCCTAGGAGGTAACCTGGAGGGAGTCTGGTTTGCAGGTAGAGCTGGAAGCTCCCTCTAGGGGAAGGGGGCATCCTTTCCCCTCTTCTGCATCCGTGCCTTCTGGCGGGGGTGGGGGTGGGGTGGGCAGTGATCACAGCCCAGTGCTGGAGACTTGTCCTGTTTTCATTAAGCGTCTGGCCCAAGATCGAGAGCTGGTCAGAGGCCGAGCTGGGGTGTGGACAGAGCGGCCTTGCGTCTTTCTGCCCCCATGACACCCTTCCCAGAGGCCTTCTGGTGTCTTTGCTGTCACAGAGAAGCTAGCAGAAAGGCTTTGCAAAAGAGTCAGGTGGAGAACCTGAATCCCAAGGGTCACCTGCCAGGGTTCCTGTGGATTCCGGAGGTGGGGCAGACCGCTGCTGGGCTGGGGCAGAGGGCTCTGTCCTGAAGGGGGCGGGGCAGGGGCTTCCGCATCTTCCCATCTTCCCATCTGTCTTTACAGAAGGAGCCCAGCGAAGTGCCAACACCTAAGAGACCTCGGGGCCGACCGAAGGGGAGCAAAAACAAGGGTGCCGCCAAGACCCGGGTGAGGCCTGCGGGGGGCCCTTGGCCCTAACAGCAGCCGTGGGAGGCCTGGTCTTTTCCTCATTCTCTGCACCTGCTTCTGGCATATGGGTGGTGATGGGCCTTGGCCCGCCCAGAACAGTGGGGAAGGTTTCCTGGTCTGCAGAGGCAAGCTGGGAGGGAGGAGCAAGGGGGCAACTCCGCCCTGGGCTGAGACTGTCACCTTCTCTGCGGGAGGTCCCCTGGCTCCTGCAGGAACGAGGAGGGAGGCCAGATTCACAGTGGCATCAGCCTTTCAGAGAAGTTGTTTTGTTTTTTATTTTATTTTTTCTAAGACACGACTCATATCCTCTTGAGTCATGGGTGGAGGAGGGAGTGGGGGGGGCGTGTGTGTATGTTGGGGTGGGGGGGCTGTGTGGCTGGCCAGTCATCACCAGCTGGACTCGGGTGGGCCCGCCAGGGTGGGAGTCCCGGGCCGCCATGAGCCGGTGAAGGTGGGTCCACCCCTCCCTGCTCTTCCCTCACCATCCAGGGCACTGGTTATGGGGTGGGCTCCGTCAGGGACATTTTTGACTTAGT
This sequence comes from Cervus canadensis, assembly GCF_019320065.1. Lineage (NCBI taxonomy): Eukaryota > Metazoa > Chordata > Mammalia > Artiodactyla > Cervidae > Cervus > Cervus canadensis. The sequence continues at coordinate 39,864,208 of NC_057413.1, forward strand.
GGATCTTTTCTCTGACCATCTAGAAAACCACCACAACTCCAGGGAGAAAACCAAGGGGCAGACCCAAAAAACTGGTAGGTGATTGGGGCAGAGGCAGCTCAGTTCTTCTGGGGAGACTTGTTAGAGAGTGAGTGATGCTCCATCCTCTGTGCCCACAGAGGAGACAGCTCTCCCTGACCTGCAGGGCCGGCAGCGCTGTGACTTCACATTTTCACCCAGGCCTGGGGAGGGGAAGGGGTTTGTCCAGGGCCCCCACACTCCTGGCCCTCAGCCCAGGGCTTCTGAAAAGCTGTGTCCATGAGAAGTGCGGGGTCCCGGGTACAAACCAGGCCAGGCTCCCTGCCCTGCCTTACTGGGGGTGGTTCTTATCTTTTCCTTCCCCTGCTTCTGGTTCACCTTGAGGTCACATGGTATCGTTACCCACCCACCCCACCCACCCCACCCCACCCCACCCCCACCCATTGTAGTAATGGAGGAGGAGGAGGGAGGTTTAAGCAGCAGCAGTAGAGGAGCTCAACTCTGGGAGGGGGGTGGATCACAGCCCGTTGGGTGGGAGCTGAGGCTCGATGCGCTGTGGACGCTGCTCCTCATGGGGGCCCCACCCCCATCTGGGTCCCCAGACAGCTGGGAGCGGCGGCCAGCGGGCTGAGCCCAGAGATCTTCCGGGGCGCCACTGCAGTCGGGGCCCTCCCACCCTGTCCTCCCCGCAACCTGTCCTTCCCGCGGCTCGTTCCTCGAGCTGTGTGAGCTGAGCCACCACCGGCTGAGGGGGGCTTGGGGTGCTGGCAGGGCCCCAAGAGTGAGTAACAGGAAACGGGTTGTTTTGGAGTTTGTGCCTGGCACGGGGGCCCTGTGTGGTGTCCCGACATTCCCGCCCAGTGAGTGAGCCCCGGCCGGCACACACTTCCCCTTGCTCCCCGCCCTGGCCTGGGGTCAGCCCGCGGCCGTGGCCCCTCCACCGCCCAGCAGCTGCCCCTGCAGGCCGCTGAGGCCACCTGGTTCCCACCTGGTCCCCCGGGGAGGGGGCTCAGCAGCCTGCAGCCACCCCTGCCCTCCCCTCTCCTCTCCCTGGCCACCATCTCCCTCCCCAGGACCAGGCACTTCCTCGCCAACAGGAGCCCAGGCGTGCCCTGGGCTCTGCCAGGAGCCCCCTGCCCCCCTGGGCCTGGGGGCTGAGGGGCCTGGCTGTGTGTGAGAGCAGCGTGTGTGCGGGTTTTTTTTTTTTCCCTCCCTTTAAATTCTTCCTTTTTTATGAATGAAACTGGGCCGTAGAGGTTGCTGAGTCACCCACACACTCAGCCCTGACTCATCCCCCTTCTGGAGAGGCCAGGCGTGCAGGGGGGGTGGGTGGGGGCGAGCTTGGCCTCTGGGGGCGGCAGCGGAGGAGGGGGCGGGCCTGGCATGCTCCTGATGTCCCTGCCCGCCCCGCAGGAGAAGGAGGAAGAGGAGGGCATCTCGCAGGAGTCCTCAGAGGAGGAGCAGTGACCGCCGCCCGCTCCCTCCAGAGGAGCAGTTTCCTTCTGGGACTGGACAGCTCCGCTCTGCTCCCGCCCCCCCAGGCCCTCCCCGCCCCCCACCTGCACCCTCCCCGCCACACTACACCGCACACCAGCCGCTGCAGGGTCCCTGGGCCTGAGTGGGGAGCTGCTCCCTTTGATTTCAGGTCCCAGCGACCCCTCACCCACCTGCCACATCCACCCTCCCAGACAAAGCTGACTTCCACTTAGCCGCTCCCGCACTGCTGCACCCCTGCTCCCTGTGTGGTGGGGGCCTTGCTGGCTGGGCTCTCGGTTTGGGGATCCCCTCTGCCTCTCGCCTCTGGCTTCCCATTAAGGGGCCTCAGAGGGCTCCCCTGGCCTTAAAAGGGGCCCAAGCCCCATCTCATCGTCTCATTTGGACACGCCCCACTCCACTGTACTAGCGGCAGCAGGTGCGGCCACTGGAGAGGGGTGACCGCCCAGAGATGACCCCCACCATCCCCGACCGACCTGTGTCTCTCCAGGGGTGGCTCACACCCCATCTCCTTCCCGCCTTGCCTCGTCCCCACACTCGGTGGGGCCACCCTCTTGGGGGCTCAGGAAGGAAGGTAGGAATGTAAGCCCCCTCCCAGCTCTAGGCAGGCTCCAGCCCACCTTGCCCTCACCCGGGAATCCCGTTGCAATGATGGAAAGAGTCCCCTTTATCCAGGTGAGGCCCAGGAGGCCTGGGCTCCCTGCAGCAGCCACTTGTGGCGAGCTGGAGCCACTCCCCACCCCGTCTGCTTCCGCTCCAGGCCTCAGTTTCCCCTCCTTCCTTGCCTCGGGGCACTAATAACAAGGAGCTAGTCTTGCCCACTCCCGCCCTCCTGCTCCTCCCCACCCCCCAAGGTTCTGGTTCCATCTTTCCTCTGTTCACAAACTACCTCTGGACAGTTGTGTTGTTTTTTGTTAAATGTTTCATTCTTAGACATCCGTCATTGCTGCTGCTACCAGCGCCAAATGTCCATCCTCATTGCCTCCTGCTCTGCCCACGTCCCCCTCCTCCAAGAAGCTCTTAGGGGAAGGGGCCTGGAGCAAAGCAGGCTGGGTACAGACTCCCCCAGTCCCAGGGAAGGTGGGGTCCTGCCCCTAGGATGCTGCAGCAGAGAGGGGGGGCCCGTGTTGACTGTCAGGTGTAGGGGCCACCTTCTCCACCTGTTCTGTCAGGGAGGAGGTAGCCATTATTTGTCCCAGCCTGGGGCTCCCCTCTGGTTTCCTATTTGCAGTTACTTGAATAAAAAAATATCCTTTTCTGGACTGAGTCTTTTCTGTGGTGGGTGCCTGGAATAGGGAAGGGTAGAAACCAAGGCTCTCTAGTGAGTGAGTGAAAAAGAGAAAGCACAAGAGGTAAGCCCCTCTTGAAGATATCAACTACACCCCTAGCCACAAAACATTTTATTTACAAAATATATATACTGAATATACATTAGGCCCTGTCACCATGGGAACCGCTCCAAAGCTAAGCCTGGGAGGGCAAATCCCTACCTGCCAATTCCAGCCACCCTTTTACCCCAGGAAGAAACATCCTCATTAGTTCCTGGGAGTGGGTGATAGGTAGGCTCATCCCACAAAGGACTGAAGGCCTAGGACTGAGTGAGGAGGTGGGTCCGATGGAGGCTGGCGGCTCTGCGGGGCTTAGGAGCCGGGCTGGAGGGAAGGGTGCTGGGGGAGCAGCAGACTGCGGGGCCCTGGAGGATCAGGATCCCGTGGTTGCGGGGAGGGGCGGGGTCGGAGGGCTCAGGTCACGTCTTGACATCCAGCAAGGGCATCCGCTTGTGCTGGTAGCCACTCTGCCAGCCGTGGACCACCTGTGGCAGGGGAGACCAGGCCACAGCACAGCTTGGAGGGAGGGGCCTGACTGGCCCCGGCGGAAGCAGGTTCTGGCTTCAGGGCTGTGAGGAGAGCAGGCCCACCCCTGCTGGTTCTCTGTCCCCCCCCCGAGTGCTCACCTTGGGGTCCCCCACTTCTGAGAGCAGCTCCTGCTCGGCTTCGTGCAGCTCCTCGGCAGGGTCGTAGCTGTACATGGGGAGCAGGTGATGGCGAAGCCGGTCCACCCTGGGGGGCACGGGGGTGCTCAGCCACGGCCCCCCACCTCCCTGCTCAGCCGTTTCCCCCGACAGGGCACCTCCAGTGGGTGCCGTTCAGGGTATGCTAGAGCTCTAAGGACACACGTCTGGGTAGGAAAAAAGCTAACAGTGGCATGCAGGGAACTCCAGGTTTGTCTAAGAATGACTGAGGGGGGTCTCAGATCGTATGGGAAGGACTTTTAAGCAGAATGCAGCGGGGGTGGCACTCAGGGCGGGGACACTCACCGTTTTCTCTTCTGGATGTACATCACCTGTAACAGAGACACAGCACTGCGGAGGCGGCTGAGCCCAGGATGGCCCACGGGGGGACAGGGACCCACCTCCACACCCTCCTCTCCCATGACAGATGCTGTGTACAGGCTGGTCCGGGCCCACGCGCCCCTGCCTTAGCCAGAGTGTTGGGGGGGTGTGTACGAGTGTGGAGGCTTCTTACCACAGCCACCACCACCCCGACCAGGGTGATGAGGAAGAAGGGCCCCAACACATAGCCCACCATGGAGTCGCTGTTGGCCTGCGGGGCATTGGGCACTGTGGTATTACTCATGACATCGGCAGCCGGAGGGCCGGGTAGTCAGCATGGGCAGTACTGCCTCGGGAGGGCGCCTCCCCTGGGCTCCCTGAAGAGGAGGAAAGTGAAAGTGAAGGTGAAAGTCGCTCAGTCATGTCCGACTCTTTGCGAACCCATGGTCTGTATAGTCCATGGAATTCTCCAGGCCAGAATACTGGAGTGGGTAGCCGTTCCCTTCTCCAGGGGATCTTCCCAACCCAGGGATCAAACCCAGGTCTCCCGCATTGCAGGCAGATTCTTTACCAACTGAGCTATGAGGGAAGCCCGAAGAGGGGAAAGGAGGTTGTCAATTCCACCCAGGGTGACAGCCAGGCTCTGGATCCCTCCCTGAGATAGTAATAATACATGAAAACTAAGGTCAGGTCCGGAAAGGGGAGGGGGGCATCTTCCAGGTCAGTGTGCTGGGCTGAACCTTCCAGTGACTCTCAGCAAATCCTGGGGGTGAAGGGCACGGAGGGGAGGCCAGACCCAGGCCCGAGTGCTGCCCAGGGTGGGGCTGTCACTCAGGTGCTGGTGCTGGCCAAACATTTGCAGATACTAGTTACTGAAGGAAGGTTAGGTGGAGGTCCCCAGCTCCTGCCCCCTCCTCCTGAAGCACTGGGCTGCCAGAAGCTATCCACTGAAGCAAAATGGAGAGATTAGGTTAAAATATGGGGTCCTCACTGCAGTCAAGGGGAGAGGCAGGAGCATCTCCCCCCTACCCCCAGCCTCGATCCTAGTCCAGTGCCCACACTTCAGGCTATAGGTCCCAGGCCTTCGTTGTCCCTGGTGTCACTCCAGACATAGAACCTGGGCGCCTTCTCCCTCATTGGTCTTGTGCCAGGGTGGACACCAGTGGGCAGGGCTGGGCTGCATCTGCGAGGTGATGTCACCTCCCCCTGGTCCTCACTCGGGGCTCCGCCCGGGTCCCTCCCCTCCTGGTCTGGGATGACAGGCGGAAGTGGAGAGGGTCAGCTCCCATGACAGATGCAAGGAGATTCTTCACGGGTGGCTGCACGCAGATGCCCCGAGGTCCGTGACCCCGGTTCGCCTGGGTTTCCATCGGAGGTTAAGGGCTGAGCCGCCTGTCTCGGTGCCCATGGGGGCTCCGGACTCTCCCAGTCGCACGCCCGTCCCGTGGTCGAGGGGACATTCCGAGGTAGGGAGGGTGACAGGCCGACCCTAGGATGCGGACCAGCAAGGGAGAGCGGGAGGTAGTTCCCATGGCGCTGGGAGGCTCAAGCCAGGGGAGGAGAACGTGAGGGGGGCGCACAGCGACCCGAGTATCCTGGAATCCCGACACCCCGAGGCGTGGACTTGTACCGGCGCTCTGCAGCCCATGCAACCCGGCCATGCCTTACCTCCCGCCGCTGCAGCCCGGAAAGGAACGCCCTCGTTTGGCTCCCGGGCCCCGGAAGAACCAGCAGGCGCGTGATCAAAGGACCCGGGGAAACGGGCGGGGCCGCGGTATCGGGGTGCAGCCAATCCGATGGCCGCAGGCAGCCGGCCCCGGAGACTGCCGGAGCTGCCAATCTGGAGGCGGAGACAACCGGGGCTGCAGCGCCCACGCCGCGGCGGCAGGGGGCAGCCGCGGGCTGCGCGGCGGCGCGGGGCGGGGCGGGGCGTGCGGCTTCCCGGCGTCCCGCGGGGCGGCCCCGGGGCGGCCGCGCTCCGGAGCTCGCGTGCAGGGCCGGGGCGTGGCGCGCGCGCGCCCCTCGCCCTGCTGGTCGGATCTGGGTGCTGCTCTAATGTGCATCGCAGGCCCCGTGGGGCCTCCGTTAATGTCTGTGGAGCCCTCTAGGTCTCCTCGCGGCGTGACTGCCCGTCTGTGCTGTGCTCAGAGTGTGTAGGTGGGCCTAGGTTAGCCCCTGCCCGGCCTCGAACCTCGCGCCCAGCCACCCTCCCTCCCTGCGCCTTACTTATTACTCTTCGTGTTGGTAAAACAGGCTGCTGCAGGCAGCAAACGATGGCATGAGTGGGGCCTAGCACACACATAGCATGCCCTGAATTTTAAATTTCCCTGTTAACCTCTTTCCGGTTTTCTGGGGCACCGAAAAAAAAAAAAAAAAGGGACCAGTGGGGTGATGTCCCTCTGCGTCACAATAGGTTTGCCAAGTAGGTTAAGATTAGGTCGAAGCTTCCGTGGGCTGATCATTAAAATGTCACACACTTAACTGGGGAAATTTGAGTAAGATCGGTGGATTTTAGCAATGTCAGTATCCTAATGGTGAATCATGTTATAGTTTTGCAAAAGTTAGCATTGGGGGGAAGCTAGGCCAAGTGTAGAAGGGCTCTATCTCCCTTATTTCTTACAACCGTAGGTAAACCTACAGTTCTCTCTCCCTCATCAGAATCACATGCAATTGGGAAAACTCCAGATTGGCGGGTAATAGAAAACACCCAGAACATAAAAGTTGTGGCAGCTGAGCTAGGTTGAGATCCTCCTAGGTCCTCAGGGCGGTGTGCCTCCCCCTATTCTTTTTTGACAGTCGGAGGATGCACACCGAGTCTTAGTTCCTCCACCAGTGATGGAACCTGTGCCGCTGGCTGTGGAAGCAGAGAGTCCTAACCACTGGACTGCCAGGGAATTCCCTGGGTCACCCTGTGCTTGCCAGAGACAGCCAATGGCCCAGATGTGGTTGAGCTACTTGGTCTGGTCAGGCCTCAGTCTTCTCAAGTCCTTCCAGAAGTGGTTAGATGAGAGCAGATCTGGTGCAGAGATGACCAGATTAGGAACCAGAAGACAGGTGGAAGCTCGCCTCTTGCCTCCAGATACCACCATCTGACTGTGATGGAGAATCAGATAAAGGGAAAGAATGAGAGAAAAGCTTGGGTCTGCCTCCAGGCAGATTTCCTGGTATTCTCCGGGTTTTGGGTCTGGAGAGTAGGGAGACCGCCCATCAGGCTTCTGTGAGGAGGGCAGAGGGAGGAGGCACCTCCCCAGGCAGGGCCTCCCCCACCTTCCAGGGAAGTAGGGGTCAAGCGGTAGGTTTTAGAACCCAGGGGCCCTTGGCTGCCCACACACTCAACCTTTGTTCCCATTCTCAGTATTTCCACCCACACATCTTGAGAGTCTAGTGGTCCTAGGAGCAGCCCTAGTGGTTGCATTAGCTAGACTAGTGTGTGGAAAGGCATGGGGTCTTTATTCCTAGGACAGAACACCATTCCAAGGTAGGCAGGGCAGGTGGGATGACCTCAGTTTACAAAGGAGCAAGCCGAGGTTCTGCGTGGTGTGATGACCTCCCAAGGCCCTTGGTGTGATCCGCAAGGGGAAAGCAGAGTGGGCCCCAGTGGGGGGGCCCTCTTCCTGGACAGCTCTGTGCTGGCAGCTGCTCTGGGATTGTGTGTGAGGCCTGGTTTGTTCCTGTGATGAGATGAACTGTGGTAGGTTAAATCCATATAATGTAAACCATAAAATTAATCATTTTTATTAATACTAATAAGTTAATAAGCCAACAAAACATAAAATACAATAAAAAATTCTCAAGTAATCCAAAAAAAGGCAGAAAAAGAGGAAAGGGTAACAAAGAACAGATGAGAGAACCAGAAAACAAATAGGATGATAAACTGAAACCTAACTCTGTCAATCACAGTAAAGGTAAATGGTCTAAACAGCACAGTTAAGGTACTTCCTTGGTGATCCAGTGATTTAAACTCCCCACTTCCACCACAGGGGACATGAGCTTGACCCCTGGTCAAGGAACTAATATCCTGCATGCCACGAATAGCCAAAAAATAATAAAATGAACAACCAATGAAAAGGCTGAGATTGTCAGAATGGATAAAAAAGTAAGACCCAATTATATGCTGCCCATAAGAAATGTACTTTGACTACAAAGACTCTAACAGGATAAAAGCAAAAAGACACACCTTGTTTATGCTTGTCAAAAGAAAGCTGGGAGGGCTGTAATAAAATCAGATAAATTTGATTGCAGAGCAGAAAATATTACCTGAGATTAAAAAAAAGGTCAATTCATAATGACACGATTAATTGAGGATAGACCAATTCTAAATGTTCACGTGCCCAATAAGACAGCTTCAAAATACATGAAACAAAAATGGATACAACTGTAAGAAAAAACAATCACAGTTTTAGTCAAAGATTTCAATACTACTGTGAATAATTGATAAAACAAGCAGAGAAATAATCAGCCAGAATTAAACTGGAACAACACTATCAACCAACTTGACATTTATAGAATATTGACATTTACAGAATATTCCACGTAACACTAGGAGGATACATAGTCTTAAGATCATATTCTTGGCCATAAAACAAGTCTCGATAAAAAGGATTCAAGTCATACAAAATATGTTTTCTGATCACAGTGGAATTATATTAGAAATCGTTAACAAAAAGATCCTTGTAAAATTCATAAATACTTAGAAAATGAATAACACACCTCTGGATCAAAGAATAATTAGGAACTATTTTGAGCTAAATGGAAATGCAATGTATCAGAATTTGTGGGACATCTCTATTAGAGACAGAAATCTCTAGCACTAAATATCTATTTAAAAAAAGATGTCAATGACCTCAGCTTCCACCTGAAACCAAAGTATACAGAAGAAAATAACAAAGATTAGTGCAGAAATCCTGGAGAAGGCAATGGCACTCCAGTACTCTTGCCTGGAAACCCCCATGGACGGAGGAGCCTGGTAGGCTGCAGTCCATGGAGTCGCTAAGAGTCAGACACAACTGAGCGACTTCCCTTTCACTTTTCACTTTCATGCATTGGAGAAGGAAATGGCAACCCACTCCACTGTTCTTGCCTGGAGAATCCCAGGGACGGGGGAGCCTGGTGGGCTGCCGTCTGTGGGGTCGCACAGAGTCGGATACGACTGAAGCAACTTAGCAGCAGCAGCAGCAGCAGTGCAGAAATCCATGAAATAGAAAACAGAAAAACAGAGAATCGATGAAACCGAAAGCTGCTTCTTGAGAAAATCAACAAGATTGATAAACCTCTAGCCAGATTGGTCAGGAAAAAAGAAAACACAAATCACCAGTATTAGGAATGAAAGATTCTACATCACAACAGATTCTACAGATCATAGAAGAATAATAAGGGAATATTGGGAACAACATTTTGCAAATAAATTCAGTAACTTAGCTGAAATGGAAAATACATGGAAACAAAGACAAATTATCAAAGCACACTTAAGAGACAAATAAATGTATAGGACTCTAGGTTGAATTTATACCATCTTAACTTCAATGGCATACATTAACTCCTCCTATTCAATTCCACGTCCCCCTTTAAGTTGGTATTGTTACAAATACATCTTTATATATTGCATGCATATTAACACATTCATAATTATGGTTTTATGCATCTCTCTTTTAAACCATATACGAATTAAAGAGGAGTTACGTACCCAAAATACAATAATACTAGCTTTTATTTTACTTTGTAGTTACCTTTATCAGTGAACTTTTTTTCTTTATATGACTTTGAATTATCCAGTGACTTTTGGTTTTAGTCAGAATGACTCCCCTCGGGCTTGCCAGGTGGCTTATTGGTGGAAGAATCTGCCTGCCAATGCAGGAGACGCCAGTTCAATCCCTGGGACACCAAGATCCCCTGGAGGAGGAAATAGTAACCCACTCCAGTGGAATCCCATGGACAGAGGTGCCTGGTGGGCTACAGTCCACAGGGTCACGGAGTCAGACGTGACTGAGCATATATGCACAGCATTTCTTGTAGGGCAGGTCTACTAACAACAACAGCTTTTTTTATCCAGGAATGTCTGAACTTCTCCTTAACAGTTTTTATGGATATAGAATTACTGGTTGACAGGATTTTCTCTTTTCCTGTCAGTTCTTTAAACATACCATTCTACTAGTTTCTGGCCTTCATGGTTTCTGATGATAAATCAACTCTTAATCTTAGGATAGTAATTGTAATCACCATGGTAACCAATAAAAAATAAGTAGGAAATACATAGAAAAGGAAATGAAGAGGAAATCAAACACAAAAGAAGGCAGTACTGGGAGGACTGAGGAACAAAAAAGATGACAATATAGAAAACAGTACTATGGCAGAAGTAAGTCCCTCAATATCAGTAGTCACTTTAAATGAAAATAGACTAAACTCACTAATTAAAAGACAGAGATTGGTTACAGTGCATAATTTCTGAATGAATTTATGCCACTCAATTATATGTTTGAAATTATTAAAATGGTAAATTTTATGTATATTTTATCACTCACCAAAAAAAGCAGAATGGATTTTTAAATGATCTAGCAAGATTTGAATAAACATTTCCCCAAAGACAACATGCAAATGGCCAAGTAAGTACATGAAAAGATGTTCAACATCACTAATCATTCAGCTCAGTTCAGTTCAGGCACTCAGTCATGTCTGACTCTTTGCGCCCCATGGACTGTGGAACGCCAGGCTTCCCTGTCCATCACCAACTCCCAGAGCTTGCTCAAACTCATGTCCATTGAGTCAGTGACGCAATCCAACCATCTCATCCTCTGTCGTCCCTTTCTCCTCCTACTTTCTCAATCTTTCCCAGCATCAGGATCTTTCCCAATGAGTGAGTGGCATCAGGTGGCCAAAGTATTGGAGCTTCAGTTTCAGCATCAGTCCTTCCAACGACTATTCAGGACTGATTTCCTTTAGGATGGACTGGTTGGATCTCCTTGCAGTCCAAGGGACTGTCAAGAGTCTTCTCCAACACCACAGTTCAAAAGCATCAATTCTTTGGCGCTCAGCTATCCTTATGGTCCCAATCTCACATCCATGTATACTACTGGAAAGAACATCGCTTTGACTATATGAACCTTTGTCAGCAAAGTAATGTCTCTGCTTTTTCATATGCTGTCTAGGTTGGTCATAGCTTTTCTTCCAAGAAGCAAGCGTCTTTCAGTTTCATGGCTGCAGTCACCATCCTCAGTGATTTTGGAGCCCAAGAAAATAAACTCTGTCACTGTTTCCATTGTTTCCCCATCTATTTGCCATGAAGGGATGGACCAGACACCATGATCTTAGTTTTCTGAATGTTGAGCTTTAAGCCAACTTTTTCACTCTCCTCTTTTACTTTCATCAAGAGGCTCTTTAGTTCCTCTTCACTTTCTGCCGTAAGGGTGTTGTCATTTGCATATCTGAGGTAATTGATATTTCTCCCCGCAATCTTGATTCCAACTTGTGCTTCATCCTGTCTGGCAGCAGGTTGACAATATACAGCCTTGATGTACTCCTTTCCCTATTTGGGACCCAATCCGTTGTTCCATATCCGGTTCTAACTGTTGCTTCTTGACCTGCATACAGATTTCTCAGGATGCAGGTAAGGAGGTCTGGTATTCCCCATCTCTTGAAGGATTTTCCAGTTTGTGATCTACAGTCAAAGGCTTTGGCGCAGTCAATGAAGCAGAAGATGTTTTTATATGGAATTCTCTTGCTTTTTCTATGATCCAGCGGATGTTGGCAATTTGATCCCTGGGTCCTCTGCCTTTTCTAAATCCAGCTTGAACATCTGGAAGTTCACAGTTCATGTACTATTGAAGCCTAGTTTGGAGAATTTTGAGCATTAATTTGCTAGCATGTGAAATGAGTACAATTGTGCAGTAGTTTGAACATTCTTTGACATTGCCTTTCTTTGGGATTGGAATGAAAAGAGGTGGGGAAGGATCCAAGTATATGCTGCAGTCAAGAGACTTTAGACCCAAAGACACAAATAAGTTGAAAGTGAAAGAATGGAAAGATATTCTATGTAAAGAATAATCAAAAGAGACCCAGAGTGGCTATACTCATCACAAAATAGATTTTAAGTCAGAAACTGTTACTAGAGACAAAGGAGGGCATTTATATTGATACCAAGGTCAATTCATGAAGAAGCTTTAACAGTTACGTATACACAGAACAGAGCTCCCCGGGTGGCACCAGGGCTGAAGAACCCGCCTGTCAATGCAGGAGACAAGAGACAGGGGTTCGATCCCTGTGTCGGGATGATCTGCTGGAGGAGGGCATGGCAACCCATTCCAGTATTCTTACCTGGAGAATCCCATGGACAGAGGAGCCTGGTGGGCTACAGAGAGTCAGACACGACTGAAGCAAGTTGGCATGCATGCATACACCAACAACAGAGTCCCAAGATAGATGAAGCAAACATTGACAGAAGGGAGAAACAGACAGCTCTACACTAACAGCTGGAGATTTCAATACCTTAATTTCAATAATGGAAGGAGTATCCTATACAGTTAGCAAAAACTAGACTGGGACCTGACTATGGCTCAGATTATGAATACCTTATTGCCAAATTCAGACTTAAATTGAAGAAAGTAGGGAAAATCACTAGACCATTCAGGTATGATCTAAATCAAACCCCTTATGATTATACAGTAGAAGTGAGAAATAGATTTAAGTGACTAGATCTAATAAACTGCTTGATGAACTATGGATGGAGGTTCGTGACACTGTACAGGAGACAGGGATCAAGACCATCCCCAAGAAAAAGAAATGCGAAAAAGCAAAATGGCTGTCTGAGGAGGCCTTACAAATAGCTGTGAAAAGAAGAGAAGTGAAAAGCAAAGGAGAAAAGGGAATATATACCAATTTGAATGCAGACTTCCAAAGAATAGCAAGGAGAGATAAGAAAGCCTTCCTCAGTGATCAGTGCAAAGAAATAGAGGAAAACAATAGAATGGGAAAGACTAGAGATCTCGTCAAGAAAATCAGAGATACCAAGGGGACATTTCATGCAAAGATGGACTCAATAAAGAACAGAAATAGTATGGACCTAACAGAAGCAGAAGATATTAAGAAGAGGTGGCAAGAATACGCAGAAGAACCATAAAAAAAGATCTTCATGACCCAGATAATCACAATGGTGTGATCACTCACCTAGAGCCAGACATCCTGGAATGTGAAGTCAAGTGGGCCTTAGGAAGCATCACTACGAACAAAGCTAATAGAGGTGATGGAATTACAGTTGAGCTATTTCAAATCCTAAAAGACGATGCTATCTACGGCCATACCACCCTTAACGCGCCCGATATCGTCTAAAAGACGATGCTGTGAATGTGCTGCACTCAATATGCCAGCAAATCTGGAAAACTCAGCAATGACCGCAGGACTGGAAAAGGTCAATTTTCATTCCAATCCCAAAGAAAGGCAATGCCAAAGAATGCTCAAACTACTGTACTTTGCACTCATCTCACACGCTAGTAGTTCAGTTCAGTCGCTCAGTCGTGTCCGACTCTTTGTGACCCCGTGAATCGCAGCACGCCAGGCTTCCCTGTCCAGCACCAACTCCCGGAGTTTACTCAAACTCATGCCCATCGAGTCGGTGATGCCATCCAGCCATCTCATCCTCTGTCGTCCCTTTCTCCTCCTGCCCCCAATCCCTTCCAGCATCAGGGTCTTTTCCAATGAGTCAACTCTTTGCATGAGGTGGCCAAAGTACTGGAGTTTCAGCTTCAGCATCAGTCCTTCCAGTGAACACCCAGGACTGATCTCCTTCAGGATGGACTGGTTGGATCTCCTTGCAGTCCAAGGGACTCTCAAGAGTCTTCTCCAACACCACAGTTCAAAAGCATCAATTCTTCGGCGCTCAGCTTTCTTCACAGTCCAACTCTCACATCCATACATGACCACTGGAAAAACCATAGCCTTGACCAGATGGACCTTTGTTGCAAAGTAATGTCTCTGCTTTTTAATGTGCTATCTAGGTTGGTCATAACTTTCCTTCCAAGGAGCAAGCATCTTTTAATTTCATGGCTGCAATCACCATCTGCAGTGATTTTGGAGCCCCCAAAAATAAAGTCTGACACTGTTTCCACTGTCTCCCCATCTATTTCCCATGAAGTGATGGGAACAGATGCCATGATCTTAGTTTTCTGAATGTTAAGCTTTAAGCCAACTTTTTTACTCTCCTCTTTCACTTTCATCAAGAGGCTTTTCAGTTCCTCTTCACTCTCTGCCATAAGGGTGGTGTCATCTGCATATCTGAGATTATTGATATTTCTCCCAGCAATCTTGATTTCAGCTTGTGCTTCTTCCAACCCAGCATTTCTCATGATGTACTCTGCATATAAGTTAAATAAGCAGGGTGACAATATACAGCCTTGACATACTCCTTTTCCTATTTGGAACCAGTCTGTTGTTCCATCTCCAGTTCCAACTGTTGCTTCCTGACCTGCATACAGGTTTCTCAAGAGGCAGGTCAGGTGGTCTGGTATTCCCATCACTTGCAGAATTTTCCACAGTTTATTGTGATCCACACAGTCAAAGGCTTTGGCGTAGTCAATAAAGCAGAAGTAGATGTTTTTCTGGAACTCTTTTGCTTTTTCGATGATCCAGCAGATATTGGCAATTTGATCTCTGGTTCCTCTGCCTTTTCTAAAACCAGCTTGAACATCTGGAAGTTCTCGGTTCATATATTGCTGAAGCCTGGCTTGGAGAATTTTGAGCATTACTTTACTAGGGTGTGAGATGAGTGCAACTGTGCGGTAGTTTGAGCATTCTTTGGGATTGCCTTTCTTAGGGATTCGAATGAAAGCTGACCTCCAGTCCTGTGGCCACTGCTGAGTTTTCCAAATTTGCTGGCATATTGAGTGCAGCACTTTCACAGCATCATCTTTCAGGATTTGAAATAGCTCAACTGGAATTCCATCACATCCACTAGCTTTGTTCGTAGTGATGCTTTCTAAGGCCCACTTGACTTCACATTCCAGGATGTCTGGCTCTAGGTGAGTGATCACACCATTGTGATTATCTGGCTCGTGAAGATCTTTTTTGTACAGTTCTTCTGTGTATTCTTGCCACCTCTTCTTAATATCTTCTACTTCTGTTAGGTCCATACCATTTCTGTCCTTTATCGAACCCATCTTTGCCTGAAATGTTCCCTTGGTATCTCTAATTTTCTTGAAGAGATCTCTAGTCTTTCCCATTCTGTTGTTTTCCTCTATTTCTTTGCATTGATCACTGAGGAAGGCTTTCTTATCTCTCCTGGCTATTCTTTGGAACTCTGCATTCAAATGGGAATATCTTTCCTTTTCTCCTTTGCTTTTCACTTCTCTTCTTTTCACAGCTATTTGTAAGGCCTCCTCAGACAACCATTTTGCCTTTTTGCATTTCTTTTCCATGGGGATGGTCTTGATCCCTGTCTCCTGTACACGCTAGTAAGTAGTGCTCAAAATTCTCCAAGCCAGGCTTCAGCAGTACATGAACTGTGAACTTCCAGATGTTCAAGCTGGTTTTAGAAAAGGCAGAGGAACCAGAGATCAAATTGCCAACATCCCCTGGACCATCAAAAAAGCAAAAGAGTTTCAGAAAAACATCTACTTCTGCTTTATTGACTAGGCCAAAGCCTTTGACTGTGTGGATCACCACAAACTGTGGAAAATTCTGCAAGAGATGGGAATACCAGACCACCTGACCTGCCTCTTGAGAAATCTGTATGCAGGTCAGGAAGCAACAGTTAGAAGTTGACATGGAGCAACACGCAGAGTACATCATGAGAAATGCTGGGCTGGATGAAGCACAAGCTGGAATCAAGGCTGCTGGGAGAAATATCAATAATCTCAGATATGCAGAGGACCTCACCCTTATGGCAGAAAGTGAAGAAGAACTAAAGAGCCTCTTGATGAAAGTGAAAGAGGAGAGTAGAAAAAGTTGGCTTAAAGCTCAACATTCAGAAAACTAAGATCATGGCATTGGGGGTCATCACTTCATGGCAAGTAGATGGGGAAACAGTAGCTTACTCCTTGGAAGAAAAGTTATGACCAACCTAGACAGCATATGAAAAAGCAGAGACATTACTTTGCCAACAGAGGTCCATCTAGTCAAAGCTATGGTTTTTCCAGTAGTTATGTATGGATGTGAGAGTTATATAGAATATATATATATATATGTATATATATATATATATAAAGAATATATATATGTATATGTATATATATATATATAAAGAATATATATATATGTATATATATATATATAAAGAATATATATATATAAAGAATATATATATATATATATATATATATATATATATAAAGAAAGCTGAGTGCCGAAGAATGATGCTTTTGAACTGTGGTGTTGGAGAAGACTCTTGAGAGTCCCTTGGACTGCAAGGAGATCCAACCAGTCCATCCTAAAGGAGATCAGTCCTGAATGTTCACTGGAAGGACTGATGCTGAAGCTGAAACTCCAATACTTTGGCCACCTGATGCGAAGAACTGACTCCTTGGGAAAGACCCTGATGCTGGGAAAGATTGAAGGCAGGAAGAGAAGGAGATGACAGAGGATGAGATTGGTTGGATGGCATCCCTGACTTGATGGATATGAGTTTGAGCAAGCTCTGGGAGTTGGTGATGGACAGGGAGGCCTGGCGTGCTGCAGTCCATGGGGTTGCAAAGAGTCAGACATGACTGAGCAACTGAACTGACTGAACTGATCCTATACAGAAAATAAATTAGGAAATAGAGTACTTGAAAAACATTATAGGGCTTCTTTGGTGGCCCAGAGGTTAAGAATCCTCCTTGCAATGCAGTGGATACTGGTTTGATCCCTGGACCAGGAAGATCCCACACATCTCAGAGCAACTAAGCCCATGTGCCACAACTAGAGAACGCACACACTCTAGAGCCTTGAGCCACAACTACTGAAACTTGTGTGCTTAAGAGTCCATGCTCTGCAACAAGAGAAGCCACTGCAACAAGAAGCCCACAGAGAGCAACTAGAGAGCAGCCCCAGCTTGCCATAACTACAGAAAAGCCCATGTGCAGCAACAAAGACCCAGTGTAGCCAAAAATAAAACTAATTGAATTTAAAAAAAAAATCCCACTGTAAATCAACTAGACCTTACAGACATACATACAGAACACTTCTTCCAAAGAATATGCATTGTTCTCAAGTACACAAGGAGCTTTCTCCTGGATAGATCATATGTTAGGCCACAAAACAAATTTTAATAAATTTTAAAACCTATCAAAGAAAGACTCAGGACCTGATGGCTTCACTGATGAATTATACCAAAAATCTAAAGAAGAATCCACATCAATCCTTCTCAAACTCTTCCAAAAACTTGAACAAAAGGGACCACTTCCTAACTCCTAACTTAGCATTGCCCTCTTACTAAAGTCCCCTTGTGGCTCAGCTGGTAAAGGGGTGGGGAGGGAGGTGGGAGGGCGGTTCAGAATGGGGAACGCATGTAAATCCATGTTTGATTCATGTTAATGTATGGCAAAAACCACTACAATATTGCAAAGTAATTAGCCTCCAACTAATAAAAATAATTGGGGAAAAATTTTTTTTAATAAAGACAAAATATAAATTTAAAAAAAAAAAAAAGTATCCGCCTGCAATGTGGTAGACCTGGGTTCGATCCCTGGGTTGGGAAGATCCCCTGGAGAAGGGAAAGGCTACCCACTTCAGTATTCTGGCTTAGAGAATTCCATGGGGTCGCAAAGAGTCAGACACAACTGAGCGACTTTCACTTCACTTCAGTTCACTTACCAAAGCCAGACAAACACACAAAACTACAGATCAGTATCTCATTAATATAGATGTAAGGCAATAAAAGAATTCTGAATAAATTTAAGAGAATTGAAATCATACAAAGTATGTTCTCTGAATGAAGTGGATTGAATTTAGAAAGCAGTAACAGAAGGACAACTGGAAAATTAGCAAATATGCAGAGAGTAAACAACACACTCACTTAAAAACCAATGGGTTAAAGAAGAAATCACTAAGGAAATTAGAAAATACTTTGAGACAAATGAAGACATACCCAAACTTACAAGATACAGTAAAAGCAGTACGCAGTGGGAAATTTATAGTTGTAAATGCTTATATTAATAGAAGATCTCAGATCAACAACCTGCCTTTAAACCTTAAGGAACCAGAAAAAGAAAAGCAAATTAAAGGAAAGAAGGAAATAAGATACAGCACAAATAAATATGGGAAGTGGGGAACAACAGAGAATTGAAAAAATCAAAAGTTAGTTCTTTGAAAATATAAAAAAGTTGAAAAGACTTTAGTTAGACTAAAAAAAATACAAGATGAAAATAACAAATCAGAAATGAAAGCAGAAATGAAAAGGATTATAAAGGAACATTATGAACTATTATATGCAAACAAGGTAATCTGGATGAAATTGACAAATTCCTAAATTATTAAAACTGATTCAAGAACAAATAGAAATTCTCTACAGACCTATAGTAAGAAGATTGGATCAGTAATCAAAAACATCCTGACAAAGAAAAATCAGGACTAGATATCCTCATTTGCCAATTCTACCAAACATTTGAAGAAGGATTAACATTAATCTTATTCCAACTTTTCCAAAAACTAGAGTAGGGGAACAGTTTCTGTGAGGACAACATTATCCTGATACCAAAGCCAGAAAAAGATTCCATAAGAAAACTATAGACCAATACTCCTAATGACATAGGTACAAAAATCTTCAATAAAATACTAGCAGACCAAATCCAATGGCACATTAAAAAAGATTACACACAATGACCAAATGGGATTTATCCTAGGAAGGCAAGGGGGGTTTCAACTATAGGAAAATCAATGTCATATAGCACATTAATAGGACAAAGGAAAACAACCACATAATCAATTCAATAGATACAAAAAAGCATGTGACAAAAAAAAAAAAATCAACATCCTTTCATGATAAAAACACAACTAGGGGCTTCTCTGGTGGTCCAGTGGTTAAGAATCTGCCTTGCAACGCAGGGGACACTGGTTCGATCCCTGGCCCAAGAAGCCTGACCCAAGTTTGATCCCACTAAGCCCGGGCACCACAGCTACCAGGCTCTAGAGCCCACGACCGCAACTACTGAGCCCATGTGCCTAGAGCCCATGCTCCACAACAAGAAGTCCCCACTCACCTCAACCAGAGCAAGCCCATGCAAAGCAACGAAGACCTAGTGCAGCGAAAAAAGCAAAAACACTGGGACTTCCCTAGGAGTCCAATAGTTAGGACTTGGCATGCCTAGTGCAGTGAGCACAAGTTTGATCCCTGGTGGGGGAACCAAGATCCCACGTTACACATTGCATGGCCAAAGCAAAAAACAAAAACACAGCAATCTATAAATAGAAGGATAGCCTTTTCAGCAAATGGTGCTGGAACGACTGGATATCTGTATGCAAAAATTACCAACTTGAATTCACAGCTTGCAATATATACAGATTCTGATGCATAATTCTATTATATGAAACTCTAGCAAACACAAACTATACTGACAGAAAGCAGATCAGAAAGTGCGAGAGTTGGGTGAGAGGGATCACAAAGAGGCACAAAGGAATCTTGGGGAGTGAGGGATAGATCTATTACCTTGGTTATCATAGTTTCCTTTGAACGCATCTGTCAAGACGTATTAAATTATACACTTTATGTGCAGCTTACTTTATGTTAATTATAGCTCAATACAGTTTTAAAAATATGAAGAGTAAAGAATGCCTCAACAGGGACTTCTCTGGTGGTCCAGTGGCTAAGACTCTGTGCTCTCAATGCAGGGGGCCCAGGTTCCATCCCTCGTAGGGGAACTAGATCCCACATGCTGCAACTAAGACCTGGCCTGGCCAAATAAATAAAAAATAAAAGAATGCCTCAATAAATACGGACAAGTGCATGTTTATTTTATAAACGAGTTAATGAGAGGTGAGTTAGTTGGCCAATGCCCAGGGATTGGGAAGGGGGAGACTACACAAAGAGAAAGGGACCACGACTGTACAGAATCTTGCTGGCCACCATCACGTTGCCCAGGCTTAACCTTTCCAGACTGGCCCCAACTGCCCTGACCCCACAACTAGCCAGTCTTGTGGCTTCAACTGAGTCACTCAACACCTTGGAATCTCAGAGTCCCTGACTCCAAAATGTAACTAATAATACCCACCTCATAAATAAGCTTATTGTTGACTGAAAGAAATGACATTTATGGGGGAATTCCCTGGCAGTCCAGTGGTTAGGTCTCTGCACTTTGATTGCTGAGGGCCCAGGTTCAATCCCTGGTCAGGAAAAATAAGATCCCACAAGCCATGCATGGCAAAGTCCAAAAAAAGGGGGGGGATTAAACATTAGGTAAATAATAACCTGCTCCATAAATGTAAAGGACTACAAAACAATCTGACTAGTTATTTTTAATATTTATTTTTATTTATTTGGCTGCATAGAGTCTTAGTTGTGGCATGTGGGATCTAGTTCCCTGACCGGGGATCGAACCCAGCCCCTCTGTATCAGGAGCACAGTCTTAGCCACTGGACCACCAGGGAATTCCCTTACTGGTTATTTTTAAAAACTTATTCATCTGGCTGTGCTGGGTCTTATTTGCAGCATGCAGTATCTTTAGTTGCAGCATGTGGAACCCAGTTCCTCGACCAGGGATTGACACCAGGCCCCTGCCCCAGGGCTGTGGAGTCTTAGCCACTGCACCACAGGGGAAGCCCCCTGGCTCTTTCTTACACTGGCTCACTTCTTTCTGTGCAGCTACCCGGTGTTCTGCGTGTGTCTTCCCTGTTTTCCCACCTCCATACCTGTGCTTCAGCTATTCTTCCACTGCTTCCAGAGATCCATGGGCCTCTTTTGGGAGGGTGGAGCAGGGGGCTGTTCCAGGAGTGGAAGACAAGCTTCTGAGACACTGCTGAGTGGAGCGGCCCTCACCCCACAGTCCATCGGGTGGAGGCAGAGAGATCCCACAGACCCCGCCCCAGACATTGTGACATTACTGGCAGCCTGAGCAGGGGAGGTTTGGGACTCTCTCCACTTCAGGGTTCCTACTGGTCACCCCTGGACAGCACCAGAAACCTGACTTCAAGGTACTTGCCTCCCTCCAGCTTTCTCTGACCTACACCCAACCTACTTTCCCCTGTCCTCTAGCCTCCAGGCTTCAGTTCCATCAACAGTGAGTCAGGGATCAAAGTACCTGCCTCTCAGGGTAGATGTGAAGGTCAGGGCCCTGGCCCTTGGCCCTGTACAAGCAGTAAGCGACCAAGGAACTGTCTGAACTGATGGGAGAGTACTTGGTACAGTGGAGAGCACTCATCAAATAATATTAGTTGTTATAATTGGTCCACTCAATTTTCTCAGATCAAGTTCCCTCCAAGTAAAATAAATTCCCCTCGACTCCACCTCCAAACTGCAAACATCCACAATGGCCTTTCTCCAGTTTCAACCTATCTTGGCCTTCCTTGCCTGTCTCAGACAGCCCTGCTGGAAGTGACCAGTCAGTCCTCCATGAGCCCCTGCCCTCAGTCTGGGAAAGTTCACAGGATACTGGGCTGAGAGGTCAGGGGAGTAGAAGGAACTGGGGAGAGCACAACACGTGTGAATTCTGAAACAGTGCAGTGATAAATGGTGCATTTGGAGAACTGCAGAAAGTTCTATGAGGCCAGGGGAGAAAAAGGGCAAGGCAGGTGGCAGAAATGAATCAGGAGAAGTAGGCAGGAGTTAAATCACAAAACATTTTGGGTACTCTAAGGTACTGGCTTCCTTGGTAGCTCAGCTGATAAAGAGTCGGCCTACAATTCGGGAGACCTGGTTCAATCCCTGGGTTGGGAAGATCCCCAAGGGAAGGCAACCCACTCCAGTCTTCTTGCCTGGAGAATTCCGTGGACAGAAGAGTCTGGCGGGTTACAGTCCATGCAGTTGCAGAGAGTTAGACACGACTGAGTGACTTACATTCCAGGGTATTAGAACTTTACTCTGAAAGCTGTGGCTGGGAGAACCAGAAGTGTAGCCAGGACAGTGTAGGGGGTGGGGGGAGCAGGGAGGGGAGCGGGGAGTGAAGTCAGGGAGAAAACAAGTGGCCTTTGCACTTGTCAATGTGACAGTCACTAGCCATTGACAGGTGGCACTGCAGGCTTTCTAGAGGGGACGCACGAACCCACAGTGACCCCACAGGACGTGGTTTTCTTTGGACAGGCTCAGCTCTTCCATCAGAGGGGTGAATTCAGGACTGGGATTCTGTAGGGGGGCTGCAGTGGGAGAAGATGGGCACAAGAAAGACTAAATAAATAATGGTGAATGAATGAGAGAGGAAGTGATGGACGGGGGGTTAGACTCGGCACTGGCTGGACAGTGTTTGGTATCCAGAGTGGGATAACCATTAAAAAAAAAAAAAGATATTTTCATGTCCACAGAGTTGGAATAGCTGGTTCTTTACAGCATGGCCAGAGATGTGTATTCTCTGCTTAGGGTTTCAGACTCCAATCCTGGTGAAAAGTCCCTTCCCACTTTGTCTATTTCCCAATCTGTAAAGTGAGAGGATTAGACTGGATGATTCCCTAATATCCTTCTACCCCGCCGCACAATGATTCACCGCTGTTCACTGTTGCCTTATTTTTATCCTTTTCTCACCTACCCAAGTGTTACGACTACCCGTACACTGGCTCTCAGTGCATGTTCACTGAGGTCCTGATGGTCTCTGTCACACAGACACGTGGCCGTGTACTGGCACTGTACAGTGCCCGATCTGTTGGCTGAGTGACGGTGATTCCACAAGGAAGTCCTCAGGTGCAAATTCATTCACCACTTCCTGACTTCAGTTTCTCCTAGCTCCGTTCCAACTTACACACTAAAGTGACCAGGAGAAAGTACTACTGAGTGGGCGAGAAGGCAGGTTCCGGAATCAGACCCCTTGGGTTTGACTACAGTTATCCCATGGATTACTTGTGTGACCCTGTATATGTTACTTGGCTTCTGTATTTTCTCCTAAAAGCTTTGACTCATTTTACACATTTGTATAAAGCCAAAAAAATTAAGAGACACTTGTTCCTTGGAAGAAAAGCTATGACAAACCTAGACAGCATATTAAAAAGAAGAGACATTACTGTGCCAACAAAGGTCTGTCGAGTCAAAACTATGGTTTTTCCAGTAGTCAGGTATGGATATGAGAGTTGGACCATAAAGAAAGCTGGGCAACAAAGAATTGACGCTTTTGAACTGTGATATTGGAAAAGACTCTTGAGAGTCCCTTGGACTGCAAGGAAATCAAACCCATCAATCCTAAAGGAAATCAGTTATAAATATTCATTGGAAGGACTGATGCTGAAGCTGAAACTCTAAACTTTGGCCACCTGATGCGAAGGACTGATTCACTGGAAAAGACCCTGATGCTGGGAAAGATGGAAGGCAGGAGCAGAAGGGGATGACAGAGGATGAGATGCTTGGATGGCATCACCAACTTGATGGACATGAGTTTGAGCAAACTCTCGGAATTGGTGAGGGACAGGGAAGCCTGGTGTGCTGCAGTCCATGGGGTTGCAAAGAGTCAGATACAACTGAGCAAATGAACTGACTGACACATTTGTGAGTTTATTTTCATTGTATGGTGTGAGGTAGGGATCTAAATTTGTCTTTTTCCCACTTGGTTAGCCAATTATTGCAACACCACTTACTGAAGGACCAATCCTTTTCCTACTCAGGTGCATGTTTTCTCTGGCTCTCACTATATTCCCACATACACATCTAGGTCTGTTTCTATTTAGTTTCCTAATTCACTTCTCTGTCTGGTTATTCCCATTTATCACCTTGTTTCAGTTACTATATCTTTATATTAAGTCTTGACACTGATAGAACACAGGGCTTCCCTATAGTTCTGTTTTTCCTTGTAGTTTTTCAAAACTGTCTTAGACATCCTTGGCACTTTACATTGTGATTTTTAGAATTAGTTTGTCCAGTTCTTCTAAAAAGCAGTTTGCCCAAAAAAAAAAAAAAAAAGAGAGCGAGCTACCATATACCACCCTGCAATCCCACTCCTGGGCATATATCCGGAGAAGAACATGATCTGAAAGGATACACGCACCCTGATGTTTGTCACAGCACTGTTTACAACAGACAAGACACGGAAGCAGCCTCAATGTCCACCGACAGAGGAATGGATAAAGAAGACGTGGTACACATACACAATGGATATTACTCAGCCATTATAAAGGATGAAATAATGCCATTTGTAGCAACATGGATGGACCTAGACATTGTCAGACTGAGTGAAGTTAAGTCAGAGGAAGAGAAATACCCGATGACATCCTTTATATGTGGAATCTAAAAAGAAATGATTCAAATGAACTTGTTCACAAAACAGAAACAGACTCACAGAGAATGAACTTAACGGTTGCCAGGGGGAAGGATGGGGGGAGGGGATAGTTAGGGAGCTGGGAATGGACAGGTACACACTGCTATATTTAAAATAAGTAACCAACAAGGATCTACTGTAGAGCACATGGAACTCTCCTCAATGCTTCCTGGCAGCCTGGACGGGAGGGGAGTTTGGGGGAGAATGGACACATGTGTATGCCTGGCTGAGTTACCTTGCTGTTCATCTGAAACTATCACTTAATCGGCTATACCCCAACACAGAATAAAAAGTTAAAAAAACCCAACTGTCCCTAGGCCTCCGTTTCCTTTACCACACACAGGTGGTGATCAAAGCTCCTATGTGCAAGGACAGCAAAGACGAAACGTGAAGCAGTGAACACATCGCCTGGCACGAAGGCCTGGAACACAACCCGGGAGCATCAGTACATAGTAGTGTCATCTTCCCCAAATGCCCAACCCCACACAGTCACTGCTGTTTCAAAACCTTTGTTGGCTTCCCAGTCATGCGGAGGCAAGTCCAAACTGTCAGCCAAGCCACCTGACCCCAGCTGACCTTTCCCATGGCACCCTCTGCCTCCCCCCTCCCTCCCCACAACTGCTATCACGTTCCAGCCCCAGAAAACTCGCTGTTACCCTAGCGCCGTGTCCTTGCACACGCTGTCCTCTTGGTGAGAATTCCTTCACCCCACGTGAATCCTCTCAGATTGTGGCTCTTCTGATGGAGTTAGTCACTCTCTCTGCCTTCTATTGCATTTGTCACTTTACACTGTGACTGTGTCTTATTTAGTGAACTCAGCACAGCCCTTGGCATTTCCCAAAGAGGTGTTCACTCTCAGCCACTATCTAATGATCACATATCAACTCTGGTGTCACATACATACCTTCATTATTTCTTTTAATTATTTAATTAATTTATTTGGCTGTACGTGGTCTTAGTTGTGGCATATGGGATCTTAGTTCCCTGACCAGGGATCGAACCCACGCACCCTGCATTGGGAGCATGGAGTCCCAGCCACTGGGCCACCAGAGAAGTCCCCACTCCTTCACTTATGTAATGCTTATGACAACCCCACAAAGTAGACTTCTCCCCAACTGAACAGGAAAAAATGGGAACGGTAACTTACCCAAGATCACAGAGCTTGTCAACAGCTGAACTGAGGTCTCCCCCTGGTCTAATTTCAACGCTCACACCTTCTGTCACAGCCAACAGCCTTCCCTCTCGTCTCTCTTTCCTGAGTCTCTCACTCATCCCATGCTTCCATGGTCCTCCTGCCTAAACTCTCTCCATCAGCCCCTCTTACCGTACCCCCAAATGCTTACCTCCCTAGGCTGTCATCTCTTCCACTTCATGCCATCTGTCACCCAAGCCACTGTCTCCGTGAGGACTGCGTGTCCTGGCTTGGGCACATTGCTGGTATTCAGGCCACAGAACATGGAGCCTCGTGGCTGCATCCGCAGATGCTAACGTATCTCCTTAGCTGGGTGTCACAAGACCAAGGAGATAAAATAAACCTTTCACATCTCAAATGTGTCTGAAACCAGAAAGCAAACAATTCTACGGTTTATAACAACAGAGTTTCTTGGGCACAATTACCAGGTCTCCAGAAAGAATGGGAGCTAGCCTGACTGGGGTTTGGTCAGGAATTCTGCCAACTCAATCTGGCTTGGATGGTCAAAGCTGCTACCTCACAATAACAAAGCACGTAGGAAGTGTGATGCATTGGGCAGTGCTATCCCCAGTGCTGGTTCCAGCGATGTCAGAGCTGCGTTCGTGTTCTTTGGGTTAATTTCCTCTCGTCACTCATGCTCAAGGTTTGGGGGCCTCCTGAGATTCCTCTCTCACTTGCCCTCTTTCCTGCAGGCTATTAGGAGACTGGGCTGGAGTAAAATAATCCCAAAGTTTGTATTTACCCTGAAAATGAAGAGAACAGTCAACAAGCAGTGAATGTGATGGGGACAAGTCACCTTTAGAATGGCCCATCGTGGGACTTCCCCGGTGGCCCACTAGTTAAGAATCCACCTCCCAATGCAGGGTACCCAGGTTTGATCCCTGGTCAGGGAACTAAGATCCCACATACTGCAGGGCAGTGCACAAGCCCATGTGCTACAACGAAGATTCCATTATGTCACAACTAAGACCTGCTGTAGCAAAAAAAAAAAAAAAAAGACCTGACGTGGGCCAAGTGGAGTGTTTCCCCAGATCCCAAGCAGAGGCGGCCTCTTGGTGGTTGCCTGCATTTATCACTTGCATCAGTGGTTCATAGTTCATACCCTCACTGCACACACTGAATCTGGCAAAACAAGGGCTCCTTTGATAGGGGAAGGGAGGGTGATCATCATGGGATAAAGGCGGCCTGCAGAATCAGGATCTGAGGAGGAAAGCGTACCCTGACCAGTTGTTAGGAAATTTGCCCTGTGGTTGAATGAAGTAATCAGATTACAACTATTCAGCAACCAAATTACTGGCTACCTACAGATAGCTGGTGCATTCAGGTAACTTGGTTTGACATTTATCATCATATAAACGAGCCAACTGGCATCCAGGCACCAACACCTCAGTCTCTTACGAGTTAGATTCATGTGAGTCTTGTCCTGGTAGTGACTCTCTGGGTACACAGACATCAAGTTTCTTGGCTTACAAACCTTGGCCAGTGGTGATGCTACCAGATTTCCGGAGACGCCAGCTGCCCTCAGCAGATAAACGGGTTTATCTGATGGTGACATGCGGCTTGTTCTTGCTTCACCAGCCCTTTCCCCATCCCCAGGCCCACCCCGAGTCTGCATGGCCTGGCATCATCATAAGCTTCCGGCAGCTCCTTTCCAACCTCTCCTGCTGCCTCTTCAAACACAGCTGGTTCTACATGACTGCCCTGCTTAGGAGCACTTCACATGTCTGTAGCCAAACTCCTAGACCTGGCTTTTGGGGGTTTTCCCTAATTTGGTCTCGTCATGCTTTATTTTTCATTATGGCCCCCTAATGCCTTGGAAGGACTGATGTTGAAGCTGAAACTCCAAATTTTGGCCATCTGATGCAAAGAGCTGACTCATTTAAAAAGACCCTGATGTTAGGAAAGATTGAAGGTGGGAGCAGAAGGGGACGACAGAGGATGAGATGGTTAGATGGCATCACTGACACAATGGAGATGAGTTTGGGTAAACTCCGGGAGTTGGTGATGGACAGGGAGGCCTGGCGTGCTGCGGTTCATGGGGTCGCAGAGAGTCGGACACGACTGTGCAACTGAACTGAACTGAATGCCCATCATCTGTCTTTGACCTGGGGGACAAAGCTCACTTCATGCTGCTCTCTCCCTGGCAACACCCTGTCTGTTCTCTGCAAGTTCTACCAGCGTGCATCTTCAAAACGCTGTTTCAGCCCTTCCTGACTCCACCACACCACTCCTGCTTCCACACAGGATAACACCTCTGGGTGTGGCTCACCTCTGTCCCCTCACGCCCCTCACAGCATCTGCCGGGGACTCCCTGGCACTGACTCTCTCTGCCTGCCCAGGCTTCACTTCATTCCTCACTTGAATTCCCTCAACAGCAAATCTTCCACGGGACCACCTCTGATCTCTGGGGCAACTCTCAAGAATCCAGCAGAGGGGGGAGTGGGGATCAAAATGAGACTGATGAGAAGGACTCAAGGAAAACTTCTAGAAAGAAGAGACCAGACATTAAGCAGGGATGTGTGTGAAATACTGGTTTTTATTGATTGGCACAATATTACAACCTACAATTCCAATGCCCTTCCCTCCCACACAGTTCAAGTGGAAAGAAAACAGATTAACACATAGAAAGGAACAGCACACTCACAGGTTAAAGCATTTGTTTTTACAAAAGGAGTGGGGTGGGGGGTGGGGTTTTAGGGGTAATACCACGGCTCCATCTAGACTATGGGGGAGGGCTTTGCTGTCCTCTGCTGCTGGCATTACAAGGGGGATACTTTAGTAAGGGGGCGGTTACACACGGCTTGCCAGTTATTAACTGAGGGGGTGGGGAGTGGGACTCGAATCTCAGAGTACCTGTCTTGGACCCAAACCTGGACTCTCTGTTCAGCCCTCCTCCGCAACTGCCTGCACCCACAGGAAATAGGTGTGAAGAAAGCTGAAGAACGGCCTCCGAGAGAAAGGGAAGCAGGCAAACTCAGTTTCCTTCCACCTCCTCTGGACTGTCCCCCTCCCCTCGGCCCCTAAGAGCACTGAGAGGGCCTTCCTCACAAGTGCTGTGGAGAGACTGGGAGGAGGCCATGTCTGGCCTGGCAGCTCTGAGCGGGTATAGAGGAAAACGTGATTTTCCGTACAATACCAAGCAAGGTTGTTTTGGAAATGAAAAAAATGGAAAACAAGACCATGCCCCCGTGGGTCAGGAGCGCCAAGGTGCCGGAGCGCACTGGGATTGTGGTAAGGGCAATATTCCCACAGCCCGGTTCCACAACGCAGCACCAGGTCCCTGGAGGTTAAGGGACTATAACCAACCTCCTCCCAAACAGGCGCCTTTCCTTGGATCCCCCAGTTCTGTTGGGCTTGTTCGAGATTATTCTGCCACCTTTCCCCAGGACGTGAGGCTCAGCTCATTGGTCCTTCCACTCTCTACCCCTTCTACAAATACTCAGCACACTCCTCAGCAGGTGACGCATTCTCACTCTGCAGAACGGCCACTGAGGAACCAGTGATCACCGGGAAGGCTAAGTTGTCTGCTTTTCTGTGTGGTCCTGATGGAAGGGGACAAAAGCAGACTTCTGGTGGGGTCAGAACAGTCTGGTTTGGGTGTGGGGGTCCCTGGCTCTCTGTCTCAGTTCTGGAGCCTTGGTCATTTAAGCTTCAGATGAAACATATGTAAGCATGAGTAGGGAGGGACAAACACTTTGTCCTTCAGAAAAAGTTAAACTCAACACATCTTGGCTACTTTGCCTCCATCCAAAGGGTTCCTTGGAAATACCTGTTGAACTTGGCCAAAGGGAGACTGCACCTGGACCTGGACCTAGACTGCACACTTCCAACGAAAGGGGAGCAAGAGTGGAGTGGAGGTGAGCATGGTTAGGAAAACCCTCAAATGAGCCTTATGCTGCTTGAGATCATACTCTGCGGCTCAGAGAATAGGGCTGAGGCCTCACTGCTTCCTCCAAGCCCATCCCCTGCCGGGGCCAATGGGCAGGATGTGAGAAAGGTCCCTGAACTAAAGACTGGGCTCTTTACACAGAAGCAAGTATAAAGATGCTACTAATGGGTGGTCAGAGATGCCTGCTTTTCTGTGACAACATCCTTAGATGCTACTACCTCCTTAAACACATGGCAAACTGGTAGTTATCTTTCTTAAGACAGATGTATTGACAGTTTACTTATTCTAACCACCAACTTTTTGTTCAATTATAAACCAGTCTGAATGTTTTCAGACTATGAAACAATAAAAGCAGACTTGATGTATAAAACTGCACCCCACACTGTGTCTCTTTTACAACAGAGTGGACCCAGTTTTTCTAACTATGAAATGCAACACTATGCGGCTGCTGGGCCCTGAATAGCCTTGTGCATCTGTGCCTGGGCAGCACACCTGTGTCCACGCACAGGTGAGTGACAGGAGCAGGTTCTCAGAGGCTGACAGAGCAGCAGAGGATCTGGCTAACGGAGGTTTTGGAGAAAGTCCCTTTGGGTTCTGAGTCATGTGGGAGGAGGCCAAGAGGCAAGTCTGTGTCCGTGCACGTGGCTGAGACACCTGCCCCTCCCTTCCACATCCTTCTCATCCTCGGCAGGAGCACGAGCTGCCTGCTGGCCAAGAGAAGGCCCTCAATGTCCTCGCCACCCCTCAGAGCTCTGGAAGCTCCCCAAGACCCTAACGTCAGCCAGGCCCCCGTGGTGACCCTAGGTGGAGCAGGCCTACCTGTTCTGGTTCTGGGCGTCTCCATAGTCAGCCTGTACCTTCCCTGGCATAAGTTATATCTGTTATGCAAGACCAAGCCTTAACCCTGAAACGCTGTTTTCTACCCAGTGGGACAGAAATGAGGTGCAAGAGGCTACATGCATCTACTGCTGCTCTAATTAGCACAAGGGTGTTCAGAAGGCTGGGCTCATGTCAGTATCACTTCCTGCAGGAACCTACAGTCAACCTCACTGGAGAAATGACTTCCTAAAGGTGAGCCACTTACCCCACTCTACAGTCGAGAGTCCGGTCTCAAGGCCCAGCATCAGGACTGGGGCATCTTGCCTTTTTCCTGAGGAGTTCCAAAGCCTTACGGTTTTGATCTTAATGCCTGCTTGGAGGAGGCAGGAAGGGCGATGTTACTGTGTTGTTGGAAAGCTCCCTGAAAGATTCATCCTACAGATAACAGTTCACAGATGGTGAGCCATTTAGTAGGTAAGTGTTCCAGACCAGAATTTATGTTCCCCAACTCAAGGATTAATAGAATTTCACCTCTGGCCTGGCGGCAGTAGTGGTGGGAGGATGGGTAGCACATTGAAATGGAGATGAACCTGGAAATGACAAGACAGCTGCCTCTGTATCTTTTAGAGCCTATCTCCAGGGGGTTAAATGCCTTTTTTTGCTGTTCTATTGGCCCCTGTTTGGGGTTAAGAACTGGGAATGTAAACCGAAGGAAACCTATTTAACTAAACACCTGATGAGAGGAACAGAAGCAGTGACTCGCCACCTCCTAGATATTAACCTTGCTTTTTCAGCCAAACGCACTTCCCTCTTCTGCAGAGGCCCTCCTGGGGTGCTCAGTTCTGAGTCAAGGCGGCTTTCCTGTGCGCTCCCCTTGCCATATGGACAGTCTCATTCTCTAAGACAAGCTCAGGCTCACAAATCCTCACGATAAACAAAGCTTTAGGGGAGAGACATGTCTTTTCACTCCAAAGCTTCATGTTGCAGGGACACGTGAGATCAATCATGTGACTGCTGGCCTCAGCTCAAGTAGTCTGTTAGAATCAACACCAATTGGGATTCTTTCTGTATTTATTAATTTTTAAGGGATGGGGTCACACAGAGTCGGACACGACTCAAGTGACTTAGCAGTAGCAGTAGGAGGACAACAATTGCACTAATCTGAAGGTGGGAGGTATCATTTTTTCAGATGACCTGACTAGGCATTCCCCATCCTGAAAGGTTATCAAACTAATGCAAAAACATTGTCAGAGTGTGAAGCTGCCCTTTCAGAGGCAGAAGTGGAAGGCTCCTGGCCTCCCAAGGAGAGTCTGCCTAAAATCTCCAGATTCCCAGGACTTGTGATGACCTCACAGGATGTAGTATAGTCTAAAGACTGCAGTGTTTGGCAATTAACAATTTACTTGAAAATCTAGAATGTCTCACTGCTTTAGGTGATATCTAAGGTGACACGGAAAACACAGCTCTTGGGGATGGTGTGGACTCTGTGACAAGCTCACCCCAGAGCACAGAGACTGACTCTGGGGAACTTTCCCACCTATGCCAGGTGAAGCGGGTGCCCTGATGGAGCAAGGCTGGGACCACTAAGGTCAAAGGCTGCACAGCCTTGTGGAAATAGGCTCCGACCCATCAGGGCTCGGAAGCAACAACTCCCACCCCAATTGGGCAGTACGCACCGCACAGCCTCAGGACTGACTTCTTTTAGAGTGTTCAAGAACAAGAACCCAAGGAGCCACCTGCATCACTGAATCCCAAACAATCTCCTCTCCCTAGAACTGCATGAGTTGACTGTCCTGCATGTCTCCTAGTTTTTGAAAAGAAGTGGATGTGCCTGTATTTGGGGTCAAGATGAAGCTATACTATCTAACTCTTCTCTCTAAGCAAAAATTTACCCCAATGTGGAGATTTCTCCAGGTTATTTCTTCTAGTTCTTAATCCACTGTTAACTAGGATGGGCTTCGAGAACACTTCGGAAATATTAAAAAATCATACAGTGGTGACAAAAATTACATTGTGGTTATTAAATCCTTTTTGTAAACTAAACTAAACAAACAAAATATGGCTCAGGCTAAGCTGTTTAAGAAAAAAAGATCAGGAGGGGAGATGAACAAAGGTGTTAACACAGCACTGGATGGGAATGACAAACATGCTAAATGTGAAACGCACACCCAGGTTCAACAGAAGACCCCTCTGGCTGAGGAGGTTTAGAAGCAGCCCCCAGTGAGCACTGTACTGGAGAAGAGAAAGGGGAAGAGGAAGCGTGGTTTTGTGGGGAACTTTTCCTTCTAGAATTCAGGGTGTCTTCTTCTAAGCAAGTCTGAGAGACTTTACATGGGCTGACTCCTACAGAAACTATTTCTCTGCCATGAAGCAACTTGACTATGTAGCAACAGGAGTACAAAAAACTGCAAACACTCTCAGAGGGCAGCGACCCTCTCTACTCACCTGAGGCTGCCGGCAGCGAGGACTTGGGGCCTCCCTTCCCGCAGCTCTCACAATGAAATGCATGGGGCGGAAGCCCTGTGGCCAAGCTACCTCCCAGGCCTTGCTGAGCCTCCAGCAGGTGATACTCCCCCACCTCTGACCCCTCCAGATGGCCTTGGCTCAGACCCCGCAGTGCGGGAGCCCTCTTCACACAGGGCGGATAGGGCAGCAGACATTTGTAAAAACCGCAGTCAATCCTGCAACTTTTCCATCCTGTGATGTTTGCAGTGAGAAAAATCAAGACTTCTGTTTCATGGGCTGCACTGTCCTAGAGGCTACAGAAAACCCAACGTGGCTGACCCCTGGTAGTCCTTCTCTTTCTCTCTTACACACACAGACACAGAGTCTTGTTCCAAATGGAAAAAAAAAAAAAAAAAATGTCATGGTCTCACTGATGTTTCCCCAAGGGCTTCAAATTATGAACAAATTTAAATTTTAAAAATTCTATCACTATCTTTCTCCATCTTGAGTATGGTGGACTCCAATGGACACTCCAGTAGTAGCCAGACTCTAAGACATGTCCGTTCACTGTAAGAAAAAGACTTTATGTCTGCCCTGAACACAGAAAGGAACCTGTTTCTGCCAAGCCTGAAGAAGGTGAGTACTTGCAGAATTAATGGCAAATCAGTGTTGTTGGAACATTCTGCAAGTAAGGTAAACCTGGAGCTTTTCTCTGTTTTCAGTTTTCTTGGGGGAGACAGAAAGGCTCCTGCAACCATGCGTCCAAGTGATCTCTCACGACAGGGCTGTAACTACACATCAGGAGACAGCCATGGTGCTGACGGTGCCAGGGAGGGAAAAACACCAAGCCCCTATCATCAGAGTCCCAGTGCAACAGACAAAAGCACCAGTTTCAACAATTCTGGTGTTGGACAAAGCCTCCTTTTGTCAGTTGAGGAAGCAGCAGCACAATCTCTCCAGTTAACTGCATTAATGGGATCCATTCATGACTGAAAAATACTTCTTGGCACAGTTCATGTTCCTGACCCAAAGACACCAACAACAATCCAAACCGGATTTTGTAGGGTAGTGTATTATTACACCAGCCCAGTGAAAACTTCAGATCACTAAAAACGCACAAATTATTATTAATACTAACACGGCAGTTCCTATTTCAGGAGTACTGATTGTTTTCCTGCAAAGCACTTCTGTATCATAAAGGCAGAACTTATTTGGAAGACTGTGTTTTGGGGATTCCATTTAGTGCTTAGTTGAATTTATTTCACAGTCCCCTTTATTTATTTGGACAGAACCCCAGACTGCTCTAAATCAGGTGATAAGCAGCAAGCAGTGTGTTCATTTCAAGTAGAACACGTGGACAGTGAGTTGGCATTTAGACTCAAATCCCATAGTGCTTTCTATCCACTGGGACCCTTCCGTGGGGACAGGATTCCTTTCCCAGAGGTAGAGTGGTGCTAAGGAAACCGCCAGCCCCGCTTTTTGGCTCTGTGTTTTAAGACTGGGAGAGAAGATGCAAACCAAGAATTGATAGCAAATTAAAGTTCAACTGACATTCCCCAAAATATTGAACATTAAATGACCAGGCCTACCAGATACACACATTTCTTTTAGCGGGAGGGAAGAGCAAAAGTTTTTCAAAGTTTGAGTATTTATTAGACTTTTTAAATAAAGAGAACTACGATTTTAATTTCACATCTCGGCTGTGTTTTGACAAAGGAGATGCCACTAACAGTTTAGCAACAAACTCCTGTCCCAAAGCCAGGGATTGATCAGGGTCCCCCCGCTCCACCCCCAGTCTCTAGACCCTTTTCTGTGCACTTATCTGCTAAACAACACAATTGGCAAATGAAGCCAGCATCCAACCAGTATCAAAAACCAACAAGACAGTCTGCAGTGAGCCAATGCATTATGTAGCCGTTCTAGTAAATGATTAAGCATTCTCCTGTACCACTTCTCAGCAGACGATGGACCTTTCACATCCTGGTGGGAGATAAATTTAATATTTCTGAGCATGCTCCATGGTGCAATTACAAGTGCTATAACATTACAAAGACAAGCAAACATCTGCATTTCCCTCCTGTGTACTTCTCAGGAACGTAACGTGGTTGCCCAGAACGGGACAGGACTGCGCAGCCGCAGCTGCTGAGCACAGCCGGGCGCTTCGGGGCGCAGGACGAGGCCCAGCTCCGCGCTGTAAGGCATGGACGCACGGGGAGGGGCCGCTGTCGGCGGTGAGTAGCATTATGGAAAACACTCCAAACCAGCAGGAGAGAAACAGTGCTCGACGCTCCAGTTTTTTTGATAGTAATCCCAAGAATCCAGTTCAAATCCCTATTGTCGACACGTAGGGAGGAATTCAATTTCTAGCATTGTTTCTCCGGGTCTGAGCTGAGGCCATTTGCTCCTGGCTTGGTAATAAAAAAGAAAATAGGTTTCTTCCTGTTTCTTTCTTGGCGTGGAAACACAGCTTTGAGAAGAGAAGGCATGAGTCCTGGGAGCACTATGAAGTAGCTAAACCCTTCCCAGACGGTAGGTAACTACACCGGTGAGGAGAGGTATAGGAGAGGGTGGGGAAACTCACCTAGCCACTAGCATCAAAAATGAAAAAGCAAATGAATTGTGAGGCTCTCCACTTAGAAACACCCCAAATTTGAAAAACAAAACCTTGAAAAGTTAAAACAAATGCCTTTTCTAAAAGTCATTTATTTACATATTATATGTCCAGTATATAATGTGTAGATAAATGCATCCTGCAGTGAAAGTGACCAACCTACTGGACTGAACAGCACGTCATGGGACAAATTCTTGAAAGGTTTCATCTCATATTGGATATCTTTTAATTAAAAAAAAAAAAAAAATCTGGCCAGGGCTGGGATGAGACAAACAGGAACACTTCAGAATCCAAGGCAGAGGGAAGGCTGTTTGCCTCTTTAGAGAGTTGTAGGGGTGTGAAAAGGGAGAGACAGATCATGCACAAAAGTACTTACAAATTACATACCCAACCCCCACCCCCTCAATAAAAAGAGAAGAAAAAGCCCCATCACTTAACACCAAACAGCAACATTATCAATAAACCCTTTCTCTGCTGCCCGTCACGCCTTATTTGAAAGAGGAGGCCTGTGAGGAGAGGTGAAAGAGCAAGGGTGAGAGGGAAGACCTGCACTTCAGTCTCCTTTCCAATCTTCACTTCTCTTACAGGAATCTTCAGTCATCTGATGCCCTGCATCGAGCTCTGAGCAGACACTGAGTATGTAGGGGCCACGAGCGGGGTGCCGTTGTTGGCTGAGTAGCCTTGCCTCAACGTTTCAAAATATGACGCCTGCACCGGTTTGTGACACTGCAGCACTTTTATCGCATCTTCTATTTTAAACCATTCCCGCTTCCTTCCTGTGGAGGCAGAGAGTAAAAGAAATTAGTACAAAAGGGAAGCAGCAGCAGGTTTCTGATCCTGTAACTTTTGAGAAAACGCAGGAAAACAACCCACAGGAACTACTGTTGTTAATGTCTTTCTTTTCTTTTTAAAAAGTTATTTCTTTATTTATGGCTGCACTGGGTCTCGTTGCTGTGTAAGGGCTGTCTCTAGGTGCAGACAGCGGGGGCAATACTCTACTGCAGTGCGCAGGCTTCTCGTTGCGGCCAGTTCTCTTGCGGCAGGAGCTCTCGGGCATGCACGCTTCGGTAGTTGTGCCGCATGGACTTAGCTGTTCCAAGGTATGTGAGATCTTCCTGGACCAGGGATCAAACCCATGTTGCCTGCACTGGCAGGCAGATTCCTAACTGCTAGACCACCAGCAAAGCCCTTCCTTCCTTTTCTAAACTGAAGCACGGCAGAGGGGTTCCAGGCACACAGCACAGTGATTCGATGTTTCTGTTGTTGCTGCCGTTCAGGTGCTAAGTCGTGCACAACTCTGTGGCCCCACGAACGGCAGCATGCCAGGCTGCTCTGTATTTCACCACTTCCTGGAGCTCGCTCAAACTCATGTCCATTCAGTCGGTGACGCCATCCAACCGTATCTCATCCTGTTGCTCCCTTCTCCTCGTGCCTTCGATCTTTCCCAGCAGCAGGGTCATTTCCAATGAAATGACCTCTTCTCATCAGGTGACCTCCATCACAGCTCAGTAGGTTAAGAATCTGCCTGCAATGCAGGAGACCTGGGATTGATTCCTGGGTCGGGAAGATCCCCTGGAGAAGGAAATGGCAACCCACTCCAGTGTTCTTGCCTGGAGAATCCCAGAGACAGGGGAGCCTGGTGGGCTGCCATCTATGGGGTCGCACAGAGTCAGACATGACTGAAGTGACTTAGCAGCAGCAGCAGCTCTTCTCATCAGGTAACCTCCATCATAGCTCAGTCAGTAAAGAATCTACCTACAATGCAGGAGACCCAGGATCGACTCCTTGGTCAGGAAGATCCCCTGGAGAAGGAAATGGCAATCCACTCCAGTATTCTTGCCTGGAAAATCCCATGGACAGAGGACCCTGGTGGGTTACAGTCCATGGGGTCACAAGAGTCGGACACGACTTAGCAACTAAACCACCACCAACCACCACCACCACCATCAGGTGGCCGAAGTATTGGAGCTCCAGCTTCAACTTCAGTCCTTCCCATGAATGTTTAGTGTTCATTTTCTTTTCTTTTTTTTTTTAGTGTTCATTTTCTTTATCATTGACTGATATTTCTACACAGGACAAAATAGCCACGATAGTTATCAACATTTAATAAATATATTTTTCTTATATTCTTTTCTAACAAGGGTGATGGAAGCACACTTTGTATGTGTCAAATACTATACAAATGCCTAATGCAGAAAATAGGTAAGAAATCTGAAAACTGAAGAACTGAGAGTATCGGTGTGAAACTTGTGAAAGTGTGAAAGAACCACTGCTAGCTGTTTCTTCTCCAGCTCCTGGGCCTCTGACCTTCCGTGGCTGACACATACGTGCCTGAAGCCCAGCCAGCATTCCCATCTCCCGCAAATATAGACATGAAGCTGATGCAGCTTCCAGAATTACTGGGATGGCTGACCTGTAACCAGGTATTTATTTTAAAAATCCCGTCTAGTAGTGATACATCTGGGGTTTCTGTGATCGTCTACTGGTTAAGAATCCACCTTGCAAAAAAAAAAAAAAAGAATCCACCTTGCAATGCAAGGGACACGAGTGTGATCCCTGATAGGGGAACTAAGATCCCACACGCCAAGGAGCAACTGAGCCCAAGCACCACAACCAGAGCGCCTGGGTGCCACAATAAAGATCCCAACTGATGCAACTAAGACTCGACACAGCCAAGTAGAAATAACTAAAAGAAAAAAAAAAAAAAAAGATGCTAAAAGGGTAGTTGGGGAAAAAAAAGTGGGGGGTGGACTTTCTTGGTA
This sequence comes from Cervus canadensis, assembly GCF_019320065.1. NCBI lineage: Eukaryota > Metazoa > Chordata > Mammalia > Artiodactyla > Cervidae > Cervus > Cervus canadensis. The sequence continues at coordinate 39,902,112 of NC_057413.1, forward strand.
GTACAGAGGGTAAGAATTGCCTCCCAATGAGGGGAACACAGGTTTGATACCTGGTCCAGGAAGATTCCACATGCCGCAAAGCAACTAAGCCTGTGAGCCACAACTACTAAGCCCAAGTGCCTGAAGCCTATGCTCACAACAAGAGGAGACACCACAGTGAGATGCCCAAGCACAGCAACGCAGAGGAGTCCCCGCTCGCTGCAACCAGAAAAAGCCTGGGCGCAGCAGCAAAGACCCAGAGCGGCCAAAAATAAATAAAAAGAGCGATGTATCTGCAGTAAAGAAAATATTTTCCTAAAAAGAGGAAAATATAATCTCAACACAATCACTATTAACTTTTCAGTGTATTCCAAAAATTTTTTCAAATGCATGTTTTAAAATCCTTTATTATTTTTTCTCTGACAAAGCTAACAAAAGATCACTGGTTAAAACTGGGAAAAACAGAAGCAAGCATAAAGAACAAGATAATTACCTGTAATCTTACAAACTAGAAGTAACTATTCTTAATACCTTAGTGCATTTGCTTATCTTTCACCTTATTTGAAAAAGACACAGCTATCTCAACAATTATAATTGGGATCATGCTTTAAGGTGCTCCGAATTCCTCGGAGGCCCTGACAGAGTGCTGCTGTTGGGAACATGGACACTGATGCTAATCTGCTGGGCTCCAGGCACGTCAAAGGCTCTAATAAGCTACGCAGGCTTGGGCAAATTACTGAACCTCTCTGCGCCCCTCGTTCCTCCTCTCTAAAACAGACACAGTAAACAGGACTTATATCACAAGTCTGTTGTGAGGGTAACACGTCAAGCATTTGAACAACACCTGGCACAGAGTACCTGCTGTAAGACAATGCATTGTTGTTGTGGCAGCTGCTTTTCCGCTTCACACTGCTGCTTAAGCATTCTTAGCAGGACACATAGTGGTTGTGTTACACCATCTAGCATGGATGTAACATTATTCACTTAACGATTTCTCCGCCACTGGACATCAATAGCCTGCTATTTTAATTATTATAAAGAATGCTACAATTTTAAAAATCTGAACCTTATATGGCTAGTGATATGCACTGCCAAGCAGCCTTCCAGAAAGGATGTGCTGACCCACAATCCTGCTTCTGTGCTGGAATGTCCGTTTCACCACACTCCTGCCAGCACTGTTAACTGTTGTCTGTCACTGCCGATTCTTTAGGTGAAAACCAGTACCTCATCTTTGTTTTCATTTCAAATTCCTGTTTTGATGTAGTCTTAATTAGTATACACATAATTCTATATCCTGTTTTCATTCACCTACTCAATCTCATAAGCACTTCTCCGTGGTACACAGCTTTCTTAAGTATGTGTTTAAGACCTGCCTAACATTCCATCAGATGAATGGACCTTGGATCACTTGTCATTCACTGACCTGTATATTTTAAGACCCAAATTTTCACCTGAAAATGGCTTATGTGAAGAAAGCTAACAGGCTTATTCCCTGTTAGCTATCTAAAACATATTTTAGATAGTTTCATTAGGGTCAATTCTCAGCAGTAGGAGTACAGGTGACGGGCTTGTTTGGATGTTAACAGAGCAATGGCACCTTAAAAATCAGCATCACAAGTGTACAACTCTGACCCAACAGAGCAGTCTGAGGACAGGGCCTGCCACACCACACTCATCTCTGGCCCCAGCACCACCTATCAAGGAGTCTATTTTTAATACCCCCTCACCAAATTTATACTTAAGCTTACTGCACTCTTATCAAATACAAAGCAACTAAAAACTGAAAGGCCGTGAAATGTACAGATCAACAGTGCTGAGAGGTACGATGACGAAGCACATACTAACAATCGAGAGGTTCTGATAAGTAAATTCTATTTGCCAAATTTATAACAGAAATTAAATTAATTTTATGTTTTTCTACGCTTTCCCTTCAGAGCACAAAGATTAAAACCATGAACTAATCATTAAATCATCTCACTTTTTAGGTCAAAAGATATATATACACACAACTGACCTGGGATCACTGAAAATGGCTTCTTAGGAGAAAAGGCGCGTTTACCTCAAGGGTAACACGAATGCAACCAGCAGTTCCCAGCTACTCCCACCACCCTGCCCCTACTACACAGCTCTGCAGGGAGGGCTCACACCACTGAAGTCACAGTTCCCTCCAACAGTATGAACAGCTGCAGTCCTGCTGGGGGTCGGTGGCCCAGCAGCAGGCCTAGCAACGTAGAGGCCATGATTAACATCTGCTTGGGAGGATCCAATTTGGTTTTAGAAAAATCCAATTCTGGTTTTATTTTTATGGGCCTTGTCTCTAATTGTTGACTATGCATCCAACTTCAGTTTCCTTTTAAACATTTTAAAAATATAATAGTACTTTTCACAAGTTCAAAAACAGACATGCTTATTTAAACACATCCTGCTGTTATTTCTTTATCAGGCTCTCGTCTGTGGTTCTGGGTAAAGAGCTGCAGTGTGGCCAAGGCTGGTCGTGAAAGCTCTTGAGAGGCCATCTGGGGACAACTTACCAATGCTGACTGAGTCTTCCCAGTCTTCCAGCACTTCTGTGACAATGAGCACATAGACATACGTTCTATGCTTCCTCTCCTGGTTCTGAAGGGCAAAAAGAGAGGGACAGAGAGTTTTTCCTTAGAGAGCTGAGATTACATAAATGAAACACTCTACTGCATATGTCCAGAGAGCTCAGATCCAAGGACTCCTTTTACTTTTGTCATCCGACAATCAGATATGGAATAGCGCCAGCTGGCCTACTTAAAACATGCCACACTTGAATCAGAGGGTGAGCTCTTTGGCTGGGCTTCCAAAGCCAAGGCTTTACCCTGGTTTTTCCTTCTTCTTCCCTAAAGAGCAACTTCTCAAAAATACTGAGAAAAGGATCGGGGACCTCTTGAGATAAAGATATGAAGCCCATTTAACTAGCTAGCACAGCAGGAAAAATAAGAGACTGTGATGGGCGGAGGGCCCATTCACGCAAGCAAGCGGATTACCTCACATGGCCCCTCCTCCTATCAGCCCTGCTCATCTTTATTCCCTGATTTCCGACTTTCTCCAAATGCCTACTCCAGTGTAAGTGCTTGTCAGTCTCTTCTGCAGCTGCTCATCTCCTATTTCTCCTGTCTCCTCCTCACTTATCCACCCCTTCTCACATCTTGGGAGGAGAGGAAGAGAGGTAGAGATGGGGAAAACAATTCTTTACAAATAATTCTAGCTGTACGAAGAGATTAATGGGATTTTAAAAAAGAAAGCACAGTATTCTCTCCTGGTGCTGCACTGTTTTGAAAACTTGGCGAAACAAAGATGGCATCTTTCCCAGATGAAGGCTGTAATGGGGACTTCTGTGGCGGTCCAGTGGTTAAGACTCTGAATTCCCAGTGCAGGGGGTACAGGCTTGATCCCTGATCAGGGAACTAAGATCCCACATGGCCAAAAAAAAAAAGGACATCAATGGACAGTGTTTATGTCCCTGCTAACCCCACCCCAATTTCATGTTGAAATCCTAACCCCCAAGGTAATGGTATCAGAAAGTGGGGACAGAGGGAGGTGACTGGGTTATGACAGATGACCCTCATGAATGGAATTAGTGTTCTTATAAAAGAAACCCTAGAGATGTTTGGTCCCTTCTCTGCCATGCAAAAACATAGAGAAACAGCTGTCTATCAACCAGGAAGGGGGTCCTCACCAGACACTGAACCTGCGCGCACCTTTATCTTGGACTTCCTAGGAATCAATTTCTATTGTTTATAAACCACCCGATTTCTGGTATCTTTGTTACAGAAGTCTGAATGGTCTAAGGTCAAGATATATGTGGTTATTAATATAATACCAATTGCACCAAAGATTTTAACAGACTCACCTCAAAAACTCCAACTAATCTTCCCAATGTCCCTTTTACTCCAGCCTGAAAAAGAAAAAAGAAAAATGTGTGCATTGACATTGCTTACAGTGCTGGTCTCATTCTGAATCTTCTATACTAATCTGTAAAACAGAAGTAAATTGTACAACAGAAGTAAGAAGCAAGAGGACACAGCTCAGGTGGACTCCAGGTCTGTGGGAGTCCTAACAGCGTGTTCTCTGGTAACAGACTGGAAAGAGCAGGGTATGCTTGGGGAGAAAGCCCTCCTCTCCTCTCCAGGTCTCTCACCGCTGCACAGCTGGCCAAACAGAGCACAACGATCGAGGCCACAGCCATACCAAAGATACTCTGAGGTGGGAAGGACTTCGGTCATTTACCCATTCATTCACCAATATAAACGGAATGCCTAATCTGAGCCAAACAGTGGTGCAGATGCCAGAGGTACAGTGATGAACAGGCGAGAACTCCAGTTGCATGAGAGTAAGACCCTTATCTGACTTGTTCTTGGCTGTCTGTACACTGCACGTCCCGAGAAGAGCCCAGCGCCCAGCAGGAGCAGAGCAGAGAGGGGAGTCAGCGAAACACAGTCCTGGTAATCCTGCTAAATCACCAGCCCTGTGACAGGAGTGCACAAAGCATGTGATAGAGAATGACGGGGAGAGGGCAACTTTACACAGTGACCAGGCTTCTGTAGTAAATACAGTGTTGATCCCATCAGTCTTCTGGTATTTTTATTTTAAGATCTGTGTCTTTCTGATGCATTATAGCTGAACTTTTTGATATATTCCAATTTACTAATTTACTTTTCAACCATATCCTGGATAAAGTTATCTATTTCTAGTCCATTTTTTATTTGATATTTTTCATATTTATGTATATCTACCTGTTTCCATTATGGACACCTTTGTTTCCATTATTTTTTTTGTTCTTTTAAAATAGAAGTTATTGCTTTATTTTTTTGAGCATCCTGAACATATTTAAGTTCTTTATCAGGTCATGCTATAACATTCACTTCACCTGAAGTTAGTAAATAATTCACGTTCCAACTGGTGAAGGGCTTATTTGTGGTGTTGCTGTCAGAGGCTCTCCAGAGTGACAGGGTAGGGCTCCTACTCCAAGGGAATACAGGGGGCGCTGCAGAGACGGCCCCACCCTCACTGCGTGCTGGGGCTGTGTCCTCTCCCTAGCTGGGCCCATACCTGGCCAAGTCTCAGCTCCTCGTGGCCTTCCCATCAGGCACCTGACCTCCCCTTTACTCCAAGGGCGTCAACCACCAGCCAACCAAGGCCATGCAGGCTGCAACTTTCCTCTGCTCTTCTGCAATTCTGCTCTGTTTCTGATCTATAGAGGCATCCACTTTGCTTTTGGGTCAGGCTATGTCTTTTTAGCTTTTTGGAAATGCATGGGGGATGCAGTAACTTGTTTTTTACTACAACTGCCATGTTATTTTGTACATTAAAAAAAGTAAGGCAAATATACTTTCTAAAGACAGCAGGTGCTCAGTATGTTTGTACAGAATGAACAAAAATTTTGAATATGTTCTCCAGAAGTTCTTTAGAGATATTTAATAATAGAAACAATAGAAGCCAATTCAAAGGCCTAGATTCCTGGGTTAGCTATATTTTTAAATTAATTTTTGCTAATTATCTGTCAACAAATTATTTTCCTTTCTCTTGCCAACATGCTTGTTTCTTTCTCCATTCTTTCCCCATGTGGCTTTTGGTCTACTTGAATGCAAATGTGTACGTTTTCTTATTTAAACTGCTTTTCTACATTTTCAGAAATAATTGCACTCCACAGCCAGCTAAGACTAGCTAGGCTGGACTGCATGAACTAACCAGTGTAGCTGCCTGGACAAGTGGGACGAGCGGGTAGGCCATGCTCATCTGGAAAGCCAGCGCTGGTCTCTGGTCTGGGGCCACCTGAACGCACTCAGATCAGCTCCTGAGAGGAGTCATCTGTCACCTGCCACAGGCCTCCCCTGACAGGGCCCGGGAGCAGAGCTGCCAGGCCACAGGGGAGGCAGGCCCAATGCAGGCTGGGAAGGGGGCAGCTCAAGCTAGAGGTTCACAGAACATCATGCACATTTCTCTTCTGCAAAGTGGAAAAGAGGTCTTTTCAGCAGTCACTGTTCAATTATTTATTCTTCTTAACGAAAACAAAGTACAGAAAAGGAAATACTCTCCAAATTTTAAGGGCATAAATCATCTTAATATTATGATAATACATACAATTTATTTAAAACTTTTAATTATAGTAATTTCTGCATTCAACACCAACATGTTTCTATGATTTATTTACTCTGTGTTAGAGGCAGTTAGGAAAAAATATAAAAGCATTTTTTTTCTTAATGAAATAGATGCATTTTTATAGTCTAATGCAAATCAAATAATGCTGTCATCTGTACAATGAAATTCAGTGGCATATATTTTCACTTCTAATTAGTCTAATTAACTACTTCAAATCAACAATAGTTTTATTTGTTCCTTAAATGTTTCTTTCAAGTTTTATTCTAATACTCAGGAGATCTACTTGGGGGAATTCCATCTAAGGTGATTCAACCTTATCTACAGTATTATCTACATTAAAAGCAAAGAAATGTTCCTATATTTATCAGTTTTTAAAATCTGGCTTTAGCAGTTTTCTCAAGAGGCGGCTCTTCTTTTGTAAGAATAGGATTTTGGTTCTTCAAAACCACAGTGCTGGGAAAAGGAAGATTCCGCAGAGGCAAAGGTTCTTAGAGGCAGCATTTACTGTAACCATTTTACTTTTTCAACAACCTTCCACAGTCCCACTTTCATATCCTAGCTCTCTCAAATGCTGCCACAAGCAACTGGACAGAGATATTTTTATCTCTCACATGATTCTTGCATGCAGGTCAGGATAGGTGTCAGGATCACATCTGACAGATATTTGGCTCAGACATTTGGGGCTAAGACTTGATTCAGGGTATATGTAAGCTTGGTCCAGTCACAGTGCTGGTATAGCCTGTTTTTCTCATAATCATATGAAAGCAGTTACTATTTCAATCAGTACTGTCAAAAGCCCCTAATCCAGAGAAGTCTTTATTTAGAAGTCCATCTTAGCCAGTAGTAAGAATTTCAAATAAAGTAACCTCTGCCCTTTATTATTCAACCAACCACATGCAGGTGAGTGGTCTCTCGAACTTCAAAGTATACAAAATCAATTCTAACACTTTTGAGCTCTAGTTAACATAAATTAATTGAGCAACTGTCTACTTTTTAAAAAGGAAAAAAATGCAAATGTATTTTTTCCTTTGGCAGTGTGTTACTGGGATTGGAAGTACTTACTGGAAAGGGCTGGAATGGCAAGGGACACTTCAGTGTCTTGTCCTTCCCTCAGTCTCCAGGGGGTGTACTTGAGGCCCCGGCAGAGGAACTGATATACTGGGCCTCTGAAGTCTACATTCTGCGTGCGCACACTCAGTCGTGACTGACTCTCCGTGATCCCCTGGACTGCAGCCCTCCAGGTTTCTCTGTCCATGGGACTCTCCAGGCAAGAACATTGGAGTGGGTTGCCATTTCCTCCTCCAGGGGATTTTCCCGACCCAGGGATCGAACTGGCATCTTCTATGTCTCCTGCGTTGCAGGTGGATTCTTTACCACAGAGCCATTGAGAAGTTCCCCTCGATGGGCCTTTGAACCTCCCCTAAAATGGTGGCCCATCACAAAGATTCCTGGCTTTGTGCTTAGTTTGGATGGGCATAAAGTGTACCATCACCTTCTGAAACCAATTTTTCACACTCAGGTGGACACTGTGGCAGACAGATGGCTATCTAGCCCACAAGCATTCTCCCTTCCTCCCTGCTGCCAGTAAGACCCAGATTCTGTTCAGGTGAGAACTTTGGCACACCTGAACCACAAAGGGAGGTCTGCCGCCCTCTGTAGTGACAGGTTTAGGGGTACTGTGTGTGACCCAATTCCGGGTCAATGGTTCCTGAGAGGAACGTTTCTCAGAGGCGTCTCGGAAAGATTCCCCATCATGATAAGAAGAGCTGTACAAAAAGAAACCCTATACCTCCCTGCTTGTCAGGAGCGGATCTGAAACTTGGAGCTGCAACCGTCATCTTGTGATTCTAAGGGAAAGGACTAGAAAATCAATGAGAAGTGAACCAAAGTCCTGATCCCCGAGCTTCTGGAGCAACAGGGTAATAGCCAACCCCTAGACTTCTTACGTCAGGAAAATAACTGTTGCTCTTAAAGCCACTTTTAGTCAGGTGTGCTAGAACCTGTATCCGAAAGCTTTCTGCTACTCTCCTTGATTTCAAAGGCAGTTCTCTGAGGAAAACTGCATATTTCCAAAGAAAACTTCTGAACTCTCAGGGAGCTGTAGTATAAAATCTTTCTCTATCAAAAGCAATAAGCCCAGGCCTAAACGGAGTTCAGGGCAACAACTCTAATGCAAATGTCTGCATGAGGAAACCTATGAAAAAAATATATGGTCTTCAATACCTATAACTTTCTGGTATCCACGAGACTTAGCAAGTACAGAAGAAAAGAAACACAGTGAAGACAGATGAAGTAGATGAGAAGCCAGTATAAGTCCAGTGATATTTCAACCCATTTTTAAATTTTGCTTTCTAAATGAAATACTTCAAATATCAAAAAAGTAAAGAAAATAATGAAACAAACATTCAGGTAGTTGTACCTTTATTCTGCTACATAAATTTCAAAAACCAGTTTCTCAGATCTTTTGAAAAATTCTTGGGGGATATTTATTTTTATTTTTGGCTTAATTTGAGAAAAACACATCTTTACAATATTTAGTTTCTTCATTCAAGAATAGACTATCTCTATCCATTTATTCGTGCCTTTTAAAATCCTTTAACGAAGTTTTTTTTTTTTTTTTTAGGAGGTGAAGGAGGAGGCCCCGCCTCCGCCCTCCACCCCCGATTTATTATTTTTATTGTAAAGATCCTGCACTCTATTAGCAAGGTATTTCAGTTTTAGTATAGTTCTGTTGCTATTGTGAGTAATACATGTCTTTACAAGTTACATATTTTCCAGTTGATTACCACTTGTTTAAAGAAACACTGCTGGTTTCTGCATATTGATCTTTGGTCTTGAAACTTTTTTTGGGGGGGTTCTACCTGTTTATTACTACCAACCCATCTACCTCCAGCCCCCTCACACATGCGTACTCAGTCATGTGACCCTATGGACTGCAGCCCACCAGGCTTTTCTGTCCAAGGAATTTTCCAGGCAAAAATACTGGAATGGGTTGCCATTTCCTTCTCCTGTCTTGAAACTTTTAAAAATGCTTTTATTAGTTCTACTAGTTTCTGTTGTGTTTCTTTGGTTTTTGATAATTAATGATCAGACCATCTGCAAATAATGGTAATTTGCTTCCTCCTTTTGACTCTTTACTTTTGTCTTACTGCAGTGGCTAGGACCACAGTTCAATAATAAATGGCAGCATGATAGCAATCATAATTGTCTTATTCCTGTCTGCCACTGGGGATGCTTTGAAAATTTCAAAAATACGATGTTTGCTGGAGGTTTTATTACTCTATCAAGTTAAGGAAATTCCTTTTATGTTTGCTTACAGCTTTTAAGATGAAAGGGTACTGAATTTTAATAAACAATTTTTCTTCATTGACTGGTATGGTGATTTTATCTATTTTAATCTCAATGAAATAAATCACAGAAACATACTTCCCAAGCCTGAACTATCCTTGTACTCTTGGGATAACCGAGTTGTGTGATACTTTCACAAAGCATTAGATTCTATCTGCAGTTATTTCACTTAGGATTTTCACATCCATGTTCATAGGTGAGAACTGACTCTTCTTTCTAAGTATCAAGATCAGGAGTTCAGTTCCAGTTCAGTCGCTCAGTCGTCCGACTCTTTGCGACCCATGAACCGCAGCACGCCAGGCCTCCCTGTCCATCACCAACTCCCGGAGTCTACCCAAACCCATGTCCATTGAGTCGGTGATGCCATCCAACCATCTCATCCTCCGTCATCCCCTTCTCCTCTCGCCTTCAGTATTTCCCGCCAGCATCATGGTCTTTTCCAATGAGTCAGCTCTTCGCATCAGGTGGCCAAAGTATTGGAGTTTCAGCTTCAAAATCAGTCCTTCCAATAAACACCCAGGGCTGAGCTCCTTTAAGATGGACTGATTGGATCTCCTTCCAGTCCAAGGGACTCTCTCAAGAGTCTTCTCCAACACCACAGTTCAAAAGCATCATTCTTCAGCGCTCAGCTTTCTTTATAGTCTAACTCTCACATCCATACATGACTACTGGAAAAACCATAGCCTTGACTAGACGTACCTTTGTTGACCAAGTAATGTCTCTGCTTTTTAATATGCTGTCTAGGTTGGTCATAACTTTCCTCAGGCCATAGCAAACTATGGCCCACAGGCCAAATCTGTCCTACCACTGGTTTCTGTAAATTAAGTTTTACTGGAACATAGCCATGTTAATTCATTTAAGTACTGTCTATGAGAGTGTTCACATTGTAACAGCAGAGTCATATTTGTGAGAGAGACCATATGGCTTTTATAACTGAAGTAGTTATTATCTGGCCCTTTATAGAAAAAGTGTGCTGTTTGCTGAAATAAGATTATACTGACCTTACAAGAGGTGTGTAGTTATCCTTCCTCTAGAACAGTTCAAGATAAGAATATATATTTTTGGAAATTTTGGTAAAATCCATCTAATCTTGGGATCTTTCTATTGGAGACAGGGGGTGATTACTGCTTAATTTCTATAAGCATTAATGATCTACATATAGGTTTTCTAATTTTTCTTAGGTAAATCTGAGCTGTTTTCCCTAGAAAATTTTTATTAAGGTTTTCAAAATTTTTTATTTGCAGCTTTTCATGGCATTCTCTTAATTTAAAAGTCTCTGTTATATCTGTGGTTATTTTCTTTTTTATTCCTTATATATTTGTTGCCTTCTCTCTTGTATCCTTTATGGGTTCAGTGAGAGGTTCGTCTATTAGATAAGTAAAAATGACCTACTTTTGGTTCTGTTGATCATTTTTCTTTTCCCCTGCTAATTTCTGCCCTTTTCCTTGTTATTTTCATCCTTTTATTTTGAGAGTACCCTGTTGTTTTTCTGCTAGTTTCTTGAACTGACTGCTTAGCTTATTTAATGTCTATTTTGTTTTTTAATAAAATCACCTAGGGTTCAAAGTGAATGAGTTGCATCCTGTAAGTAATGATAGGAAGTACTTTCATAACTGTTTAGCTCTATTTGCTTACTAGTTTTGAACTGTGATTTGTGCTTTAACTCAAGGATTATTTTTTTTTTTTCCAAAGATTATTTAGGACATTTTTTTCCCCCTGTTTCCAAATGTTTCTGTTAAGCTGGTTCTGTTGTTGATTTCTAATTTTACTGCACTATATCACAGTATATACAGTCTGTATTATTGATGTTGTGGGATTTTCAATACTTTTTTTTATGGTTTAACATAAGGTTGGTTTGTTTGTTTTTAAAATAATTCTTTCACGTGTGCTTAAAAACTTACAAAATCTTTGTTGGATACAAGGTTATTCCTCAATATATGGCATTTGATCAACCTTGTTAACTGTGTTACTCAATCCTTTTTTGGTTGCTTTTTCTATCAGTTACTAAAGATGTTTTAAAGTCTTCAATATGGCTATAGATTTGTCAGCTTTTCCTCATAACTGTCAATTCTGCTTTATGCAGATGAAGAGTTTGCCAGGTGCACACAAGTTCATGATTGCTATCTTGTCTTGATAAATTGTTCCTTTTATAATTAAAGGTTCCTCTTGTCCCTTTAATGTTTTTCACCTAAATTTTATTTTGTCTGATATTACAATTACTATCCCAGTTTTCTTTTGGTTAGTATTTGCCTAATATACCTTTCTCCAGCCCTTCATTCTTAGTCATTCAGTATCACTATGTTTGAAAACAACATATGGCAAGTTTTATTTTCTTTTTAATTGAAGTATGTGTCTATTAAGGTGTCTATTAAGTTACATTTATTGTGATTTATGGAGAAGGAAATGGCAACCCACTCCAGCACTCTTGCCTGGAGAGTCCCATGGATGCAGGAGCCTGGTAGGCTATAGTCCAGGGGCTCTGGAAGAGTCGGACACGACTCAGCGACTCCACTTTCACTTTTCACTTTCATGCATTGGAGACAGAAATGGCAACCCACTCCAGTGTTCTTGCCTGGAGAGTCCCAGGGACAGAGGAGCCTGGTGGGCTGCTATCTATGGGGTTGCACAGGGTCGGACATGACTGAAGAGACTTAGCAGCAGCAGCATTGTGATTTAACCTGGAAATTTAGCTTTAATACTGAGCCACATGCGGTCTCTCAGAGATGAGTTCAAATCTTTAAATTTACTTCCTATGTAGTAATGCAGAATCTTTAAATTTACTTCCTTTGCATTAGGCAGTGTGCATTTGTCAAGTTCACTGAATTAAGAGGAAGCTGTTAAATGGCACTTTAGTCAGATAAGTCAGACCTGTCCAGGTCCCGTGGCTGTTAGTTTAAAGACTGCGGAGTCTCGAGAGGCAATGATTGCATTTAGTATTTGCTGAAGCCGCTATGAATTGTATTGGAGTCAACGGTACATACTTCCTAATGGCTAAAAATCCTTTCCTGGAATGTGGAGCTGGATGGGAAAGCAAATACAACTGTTTTGGAAGAGTCATCTGGAATTAATTCATTTAGCAGAAGGCAACTGGCTCTTATCCCAGTAATTCACTCTCCATTAAGGTTCCAACACAGACCTGCTCAAATACAGTGCTGTGTTCTCTAACTTGGCAGATTCTCATCTCTACATCAAACCACTGAATTAACTATTCATCAATGAGTAGAATTCAATTATGTGTGACAATGTAGACATATAAATTGAGTAAAAAGATATATTTTTTTAATTCCAACTTTTAAAAACAGTGGTTGAAGGATAATTTAGGAGTAGTTATTAGCAGTAAGAGAGCTAACCTTTACATCAGGCTCTCCTAGTAAGCCTAAAAAAATAAATAATAGATAAAATATCAATTCCTTGATTAAAAAGTGATTTGATTAAAAAGTGATTCTTTAAAAAAGCTGCTAGTGTTTAATATAAATTATAAATAAACCCACTACTTACCAAAAGGGTTCACCAAATAGGAGATATTTCTGAGTTCCAGCAAAAAGGAGAAAAGTTTTCAAGTGTTGACATGGGGGGAATATTTTTGTGATACTAGACTTTTCCTCTATAATACCCAACACCTAAGTCGAGAGTCTTGAGGAAAAGGATTATTCAAGGAGTCTAATAATTTCTTAACCATTCATGTGTGAAGAAAAAAATTTTTTTCAAACATGTAATCACTCTTGTACTTTTCTTCTAAATAATTACCCATTGGTTGCCTACAGTCTTCATTATAATTCACCACCAAAGGTAAAAGATTGAACTGAAATATTTGGTAGGTGTTATAGTAACAAATGATACTTTCATTTTTTGAAAGTCCAAGTTTGCTCTCTTGGTCTTTGCAAGGGCAAAGGTAGACAAGAAACCTGGTCTCAAAGCATGCTCTGGAGCATTGTCACTGGCCAATAAGTAATCAGTCAACCAATAACGCATGAGAAAAAAGGACACACGAAATAATACATTTACGGTGCGTGCAGTGGGGAGAGAAAGGGAAAATATTGCTGTGATTAATGAAAGCAATAAAAATTACTGGTCTTAAATGGAAATATTGTTGATATGACTGTTATCAATATAACAAATGATAACTTTTTGTATTTTCAAGAGCAGTATCTTATCAATAATGATAATCTATACATAAAGTTACAAATTGAAACAAATGAGAATTGGGCAGTAAGTGGATATACATTTTAGACTGGGGTATGTGTGTGTTGAGTAGACTGTTTTGTTTGGTTGGAAAAATAAGTATCTGTTCAAATATGTTGTTTAAAAGTAAAGGAGACTTCTAGTTTCTGGTCCAGCATATATAAGGAGCCTAGAAGGTCCCATGCTGTCACAACAACAAATAAAAAGCTGAACAAACGCTTCTTAGGTTTATTAGAAAAGTGAGGCCACAGGGCAAGTCACTGCCCTCAGATTAGCGAGACAGATCAGAGAATCTCAACTTACCAAAGCAGAAACCACCAAGGGAAGGGAGTGAGGGTCGGGTGGAAGAAACCTGAACTGTAACTGATGAGCCATTGAAGGTTCAAGGACAAGCCTAAAATCTTCTGGGGTGGTGGCGGTGGGCGGGCGGGGGCAGGGAGGAGGTGGGGGGCAACCACATATTTGTGGTTTTAACTCCAGGAGCTCTACCCAGTTTTCATAGTGAATACTGGAAAAAAATTCCCTCCTGCTTCTGGAGAGAAGAAAAATAGCCAATTTTAAATACTCCATAACAACAACAACAAAAATACTCCATAACATTCTGTTCTTCTTAACAAAGACTGCCTTCTGAAGAAACTATTTTATGTAACCTATTGGGGTTTTATCAGAGTCTATCCAACCTGGGAGAAGTGAAATACTCAATTCCAGTTCCTTCATCCATCCTGTCTCATCTTAAGAGGAAGCCGGGGGGCAAGGAGCTGGAACTACTGAGAAGCACTTGTGAAGCTCACAGCCCAGGCACACAGGCTCCCTGAAAGTCTGAGGCCTGATCACAGGGCTGCAGAATGCACATCTCACATGTGCTACTAAAGGCCCATTACTACAGTTCCCAGGATCTAGTCATCATGCTCAGCTTTCAACAAAAAATTAATCTTACTAAAAGGTAAAAACATTTTGAAGACACATAAAAGCATTAGAAGCAGACTCAGATATGGCAAGGATGCTAAATTATCAGGCCATGAAAAAACAACCATGATTAATATGCCAAAGATTCTAATGGAAAAAGTAAGAAACAATGGGTAACACAAGCAGAGAGGCAGAAATTCTAAGAATGAATAAAAAAGTAATGCTCTAGATCAAACACACTGTCAATAGAAAGGAAGAATATCACTGATGGGCTCATTAGCAGCCTAGACATGGCCGAGAAAAGAAACCTTGAACTTGAGGATACCTCAATAGAAACTTTCAAAACTGAAATGCAAAGAGAAAAAATACTGGGGAAAAAAGCACCCAGAACAGAAAGAATATCCAAGAACTGTGGGACAACTATAAAGCATGTAACACTTAAAATGGGAATACCAGAAGAAGAAAGATAAAGGAAAAAAAGCAATATTTGAAGCAATAAGGACTGAGAATTTCCCGAAATTAATGTCAGACACAAAACCAGAGAACTAGAAAACTGAAACAAGTATACAAAAAGCTATACCTAGCTGGACATATTATATACAAACTGTAGAAAATCAAAGGAGAAAAGGCCTCAAAAGAAGCCAAAGGAGAATGGGAAACAGCTTACCTATAGAGGAATAAAATTAAGAATTATTTCAACTTCTCAGAAACCATGCAAACGACGAGAGAGGAGTGGAATATTTAACATGTTGAAAGGGAAAAATACCATCAACCTAGATATGATATTCTTTAAAGTGAAGGTGAAATAAAGGGTTTCTCAAACAAACCAAAGTTGAATTTGTTGCCAATAGGCCTGCCTTGAAAGAAATGTTAAAAGGAGTTCTCTGGCAAGAAGGAAAATGACAGAGATCAGAAACTCTGACCCACATAAAGAAAGGAAGAATATTAGAGACAGAACAAGCAAAATAAAATCTTTATTTTTCTTACTCAGTTGAGCTAACGGATTGTTAAAAATAGTAAAAGCAATACTGTACTCACCTACGGATGCACATGCAAAAGGATGAGAGAGATGGGTGACAGCAATGACAGGACGGGGAAGGAGGCCTCTTACAAGGCGCGTGCCCAACATGAACCGTGGTACAGTGTTATTTCAAAGTGGACTTGGGGGACTTCCCTGGTGGTCCAGTGGTTAAGAATCCGCCTTCTAATGCAGGGGACACGGGGTCTGATCCCTGGTCAGGGAACTAAGATCCCACGTGTTGCAGAGCAACTAGGCCCACGCGCCACCACTGGAGAGCCCGTGTGCTGCAGCTCCCAAGCGCATGAGCGCTACAGGCCACGGCCTGCAGCAAGAGAAGTCCGCGCACCCCAACAGAGACCAGCGAGCCAAATTAAACAAAGAAAGAAGAGAAAGTGGACTGGGATTAGTGGTGTATTGCAAGCTCTAGGGCAATCACTAAAAAAGAAGCAGAACTGTTATGTTAGGAAAGAAGAGAAAATGGAATAATTCATTATTAAGAGCTCAACTGGAACCAGAAAAGGCAGAAAAAGAGTGGACAACAAAGATATAAACAAGAGAATACGGGCAACAAATAGAAAACAGTCTCAAACATACCAGCTGTTAATTCAAGTATATCAATAATCACTTTAAACATCAATGCCCTAAATATATCAATTAAAAGACTGGCTATCAGGGCAGACCAAAAAACAGTATGCTGTCTCCAAGAAACCCACTTTAAATATAAACACATATACAGATTAAAAGTAAACAGATGGTGCTCGCTTCGGCAGCACATACACTAAAATTGGAACAATACAGAGAAGATTAGCATGGCCCCTGTGCAAGGATGACACGCAAATTCGTGAAGTGTTCCATATTTTTAAACCCACGAACCTATGGACACCTTATCTTCGACAAAGGAGGCAAGAATATACAATGGAAAAAAGACAACCTCTTTAACAAGTGGTGCTGGGAAAATTGGTCAACCACTTGTAAAAGAATGAAACTAGAACGCTTTCTAACACCATACACAAAAATAAACTCAAAATGGATTAAACATCTAAATGTAAGACCAGAAACTGTAGAACTCCTAGAGGAGAACATAGGCAAAACACTCTCCGACATGAATCACAGCAGGATCCTCTATGACCCACCTCCCAGAATATTGGAAATAAAAGCAAAAATAAACAAATGGGACCTAATTAAACTTAAATGCTTTTGCACAACAAAGGAAACTATAAGCAAGGTGAAAAGACAGCCCTCAGATTGGGAGAAAATAATAGCAAATGAAGCAACAGACAAAGGACTAATCTAAAAAATATACAAGCAACTCCTGCAGCTCAATTCCAGAAAAATAAATGACTCAATCAAAAAATGGGCCAAAGAATTAAACAGACATTTCTCCAAAGAAGACATACAGATGGCTAACAAACACATCAAAGATGCTCAACATCACTCATTATCAGAGAAATGCAAGTCAAAACCACAACGATGGTTTAGCAGCAGTCAGGATGGCTGTGATCCAAAGTCTACAAGCAATAAATTGGTGGAGGGGGGATCGGGATGGGGAATACGTGTAACTCTATGGCTGATTCATATCAATGTATGACAAAACCCACTGAAATGTTGTGAAGCAATTAGCCTCCAACTAATAAAAAAAAAAACAAACAAAAAACAAAGTCTACAAACAATAAATGCTGGAGAGGGTGTGGAGAAAAGGGAACCCTTTTACACTGTTGGTGGGATGCAAGCTAGTACAGCCGCTATGGAGAACAGTGTGGAGATTTCTTTAAAAACTGGAAGTAGAACTGCCATATGACCCAGCAATCCCACTCCTGGGCATACACACCGAGGAAACCAGATCTGAAAGAGACACGTGCACCCAAATGTTCATAGCAGCACTGTTTATAATAGCCAGGACATGGAAGCAACCTAGATGCCCATCAGCAGACAAATGGATAAGGAAGCTGTGGTACATATACACCATGGAATATTACTCAGCCATTAAAAAGAATTCATTTGAATCAGTTCTAATGAGATGGGATGAAACTGGAGCCCATTATACAGAGTGAAGTAAGCCAGAAAGATAAAGAACATTACAGTATACTAACACATATATATGGAATTTAGAAAGATGGTAATGATAACCCTATATGCAAAACAGAAAAAGAGACACAGATGTATAGAACAGACTTTTGGACTCTGTGGGAGAAGGCAAGGGTGGGATGTTTCGAGAGAACAGCATCAAAACATGTATATTATCTAGGGTGAAACAGATCACCAGCCCAGGTTGGATGCACGAGACAAGTGCTCGGGTCTGGTGCACTGGGAAGACCCAGAGGGATCGGGTGGAGAGGGAGGTGGGAGGGGGGATCGGGATGGGGAACACATGTAAATCCATGGCTGATTCATGTCAATGTATGACAAAAACCACTACCATATTGTAAAGTAATCAGCCTCCAACTAACAAAAATAAATGGAAAAAAATTTTTTTAAAATAAATAAATAAATAAAAGTAAACAGATGAAGAAAGACCATATACTATGCTAACATAAATCAAAAGAAAATATAAGTAGCTATACTAATTTCAGAGACAGCAAACTTCAGAGCAAGGGAAATTATTTACGTAATGATAAAAGGGTCAACTCTTCAAGAAGAAGGCAGAATGATCCTTAAAGTACATGCATCTAACAATAAAGCATCAACATATGCAAGGCAGAAACTGACAGTACTGCAAGAAGTAGATGAATCCACTATTACTGTTGGGAGACTTCAATACTCCTCTTCCAGAAATGGACAGATCAGCAGGCAGAGGGGCAACCAGATATAATTGATACTTACAGACCACTTAATCCAATAATTGCAGAATACATTCTTCTAAATTTAACACAGTACATTACCAAGATAGACAACATTATGGGCCATAATTGACATCTTAACAAATTTAAAAGTATGTAAATTATACAATGTATGCTTTCAGATCACAATAGGATTATATGAGAAATCAGTAACAGGAAAGACTGTTGGAAAATCAAAAATACTTGGAGATTAAACAATACAATTCTAAGTAACACACCGGACAAAGAAGAAATCACAAGGAAATTTTTTAAAACTCTGAATTAAACGAACATAAACATACAACTTATAAAAACTTGTGGGATGCAACGGGTAGTGTATAAAGGGTACTTTATAGCACTGAATGTGTGTATTAGATCTAAAACCAATAATCTAAGCTTTCACTTTAGGAACTAGAAAGTGAAGTTGCTCAGTCGTGTCCAACTCTTTGCCAACCCATGGACTAGAGCCTACCAGGCTCCTCCATCCATGGGATTCTCCAGGCAAGGATACTGGAGTGGGTTGCCATTTCCTTCTCCTGGGGATCTTCCCAACCCAGGGATCGAACCCGGGTCTCTCACACTGTGGGCAGAAGCTTTACCCTCTGAGCCACCAGGGAAGCTTTCACTTTAGGAACTAGAAAATGAAGAGCAAATAAAATCCAAAGAAAGCAAAAGAAAATAAGCAACAAAATCAGAGCAGAATTTTAAAACAGAAGATTTTAAAACATTTAAAATCAATGAATTTTAAAACAGAAGATCAATGGAGAAAAAAACAACAAAACTAAAAGCTCATTCTTTGGAAAGAGCAATACAATCAACAAGTTTCTAACAGGGGTAACCAAAGAAAAAGAAGACAAATTACTAATATCAAAAATTAAATTGAGGACATCACTACAAATCCCATGGACATCAAAAGGATAATAAAGGAATAAATCAAGAAATACTATATCCACAATTCAATAACCTACATGAAATAGACCAATTCGTTGAAAGACACAATCTGCAAAAACTCACACAACAGACAACCTACCTAGGCCTATAAGAGAAACTGAATAATTAATAACCTTTCAACACAGAAAGCATCAGGCCTAGATGGATACACTGATGAATTCTACCAAACATTTAAGAAGGAAATTGTATCAATTCTCTTCCAGAGGATATAAGCAGAGAAAATACTTCCAAACGCATTCTATGAAGCCATCACTACCCTAGTAACAAAACCAAAGACATTACAAGAAAAGAAAACTTATAGGCAATATCTCTCATGAACACAGGTGTAATAAAAATCCTCTAAATATTAGAAAGTGATATCTAACAATGTATTTTTTTTAAAAAGTACATACCACAAACAAGTGGGATTTACCCCATGTATGCAGGGCTTGTTCCATACAAAAATCAATTAATGTAATCCACCACATCAACGGGCTAAAGGAAGAAAAATCACATAAACTTACCAACAGACGCAGAAAAACCACATGGAAAAGTTCACCTATTTATGATTAAAAAATCTCTCAGTAAATAAACTTGACAAAACTTGATAAAGGCATCTTAAAAAATCTACACTTAATATCAAAATGAACGGTGAGAAACTAAACGTCTTCCCACTAAGATCAGCAACAAGGCAAGAAGGCTCCCTCCCACCATCCCTCTTCAACATTTTATTGGAAGTACTGGAATAAAGTCCAGAATAATGAAAAATTAGAATCAAACTAAATGCTCACATGTATTATATACTGTCTTTCAGTAATTACTCACATGTATATATATTACCACAAAAAAATGTCCACAATATAATGAGCTAATGAAATGGGTAAACTTCAATATTATTTTTTAAAAGATAAACACATATTTATAGATGCATAATCATGTACGAAAATTATTAAAATGTTAACAAAGGCTATCTTTAGGTGATGGAAATATAAAAGACTTTTTGTTGTTTTGTACTGGTTATTTGTTAGGGTTTCAATAACAGAGATAAGTTATGTGACAAAGCAAGCACGGTGCTACTGGTCAGTCAGTCAGTCAGTTCAGCTGCTCCATCGTGTCCGACTCTTTGCAACCCCATGGACTGCAGCACACGAGGCTTCCCTGTCCATCAACAACTCTGGAAGCCTACTCAAACTCATCCCATTGGTGATGCCATCCAACCACCCCATCCTCTGTCATCCCCTTCTCTTCCCACCTTCAATCTTTTCCAGCATCAGGTCTTTTCCAATGAGTCGGTTCTTCTCATCATGTGGCCAAAGTATTGGAGTTTCAGCTTCAGCATCAGTCCTTCCAATGACTATTCAGGACTGATTTCCTTTAAGATTGACTGGATGGATCTCCATGCAGTCCAAGGGACTCTCAAGAATTTTCCCAACACCACAGTTCAAAAACATCAATTCTTTGGCGCTCCGCTTTCGTTACGGTCCAACTCTCATATCCACACATGACTACTGGAAAAACCATAGCTTTGACTATGGTTTTTGTTGGCACTTTGTTAAAAGTAATGTCTCTGCTTTTTAATATGCTGTCTAGGGTTGTCACAGATTTTCTTCCAAGGAGCAAGCGTCTTTTAATTTCATGGCTGCAGTCACCAACAGTGATTTTGGAGTCCCCAAAAATAAAGACTGTCACTGTTTCCACTGTTTCCCCATTTATTTCCCATGAAGTGAAGGGACCAGATGCCATGATCTTAGTTTTCTGAATGTTGAGCTTTAAGTCAACTTCTTCATTCTCCTCTTTCACTTTCATCAAGAGGTTCTTTAGTTCCTCTTCACTTTCTGCCATAAGGGTGGTGTCATCTGCGTATCTGAGGTTATTGATATTTCTCTTGGCAATCTTGATTCCAGCTTGTGCTTCACTCAGCCTGGCATTTCTCATGATGTACTCTGCATATAGTTAAATAAGCAGGGTGACAATATACAGCCTTGATGTACTCCTTTCCCGATTTGGAACCAGTCTGTTGTTCCATGTCCAGTTCTAACTATTGCTTCTTGACCTGCATACAGATTTCTCAGGAGACAGGTCAGGTGGTCTGGTATTCCCATCTCTTTAAGAACGTTCCACAGTTTGTTGTGATCCACACAGTCAAAGGCTTTAGCTTACTCAATAAAGCAAAAGTAGATGTTTTTCTGAAACTCTCTTGCTTTTTCGATGATCCAGCCGATGTTGGCAGTTTGACCTCTGGTTCCTCTGCCTTTTCTAAATCCAGCTTGAACATCTGAAAGTTCATGGTTCATGTACTATTGAAGTCTGGCTTGGAGAATTTTGAGCATTACTTTGCTAGCGTGTGAGATGAGTGCAATTGTGCAGTAGTTTCAGCATTCTTCGGCATGGCCCTTCTTTGGGACTGGAATGAAAACTGACCTTTTCCAGGCCTGTGGTCACTGCTGAGTTATCCAGATTTGCTGGCATATTGAGTGCAGCACTTTCACAGCATCATCTTTTAGGAGTTGAAATAGCTCAGCTGCAATTCCATCACCTCCGCTAGCTTTGTTCATAGTGATGCTTCCTAAGGCCCATTTGACTTCACATTCCAGTATGTCTGGCTCTAGGTGAGTGATCACACCATCGTGGCTATCTGGGTCATGAAGATCTTTTTTGTATAAGTCCTTCTGTGTATTCTTGCCACCTCTTCTTAATATCTTCTGCTTCTGTCAGGTCCATACCATTTCCGTCCTTTACTGTGCTCATGTTTGCATGGAATGTTCCCTTGGTAGCTCTGCTTTTCTTGAAGAGATCTCTAGTCTTTCCGATTCTGTTGTTTTCCTCTGTTTCTTTGCATTGAGGAAGGCTTGCTTTCTCTCCTTGCTAATCTTTGTAACTCTGCATTCAAATGGGTGTATGTTTCCTTTTCTCCCTTGCCTTTAGCTTCTCTTCTTTTCATAGCCATTTATAAGGCCTCCTCAGAAAACCATTTTGCCTTTCTGCATTTCTTTTTCTTGGGGATGGTCTTGATCACTGTCTCCTGTACAATGTCACAAACCTCCGTCCATAGTTCTTCAAGCACTCTGTCTATCAGATATAATCCCTTGAATCTACTTGTCACTTCCACTGTATAATTGTAAGGGATTTGATTTAGGTCATACCTGAATGGTCTAGTGTTTTTCCCTACTTTCTTCAATGTAAGTCTGAATTTGGCAATAAGGAATTCATGATCTGAGTCACAGTCAGCTCCCGGTCATGTTTTTGCTGACTGTATAGAGCTTCTCCATCTTTGGCTGCAAAGAATATAATCAATCTGATTTTAGTATTGACCATCTGGTGATGTCCATGTGTAGAGTCTTCTCTTGTGTTGTTGGAAGAGGGTGCTTGCTATGACCAGTGCGTTCTCTTGGCAAAATCTTTGACCTGCTTCGTTTTGTACTCCAAAGCCAAATTTGCCTGTTATTCCAGGTGTTTCTTGACTTCCTACTATTGCATCCCAGTCCCCTATAATGAAGAGGACATCTTTTTTGGATGTTAGTTCTATAAGTTCTTATAGGTCTTCATAGAACCGTTCAGCTTCTTCAGCATTAGTGGTTGGGGCATAGACTTGGATGACTTGAGATACTGAATGGTTTGCCTTGGAAACGAACAGAGATCATTCTGTCATTTTTGAGACTGTATCCAAGTAGCTTCTTGTAGTGAGTATACCAGTTCAGTTCAGTCACTCAGTCGTGTCCAACTCTTTGCAACCCCATGGACCGCAGTACGCCAGGCCTCCCTGTCCATCACCAACTCCCAGAGTTTACTCAAACTCATGTCCATTGAGTTGGTGATGCCATCCAACCATCTCATCCTCTGTCATCCCCTTTTCCTCCCACCTTCAATCTTTCCCAGCATCAGGGTCTTTTCAAATGAGTCAATTCTTCGCATCAGGTGGCCAAAGTATTGGAGTTTCAGCTTCAACATCAGTCCTTCCAATGAACACTCAGAACTGATCTCCTTTAGGATGGACTGGTTGGATCTCCATGCAGTCCAGGGACTCCCAAGAATCTTCTGCAACACCGCAGTTCAAAAGCATCAATTCTTCAGCGCTCAGCTTTCTTTATAGTCCAACTCTCACATCTATACATGACTATTGGAAAAACCATAGCCTTGACTAGACAGATCTTTGGCATAGTCAATAAAGCAGAAATAGATGTTTTTCTGGAACTCTCTTGCTTTTTTGATGATCCAGAGGATGTTGGCAATTTGATCTCTGGTTCCTCTGCCTTTTCTAAAACCAGCTTGAACATCACGGAAGTTCACGTATTGCTGAAGCCTGGCTTGGAGAATTTTGAGAATTACTCTACTAGCGTGTGAGATGAGTGCAGTTGTGCGGTATGTTGAGTATTCTTTGGCACTGCCTTTCTTTGGGATTGGAATATGGATGCTTACAATAAAATTCTTTCTGTGGCAATATGTTGTAATAATATAGTGGAGGGGCTTCCCTGGTGGTCCAGAGGATAAGAATCTGCCTAATGCAGGGGACACACGCTTGATCCCTAGTCTGGGAAGGGCCATATGCCTTGGGGCCACTAAGCCCATAAGCCACAACCTTTGAGCCCAAGCTCTACAAGAAGAACCCCATAAGAAGAAGCCTGAGACCTCAATGAAAGTTCATGTGCAGCAATGAATACCCAGCATAGCCACAAATAAATAAATAAAATGTAAAAGTAATAAGTAAAACTGAAAAATAAAACATCCCCCTTTCTGTTTTGATATGACACCTCAAGAAACACAGAAAACTCCATAAGGTGGTGGTGGTGGCAGCATATTTTCAATCAGGTGAGCATTTTTTAAAAAAGCAACAACAAACCCAATGCCAAAAATATAAATCAAGTTTCTTTCCTAAATATATACTTAAAGCAACCTAAAATGCTCATATAGTTCAACTACCTCACTAGCATCCTCCCAATGAGAGCAGCGGGAGAGGGAGGGGAAGAGGTGAGGGCTTTAATGTGGCTGGAAGTCGCACAGGCTTTGGAATCCAACACTTCTGAATGGTCAGGTTATGCTCTTGTGTGTGTGTGTGTGTGTGTGTGTGTGTGTTAGTTGCTCAGTCTTGTCCAACTCTTTGCAACCCCACGGACTGTAGCCTACCAGGCTTCTCCATCCATGGAATTGTGTGTGTGTGTGTGTGTGTGTGTGTGTTAGTTGCTCAGTCTTGTCCAACTCTTTGCAACCCCACGGACTGTAGCCTACCAGGCTTCTCCATCCATGGAATTTTGTGTGTGTGTGTGTGTGTGTGTGTGTGTGTGTGTGTGTGTGTGTGTGTGTTGCTCAGTCTTGTCCGACTGTAGCCTACCAGGCTTCTCCATCCATGGAATTTTGTGTGTGTGTGTGTGTGTGTGTGTGTGTGTGTGTGTTGCTCAGTCTTGTCCGACTGTAGCCTACCAGGCTTCTCCATCCATGGAATTGTGTGTGTGTGTGTGTGTGTGTTAGTTGCTCAGTCTTGTCCGACTCTTTGCAACCCCACGGACTGTAGCCAACCCCACGGACTGTAGCCTACCAGGCTTCTCCATCCATGGAATTTTCCAGGCAAGAGTAGTGGAGTGGTTTGCCATTTCCTTCTCCAGCTCTTCTGTCTGATTCAGGTCAAATCACTCATCTTTTCCAGTGATAATAAGACCTAGTATTTGAGTTCTTACTTAAATGTCTACCTATGAAGCAGGTATTATCATGCTTCCTATGTTCCAGAAAAGAAATCTGATACTTAGAGATGATAAATAATCTGCCAATGCCATGCAGTTAAGCAGCAGCACCAGAATTTGGACGTAAGTGTCTTTGACTCCACAGTCCGTACACCCACCATACTAATGCCCTCCCCATCTCTGCCAATGAGAGAATAAATTAGGACACCTTTTGGAGGGCAGGCAAGATAAATGGGATCTTGAGTTTTTTGTTTTGCAATAACTGAGGTATTTTACATAAATCTGCCCTCTAAACTACCTGAGAATCTTGGGGGGGAAAAAACAGTGTGAAGGACCAGCTTTAAAAAGGAGAGGGTTAAGAAAAGCTGGTCTAGCAATTTTAAGTGATCCTTTGCCTGACACCTCAATTTTCTTAACAGTAATCTAGGTTTTAAAGGCAGAACTGGCAATTTCAGTTTGAAATGACAAAAAAAACCTTCATGTTTCCAAGTATCACTATAAAGGGGATCTTGCTCTTCCTGAAACATTTAAAACTACATATAGTTAATTGACTCAACAGAGATGAACAGTTTATTTGAAAGCAGCAAGAAACCATAACTGCAATTCTTACTCTCAGTCTACTGTTGAAATGGCATGCATTTTAAAATTTTAGCCATTCTAATAGGTGTATGGTAGTTAATTCATTGTTGGATGGCATTAAAGGTAAATTTAGATAAAGTACAAGAGTCAGTATCTTTTAGATAAAGTTATAAGAGTTAGTATCTTTCAAAAACACATTAAAAAAAAAAATGAAGGCTTGAAAGGTGTAAAGGTCTAGCCCTGTTTCACCAGAAGCGCGTATTTAAATCAGATAACCTCTTGATGTTCTTTTCAACAATGTGATTCTACAACCCTATAAAAATAAATTCCACCTAACATCATAGTCCCTACACAGACAGGCACATTTGCTACCTAAAGACCTTCTCTGCGAGGTCCTCATTCAGTTTCGCACCCAGAACTTTGCTGGTCATACAGCCATAAATAGTTGATCATCTTTCTTTCAGCTCTCGTAAATCTCAGTGAAAGTATGTAATGGAGGAACTCTTGGTTGAAAATAATACTCTTCCCTTCTTTAACTGCCTTACTCTCCATTCTAAAAAACCACTTCAAAAGCTCAGCCCTTTTCAGTGATTTTATGACTACTTTGAAACCAAAACTCTATCTGTTCTGGAACCTGCCACAGAGCCCTTTAGCTCTTGAGTGATACAAGAGACTGTCTAGATAGCATCCTAGTCTGCCTGCTTATGCCCTCAAGTCACTCCTCAACCCCGAAACAGAGTAAAGAAAAAGAAAAACCAAGCCAAATGAAAGGAATAACTGCCACTTCATCTAAAGGACAGGGCTGCTTAGTATGGAAGAGCTCTAAATGAGCGTTATGGCAGGTAGACTGATGGGGAGAATATTTCATTTGGCACAGATATAAATGTATAGACCTTCTGGTTAAGTACAAACACTTTATAGCTGATTTTGAAACTGTTACTCTCCCATCTTCAATACTATGGCATTTCTTCACCAATAAAAGGCAATTACTATATAAACCACTGGGAAGGGAAAAACCAGGAGGATGGATCTCTCTCCTCTCGATTCACTGTCTAAGACTGCACATGTGTATATGGTGATGAGGCAGAGGGAACAGCAAGTCTGCTGCTAGAGGAGCAGCAAGGGTGCTATGGCGAGGGGTGAAGCAAGTGGGCAAGAGAGAGGAGTGGAGGTGAAGTGCCAGGGGAGCCAGGCCGCGGGCCACTCTAAGGCTTCAGCTTGAAAGGCCTTCAAGTGACATCATCTGACCAGGTTTTTAAAACAGAATCATTTTGTATGCTGTGCTAAAAATAAACTTACAGGGGTAAGAGTGCAAGGGGGAGCAGAGGAACTGAGGTGAGAGGTGATGGTGGCTTGGACCAAGGTGGTAGAGAGACAGATGGCTGAGAAGTGGCAGGATTCTGTATATATGTATTTTGAAGGTAGGGCCAACAGAATTGACTAATGAACTAAACTTGGGTGTGAGAAAAAGAAATCGAGGATGACTCAGTTTTTTGAGTTAGGCAACTGGAAGGAGATGAAGTGGACCTTTACTGAGATGGAGAAGATAACTGGCTCACAGGTTTAGTTTTATACATCTTAAGTTTCAGATGCCTATTGGACATCCCAATGGAAATGCCAAGTAAGCAGATTAGGGAGATCTTAATGGTTAGGGATAAATGGGTCATCCATCCACCTACCAACCTACCCACCCACTCACCTACTGTATTTAAATCCTTGAGACTGGATAAGATCAACAAGAAGTAGATGAGAAACAAAGAAAGAAAAGGAAGAACCAAACTTCAGGACATTCAACCTTCAGGGAGGATCAGCAGACACTCAGACGGAGGACAAAAGTCAAAAAAGAGTGGAGTACTGGAAGCCTAATAGAAAAAGTTATTTAAGCTTTTTTCCAATAGTGTTCTGTTCCTAGTCTTTGATTCTTCCCGCTGAGGTGCTAGACACCATGGATAAGTCATCCCTGTTGCACTTTGTCTGAATTCATGTCTCATGGAAACTATGAGATAGCATGATTATTGTTTTAAATTTTGTGAAGCAGCAATGTAACAGTTTCCAAATACACAAGTGTGTCAGCATCACCAATAAAAGAGTTCACATAAATCTACCCAGTTGCAATACTCTCAAGGAGATTAGCGCATTTGATGATTCTTCATGGATTACTTCTAGTCATACTTCTTTAACGATTAATTGAGTCATCTGGAAAACAGTAAATGGTCTTGATGATCTCCATGTGAACCATCCCTTGCCCCAATAATGTTATCTTCACCATAATTCCAATTAAAAAAAAAAATTCTTTGAATGCTAAGATTGTTTCAAAGCTAAAAATAAGCTTGCATCAAAAATGAAAATAAAAACAAAGAATGTAACTGAAGTCTTGCCATCTGCCCCCCAGAGATGGCTTTGCTTTCATTTCCTTGGACTCAAGGAGAAGACAATACAGAACAAAACTTTAGCAGTTCTAACTTTAATCTTTCTGAACCCAAATATATCCCCTTAGAATTCCATGGGGGATCATGGCTATGCCATTAAGCACTAAATATTTTATGACTAAAGTCATTAAATACTGACTTTTACAACTACTTGATCTCTTCACATTTCTCCCCAGACTCTGGGGTTGTAAAAAACTAAAAATAAAAAAAAAAAAGAGAGTTAGATAAAAGAAAATTTCCAGGGGCTTCCCCCCAGTCCAACTTCCTTCCCCAACAGTTATTTATTTTCTTATATGATCATCCCCTCTCCAGTGACTTTATTTATTTTTTTGCCACACCACGCAGCATGCAGGACTTCCTGACCAGGCATCAAACCGATGCTCCCTGCAGTGGAAGCATGGAGTCTCAACCACTGGACCGTCAGAGAAGTCCCTGTCCCAAGGTAACTAAAATTTCATTTAACTAAGCGTCTCAGAGGACTTTCCAAGTTGGGTTATACAGACTTCCTTTATCTTCTTTAAACTGCTGCTGGATAATACATAATATGAACTGCCATGACTGATATAATCATTCTCCTACTGAGGGACATTTACTGTTTCCAGTTTTTGCTATTATATAAAAGGCTAAATGAACATTTAGTACATGCTTCTTTGTGCCCGTGCATAAGTATTCCTTTACATATACTTAGAAGTCAACATGCTTGGCTCAGATATACACCAAGAGGCACAACAAGAGAGTTGTTAAGACTCGGTCAAGGCTTCCAAGCCTGTGATAAGAGAAGAGGAAGAAGGGCTGGGATAACCAAAAATGACAGCGAAGATAAAAGTTAGAAAACTCTTTTTTAATTTTGTTCTTTTTATTTTTCTGTTTTTCAAAATGTCCACACTGAGAATATATGGGGAAAATATACTTAAAACTTATAATGGGATGATGGAAAAAACATTTATAAAAGTCATGAAAGCATTCATAAAATGTAGTAGCTGAGCAGAAAACTCAAAAAGATGTGCCCAGGTAGCAAGGGGACAGGGCAGGTTCTCCAGCTGGAGGGAACCACATGCACGGTCATGTGCACATGACATGCACATCTGTGGCATGTCCTGAAATGGAAAGCAGCTGGAATGATTGGTGTACAGTTTCCAAATAGTATAGACAGACATTTTTGACTGTTAAAACATATTGCCTATTCCTTAATCATCATCAATAGAATAAATTTTTAAAATCTTGTCTAACTCGATAAGATCAAGATACTGGGTTATTTTAATTTTTTTTCTGGCTTATTTTAATTTGCATTTATTTGATGACCAGCAAGCTATATTTTCCCCCCGCTCATTATTATTTCCTTTCCACTAAGAAGTGGGAAAGCCCAGGGAAGAACAACAGTCAGTTTCTTCCCCTGTCTGTTCCAGGAGTTCACAAGTCACTGAGCTGCAATCCACGCTCACCAAGGCACCCAGGTCCTATACCCTCCTCAACCTTGAATGCCTCTCTACCAGGCTGTCAAGGCCCTCTGCCATGCTGCTATCTTCACAGTCTGTTCTTTCCCTTTACTCCATCTGTGGTGTTCAGGACACCAGTCCCAAACCTAACCAGACTGACGGTGACAGCCTGACCAACAGTTACCAATTAAGGATGAGTGAGTAACTAGCATCTGGGGGTGGTGGCAGGGACAAAAGAACGTCCAGACCATTCAAAATAAGACTTTCTCCACAAGCAAAACGGCCCCCGGGGCACTATGGGGCCGAATGAGGGTGTTTCGCTTGTCACAAGGATGGAAGAGAACCAACAGGAAGAAAGCAGGAAAGCCAGACACCCTCTAACGGGAGGACTGATCTTGCCCAAGAGCTGCCCTACATGACTTTTCAAAGTCTTGCCACACAGTTATGTGGGTGGGAAATCTCTTTTTAACTATTTGAGCCTAGAATTCAATTCTAGTCTATGAACACTAATAGAGGAGGTACACACACATACATACACACACAAACATACATAAGTAGGAAAACACTTATCTACTATAGAAAGGAAGTGTTGAGTCTGACAAGGTTGAGAAGCACTCTGATTTAAGCGGTCATTTGCAAATGTACAAAGAGAGTTAGAAAATGGCTACCTGTCCATATAAGGGGCCACCCATAGAATGCCCACTGACCCACACAATAAAGGGCACCTACAGGCCAAAGATTACACAGAAGCAGCATGAAAACCTCCCTACCCAGTTCTTCGGTTATGTTCCTTAATTCATTTTACTACTTCTATGTCTTAAAGTAGTTCCCCAAAACAGGGCAAAGAAAAAGTACATTAGGTACACTGTAAATCAAACTATAATCTAGGTTTACAAAGAAAAAATAAGTAACACTCTCTTGCTGGTGCCAATTACTTCCTCTTTAATATGGTCTTGTCATTCATTTACCACCAAATCAAATCAACACAGAGTCAATCCCTAAATAATCCAAATTGTACCAAAAGCTATTCTCTTCTACCCATACCAGTACTCTTCCTGAAACCAGAAGGTTCACATCACACAGCTAGAATACATTCTCAGTCTCTATAAAGCTTCTCCTGATAATATCAATAATGCAACTAACACATCATTTATAATATGATAAAGCAAATTATGTTATTAGAAACCAATAACAATGTTATCAGAACACTGTTAAGAAACAGTATCTTAAGGGAAAATATAAATAAATATAAAAGAAATTAAGAAAAAAGTTGTTAAATTTGAAATGTAAATTATGATTCTTTTTAAATATGTTTTTTTATTACTGTCTACTAAAAGAGCCTAGCAGCAATGACACCCTAGTAGCAGTGAACACACCCAGCACCGTAACCTTGGTTTCTAAAGAACATTCTCCACTAAAAGGGAATTCTCTGGAGAAATGGCTGACAAGTCTGGGACAGGAAAATTCAAGGTGAGCCTGGAAGAATAAAAACAAAACAATTTAGAAGTCCCCCAAACAACAAATAACAGCGACAACAGAAAGGAGAGCCTGGAATGCCTTACTGCATCACAGTGCAAGGAGCACTCAAACAATGCAAGGGCCGTGCCAGAAGGACACAGGAGGCGGCCTGACATCACAGTGCAAGGAGCACTCAAACAACGCAAGGGCATGTCAGAAGGACACAGGAGGCGGCCTGACATCACAGTGCAAGGAGTGCTCAAACAACGCAAGGGCCGTGCCAGGACACAGGAGGCGACCTGACATCACAGTGCAAGGAGCACTCAGACAATGCAAGGGCCGTGCCAGAAGGACACAGGAGGCGGCCTGACATCACAGTGCAAGGAGTGCTCAAACAACGCAAGGGCCGTGCCAGAAGGACACAGGAGGCGGCCTGAAAGGGTGCACGCTGGTCAAATCTGGGGTAATTAAAGAGAATAAAGACAGCAACTGCTTGTAACATAATGGAAAAAAATAGGAAAATCCATTAGTTCAGTGGGGTTATTTAAAATAAGGAAAAAGCGGGGAGGGAGGAAGAACAGAACTTTCCTTTAAAGAAGAATTTAACCTTAGAAAAAAAGAATTAGAAAACCACTGTTCTTCAGTCTCTGCTATAATATCTGATTTGGTAAGGTTCAGCAGTAGATGCTGAAACTATTAGCAAGACTGTTGGGCTGTTGGGAGACAAGAGGACATTCATATAGCCTGGAAGAATTGTTCAACAGATTACTTACCAGTTTTGCTGCATAAGAAGAAATCTACTTCTACAACAAATTGTCAATTATTACCTGATCAAACATTTTATCATTAATGGCAAGGCAGCCTGATATGATGTGCCTCCTGACTTAAGTATTAGGAAGCACATGACACCACCTAAGTGGCAACTTGTCAAAAATGCTTCTCCTCAATCTCATCAAGCCTCTGTCTGTGTGCTACTCAACATGGTAGCCACGATCCACATGTAGCTACTGAACTTGAAATGTGCGTGTGACTAAGGAATTGAATTTTAATTTTTATTGGTTTACATAGGCATATATGGCTAGTGGCTACCACACCGAACATTGCAGATATGGATCACTTCAGAAAATTTTACCAGATAACACTGCTCTTGACTAAGTTGCTGGAAATACAGAAGAAAAGGAAATAAATTAAAAGACACCTGAAAGAAACGATCAAACAAAACCAGAATGTGAGACATTCTATTAGACAATGTTCCTAGACTGTTAAAAAGTCACCATTACGGTGAGCAGGGTGTGGAAGGGCTTAGTGTATGGTTCTACTTATCGTATAAACATCTCTCTATCATAGCATAGAGCCTGAAAAGGCACACCACCAACTGCAATGTGTGAGAAAACAAACAGGTGTAATAGACATTTCACGATAACTGGGGACATTTGAATATGGAGTAAATATTAGATGACATTATGGAATTATTAAGAATTCTCAGGTGCAACAATGGTATGTAGTAATGTAAGGGACTGGCCTTAAAGAGATGCATGCTAAATAAAAAACAGAATTTTGAGGTAATGTGCCATGACAGCTACAGCTTATTTTCAAATGGCAGAGTCAAAAAATGGGTATTGATATAAACACAGAGAAATAAGGCAAATATGCAACAAGTCAACAGATATTATATCTAGAAGAAGGGATACACTGTTTGTTTCACTATTTTAAAATTATACTTACATGTTTGTTAAATTTCATAATTAAACAGCTGCAGAAAAAAAAATCAGCCACAGAACTAAAGTAACATACTGTCATTTTTGTCCTTACAGGTTTTTCATTCTGCTAGGAACATGTATTACTTTTAGAATTAGAAAAATGGGAAGCTGAAGTGGTCACCAAGCTCAATTACTAAATCAAGTAAACTGGCTACACTAACACACCACAGAATGCTAGAGGGTGCACTTAAAAGCCCCCATAGCAAGAGTTCGGTTCAGATTATACTGTTTCTGTTCTTAAGATTAAAATGTCTACAAATCATTCCAATGGAAATTCCTAGTCAAAAGCATCTGTGTATTTAAACTAACACAGTCACTAACAAAAAAATGTAATATTGAATCAATTTTCATAAAGTCAAGAGTATCTATTAAATAGCTTTGCAAACGCCAAACTGACAGTCACTAAAAATTCTCAACCGTTTTAAGGCTGAATCCAGAAATCATTATGGAAGTAACCTAGGAGTAGCTATTTACCATTTCTTAGTTGCCTGGGAGCAGAGAGGCGCCCTCCTCTGAAAGGAGAGAGAGGCATTCCTTGCTCTGGGGCCAGAGCTGAATTCGACTACTGGTCACGTGAGCACAGAGCAAAACTGAGCAGAGGGATTATCACAGCTGCCTCGGCCAAGCCCTCACTGGAGGCGGCGTCCATGCCAGGGTCTCCTTCCATCCCTGAGCCCTAACTGGGGAAAGGCCCTTGCTAAGTTCTCAGCTGCCAGAAACAGGAGATTCAACACGGATTTACTTCAGGGCCTTTGCCAGAGATCTGCGGGATTCAATCTGCCCTCTAACATAAAACGGCCTCACCCCAGCTTCCATCTAAGACATGGTATGTTTTCTCTGTTCGTTTTATATATTCTAAATGATTTTTTCTAAGGAAAAGCTCTTAACTTCTTTTGCTATATTCTTGTGTGTATGATTTTCTAGGAGGGCAGAATAAATATGTTCCCACACACAAACACGTATGCACATGTCAGGTGAACAAAGGCTTCCCTGAAATGTTTTATCACTGAACCACATTTCCCACTAAATTCTTGGAGAAGAATAAATTATAATAAGATAATTATATACAATGCATTAATAGACATGATTCTTATATTTTATAATGCTTTGACCAAAGAAGCTAAAAAGAACTACCTTCTTACAAAGTAAAAACAAAGACATGGTAGTACTTATAGAACATATTTTCTTGGGCAAAGTGACATCCATCATATTGCTGTCCTTCATGGTTTCCTCCTGAAGCTTCTGAGTATAGTTGGCAAGTGATATATATGTCTACTTTCTTCCTAACTTTTTATTTTGAAAAATTTCAAACATATAGAAAGATCTTTTGCCTATTTTTTAATCTATTTATTTATTTTTGGCCAAATGGCTTGTGGGATCCTAGCTCCCAGACCAGGGATTGAACCTGGGTCCCCTGCAGTGGAATTGTGGAATCTGAACCACTCGACTGCCAGGGAATTCTCTTAAATCAATTTTAAAGATAAA
The DNA here is from genome assembly GCF_019320065.1 of Cervus canadensis. Classification (NCBI taxonomy): domain Eukaryota; kingdom Metazoa; phylum Chordata; class Mammalia; order Artiodactyla; family Cervidae; genus Cervus; species Cervus canadensis. The sequence goes on from NC_057413.1 coordinate 39,936,239, forward strand.
TCTATAGGTGCACATAGCCATACACTGGAGAAGGGCATGGCAGCCCACTCCCATTCTTGCCTGGAGAATCCCATGGACAGAGGAGCCTGGTGGGCTACAGTCTAAGGGTCACAAAGAGTCAGACACGACTGAAGTGACTTAGCACACATAGCACATAGCCATACAAGTCCATTATTATTGGGAAGATCCCCTGGAGAAGAGAGAGGTCACCCACTCCAGTATTCTTGGGCTTCCCTGGTGGCTCAGACAGTAAAGAATCTGCCTGCAGTGTGGGAGACCTGGGCTTCATCCCTGGGTTGGGAAGATCTCCTGGAGGAGAGCATGGCAATCCACTCCAGTGTTCTTGCCTGGAGAATCCCAAGGAGAGGAGCCTGGCAGGCTACAGTCCATGGGGTTGCAAAGAGTCGGACATGACTGAGTGACTAAGCACAGCACACAGAACATTATTATTAATGATTCATATTCATGTGATTTTAAGTTCCTTAAAAATTAAGTAATAGAAATTCAGAAAATGCTATCTAAATAAAGCCTAGTTTTCAACAAATAAACAGGGTTGGTTTGTGATCACTCTTGAGATGTACAGGAACTTACATCCGGGTATAGTTTCTTGTGTTGACGCTTCTATTAAACAACGCAATATTCCCAAGGTTAAAGACCTTTTCTTGCCTTCATTCATCATGTTGTTCCTGTTGCTTAGTCACTCAGTCATGTCCGACTCTTTTGCGACCCCATGGGCTGTAGCCTGCCAGGCTCCTCTGTCCATGGAATTTTCCAGGTAAGATTACTGGAGTGGGTTGCCATTTCCTTCTCCAGGTCATTCATCATGTAGGAGACTAAAAAATAAAACTATCTTCTTCCAAAAGTTTGGAAGCTTACCAGTTTACAGTTCAAAATAAAGTAAAAATCTGTAACACAGATCACACACCTAATTAAGAACACGTCTTTTGGTTGTTTTCCATTATGAGCCTTTTAGTACTACTACTGCTGTTTTAATCTACTATGCATATATTATTTAACATTTTAAAAACAATTTTTAAAAATTAGCTGTCTACATTGAAAGATCAGGAAATCTCACATAAGAATCCAGTTTTCATGCTTCTCTTAAAACAGCAGAGTCACACTGGGTCTTAATCGCCACATGAAAACTACTGGCTGGGCCTGAGAGAAGCCGCCTCTGGCCTTGGTAGGCTCTCCCCACTTTATCAGAGCTATACCCACTGTCAACCACCTGTCTGCTTCCCTGTGGGCTTATGAGCTAGAGATCCCTTTACCCTGCTTCATTTACCATGCTGAGATGGCTGAAAATATTCTTAATATGTTATGATATATATTTTATGGTTAAAGTTCTGACATTTAAAAAAAATTTAATGCTATTTCCCTAATAGATTCTGTGATACCATATGCCCCCTTTCCATTTACAACTGCTTAGGCTGCCAGAAAGTAAAGGTCAAAACACAGCAGTCACAGAGAGCCTTCCCTTTTCTCTCCACTCCACAGAGTCAAACACTGTCAGTTCATAAAGTTGAAAAAAACAGTGTTTCAAATTATTCCCCAGTAGTCACAGGCTTTTTAAATGTTCTACTTGTATATAACAAGAGACATGAAACACTGCTTCTCTATCAAACAGTTCTGAGATACCATAGGGAGCCTTCTGGTTGCTATGTTACATATATAAGAGCATATAACCTTTTTTTCCTTTGCAAGGAAAGGGAACACATAATACAGGAATTAGGATAAAAAGACATAGATTTTTAAAATAAAGTTCACTAATTCATTTTCCATGTTCTTATCTGAAAATAAAATGAGATCAAGAAAGATTATGATAAATTCTCGATGGGCTGACTTAAGTAAGGCTGAGATAATCAAGAAACAGCTTTGCAATCATGATCCTTGATACCATATTAAGGCATCTAGATGTTCAAAAAACTATCTTAAATGAAGGTGAATTAAATCAAATATGCTGTGAAATGTTTACGTAAGACAGTGTATCAAAAATTTGAGGGAATTCTATCCTGGTGATCCAGGGGTTAAAACCGTACATTCGTGCAGGAGGTATGGGTTCGATCCCTGGCTGGGGAACTAAGAGATCACAAGCTGCATGGGCGGCACAGACAAAAACAAAAACCTGAAGAAGGGCAGCAAGGTACAAGAAAGTTTAAGGTGACATCACTGACACTAAGAATTTTCCAAGACGGTGAGTTTGTGTGGCAAAACAACAGATGGTTAGAGCCTGAAGGTACAGAAGAGAGGTGAGATACAAGGACAGAGATGAGGAAGTCGGAGAACAAGTTTGTTTTTTTCTTTTTAAACCTAGGTCTGTGCCAAAGGTTAATTATCAGGCTACCTACAGAAACTTTATAGATTATATGCTAGAAATGGAGATGGATGTGGGCCTTGACCAGACATGAGGCAGTGGACAGAAGGAACTGGCGTTTGACCACACTCTCCGTTACCGCGGGCTACATTTCTCTACAGGCAGAAGGTACACATCTTTGTTACCCTTGAAGAGAATACAGCTGCAGCTATGCACATAATTTTTCTGTTTCTGTTTTCACATGTTCTATATCTTTGTGATAACCTCTTGGTTTGGCTGAGGTGACAATGAGTGAAAGAGATGGAAATTTAACAGCTGCACAGAAGACAGAACAGTTTCAGATCCAGCTTCTCTTTCTTCCCTGTCAGCCAGCAGTTTTACCTTTCCCATTGAATTAACAAGAAAGAATAGCTCTGAAAACCACACAAAGAACTGCTTTTCCTTTTTATTCCAGAGAGAGCATCACATGGCTGGCTCATACAAGCCTCTGCTAGAGATGCACTGTGACCAAGGCCCGTGGCCAGCCCTGGGAGAAAGCCTCATCCTTCCAACCCTTTGAGGGATCACTCTAGCAGGACTTTAAAAACAACTGAAAAATGAAGGCAAGTTTCCAAAAGGGAAGAGTTCAGTCCTTTAAATGTGGTGATTGGTAATGATTGAAGTGCTACAGATTTATCTGTTTCTGAGATTCAGGCAATATGCTAAAAATTTTAAGCTGAGTTGAACCAAGTTTCAGAGCAGGTTGAGTTTTACCGTACCTAAAACTGACTTAATAACCTCATTACATTCATGTTTATTCAGAAAATTTTTCCATGAACAAATATATGTTTAATGCAAAAAAACTTGATAATCTAAGAGCTAACCCAATGATAACCACTGTGAACATCTGGTGGACGTTCTTTCAAGGCATTAAGAGTATGGGTGCTAAGACTAGATGTTTTGGATTCAAACTTCACATTGAGCACATCTAGCTGGGCACGGTTAGTTTGCACAAATTACTCAATCTCACTTTTTTCTCACCTATAAAATGTAGATGATAACAGTTACTACCTCATCAGGTATGGTGAAGAAATGAGGCAACAAATGCAAAACGCTTAAACAGAGCTTGGCACCTGCAATATTATTGTTCTTTCTATACAAGTAGACACATATTTATTCTTCACTAAATGGTTTTCTATCATAAATGCTGATTCATAACCTACTTTAATCACTAGGGAATTTGCTGCAAATATTTTCCTGTGTTAATAAATATATTCTTATTACACACACAGAACTGCTGGTCCACTGCTGCAGGCAGTACTTAAGCACAGGCTGCCAGGCTTTTAAAGCACATGACCTCGCCGTTCTGAGCTCAGTTGGAGGAATAAGAAATCAGACATCTTCAAATGGCTAGAAATGGATGTGACCTGGCAACTATACCTGAAGATTATAACCAATCAAGTACTCTTCTCAGGAAAGCTGAGTATGAGACACACAGAGTGAGTCAACAGATAGGTTAGTGATAGACAAGGCAGGAAAAGCACCAAACAAAAAGTGGTAAGCAGAAGCCAAGGCTGAGAAGAGCATAGAAAGGCAGCCTCCACAGTGGAAGAGAGGGATGGTGACCAGGCTTGATAGCTGCCCTGCGTCCCCACCGTCCATCCAGCTACTGTGAAAAGGCCTGCCTGGGCATCAGGACCTAAGTTTCCAGCTCTGCACAGTCTGACTGGGCAGCGGCTGTGATACTGTCATATTCTTGTCCCTCAATTAACCGGGGGACCTGTAGATATATGTCTACTCCTGCCAATCCAAAAGGGCCTACCTCAACCGCATTGGGGTCGCACAAAGGCAGACACGACTGAAGCGACTGAGCAGCAGCAGCAGCCGCATTTATGTGGCTGCTCTAGTGGTCACCCCAAAAACTGTAGTACTTCCTTTCTTAAGCACTTGCTATGTGTTAAGCACTGGGGATTAAACAGTGACTGAAAAGGAATAGTATCTGGCTACACAGAATGTAAAATCTAGCATAGAAGACAACTAGACAAAAGATATGAATAAAACATGATAAAGATGATGCTGGATAGGGTCTTCCCCGGTGGTCCAGCAGTTAAGACTCTGACTTCCAATGCAGGGGGTACAGGTTTGATCCCTGGTCAGGGAACTAAGATCCCACATGCTGCATGGTGAGGCAAAAGAAAAAAAAAAGATGCTAGAAATACACTGCAATGGAACACACAGGGAGAACAAGACGGAATCACAAAGACTGCATGGAGGAATACCTTCAGGGTGAAGCACAAAATTAGCCTGGTTTGCCAGATACTTCAGATGGCTTACTCGATACCCACCACCACCAGGTGGACTGCATGATGATCATTCATCTCTGTTCAATTACAGTCCTTTTTTTTGTCCACACTGAGTGGCATGTGGAATCCTAGTTTCCTGACCAGGGATCAAACCCATGTCCCTACAGTGTCTTAACCACTGAACCACCAGGGGAGTCCAGTGAAGTGACAGTCTTGACTGAGCTATAGTAACTGGACCAGCTTTTCCCTTCAGGACACTCTGAGTCCTGGCCTCATTTAACAGGAAAGGTGAAGGAGGCCAAACATATTTTATGATTTTATAATGTTTAAAATAATTTGGCTTATTTGATGGTAACCTCAATTTTGAAAGTATAATTGAATACCTTATTTCTGACTGGTAATTTTAAGTTGAAAATCTTAGTAAATTTATGTACACTATGGCAGTGGTCCCCAACCTTTTTGGCATCAGGGACTGTTTTCATGGAAGACAATTTTCCATGAACCAGGAGTAGGGGATGATTTAAGAACACTACATTTATTATACACTTTATTTCTATTATTATTACATCAGCTCCACCTCAGATTATCAGGCATTACATACATCCCAGAGGTTGGGGACCTCTGCACTGTGGCACTATTTAAGACTCATCTTAGCTGTAAGTTTAATACATGACATTCACAGGACTTTACTGATGAGGAACCTCATAAGATTTTCATTTTTTTAAAAGTCAGACAACTTTAAAAAGCAATCCAGTTAATTAAATTTATAAATGCAACCTGAAACATCTGAAAGTTTTCAATGAACTGGCCTAGGTATTATCCAAAGGCCCCTTAAAAATGACTAGTAAAATCTCCTATGCTTACAATACAGCAATCAGATTTATAAGCATTAGGAAAGAACTAAGTTTTTGAATGTTTGCTTTTACAAAGTCATGACATTTTGAAAACTAAATAAATCCCTGAATAGTGATTTCTGCTTACAAAACTACCCTTCAAGAACAATCAAAAACATCTACCTACATCCTCACTGATTCCAAGTTTTATTCTCTGTTAGCAGACATAGAATTGGAAAAGTCAGTCCCTCCATTTTATTTTGACGTAAGCCACTGAAATGTTTGTCTCTGTAATGATACGTTTCACTAATTTATATTCACTATTTGATTTATTTGGTACTTTATTTTATTTATGGGCTTCCCTGGTGGCTCAGATGGTAAAGAATCTGCCTGCAGTGCAGGAGACCCCGATTCAATCCCTGGATCAGGAAGGGCCCCTGGAGAAGGAAATGGCTACCCACTCCAGTGTTGCTGCCTGGAGAGTCCCGTGGACAGAGGAGCCTGGAGGGCTGCCGTCCATGGGGTCGCAGAGCCAGACATGCCTGAGTGACTAGCACACTGCTCTTCACCCTCTCAGCAACGCTGGAGTAAGGACAGGGCATGGCGCGACTCTTGCCTGGGGGGAAATCTGCTCAAGGTCAAGCAGGACTCCTCAGGGCTGAGAATGGCAACCAGGGTTTAATTTCGAGCTTGGGATTCCCTTCAAGACAGGAGGTAGGTAAGTGATGAACATGTGAAAAGCATAGTTTAATTATCTGCGCTACACTGTTTACCTTCTAGTTCCCCAACTCCACTTCATTCTCCACTCTCTCCCTCCTTTGCCTACTGAAGGCTGGTATGCAATCTCCAGGAAACAAAAGGGTGCTGTATATCCTTTCCAACTCCCTCACTGCATTTCCTTTTGCAATCATCTGGTTTTCTACACCTTAGTTGCACTTGTATAACCGAGGGACATTTCAACCGTGGTACTCAGAAACAAAACAACCACGGTAGCAACTGATACACCCTTTCCTGAGAAAGATGCCAAATCCAAATGTGCTCTACAGAGGTAAAGCTGTCAACTCGTCTCCCCACAACTTCTAAAACCAGGTAGCAAGGTTTGCCCAAGGTCTCGGAATTTTTTTCTTCCTCTCTATTCTAGAGCCATAGTCTACTTCATGTCTTCCAACAACCTACAGAGCTGCAATAACTCTGTCAAACATCACTTTTGCCTTGGGTGGGTGCCTCGGAACCCACAGGAACCAACTGGATTGAAACCAAAACTATGTAGCTTAGATTCACCAGCTGGCCCTACCACACTTTATTTGAATAGTCAAACCTTTGAGATCCTCCAGAAAGAACTCTGGTAATTTCCAACGGGGATATTTCTTCAGGATTTTTATGTTCCATTTGTCATAGACACTTGTATTAATTACTTTCTATTCATCCAGCTGTGTACTAGGCACAAGAAGGGAGGATTTAAAATAGGAAACATGATCTTAGTCCTCAGAGGTTACAATATAGTTAAAGATACTCAGATATATGATAAAATAATAGTGTCATGAGCCAACATAACTCTGCAGGACTTCAGAGCAAGGAAAGAATTCCTTGAGTATTCTAAAGTAAAATTAGTTTAAGAAGAACAGCAAGGGCTGGACTCAAAAGAAATGCAGAACTCAGACCTTTTCTAAGCTCTATTTTATATGTTCTTAGAATCAGTCTTAAGTCCCTTCTGGAACATGGAAATGGACCTATAAAAAGCACTATGTGGCCAAGGCAAGTCAATGGGGCTGGTAAAACTCACATCACTGAGTCAGGACTCCTAGACAAGATAACGTAAGCAGAGCAGGTGTGGTGTTGCCACAAGAGGCCATGGAGAAACATTAGTTCCTTCCTCCTGGTTTTGAACTGCAATTTGCTTCTCAGTTTCACCAACAGAACTGTAAGCCCTTGAAATAAGAGCACCAAGATCTGACTTCTGACTGTTAATTCTAGAGTATCCAGTAAGATACACTGGGCACGGCCCAAGAACTCAAAACATATATGGTGAGTATCATGTGACCAAATAAAAAACAAGATACTAATGTCTCTCAAGTTGCACCTGTAACAGCTTCCGGCAAACTGAACTTCTGCTTTGCCAGTGCTCTGCTACCAGGACCCAGGAGCAAAGGAGAACAAGTGCTACCTTGGCCTCAAGCAAAGGTTAACGAGAATAAGTTGCTTACATCAATACTGCCTACTTCTCTTATTTCTTAGGGCTGATGAACCACCTGATTCTCAACCTTCTGCCACAGGAAACAGAGGTAGAGCAGGCAGAGATCCAAGGGCAATCAGAAAGAACTGTCTGGTATAATTGCACACATTCACTACCATGATCGCCCCTTGCAGAGAGAGCCTGGTAGACACCACCATGTCACAACCTCACTACCTCTCTGATCAAGGAGACATGTGGCGGGTGCTAAGCACCTTCGCTCTGTGCCCCTGAGCCCGTTCACACAGCGAGCGGGGATAAAGTGAGGAACTACAGGCCGTGGTGGGTGCGCGGTGCGGCCACACGGCTCTCGGCGCGTACCTCCTCACAGACTTCACGGACTGCGGCCACGCCCGGCTCCTCCTCCGGCTCCATGCCCCCTCCAGGGACGATCCACCGGTCTGGATGACGACTGCTGCTCACAAGTAGCACCTGAAAGTCAGAGGTCACACGGGCCGTTAGACTCTCAAAAAGCCACACTCATACACGTTCGGAGTTTAAATGCCACACAAAGAGAAGTACCTAGGACCCATTCTTTGTTGATGCCTCTCCAAATCACTTGTAAGGTAGCTTCCGTTTCTGTTTGAAAAAGCAGACAACCTGTCCAGTAACAGCAGAACGGCATCTGAACCAGTGGCCATTAGGTGTACCCCTCAGATTCTCAGTCACTTGTCTTGTCGATCCTTTCCTTTGTTCCTTTCTCTTTAGCCCTTTGAACATGCAACTGACAAAAACACTCCAAACAAAACCAAACAGAGACTGTCACTGATGCACTGATGAGCTTGTGAGCCCTGTGAAGTCCCAACCTTCCCTCCAAGGTTCTCACCCCTGTGTCTCCCAGTTCCTGCTCCATCTGACGGCCACAGGCCAACACTACACATAACCCGAAGCTCTAAGCGTGCGCTGAGAACCTGATTCTCTCACCAACATAAGACCTAGGAAGATTTCTTGTTGTCATGCTTTCAGCTGAGGTAAAACTGGAATTCTTTTACTAGGAAACTTTTTATCAAGAAATGACACTTAATGGTCATCACTAAAAAGTCTACAAATAGGGCTTCCTTGCTGGCTCGGTAAAGAGACCTGGGTTTGATCCCTGATCCGGGAAGATCCAAGGAGCAACTAAGCCCATGCGCCACAACTACTGAAGCCCTTGCGCTCTAGAGCATGTGCCCGGCACCAAGAGAAGTCACTGCAGTGAGAAGTCCACACACCACAACTGGAGAGTAGCCCCTGTGCTCTGCAACTGGATAAAGACTGTAGGCAGCAACAAAGACCTGGCGCAACCAAAAAACAGTTTAATAATAAATAAATGAATGCTGAAGAGGATGTGGAGAAAAGGGAACTCTCCTACACGATTGGTGGGAATGTAAATGAGGGCAGCCACTAGGGAAAACAGTATGGAGGCTCCTTAAAAAACTAAAAGTAGTGTTGCCATATTATAATCCAGCAATCCCTCTCTTGGGCATATACTCAGACAAAACTACACTTCAAAAAGACACGCACCCCTATGTTCACAGCAACACTACTGACATTAGCCAAGACAGAAACAACCTAAATGTCCATCAACAGATGAACGGGTAGAGAAGACGCAGGGTGTGTGTGCACATGTATACGTGCATATAGTGGAATGTTATTCAGTCCTAAAAACAGAATGAAGTGATGTCATTTGTGTGACATGGATGGACCCGAAGATTATCATACTAAGTGAAGTAAGTCAAAAAAGGAAGACAAATACCATATGATATCACTTGTATGTGGAATCTAAAATATGACAAAAATGAACCTATCAGAAACAGACTCACAGACATAGAAAACAGACTTGTGGTTGTGGGGGGGTGGGGAGGTCATCGGTGTGGAAGGGAAGGATTGGGAGTTTGGGATTAGCAAATGCAAACTATTGTATATAGGGTGGATAAACAACAAGCTCCTACTGTATAGCACAGGAAACTATATTCAATATCCTGTGATAAACCGTAATGGAAAAGAATAGACACATGTATAACCGAGTCACTTTGCTCTACAGCAGAAACTAACGCAGCACTGCACATCAACTATACTTCAATAAAATTAATTTTTTAAAAAAGAAGTGAAAAGAAACCAAACAAACACAAAATATTGATATAGAACACAGGTTACTAATTCAAACTTAACCAGAATTCTAATCATGGTTAAAATAAAATCTAGAACTTCCCTAGTTCCTTTCCCTTAACCTCTCCAGGACAGATATTAAACAGAGTTAGCTTTACTCCTCATTTGGAGATGGAGTTGGGTTGGTATTATTTCCAGAACTAAAGGAATCCTCAACTGCTCCCAAACAATCACTTCTGATGATGTCTTCTGAGCCTCAGGCCCTATTCCAAACTATATTCCCTATCTACCCTTCCACGCCCCAGTACTTAACTTCTACTCTGCAGTCACCTTTCCTGCCTAAAAGAAACCACTCCTTCCTCTCTGGCCCTCATGGGTCCCGTGACTGACTGCTAGTTAACTTTCCTCCAGTCCTCTCCCATTTAAGTTCTCTGCAACCATCAGCCCTTGGAAACTACCTTTTTCTTCATCTTTAATCCCTTTCTTCTTGTCATGATAAGATTCTCCTGATGCTCCTCTACAAAATCCATGATCTGCAGACTAAGAGGGGATCACAAGATAAGAGGGAAATCCATGAATCTATATACAGTCACCACTATACAGCCCATGGACTGAGAAAATACTGTCTTAAATTTACAAGCACCATTTATTTTAATGCATATAAACTCTGCTTTGATTAATACAACTTGGAATAACTTAAAATAATATAAAATTGGGACGTCTCTGGCAGTCCAGTGGTTAAGACTCTGCACTTCCACTGCAGGGGGCGCAGGTTTGACCCCTAGTTGGGGAATTAAGATCCCAAGGGCTGCCAAGAAACAGCCAAAAAAGAAAAAAGAAAAGAAAATCCGTAATAGTTCTTGGTTGGTGTGTATGTATGTTTAATCAAGGGATGTTAAAAGTACAACGTGAGGCAATTCCCTGGTGGCCCAGTGGTTAGGGCTCAGGTTCAATCCCTGGTCAGGTAACGAAGATTCTGCAAGCCCTGCAGCGTGGCCAAAATAAGAAGGAAGGTAGGACAGGAGGATACGAGGACAGGAGGATGGAAGAAAGAAGGAAGGAAGTACAATGTGGCAGTTTCACGAAATTATGCTTTAAAATAAGAGTCCTCACTGGACTCCTACTTCATATCATATACAAAAATTAACTCCAAATGGAACTTAAACCTAAGAGCTAAATCTATAAACAGGGGTAAAGCTTAATGATCCTGGATTTGCTAACACAGGCCAAATTCTTAAGACATGACAACAAAAACCTGAGATACAAAACAAAAAATGAATGAGTTAGACATCATCAAAATTACGATCTTCTGTGCATCAAATGACATTATCAAAAATGTGAAAAGATGATCTACGGAATGGGAGAAAATTCTTGGAAATTATCTGATAAGGGTCTGGTATCCAAAATATATAAGCAACTCTTACAACTCAAGGAAAAAATGACCAACAGCATTTCTCCAAAGAAGATATACAAAGAGCTGACAAGCATGTGAAAAGATGTGATCAACATCATTAGTCACTAGAAAAGTACAAAGTAAACCCATCACGAGATACCACTTTACACCTACTAGAATGGTTATAATTTTTAAAGTAACAAGTACTGACAAGGATGCAGAGAAATTGGAATCTTCATACACTGCTGGTAGGAATGTAAAACAGTTTAGGCACTGCAGAAAACAGGTGGTTCCTCCAAAAGTTAAACATGAAATTACCATCTGATCTAGCAATTCTGCTCCCAGGTATACACCATACCCCAAAGAACTGAACTGAAAACAGGTACTCTAACCCTCAGACACAAATGCTCATGGCAGTATTATTCATAATAACCAAACAGGAGAAATAACTCAAATGTCCACCAATGCATGAGTAGATAAACAAAATGTGGCATGTACATAAAAGGATTAGTTTTCAGTCATAAAGAGAAATAACATTCTGATAAATGTTACACAGTGGATGAACCTTGACACCATTATGGTTAAGTGAAAGCCAAACTCAAAAAAAAAGTCACATAATGTATAATTCCATTTATATAAAATATGCAGAATAGGTAAATACACAGAGACAGAAAGGAGACTGGTGGACGCCAGGGACTGAAGGAAGGGAAGAATAGGGAGTAACTGATTAATGGGTACAGGGTTTTATTTTGGAATGCTGACTGTTTTGAAACTAGATAGAAGCAGTAGTTGCTAAATGCTACCAACTTATTCACTTTACAATGGTTAATGCTATGTGAACTTCAGCTCAATAAAATAAAACTAGTTTTAAAATCACAGCAATTTTTTAAAAGCTTAAATAGTGCCACCACTATCTTGTTCAGAGTCTACACTCCAGAGGAGTGGCCTTCCAGAAGGTTATCCTTAGTTTCGTTATTATCTCAAATCATTCCCATAAAAGATAAAGGGGATCACTGCCATACCCATTCTTCTCAAAAACTGCCCAATTATACATTTTGAAAAATTTCTGATTAAAAAAATAAACCCAAATATAAACACATTTATTAATTCAAGCCAAAAAGCTAAAAAAAAAAAAAAGTCCTCCAAAGACTTTTAGGTAATATCATACATTTAATCTGCAAGGGAGATTCCAGAAGGAAAAGTAGAAAAATGGGTTAATCCTTCACTGATTTGGTATATAAATAACAACATGTAGTCTTTCTTCCTACAGTTCTCCCACTTCTTGGCAGTGTTTATCAACCATTCTAAACCTAATCATTCACTTCAAAGGCTGACTAGGGCCATCCAATTAGGTTTCAGTTGAAATGAAAGAACTTTATAGGGACATTTCAAAGTTAAAGCAATGAAAAAGAAACTGTACCATAGAGTATAATTTAATGTCTAAATATCAATTAATGTAAAATATTAGCTAGTAAATCTAGTTGAGTGCTTTTTACATTCAAAGCACGACTCTATGAGGTAAGACTACAACACTGAGGCTGAAGAAAGCCAGCCGCATTCCTTTGTAGTCATACTTCAAAGCAAACACTATTACCAGCAAATAGTTCTTCTCCTCAGAAAGTTTCCTTGACAACCCATTGAAAATTTATTGCAAAAACTGAAAACAAAATATTCTTTATTTTCACCAGAGACTTTACTCCTTCCTGCCTTACAGTAAGTGTTTTGCTCAGTAAATTCTTATTCTGAAGCTTGACTTTTAAATACAAATTATCTAAAAAGAAATTGAATGGCAAAGCTCCTAAAAGATTCTGAAAATGACGCTCTAAGGGAGAAAAAAAATCACCATTTATTCAACAAATATTCATTAAGCACTGTAAGAAGCCAGGAACTGGAGATGCAGATTAGAACCTCTGCAACTCTGAGGCAGATCAAAGTGGGGGACCGGCCAACCAAGTACCAGGCCTTTTGTGAAGCTCTCTGCATTGAGACAAATGATATTCAGGCAGAAACGGATAAACAAACCCACAGAACACACCCACCCATATATGAATTCTTGGATTCATGACAACTTAGTATCCTCAAGGACACAGAAAAAAATCACTGTGTTGACTAGGGACAAGTGTGCAGTGAAAAAGGTGGGAATGATAAACCTAATCTGGAGAGATTTACATAAAGGGATGCAGCTAAAACGGTAATGTTTTATTTCTTAAGTTTTAAATTGTTTAATACAACTTTCCAAAAGAATACAATACAGTGAGGAGTGCTTTGTTTGAGGTATGCAGAGAAAATCACAATCACACTGAAAAGTCAGGTTGCAGGGAGATGGTGGGGGGTGGTAAGGGGAAGCTTTTTAAAGGAAGTGATTTGAGTTGAATTCAAGTTAAAGAAGGACACTTGGGGCTTCCCTGGTGGCTCAGTGGTAAAGGATCCACCTGCCAACACAGGAGACACGGGTTCGATCCCCAATCTGGAAAGATCCCACATCCCATGGAGCAACTAAACCCAGCACCACAAATACTGAGGCTGTGCTCAAGAGCCCAGGAGCCACAGCGACTGCAGCCCCAGATCCCCTGCTCCACAATAAGAGCTACAATGAGAAGCCCACACACGGCAACTAGAGAAAAACTTATGCAGCAACCAAGACCCAGCAGAACCAAAAATAAATAAATAAAATAAACAAATCTGGAAAAAAAAGGAGACTCATTCAACAACAACAAAAACCACCAGAAGCCTACCATATGGCCCTGTGCTTAGGATACAAAGCAAGGCAGATACAGCTCCAGCTCTTGAGAAATTTAAAGGTCAACAAGAAGTCAGGTGACTGATTATATTTCAGTGACTACACACCATAATGCTCAGTAAATATTTGATGCTCTTGCCTACAGTATCCAGCCTCCCTTTGCTGTTAGGTGGGACCATTTGACTAGTTTTGCATAATGAAATATGAGCAGAAGAGACATGTGTCACTTTTCGGCTGAGACACGGAGAAGTCAATGTAGTCTCCTCTCCTCCTCACCAAGAACGTGGTGAGTTCCAGTTGGTGTAGATACAAGCCTGAGCCCCTTGAACAGAAGAGAGTTCCTGTGTGGAGGAGAGCCTTTGAAAGCCCATGGCTGATAGGCAACATAACCTAGTCTATCCTGATTAATGGTACGAAAGGTCAGTGAAAGGTCTAAGGACCAGTGCAGTTGATTGCCTCACACCCAATCCCTAAGTACAGCCCCTGACCCATATATACAGGTGGCCAAAAAATGTTTGATGAGCAAATGAAAGAATGGACCAGTAACTAAGGGAACAAACAACTGCTTTTAAAAAAGGAATGAAGACAGCATACAGATGAGGTTAGAGAGGTTGAACAAAAAAGCAGGGGTCTAATTATAAAGAGTTTGGACTGAAACCTGAAGGCAATGAGTAAGTCACTGAGGTTTTTAGAATAAGGAAATGACATAACCCAATTTAGATTTTAGAAAGATCACTCTGACTTGGGCTGGATATGGGCAAACTTGGTAAGAGAATTCACTTCTGCAGTTAATTCAGGCTGAGAAAGAAGGAGGATCAAAGTGGGAGTTGGAAGGAAGTGACACATTTCCAGAAATACAGAAGGAAGAGTCCACAGGGCCAGTGACTGACAGGATGTGGGCCAGGTCAATGGGGGAACTGCCCTCCTAGAGAATGTGAAACGGTGGGTGGAGGAGGGAACCACAAGGAAACTGTCCTCTGAACATGAATTTGAGGGTTCAATGAAATATCTAATGGATAATTCTAGAAGATAATCATATAAATGTTGGAGTGGAGCTAAAAAAGAGGGAAAGAGAAACTTGAGAAACAATGTTCCCAGTCTTTTCCAGCCAGGATGAGACTAATACCAGGAGCTCTAGCTGGAGAAGCTATCCATATTCCCTCTATCTATCGTCCACTCCCTTTGGTCTCTGCTAAGGTTCCATTCCCACAGCCAATAGCATAGTAGGGGTAGATTTGTTCTAGGTTCAGTTCAGTTTAGTTCAGCCACTCAGTTGTGTTCAACTCTTTGAGACCCCACGGACTGCAGCACACCAGGCCTCCCTGTCCATCACCAACTCCCAGAGCTTACTCAAACTCATGTCCTGAGTCGGTGATGCCATCCAACCATCTCATCCTGTCGGCCCCTTCTCCTCCCGCCTTCAATCTTTCCCAGCATCAAGGTCTTTTCCAATGAGTCAGTTCTTCGAATCAGGTGGCCAAAGTATTGGAGTTTCAGCTTCAGCATCAGTCCTTCCAATGACTATTCAGGACTGACTTCCTTTAGGATGGACAGGTTGGATCTTCTTACAGTCCAAGGGACTCTCAAGAGTCTTTGCCAACACCACAGTTCGAAAGCAATTCTTCGGCTTTCAGCTTTCTTTATAGTCCAACTCTCACATTCATACATGACTACTGGAAAAACCATAGCCTTGACTACATGGACCTTTGTCGGCAAAGTAATGTCTTGCTTTTTAATATGCTGCCTAGGTTGATCGTAACTTTTCTTCCAAGGAGCAAGCGTCTTTTAATTTCATGGCTACAGTCAACATCTGCAGTGATTTTGGAGCCCAAAAACATAGTCTCTCACTGTTTCCCCGTCTATCTGCCATGAAGTGATGGGACCATATGCCATGATCTTAGTTTTCTGAATGTTGAGTTTTAAGTCAACTTTTTCATTCTCCCCTTTCACTTTCATCAAGAGGCTCTTTAGTTCCTTTTTGCTTTCTGCCATAAGGGTGGTGTCATCTGCATATCTGAGGTTATTGATATTTCTCCCGGCAATCTTAATTCCAGCTTGTGCTTCATCCAGCCTGGCATTTCAAATAATGTACTCTGCATGTAAGTTAAATAAGCAGGGTGACAATATACAGCCTTGCTGTACTTCTTTTCCAAATTGGAACCAGTCTGTTACTCCATGTCCAGTTCTAACTGTTGCTTTTTGACCTGCATACAGATTTCTCAGGATGCAGGTAAGGTGGTCTGGTATTCCCATCTCTTTTAAAAATTTTCCATAGATTGTTGTGATCCACATAGTCAAAGGCTTTGGCGTAATCAATAAAGGAGATTTTTTCTGGAACTCTTGTGCTTTTTTGATGATCCAGCAGATGTTGGCAATTTGATCTCTGGTTCCTCTGCCTTTTCTAAATCCTATTCCATGTTAAAGTTCTGGAAACTTTTTTTTTTTTTTGGCCACACTGCATGACTTGTGGGATCTTAGTTCCCCAACCAGGAATAAAACCTGGGCCTTCAACAATGGAAAAATCACTCTATATGCTCCATGAAAGTAGAATCCTAACCATTACTGAACTGCCAGGAAATTCCCTGGAAATAATTTTCTTAAAAAAATCAATTATCTTTGGTGATAATCTACAACATGGAAAATACTGACTGGCAAGCTATATATTTTAGATGTATTACTAATTTCCAGAAAACTGAGCAGGCAATAATGCACTTAACATAATATAATTTCCAACAACGCAATGCCCCTGGCATTTGACAGCCCCTCAACAATGTCATTACCACCAGACAGCTCTGCTGGTCGCCCAGATGGCACAAGGGCTGCACCTTATCAAATCCGTGACATGCCCTGCAAACTGCTTTCACAGTCAAGCCCATTCTAACCATTCATGTGTCCCTTCACAAAAATAAGATCAACATAACAGTGAATGTTACCTGCACTTGTCTGGATTCCAAATAAATTTACTATTTTTTACAGAATGTTTTAAAGAACAAGTTCTTGGACACAAGGACCCTATAAAAGGTTTAAAAGATGAGTAAAGCTGAGTATGAGGTGAAATAACTTGTTCAAATTAAGTCAATAAATTATCACAAGGCCAAGCCCTAGTAGTTTCAAGTTCCTTGAGTTTTAGAGTCATTTACCCTTAAGGTCATTCCTCACCCCACCCCACCCCTGCACAGCTCAAAATACTGCTAAAAAGGAAGAACAAATAAACGAAAACAGTTTACAAAATCCCTTCATTTTCTAGCTAACCAGGTTGCTTATTTAACAAAAGAGGAAATTCCCTGCCAAGTACAAGGACTGTGCTATGAACAGATATTATGCAATTTTTACTTTGGGAGGAACAAGGTATTTCAAGAACAGGTATCGCTCCTCAGCATGTGTCCCAGGTATGGAGTATACTGCTAGAGTCCTAAGTGACCGAGTGTCCTGCCCTGCCTTTCCAAATGAATGTCCAAAGGTTAACACACTGCACTGTACATTACCTGGTATGCAATGACTTTTTTTAATTTTGAAAAAGATGACTAAAGAAACGCAGTTAACTTGGCTGTATTTGCAAGTTATATAAAGAAGACTTAAAGTTGCTGGATCACACTGTATGAACATAACCTACCGGAATGATTGAGTTGTTCCTGTAAACCTTAACTCCTCCCCATAACTCTTAGAAATACTGAAAAAGCTGGGGGGGGCTAAGGGAGACTAACACTAGGGGGAATACAACAGCAGCTACTAGTATTTCTTCAGTGCCCATTTTGGCCTAGGTGCTGCCATTTTACATTCTACTTTCACTATACTATCCCTAATATTCAAACCATCATACAAGGCAGGCATTATGTAATCTTTACCATTATAGTGATGAGGAAACCAAGCTTTAGATGATTTGGTGATGTGGTGAGGGGTACAGAAAGGGTGAGCACTGAGCCAGGATTCAAACCAGTGTATATGCCTGACTCTGACCGCCAGACAACTGAGTAGTTCTCACAGAGATCATATGATCCACAAAGCCAAAAATATTTACTATCTAGTCCTTTACGGAAGAAGTTTGCCAACCCTTGATCTAACAAAGGGCCCAAGCAGCCACAGCATCATGTTAGTAAGGACTATTATGAGGGAATGAAGATTACGAGAGGATCCCAGAATACTTCTCAAGAGGGAACACTTGAACTAAACCTAGAGGAGAAATTTACTGAGCCCAGAAAGGAGAGGGTTCCAGGCAAGGGGCACTGCAATCACACAGCCACACATGCAGCAAACAGTATATTATAGCCAGAGAATGCTGAGAAACTCAAGCAGTTTAATATGGTGAAAGGTGCAAGATGGGAAGGAGGAAGAGGGCAACAGAGGAAGCTGATAAATTAACTGAGTCTAGTATAAAAAGTTCATACAGGAAGCACATAAAAGAGTTACAATAACTGAATGCAACTGGGAGTCCTCCTTGGTTTTTGAGAAGAGAGATGGCGATCTCACTTGTGTTTCAGAAGCTTGAATCTGGAAGCTGAATGAATGCTGGGTGGGGGTGGGATAAGTTCAGTTAGAGAGGATAAGGGAGCTGGACGTAACCAAGGTCCCGGGAGAAGAAGAGACTGATACAAGTCATATTTAGGAGACAGCTAGGACAACTGGTAGCTAACCAGAAATTACAGTGCTGTAAAAGGGATGCAGAGGCTATGACTTCTAACTGAGGTCAGTAGGTGGAAATCGATACTCATTTTTCAGAAGAGAGAAATACAGAAGAGAAGCAGGTAGGAAAGGGAGAAATAGTCTGAGATATTACAGGAAAAGTTAAGCTTCCTACACTCTCTCTATACTATGGGAATTTCTAAAACCTCAACTTAAACGTTAATTTGAAAGCATTCATCTGAGAAACAATGGCTGCCTCTGTACAGTACACTTGGCAACACTAAGGAGGAGGAGGCATTTCACATTAAAACCTTGTGTATAGCTTGAATATTTTAGAACAAGCATTTCAGACTTTTATAATTGGACAAGAAGAATGCCAAGCATTATTCCCAAGGAAATTTCTGACAGCCAAATGGAGTGAATGAAATATTTAGAATGCTTGAGTTTCTTGAGTTCATTAAAAATAAATAAAGCCACAGGAACAGCATTCCTGACATCCAAAAACTACATTATTTTCCCACACACAGTCCCAGGACTATATAAATACAGTGTAAAAAAGCAGGTATTATGTCCTCAAAGTAGCATCAACATATTAATCAAATTTCCACCTAATATAAAATGTAGAAGTTTAAACCACAGTTGTATGCTGTCTACTTTTTAGAGGAGGGCAGTAAGGAGACATGGATCACAGGTGTGCTTTATACCAATCAGCCACACAACTGGAAAAAATAAAAGCTATACTTCACCTTTCTCAGTTTTAAAATGAGGTACTCCAATTAATTCCTAAACCCCTTCCAGCATTAACATTCTATTATTCTAAATGTACACAGTAGTGTGTCTAAAATTGTAGTTTCCAATTCCACTTTTTTTCAATGATACACAAGCTAACAAAAAAAGTACAAGAGAACAGACAGTTGAAAAGCAAGTCTTCTCTTTCATTTCCGGCCTTCTCTCCTACCTCCATCTCCAAATTGCTTCTTAATGAAACTTTCTTAAATATTTGCTCCCCTCTTTATTAACACAAATAGTAACTCATCACCACAGTTCCACCTTTTTTCACATAAACCATGGAGATCATTTCATCACTACATACCAAAGAGCCTTTTTTCTAATGACCACGTGGTTTTTTTAAAAACTTATTTTAGAAAATTCCAAACATACACAAAAGTAGAGAAGAAAATACAATGGACCTCCAGGTAATCACTGTTTGTGTGCTTAGTCACTCAATCATGTTCAACTCTTTGCAACCCCATGGACTGTAACCCACCAGGCTACTCTGTCCATGGGACTCTCCAGGCAAGAATAAATGAAGCGGGTTTTCATTTCCTTCTCCAAGGGATCTTCCTGACCCAGGGATAGAATCAGCGTCTCCTGCATTGGCAGGTGGATTCTTCACCCTGAGCCGCCACCCGGGAAGCAATACAATAAATACTGATGATAAAATTTACCAAACAAAAGCTTTTGGGGGGATCTTCAATAATGTTTAAGAGTGTAAAAGGATTCTGAGATTAAAAAAAAAAGGGGCTTGAGAACTGATGGAAAGGCTAGGAGAGATTCCAGGTCACGACGGTAAATACCATGTATGCAGGAGGTAGGGCTTTAAAAAAATATACCACAACATCACTATTATAACCAGCAAAATTAACAATTTGTTATAATCATCTAATGAACAGGCCATATTCAACTATCTCCAATTGCTTCAAAAATGCTATTTTACAACTTGCTTATTTAAATGAAGACCCAAACTAGGTTCATACACTGCATTTGGTTGATATGACTTAAGACTTACTCTAAAGCAGTCCCCTCTCCTGGCCCTTTGTTTTCAAGCCATTTATTTATTGAAGTAAACAGATCATTCATTCTGTACTGTTTCCCACTTTTCAACACTTGCCAGTGCCATCCCTTGTGGTAACCTTCAACTTGCTCCTGTAGACCCCATATGTCCTGCCCCAGGTCATTAGATCTTGAAGCTTGGCCAGTTTTAGATTTGGTGTTTTGGCAAGGAAACTTTGTGGAAGTGCTAAATACTTCCCTATATTGTGAGTTACAGAATATGTGACATTACTTTTAGTGATGAGAGGATGAAACTGTGGTTTTAAAAGTGCTGTCACATGATTTGTACATTACAGAGCTCACCACCAGCCTTCCATTTAATGGTGTTAGCATCTATTAATGACAGTCATCTGTACCTATGATATCTTTAGGGAATGCAAGTGGCAATTTTCTAACTGTACTGCCCCTTTTGTATATATTGATTAGCTGAAATTCTACAAATAAAATTCTTTATCAACTGTTTGATTACAGGTAAATATAGGGAAGGCAAAGTAAATGCTTGATATTTTTTCTCATTTACTAATTTTCAGAATAACAAGATACTGTCCCAAAAATACCCCCAAACACTGTTATTGTTGCATCATTAACTAGACTTTTTTCAATTCATGTGTTTCAACCAACTGCAGTCATTAAAATCTTGATGCTCTCATCTTTAACTAGCAAGAGCTACTCCAGAGTGATTCCTGTCCCCTTTTACCTCCAGCGTTTCATCACTGTTGTTAAGTTGCTCAGTCATGTCCCATTCTTTGCGACCCCATAGACTGCACACGCCAGGCTTCTCTGTCCTTCACCATCTCCTGGAGTTTGCTCAAACTCATGTCCCTTGAGTCAGGGATGTATTCCAACCATTTCATCCTCTGTTGTCCCCTTCTCCTGCATTCAATCTTTCCTAGCATCAGGTTCTTTTCTAATGAGTCAGGTCATTTCTAATGAGTCAGCTCTTCGCAGCAGGTGGCCAAAGTAGTGGAGCTTCAGCTTCAGCATCAGTCCTTCCAATGAATATTCAGGACTGATTTCCTTTAGGATTGACTGGTTTGATCTCCTTGAAGTCCAAGAGACTCTCAAGAGTCTTCTCCAACACCACAGTTCAAAAGCATCAATTCTTCAATGTTCAGCCTTCTTTATAGTCCAGCTCTCACATCAATACATGACTACTGGAAAAACCATAGCTTTGATTAGAGGGACTTTTGTCAGCAAAGTAATGTCTCTGCTTTTTAATATGCTGTCTAGGTTTGTCAAAGATTTTATTCCAAGTAGCAAGTGTCTTTTAATTTCATGGCTGCAGTCACCATATGCAGTGATTTTGGAGCCCAAGAAAATAAAGTCGGCCACTGTTTACCTTTTCCCCCCATCTATTTGTCATGAAGTGATGGGACCGGATGCCATGGTCTTCATTTTTTGAATGTTGAGTTTTAAGCCAACTTTTTCACTTTCCTCTTTTACCTTCATCAAGAGGTTCTTTAGTTCCTCTTCACTCTCTGCCATAAGGGTGGTATCATCTGCATATCTGAGGTTATTGATATTTCTCCCTGCAATCTTGTGCTTCATCCAGCCCAGCATTTTGCATGATGTACTCTGCATATAAGTTAATAAGCAGGGTGACAATATACAGCCTTGATGTACTCCTTTCCCAATTTGGAATCAGTCTGTTGTTCCATGTCTGGTTCTAACTGTTGCTTCTTGACCTGCATACAGATTTCTCAAGAGACAGGTAAGGTGGTCTGGTATTCCCATCTCTTTAAGAATGTTCCACAGTTTGTTGTGATCCACACAGTCAAAGGCTTTAGCATCAATGAAGCAGATGTTTTTCTGGAATTCTCTTGCTTTTTCGATGATCCAGCCGATGTTGGCAGTTTGACCTCTGGTTCCTCTGCCTTTTCTAAATCCAGCTTGAACATCTGAAAGTTCATGGTTCATGTACTATTGAAGTCTGGCTTGGAGAATTTTGAGCATTACTTTGCTAGCGTGTGAGATGAGTGCAATTGTGCAGTAGTTTCAGCATTCTTCGGCATGGCCCTTCTTTGGGACTGGAATGAAAACTGACCTTTTCCAGGCCTGTGGTCACTGCTGAGTTATCCAGATTTGCTGGCATATTGAGTGCAGCACTTTCACAGCATCATCTTTTAGGAGTTGAAATAGCTCAGCTGCAATTCCATCACCTCTGCTAGCTTTGTTCATAGTGATGCTTCCTAAGGCCCATTTGACTTCACATTCCAGTATGTCTGGCTCTAGGTGAGTGATCACACCATCGTGGCTATCTGGGTCATGAAGATCTTTTTTGTATAAGTCCTTCTGTGTATTCTTGCCACCTCTTCTTAATATCTTCTGCTTCTGTCAGGTCCATACATACCATTTCTGTCCTTTACTGTGCTCATCTTTGATGGAATGTTCCCTTGGTAGCTCTGCTTTTCTTGAAGAGATCTCTAGTCTTTCCGATTCTGTTGTTTTCCTCTGTTTCTTTGCATTGAGGAAGGCTTGCTTTCTCTCCTTGCTAATCTTTGTAACTCTGCATTCAAATGGGTGTATGTTTCCTTTTCTCCCTTGCCTTTAGCTTCTCTTCTTTTCATAGCCATTTATAAGGCCTCCTCAGAAAACCATTTTGCCTTTCTGCATTTCTTTTTCTTGGGGATGGTCTTGATCACTGCCTCCTGTACAATGTCACAAACCTCTGTCCATAGTTCTTCAGGCACTCTATCAGATCTAAGTCCTTGAATCTATTTGTCACTTCCACTGTATAGTCATAAGAGATTTGATTTAGGTCATACCTGAATGGTCTAGTGTTTTTCCCTACTTTCTTCAATGTAAGTCTGAATTTGGCAATAACGAGTTCATGATCTGAGCCACAGTCAGCTCCCAGTCATGTTTTTGCTGACTGTATAGAGCTTCTCCATCTTTAGCTGCAAAGAATATAATCAATCTGATTTCAGTGCTGACCATCTGATGATATCTACGTGTACAGTCTTCTTTTGTATTGTTGGAAGAGGGTGCTTGCTATGACCAGTATGTTCTCTTGGCAAAATATGTTAGCCTTTGACCTGCTTCGTTTTGTACTCCAAGGCTAAATTTGCCTGTTACTTCAGGTAGCTCTTGACTTCCTACTTTTGCATTCCAGTCCCCTATAATGAAAAGGACATCTTTTTGGGGTGTTATTTCTAGAAGTTCTTATAGGTCTAAATAGAACCATTCAACTTCAGCTTCTTCAGCATTAGTGGTTGGGGCACAGACTTGGATGATTGAGATACTGAATGGTTTGCCTTGGAAACAAACAGAGATCATTTTGTTGTTTTTGAAATTATACCCAAGTACTGCATTTTGGACCCTTTTGTTGACTATGAGGTCTAATCCATTTCTTCTAAGGGATTTTTGCCCACAGTAGTAGATATAACGGTCATCTGAGTAAAGTCACCCATTCCAATCCATTTCAGTTCACTGATTCCTAAAATACTGATGTTCACTCTTGCCGTCTCCTGTTTGACCACTTCCAATTTATCTTGATTCATGGACCTAACACTGTGGGTTCCTATGCAATACTGTTCTTCATGGCATCAGACTTTACTTTCACCACCAGATACATCTACAACTGGGCGTTGCTTCCACTTTGACTCAGGCTCTTCATTTCTTCTGGAGGTATTGCTCTGCTCTTCTCCAGTAGCATTTTGGGCACCTGCTGACCTGGGGAGTTCGTCTTTCAGTGTCATATCCATGTGCCTTTTCATGCTGTTCACGGGGTTCTCAAGGCAAGAATACTGAAGTGGTTTGCCATTCCCTTCTCAGGTGGACCACATTCTGTCAGACCTCTCTACCATGACTCGTCCATCTTGGGTGGCCCTACACGGCATGACCTATAGTTTCATTGAGTTAGACAAGGCTGTGATCCATGTGATCAATTTGGTTAGTTTTCTGTGATTGTGGCTTTCATTCTGTCTGTCCTCTGATGGATGAGGCTAAGAGGCTTGTGGAGGCCTCCTTGTGTGAAAGACTGGCTGTGACTAAAATTGGGTCTTGCTCTGCTCTGGTGGGCAGGGCCATGCTCAGTAAATCTTTAACCTAATTTTCTGCCAATGGGTGGGGCTGTGTTCCCTCCCTATAGTTTGGCCTTACATGAAAGATGGCAGAATAGGACAGGCGCTCATCTTCTCCCGTGAGAACATCAAGGTCCACAACTAGCTGCTGAACAACCATCAACAGCAGGATGGATCCCACCAAAAATAGATACTTGGCATCCAAGGGCAAAGGAGAAGCCCCAATAAGATGGCAGGAGGGGCAAAATAGCATTTAGTACTTCATTATAAAAGTTTTTAAACATATAACTCAGTTTTAAGAATTATACAGTAACCACTCATGTGCCCATCACTGAGATTCTACCAGTAATGCTTTATAAATTTTATCTCATATCTTTTTGATATAAATCTTTAACCTTAGTTTTCTTGCTTTTTGTCATTGTAAGATATCTCAGGCTCATGTTAAGTATTTCTTGTTCCAGATTTGAATTCAGCTATTTCTCTAAGAAGCCTTGGTTCCTTGTAGTGGGAAATGATATTTAGAGACCTGGATTTGAGTAATTGCTGCCACTGTGTTGTCACTGTTCCTTAGGTTTTTCAATAAGACAGGAAATACATATTATTTAAAAAAAATAAAAGAGTAATAATTGAAAAGAAAAATAAATTACAGGTCATACGAATATTTCCATTTCAAATTTAAAGCCTCAGTTCAGTTGCTCGGACATGTCCGACTCTTTGCGACCCCATGGACTGCAGCACACCAGGCTTCCCTGTCCATCACCAACTCCCAAAGCTTACCCAAACTCAAGTCCATCAAGTTGGTGATGCCATCCAACCATCTCATCCTCTGTTGTCCCCTTCTGCTCCTGCCTTCAATCTTTCCCAGCATTGGGGTCTTTTCCAGTGAGTCAGTTCTTTGCATCAGGTAGCCAAAATATTGGAATATCAGCCTCAGCATCAGTCCTTCCAGTGACTATTCAGGACCGATTTCCTTTAGGATGGACAGGCTGGATCTCCTTGCAGTCCAAGGGACTCTCAAGAGTCTTCGCCAACACCACAGTTCAAAAGCATCAATTCTTTGGTGCTCAGCTTTCTTTATAGTCCAACTCTCACAACCATACATGACTATTGGAAAAACCATAGCTTTGACTAGATGGATCTTTGTTGGCAAAGTAATGTCTCTGCTTTTCAATATGCTGTCTGGGTTGGTCATAGCTTTTCTTCCAAGGAACAAGCATCTTTTAATTTCATGGCTGCAGTCAACATCTGCAGTGATTTTGAAGCCCCCCAAAATCAAAGCCTACTAAGGTTTTTAAAGGGCTTCCCAGGTGGTGCTAGTGGTAAAGAACCCACCTGCCAATGCAGGAGACCTAACAGACCTGGGTTTAATCTCTGGGTCAGGAAGATCCACTGGAGGAGGAAATAGCAACCCACTTCAATATCCTTGTCTGGGAAATCCCACGGACAGAGGAGCCTGGCAGGCCCCAGTTCATGGGGTCACAAAGAGTTGGACACAACTGAAGTGACTTAGCACAAGCTTTTTAACTTCTTGTATTTTATGCTTTTGTGTTTTATGCTGAAAATAACAAGATAATTTTCTACTTGAGTTGTCCTATAATAGTTTCAAATTAACAGTACTATTAACCATAAAACTACTAAGTACAATTTAAGATTTCTCTGTAGTTCTTCTTAGCCTAAGGATAGATCCCACTAGATATGGTTGACCAAAATACTGTTTTAAAGTCACATGAAAGATTCTCTGTAAAATGATGCCACTAAATTGATAGACAGTCAAATTCATTTATTTCTGTCATTTTGATTATTAACACTGTGTGTTTTGTTGCAAGACATATAATTCATGCACACTGGAATGTATAGATCATCAGGGTACAGTATGATGACTCTGACTTATACAAGACTTGAACCCACACACCTACTAAGATGCATGTTTCCATCTCCCGAGAAAGTTCCATGTGCCTCTTTCCTGTCTATATTCCTGACTCAAAGACAGTCACTATTACGAATTATACTATCACAGATAGTTTTGTTTGTTCTGGTCCTTCATGTAAATGATATCCCACAGAAGCCACTGGAGAATTTTATAGTATACAGATGTACCGTAATTTATTTAACCAGCCCTCTTGACAGACATTTTGGGCATTTCCAGTTTCTGCTGTTAAAACAATGCTACAGGGCTTCCCTGGTAGGCTCAGTGGTAAAGTATTCACCTGCCAATGCAAGAAACACGGGTCTTGGATCCTCATCTGGGACTATCCCACATGCTGCAGAGTAACTAAGCCCAAGCACCAGAACTATTGAGCCTGTGTTCTAGAGCCTGGAGCTGCAACTACGGAAGCCCATGCACCCTAGAACCAGTGTTCCTCAACAAGAGAAGCCACCGAAATGAGAAGCCTGTGCGCCACATAACCCTTACTTGCCACAACTAAAGCCGGTGCAGCAACAAATACCCAGCACAGTCATAAGTAAATAAAATTATTTTTTAAATGCTACAATAAATAGCCCTACCATTTTCCATATGTGAATACACAGGCAGAATTCATCCATTCATCCACTTTCATTCAATGAATATTCACTTGGTACCTACTCAGTGCCAATCACTGAGGCACTGTGGGTAGAGCAACGAGCAAAACAAAGACCCTGCTCTTGTGGAACATACAATCTAATAGATTAATCTGGGGAGAACTGCAACATCTTCTACTCCATGAACAAGGTGTAGCTTTCCACATACCTAGTTCCTTCAAATTGTTCCTTTTTTAAAAATTTTTTTCCCTGAGTCCCGACCCATCCTTCCCCCTAAATCGTTCCTTTTATGACTTGAATTAGATAGCATAATTAAAAGGTCCCAGCCCAGTCCAAGATTGCAATGAAATTATCTCATGCTTTCTTTTAGCAATTTATGGTCTTTTAAATGTGTATACTTCCTATCCATAATGGAAATTATCCTGATAGTGAAGAATCCAATTTCATATTTTTCTAGATGACCAGTTGCTCCTACATGCATTCTGTTCTGTTGATTTGTCTGTCTACTCATGATCCAGTTCAACAGTTTTATATATATACATATTTTTTTTAATTTGGCTGTTACCAGGTCTTAGTTGGGGCACATGAGATCTTCAATCTTCACTGCAGCATGTGGGATCTTATACTTTCAGCATATAGGATCCAATTCCCTGACCTGCAATGAAGGAGAGACCTGGGTTTGGAAGATCCTCTGGAAAAGAGCATGGCAACCAGGCTTCTGGCCTGGAGAAGTCCACGGACAGAGGAGCCTGGCGGGCTACAGTCCATGGGGTCACAAAGAGTCAGACATGACTGAGCAACTTTCACT
The DNA here is from genome assembly GCF_019320065.1 of Cervus canadensis. Classification (NCBI taxonomy): domain Eukaryota; kingdom Metazoa; phylum Chordata; class Mammalia; order Artiodactyla; family Cervidae; genus Cervus; species Cervus canadensis. The sequence continues at coordinate 39,963,922 of NC_057413.1, forward strand.
TTCCCTGACGTGGGTCCCCCTGTGCTAGGAGCTCGGAGTCTTTGCCAAGGATCATCAGGGAAGTCCTAGCATTCTATTTAACTATTAGAACTTTGCAATATGGTTTAAATGAACTAGACATCACTACTCTCAACCTTCACTTTTCTTTTTCAGAATTTTACTGGCTATTCCTCTATGTTTGCTTATCCATTTGAACTTTAGAAATTGCTCTTGTGGTTTAAAGAAAACTACTTGTAATTTCTACAAAAATCAAGTTAAATTTATAGATTAACTCACCAAGAATTTACATCTTATGGTATTGAACCTTCCTACTTAAGAATATTTGTTCAAATCCTCTCAATAACACTTTTATTTTCTTTGCACAGATCCTGCCCATTTCTAAAGGTTATTCTTTCCTGTTATTGATATAACTCTATCCTATCACTTGGGCTTCCTAAGTGGCTCAGTGGGAAAGAATCCACCTACCGATGCAGGAGATGCAGGTTCAATCCCTAGGTCAAGAAGATTCTCTGGAGAAGGGAATGGCAATCCACTCCAGTATTCTTGCCTGGAGAATCCCATGGACAGAGGAGCCTGGCGGGCTATAGCCCATGGGGTCACAAAAGAGTTGGACATGACTGAGTGAGCATGCGTGTTTATTGCTTATTATTTTTAAAAAAGTCAAATTCTTACCGGTTGGTTACTACTAAAAGAACATTAATTCCACACATAAACACAATCACAGGACTAAGAAATTATTTTTAAAAACAAAAAAGAAATTTTTACTTTACACTAATTATTGTAAATTGTGACGGTTCATTTCATGGCCGTATCTTGCCCAGATAAACTATACTGCCCAGACAGAGACATGAATAGATGGGCAGGGAAGACATGACTTTCAGCAGGGCCAGAAGAGCAGTAAGCAGGGGCAGGCAGGTCACAGCAACTGTTCTTTTGCAATTGTGACTACATGTGTGTGAATTTTAACTTCTCATTCTTACAAAAATGAGAACAAAAAGGGGCCAGATATACATGGTACACCAGGAACAAAACAAACATTTAACTATACAAGAGTTAAGATGGAAAGATAATTTTTAAAAGGAAAATAGTTTTATATAATTTCATGTACTATATTTCACAAAGTTTTATGTTCCTAATTGAACTAAATTTAACTCTTAAACTTTCACTTTACTACAACTTACACTTTATTTACTCTATTTAGGAAGATCAGAGTGTTATCACTAGAAATCACAGAGGAAAACTAGGCATCAACTTCATTAAGACTGAGAATTCTCAGCTAAGAGTCCTTTACTTGAAGACAATCTAATGCTCTAAAACTCAGAATAGGACTTCCCTGGTGGTCCAGTGGCTAAGACTCCATGCTCCCAATGCAGGAGGTTCGGGGTTCCATCCCTGGTCAGGGAACCAGATCCCACATGCTACAACTAAAGATCCCGCATGCCACAACAAAGATCAAAGATCCTGAGTGCTACAATTCAGACCTGGTGCAGCTAAATAAATAAATAAAATATTAAAAAAAAAAAAACTCAGAATAAACAGAAGTAAATGTGGAGAGAAGGGGTTCATTACAGACCCAAGATGTTTTAATTACTCCAAATCTATAGAAAATGAGTATAAATAAATCTAACATAATCAAACATCTATTCTAAGAGTCATAAGAAACTGATAACACAGGCTGTCTTATGAGGAAAGAAACTGAGCACCTGGGGGGATAAGTACAGAAGAGTGCGTTTCACTGGATCCCACTTACACCTGTTGAATTTTCAACCATGCAAGTATATTACTTATTCAAAAATAAATTTAACTTAAGAGCTCCTTAAACATTATATATAAACAAATGAAGAACAAATCTCTGAATCTTCTACAAACCACATTTAAAGGCATTGCCATTATACACTCAAATTTCCTACATATGATAATTTGCTCTATAAATGCACCTTAAAATGTAATGTCAGGAAAAGTCTATTTCTGTATGAACTTATATGTATTCTTTTATCAGTCATTAAAAAGCCATACTCCTACCATCTTCTCCTCTTTTTTTTTTTTTTTTTGGCTAACCCATAAAAGAGCTAGATTTAGCAGCCAACTGCCCCTTCTTGAAATATCTCTTTCAGAGATCTTTGTTTTTTTAGTTACTAGACTACTGATTTATTATAAAAGGATATAACTCAGAGACAGCCAGATGAAAGAGACAGCATAGGGTAAGCTATAGGAAAAGGGCACAAGCTTCCAGGTCAGTCCGGAAGTTTTCCGAACCCTCTCTTTTGGGGTGTTTATGGAGGCTTCATTACACAGGCATGATGGAGTAAATCACTGGCTGTTGGTGACTGAACTCACTCTCCAGCCTCTCTCCTCGCCAAAGATGAGGTCACAGATTTTTCTTAATTTTTAACTGATCTGTTTTACATATTTTTTAAATTAAAAAAGATTTATTTTTTTGGTCACATTCAGGATCTCAGTTCCCCAACCAGGGATTGAACCCTTGCCCCCTGTAGTAGAAGCTCAGAGTCTTAACTGCTGGACCACCAGGGAAGTCTCTGTTCCATATATATATATATTTTTTAAATATTTATTTATTTATTTGACTGCATGAGGTCTTAGTTACAGCACATGGGATCTTGTTCCCTGACCAGGGTTTGAACCCGGGCCCCCTGCATTGGAAGCACAGAGTCTTAGCCACTGAACCACCAGGGAAGTCCCTGTTCCATGTATTTTTAATGAAAGTTCTCTTAAATCTAAAGAATTCTCTTAAATACAAAGAAAATCAAAATTATAAATTAATCTTGACATTCCTTTTTTCAACCATTAAAAAAAGGCCAAGTCAAAAATTACTCTGCCCAACTTTGGAAAATCATCATTCCTGAACAACTAATTTGGCCACATTTCTACAGTGCCTCCAAAACTTTTACTTTAACAACCTGATCCTAAATTTGTCTCTCAGTTCGACTTCAAAGCATTTGAAGAATGAAATGGCCTCCCAACACCCACCCAATGAAGTATGTAGAAAACAAAGTCTTTTTATTCATGAAATCATAATGAATTATATTTCATTTGCTATTTAAAACAGACAACTCAAAAAGGAAAATTTTTAAGAGAAAACTTAAAAAAATTACTAGCCTTAAAGCTAGTTTTTAAAAAACTGAAATACATGTAACAAAATTAACCATTTTAAAATGAACAATTAGGTGGCATTTAGTACATTTACAATGTTGTGAAACCATGAACTCTAGCTCCAAAAGATTCTTGTCACCCCAAAATAAAACCTCATAAGCATGAACAACATAAACAGGAACATTGCCAACTCGATGGACATGAGTTTGAGCAAGCTCCAGGAGTTGGTGATGGACAGGGAAGCCTGGTGTGCTGCAGTCCATGGGGTCGCAAAGACTCGGACATAACTGAGTGACTGAACTGAACTGAAGCAATTAACAAGTTACTCTTCACCCCAGACCCCAGACCTTCAGCTTCTGTTAACCATCAACCTGCTTTCTGCATCTATGGATTTGCCTATTTTGCATATTTCACATAAATGGAATCATACAATACGTGATCAGAGGTCAGGCTTCATTTACTGAGCATGATTCTGAGGTTCATCCTCAGTGTAGCAAGTATCAGTACTTCATTCCTTTCTATGGTTAGTAACAGTCCATTATATGCATATACTACTACTGAATTATCCATTCAATGATGGACATTTTGTTCTTTCTAACTTTGGCTATTGTGAATGGTGTTAAACACCCATGTACAAATATTTGAGAACCTGTTTTCAGTTGTTTTGGGTGTACACTAGCAGTGGAATTGCAGGGTCAAACATAATTTTGTTTAGCTTTCAAGAACCACCAAACTGTTTCCATAGTGTCTGAACTATTTTACATTCCCATCAACAATATACAGGTATCCAATTTCTCCACATCCTAATATTTGCTATTTTCCATTTTTTAAAGTGGGTATGAGGTGGAAAACTAGTTTTAAGAATGTCCTAATAATTACCTAACTTCTGAAGGAAGGCATAACACCTGACCAATAAGAATGGGAAACAGTAAACTCAGTCCCACTCCTTCCCCCCAAGAAAAACTGCAACTAACTGCACTCTTTCTCCCAGAAAATAAGTAAAAAAGTATTGGGTATCAAGAGAATGACAAGACAAGGCACAGACTGGAAGACAACATCTGCAAAAGACGTATTTGATAAAGAACCTATACAAAATATACCAAGAACTCCTAACATAAGAAAAAGAGCAACCTAATTAAAAACGTGTGAAAGACCTGAACAGTCGCCTCACCAAAGAAGACACACAGATAACAAACAAAACATACGAAAGATGCTCAACCTCATCTGTCATTAGGGAACTACAAGTTAAAAAAAGAGAGAGAGAGATACCATGACCCGCCTATTAGAAAAGCCAAAATCCAGAACACTGAAAACACCAAAGGCTGGTTGAGAATGGCGAGCAAAAACAGGAATTCTCATTCAATGCTGGTGGGAATGCAAACTGTGCAGCCACTTTGGAAGACAGTTTGGTGGTTTCTTTAAAAACTTAGCATACTCTTACCAAAGGATTCACCAATCATGCTCCTTTGTGTCTACCCAAAGGGGCTGAAAACATGTGAACACAAGGCTGTAAATATGTGGTGGCAAAGGGTATATGGGTACTCTGTACTTGGTCCAGTGGTCAACACTCCGCACTTCCACTGCAGGGGGCACAGGTGTGATCCCTGGTCAGGGAACTAAGATCCAACATGCTGCACAATATGTCAGTACCGCCCTGACAGTACAGTCCCCCCCACAAAAAAATCAGCATTAAAATATTTTTTAAGGTATTAGATATATTTTAAAATGCTATTGCTGGATTCCTTTAAAGGACCAGTTAAAGCTCAACCTGAACTCACAGAATTATTAGTAACAGTCATCACAAACATTTCTATTGTAATTTAGAATGTCTCAAGTGCTATGCATGCAAATATAATCTAACTTCCATCTCACAATGACCCAAGGAATGAGATGATGTTAGTGGACAGATTTCTATTTTACATTTCAATGAACTGTGGTTTCAAGAGGGTAACTCAGACATGAACTACAGATGTGACTCTAAAACCATGTTCTCTCCTCCACACTCAACTCCGTCTGACTGCTATAGCGCTATCCACCATTAGCTCACATTCATGAAAGTCCGGCAGTCTGCAGCTGAATAAAGGGCAAGCTACACTTGTGCAGCTTCAATTCTAGAGCAAGTGGTTTAAGTTTGCAAAACAAGCTCAATATACACAGGAACAATCACAACATTCAAAATCAGCAAAAATATCATCTTCCTCTCCACTCTTTTGGGTAACTAAAAGCCAACAGATGTTTATAACTGGTTTATGGTCTTTGAGCCTGCATTACGTAGCAGCAGGCGTGCCAAGGTTCATTCGATGCCAAGGCAGCCTGGCCCGGGAGTCCTCCAGATCCACACACTCACCTCAAGAAGGGGAAGGGGTTACCTGGGCCCCTTTGCAAGCTAACAAGTACTGGCATTTAGTTACTTCCACAAGAGGAAGGTAGCTATGCAAGATATCTTTGCAAAAGTGACAAATAGGCAAAGGGAAATAAAAAGATAAAGGGCAGACATAACTCCTCATTCACTCACAGCACTGGTAAAGAACTGAAGTTTCATCCTAGCCCATTAAAAGGAGGGACAGAGGGAAGCAGGCTCATCACATAAGGGTAAGCAGCAAACTCAGCAGTTGCGGGAGATTAGGGAGTCTTGGCAGTGGGAAGTGGGCCCAAAATAGATGCATTAAACACGACGAGGTGAGCGTTCTGACCAGTACATATTTTTAGTAATTGCACATTTATAACTTTCACGTGTCCAGTTCAAAATTAGTCTAGCTATCAGTCTCTTGAAAGGCCAGTAAAATGACCCCTATCCCACAATCACCCTCACAAAGGAAAAAAATAATGCAGTCAAAGACCAGCACCGATTCTGCCGTTGCACTGGATGGAACCCATCTTGATAGTTACAGCTGTCACACTCACCTTCACTCACCCTGCACCCATGCCTCCAGGCAAAAGGAACTTGCTTCACACTCCTTGCTTGATTTGTGGGTGGGGGTAATGGGACAGTAGCCCAGAGAAAGCAGGAAGAAGGGAAAAGTGGCAGAGACTCCTGACTGTCTCCCAATATCTCTTTCCAGCTTCATCCTTGGGAAGCTACACAAGGATCCATTTGCTAACTAACCAGATGGAGTCAAGTTCTCAAGAAAGACTAAACTTGACCACACCTTATTTCAGGTCACAAATTTCTCTGAGGGTGTTTTCTATTGCTGTCAAATTACTATATTACCAAGGCTGATTTTACCTATCTCTGTTGGACATCAATTAACAAGTTTAGATGACTGTAAAATTACTATATTACCAAGGCTGATTTTATCTATCTCTGCTGGACATCAATTAACAAGTTTAGATGACAGAAAACATGTAAAAACTCAGAAAACAAGACTGGCATAGGAAACTGTAATAGCTCTTAAGTTGTCTTTATTGTCAGTCATTGCAAATATAACTGAATTTAAGTGAACTAAGGTTTTGCTCTCACCCAGCAGCTCAGGCTTTGTTCTCCAGCACTGAAAAAACTCCTGCGTAATTTTCAATATTTCCAACAGGAGTTTAACCTGTTCTTTCCCTTCTGTAGCAGCTTTTAAAAACATAAGCACTTATATTTTTAAATATGTATTTTTACTAATAACAATATCAAATTTGCTGACTGTATAAATCTAAGTAACAAAAACAGTATGTAAATCTGACCCATTGTCTGAGATCCTATCCATCAACACAAATGATTATCATGTCACACCCTGTAACAGATCATTAGTTGAATACAGGGTAGAGAAAGAATACCAGTATAAAAATATAAGTTTACAAGGAACATAAGCATATCTCTGCAAATTTATTTCAAAATTATTTCTACCTGGACGTCCCTGATGGTCCAGTGGTTAAGAATCCACTTGCCGATGCAGGGGACATGGGTTTGATCTCTGGTCCAGGAAGATTCCACATGCCTCAGGGCAACTAAGTCCATGTGCCACAACCACTGAGCCTGTGCTCTCGAGTCCACGCTCCGCAACAAGAGATGCCCGGGCGCCACAAGTAGAGAGCAGCCCCCACCCACTGCAGCTAGAGAAAGCCCACACAAAGCAACGAGGACTCTGGGCAGTCACAAATAAATTTTAAAAATTATTTCTATCAGATTTGCACATTGCATTCAACTGATGAAAATCTGTACGTAACATGTTGTCCCCATACTTCAAAAGCGAATATTCAAATTAATGTTGAAGGTGTAAACGCTCTAAGTATTCAACAAGCCACTGTTTTCTTTTTTTTTTTTACAAAACCTCTATCTTTTAATGATTGATACCTCAAAAGAGTTTTGAAAATAAAACTGTTATACTTGCTTTCATTATATTTAATATATTCAGAAGTTAACTATCATGACTGCCTCCCAAAAAAAGCTAATAGCAAAAAGAAAAATGTAACGATGAATGATAATAAAAAAATAATAAATCAAGTTCCATCTTAACTTTTTATTAGTGGGAATTAAAGGTTACTCATATCTTCATCGTTATATACGGAAAGACACAGAAAGTATCCTGAAATCTACTGACTTTCAGCACTTAGAAAAGAAATTACTCTAAAATAATGAAATAAACTAGTAGTTTTTAAAAAATTTTTCCAAACATCATGCCATATAAGCAACTTTTGTCTATTTTGTAAACCATAATGCATAATTACATCTCATTGTGCATTTTAATATGCATTGGTACCAAACAATTTGTTGACAAATCATGCTTTTCTTAGGCAATTATTTAAAACTATGTGAATTAGCTGGTAAATGAAAGAAAGGGAGAAATACATATTGACATTCACTGATTCATTAAAAAACTCTCTCTTGAGAATGTGTATGTGTCAGACTCCTGTCCAGGCACTGGGCCACACTGCAAGCGAGACAGAGGAGATGGCTGCTCTCAGGGACTCTGCGTTAAGGGAGGAAGCCCCGTAAAGGGAAACATGGTAACATCAGACAGCAAGAGGTGCTAGAAGAAGATGACAGAGCCTGGTGTGACAGCATGCGAATCGAACAGCTATGTTAAAGGGAGCCAGGGAAGACCTCTCTGAGAAAAACCAATACACTGATCTAAAGTGACTCATCTTTTTTACTTAAAATATTTATCACATGCCACCTCAGAATGGTAAACATATTTTTTTAATTTCTAAAGACGATTACAGCTAGCCATGAACTGGGCACAGGCCCAGAGGGTCTTCTCAGGAAGTGTAAGCAGCATCAAGCAGCTAGCTGGTAGAGGATCCAAAGATAGGAGACTAATCCTGACTTATTCCTGGAAGGACTAACTCACGCGCCTGTGCTAAGATACATAATACTCATAATCTCGGAGACAAATCCAAGATTTCCTAGAGGCAGTTTATTCTAAGTCTTTTACCTGCAAGATTAAAAAGAAAAGGAATAATGATTGAATAAGGCCCCAAAACAATATTTAGAAAGAATTATATTTTTTTCTGGTTTATTTTAAAGAATTGGTGACTCCTCCAAGAACATGGCAAGTGTTACTCAAAGTCCAAAGAAAATGTTTCTCACTGCCTGCGCCTGTCCATTAGGACAGACTTGGCTGCCTTCTTGGTACCACTGTAGGAGACATCTTCAGGATGTTCTTTGAACCCAAACATAACCTTTGCTCTGAAGAAGGGATAAGAGAGCACGTTTCAAATTCAGCTTAGTTCTTTGGCCTCAGGGTGAGAAGCCATGCTGTCATTCAGCCTGGAAAAAGGCACAGAAGTCTGCGGAGCTGGTAGGATTGTAAAACTGGTTGCCTTGCTTCTTCCCATGCCGTCTTCACACTGTGGTACCACCAAACATCCTTCCAGTTCAAGATCCTTCAGTCATCCTAGGTTCAAGTCGGAAACCTAGAAGTCACCAGAGCCAACTTCTCCATCTCTGCTCATATCTGATCTGTTACCAGGTCTGGGGTCTTCCTCTCTACATCTCTGAAATCTGTCCACCTTTCTCAGCTCCTCTAAGTTGACTCTAGGCGTTTACTTGGACAGTACTACAGTAACTGCCTAACTCATCTCCCAACATATGTACTTTCCCCGTCCAAACTGCTCACTCTTCTGTAGTCCAAATTATCTTTTAAAACAAAATCTAGTCAAGCTTCCCACCTATCCCTGCTCTTATTAAACCCCTTCAAATGCCCTTTTTACTTTTAAAATTACAGCTATAATCAGACAGGTGAAACTACAGATGAAACAGGACTGACCAAGTACTGATGAAAGCTAGCTAAGTACACCAAGTGTCTCTCTTCTTTGTGTCTCTGAAATTTTCCACAATAAAGTTAAAAAATAATTAACAACCTAAAAAAAAAAAAACACACACAGACAGACCATGGCTGACAAAGATTCCATGGCCTGGCCCCGCCGAGCTCGCTTCATCCTTGTACTCTGCACCTCTGAAGCACTGACTTAATTTCATTCTTCAACCACTCTATGCGCCTTCTCACTACAGAGTGTTCACACATGCTGTTCCCTCAGTCTGGAATGCCCTCATCAACTCTGACTCAAAGATCAGGGCAACCTTCCTAAGACACCCCTGCTTACCATCCCCATATCAAGGTCTTTTGTCAAATGGTGCCTGTTAACTGATGTTCTTTTCCTAGATAATGACACCAAGTCTGCGGTCAAACATTTCTGAATGTGACTAACTATAAACTTCATTAGAGTGGAGTCCATATTTCTGCTTATCAAGTGGACACTAAGCATTCTGTACAGCACCTGGCAGGGAGCCAGCATTTTCAAAATGGTTGTTGGGAAAAAAAAAAAAGTGGTTGTTGAATGATTACTATCTAAGACTACCAGGGGAATTGTTTTCAAATTCTTACTATAAAACACATTATAAATTAAAAAGAAAATTGTGTTATTTTAGTCTTAGTTCCCTATAAGTTGCTACAGAGAAATCATTCTTATTTATTCCCTTTTAGAGAGTCTTTCCTTTGAGATATTGGAGTACTCAACATTCCTATGATGGAAGTATCACAATTACCAACCAAAAATAACCACATAAATCCACACCCTGGTCCTGTCTCACTCTTCTTTAACGGTTGCTTCTCCTCCTCCCTCCCCCAAATCAACATCAAACGACTGGAAGACACTTGGGGATAAATTCCCTGCCAATCCCAGGAACTTCCTTTCAGTTCCTGCTCCAGATGGCAGGCAAGTGGATTTCTATTAGGGATGCCTCAGCAGAGGCCCCAGGACTTCGCTCCACTCTGCTTCCCTTGTGATCACCATGAGCATTCCTTCTGCAGTGTATTCCAGGCATCACCACAGAGCCATTCACTTTGTATCATGTGGTAAATTGACATTAAAAGAGCTTATCTTTTTATTTTATCAAAACTTCTCGGTGACAGGCATAAAGCAGAAACTAGAAATTAAATCTGATTTAAATGATAACATTAAACATTGTTTATCATTGTTTAACAATTCACGTAACTAGAGAGTGACAACTCGAACATTCGTTCAGTATCTCTTAGAACGTCATTAAGAAACAAATGGTCAGCAAGGAGACTAAATTTATCAAAATATCTTCTAAGCAAAAAAGCACATGAAGCACTTGGCACAGGCTCCATGAATTATTCAGACATCATTAATCCAAGTTTATAACTGAGGAGCCAAGTAAAAAATTAGCTTTTATTCTATGCCCTGCTAAGTAAATCAACAGCAGAGTTAAAAACAAAAACAAAAACAAAAAACAGTGAACACCCTCAAGCACTTGTTCATATGAAAATAATCTGTGTTAACTACAGATTACTCCTGTCAGGTAAAGCGGGAACAGGGAGGACCCCCCCCCCCAACCAGGAAATACTCTTAATGCTGCATAAATATGTACCTGTGAATCGAGAAAGCCCCATGATATGTTGTTCCAACTGACAACTGGCATCATTACTGGCAGATAACCCTGAATTAAGAAGGTTCTTCTTCAGAAAAAAAAAAGAGGTCCTACTATACTTTTAAATAATATTTTTAAACATAAAGTTGGCCACTAACACCAGAGCAGGAAAGTAAACAAATCTTAAAATTCCTTTTAAGGAATTTATTTGCGGTAACTATTCTTCATAAATTAATTACTAAAATCATAAGAATAAGACTATCTACCCAAAAGCTGAATAAGGGCACTGAAATTGCCAAGTTCAACTAAAGAAAGATTTAACAGGAATTACTTTTTAATCTAGTAAGGCAAGTTCTTAAGACTCCTTTATCATTTGCTAATTATAAAACCAGGGCCAGAGGGGAGACTCTGAAAACTAGATCATTCTCTACCTGCAGGAAAGGGTGCAATTCAATTTTAGACAGATGGAGCCCATCTTTAAGGAAAGACTTGATAGCCTATTACAGTGTTTATCTGCCGACTGTCACTGGTGTCAGATGTTTGCCCTTGTATTTAACTAATTCCCCTGCTACCATTAGCCCCATTCTGGTGTTTATCGAATGTTGAGCAACCTGCCTACATATACCAGACCACCTATTAAGTAATCCCTCTTCTGTGGCGCTTTACCTGGCAGTTACTAGAAGATGTAAGGTGGTACTGTCAATAATCATATGCATGGTGACACTGACCAAATGTTTAAATAAGTCATTCAGCATGTCTACAGTAGCCTCAAGAAGGCTTTCATGTCTGTCATTCCATACAGCCAACTTTCCTTTGGTAGAGACCTTGGTGTCAAATTCATTGTGTAATTTGCCTGCCAATATCTTAAAATGTGTATAGACTTAAAAAAAAAAAAAAAATCAGTCATCTACTTCTTTATCTGTCAGCATATGGCCTGTAAGTGGAATTAAGTGACACCTTCCAGTTCTTCTGTACTCCCAGGGAAAAGCTTTGCTTACACAAGTGGCTTTTCTGGTAAAGTCTGAGCTTTAACCCCAGCCATCTTCAGAATTATTAGTTCAAAATGCAGTGCCAATTCTGTAGAATGGGCTGTGTTCTTCCTGTGCACAACCAAGACAATTATCATTACCAGAAAGTTCCATTATCAATCCAGGATGCAAAAGGAACACGCTAAGGGCACTAGAGCTCAACCTACAAGAATTTAAGAGCTGGGACAGGCAGGGAAGCAACTGCAACAGTGAGCTGATCGGTCTGATCACTCCAGCAGGGCTAGGCAGCTCCTTCCAAGCGTGGTCACTGCCTGCCTATTAGAGGTGACACCAACTAGGAAGAGCTCCACAAATCCCAACTCGGCCATGCGGGAAAGCTCCCTCCCTGTGAGAGTGAGGGAAGGGGTCATCACCTGTGTGTCGTCTTCTCAAACTGACACATGGACTAAGACCAGCAAACTGAGTCACTCTACTGTACAGCAGAAACACAACATTGTAAGGCAACTGCGCACCAATAAAATAAAAAACAAAAACACAAGTCTACAGCGTCATTTGTAAACACAAAAAGAAAACATGATGTATGCACGGCATGCTGAGGCTCAAGGGCAAAGAAAGAACTGCAAAAGCGCGGAAGGTGCAGCACTGGTTTCCATCTTATTTTACTGCTTCTCCTACAGTTAACTGTTTGAAGGCTTCTGCATTGATTCTACACTTTAATAATGGAGATAAATTTGGGCTTCATTCAAAAGAGTAAATATTAAGTAACATAATTTCAAATGTATTTAAAAAATCATGGATTAGGCAAAGTTCTTAAACACTTCCAGGAATGGATGACTTGACAAAAATGTGAGTTATGAATCTGTTTGCATTTCTTCCTTATTTAGCAATCACTTGAGGGAGTTCCATGGTGTTCTAGTGGTTAGTATTCAGGGCTTTCACTGCTGTGACTCAGGTTCAATTACTGGTCAGTAACTGAGATTCTACAAGCTCCACAACTCAGCCAAAAAAAAAAAAAGAAATTATTTCGTCTTTGTTTTTACAGATTCGCATTTTATATCAAAGTTAAAAAACACATTGTATATAATTGATGGTTGCTGATTTCATTAGTGTTATTACCATATAAAACACTTGATGTAATCAACTGGTTTTACCCTTTAGATTTCCTGTTAATAAAATTTTCTAATACCTTTATACATTACTTAAGGAAAAAAAAAAAACCTGTAAGGTATAATACGACCATTAAAACAAGGATAATTCTAAGGTAAAACCTGTCGTGAAACCTAATCATTCCAGCACATATAAAACGTAACACCCTAATCAGAGAGTACATTTAAAGATGTTCCTTGACATGGAGGATAAGATGTTATAAATTTAAATAAACTTAAAGAAATTTAAGTATATCTCATTCATTGAGAATCTTGAACAAAAATGGAAGCTCTGTAATGATTAGCCCTAGAATTCACTTGAGATAACCAGATGTGAAATTCACAAGTAGCCTAATTTGCTGCTGCACTACGTTAGCCCAGACTGTCCCTTTGAAGCTGCTTTGCCATTTCACAACTATACCTGACGTTGTGTGTTACCCTTAACTACACAACCCTCAATCTCTTGATGTGTTTTGCTGAGAATATAGAACATCCACGTGTTTCCATCCCTACGTTCACCTACCTTCTAGCATCCATGCCCACACACCCTGCCTCTCCTCCTGGTCTACAGAGGCAATGTCTGCGCTCCAGCCCCTTCATCTGTGCATGAGATCTTCTCTGTGCCCTACTTAAGAACACTGCTCCAACAATTCTCCCCATTCTCGTCTGCGTATTTCACTTCTCTCCCAGATCAGATCATTTCCATCATCATAAAACATGCTTTAATTTCTCCCTTAAGGAAAAATAAAACAAAACCCTCCCTTGACTCTACATCCCCCATCTATCTACTGCTCCTCTTTATAGCAAAATTATTCAATAAAATTGTCTATAATAGGGCCTGGCCGCGGCCCGGCCCGGCCCGGGAGATCCGGCTTTGGCGGCCACTGAGACGGGAGCCGAGGCACGGGGAACGGAGGAGCAGGAGGGCGGGCGCAAGGCGAGGGTGGGATGTTTAGAGAGAACAGCATCAAAACATGTATATTGTCAAGGGTGAAACAGATCACCAGCCCAGGTTGGATGCATGAGACAAGTGCTCGGGGCTGGTGCACTGGGAAGACCCAGAGGGATGGGGTGGGGAGGGAGGTGGGAGGGGGGATCAGGATGGGGAACACATGTAAATCCATGGCTGATTCATGTCAATGTATGGCAAAAACCACTACAATGTTGTAATTAGCCTCCAATTAGTAAAAACAAATGAAGAAAAAAAAATTGTCTATATAATAACTGGTTTATATTCTTTACCCACTCTCCCCTTGAACCCACTATAAACAGAACTTCATTCCCTTATCAAGGTCACCAATTAACGGCCTCCAAGGTCAACTGTCAATCTTCATCCCATTTGCCTCATCAGTAGCCCTGTCATGGTAACACTGGCTCTGCACTGAATCAATCTTTCTTGGCTTTCAGAACACATACTCTTCTGATTTTCTTGCTCCCTTGCTTGCTACTCTTTCTGTAACTCCTCGCCTCTAAATCATGCAGTGCTGCTGGACTTGGTCCTCAAGTTGTCTTCTCTTCTATACCTACACTCACTCTCTTTGTGATCTTGTCCAGCATTGTGACTTAAAACACAACAGATAGGCTGACAACTTCTAAATTTGTATCTCCAACCCATACTTCTCTGAATACCAGTTTCTATGTCAAGCTGATCTTCTCCCCATCCCAAACCTGCTTCTTCAGTAATCTTCTCCATATCAAGAAAGGCACCTCCACCCTTTAGTTACTCTGGTCAAAAATCTTAGAGCCATCCTTGACCCAACTCAGATCTCACACTCAACCAATTAACAAAATCTCACTTTCAAATATAATCCAATTGTGACCTCATACCACCTCCACTGCCCGCATCCTGATCTAAGCAATCCTGAGCTCTTACTTTGATTAAAGCAACAGCCCCGAACTGGTCTCCCTGCTCCTATCACTGCTGCTTTGCCCACATAAAGCTATTCCCAACACAGAAACAAGGGGTGCCCCCTTTAAACTCAGACCATATCCTTCCTCTGCTCAAAACCCTCCAATAATTTCCCATCTGACTCCAGATCCAAGTCCTCATATTTCATGGCCAAAGTCCTTACACAGACTTGGTTAAATGACATCGTATCTTGTGCAGCTCCGAACACAACACTTGGCTAAAAAAGCACCTGACTAATAACAATGCCATTCCTGAAGCCACCGGGGCTTCACAGCAGACTACACTTAGAATCACTGACAGCAGCAGTTCTCAGAGACTCCTGAGGGCCACAGGCCTCCGAGGAGCCGTCGCTATTTTCTATTAACACTGGGATGTCATCTGCCTTTTCCACTCTTATTCTCTCATGTGGACACCGTGGGGTTTTCCAGGGGCTACATGACTGGCAAAGATACCATCACTCTGACAACTAATGGAAAGTGTGCTTGTATAGTCTTGTGTTATCTGGGATTTTCTAAGATAACAGGTTAAGGGTATAAATATGGTTTTCAGAGATTAGCTCAGTTTAATCTCAGTTCTCCACTCTTACCAGCTATCATCACTTACACATACTATAATTCCTATAAAGTGAATATTGTCTAACATGTCATTAATTTCAAATTCAGAAGCTTTGCTTATGCCTACACAAAAACACAAGTGGTACATTTTGCTTTTTTATTTTGCAACGTTTTTAAAATTTTTAAACTTTTATAAATTTTAAAATTTTATCTAAAACTGCTAACACTTTATGCCAGGAACATTTTATTCCAAAACAGAGAAAATGTATCTATAATAACTTTTCTAGATTTAAGAATGAATTGTTTCCTTAAAAAAGGAAGGTTATAAGATTCAATTTCTCAAACCACAGCTGTACCATTCATGTCTAAAGACGCTGAAAAAGATGAAACTGACCATATCAGGGAGTTGTCTGATTCAAGAAAGAGAAGTCTATGCCGAGAAAACTGGATGAAACTGAAATAAGAAACAAAAATACGATGACTTGATAGATATTAATTATTTATCTTATTATGCCTTATGCAACAAGACATTTTCTAGTAGTATTACCGAGGCAACATTCTGGGACTAATCATTCAAAGTTTTTTTTAAAAAATAGTAGTTTACACACCATGGTCAAGTGGGATTTATTCCAAGGATGAAAGGATGGCACAACATCTGCGTATCAATCAATGTGATATACCACATTAACAAAATGAAGGATAAAAATTTATATAATCATCTCAATAGATGAAGAAAACACACTTGACAAAATTCAACATTTATGATAAAAACTCTCAACAAAGTGGACATAGAGGGAATGTACCTCAACATAATAAAGGCATATATGACAAACCCACGGCTAACATCATACTAAATGCCAAAAAATTGAAAGCTTATCTTCTAAGAACAGAAACAAGAGAAGAATGCCTACTCCGACCATTTTTATTCAAGATACTACTGTAAGTCTTTTAGGCAATTAAGCAAGAAAAGAAATAAAAGGTATCCATGTCAGAAAGAAGTAAAACTGTGACTATCTGCATTCTAAACACTATAAACACTCTATAAAAGTTCTATAAAGTTATAGAACTCTAAAAACACCAACAAAGTTCAACAAATTCAGTAAAATTATAAAGTACAAAATCAATATATAAAAATCAGTTGCATTTCTATACAACTGCATAACAATCAGAAACACCATTTACAATTGCATCAAAAAGAATAAATATCTAGGAATAAATTTAACTAAGGAGGTGAAAGATCTGGAAACCAAAAACTGTAAGAAACTGAAGAAGACCCAAATAAATGGACAGTTATCCCACATTCATGGATTAGAAGAACAATGTTAAAATGTCCATTCTACCTAAGCATCTACAGACTCAATGCAATGTCTATTAAAATTCCAATGTCATTTTTCACAGAAATAGAAAACAACAATCCTAAATGTACATGAAACCACAGAAGACTCCAAATAGCCAAAGCAATCTTGAGAAAGAAGAACAAAACTGAAGGCATCGAGCTTCCATTTTCAAACTATTCCTCAAAAAATTAAAAATAAAACTACCATATGATCCACCAATCCCACTTCTGGGTATTTATCCCAAGTAACCAAACTCACGATCTTGAAGAGACACCTGCACACCTGTGTTCAATGCAGCATTATTTACAATGGCCAAGACACAGAAACAAACTAAGAGTCCATGAATGCATGAACAGGAAAAAAAGGTAAAACACAAACACACAGGACTATCATCCAGCCACAAAAAGGAAACGCTGTTCTCTGTAACACTGATGGAGCTTAAGGGAATTATGCTTTGTGAAATAAGTCTGAGACAAATACTGTATGATCCCACTTATCTGTGAAATCTAGAAGAACTGAGCTCGTAAAAGCAGAACAGATTGGTGGCTGACAGAGGTGGGGGTGGAGTGTGACTATGGCCAAAAGGCACAAGTTTTCAGTTTTTTGTTTTAGGGGTTTTTTGGCCACGCCACCTGGCTTGTGGGATCTCAGTTCCCCAACCTGTAACTGAACCCGGGCCACGGCAAGGAAAGCCTGGGATTCTAACCACGAGGCTATCAGGGAACTCCATAAACTTTCTGTCTTAAGAGACGTTCTAGGGATATCATGTACAGGATGGTGGCTACAGTTAACAATATTGTATTATGGATTTGAAAGTTCTGAGACAGTAAATCTTAAAAGTTCTCATTACAAGAAAAAACAAGTATGACTATGTTACAGTGGAGAAACCAGAAAGACCTCACGATTATCAAGTCATCAATAACATCAACACTGATGTCCACCAGTACTAAGACACACAGACATCATGGGCCCTTTGATATGCTGCAATGAGCAGGGCACATCACTTCTGTGATATTACTGCCACAAATGCATGACCTCAATCTAATCAGGAGAAACCCCCATCAGACCCAAGTGAAGGAACATTCTGCAAAATAACTCACTACATACTCTATGTGAGACTCAATTTTCTTCAGATACTTCAAAACAAAATACTGAAAGATTCTGAACACAGAAGCAGTAAATGAAAACCCAGCTATCTTCAATTTATCCAGACATTAAAGGGATTTGTAAAATACCACCACTCTTTTCACTAAATCTCATATTTGCTCTCATATTTGCTTCTCAATAATGAGCACCGGGGGAAGAGGTGGTAAATGGAGGGTGGTCATCCTTTAAGATGGTTAGTTGTATTAATGCGACTGGAGACAGATAACCCAATCATTACTGTGGTTGCCAATACTACCTTCTTTTATGATCTAACATGTCATTTACAACAACAGTGCAACATTTACGTAACTTTTCCATCCCCTCAGTGGGTACACAGACATTAAAATGTGTATACAGAGTTCAGATTATTAAAAATGTTTATTAGGAAAAAACAGATTATAAAATTGTATTTAAATAAGTCATAATGTTATAGAAACTAAAAACCATAATGATTAACAGAAAATAACTTCCTCCTTATGTTTTAGAGGAAATTATTTGGCAGTTGAATGGTATTTATCCTCACAACAACTGTAGGCCTACTATGTGAAGAGCAACATGCAGGTACCATGGAAGATAAACTCTGAGAAACACATTAAACTCTAATTATAATCTAGTGGGTTCAAAACAGGGGATGTTTTTCCCACATTTGCTATGGCGAATGTGAAATATCTTTATAATGGAAGAAACCTAATAAAACTGCTTTCAAAAATATTTGGTTTTGGTATTCAGAATTTGCCCAAAATATCTATGCTTCTGATAAACTCAGATTCTTCCCACAACACACGTGCTAGCTCCAGGACGCATGATCAGCGGCAGCTGAGGGAGACAATGAGCAATAGACACTGCTGAATCTGGTGCAGACTGTGCTCCTGTAACTGTATTACAACCTCTCATTCCACCGGCTTTGTTTTGACTTGAATGCTGGTGTGAGGAGTCAGTTTTAGAAACTTATTTTTATTCAAATTTCCCATTCCACCCATTTAACTCCTTTTGTGGATCTGTCACATAATTTGTATTATTTCTACCTTTGTACATATTTTACCAGAAATAACACAGTAGACAGATACGAACACCCTTCTGGTTTCAGGCCCCTTATCTCCCTGAAGTGACTGGATAGACCATGTCTTCAGTTCAGTTCAGTCGCTCAGTCGTGTCCAACTCTTTGTGACCCCATGAATCACAGCACGCCAGCCCTCCCTGTCCATCACCAACTCCCGGAGTTTACTCAAGCTCAGGTCCATCGAGTTGGTGATGCCATCCAGCCATCTCATCCTCTGTCGTCCCCTTCTCTTCCTGCCCTCAATCCCTCCCAGCCTCAGGGTCTTTTCCAATGAGTCAACTCTTCCCATCAGGTGGCCAAAATACTGGAGTTTCAGCTCCAGCATCAGTCCTTCCAATGAACACCCAGGACGGATCTCCTTCAGGATGGACTGGTTGGATCTCCTTGTGGTCCAAGGGACTCTCAAGAGTCTTCTCCAACACCACAATCCAAAAGCTTCAATTCTTTGGCGCTCAGCTTTCTTCACAGTCCAACTCTCACATCCATACATGACCACTGGAAAAACCATAGCCTTGACTAGACGGACCTTTGTTGGCAAAGTAATGTCTCTGCTTTTTAATATGTTATCTAGGTTGGTCATAACTTTCTGTCCAAGGAGCAAGCGTCTTTTAATTTCATGGCTGTAATCACTATCTGCAGTGATTTTGGAGCCCAAAAAAATAAAGTCTGACACTGTTTCCACTGCTTCCCCATCTATTTCCCATGAAGTGATGGGAACAGATGCCATGATCTTAGTTTCCTGAATGTTGAGCTTTAAGCCAATTTTTTCACTCTCCTCTTTTACTTTCATCAAGAGGCTCTTTAGTTCCTCTTCACTTTCTGCCATAAGGGTGGTGTCATCTGCATATCTGAGGTTATTGACATTTCTCCCAGCAATCTTGATTCCAGCTTGTGCTTCTTCCAGCCCAGCATTTCTCATGATGTACTCTGCATATAAGTTAAAAATAAGTGGGGTGACAATATACAGCCTTGACATACTCCTTTTCCTATTTGGAACCAGTCTGTTGCTCCATGTCCAGTTCTAACTGTTGCTTCCTGACCTGCATATAGGTTTCTCAAGAGGCAGGTCAGGTGGTCTGGTATTCCCATCTCTCTCAGAATTTTCCACAGTTTATTGTGATCCACACAGTCTTAGGTTACCTCTATGTCCACAAATTTAAATATTCTACTTGGTTGGTGCAAAAGTTTATTGCAATTTTGCATTGCTGAACTTGGCCATTTGATATCGTAATACATTCTTAAATAAATGTGTCTACATTATACATCATTTTAATGCACATTTCTCTTTTATTTTTTGCTAATGACATTACTATTTTATATTTTATATTTTAGACTACAGAAATGATGTTAGTCAAAAAGCAAATTTGAGCAATTTTTTTATTCAAGATGGGTCATAAAGCAATGGAAACAACTTGCAACATCAACCCACGCATTTGGCCCAGGAACTGCTAATGAACTTACAGTGCAGTGATGGTCCAAGAAGTTTTGCAAAGGAGATGAGGACCTTGAAGATGAGGAGGAGCATAGTGGCCAGCCATCAGAGGCTGACAACCACCAATTGAGAGCATCACTGAAGCTGATCCTCTTCTAACTACATGAGAAGTTGCTGAAAAACTCAATGTCAACGATTCTACGGTCATTCAGCGTTTGAAGCGAATCAGAAAGGTGAAAATGTCTGATTAAGTGAGTGCCTCATGACCTGATCGAACATTCAAAAAATTGTCATTTTGAAGTGTTATCATCTCTTATTTGATGCAACAAGGAACCATTTCTCCATTGGACTGTGACATGCAATGAAAAGTGGATTTTATAAGACAACCAGCAATAGTTCAGTGGTTGGCTGGACTGAGAAGCTCCAAAGCACCTCCCAAAGCCAAACTTGCACCAAAAAACAATCACGGTCACTGTTTGGTGGTCTGCTGCCCATCTGGTCCACTACAGCTTTCTGAATCCTGGCGAAACCATTACATCTGAGAATTATGCCCAGCAAATGAATGAGATGCAACACCTGCAGTCGGCACTGGTCAACAGAATGGGCCCAATTCTTCTCCACAGAAACACCCCACATGTCATACGACCAATACTTCAAAGTTGAACGAACTGAACTATGAAGTTTTGCCTCATCTGTCACATTCACCTGACCTCTCACCAACCAACTTCCTCTTCTTCAAGCATCTCAACTTTTTGCAGGCAAAACACTCCCACAACCAGCAGGAGGCAGCAAATGCTTTCCAAGAGTGTCAAATCCCAACGCATGGATTTTTACGCTACAGGAATAAACAAACTTATTTCTTGTTGTCAAAATGTGTTGATTGTAATAGTTCATATTTTAATTTAAAAAGATGTATTTGAGCCTAGTTATAATGATTTTAAAATTCACAATCTTGGGGAGGGAGGCGGGAGGGGGGATCGGGATGGGGAACACATGTAAATCCATGGCTGATTCATGTCAGTGTATGGCAAAAACCACTACAATATTGTAAAGTAATTAGCCTCCAACTAATAAAAATAAATGAAAAAATAAAATAAAATAAAATTCATAATCTGAAACCACCATTACTTTTTCACCTAACTAATATAACCTTAGGTCCTACCTCTTTCCATATAAAACCCTTTCAAAGTAAACCCTCGCAGCTCCATTTCTGGATTAAGTACTTTCTTTCCCGGCTCCTGTATTTTTGGATCACATTACACACTGAAGTCTATCCTTACACAGTTGGGTTAGGCTGTTACAATCAGAGTCTTTTTTTTAATGCCTGTACAATTTGTATTAAAGTAGTGACAGCAAACTTCTACTCACCCTTCAATACCCAGATTTATTTCTTTCTCATTATTTCCAACTTCCCAACAGTCACTTCTAACTTCAGCAACAGTCACCCCTCTGTTCCTAAAACATTCTGGACAAGGTTCTTTTACAACACAACTACTGTATGTTGATCATTGTGATTCCTTCAGTGGTTTTGGCCTTAGTGACAATGGCTAACAATTCCTGAATGTTCAAAATGGCCCTAGGGGGCACTTTATCTTTCTTCACTTAGGTTTCAAAACAACTACAGGAATTAGGCACTGTTTATTCCCATTTTACAGATGATAAGACTGACTCTTAAGTCAGCTTCCCACTCTTAAGATCCTATACAATATACTCCCAAATCAGTCCCCAATCTTGGAACATCTCCACTGTTCCCTTTCCTCTCTCTAGCTCCTCTTTGAAAAGGGATGAGGAAATGTACAAACCAAACACCATATATTTTATCCTCTTTTGATCCCACTAGATTATAAATCACCAGAGCTCTACAAGTGTCTCTCCTGTTCACAGTTTATCCTCTGTGGGGCTCTATACACTGTGAGGCCCACCAACTGTTTGTGAGGATACATACCATCCAACCACCAACCTTAAAAACTATAATTTCAATCAAAACCAAACCACAGCAACTCTTCCAAACTTCTTCTTGCCTCTCGAATTCTTATCCCCAGACCACTTTCAGTAAATACACTTCACTTCTCTTTCTCAGAAGAATGGGGTCATCTGGAAGGAGTTTCCTCAAATTCCCACCAGTACAATTCAGGCTCTAGGTTTTGTCTTTTATCCAACCACAATCTCAGAAGAAAGTACATTTCTTTTCTAAAACCTGTCCTAATCAGCCAAATCTACAAGTCCCATCTCACTGTTTTACTGGAACCGCTTTCTACAGACACTGTTCACTCCATCTCACGTTCACTCTGCCTGCTCCAGGTCTGCCACTATTGCCTACCGTTCCCTCCTGAAATGTCCTGCTGCCTCTCTGGCTGCAGTGAGGCCTGAGCTCAGGCCTGCCCTCAGCTTTTCTCTCTATGCATCTTCTCTCATGCTGGCTCTCCATTCTCCCCATCTCTGTCCCTAACACTCAGCTCTCTACCCACAGTCCTGACTTCTCATTCCACCTCTAATCCCACGGCATCAGTACACCGCATTACTTCAGATCTGACACGACAAACACCAAAGTTCCATCTTCTCTCCAAAAACAACTGCTCTTCTAAATTTCCGTTTTTCCTGTCACCCAGATCAAAATTTAAAAGTGACTTTTAACCAAAACACCCTTCATCTTTAACATACCATCATTAAAATCTGTCCATTCCTTTGACTGCAACACCTCTTACTTCATTCCTTCACTTCATTGCCTGCTGCCATGGCTCTCAATTCTAGGAGAGAGAAGCATTCTCCCAACAACCTTTTGGTGAAAAGTCCAGCATTCCAATCTCAAGACTTTCCACAACCACTCTTTGAAGGACAGTTATGGTTCCCCAAAGTCCCCAAACCAAAGTCCTAATCCTCTGAAGTCAAGGTTCCATACCCTCAACCTCCCCCCTTCCTCACCACCAGTCCCACCTGAGACTCAGGCACACAAGCAGCTCATTCCGACCCTCAATCATGGTAGGCCCCCTTCTCCTAACATACCCTTTCCCTGCCTTCCTGTCTGTCTAAATTCCATCCATCTCTTAAAGCCCAAGATTGACTCTTTCAGTATTTTGCCTCCAACCTGAGGTACTTGTAAAGCACAGTCTGGGTTTTTCTTTTTTGTTTTGGCCGTACCCCCATGGCCTGTGGAATCTTAGTTCCCCAACCACGGACTGAATCTGGGTCCCAGCAGTGAAAGTGCCGAGTCCTCTAGCCACTGGACCACCAGGAAAAACGAAAATGAAAGGTGCTCAGTTGTGTTCGACTCTGCGACCCCACAGACTGTACGTCCGTGGGATTCTCCAGGCCAGAATACTGGAGGGGGTAGCCTTTCCCTTCTCCAGGGGATCTTCCCAACCCAGGTCTCCCGCACTGCAGGCGGATTCTTTACCAGTTGAGCCACAAGGGAAACCCAAGAATATTGGAGTGGGTAGCCTATCCCTTCTCCAGCAGATCTTCCTGACCGAGGAATGGAACCGAGGTCTCCTGCATTGCAAGCAGATTCCATTCCACTGCAGGCAGACTGCCAGCAAAGTCCCTACTTCTTTTTCTATTTGCTCCAAGTACTTTAAGTTCTGCCTTTTCAGTTTCTCTATCTGATTCCACCCAGAATACACAGTAGCCATTTGTTCAACCATACTGACACGGCTAAAAGAAATTTAATTCATCAGTTTAGAAAAGCATATTCCTGGAGACCAGGGAACACGTCCACAGTTTTAAAAATCATCCCTGCACCTAGAATACTTTGTATAAAGACGCAATAAATTCTTGTTAACCAAGACAGAACCTGAAGACTACATGCATTTTAAGAAGCATCCTACAGTTTTCATAAGCTTTCATTTTTAAAATTCAGTTTTCATCTGTTCCTTGACACCCAAAAAGGTTTAAAATATAAAAATTCACACATTCTCAAATATTCTTTAGGTTAATTCTAAAAAAAGAAACCATAGGCATCAAGGGTAGGAGGGTATGATGAAGCTGGTAAGCATTTCATAAAAATATCAGTTCAGATCAGTGTTAGTTACACCTGCTCTAATTTGACTAGATTATTTTTCGGCCACTTAAAATAAATTTTACAAACTTTAGCATCAAAAAAATGTTACCACACACACACACACACAAAAGGTGGGGATATTAAAATCTGCTCCATAATAAATACAGATTCTGACTCAACACATAGACGTCGCTTCCAGAGCACTGGATTAGTAAGGTTAACTTAAAAAATGACCCAGGAGGTGTTGCTAGAACAGAAACCAAGTCTGGCTATCTGTAGCCACAAGGAATGTACTGGAAGAAACATCAAAGGGTCAGAAAACTGGAGTGACAGGGCCAGGCCTGGAAGATGGGCTCATACCGCAGCAAGAGGCACGGCCTGGCCAACAACACGGACATTGGCTCAGCATACAGCTACTCCGCTCCTCTCCTCCCTCAGCAGCCTCCTCAGAACCAGCCCCAAGGGCTGAGCGGCTGACCTGCGGCGCCCGAGTCCTGCACCCACAGGCCCGTCAGAGAAGGGGAAGGGCACACGGGCCCATTTGGTTTCTGGGCTGTTGAGTGGCCGCCTCCTCCTCTCCAAGAGGGGCTTTCTCCAGAAAGAAGAGAATGCTCTGAGGAAGGAGGAGCTGGCCAGAGATCCTAAAAATAATAAACACCTACCCCTCTCTCCACAGACACCCACTTCCAAAATTATTCACAGAACGACGCAAATATTAATCCATACTCTGATTTTCTGCCTGAAAAGTCAATCCTTCAGGATACTCCGAATCCCTGCACCACAGTGCGAAGTTCTTCTCCAGACACTCTACTGTGAACACTGCTGCCTCAACGGCCCTTGGCCACTCCTGCTCAGTCCAACCACGGCATACTCTCCCCAAGTCCCCTGATCAAGTCCTCTGCCAAATCCTTCCAAGCCTCACACCTTTTCAAATGCAAGAATTCACCTCCCTTACTCTTTCTCCCACAGCACTATATTTCTACTTAAAAAAAAAAAAAAGTTTTAGCATCAAAGCAGAGCAATTAACAGGGATTATTTTTTAAATAAATATAAGTTGCCTCAATAGTTTTCTTTTATGCATTTAAAATAATTTCCTCAATATGCAATAAAGTACTAATTTTTAAAATGGTACATAGTACTTATATCATGAAATAAAAAATGAAAGTCGGACCTTGAAGGATTTTTCTGGTTCCAGTGAAAGCCCCAAGTTCAAAACCGGTAGGGTTCTCTGTTGAGTTTTTTTGTTTTCAAGTCCATGGGAATGAGGAGGAAACATATCCTTTTTCCTCCCTCAGACACTGGTTGGGTTGGTCTCCCCTCTTAACTTTCTTTTTCCCAGCACAGACTGGGGTGGGGGCAGAGCAGGGAGAGAGGGAGAGGATAAGAACTGTCTTTACCCAGAGAAAGGCTTCTCTCTCCTTTTCTTCTGCTTTATCAACGGGAGCTGCTCCACAAGGACGGTCTGAGGGGAGAGGGAGAGAGGGCGGGCCACGTACAGGGCCACCGTCACCAGCGCTCCGTCTCCCTGGCCGCCTGGTGCCTCTCCTAACACTAAACTGCCACAGACGACTAAACCATGGGGTCACACTATTTTAAGGTCTTCTACTTCAAATATTGCACTGTATTGCAATTCCTGCCTTAGTTCTCTAACTCCATGCCAGACCTTATGAAAGTCGGGGCCTTCCTTATTCACTGAACACAGCACACTGCCTACAGCTCACTAGCTGAATTAATAAGCAAACAACTAAGGTTCAGGAATTTCCCCAAACCACCTTCTTACTACAATTTTCTCCAACCTCAAGTTGCAATGAAGTAGAAACTGCCTTTTTCTGGGTTATATATTTACACAGCTGACACTGAATACTGACTTGTGCCAGTCCCTGGACTAAGTGTTATATATAATAAATAATTTCACTTGACCTTCCCACAGTACAATGAAATAGGAGAAGATGAGGTGTAAAGTAATTTGCTGAAGGTCAGAGACTGGTGAGTGTAAAAGCCAGGGCTCCCTCCCTGACTGACCCTGGGGCCCAAGCTCTTCACCACCTCAGACATCAAACCTCAAACGCCACCCAAGGGGCCTGGGCAGCGCCTAGGTTTGTGAAGTCCATCAGATCATTCTGACAGAGATACATCATGTTTCCAAAGTAAAGAGGTAATAACATTTTCATCTCCACAATGAAATAGGCACTCTTCCATTTTTCTTGAAACATGGAACCCTTTTTCTCTTCTATCTTTTCCATTTTTGAGAGAAATGTACAAGGGTACAAGGAACATTTCCCCTAACTCTACCTTCAAAAGGCAAGAACATCTTAGCCACCACAATAAATGGGAGCTGACCCTGGGCCCTGGTATCACAGAGATAAAAGACCAGATTCCTTATTTGAAAATTTTCAATATTAGTATGTTGGATACTAATATTTTTTAAATTCTTAATCATCTTGCAGCCCAAACACAGCCATGACCAACAGTCTGTGGTCCTCAAAATGTTTCAGGACAAACAGGCTTTCAAGAGCTATACATCCAGGCATGACCTTCCATGACCTACCTAGCCCAATGTCTCCCACCTGGAATATTTTCATTGGCTACCCAAATCCAACCAAGACATTCAGGTGTAGTGTCACACACCCCAAACAACTGTCCCTAATATTCCAGATCATTTTCACAGTCTCCTTCAAATTCCTCTCCATCGCTTCTCTAATTTTACACTCTAATCTGCATCCTGCAACAGTTTAAAGCTCCTCAAGAGCTCAGATTCTGTATTCTACACATCTCTCTTTTTTAATTTGAGGATACTTACTTTACAATATTGTGATGATTTCTGCCATACATCAACATGAATCAGCCACAGGCCCCCTCCCTCTTAAAGTTCCCTCCCACCTCCCTCCCCAACCCCCACTCTAGGTTGTCACAGAGCTTTGGACTCCCCGTGTCATACAGAAAATTCCCACTGGCTATCTACTTTACATATGGTAATGTATATGTTTCAGTGCTACTCTCGCAAATCATCCCACCTTCTCTCTCCCTACTGTGTCATTCTGCACAGCTTACACCCCTCAGTTTGAAGTATTCTTTACAGACACCACCATTACTTCTGTACTTAAAAAATCCTTTTTGAAAGAAAAAATCACTCAAGAGTGCCTAGCTGAAGGATGATACCAAGTTAGTTCCTTATTAAACAGTTGTCAAACCGATGAAAATACCATAGAAATATAGTTATTACATACAAAGACTAACTCATTTTACCAATAAAATCTAAAGGTTTCATCTTACTATTACTAAACACAGTCTATCCAAACTACAAAATCTCCAGGGAAGAAATCACCATTGCAATGATAAGTGTAAAAACCCTGAGTCAGGGCTCAGCATGCTCAGTAAATGATGACTGAATATAAGTCTAGTAAATAAGTCACTTAGTAAATAGTCAAAAGTTCCAATTACTAAAAATATATTAGCTCATGGTATTCATTATAAAAAGTGTTTTACAAAAGCATATAACTTTTCTTATGGCATATTTTACTAGGATTCTTAAATATTCCAAGAAAGATCACCACCCTTCCTTTTTATAGAAGTAGCAGCACTGTATGTATGAGTTCCTATCCATTTCTGTTCATCATTGCTAAGCTGCTCTCATAAAGCAAATGAGAAGTGTTAAATAACAGACTTCCAGGCAGTTCTTTAAAAGGACTTTTTTCTTTCCTCTCTTACGAACAAAGAGATCAACTAACTATATACAAAGAAAGTCTACCTAAGGAATCATTTCTTTTTTATGTTTATAATACTCTTTTCTTTTTCTCTTTATAACATTTTGCTTTAAATTTTTATTCTTTTTGTAATAAGCTTTTTCCTGGAGTAGAAATTCACTCTCTTTATCTCCTTTTGGAAGTGCTCACAAAATACCACAACATAAGATAATGCTTTACGACACATGAATTACTAATTTCCCATTTTAAAGGGGGTTAAAAAACATCCCGCACTGCCTACAATTTGTTTTATTAAGTGCATTCGGACAAAGCACACAAAAAAATATGCTCTTACTGTGCCTCAGATACATAACCAGATTCACAGAAACAGCCCACTTTTGGTTAACTGCATTAAGAAAGCAGCAGCAGAACACAATTTGAACAGTAAGATGTCAAAAAGAAATTTTAAAAATCACTTCATGTTTGTTTTGCGAATACTTTTGGTACTCACATTTGAATACGGGTGTTTCATTCTAGAAACTTGTTTCTATGTCAAATTAAATCAGGAGGTTACACGGGCAGTGACCTTTTTCAGTCGAGAGAGAGAAGTTTGAGGCCTGGTCTGTGAGAAGGGAAAAAAACAGTTTTCTTTCCTCCTGAGTAGGAAAAACCCAGCTCTTCCCTACTGTGTGCTTCTTCCCTGTGAGTCTCCACTGCTCACACAGAAGGCTTCTGACCACTAATACTTGGCTCTGACTTCTAAGACTTCTGATGAGCAAATGTGTATGGGGTTTTCCACACCAAGCCAAGTCTCTGCAACGCCAGCTGGGTGTCCCACAATTTAACTCAATTCTGCCACTATCTTCCCAGAGAAAGTGTCCACCTGGAGATCCTACAGGTTAAGGTCTCAATCCTACAAGACCGTCCGTGTCCCCCTTCAGATGGTGGTCTCCAGCACAGATTATAACCTGTGCTTCTGACCAATCAGCTACAGATCAAGGTGCCAATGACCCCTCTCCTTGGGTTCCTCCCAGGCCTCAGGGAAACATTTCCTTACATTTACCAGTTTATGAAAGGACACAGGTGAACAGCCCGGTGAAGAAAGGTCCTGTCCAGTCAGAAAGAGTCCTGCGTGCAGGAGGCTCTGCTTGCATGGAGTCTGGGCGCATCACCCTCCCCGTGTGGATGTGTCTGCCCACTGGAAGTTCTCCAAACCCCACAGAGGCTTCACTATATAGGCATGATCAAACATTTAACTCCATTTTCAGATTTTCTCCCTTCTCAAGAGAAGGGGCGGGGGGGGGCAGGGGGAGGAGTTTGCTGAAAATTTCAAGCTTCAAATCATGGCTTGGACCTAAAGAAACAAAAGGCCTATACATAGAAAACTATAAAACACTGATGAAAGAAATCAAAGAGGACACAAACAGATGGAGAAATATACCATGTTCATGGATTGGAAGAATCAATATTGTCAAAATGGCTATACTACCCAAAGCAATCTATAGATTCAATGCAATCCCTATCAAGCTACCAACGGTATTTTTCACAGTACTAGAACAAATAATGTCACAAAATTTGTAGGGAAATACAAAAAACCTCGAATAGCCAAAGTAATCTTGAGAAAGAAGATGAACTGGAGAATCAACCTGCCTGACTTCAGACTATACTACAAAGCCACAGTCATCAAGACAGTATGGTACTGGCACAAAGACAGAAATATAGATCAATGGAACAATAGAAAGCCCAGAGATAAATCCACGAACCGATGGACACCTTACCTTCGACAAAGGAGGCAAGGATATACAATGGAAAAAAGACAACCTCTTTAACAAGTGGTGCTGGGGAAATTGGTCAACCACTTGTAAAAGAATGAAACTAGAACACTTTCTAACACCATACACAAAAATAAACTCAAAATGGATTAAAGATCTAAATGTAAGACCAGAAACTATAAAACTCCTAGAGGAGAACATAGGCAAAACACTCTCCGACATAAATCACAGCAGATCCTCTATGACCCACCTCCCAGAATATTGGAAATAAAAGCAAAAATAAACAAATGGGACCTAATGAAACTTAAAAGCTTTTGCACTACAAAGGAAACTATAAGTAAGGTGAAAAGACAGCCCTCAGATTGGGAGAAAATAATAGCAAATGAAGCAACAGACAAAGGATTAATCTCAAAAATATACAAGCAACTCCTGCAGCTCAATTCCAGAAAAATAAATGACCCAATCAAAAAATGGGCCAAAGAACTAAACAGACATTTCTCCAAAGAAGACATACAGATGGCTAACAAACACATGAAAAGATGCTCAACATCACTCATTATCAGAGAAATGCAAATCAAAACCACAATGAGGTACCATTACACGCCAGTCAGGATGGCTGCTATCAAAAGTCTACAAGCAATAAATGCTGGAGAGGGTGTGGAGAAAAGGGAACCCTCTTACACTGTTGGTGGGAATGCAAACTAGTACAGCCGCTATGGAGAACAGTGTGGAGATTTCTTAAAAAACTGGAAATAGAACTGCCATATGACCCAGCAATCCCACTTCTGGGCATACACACTGAGGAAACCAGATCTGAAAGAGACACGTGCACCCCAATGTTCATCGCAGCACTGTTTATAATAGCCAGGACATGGAAGCAACCTAGATGCCCATCAGCAGACGAATGGATAAGGAAGCTGTGGTACATATACACCATGGAATATTACTCAGCCATTAAAAAGAATTCATTTGAATCTGTTCTAATGAGATGGATGAAACTGGAGCCCATCATACAGAGTGAAGTAAGCCAGAAAGATAAAGATCATTACAGTATACTAACAGATATATATGGAACTTAGAAAGATGGTAACGATAACCCTATATGCAAAACAGAAAAAGAGACACAGATGTATAGAACAGACTTTTGGACTCTGTGGGAGAAGGTGAGGGTGGGATGTTTTGAGAGAACTGCATCGAAACATGTATATTATCTAGGGTGAAACAGATCACCAGCCCAGGTTGGATGCATGAGACAAGTGCTCGGGGCTGGTGCACTGGGAAGACCCAGAGGGATTGGGTAGAGAGGGAGGTGGGAGGGGGGATCGGGATGGGGAATACATGTAAATCCATGGCTGATTCATGTCAATATATGACAAAAACCACTACAATATTGTAAAGTAATTAGCCTCCAACTAATAAAAATAAATGGAAAAAAAAAATCATGGCATGGTCTTTCTGGTGACCAGTCCTCATCCAAGAACCATTCAGGAGCCCACCCAGGGTTGCTCTGTTAGAAAAAAACACTCCTATCACACAGGTAATTACATGTTTCAGGAGCCCTGTGTCAGGAACAGAGATCAAGGACCAATATTAGAACAAGAGACATTCCTAGTGTTCTTGTCACTTTGGAAATTAGAAGAGTTTAAGGAGTCTATGCCAGGGACCAGGGATCAGAGATCAACATATATTTTCTATTATCTCACAGTCTGTCTCAGGAGGAACTGAAAAGCCACAACTCCACCCAGAATTCTACCTCCTCCCCACTCCACAGCTAGGGATAAAGGCACAAGGCTAAAGTGAACAGCTGCCTACCGTACACCATCCTGAGAAGAAGATACCAGAGGAATCGGGTGGAGAGGGAGGTGGGAGGGGGGATCGGGATGGGGAATACGTGTAAATCTATGGCTGATTCATATCAATGTATGACAATAAATAAAGAAAGAAAGAAAGAAGAAGATACTATGGCTCAGTAGGTCAACTCTGAGTAGTCTAAAGAATGACAATCCAGAAGTCAGAAAATACACTCTGACCCAGATGACTGCTGAGCTGCTTTTAAGAAGCTTGAAGGCAAGTAGCTTCCATATGACAGCACTCTCCTGACACACAGCCCACTGACAACACATCCCCCTCTCGAAAGAACTGATCTCACACACATACACACACACACACACACACACACACACAGACAACCACTCCATTCCGAGAAGTTCCCCACTCTAAAAGGACCTCTGGCATTTAACGTAAACAAACCTCAATAAAACTAGGCAAGTATTCAAAAATCATAGGTATTCTAATGGCCTGGGTTCAAATACATTTCCAGGAAAAACTCCCAAGCTTTTGCTCTATTAAACAAAAAATGTCCTCCAACCTTTTACTTGCAACGCACTGCAGTACTAACCTGTATAAGCTAATTACCTGACTTGTGTGCAACAGCCTACTATACATACACACACACACACACACACGTGCACACAGAAAACCTCTGAAAGAAGAATCAAGAGTGAGAAACAGGGTGGCTAAAGATGAGTGGGAAAGAGATTTACCTTTCACTCCGTATCTTTCGCACATTTTGAATTTTGTACTGTGTGCAGCATATGTATTACCTACTCAAGGTAGTCTTTCTGAATAAGTTATCCTAAAAAGAGTGTAAAGAAACTAGGGTCTCTACTTCACATCCTTTTAGACCTGTCTCTTGAAAAGACTACAGTATTTTATCTCTACCTGTACAATACTTAAATACACTGGTATTTTTGCTCATTCACTGGCATTTACATCAGATGCTTCACAAAAGCAATGGCTTCCATTCTGCCTTGTTCATGAACAGTATCCAACCTGGAAGTAGGCACTCAGTAAAAGTTTGTAGGACAAATGAATAAATGAATGAATAAATCTAAGACGGAACACTTGGATTTACCTGGTGATA
The DNA here is from genome assembly GCF_019320065.1 of Cervus canadensis. Lineage (NCBI taxonomy): Eukaryota > Metazoa > Chordata > Mammalia > Artiodactyla > Cervidae > Cervus > Cervus canadensis. Next base: position 39,996,799 of record NC_057413.1, read on the forward strand.
CAGTGGATAAGAATCCGCCTGCCAATGCAGGGGACACAGGCTCAATCCCTGGTCTGGGAAGATTCCACATGCCACAGAGCAACTAAGCCCAAGAGCCCCAACTACTAAAGCCCGTTAGCCTAGAGCCCATCTGCAACAAGAGAAGCCACCGCAATGAGAAGCCCACACACCCGAACAAAGAGCAGCCCCCCACTCTGCAACTAGAGAAAGCCTGCCCACAGCAACGAAGACCCAGCGCAACCAAAGGTTAATTAATTAATTTTTTTTTTAATGAACACCTTTTCCTATTCAAAAGGTTAGGAAGAAAAGGCTTCAAAAAGGCTGGGAAAAAGCCTGAACATTCTTGAGGATCTATGTTACCTCAACACAAAAATTCTCAAGATGGATTCAAGTTTTCGTGAGTGGTGAGAGGATTTTACTCAGAAACTCAGGTGTATATGTTTTATTACTAAATTTTAAGTCTGAACTTTATTTCCAAATTCAATTCCTTATGCTTCTTTTATCCATATGTTATCTTTTTTTGCCATGATGGTTCCTTTGTTTTGTTTCATGTTAACCACCATCAACCAAATCCTTTAGATTCAGCACCCATAAACTTTACACCTTGTTTCTATTACTCTGACCTATATAAAGAAAAAAGTGATGATGACAGAAAAATTTTATGAGCATCCCTATTAATCTTTATCTTCAAATTAATATTAACAAAACTTTAGAATCCAAATTTGACATATATTTTTGACAATGAACCACTATCAACAAGTCATTATATCACTACTTGATTATAGTTTGTTGGTGTGTTTACTTAATTGCTAATAAAACTTTCCAGGCTATCAGCAAAATGAAAACCCTTTTCCCTCAGGTTTTCCCTAGGCATCACTAGGGTTGGGGATCAGCATAGCATATCAAGTACCCAACACAAATCCTGTGAGATGGTACAGACTTTCAAGTCCAACATCTGAAGGAAATCCTAAATGTCCTATGACAGAACCATGCAGAGAGATTCTGAAAGGATTTACAACCAAATACACACACACCTGCTATAAGCTGATACTCAAGACTATCAGACACCTTGTCACTAAGACTGGAAATAAAAAAAGAGCTGCGCGACTTCTCTGAGACCTATCTATCAGCACTTTACTGGCAGACACTAGCATTTGGTATATTTTGGTTATTTTCAGTTCCTCCACTAGACTGCAAGCTTCCTGAAAGTAGGGACTACATGTTCACTCACTCATTCATTCACACAGTCAACAAACAATATTGAGCATCTACTACCATTCTAAGCACTGAGGACACAGGAGTGAATAAACAAGATAAAAGAGACATTCATTCCTATCCTCAGGGACTAGCCTGCATTCAGGTGAGGAAACAGACAATACATAGAATGAACACACAATATGTCTCAATGGTGACATGTGCTGTCAAGAAAAAAAGTGTTAACAGATGCACAACGGACTGGTGTTATTTTAAACAGGGTGATCGTTAAAGACCTGTCTGATAAATTTAACAAAGACCTCAGATGAAGGACGGAGCCATGCAGATACCACGGGGGAGAATCAGCACAGAAGCTAGAGGGCTGGAAGAGTGGGGTGAGAGAGAGGGAGGGTGCTAAGAGATGAGGTCAGAGCTATGGCAGGGGACCAGATCACCAGAGCGCGGTTTAAGACTTTGGATTTGCTGAGACAGGCCACCACTGGAGCAGAGGAATGAGAGAATCTGACTTCTGTGTCAGAAGAAATCACTCTACCACTCTAGCAGTGAAGACTAGAGGGGTGAGGGGACAAGCAGGGAGACCAGTCAGGAGAATAAAGTCATAATCCAGGCGAGAGGCAATACAGGGTTAGGCCAAAATCGTGCAGTGGAGGGAATTCCCTGGCAGTCCTGTGGTTAGGCCGCTGTGTTTCCACCGCAAGAGGCAGGGGTTCAAATCCCTGGTTTGAAATCAAAGATCAAGTAAGCAGCGCAGCACAGAAAAAAAAAAGTGTTCTTGAATAAGAGCCTTGCCTTTTCCTACTATTTCCACTACTGTTTCTACTAAAGTAGATACACAATACTCTATTTATTGAAAAATGAGACTCACCCAAAAGCAAAAGATTAGGACAAGAAGTAGGAAAGAATAATGAAGATCACAGTACAATTTCAGACTAGAATCCACAACTTGGGAAGCAGGTAAAAAAGGAGGTAATGGGAGAAACATCTAACTGACACCTGTATTTACTAGGCAGGCACAAGGGAAAAAGTATGGGGACGGGCATGCGTGCGTGTGTGTGTGTGCACACGCACACACACACACACACACTCTCTCGCCCCCCTCTTCTCTCTCTCTCACACACACAAAGCCTCAGGAAAGATGTAGAAAAACAAGGATCAGAAATGTCCAGTCACCATATGACCCAGCAATCACACCAGAACTGAAAGAGACACATGCACCCCAACGTTCATCGCAGCACTGTTTACAATAGCCAGGACATGGAAGCAACCTAGATGCCCATCAGCAGACGAATGGATAAGGAAGCTGTGGTACATATACACCATGGAATATTACTCAGCCATTAAAAAGAATACATATGAATCAGTTCTAATGAGATGGATGAAACTGGAGCCCATTATACAGAGTGAAGTAAGCCAGAAAGATAAAGACCAATACAGTATACTAACGCACATACATGGAATTTAGAAAGATGGTAACGATAACCCTATATGCAAGACAGAAAAAGAGATACAGATGTATAGAACAGACTTTTGGACTCTGTGGGAGAAGGCGAGGGTGGGATGATCTGAGAGAACAGCATCGGAACATGTATATTATCAAGTGTGAAACAGATCGCCAGTCCAGAATGGATGCATGAGACAAGTGCTCGGGGCTGGTGCACTGGGAAGACCCAGAGGGATGGGATGGGGAGGGAGGTGGGAGGGGGGTTCAGGATGGGGAACACATGTAAATCCATGGCTGATTCATGTCAATGTATGGCAAAAACCACTACAATATTGTAAAGTAATTAGCCTCCAACTAATAAAAAAAAAAAAAAAAAAAAAAAAAAAGTCCAGTTAGCTGGATCCATGCACTCGTGGTGACTCTAGAGTAATGTAATACTGTACAATCCCCGAGATATGCTACAAAAGGACTCCCCAACCGGCCTGGGCTCCACTGGAGGCTCTTCACCATGGTTGTCACCCCTGGGAGTGCCACCTCAGCCTTACTCCCCACTCTGGAGCCTGGGGGAAGGTCTTTTCACCTGCTCCCTGGGGGCATTTTTACTGACAAACACTCAGGCTACCAGAGTCTCCACTCACTGAGGGTCTTCAATGTCAGTCATCCCTTCACCCAACCTAGTGAGCTCAAGGATCTGAGGAAATGAGAACCAGGAACCCCATGCCAAGAGGCAGGCTCCTGATGGAAAAACTCAACAAGCAAAACTAAGACCTTTAAGGACAGTTTTGTTCTTTGTTTTTAAAAAGATTTTTTTTTTTAATAAAAACAGTTTTAATGCACAAGGAAATCTGAGATGATCCAGTCAATACTTACCTTTCTGCCTCAGTTAAAAAAAGACCCCTGAGGAGTAACTTCAACTTTCCCAAACACTGTGATGTCACCCCACGTATAGTCAGTATCACTAGTCTTTCCAGGAGAGTATTTCACATTGCTAGATATTTCAACTGTCTAAAACGCCTGTGTCACACTCCCCTACCCCAGGCCAGGAGGGCAGAGTACAAGCAAGCCCACCCCTTGCTCTCTCTTTCTGTATCTCTCCCTTTTTGTAATCACAGAGGCTCCAAAGTAGGAAAGGAAAGGAAGTAAGAGAGATGATTTCACTGGAAGTGCTTTAGGAAGGCCCAAGGTAAACACCATGACAAAGATGAATGTCATTATACCCAATTTAGTGTAATAAAATCTTACTCAAGAAATGTTTCAGTATTCTGTAATGTTTATGATAAAATATTAATTGGAAGATATGGCAGATTAAAAATATAAATGCAGAAACTTTCTGGCAGTCCAGTGGTTAGGACTCCATGCTCCCACTTCATAGGGCACAGGTTCCATCCCAGGTCAGGGAACTAAGAATCCACCATGCTGCACAGCTTAAATAAGTAAGTAAACAAATAAAGTATATTTATTTGCTAATCTTTGTCAGTCATGATGTAGTCAGTCCATATCTTGACTGTGGGTCTACTGTTGAAATGCAAGCTGTCTTTCATACACTATGCCCACCATGTGTGACCTGTAATTTTCAGTTTTTTAAGAAGAAAAACAAAAACCTGAAAATATTCATGAAGTGATCTATATGCAGAGTCCATCTAGACTTCTAAGACTTCTTCTCCATCTTTTTTAGTTTTCGAATCCATATTAATCGAGCAATTTTTTTTAATAACTTGAAATTATTGGATCATTCCAAAGCATTTGAAATATTTTTCACAAAACCATTCTTTTTGAACTCACATTTCACCAACTGACGTCATATTTAATTACACTGCATGATTACAATTTTCAGTGTATTACAACAAATACACACAGATGTAGAGATAAATACAATGAATAATTACAAAAAACATAAACAAATACAGGGATCAATACAACCGGTTGGGAGGCCACATGGTCTGGAACCTGTCAGGACCAGCCCCTCACAGAGTAGAGGCAAGTGTACCAAGTGGTTACAGCAGAGGCTGGGCAAGAGACTGTCCACTTACACCAGGTTCACTGTAAGAAACGCTAATCATCACCAACTCCCCAACCTAAAGGTCTTAATTTATCAGAATGTCACCATAATTAGCAAAACATCTAAGGAGGGGAACTTTCCTGCTATTGATGCTTGTTTATCAACAGGAAAAGCAAACAGAGATTTGAAGGAAAGAGAACTCATTTTCATCATGTTGTTGAGTCTGCCCCTCTAGGCTTCTTGCCTGCCTGTCTCCTTTGTAACTGTATCACAGAACCTGACATTTGATGAGTGCTCAATAAAGCTGCTCAGTAAACTTGCTGAATATGTTCACACACCCCAACCTGGATCAGTATCTCAGCTGCTATCACTGCTGGCCTATAAATAAAATTTTCTGGGGCTGGAAAAATGGAATGCTAGAAGGTTTGACTCATGGTCTATTATCTGCTAGTATTTTCCATCTCTTTTTCTTTACATTTTAAGTATGCTTCCTGACACTGGTTAACTAAATTTATAAATCAGGGTCCTATTCATACTCACATTATTATTGTTTTAATGCTAATATTGACAGTATTCTGCAAATTATTCTATCTTGATTAAAGCCATTAGTGCTCATTAAAAAATAAAATTGGGTTGAATGTCCTATTGAGTTTGAATTTCACATTCCCGCAATGCATGGCAGCTAATGCTTCCAGTTTCTGGCACTATTATTGAGAACATAAAAGTTCTCCTGGAACTAACAAATTACTTCCCTTCCAACACAATTATATAATCTGAGAATTGAATGGCACCCTAGAGATTATTCTGTGGTCCAAAATCCCTCCCAATTAAGGGTTCCAATAAAAAACCACTCAACTTTTTGGGACAAGGAGGCATGTTTATCTTTAAATCCCATGTTACAGAATGCTGCACCAATATAGTAGGCTCTTAACACATGTAAGTTTAAACAAATCTAAAATACACCCATTTCATTAATTTTATTCTTCCTAGGCTTTAGCTGTATTATCTACTGAATCTGTAATTAAAGATTTGCATGAATCTTCTGCTCATTAACCAATGTTCAAAAAGAAATTCAGTAGAGGAAACTTCATGATCAGTCAAATGTTTTTTAACATCAATGCTGCTTGTACCGATATATAATAAACCTTCAACAGAAAATAGAAAATCAAGTCTTCATTACTTTGCTTATGATCCATAAAGGGTTTCCAATTTATCCAAAATATTCACATGTTCTCAATTCCTAGTATGATTTATTTAACATGTAAAGTCTTGCATCATTCATACAATTATATACCCTTCTACTTATAATTGTGGTTCCCACAGATTTAACCATATTACTGCAGTAAGACATGTTATTATGCTAATTAGTTTTCCCTCCAATTAACAGCCTGTGATCCCATCTGATTTCCCATAATACGACATGATAATGGGGAGAACAAAGCCTCTGGGGCAGTAAACATCACCAGTCATTTTACTTTATGCAAGTATGTATTCCAAAACAGTACACAATTTACAGCAAGGCACTGCCTAGCAGTTATTACACTGCATCTGTTTTGAGGACTTTTACAATATATTCTTGGACACAAAGTATACATTTCCAAATCTAGTTTCCTACTGTTTCACTGAAAGGAACACACAAAATCTCTCAACAGTACAATTACAGTGCTTTTATCAACTTTTTTTTCCCAGGCAATAAATTTCCACTTCCTCCTAAATATCTTTGGACAGCAACTTCTGGCAACCCATCTGTCTTTCATCACAGCTTCTTTTCATAACTAACGGGTCAAGTTCTTTTCTCTCCATTTCAACACGATGTACTGTACTTGCAGCCCTGCCACGATAGCCCACTGCTGAATGCTGGAATACAGCATATTGAATTTCACTGTCCTTCATTGTTCCCAGTTTAACTGCCATTTTATCACCATACACACGAGAGGAACGCGTTCCCACAAGCATCTTATGAATTTCCAAAGCAGCTATTCTTCGAGGATTTACAAAAAAACGTTCGCCTTCTCTGAATTCCCTTTATCACCAGAGAAACGGCTTTGAGGAGTTTAGAGATTTTTTTTTTAAGTACCCTGTGCAGATTCTAAGCATTTCTATTTTGCAAGCAAATTTAATCCTAAAGATCTTCCCAGGGCAATGGAGGAATGTCGGAGCAAAGAATCTTAAAAGACCGATTTTGGCTTTCCCAATTAAAATGAAAAAATTTTCAACCCACAAAGATTATCTTATCAAATTGTCCTTTCTTCTCAGGCTTACACCATATGGACTACCCAGCGCAGTGGAAAACAAACAACTGGCTTTGGCTTTTGCACAACGCCCTAAATCTTCCTAAGGCTCCCCCCACCGCCTCGGGCTCCCAGACGTACATAATCCCTCGGCAAACCCCGAACCTGCCAATGAAGTGGATGCTTTCTCCGCCACAAAGGGCCGGCCCCGCGCCGCGTGCACGGCGGCTCCTGCACACACACATGTGCCGGGCTGGCCTGACACAAGCGCGGGGCTGCCCGCCCCGGACCCCAAGCCGCAGGCCCGGCCCGAACGCCGCGCGCTCTCCGCGGCCACCGCCTTCTGCCCGCCGCCCCTCTCTCCTCAGTGACAGGAGGCCCGCTCGCGAGTGCCCCGGCCGCGAGCTGCCGTCCCCATCGGCCCGAACCTCAGACCCACTTCCCCTCCGCCCACCGTCCTCGTCCCTTTCCCCCTCGCCTCAGGAAATTCCGTCGGAACTTCATTCGGGCCGAACCGAGCGGCCGGGCCCGGGCCGCGCCTCCCGCCTCCCCCAGCCCCGCGCCTCAGTCCGAAGTGACCACCGACCCCGGAGACCCCCGGCCGGCCCCGCGCCTCACCTCCTCCTCACTCTCGCTGCGGAAACACAGGCATGCGGCCCGCTTCTTGTAGCCGTCGCCGTCATAGGTGCGGGTCTGGTTCGACTTGAGCTTCATCATCCTCCGGGCCCAGGTTGGGGGGTGCGGCGCGGGTCTCGGGAGTCGAGGGTGGGGAGCCCGCTCCGGACGGCCGCGCGCGCGCGCGCGCCCCCGGCTCAGCCAAGGGAAGCAGGGAGGGGGGGCCGCTACTCCGCTACACGGCTCCGCCGCTGGCTCGCCGCGGCCGCCTCATTCCCCCCGGCCGAGGCCCCGCTCCGCCGCCGCCGTCACGGCTGCCGTCGCCGCCGCCGCGGCCGCCGCCCCCTCTGCCGCCGCCACCCCCGACGACGACCGCGCCGCCATCTTGGGCGCGCTGCGTCAGCGGCGTAAGGCCGCGCCGGCCTGCGGGACGGCCGCGCGCTCGCAGCGCCGGCCGCGTTCGGGAATCGCGCCCTCCCAGTCCGCGCGGCGTAAACGAGCGTCTGGGATGAGAGGGCGCCGCGGCTGGACGCGGCCTCTACGCCAAGAGCGTAAGGGCGGGGACGAGGAGCCGCTCTGCGAGGAAGCGGAGGGGGAAAAGGTGCGGGTGCTGGGCTGCCCGGCTCAACTAAAGAGGCGGAAGCAAGAATTTGCCCAAGGTCACGCCGCCTGGTCTTTGGCCTTGCCCATCCATCAGGGAGCGGGTGAGACGGAAGGTCTAGAGGTAGAAAGTAGGATGCACTTAAACGCAATGGAGCGTGCAACCCGAGATGCCTGGGATTAAGCACTGCACAGAAACGAGGCAAAAGGTGGTGCACATTTCATTGACATCCAAGATCTCTGACAGTCTATGGGCTGGGTCATGTAGTTCATTAAAAGGACAGATGTTTTATCTTACATCTCTTTATCGAGCAAAAAGGCAAATGCTTCCTCTTTAGGTATACAGGAGGGCCAGAAAGGAGTGAGAAAGTGTGCAAATCATAAGGCATCATCATTTGGGCTGTAAAAGAGGAGGATATATTGTGGATGTCAAATAGATTCTCCAGAGAAAGACAAACCGCCAGACGCCCTCCAGCAAGATGAAAGGAGTGTGACTTGTGAAAGTTCTTAATAGCCCACACCGAAAGTAGTCCATGTGGATGCCCCGGAGGTTCTGAAAATCCTGTGCGGGATTTGTTTGTGAATTGCTTATTACCCACCTCCCTTTTTTTTTTTTTTAATTTGTGTGTATTTAGCATAGTCCAACGGAGAAGGCAGTGGCAACCCACTCCAGTACTCTTGCCTGGGAAATCCCATGGACGGAGGAGCCTGGTAGGCTGCAATCCATGGGGTCGCGAAGAGTCGGACACGACTGACGTGACTTAGCAGCAGCAGCAGCATAGTCCAAAAAGATCAGGATTTGAAGCCACCATCAGGATTTGAAGACACGACTGAGCGACTTCACTTTCACTTTTCACTTTCATGCACTGGAGAAGGAAATGTCAACCCACTCCAGTGTTTTTGCCTGGAGAATCCCAAGGACAGGAGCCTGGTGGGCTGCCGTCAATGGGGTCGCACAGAGTCGGACCCGACTGACGTGACTTAGCAGCAGCAGCAGCATAGTCCAAAAAGATCAGGATTTGAAGCCAAACAAACCTAAGTTGGAATTCATTTACATAATTTATACCCCTCTAAAATAGAAATAAATGCATTTGACACCTGGCACATAGTAGTCACACAATACATTGTAACTACAAACATACCTCGATTTATTTTACTTTGTTTTTGTCTTTTTACAAATTGATGGACTGTGGCAATCCTGCATTGAGCAACTTTTTTCCAACAGTATTTGCTCACTTGTCTCTGTGTCACATTTTGGTAATTCTTAAAATACTGCAAGCTTTTCATTATACTATGATCATTGATCTTTGAAGTTACTGTCATAACTTGCTGAACGCTCAGATGATGGTTTGCATTTTTTAGTAATAAGGTTTTTCTTTTTTTTTTTTGGTTGCATTGGGTCTTCATTGCTGCTCACAGGCTTTCTCCAGTTGCAGTGAGCAGGGGCTACTCGCATGCTGCGGTGTCTGGGCTTCTTATTGCAGTGGCTTCTCCTGTTGCAGAGCACAGTGCGAGCCTGGTGGCTCAGAAGGTAAAGAATCTGCCAGCAATGTGGGAGACCTGGGTTTGATCCTTGGGTTGGGAAGATCCCCTGGAGAAGAGAATGGCTACTCACTCCAGTTTTTTGGCCTGGAGAATTCCATGGACTGTATAGTCCATGGGGTCGCAAAGAATCAGACATGATTGAGCGACTTTCACTTTTTCTTGTTGCACAGCACAGGCTCTAGAGCTGAGGCTCAGTAGTTGTGGCTCACGGGCTTAGTTACCCTGTGGCATGTGGGATCTTCCTGGAGGAGGGATCGAACCTGGTCGATGTCCCTTGCATTGCAAGGTGGATTCTTAACCACTGGGCCACCAGGGAAGCCCATGAAGTACCTTTAAATTAAGGTATATGCATTGTTTTTTAGACATAATGCTATTACACACTTAATAGATTATACTATAGTATAAACATTTGCCCTAGGAAAACAAAAGTTCCTGTGACTTTTGCAATATTTGCAATCTTGAAAAATTGCTTTATTGCATGGCCTGGAGCTGAACCAGCAATATCTCCGAGGTATGCCTGTAATGTTATTGGCATTTCACTAAGCCCTGGACACAGAAGATATGGAATTTCAGTTAGTTGTAGTTAATCTTCACATGACAGAATTCCCCAAATCCTGGTCATTTTGGTTGTCTTTCTAGCTTCCTCCTCTGCCATTATGTCTCTAATTTATTTTTAAAATATTTATTTATTTGGGTGCCTCAGGTAACATGTGGGCTTCTCATTGTGGTGTATCGGTTCAGTAGTTTGTGGCATGCAGCTTAGTTGCCCCATGGCATGAGAGATCTTAGTTCCCTGACCAGGGTTTGAACCTGACCAGGAATCAAACCCATGTCTCCTGCATTAGAAGGCAGATTCTTAACCATGGGACCATGAGGGAAGTCCCAAACACCCCAATTTTTAAAAATGGAACATGTAATTGAACAGATAGTTCACAAAATAAGACCCAAAAATGCCCAAGGAACACACAGAAAAGTGCTTAAGATCATTATTATTAGGTAACTATAAAACTACAATGAGATACAATAAAATAAAATAAAATAAATAAAAATAAATAAAATAAAAAAGACTTGCAACACTAAATGTTGGCTAGGATGTGAGCAACTGAAACTCTGATACAATGGTTGTGTGCCAGTTGTACGATGAAACACCACTCTGAAGAAACTTTTAGAAAATTCTTACTAAGTTAGACCTAGCCTGCTGCTACTGCTAAGTCACTTCAGTCGTGTCCGACTCTGTGCGACCCCATCCCTGGAATTCTCCAGGCAAGAACACTGGAGTGGGTTGCCATTTCCTTCTCCAATGCATAAAAGTGAAAAGTGAAAGTGAAGTTGCTCAGTCGCTCAGTCGCAATACCATGGACTGCAGCCCACCAGGCTCCTCTGTCCATGGGATTTTCCAGGCAAGAGTACTGGAGTGGGGTGCCACTGCCTTCTCCAAGACCTAGCCTATGACCCAGCAATTCCATTCCTAGGTGTTTACTCGATAGAAGTGAAGATAAATGTCCACAAAAACTTATATAAGAATGTTTATGGTAGCCTTATTCGTAATAACCCCAAACTGGAAGTAGCCCACGTGTCATAAGGAAAATAGATAAATGATGGTATATTCGTGCAACTGAATACTACTCAGTCATAAAACAGATTACTGACACATGCAACAATATGGATGAATTCCAAAAGCATTATGAGTGAAAGAAGCTACTCATTTTTAAAAGTGTATGTTGGGAACTCCTTGGCAGTCAGTCCAGTGGTTAGGACTCTGGGCTTTCACTGCAGGGGGCACAGGTTTTGATCCCTGCTTGGAAACCAGGGTCCCACAAGCCATGCAGTATGGCCAAAAAAAAAAAAAAAAAAGTGTATATTATATATATATCCATTTCTATAAAATATAAATACAGACCAAACTAATCTGTGATGATAGAAATCTGATAGTGGTTGTAGGAGGGCTGAGGAAGGAATTGTCTGGAAAAGGGCGGAAAAAACATCCTGGGGGTATAAAAATGTTTTATGTCCTATTTTAGGCAGCGATTATACAGGAGTATGCAATTGTCAAAACTCATTGAACTGAGTATCTAAAATCTGCATTTTATTGTATGTTCATTATGTTTTCATTTAAAAGGTTAAAAATCAGTGCTTTTTCGTATCCCAGGAGAAAACAATGAGAAAATCAAATTAAAATACAATTCCATTTAAAATGCCATAAGAATCCTTAGGAATAAATTTAACAAAACATTTTGCACTAAACAGTATAAAACATTGTAGAGAGAGACTGAAGAAGATCTAAATGAATGGGGAGATAAACCGCATTAATCGACTGAAAGATTTGCGAGTGTTAAGAAGTTAATCCTCCCCAACTTGATCTGTATATTCAAAGCAGTCCCAGTCAAAGTCAGGCCTACATTGTAATCCCCAGAACCCATGAATAACTTAGCTTACATAGAAAAGGGGACCCTCCAGATGTGATTAAGGATCTCGAGATGTATTAGCCTGCATTATCTGGGTGGCTCCAGAGTAATCGAAAGTGTCCTTAGATGGGAAGGAAGGAGACAGGAGAGTCAGAGGCCAGAGAAAATGAGGTGAAGACAGCAGTAGAGGTCCAAGGGAGAGAGAGTTAAAGATGCTGGTTTTAAGATGTTGGAAGGGGCCATAGAATGCAAGTGGCCTCCAGAAGCTAGAGACAACAAGAAAAGAGATTGTCCCCAAAGCAGCCAGAGGAACAACTCTCCTGACCCATTTAGGACTTCTGACCCCTGAACAGTTAAGATATTAACGAGAAATTTGTGTTGTTGTTGTTTTTCTTTTTCTGGCTATCCCCTGTGCATATGGAATCTTAGTTCCCTCACCAGGGATTCTCCCCTACTTTGGGAGCGTGGAATCTTAACCCCTGGACCACCAGGGAAGTCCCTAAATTTGTGTTGTTTTAGACCCCTAAATATGTGTGGATTTGTTACAGCAGCAATAGGAAATGAATACACCTGGCAAAAAATGAAAACATATGTCCACAAAAAGACTTGTACAAAATGTTCACAGCAGCTTTAGTTCATAATAGCCAAAGAACACAGATGTCTGTCTGTGATGCAGGGGCGTTGGGGGGTGGTGTGGGAAGGGGTGGGGAGGTGGATTAACTAAAAAGAGACATAAGAGAATTTTACAGGAAAGTGAAAAGTTCTACATCTTGATAGGGGTGTCAGTGCCCTCCAGGCAAAAACCAAGCATTTACCAGTAGTTGAACAAGTTGGGATTTTTGCTTCTTGCAATGATGGAGAACACGTACCAGAGAGGAGCAGAGGGTGTCTCAGGTGTTAAAAACGACTTAGGTGATTTGGGGCAAGTTTTAAAGAAACAGGGCTTTGTTCTGGATTAGATGTTGTCAGGAAGCAGGGTAATTCTATGATTGGGTATCTTAAAAAATCTTCCCTAGAAGGAGGGAGGAATGAACATGGCTAAAGTCATAACTGATAGAGAAGCTGTTTCTCATATCAGCTAGGAGAGAGGTGTGTTTTATATTTACTGGTTTACTGCGAACTTGTTCTTTTCTGTGCTTAGACAAGATTATAAGGGCTTCCCTCATAGCTCAGTCAGTAAAGAATCTGCCTGCAAGGCAGAAGACCCGGGTTCGATTCCTGGGTCGGGAAGATCCCCTGGAGAAGGAAATGGCAATCCACTCCAGTATTCTTGCCTGGAAAATCCCATGGACAGAGGAACCTGGCAGACTACGGTCCATGGGGTCGCAAGAGTCGGACACGACTTAGTGACTAAACCACCACCACCACAGACAAGATTATAAAGTTTTGTGACTTTGAGTCACAGTGTCACCTTCTCTGATGCTGATGTTTGATGACCTTGTTTATGTCCAACAGGAGAGTGACTTGACCTCACTGTGAGCGCCAGGCACCTTCCAGCAATGCCAAAGCCTGCTTGTAAGGGTCAGGCCAGTTCCTGGACCTCAGGGGCTGCTTTTCTCTTTCTCAGGCAAGTGAGTTACATGGTTGGATCCATTTGTCAAAAAGGTAGGGTTAGGATTTGTAAATTACATTGTCAGTTGATCCCCAAATGCCTCTACAAAGAAAATAAAAATGAATAAATTGTAGTACATCCACACAGTCGAATACTACTCAGCAATAGAAAGGAATAAATTACCTATACAGGCAACATCACAGATGAATCTCAGAGCCATATGCTGAGCAAAATAAGTCAGAAACAAAGGAGGACATACTGTATGGTTCCAGTGTTCTTTAATATATATTTGTGTGTGTGTATATATATATATGACTGCACCAGGTCTTAGTTGCAGCATGTGGGTTCCAGTTCCCTGACCAGGGATTGAACCCAGGCCCTCTGCAGTGGGAGCATGAAGTCTTAGCCACTGGACCACCAGGGCAGTGCTCTGGTTCCGTTTCCTGATATTCTGGGGAAGACACAATTCTGAAGAAAGTGTTGCCCACACAGGGGCAGCACAGCGGACCTTTTTAGGGTGATGGAAAGGTACTGTGGCTTTGCTGTGGTGGTGGTGACATGCCTGTGCCTAGTCGCTCAGTCGTGTCCGACCCTTTGCGACCCTCTAGACTGGAGCCCACAAGGCTCCTCTGTCCGTGGGGATTCTCCAGGCAAGAATACTGAAATGGGTTGCCATGCCCTCCTCCAGGGGATCTTCCCAACCCAGCAATCGAACCCAGGTCCCCAGCATTGCAGGCGGATTCTTTACCATCTGAGCCACCAGGGAAGCCCAAGAATACTGGAGTGGGTAGCCTTTCCCTTCTCCGGGGAAACTTCGCGACCCAGGGATTGAACCGGGGTCTCCTGCATTGCAGGTGGATTCATTACCTGCTGAGCTACCTGGGAAGCCTGGTTACATGCCTATGTTTATCAAAACTCAGAACTGTATCCCTGAAAAGGGTGAATTTTACTGCCTGTAAACTTGACTAAAAAATTACCAAGTTAGGGGTAAGTGGGTATAGGGATCCATGTAATAAGTGTGGCAGATTGTTGACTGTTGAAGCTTGGTGGTGGGTATATGGTAGCTTATTACACTTTTATGTTTATCTTTGAAATTTTCCACATGGAAAGGGAAATCTCTGTGTGATGACGGCAGAGATGTTCAGAGTCATTTGATTGTTCGTCCCTCCCCCCTCCAGCCTCCCTTCCTGTACACTCTTTGCATATTAATGAGCCGGTGACCCTAGATTCTCAAACTGACCTCCTGCCTCTCATGCACTGAAATGAACTAGAACAATTTACTGACATTTCTTGCTGGTACTCTTCAGAAAGTTTTAATACCATTTGATTTGTGACTTAAGTTTTGCTCCATTTTGAGGTCTCTTAATTCCCTCAGCTTGGGGATCCTCTCCCATTTAATATGTATTTTTATTTATTATTTTTCCTCTAATATGTATTTTTAAAGATGCTTCTCCTCACAATGGCCTCTTTGATATGTCAGTAAACCATGCAGGGCTTATTTTTTTTAAGTGGCTGTTCTTTTGGATTTGTGCCATGCATTTATCACGGGCTTCCAATAAAGCACTTTTAATAGAAATGGGCTCCAGGCTTTCTATGGGCTGTAACTTTTTCAACAATTCCTTTCATTTCTCCCCCTGCTAATGCCCTCATTCTGTCCTAGTTTCCCTTTCTAAAACTGAGCAATCAAATGATGGATTTCCCCCCCTTCCCTTTCCCGTTAGCAAGTTGAATGTGTATTGTGGTCACTATTGACTGAGTGGTTTACCCATGACCACTCAGTGCCCCAGTGTGGTCACTGCACAGACCTAGATTCAGTTCACAATTTCCTGCAGTGGGGTTTCAAGTATTAATATTTGCCAAGCATCCAGCACTCCTGGCTACACCAATCCTCACCATTACGTTGTTAACTACTCACTATCAATCTACAGGATATCCCAACTCTCACACCTATTAGAGTGGCTAAAATAAAAAGACCAAACAGCCCAAGTTTCGGTGAAGATGAAAGCAATTCAAAGTCATATGCTACCAGTGGGAAATGTAAAATGGTGCAGCCACTTGGGAAAATAGTTTAGCCATTCTTCAAAATGTTACAAAATTGCTGTATGATCTAGCAGCTCCATTCCTAAGTATGTACCCAAGAAATGTCAAACTACCTGTCCTCACAAATGAACATGAATGTTCACTGTAGCATTAGTCACAATTCCCAAATGCCCACTAATAGGTAAATGGATTAAAAATGGTGCTGTATCCCTACAATGGAATACTACTTGCAACAAAAAGGAACTTGATACCAAGCAATGACTGTGATGAATCTCATTGTGGCCAAGAAGCCAGCCTATAAAAAAGTGCATACTGTATAATCCCATCTTTATAAAACTCTAGAAAATGCAAACTAACCTATATTGACAGAAAGCAGATCAGGCACAAAGGCTGGGGATGGGGCGTGGGATTGCCAGTCATTATTTTGATTTCATGGGCTTACACATATGTCAAAATTTATCAGACTGTACACTCTAAATAGAGGCATATCTCATTTATACCCCTTCACAGATACTGTGTTGTTTTTTTTTTTAATAAATTGAGGGTTGATGGCAACTCTGCATCAAGCAAGTCTATATGTGCCATTTAAAATTTTTATTATTATTTTGAAAAAATATTTATTTGGCTGCACCAGTTATGGCATGCAGCCATAACTTAGTTATGGCACTCAGTTGTGGCATGAGGGAGCTAGTTCCCTGTCCAAGGATTGAACCTGGGCCCCTTGCATTGGGAGCGTCACGTCTTAGCCAGTGGACCACCAGGGAAGTCACAGTGCCATTTTTTAAAATTAATTTTTATTGGAGTACAGTTGCTTTACAGTAGTTGTGTTAGCTTCCATTGTACAGCAAAGTGAATCAGCCGTATGTACACATATAACCATTCTCTTTCAGGTTTCCTTCCCATTTAGGTTACCACAGAGCACTGAGTTCCCTGTGCTCTACAACAGGTTCTCATTAGTTATTTTAGACATAATATCAGTAGTATATACACATCAATCCCAATCTCCCAACTCATCCAAACCTCTCCCTTCCTCCCTCAGTGTCCACACACTTATTCTCTATGTCTGTGTCTCTATTTCTGTTTTGTGCATAAGATCATCTGTCATCTACCATTTTCCAACAGCATTTGCTCACTTCATGTCTGTTATATTTTGTTAATTCTTGCGATATTTCAGACTTTTTCATTATTATTTGTTACGCTGATCGGTGATCTTTGATGTTACTACTATGACTCACTGAAGGTTCAGATGGTAGTTAGCATGTCTCAGCAATAAAGCATTTTTAAATTAAGAATATGTATATTGTTTTTCAGACATAATGCTGTTACGCACAACAGTGCATCATAACTTATACGCACCGGGAAATAAAAAAATTTGTGTTGACTCATTTTACTGCAATTCACTTTACTGCAGAGGTCTGAAACTGAATCAGCCATATCTCCAAGGTCTGCCTGTATATGTACTTTATGTCAATTATACCTCAATAAAGCTGAAAAAAAAAATAATAATAAAAATAGGGACTTTCCCGGCAGTCCAATGGTTAAGACTTCACCTTCCAATGCAGGGGGCGCAGGTTCCATCCTTGGTTGGTAAACTAAGACCCCACATGCCACTCAATGTAGCCAAAAATAAGAAGAAAAAAGGAATAAAAAGAATACAAACTCCTAGACTTGGGGAAGGGAGCCCCAGGCTGCTTCTCTGGTTACTCTGTGGATCCACGCCTAGGCTAGTCTCATCTACTTTAAACTGTTCGATTGAGCTCAGATGGTCACAGTGGCCCACTGTGGGAGGCCTTTCTCTTGATAATGTTCGTTCCCCTCATCCCCGGAAGCCACCAGTTCATTTCCAACCCCAGCCACGGGGCCACTTAGTGTATATTTTTCTAGGCCTGCCTCCCCGATGCTGGCAGTCCCTCCACGGTCACATGTATCAGTGTCACAGTCGCTTCTGCACGCCCAATCTAGGCTCCTGCAGAGGCTTTTTTTTATTTGGCTGCACCACACAGCAGGATAAGGAAATGGCAACCCATTCCAGTATTCTTGCCTGGAGGATTCCATGGACAGAGGGGCCTGGCAGGCTACAGTGCATGGAATCGCAAAGAGTGGGGCACGACTGAGTGACTAACACGCGCGCGCACACACACACACACACACACACACACACACACACACACAGAGCAGGAATGTGGGATCACGACTGAGTGACTAACACGCGCGCGCACGCGCACACACACACACACACACGCACACACACACACACACACACAGCAGGAATGTGGGATCTTAGTTCCCCAATCAGGGACTGAATCTGAGCCCCCTGTATTAGAAGCGTGGAGCCTTAACTACTGGACAGCCAGGAAGTCCCTT
Organism: Cervus canadensis; assembly: GCF_019320065.1. Classification (NCBI taxonomy): domain Eukaryota; kingdom Metazoa; phylum Chordata; class Mammalia; order Artiodactyla; family Cervidae; genus Cervus; species Cervus canadensis. Next base: position 40,014,806 of record NC_057413.1, read on the forward strand.
CCACAGAGATAGTTTTTTTTTTCACCAGTGTCCTTTCTACAGCAGGAGATAGCCCTTCGGAGGCCACCTCTGCCAGGGCATCATTCATGCAGCAAATAATTACAAAGTAGCTACCACTATGTATGAGACCCTGGGCTACAGCCCTGGACAAGGCTGTGTCACAGAGATGGTCCAGCATCCGAGCAGCTTCCACACAGCCTGGAGAACTTCGGCGCCCAGGGCATACCAGGAGAAACCCCTAACTGGACTTTGCAGTAGGGTGGGTTCTACCAGGAAAGGCTTCTCAGAGGACATAATTTAATCTGAAGAATGAACAAGACCCCTGAGTGGACAGGGGTGGGAGAATTTCCCCCTACATGGAATACCACAAGCAAAAAAGCCTGAAGTTGAGAAAGGGCGTCAGTGTAGCTGGATTCTAGAATTTGGAGCTTTGTTTTGGTCGACAGATGAACCTGTTAGGCCATGCACGGAGCCTGCCATTGCCTAGATTCTAGAAGGCTCTGGAAGGCAACATGGAACTTTGGAAGGATTTTAAGATGAAGAGTACCTTTGTTTACATGTGTCTGTCAAAACTAACTGTGAGTAGGGTGAGGAGAGTAGTTGAACTCAGAGCAGAGCTACAGGCCAGGGACCTCTTGGGGCATTGTACTGCTTCTGGGGGAGGTTCTCAGCAGCACCGAGCAAGGAGAAAGGGCTGGGGCTGCAGGCTGTCTTGCAGTCCTGCCTCCACACCCAGCCTCATCAGCTACTGCCAGTAGACCACCAAATAATCCCGAGACTTTGTCCAGAAAGCCCAATCTAAAAACGTCACTGATCCGTCCTCTGAGCGCCAAGAGTACCGCATGTTCGTTGGAAACAGGCAGACCAGGTCCCAGGACAGATTAAACCAGGTCTCCATCTATGGGCTTTGAAACAATTGCTCTAGTAGTGCTCTCAGCGAGACTCCTTTCTCCCAGGTCCTAGAACGATGACTGCATTCCGAGGCAGACAAGGAGGAGCCTGTGAGGCTGCGTTCCCAAAGCTTGGAGAGTCTGGGCACAGCTGTGCCCCTTGTCTCTCAGTCCTCACTTAGCCGGTCTGGCTTCTGGAGACGAGGAGAGTTGGGGAATTCCTAGGGCCCACACTGCCCTGCTGAAGGCCAGGCCAGGCACTCACATAGGGAGGGTCCAGGTGGGCCCTCATGTCTTCAGGGCGAGGATGTATCCTTCTCAAAAACATCTTCATCTCCCAGCATCTAACATAGGTATGTGGCAGCTGCTTCTCGAAGGTCTATTTCTTAATCAAACCAAAGTCTGGAGTTCTAGAGAAACACAGACGCTTAAAGCTGTTATTGGCACTCCCTGTAAGGGGACTGTAGTTTTCAGGGAAAGGGGATTTGTGTCCATATAGGGAAGTTTGTATTAGGAAAATGTGCCTTCAGCTGTCAGCTTCAAAAATCCCTTAAAAATCCTCTGGAGCCTGTTTTGGTGGTAGCGGTGGTGGGGATTAGCTGGTGAGCCAAATATGGGGCTGGTGGGCAGGTGCCAGGCTTTCATGGGCCTCAAAACCAACCCTGGAAGAAAGGCTCAATCTTCTCCACAGCTTCCACCGGTGATGGATGTGCCCAGGGGGCCTGCGCCCTTTGTACTCCATCCACCTCAAGTGATCTTCAGGCAAGTATTTGTTTTTCCCAAACTTATTTGTTCTCCAATCCTGATTGGTCTCACCACCAGCCCCCTCACCCACCACTGCCTCTGCCCTCCCATTTCCCTTCAGTCTGGACTAACGATCTGCCACCAATAGAGTATTTGCTATTATGGTCTCGATGTAGAGCTTTGGTTTTGCTTTCCTAACTGAACAGTGAGGTCCTTAAAGGAAAATTTCAAGCCTTCCCAGAGCACCTATCAGCATCGATCCCCAAGCAGCTAATCAGTGATTACTGATAGGCAGGGGTCATTCAATTTCCCAACATAGGGGGAGGGAGGGAGATTGGCAGGCAGCAAGAACCACCTCCAACTGTATATTTTTATCTGTAGTCTCTGACTCTACCCTGTAGATGCCTCGGGTTTTCCCAGAGTGCATGGGTGATCCTGGAGAACACATTCTGGAATGAATTTAAATCACGAGGGAAAGGGTTGGCAAAGAGCCCTAGCTGAGAAAGTGACATTTTAGGCCAGAAAATCACCAAGGCTATAGAGGAAACCCATCTGCTCCCTTGCTGGCCTCGGTGGGAAATAGTAAAGCTGAGAGCTAACATTTCACAGCAGAATCCAGGTTAAACAATCACAAGGCGTGTGAACACAGGCAACCACTTGACATCGCTCGAGCCAGCAGAAAAATTGGATAAAGAGCAATCTTTGGCAAGGCAGCCAAGGCTGCTCTGAAACAGCTTCCCCCAACACTGCCTCTCTGCCAAGGCAAGCTTCTACTCATTGGTGGTTCAGAATACAAAGTTCACCTCCCAGAACCAAGTGCACACTCAGGGTTGCTGTCGGCTGCCACCTTGTGGTCTAAATTACAACAGCCTGTCCAGACTGAAGTAGGTGGTGGTTTTTAGTTCAGTTCATGTCGCTCAGTTGTGTCCAACTCTTTGCAACCCCATGGAATGCAGCACGCCAGGCTTCCCTGTCCATCGGGTCAGTGATGCCATCCAACCATCTCATCCTGTTGTCCCCTTCTCCTGCCTTCAGTCTTTCACAGCATCAGGGTCTTTTCTGATGAGTCAGTTCTTGGCATCAGGTGGCCTAAGTATTGGAGCTTCAGCCAATAGGTGAACCAGTATGGTTTTGTGGTTACCAGCGCAAAACCACTTAGGCAGTTTAGAATTTCTGCTACCAGTTTCACCTGGTTATTACTCTCCCTCTCCATATAAAGCTACAGTACCCCACAAATGATCCCCAAGTTCCCATATCCCTTAAAAGCCACTTCTAGCTAGTCTTTCCTTACCTTGGTGGGCCTGCTGGCTGACTCAGAGTTGCTCCTCAAAAGCGGACCCCTGTGCAGGAAGTGCCGATTATAACCATCAGCAGTCATTTGATCTGCAAACCGAAGTTGGCATCTCACCCAACAAACTTGCCTGCAAGCCTATGCCCCTGGGCTCTGAAGGGGCTGCACCTTCAAGACTTGCTTCCTGGCACTGTGCCAGGCATACGGTGCTTGCCGTGCGGGACCACAGCAATTGTCCCATCAATCCTCTCTGGTTACAAGATGGCACTCTGTGGTCAGAGGACTCTGCACTTTCATTGCCCTAGGCGCGGGTTCATTCCCTGGTGGGGGAATGAATTTCCTGCAAGCCAGGCAGTGTGGTCAAAATGGGAAAAGGTGACATCTGGCCTCACCAAGAATAAACACCATTCACTCATGTTGTCTTATGCTAGGTCACCACCACCAAACTTCAGGAAAACAGTGCATTTCCTGTTTTGCAGGAGCCCTGGGACAGCAAGAACTCCAGTTGTCTGTTATTTTTCTGATTGTACAGAGATAAAAAATCCCAGGGTGGGGTAAGGGGCCTTCAGATTGCTGGGCAGTCCCTTTGGGATGCTTTTGTGTGTTTTTCTGTTTCTTATAAACCCTGAGCTTTGAAGATTAGTAATTCCAGCACCAACTGAACAGCAGCTTTCCCAGCAGACAGAGCCGAGCCAGCGCCATCGGTCTGGACACTCAACTTTCCCACAGCCTCCCACAATGGTGACCACACGGGACAGGACTCTACAGGGAGCAAGTGCCCGGGTCAGAGCCAAGCACTGCAGCTCGCACGGCAACAAGTGATGTCACCCTGGAAAACGACAACTCCCCAAACCAACCCGGTCCTGCCCCACTTACACTCTAACCCTTAAACCTGCACCATTCCTGTTTAGGCTACATAATGCAAACAAAACAGGGCACGCAGGGTTAGTTTCTTCTCTTTACAGGTTTATTCAACACAAAACAACCTCTTACAACTTTACTGAGGTGGCTGACCACGTCCACGACCAAATCCGCCTCTCTGCAAGAGAAAGTACGTATCAGCATCAGTGGTGTGCCAGGCTCCAGGCCTCATCATCACTGGAGAGGCTCCCAGATGTAAGGGCTCAGGGGATCCAGCCCTGCCTCTTCGACTCTGGGGTCACCTTCGTAAACTGGGAGTAAGGACACCCACGGAACAGGATACACTTCCATACACACACACGGAAGCACCTAGCAACAGGACACGCTCCTGTGTCTGCCATATACTCCTTTCACAAAGGAGACCGCAGAGAATGATCATGTCCCGACAAGAGCTGCTCAGGGGCAGCAGCTGTCCTGACAGTGATACAGCATGTCAGGGCAGAACACTTCACTTGGATTAATTAATCTCACAATTAGCTTGAGATAGGTATGACCACCAGCTCTATTTTACAGATGGGCAAACAGGCACCTGCTGAAGATCACAGCATCTGGGGTCTACAGCCTGCTCAATCTCCAGTGTCCAATTCTCAGCTTTGTTCACGAAACTAACCCAGTGGGTAATGCTGACCATTACCGAACTAGAAACTACCACTGTTCCTCATGGAGTGGTGATTTGTGAGACTTGTTTCAGTAATTTCTTTCTTTACAGAAGTCTGCAGGCTGTGTAAAAACAGCCTGAATGTAAAAACCTGTTTGGAATTTGTGGTTGGGACATCCCTGAATACACAGATCCAAAAAGGGGACACTTACAAACTGGAACTCAGTTGCTGACCCAGCCCCAGCCTCGGCTTTCTTGTCGGCACCAGCTGGAATGAAAAACAGATTTAGATTCGTCATATGGTCTGATCTACTACAGAACAAGGGCAGACAAATCACCCAAGCCCATCTTGCAAGAAAAGTCATGTCAGCAAAGGATGAAGTGCGAGCAAATTACACCCTGCAGTGGGGAAACATCTTCTGAGCCACCTTTGCTCCCACCTTTTCCTGAGCAAGACATCTTTCTCAACTCATAGCCCAGACTTGCCTCCTCCAGGAAGGCCACCTTGACCACAAAGTCTGGACTATGTGCCCTTTCTATATATACTTCCTATCACTGAGTTACTTCCATGCTTCAGACCAGCACCCAGCTCACAGAAGGAGCTCAGTGGAGGGAGAACTAAGAGGTAAAGGGCCGACAGAAACAAAAAGCAACTCTATTATCACCAAGGGAAAGTGACAAACAAGATGAAAGACCTAGTATTGCTCTGCCCTCAACAGCAGCCACCAGTCCAAACAGAGATGTGTGCAAAACACCCATGAGACTTCAAGACTTAAGAGAATGCAAAGTATCTCACTAATGTACATATTAAATAACAGTTCAGGGCTTTCCTGGTGGCTGGTAGAGAATCCACCTGCCAATGCAGGAGACATGGGTTCAATCCCTAATCCGGGAAGATCCCACATGCCTCAGAACTTAGCGCCACAACTACTGAGCCTGTGCCCAAGAGCCCATGTTCCACAATGAGAAGCCACTGCAATGAGAAGCCAGCACACGATGACTGGAGAGCTACTGGAGTAGCTGCAACTAGAGACACGTCCACACAGCAATGAAGACCCAGCACAGCCATAAATAAATAATTTTAAAAATTAAGATAACATTTTAAAATATACTGGAATTAAAAAAAAATAATATCCACATAAACTTTCTATTTAAGTGTGACGACTAGGAAATTTTACAATTCACATTTGAGGAGCAGGGTGGTAGTACTGGTCGCGCTAAATCAGTAAATTCTGCTCAAATCAACCCTACCTTTGGCCCAAGTCCGACCACACCCACTACAGGCTGCTGCCTACTCAGCAGCACCCCCAATCAGCAAGCCACTGTATCTTCCCATCTTCATACCTTGATCATGCCCATCTCTCCCTGAAATGCTCACTTCCCCACCCTCAACTTCAGGACCAACTGTCACATCCTCTGACCCATTTCCAGTGTACCCTGACTTCTAAAAAGAGCAAACACGAACTTTTTCTGAACCGACAGCCTGTCTGCTGGAGGAATTCTTTCTTAGAAGTATTTAGTTAAAGTGCTCACTTCTATCAGTATTTCACATCTGAAGAATCAGGTACCACGAGGAGGAGGAAAGAGTGAAGTGAAGTGAGTCATTCAGTTGTGTCTGACTCTCTGCGACCCCACAGACTGTAGCCTGCCAGGCTCCTCTGTCCATGGAATTCTCCAGGCAAGAATACTGGAGTTGGCTGTCATTTCCTTCTCCAGGTCTCCTACATTCCAAGCAGATTCTTTACCATCTGAGCCACCAAGCAGGAGTAGTAAAAGTATAAATTCCCTTTTATACATTGCCTTTATATCACAAATTACTATTTCTGCAACAAGGACAGTCTCTAACAAGCTGAATAAAAACAAACAAACAAACAAGACAAGCCGAATGGCTCCCCATCTTATTTCCGAGTAAAACCTCAAGTCCTACCATGGCCCACAGCTACAAGACATCCTCCTCTAACACTCCTGCCATATTCTGTTTAGACAAGCCAGACACCTTCCCCCAGTAGCCTCCCTACCTCCAGATGTTTGCTTCTATTTCACTTTGACAGGACTTTCCCTGCAAATCCTACTGGAAATTTCTATACTTACTCCCCTGCTTTAATTTTCCCCTGTGGCACCCATCATGAACATGATTATACCCTTTATTTTTGCTTATTCTCTCCTAGTACCAAAATGCAAGCTCAATGAGAAAAGCATCTTATCTTTTTATGTACATTACTACCCCTTAGCTCCTAGAATCACATCTGGCATAAACCATAGGCACTCAATGTTATCTATTGAATGAACAGACATCTGTGGTTCCCATCAATGCAAATATCTGCTATTTAAAAACAAGATTTTGCATTATTTTTGCAATAAAAAGAAACAAATGTGATGTAAGTGGGCCCTGCCCTCGAGTAACTTACAACACAGGAACACACAACAAAGAAAAGCATGTTGCATTCCTGAAAGTTTTCAGTTTTGTTCTAGTTAAAGGTCTTTAAAGTGTTTTGTGTCCCCAGCTCAGAGAGTGTCCCTTCTAACTCCCACCCCTGCAGAAGGCAAGATACACAATGGACTCCAGATGGAATGATCTGAGATGAACCCAAGGATCTTCACTGGGTCACCTTGGCATCTTCAAGGGCCGAGCCCCAGGCAGGGGAGAATACCCAGACTCCACCCCAACACCAGATCCACACGCTGATACTCACGGGGCACGGCACTTCGTCTGTAGGTGTCTCTGTCGGCTTCCCCTCGCGTGAGTCTTGCAGGTCGCTCTCCCTCCAGACCTGCACAGATTAAACCACAGTATGAACACAGGACAACATGGCAACTCTGTTCCTTTCAGGCCAGCAAAATTAAAAACTGCTCTCCAATTTCGCTTTGCAAAAACTTGGTTATGACACGTTAATGGGACAGGAACTCCTACACCCAGAACTGTCAGCTAGATACCTGCCATCACTGACATTCTGACCCCTCAAAGACCTAGGAAAATGCACATCCTATTAAAATGTTATACATGGCAACCCACTCCAGTATTCTTGCCTGGAGAATCCCATGGACAGAGGAGCCTGGCAGGCTAGTCCATTGGGGTTGCAAGAGTTAGACATGACTTAGCAACTACACCACCACCACACCTGCAAAAGGTCTGCTTTCTTCTATTTTATTTCTCAACGTAGATTTCCCAAATATCTGGCAAATAAAGAAACCCAGTCATTTCTATAAACATTTGAATAGCCAAAATTTTGAACTTGACCCATCCCTGAAATGGAAAATTTTTAGTGCAAACAGGAAAGGAGTCACCATAAGCGGCAAGCCTTACCTCCAATGTAAGTATATAAATAGAAGCTATCAAGAATCCTTTCATTCTGCTCAGGCTTTGCCTTATACCTCACTAGGCTGTGAAACGTATGTATTAAGGCAGATTTTAAAAGCTACCTTAACATTCTAACACTGGAAGGTTAATCTAGCATTCTACCTTGTTACTCCACAAAATTATCTATAGCGTTTATATGATTCTTTAAATAAAAGACTGATTCCAAGGTGCAATGAAGAAGCTTTGCTCTAAACATATGTAATCCTAACTAACTAGTAGAATACCCTCGTGAGTTTTCATTAAGAATACAAATTCCTGAGCTCCATGACGTCTTTCCAGGGAACCTAGAAAGTCTGATGATCATGTTTTTAGTAATCTCTGCATTTCATTACTCAAACTCATAAACTGCTCCTCTGGTACAGGGTGGTCTTTTTTTTTTTTTTTTTAAAGAAAATAAGGGAACCATAGACTTGATAAATGCCAATTGTGAGCCAGCAATGATCTCAAGTCAGAAGGTAACTCCCTGGAAACAGGCTCCTTTCACAGTGCTATTTGTGTATACATGTGTGTGTATATATACAGATATATATGTATATATACATACACACTCTCTCTACATCCATTCTGTCCTATTTGGCTTTTTATTATTTTCCTCCCATTACCAAGAAACTCTTTTCATTTCACATGTGGTAAACAGCTTTGCTCTGGACTTCTTGGGGAATAAACACCTTGGTCTACTTGAATTTGAACTCTCAACACCCTACCACATGTATCTGGCCTGTGTTGAATACCACTTCTTGGGATGGATGGCCTGAAGACCTGTGTTCAATTCCATTCAAGGTTCTAGGACTTGACTTAGATCTTGCATGCCAGAGTACCCCAAAAGCTGATTTCACTCTTTCACCCATCCTGGATCCTGTGGAGCTCATGCAGCTGAACTTCGAGAGCAAACAAGCGGGGCCTGCTGCAAACAGGGACTTCTAAGATGACAGATACGTCTACAAGTCTGTGGTCCAAGGCCATTTTTGCTGGTTATAAGCAGCATCTACAAAACCAGAGGGAGCACACAGCTCGCCTGAAAACTGAAGGTGTATATGCTTGAGATGAAATTGAATTCTATCCAGGCAAGAGATGTGCTTATGTGTACAAAGCAAAGAACGACACCAACTCCTGGAGAAAAAGCCAACAAGACCAGAGTTACCTGGGAAAAGACAACCTGCGCTCATGGAGAACAGTGGCATGATTCGTGCCAAATTTCAAAGCAGTCTTCCTGCTAAGGTCATCTTTAAGAATCTGTACAAGTATGACTTTGTTCTCCTGTATTTTTGTTTAAAAAAAAAAAAAAACAACAAAAAAACTCCAACTAAAAAAAAAAAGTTGATTCCAATGGTAGTGTATTAAGAAGACCACCTCCTTGCTCACACAAAACCTCACCATTTCATCTCTCCCCGCAGAAAGAACTTCAGAGGATGCCCTTGCAGACATTATGTGAGCACTATACCTTTGGGCCGTGGCCGGCCAGTCTCCGGACGGCTGCGGCGCAGGGTGGCGGGCACAATCTCAGGGGGCAGGTGGAGGTAATCGCGGAGATACTGGATGCCCTCGTTGGTGAGGTACCAGTAGAAGTGTCTCCAGGCAAACTGTTCCTTCACGTAGCCTCGTGACTTGAGAGACTATAAGACGGAAAACCACTGTTAAGACAGAACTAGAGGCTTAAAGCTAGGAAGGCAGTGCAAATGGGAAGCTAAACCGCACAGCAGACAAGCTTCCACGGTGTATCTGCCTTACGGCCCTTTAAGGTAGCAAGCAGCACTGGGAGTCCTGACCTCGCCTTGGAATTTGCCTTGAACACCAGTGGAAAAGCCCCCCTCTAACTGCACCCCACTCCAGCAGCGCCCCGGCTACCTGCATGGCTTTCATGACATGAAGATTGGGCACATTCTTGTCTGCCAGCTCCGGGTGCTTGGGCATGTGGACATCCTTCTTGGCCACCATCACCCCCTCCTTAAAAAGGAGTTCATAAATGGCAATCCGGTTCTTTTTGGGCATCAACATCTGCAAGAAGGAAGAAATCAGCAAGAGTACTTCTGAGCACTGTGGCCAGAGGCCATAATCCAGTTCATCACCCCCGAAGACTGAACACACAAAGAGTCACCAACGGGTACAAGTCTCAAACATACCGAAAAACATGCAGGGAACAGGAATTTAAACCCCTGCAAACTTAAGCCCAACAATCACTAGTTCCCTCCTCCACCCTCAAAAACATGTGAGGAGTTGCCAGGACGTTAAGATAAAACGAGGGTGGGACTAGGGGGACATTCCCGCCCCAGATTGTCACTTTCACAACGCAAGTATAAACCGGGCGGGGGTCAGACCCTTACAGTGAAAGTCACTCAGTCCTGTCCGACTCTTTGAGAACCCATGGACTATACAGTCCATGGAACTCTCCAGGCCAAATACTGGAGTGGGTAGCCTTTCCCTTCTCCAGGGGATCTTCCCAACCCAGGTCTCCCGCATTGCAGGCGGAATCTTTGCCAGCTGAGCCACCAGGGAAGCCCAAGAATACTGGAGTGGGTCGCCTATCCCTTCTCCAGCGGATCTTCCCGACCCAGGAATCGAACCGCGGTCTCCTGCATTGCAGGCGGATTATTTACCAACTGAGCTGTCAGGGAAGCCCCTCAGACCCTACACCCCGAGTGTTTGAGGCGCATCAGCAACTGTACCTAATGCGGAACGCGCGCGGCGGTGCCTTCTGGCGAGGGAGAAGGGGCCAGAAGAAAGCCTGTCGACGGGCCTCTGACCCCAAAGCAAAAGGCTGAGGCTCCCACAGCCCACATCTTTACTCCTAAACCAGAGCTCCATGGCCGAGTAGGGAGGCAGCTCCGAGTGAGGGTGCTGACCCGAAAAAAAACAAAAAAGCGTGCGGAAGGGACGTAGTCTCCCCAGTCTCGCCCGGACGGTTCCCGCCACGCTAGGGCTTCATCTTCCCCTCCTCCATTCGGACACCAATCTTCGCCTATCAGGGCCCCACTGCTCTCCGCATGCCCCCCCCCCTCAAGAAATGCGCTTCTGGGCCCTGCCTGCTCGGAAATGGAAGTGCGGGGAGCCGGAGAGGGCCCCCGCCACCCTAAACCCGGCGAGGCACGACGGCGGCAGCGGAGACAGGGCCAGGATGGGGGCCGATGGCACCACGGCACCGGAGGAACTCACCGCGACGGCTGCTGTGTCCGGGGCCGGCGCTGGAAAGGAAGGGGCGTGCGCGGCGCGGGGCCTCTTCCGGGCTGCCGGGCCCCGCCCCCTGTCAGGACCCGCGAGCTGCCTGAGGCGGCCTCGGCGGTGCCTGAGCGACGGGCGGCCCCGGCGGTGCCTCAGACATGGGCGGCCGCGAACCCCGGCCGGCTTGAGGAAGCGCGGGAGTGGGAGCCGGCGTGCCTTATCAAGAAATGATCACCTTCATGCCTGGCCGGTCCACGCTACGTTTATTTTCTCCGTTTCCCGCCGGTTAACTTAACTTATTATTATGTAAGGAATATATGCTCTTTGAGCAGGGAAAAGGAGATACCCTGCCTACAAAATAACAGTGACGGCAGTACCAATAATGAAAGAATAAAAAAGACAGTCCATGGAGTCGCAGAGAGTCTGACTCGACTTAGTGACTGAACAGCAACCAAAAAATAGAATTCCATCAACCGATGAGTCGCTATTAACGTTTTGGTATGAAGTAAAAGAAAAGTGTTAGTTGCCCAGCTCAGTCGAGTCCGGCTATTTGCGACCCCATGGGCTGTGTAGCCCGCCAGGCTCCTCTGTCCGTGGGGTTCTCCAGGCAAGAACACGGGAGCGGGTTGTCATTCCCTTCTCCAGGGCATTTTCCGGATCCAGGGATCAAACGTGGGTAATAGGAAATGTATTTTTTAACCAAAATGGGATGATTTGTACGTATGTTGTGGTATGGTGTTTGGAAACCTGTTTGTTTTTTTTTTCGTTTACAGCTATATCATGAATCTCTCGTCGAGGTAATTAATACCTACAATTTTAATGACTAGGTGGTAGTCCACTAATGTATTATTTAATCAACACTCTATGATTGGATATGTCAATCATAGAGTGCAGATAAGTGTGCGGCATTATTAGTTATAACATTGAAGGATTTATGTGGTCTTCTTAATACACTACCATTGGAATCAACTTTTTTTTTTTTTTTTTTAGTTTTTGTTGTTGTTGTTTTAAACAAAAATACAGGAGAACAAAGTCATACTTGTACAAATTCTTATCTGCACACTTTTCGGATAGTTTCTTTAGGACAAAGCCCTGGCAGTGTAATTGTTGAGTTATAATGTTAGCACACACTTTTAGGTTTTTGACACATGCCACATTGACTTCGGGAAGGCATTATCAGTTACATTCTGGTCAGCAGTTATTAACATTTTCTTACTGATTTGAAATTATTCTCTATGTATTAAAGCTATTAACCCTTTCTCACATATTTTTCAAGAACTTCTCCCAGTTTTTTTAGTTTGTCTCAGTTTCCATGGTATTTTAAAGAAGTTTCACACTTTTCTATTCAAATTGTTACAGTTTCAGGCTCTGGTACATAATATAAATATTCACCTATAGTTTTTTCAAGTGTTTCTGTCCTCTCACAGTTTAAAAATAAATTTGCAAAAAAAAATAAAAATAAATTTGCAAGATGGAAAGAATTCTGGAGATTGGTTGAACAACAATGTGAATTACTTAACACTACTGAATTGTATACTTAAAATGGTTAACATAGTAAATTTTATGTTATGTATCTTGGTGATGTTGGTTTAGTTGCTAAGTTGTGTCCAGTGCTTTCAACCCCATGGACTGTAGCCCACCAGGCTCCTCTGTCCATAGGATTTCTCAGGCAAGAATACTGGAATGGGTTGTCATTTCCTTTTCCAATGTTATGTATATTTTATCACAATTTTAAAAAAATAAGATTCAAACATGTTTACAGATATATATTTTTTAATATCTTGAACATTTGGACAAAGAACAACATAATCTAAGGACTGGTCAAGCAGATTTGGAAAAGAATACCATAGAATTCCTAGCAATAAAAACTAAAATGATTGAGATTTGAAAGTTAATTTTAAAAAATAAACAACAGATTTGATACACTTGAATAGAAAAATCATGAAATAGAAGACAGAAGTAAAACAAGAACAAAAGCAAAAAGCATTCACCATGTAGTCCAGAGATTAAAAGAGACAGAATAAGTGAGGGCAGGCATGGATAAATTAGGAGTCTGGAGTTAACATATACACACTACTATGTATAAAATAGGTAAACAGCAAGGACCTACTGTATATGGCACAGGAAACTCTACTCAGTATTATGTAATAACCTATAAAGGAAAAGAATCTGGAAAAGAATATATAACTGAATCACTTCTGTGCCCTTGAAACTGACACGATATTTTAAATCAACTATATTTCAGTAAAATTTGGGGGGTCATGGGGCAAGGCATGAGGACTCTTAGTTCCTTGACCAGGGATCAAACCAGTGCCCCTGCAGTAGAATCTTGACCACCTGAACCACCAAGGAATTCCCAATACAATTTTTTTAATAAAATAAAAAATATAAAATGGGAAAAAATAAAGGAGATGGAATGGTTGAAAGAAAGGATTTGAGGTGGGAAGGATCAAGAGGGAAAGTCTAATATATGTCTATGTGTAATCACGTAAGGAAATGATAGAGAACATGGGAAAGAGACCCTGTCTTAATCCTCTAGAATTCTTGGAAAACAGCACACTTCAGATGTACTGCTATCTTCAAATCCCATGTTGGATAAATAAAAACAGATCCATGCCTAAACATGTCATAATGAAGATGCAGAACATCAGAGATAAAGAGAAGATGTTGTAACCAGCCAGCAGGAGGAGACGGGTGATGGCTCACTTCCCAGCAGCAGCACTGGAATGCATTTTACTGAAATACAGCCTCACAGGTCTCTTCTCTTACCAGAGCTAGAGTGATGCTGCTACTACATCAGATCAGGTCATTCCTCGACTTAAAATCCTCCAAGGACTCCCAGTTCATTTAAAAGTCTTTACTGCTGTTCAGTTGCTAAGTGAAGTTGCTCAATCACGTCCGTCTCTTTGCAGCCCCATGGACTGTAGCCTAACAGGATCCTCCGTCCATGGGATTTTCCAGGCAAGAACACTGGAATGGGTTGCCATTTCCTTCTCCAGGGGATCTTCCCGACCCAGGGATCAAACCCAGGTCTTCTGCATTGTAGGCAGCCGTTTTACTGTCTGAGCCACCAGCGAAGTCCAGGTCATGTCCAACTCTTTGTGACCTCATGGACTGCAACATGCCAGTCTTCCCTGTCCTTCACTATCTCCCAGAGTTTGCTCAAACTCACGTCCATTGAGTCAGTGATGCCATCCGCCCTCTGTCACCCCTTCTCCTGTCCTCAATCTTTCTCAGAATCAGTCTTTTCCAATGAGTCAGCTCTTCACATCAGGTGGCCAAAGTTTTGGAGCTTCATCTTCAGCATCAGTCCTTCCAGTGAATATTCAGGGCTGATTTCATTTAGGATTGACTGGTTTGATTTCCTTGCTGTCCAAAGGATTCTTTACAGTCTTCTCTAAAGCATCAATTCGAAAGCATCAATTCTTCAGCTCTCAGCCTTCTTTATGGTCCAGCTCTCACATCCATACATGATTACTGGAAAAACCATAGCTTTGACTAGATGGACCTTTGTCAGCAAAGTGATGTCTTTGCTTTTTAATACACTGTCTAGGTTGGTGATAGCGTTTTTCCCAAGGAGCGAGTGTCTTTTAATTTCATGGCTGCAGTCAATATCTGCAGTGATTTTGGAGCCCAAGAAAATAAAGTCTGCCACTGTTTCCATTTTTCCCCCATCTATTTGTCACGAAGTGATGGGACTGGATGCCATGGTCTTCATTTTTTGAATGTTGAGTTTTAAGTCAACTTTTTCACTTTACTCTTTCACCTTCATCAAGAGGCTCTTTAGTTCCTCTTCACTTTCTGCCATTAGGGTGGTGGCATCTGCATATCTGAGGTTATTGATATTTCTCCTGGCAATCTTGATTCCAGCTTGTGCTTCCTCCAGCCCAGCGTCTCTCATGATGTACTCTGCATTTAAGTTAAATAAGCAGGGTGACAATATACAGCCTTGATGTACTCTTTTCCCAATTTTGAACCAGTCTGTTACTCCAAGTTTGGTTGTAACTGTTGCCTCTTGGCCTGCATAGGGATTTCTCAGGAGACAGGTAAGGTGGTCTGGTATTTCCATCTCTTGAAGAATTTTCCACAGTTTGTTGTGACCAACACAGTCAAAGGCTGTAGCATAGTCAATGAAGCAGAAGTAGATCTTTTTCTGGAATTATCTTGCATTTTATATGATCCAACGGATGTTGGCAATTTCAACTTTGGTTCTTCAACCTTTTCTAAATCTAGTTTTTACATCTAGAAGTTCTCGTTTCACATACTGTTGATGGCTAGCTTGAAGAATTTTGAGCATTACCTTGCTAGCAGGTGAAATGAGCACAGTTGTATGGTAGTTTGAACATTTCTTGGCATTGCCCTTTCCAAGATGGCAGACAAGTCAACTTCAACTAAACTTTGATCTTCAGTATACGCTCATTGTAACATAGTTAAAGTGTTACTGCTCAGTCGTGTCTGAATCTTAATGATCCCATGGACTGCAGCCCACCAGGCTCCTCTGTCCCTAAGCAAGAATACTGAAATGGGTTGCCTTTTCATTCTCCAGGAGATCTTCCCAACTCAGGGATTGAACCCAGGTCTCCTGCATTGCAGGCAGATTCTTTACTCTCTGAACTACCAAGGCACATGTTGTAACATATCAGCAAGCTAAAGGACACCCAGAGGCTCCCTTACAGTTCTAAGGTTGTGGTTTAGTTGCTAAGTTGTGTCCAACTCTTGCAACCCCATGGACTGTAACCCACCCAACTCCTCTGTCCAAGGCCGACCATTAAAGATCAAAAGGTGGGCAGTGACCTGCTTCCTGGAAATAATCTGCCTCTTCCCCAAAATAGTTGAAATAAACCTGCTACTCATTAGCCTATGAAATTACCCAACCCATAAAGGCTAGCCACACCACATTTTGAGGCTGCACTCACCCTCTGAGATGGCCCACACTCTGGAGTGTGTTTCTCTCTGAATAAATCCACTTCTTACCTGTCACTTTGTCTCTCACTGAATTCTTCCTGAGATGAGACATCAAGAATCTGAGTTTCATTAGGTCCTGAAACCAGGTGTGATCTCCGTTGGAAGACTGTGGGTTTTGTCTGTATTCAAGTCTCAGTCTGAGGTGAATGGTTTCAAATATGCCTGCCAAAGCAGGAGATGCGGGTTCAATCCCTGGGTCAGGAAGATCCCCTGGAGAAGGAAACGGCAACCCACTCCGGTATTCTTGCCTGGGAAATCCCATGGACAGAGGAGCAGTGGGCTACAGTCCGTGGGGGTCACAGAGTCAGACCCGACTGAGCACCACCACCTGTGTATTTTATTTTCTCAGCATGTCTTTTGATATAAAAATTTTCCCTCCAAAGGGTTAGCTGGTCTCTCAGCATCATTTTCTCAATAAGCAATTTTTATCTGAAATCTCACTAAGTTGTTTATGAGAGGTGGATTCAGTTTTAGATTTTGTTGCATTTGTGCCTGTGAGACACATTGGTGAAAAAAATCCAGGATTATTTTAGATAAAGCACTCAGAATTTGTCCTGTGAGAGAGAGCTGGGTTAGATTAGGTCAGGGAAACATCTAAGACCCTATGAGGTTCTGAGATCACCTAGAGAGGATATGGAGTGAGACGAGGATGTGGAGGGACCCCAAAGCACCCCCCCGCTAACCCTTGTTCCCATGGTGTCTCCATCCCTGGATGCAGCCTTCTCGGGGGCAGGGGCCATGCCTTGCTCCTCTCTGCATCCTCTCCAGCAGTTAGCACAGTGTCTCCCACGTGACTGGGGTACTTAATAAACGTTCCAGGAATAAACAGCAACCTCATGGTAAGCAGAGGAGATGAGAGTTTAGGGAGTCAGGAAGGAGGACGAATAATAATACCCTCTGACACTTAGAGAAGATTTCTCAGATGACAGCGGATCCTTGAGTTCACTGAATTTCATTCAGCAGTAAGGCTCTGAGCACCTGGTCCTGGGTCAGGTGATGGGGCAGGAATGGGGGCAGAGACATACTCCGATCCACCAGGCAACAAATGCCTCTGTTACGTGCTGGGCGCTATGAAGAGAGGATCAGGGTGTGGTGATCCAGAACTTGGATTGAGAAAAGCCTGGAGGAACAGTGAAAAGCCCTGCTTCAGAGGAGGGCTTGAACTGCAAGGCAGCCAGCATGGCCATGTGGTGAGCACGGTGAACCCAGACAACCACACTGGCCTCAGGAAGGAGGTAGGACTTTCTTCCAAGTGCAATGAAGAGCTGCAGAAAGGTTCCAGGCAGTCACGACAGGATCAGATGGATATTCTAAAGAGATTACCTTTGTGTGTGTGGGTTTAGTCGCTCAGTCATGTCCAACTCTTTGCGATCCCATGGACTGTGGCCCACCAGGCTCCTCTGTCTATGGGGATTCTCCAGAATGCTGGAGTGGGTTGCCATGCCCTCCTCCAGGGGATTTTCTCAACCCAGGGATCGAACCCAGGTCTCCTGCATTGCAGGCGGATTCTTTACCATCTGAGCCACCAGTGAGCCCATGAATACTGGAGTGGGTAGCCTATCCCTTCTCCAGGGGTTCTTCCCGACCTCAGAATCGAACTGGGGTCTCCTGCATTGCAGACAGATTCTTTACCAGCTGAGCTACCAGGAAAGGCCAAGATTACCTTTATCAATACCAATGCCATTTTTACCCCTCCTATGCTGTGTTGTGCATAAGGATATAGAACTATCACTTGCCCCATGTTGATGACACACGCACACACAACCCCCCCAAAAAACAGGCTTAGAGAAATACATGTTTCTTGTTCAAGGTCACAGGACACAGAGGTAGGAAGTGATGATGTAACCAAAAGTGGGTCCTGCTTGCTTGCCACTCAAGGCCACTTAAAAGCCATTAAAGAGGCCAGGTTGGTGGAAAGGAAAGTTTGCTTTATTTTGGATGGGTAATTGTGCACCTGTCCAAAGGCCAACTCTAGGCACCTGTCCCCCGGCAATCAGTGGGCAATAGCTTTTATAGGCTGAGCGAGGGGACTACTTGCAGAAACAGTCAGCTCTATCATCTTAAAATTGGCCATCTTGATTGTTTTAAGTAGTTAATCTTCAGTTCCAGGGTCGGTCTGTTTCGATTTCTTTGAGGCCAGTTCTCAGAACTGTGGCAGCTTATGTCATGGCTACCACATGATGAGCCTGGTCATCATGTAGCTAAGTTTTCCACCTGGTGGGGGCTTCAGCATCTATAAGACAGCTCACAGGATACGGCTCAGAATATTATCTATAGCCGTGGAGAAGAAATTAAAGCTTCTTGACCATGCTTAATGACTAAAGTATTATTACTTGGTCTCCTTTGACTCTCTTTCTTTGTTTCTGCATTTGCTCACTTCTCAGATTAAACCTGTTCTTTGGTTAAAGTTTTCCACAGACAAGGCAGGCAGAGGACATGGAAGACAAGGACCATAGGGTCTTGCTCCATTTCAGTGGGACTGGACTCTCTGCAGAGCCTAAAGCCTTCCTGCCATCTCAGGCTGCCCTCTGAACTGGAATCTTCCCGCTGGGGCCAAAGTCGGGGGCAGGAAGCCAGAGCCCTGGATTCAGAGCAGTGAGAGGCAGGGCTCTGGCTCCCCCCACTCCACCCCTGTATTCTTGCCCAGAGAATCTCATGGACAGAGGAGCCCGGTGGGCTACAGTCCATAGGGTCAGACACGACTGAAGCGACTTAGCACACACTGCAGCCTGTTAGAATGCTTTGAGAGGCTTTCAAAAATCTATTTACCCAGGCCACACCCCAGATCTATTAAGTCAGACACTCAGTCAAGGGGTGAGGGGGAAGGCATTAGTATTTTGCTTCTTAATTTTTCTTGATGCGTGGTATACTTCACAGTGGGCTTCCCTCATGGCTCAGATGGTAAAAAAAAATCCACCTGCAATGCGGAGACCTGGGTTTGATCCCTGGGTTGGGCAGATCTCCTGGAGGAGGGCATGGCAACCCACTCCAGTGTTCTTGTCTGGAAAAGCCCCATGGACAGAGGTGCCTGGCAGGCTACTGTCCATGGGGTTGCAAAGAGTCAGACATGACCGAGCAACTAAGCACATACACAGCACATACTTAACAGTACAGGGTACAAATCTTAAGTTTCAACTCTATGTATTTTTACATGTGTGTGTAAATCCAGGTTAACTACCATCCAGATTAATAGGGAGAATACGACCACTACCCCAGAAGTCTCCTTTTCTGTCGATGCCCCACGCCCACTCCCAGATGCACCCTGTTCTGACTGATGTCACCACACGACGTTTTGGTTTGTGTCTGGTTCCTTGCCCCCTCCATCGTCAAGTCTGTGAGAATCCCCATCACAGTCATCTGAACACAACTTGTTCATCCATTTACCAGTTGATGGACATCAAAGTGGTTTCCAGTGTTTATAAATAAAGCTGCTAAGGATATTCTTAGACATGTTTCCTGGTCCCTGGGCAGCAGCAGTTTTAAAGCCACCAATGTTGAGATCCACCGACTCTGAGGAAACTAAAATCCTGAGGGCTGCTGCAGGAGATGGAATTCAGGGTCTAGGTCCCCCGGGGCCCCCTGGAGTTCCCCCAGACTGGAAAATAATAAACCATGGCTTGTAGAGATTTTCTAGTTGCTGTTCTTTTCCTTTTGAGACCCCAGAGCCTTGAATAAAATCTCCTGGGTCAGAGGGGAGAGAGGGAGTCCTGGGGAGCAGGTGCCTCTGTGGTTAGTATACTAAATCGCTTCAGTAGCGCCCAACTCTTGCGACCCCATGGACTGCAGCCTACCAGGCTCCTCTGTCCATTGGATTTCCCAGGCGAGAATTTTGGAGTGGGTTGCCATTTCCTTCTCCAGGTGATCTTCCCAACCCAGATTCTTTACCATCTGAACCACCAGGGAAGCGTGGTGGCCTCTATTTCTGCGGCTCTGGAAACAGTAGAGGGCACCCTCTCAGGGCCCAGGCACCAGGACGGTGAGGCCCTGGCTGCGACGACAGTGAGCCAGACATCCTCAGCAGACACCGTCTAGAATAGCTTCCTAATCCTGTAGCATGGCACCTCCCACTCCAGAAGAAACCTCCTCAAAAGAGCCATCTGTGCTGCGAGTTTTCATTTATAGCTCCCACAGCATGTGTGAGTTTGTGATCTGTGACTAGATGGCTGCTGACACATTTCTGGACACACACACTCACGTCACCCACATCTATTGCCATGAGGCTGAGGGTGTGATTTCTCCTCTAAGTGGAGCCCAACCCTCCCCTCCACCCGGGCAAAACCCTCCCGCAGCGCCTGCCACCTCTTTGCCTGTCATCGTTGGGGCAGCTCCTCTGACCTCACTCGCCCAAAGCTGCCGTGATTACATTTCCTGCATTATTTTATAATGAGCAGTGTGGAGGTAAAAACAGCGCACAGGGTTTGGGGAATGCCACCCGTTGATAGCCTGCTGGATCTGTGGCCTGCGGAGGTGATCCACGCTGCTGTCAGGGTCTGATTTATCCATCGTCACCTGTAAACCTCTGAGCATTTCTTATGCTCCCTTGTTTTCTTTTTGTCTTTGAGTATCCATTTGCAGCTGGAAAAGCAGAGGCGTGGGAAGCTTTGGAATCTCAGCTCCACAAGGGCAGGGATTTCTGCCTGAGGTGCTCGCGGCTGGAGCCCCAGCAGCCTGGGACAGTGCATGGCCCGCAGGAGAGGCTTGGTAAAGATTTCTGAAGGAAACGAATGGAGCTTGTGATGCATTTTGGTTTGGAAATGCCTGTCTCAGTATCCTCTTCCTGGACTTCCCTGGTGGTCCAGCGGCTAAGACGCTGCGCTTCCAATGCAGGGGGCACAGGTTCAATCCCTGGTCGGGGAAGTTCTGCCTGCTGCGCCATAAGGCCAAAAAAACCCAGAAAGTAAAATCAATATCCTCTTCCTGCTGGACCTCCTTCCTCAGCACAGTCCATCAGGACCAGCAGGGCAGCCACACTTTCCTCCCCATGGCCCGTAAGAGCCTCTTTATCTCTGCAACTGAGAGCACAGACTCCAAAGCTACAACGCCTGGTGCAGCCTCTGCCATTTTGTAGCAGTGGGGCCTTGGTTTCATCCTCTCTCTGCTGGAAATAACAATGGTACTAATGGTGGAGTTGTGGGGAAGACTAAAAGAGTCTGTATAAATGATGCATTTGGAGCTATGCCTTTTGCACATGGCAGATGCTCAAGAAAAGTTACTTATCAATATTACTTTTTTTAGCTTTTTAAAAAAAACTTAACTGAAGGCTATTTGGTTTACAGCCTTGTGTTGGTTTCTACCAAGCATCAACAAGTATTGCTTTAAATAGAAAATAAACTTTCCCCTTTGTTTTAATGAGGTATGATTGACAAACAAACAAACATTGTATAAATTTAAGGTTTGTGGCCTGATGGTTTGGTATCTTCTCTGAAAGGTCTTTTCAAATCTTTTGCCCATTTAAACTTTAAGTTGTGGTAAAATATATACACCATAAAGTGTACCATCTTTTTTTAAAATAAAATTTAAAAGATATTTACTTTTTATTATTTATTTGGCTGTGCCATGTCTTAGTTGGGGTACATGGCATCTTTAGCTGCAGCACTCAAACCCACACTTGTGGCATGTAGGACCTAGTTCCCTGACCAGGAATCAAATCTGGGTCCCCTGTGCTGGGAGCACAGAGTCCTAGCCACTGGACCACCAGGGAATTTCCTAGTTTTTCTATGCTGGGTAACATGTTATCACAAATGTAGTGGGCGAAAACAACACACATGTATTATCTCTGAGCTTCCATAGGTCAGAGGCCTGGGCACCACTGAGCTGATCTTCATATTGTCAGGCTGCATTTTTGTCTGGAGGCTCAACTAGGGAAGAATCTACTCCCAAGTTCATTCTGGTTGTTGGCAGAACTCATTTCCTTGCAGCTGCAAAACTGTGGGCCCAAGATATTTCCTGGCCATTGCTGGAGATGGCCTTTAAATTCTAGAAGCTACCCCAAATTTCTTGTCATGTGGCTCTCTCCATAGGTTGTTCACAGCCTGGCTGTTTTCTTATTTAAGGCTAATAAGGGAAGGACTTTCCTTGGTGGTCCAGCAGTTAAGACTCCATGCTCCCAATGCAGGGGGCCCAGGTTCAATCCCGGGTCAGGGAACTAGATCTTGCATGCCACAACTAAGAGCCCACATGTTGCAACCAAGACCCACCAGCAGAGTCAAATAAACAAATATTTTGTAAAACGACCAATAGAGGCATATCCCCTTGCATCTGCTAAGATGGAGTTTTAGATAACAAAACATGGTTATGGGGGTACCATCCCATCACCTCTGCCATATTCTATGACCTGCAAGTTGCAGGTTATACCTACACTCGGGGGAAGGGAGTATATAAGGGTACAACTCATTGGGGCGTCAGTTAGGGTATGTTGACCATTCTCTCCATGTCCCCCCTTTACAGTTAATTTGTTGGAATATCTGGGCTGTTTGACCGGTGGAGTCCCCCTCGGTCTAGATTTTGCTGATTGCACACACAGTGCAGTTCAACCTGCTCCTTCGTCACCTGGATCTCTGGCAAACTGGCAACTGGACCCAGAGTGCTGACTGGACTCTGGTTGGATCCTTTAGGCAACATTCCAGGTGGCAGTGTGGTCTTCCCTCAGTAGGCACATCATGTCTGGCTGTCTCTTTTTTTGGGATGCTAGCAGTCGTGGCTGCTCAATGCTTATACCAGTTAATTCACAGAGGGTAGCAAAATGATGATTCTATTATTTCATTTATTGGTTGAAATAATTTTTAAAGCAAAGCTTCCTCTCATCTTCATTTGGTTACCCAGTGGCATAGGTCATATAGGGAAGACAGGATAAATGCTTGATTCATTTCTATTATTTACCAGTTTCTAAGATAATAAATAGCTTTCCTATCAAGAGGACCAAATTAATTTTTAATAGCATTATGAACTTATGGGCTTCCCTGGTGGCTCAGTCCATAAAGAATCTGTTGCAATGCAGCAGATGCCAGTTTGATCCCTGGGTTGTGAAGATCCCCTGGAGAAGGGAATGGCAACCCACTTCAGTATTCTCCCATAGATGGAAAAGCCTGGCGGGCTACAGTCCATGGGCTCACAAACAGTTAGCCACAACTTGGAGACTAAAGCACCACTGGCAAGAACCTATAGATTAAAACATATTTGATGGATTTGAATCCATTGCCATTGTTATCATAATTAAAGCTCACATGGGCCAGTGGGAGTCTCTTCAAACTGGTTTCTGAGTCTTTATGACATCCTATTAGTCTTGGAGAACTTCCTGCTAGCTGCTACATCAAGGTAGTCCAGTCTTCTCTTGTCCTTTAAACCTTCCTGTTCTAGACTTAAAATCAGGCATTTTTCCAAGAAGCCCTGACTTTAAAAGAAAAAAGTTTCTTCTTTCTTTTTTAAAAATATTTATTTCTTAAAAAAAATTTTATTTCTTTGACTGTGTTGGGTCTTAGTTGCGGCACTTGGGATTTTCTTCACGTCAGGCAGGATCTTTGGTCATGGTGGATGGATACTCTAGTTGCAGTGCTGGGCTCCAGCCCATGCGGGCTTAGTTGCTCGACCAGGGATCAAACCCACATCCCCTGTGCTGCAAGAAGTTTTAATCACTGGGCCAATAAGGAATTCCCCTTTTCTTCTTTCTTTTTTTTAAAAATAAAATTTCCCCTGACTTCTTTTCATAGGAAATGTTACTTCAAAACCACAGTTTGGGTTCTGGGGTGCTCATTACTGGAGAGTTGATCATTGTATCTTGCTTTCTGGCGGCCAGAACTCGCAAAGGTATAGAATCCCTTGTGAGCTCCTCAGGTATGGGGAGAGAAAGCTGGCGTGTGGGACCTGAGAGGCAATCAATTAATCACTGGCACATCCACGATTTTCTGGCCCTTCCCTTTCCTTCATTTCTGCAGCTCCATTTTATTCCACAGTCAGCAGTTTCTCCGTGGGGCAGGGAGCCTTGGAGGGGCTCTTTCAGGAGTTTATAGCAGCTGGACGGCTCAGCCCCTCCAAACCCCTAGCTCTGAGGCACACCCCAGAGTCACCTGCTCTTCCCAAGCGTGCCACCATGCTTTACCAGGAATATCTGTTGCTTATTTTGGGGTTTTCCTGTTCTCGGGTCACCAGATGCACCCCCCACCACCCGCCTTGATTTTTTTCTGCTTCTGCCCTCACAGATGCAAGTCTTGCAGCTGTCTCTGCACTGTCTTCGCCTTTGTATTTTAAGCTGCATGGAGATAGCTTGCCACCCAATGTGTTGTGAACTTTGCCTGTGGTTTTGGGCCACAGCTAGAGTCACTCGCTCAACTGGTGGCTGGGCTAGCCTGGAAGGTCCAGAGGGCCCCCGGTGGCATTTCTCCCACGTGTCTCCTAAAGGTCACACCCATCCCAAAAGCTGGATCAAAGCAAGTCACAAGACACGCCCAGATTTCAGGGGAGGGAGACTGGCCCCACCCCCGATGGGAGGTGTCTGTAGGGAGGAATGGGTGGGGCCATCTTTGGAGATTCCGACTCAGGCTGGTCTGAACAGGAGCCCAAGCAGATGCCTTAGGAGACTGGGACCAACTGAACTCTGCACCAGCCGCTGAGCGGTGGGGTGGAGCAGGGGGTACGGGGGAGTGGCCTCCAGTCTCAGGAAGGAATTCCAGTGTTCGACTCTGCGGAACTCCACCCAGTATTTAGAGTTTCCACCTGGGGCTGCAGGGCACAGGGGGATGGGTGGTGCCCTCCTTTGCCCTCAGGGTTGGAGCTGTGGAAAGAAAAGGAATTAGCTTTTTCATCTTTCCGCCCTGCCCCTGTCACTTGCAGGCCCTGGAGGGCTGGCAGGACATATGGCCCTGCCAGTGGTAAATCGAGCCGGGAGTCCTGCCAGGGATGGCCAGATGGAGCAGGAAGAAGACACAGATCAACCCTGCAGCTAAGGCTCCCGGGTGGCATTGCAGGTCTGCGGGCCCGTTCCACTGGTCTTGGAGTGTCCACACTGGGCCCCCTCCCTTGCCCAGGCCGCCTGGCAGAATAGCCTCTTGCGGTCTGCAGGGCCAGGACAGCTGAAGGGGAAGGCAGATGACTCAGCGACCGGTTAGGGCCACTCCAACAGTCACGATTCTGTCCCCACCTTGCTCCTCTCCCCGCATGGGGCTGAGCCTCCTGGCTGAATTTGCAAACAAGTCAGCCTGGAGCCCTGACGTTGTGATGGACAGAAGGCAGGGCATTTTCCCCTCTGATGCCTCAGCGTTTTTTCTGTGGCTGGCTGGGAGTGCCCGCCAGCCTCATGCCGTATGAGTTCCTCGTCCTCCACAATAGAAGTGGATGTCAGCAAATTGGAGAGCCATTCCAGCTGTCTTCCTTGCCTTCAAGGTGAAGATTTGACTTTCTGCCTCCAGGCAAATTCCACAGGCTGTGTTTCTCATCCTTAAGAAGCAGAAACAGGGAGTTCCGCCTGCCAGAATTCCCCAGATAGCTTTGCCGATGTCAGGAGGATCTGAGGATGCAAAGATGAGCGTGGATGAGCCCCGTGAACTGTGGAGCCTCCTTGCTCCCTGTGCATGTCATCTCATGGGGCTTGTTCCCTGCCCCCCCCCCCGCCCCCACTAGATGTCATTGAGTTGTTTTGAACAGGGAAACATCTTACAGCTCTGATTCTCACAGTGTAACCTAGGTGTCACCAGGGGATCACGTGGGGAGCTTTACAAAATGTCAGTTTCCAAATCAAAACCACCAATGAAGGGGATAGAGCACAGATAGCTGTAGAAGTCCCAGTAGGGGACTAGGAGAGACCTAGGGAACTTCGGAAGACCGCTCTGAGTTAATGGTCTCTTAAAGAAAGCCATAGGAATGTTGTGGAATGAAGCAGGCTTGCTAAACTATAATATAAAGCCATAAATAAAAGCACGAGATATGCCCCAGGCCATTTGTTGTTGTTTGGGGCTTCCCAGGTGACTTCCTGGTGGCTCAGACAGTAGAGAATCCACCTGCAATGTGGTAGACCTGGGTTCGACCCCTAGGTTGGGAAGATCCCCTGGAGAAGGGCTTGGCAACTCACGCCAATATTCTTGCCTGGAGAATCCCATGGACAGAGGAGTCTGATGGTCTATAGTTGCAAAGAGTCGGACACAGCTGAGCAACGGTGAGCGACTGAGCACATATTTTTTGTTCTTTCATCTCAAAGTTATTTCCAATTCTTTTGGGACCCCGTGGACTGGGGCCCGTCAGGCTCCTCTGTCTCTGGGATTCTCCAGGCAAGCATCCTGGAGTGGGTTGCCATTCCCTTCTCCAGGGGATCTGCCCAACCCAGGGATCAAATTGGTGTCTCCTGCATTTGCAAACAGATTTTTTACCACTAAGCCACTAGGTAAGTCCCATTAGGTGAAAGAAAAATGTCACCACCCTTCTACTGATTTGAATAAGTGCTATAATAATCCTAGTTTGACCTAAGGTCAGACACTCTCCTGCCCAACGCAAAGGAGGAGATAGTGATATAAGCCTGCATGCCTGGGTGTTAAGTTGCTTCAGGCATGCACCATTCTTTGCCACCCTATGTAGCCTGCCATGTGCCTTTGTCCATGAGATTCTCCAGGCAAAAATACTGGAGTGGGTTGCCATACCCTCCTCCAGGGGATCTTCCAGACCCAGGGGTCAAACCCACATCTCTTGGGTCTGCTGCATCGGCAGGCAGGTTCTTTACCACTAGCGCACCTGGCAAGCCCTATGTAGGCTTGATGTCTACTCAACAGAGGTAGTCTTTCCCCCCTCCACCATGTTCCTTTTACTATAAAATTGCAGCCCACATAATCCTCGGAGCAGAGCTCCCTAGCCCGCCTGCTTGCATCTCTCTCGTGAGTCTTATACTAATAAATCTACTTTTGCCTGTCACTTTGCCTCTTGCTGAGTTCCTTCTGCACTGAGACACAAAGAACCTGAGTTTCCGTCAGTGCAGACATCAGGTGAGTGATTCCAATGAAAAGATCATGAGTTCAAGTCCCAATCCGAGTTTTGGCTGGGTTCGAGTCCCTGTGTGAGGTCTGTGCTTTCACCATGAGATACCACCTGACACCCATTAGGATGGTTACTATTATAAGAAAAATAACAGAAAACGATGTGTGTGGAGTAGTGGGAACCCTGGTGCATTGTTGGTGATGATGTAAAATGGGGCAGTCACTCTGGAAAAACAGTATAGAGTTCTTTTGAAATATTAAAAATAGAATTACCCTATGATTTAGCAATCTTATTCTTGGGCATATACCCAAAAGAATTGAAAGTAGGCTCTCAAAGAGACATTTGTACACCCATCTTCATTCCAGTATTATTCACAATAGCCAAGAAGTGGAAGCAACCCATATGTTCATCAGTGGATGAATGGCTAAAGAAAAAGTGGTACGTATGTATGTGATGGGATATCACGCAGCTTTAAAAAGAAGGAAATTCTGTCACGTGCCACAGCACAGATGAACCTCAAGGACATTAGGCCAGTCACAAAAGGACAAATACTGTATGATTCCTCTCATAGGAAGTACCTGGAGTAGTCAAAATTATAGAAACAGAAAATAGAAATGGTGGTTGCCAAGGGCTTCCCCGGTGGCGCAGTTGGTAAAAAACCCACCTGCCAATGTAGGAGACTTGGGTTCGATCCCTGGGTTGGGAGTATCCCCTGGAGAAGGAAATGGCAACCCAACCCACTCCAGCATTCTTGCCTGGAGAATCCGGTGGACAGAGGAGCCTGGTGGGCTGCAGCCCACGGGGTCACAAAGAGTCAGACATGACTGAGTCCACATGCATAGGTACAGAGTTTCAGTTTTGGAAGATGGAAGAGTTCTCGAGATTTATTGCGCAACAATGTCAACATACTTAACACTACTGAACTTAACACTTAATGAAGATGGCAAATTTAATGTTGTGTGTGTTTTTTTACCACAATGGCTTGTTTTTTTTTTTTTTCCTCTTCTTTAAAGGGAGCTAATTTCCATTTGGAAATACAAATATTAAAAAAGGAACGGGGCGCGGGGAGCAGATTCCTGGGCTTTGCCAGATCTTCAGAATCATAATCCCTATAGAAGAGCCTTAAGAAGCTGCCTTTTAAACAAATCCTCAAGTAATTCTTAAGCCCACTAATATTTCTTGTCTTAGAGGTCATGCTTAAGAAAACTGGCTCTGAAGGGAGCTTCCCTCATGGTCCAGTGGCTAAGCCTCCATGCTCCTGGTGCAGGGGGCCAGGGTTTGATTCCTGGTGAGGGGAAATAGATCCTGCATGCTGCAACTTAAGGTCCCACAGCTAAGACCTGGTGCAGCCAAATAAATAAAATAAGTATATATTTAAACAAAAGAAAAAAGAAAACAGGCTTGAACTCAAACTGTCAGGCAACCAAAGCAACCCTGGAGAAACACCTTGCTCTCCCTGTGCTTTGGTTTTCTCATCTGCCTAATGGGGTTCACGGGAGTGTTGTGAAGATTCAGTTAGTTAATAATCACAAGGCTTCTGATCCATGTGTATATCATGGCTATCCAAATCAAGTGCCCCCTTTTGCCTGAATGGAACTGAGGTCAGGGAGGTGTCCTGTCTAAGCTCTCTCCTCCGTGCAGCGCCAGCATCAGGAGGAGCCGCCTCCCAGGCCACAGTCACGGGCGCCTCGGTCCCAGGGGGCCAGGCCCAGGGTCGGGGGTCCTCAGCTCCTTCCTTGACTTGCTCCATTGCATGGGGGGCGAAGGGGACAGATGGGCCTCAGCCACTCCGTGTCCTGCCCAGCTGCAGGGCCGCTGCAGGTTCGGCCATCTGGGATCAGGACCCCAGAGGCAGAGCGGAGAGAAGGAAGTGCCACACTCTCCTTCCTAGACCAGACCCCAAGTTTCCAGGAGAAAAATCCTTCCCTTCAGGAGGTGGAGGTGCCTCCACCCACTGTTTGTGGAGCTCCAACTCTGTCCTCGGAGGATTGCTCATCCTTCTGACAACACAACGAAGTGACCCTGTTTGGTCCATTCTTCAGATGGGAAGGCTGAGCCTGGGGGAGATCCACTGGGGCCCAGGCTTCCTCTCATGCAGTCAGCCCATGGCAGAATTGGGGTGAGGGCTCAGAACTGCCTGGGCCCAAAGATGCGTAGGCTTATCCTGGAGCTGCTGCTGCTGCTAAGTCGCTTCAGTCGTGTCCGACTCTGTGCGACCCCATAGACGGCAGCCCACCAGGCTCCCCCGTCCCTGGGATTCTCCAGGCAAGAACGCTGGAGTGGGTTGCCATGCCCTCCTCCAGGGGGTCTTCCTGACCCAGTGATCAAATCCACGTCTCTTTAGGTCTCCTGCATAGGGAGGCAGGTTCTTTACCACTAGCACCACCTAAGAAGTCCACTGGCATGAAGACAGAGAGCCAAATGGAACAGAGTAGAGAGCCCAGAAATGAACACTTGTAGATATGATCAAATGATTTCTGACAAGGCTACCAAGACTGCACAGTGGAGAAAGGACAGTCTCTTTAACAAGTGGGGTGGGAAAACTGGATATCCACACACCAAAGAATGAAGCTGGACCTCTACCTGACACCATGTACAAAAGTTAACTCAAAATACATCAAAGACCTAAACACAGGAGCTAAAACTAGAAAACTCTTAGAAGAAAACAAAGGGGAAAATCTTCATGACATTGGACTTGGCAATCATTTCTTGGCTATGACATCAAAAACACAGGCAACAGAAGAGGAAAAAAAAAAGGTATATTGGACTTCATCAAAATTAAAAACTTTTGGGAATTCCCTGGCAGTCCAATGGTTAGGACTTTGCGTTTTCACTGCCATGGGACCCAGGTTCAATCCCTGTTTGGGGAACTGAGATCCTACAAGCTGTGCAGTACAGCCAAACAAATGAATAAAAATTAAAAACTTTTGTGCACCAAATGACACTATCAAGAGAGTATGGAAGGGAGAGGCAATGAGGGGAGGGGATTATGAGGTACAAACTATTATGTATAAAATAAGCCACAAGGATATATTGTACAACATGGCCAATATTTTATAATAGCTATAAATGGACTATAACTTAAAAAAAATTGTGAATCACTATATTGTAAACCTGTAACACAGGCGAAGAAGGAGCAGACAGAGGATGAGGTGGTTGGATGACATCACCAACTCAATGGACATGAGTTTGGGCACACCCGGGGAGATGGTGAAGGCCAGGGAAGCCTGGCACGATGCAGTCCCTGGGTTCGCAAAGAGTCAGACATGGCTTAGTGACGAAGAACAACAACAGCTTAGGGGCAGAGGGCATGTGGTCAGCCTGACCAGAAGTGGTGCTGATGATGCCACCAGGCCATCAGGACAAGGAGAGACTAGGAGAATTTTCTACCCCATGCAATAGAAAATTGCTCCAGAGATGATCTTGTCTTAATACCATTTACTCCAGAAAATATTTTCTCAATGATGTTGAACTTGGCACCCAGCACTTGTTTAGGTATTCTGCCCGCATTTAAGGTATAATGCCACTAGGTGGCAACGGTGTGAAGATCCTGAGGTCCCTTCCAGAGCAGATTCACTAAGGATCATCTCAAACGTCCTTGCTTTTTCTACTTAGAGCTGCCTCACCAAAGGACCCACTGAGCATCAGTTTCCTCATTGGTAAAATCAGATAATAGTACTAAGATCATGTAAAATACTCCTGTGCATAGTAAGACACTCGGTTACTTTGCTTCTTTCGTAGCTGAGTGATTATGAGCCTGCCTTTTGAAACCACTTTGCCTGGGTTTGAATCTCAGCTCCACTACTTACCAGCTGTGTGACCTTGGGCAAATTATCTAGCCTCTCTGGGCTTTAGTTCCTTGTTGGTAAATGGGGTTATTAATTGTACCTACCCCTGGTAGTTTATATGTGATGTGTGTCAGGTGTTTAGAAGTGCCTGTGGTCCAAAAAATGTACTCTGAGTTTGCCATTGTCCATGTACGTGAACATAGACACATACTAAGGGGGAGACACATACTCACCCTTGAGAGAGGGTTCACCCTCTCAAGCATAGTCTAACAATGGGCACCTCCTAAGATTGAGTGCCTTGTCAAGATCATATGTCTTCAGGATGTTTTTAACTCTCCTAGCATGAGTCACGGACAGAGAAAGCCACAATTCCAAGACTCCTGACACCCTGGTCTCTGGATTTAAGACACAGCTGAAAAAAAAAAAAAAAAGACACAGCTGACAACAGCCTCTGTCCACCAGGCAGGTGATGGAAATCGGTTTGCAAGTGTGAAGCCAGCTGGTGGGAAGATAAGGAGGGGAGGATTTTTGTCCCTTGGGGGTGTCCTGCTCACCTCTGTCTATTGTTGGGGGGCAGCTCAGAAAATAAAACACCCTGGGGCTACTGGGCCAATCACTTTCCCAGATCCATGGGACCCACCTCCATGCAGATCTGCAGGGCAGGTAGAGGAATCTGGTGACCACAGCACCTGACCAGAAGTCAGACCTGTTTTTAGCCCAGCTCTGTCACTGATGTGCTGTGTGACCTTGAACAAGTCATGTTTCCTCTCTGGGCTTCAGAGTCCTGCTCTGCCAAAACTGGGACACACTTTCTGCCCTTCCTTTCTAACCAGAGATGTGGTGAGAACAGAGGAACTCCTCAAAACATCACCTCCTCCTGGAAGCCTTCCATAACGGACGGAACGAAAGGGAATTCAAATCCTCCCCACGTCCCTCCATCTTTTCCAGGCTAAACATGTGTTATTAACCACCAGTTTGCTCATGCATGGAGTTCCACATTCATGTTCAGGGCTGGTCAGCCTTCCTGTCTACGTGTCCTTTCTGTTTTGCTTGCAAAACACCTCTGCAGTGCACCATGCCTGCCTCCTTGCTCCAAATGAAGAGTCTAGCAGAGGAAGCCTCTGAGGGATGGTTTGGGGCTCTGGGTGGGAAATGACGGTCCCATGGAATCCCAGATGGATCAGAAGTTAATGAGACTGAAAATAGCAAGTTTTGGGGAAGATCAGAGAAAAGCTCTTTAGAAAAAACACTCTGAAAAGTGAAAAGAGGGAATTCCCTGGTGGTCCAGTGGTTATGACTCTGGGCTCTCATTGTTGAGAGCCCTTGTCAGGAAACTAAGATCCTGCAAGTCTTACAGCAGGACCAAAACAGAAAAAGAAAAATAAAACTGAAAAGAACTATGAAAATGAGAGAAAGTCTTAGTCTCTGGATGGGGCACAAAACAATAAGAGAGGAAGATGGGGAGGGGGTTAGTTTAACTTTGATGAACCTAAGTTTTGCAATCAGAAGATCTAGAAGGAACCTAGTTTAATTTTAGGAAGCATGGAAGTTCTGTGTCAGTTTCCAAAATAACATTTTATTTTTGATTACACGTGAGCAAGGGATGTAGTGTGTGTGCATTCATGCATGTGTGTGTATATGTGTGTGTGTGTTTTCCACTCATTTTTTTCAGGGCTTGGGGCTGCTAAGATCTTCATTTAATGCTGCTAAGGTCTTCATTTAATGCATACTTTTAACTTCAAATGGAGTAAGCCCAGCTCATCTGCTCTGTCATCGCCTCTCCACAATATCTCCCCACCCCCCATAATCTGCCTGATCGGGTCTCCCCCTCCATAACCCTCCCCATGACTGCTCCAAGCTGGTTCAGCTTCCGTGACCCTCCAGCGTCTCTGAGCACACCTCTCCTGAATGCCAGTGCCCCTTCCACTCTTGCCATCCTCCACCAAATGACCAGCTGCCAAGGGACATTGAGTGTTCCATGCTCCGGACTTCACTGCCTTTCCAAAACTTACCCCTCTGGGCTCCATCTACACCAGATCCCCTGATGACACGTGTACAGTAGGGGAGGGGGCAGATGTTCTAATCTTTCCATCCTGGTTGCACTTTAAGACCCTCTTGGGGAATTAGCCTCTCACATTATGAAAGTTCTGTCTAACAGGAATTGCATAGCTCTGGAGGAGACCAAAAGGGAGAGATTTGAGGGTGCATGTAGTTAGAGACAATATAAGAGACACCAATTATTACACAACTGTTTGGTTCTAGGCGCTTATGTGAGATGCTGCACCTTCTTTATCGAATTCCAATTCCAACTGGATATCGAATATCCAATTCCAATATTGAATTCCAATTCGACCAGTGAGACAAGTGTAATTATAATAAAGAAAATAAAATTAACTAAGTACTTACACGCCAAGCAGTTCACCTGGATTGTCTTGTGTAATACACAACCCTTGACGTAAGAACTGTCATAGTTGCATTTTCTAAATGAAGGAACCAAGCCATCAACCAGTTAAGTAACTTGTCACACAGCTATTAAGATGAGGAGGTTGAAACACAGGTTAAGTGACATGCCCATCTTTACCCAGCAAACAAGCGATTGAGGAAAGTGTGTTTTTCCCTTATATGCTCATCATGCCTCCTCCTGTAGCAAGAGAAAATTCCAGGTTGAGGTGAGGGCAGCTGGGGACCAGGAACTGCTAGGGTGGAGATGGGAGGGGTACTTTGTCAGCTCATACCCCTGGCATGGACGGTGTCCAGGAATGTTTCAGGACCCCAGCTCCAGACACCTGCCAAAAGTCCTCTGGTTTTGTGAGCCTCTCCTAGTAATCCTTCCTTGGCTCCTGCCCCATCTGATCGTTCCAGCTGTTGTTCAGAATTTCAGCCGTCGTTCAGCACCTCCTTGGAATGCTGCCTCCTCCAGGAAGCTTCCTGGATTCCTTTAACCCAGAGCCATCTGACCTTCTCTGGAACATTGTCCACTCACCTGGCTGTCCTGTTCATCCTTGGGGTAGGTACTGTCAACTGGACTTCCAACCAGGTGTTGAGTTCCTTTAGGCTCTAACACCTTATGTGTGATAACTGGTCAGAGAATTCTTTCTGAAGGAACAGGAGCTGCACTTGGGCGTTCCCCTGGGTCACTGGGGTCATGGATTTCAGTGCCTCTGGTGAGGGGGAAAGGTGAGGGAGGGCAGGAAATACAAATGTGTGACGCATTCAGGTGCCAACATCAGGGAGTGGTGAGGTCTGCGGCAAACCAGAGTCTGCATGCTTACCTGAGGGGCTTACCATCAAATTCACTCATGCCTGCTCCCCACAAATGGCTGGGGCCTATTCTCACCCTGACGTCCCTCACTTTCTTTCCCTTTCTCAAGCTTTATTTTTCTACTTTGTGCATATCACTTTATTTTTAAAGGAATTTATTTTATTTTATCTTAAATATTTATTTATTTGGCTGCATTGAGTCTTAGTTGTGGCACTGGCTTCTCTAGTTGCAGCATGCAGACTGAGTTGCCCCTTGGCAAGTGGATCTTAGTTCCCCAACCAGGGATTGAACCCCCATCCACTGCATTGGAAGTCAGATTCTTAACCACTGGATGACCAAGGAAGTCCCTAAAGCATACTCTATGTACTATTTATTATGTTTAACATCTGTTGTCCCTCACAACATGAGTAACTTAGGGCAGAGATTTTGTCTATTTGTGTGTGTTTTTTTTTTTATGGTTAGCTTTTTTTTTTAGCAATAAATTATTTTAAATTAATTTTTATTGGAGTATAGCTGATTTACACTGGTGTTAGTTTCTGATGTACAGCAAAGTGAATCAGTTGTGCAAATACATATCCCCATTACATATACACACATCCTCTATTCCCATACAGGGCATTAGAGAGTATTGAGTAGACTTCCCTGTGCTATGCAGGGGGTGTTTATTAGCTCTCTATTTTATGTATAGTAGTGTGATAAGTCAATCCCAGTCTCCCAGTTTATCCCCACCCCAGTTTGGTCTGTTTTGCACTCTGCTGCAGTCCAGCCGCTCCTCACTGCCCTGCATGAAGCAGGTTCTCAGTAGATAGGTGTTGAATAAACCCTCCTTATAACTCCAAGACTGGCTGCTTACAAGTCTGCAGTGAAGAGAGCTGCCCCAGCGCCCCTCGCCGCCTCTAGGTTTCGGGAAGCGTGCAGGGTTTAAGACAGGAAGAGTGCATCGGGGGTCCCAACGAGTCGCTCAGACAGCCCCCAGGAGGTGGCCTGGGTGACTTCCCCATGGGGCCAGTTTTGGCATTTCTGGGAGAAGCTGGTGCGGGGTGCGGGGTGCGGGGGTTATGGGTGCGGTGCTGGGGGAGGAGGGGTCCTCACTCCAGAGACCACCCCCCCATACACACACAGACTCCAGACCTGCCCACCGCACACGCCCCCGCATGTGCAAGAAGACGCAGGATTCCGCCAGGCCAGAAACAAACGCGGCGGGAGGAACGTCCTAAAAAAGTGAGAAAAGGGCGGAGAGGGGGAGGGGAGCGACACCCCGGGGTTCACGGGGCTCCCGCCGGGGGCCGGGGCGGGGGGCGCACGGGAGACGCTCTCCGCGCCCTCTCGGCGCCCGCCCGCCGCAGACAGAGCCCCTCGGCCGGGCGCCACGGAGCACCCCCTGGGAGGAGGAGCAGGGCGCTGGGGGTGCTGCCCACCCCCCCCCACCCCCCCCCCGGCACCTCCTAAGCCGGCAGCTGCCGCCTCAGCAGCGCGGCGTCTCCACCTGCGCAGCCAGCGCTCCGCCCGGCGCCGCGCCGCCATTGGCTCGCTAAAAATGCCTCGCTAATCTGCGCCCATCTGCGCGCCTCCGCCCGCCGCCTCCCCTCCTCCTCGGCTCTGACCTTCCTCCTTCCCGCAGCCCCGGGCGAGGTCCGGAGGGACGCGGTGGCGCAGCCTCTCTTGCCCCCCGGGAAGTCGACCGGGCTTGAGGCCGGGTCCCCCAGACGCCCGCTTGGCCCCGCGGCGCCGCCGATGGTGCCGGGCGCGCCTGCCCCCAGGTAGGGGGTCTGGCCCTTGGATACGGGGGTAGGGAGGGAGCGCTCCAGTCTAGGGATACGTGCTGGCGGCGGGCGCAGGGGCGGACAGGGGGGAGGATCGGAGAGCTACCTGCAGAGAGGTGAGCGCGCGACTGCGGGTGCTTTGCAAGCGCCGGGGTTCTTGAGCATCACCGGGGCAGTGTCACGATGTCCCTGAGCTGGGCCCCCTGGGAGACGGACCTGGCGGAGGCCTTCACCCGGGAACGGGGGGTTGGGGAGGAAACGCAGGAAATAGGTGCCTTGGGAAGGTGGGACCCAGGCCCCGGGTCCCATCCGAGGCTCTGGCCTGGCTTGTTCCGGTCCCAACAGGGTGGGTAGGCTGGTGCCGGCTTGGTGCGTAGGCTGTTTGTGGTCCAGAGTGGGCTGGGGAGAAATCCAGCAGCTGATGCCCACCCTAGGTCCTGTCCGGTTTACAGAGAAAAATATTTTCTTCTGGCTTGTCTGCCCTTTTCCCCCACTGCTGAGATGGGAGGGGGGAGAGGGGGAGAAGGTGAGGATAAATGGCCCGCACAGACCGCAGAGGCCAAGGTCTGTCTGGCCCTGCTCTCTTCCCCACCCCTCCCAGGCCACTTGCTGCCCGTTTGAATTCTCTCTCCTCCTTAGTTTTCTCTTATGGGAGGCCTTGAAAAGCTTAAAAGGTCATCAGGGTGTGAGGGACACAGTGGCAAACCACAGAGCTTGCCCGGACCCAGCTTCAAGCCCCAGCGGCCCCCCACCCTCTACTGCCCAGCTCTGCACCCCACGTGCAGTGACACATGTGGCCGCTTTTCTCTGGGCACAACCATAAATAACTCACGTTGTCCTGGCTCTGGCCTGGCGGGGGTGCAAACGGAACTGTCTGTCAATGGTCTTGAAGGTTCTATCCCTCACCCTCCCGGCATTCCCATCACAGGTCCATAAGCCACTGACGAGCCTCCCTCTGGGTAGCTTCCTGCTACCCCAGGTGAGGTCCATGCCGCCTGCCCTGCCTTCTCCAGCCTAGCCTCCTTGTGCCTTGGTTGGTAATGCCTTGCCCGTGGCCCATAGACTGGAAGTGCTTTAGCACAGGAGTCTGTATGATTCATCTGTCATCGCCCCTGCACCTGACCCGGGTCTGGCACCAAGTACATGTTCGTGGAATGAGTGAATGAATCCACTTGAACTCTGAGAAATAGCTGGCACCCTGAAGGAGGGGGGTGAGACCCATCTTGGGCTCTCCTCCCATCCCCCAGGACCAAAGAGCTACTGAAAACAGACTCTCCCATTCCTGCCCTTCCTTGGTCTAGAGGTGATGAGCAGCTGTGGCATTTAGAGATAGACACTGGGGTCCTAATGGCTCTAGGGGGTCTTTTGGGCCCCAGGCTTGAGTCCCTGGCTGGTCCAGGCTTGCTGGAAGGCCCTGGTGAAGGTCTGACTTGCCTCAGGCCTTTGGGTTGGTACTTGCCTCCCAGGGTGCTGAGCCCATACCAGGCTCTCTGTCTCTGCCCCAGCCCTTAGGAGGGTCCTGGTCAGCATCAGCGCATCTGGGAAGGCCCGAGGCAGGCCATCCTCAGCCTCTGGGGTCCTCACAGTGAGCTCTGAACAGATCTTACGTGGAGGAGCCACTGTAGGCCAGAAGAGGAGGCTGCCAGCAAGAGTTCTGGCCCAGCCACAGGCCGTGCCTGTGACATGGACATTCTCAGGTCATCTCCAGCCCTCATTGCTCCTTTGACAGCCCTGCTGATAAGACAGCAGTAAGATGTCCTTGTCCTCATCTCACAGAGGAAGAGTCTGAGGGTCAGCGGCAGAGCCCAGCCTGGGACACAGTTCCTGGCTCCAGGTCCAGTGTTCTGTCCACTGCACTCGAGGGAGCTGGGGCGAGGCCCCAGGCCCAGGTCAGTGGGCTGTCCTAAATCCCGTCTGGCTCTGTCCCACCCCCAGCGAAGGAGAAAGGAAGGGTGTGATGCTTCAGGCTGGGGGAGGATATGGAGGATGGTTTGGTTAGTGTCTGCAAGTGGTTGGCCCAGGGGAGGGCTGCAGGAAAAACAGTAGAAACCAACAGTGCGCAGCATCTGCCAGGAGCCAGGAGGCAGCCACTTTTTCAGTATTGAGTCACTCAATCTTCACTTCAGCCCAATTGGATACCATTATTATCCCCATTTTACACATGAGGAGACTGAGGCACCGAGAGGTCATCTGTCCAAGGTTACACGGTTTGAAACCGGAGGAGCTCGGATTTGAACCGAGCTCCAGAGTCCATTATTCCCTAAGGTAGCATATTCCTTAACGCTAGAGCAGGAGGGCTGGGAGCCTCGGGCCTGGGGGCTCGTCTCCATGGAGACACAGGTTTTAGGTACTCCGTGGCTCAAGTCCCCACGTGGCAGATAGTGTGTGCTTGATTAGGTGGGACTGTGATGGTTTCAGAGGCTCAGGATGAAAACTCCTTGAGCTCCTGCTGTGTGGCAGGCGGAGATCTTTATAGGATGCCCACCCTAGTCTGTCCCTCCCCTACTCTGCGTCCTTCGGCGGCTCCCCATTTCTTTGAGGACAGAGCGCAGTCTCCCTCACGTGGCCCCGCTGCCCTCCCCAAACCTGGGCTTCCTCTCCCTCCTCACCGCCTCCTCTGCCCTCCAGCTGCTCTGAACTGCTTTCAGTTCCTCAAATAAACCACCCTCCTCTCACCTGCAGGCCTTTGCAAAGACTGATCCCCTGCCTCGAGCCAGGCTCCCCTCCCTCCTCCCTACCCGCTCCTTCTCACCCTCGGGATCTGCTGAGACTTTTCCTTCTTCCAGAAGCTTCCACAAATTCCTCCTCCCACACCTGGCCCACTTCACCTCACACACTGTCCTCTCTGACTTTCCATTGCCCCCACCCCACCAGCTGTGGAGCCCTCGGAGGCAGGGTCTGCGTCCTGTTCCCTTGGCCCCCAGCGCAGAGGACCCCAGCGGAGTTAGCAAATGCTGGTTCCCCTCTTACACTTTCTCTCCAATCTCAGGACTTAGCCTCCTCCTCCCAACCAGCGCTAAGAACTCCTCCAGAATTTGCATATAGCCCCCCAGCAAGGACGAGCTGGTTGTGGAAAGCCTTCGGTGGAGAAGTGAAACCACCTGTGGGTCTGGCAGGACTGGGGAGGCATTTGGGGTGGGAGTTCGCTGATTTGGGGGGAGTCCTCCCTGGGGAAGCAGGTGGGAGGGAGTGGGGAGGAGTGGGCAGGTCAGAGAGGAGGAGGGCTGCTGGGTTGGTTTTACATTTTTCTTAAGAAAAAACTTCTATTATTATTTTTATTATTGTATTGCTGAAGTAATATGTACCTGTGTGGAAAAATCTAGAATGTACTGGAAAGCCCAAATTAAAAAAAAAAATATTAGCCAGCCCCAGACCGAGCCACTGTGGACACTTAGTGGCTGGTTTCCGATCAGGGGCCTGTGGACCAGGGCGGGGAGGTAGGGGATGGGTCTGGGGGGGGCTGGAGGGGAACAATCGGCCTGTGCACAGCAGGGGAGGGGAGCAGGGTGAGTGGAGGGAGAAGCGGAACCCTGGGAATTCCCCGGTGGTCCAGTGGTTGGGACTCCCTGCATCCACTGCAGGGGGCACGGGTTCGATCCCTGGTCCGGGAACTAAGATGAATCCTGCATGCTGTGTGGCACAGCCACAATAAATAAATGAAAAATAGACTTAAAAGTGGAGCTCTGGTGCAGGCCCAGCAGAGAGCCCCCCCCCCCCCGCCCACAACTGCTCGGGCTCTCTGGAGCTGGAGGGGCCCATCAGAGGTGCAGTGGAATAGCTGGGCCTGAGGACCTCTGCGTCCCTCTGACACTGGGTATGGCCCAGGACGTGCCCTTGGGCAGGCGGCTCCGAAGCAGGCACCATCCCGAAGGGACTGCCAGTCAACAGAAAGGATGGGTGAGCAGGTGGGAGACGGGCTGAAGGGAGAAGACCATCAGGAATGTGACCCCAGATGCTCTGAGGGGACAGAGACTCCAATCCCAGGGAAGCTGGTGGGGCGTCTCTGGGTGGGGAGCATTTCTGTGAGGGTGGGGTGCATGCCTTCAGACCTCGAGCTTGGGGTAGGTTGACCAAAGACTGGGAGGACAAAGAGGGTCTTGGCTCCTGTTTAAAAGTCACTTGATCTTTAGACACTGGGTGGGGGCGATGGTCTGCTTGCCAGATAAACCCTAGGACGCCCAGTTAAATCTGACTTTCAGATGAAACAACACATTGGTAGGCTTTGGTTGGTTTGTTTTTTGGTATATGTATGTCCCAAATATTGCATGGGACATACTTTTACTAAAAATTTTGTACGTTGTTTGTCTGAACATCAGATTTAACTCAGTGTCCTGTATTTTCATTTGTTAAATCTGGGTCCCCTGGACTGGGCTGAGATGTGGGGGGAGAGGAGGGGAGAGAGGCGGGGAGGGCGCTTAGGGCTCCTAGTTTTCTCTTGTTTTGTATTGAGGGACACTTGTTTGAAGTTGACAGTTTGAAAAAATTAAGATGTCCGTTGAAAAAATTTTTGCATTTGTTTCTGTTCGCTGTCTAGAAAGTAATTCTCCATTTGTGAGTTTTGGTTCCCTCGTGCTGTTAGAAATAAAATGATCCATCCTATTATTTATTCAGGAGGTTTGATGATCAAAGGTGGAGTCGCTAAAGAAGAATAATCCATTTGAGAAATAAAAGTCTTCATCGTAAGAAAGCTCTTAGGTGGCAGAGGGTGTGGGAAGCTGGAACTCTCCCATCAGCTGAGGTTGGCTCGACCTCTTTTGGCAATAGCTGCACGTTTTTTTTTTAAAGCCAGCATTTATTCTTTCAAATACACATGGTTCTAGAATTTTTTACATTAAAATAAGAAGAGAGAGACTTTCCTGGTGGCCCCGTGCTGAGGAATCCGTCTTGCAGTGCCGGGAACTGGTCAGGGAACTAAGACCCTCCATGCAGCAGGGCAACTGAACACACATGCCTTAACTCCTGAGCCCACGTGTCACGAGAGGGTCCGAGCACTGCAATGAAAGATCTCGCATGGCACATCTAAGGCCCACCGCAGCAAGTTAAAAAAGAAGAGAAGTGCAAATAAACAGTTCTAGGACGGAGAAGGTATAAATTAGGAAATATGGAAATATTTGTATGTTTACAAATAATAGTAGCAAGTACTTGCTGAGAGCTTGCTATGTTTCAGAAACTGTTGTTGAAATATACTGTGATTCAAGAAACTGTTTGTACAATAGAATACACGCGTGAGGTTTTAATGGGGTGGTTCCATGCCCCAGGGCTCCTCCTATAGGTGCCCTCTAGGCATGCAGAGCCGGGTGGAATGGTCCATGTGGCAAAGCTAAATGTCCATCAGGAGGGCTGATGACATAATTAGGACCTGATGAGATGCTGTGATTTTAGGTAGCTGTTCGTTCTTTCATTTGGTCAGTGAATGTGCACTGAATGTCTTCTGTGTGCCGGGCACTGTTTTAGCTGCTGAAAACCAGAGAAGAGAACTGGGCAGAGCTTAATATTAGGGTGGAAAGATGGCCAGACTGTACTGGCAAGTCAAACAAAATGACTTTGTGGATCAACATGTGTAGTATGATCCATTCAAAAAATGCATAGGGGGACTTTGCTGATGGTCCAGTGGTTAGGACTCATCACTTCCACTGACTGTACTGGCAAGTCAAACAAAATGACTTTGTGGATCAACATGTGTAGTATGATCCATTCAAAAAATGCATAGGGGGACTTTGCTGATGGTCCAGTGGTTAGGACTCATCACTTCCACTGCTGGGGGGCACCTTTAGATGATCCCCAAAGCCATGCAGCTCAGCCAGAAATAAATAAAAATATACATATGTATCTTGTGTGCACATTTGTATAAAAATGTCCCCAAAGCTGCACATCTGATGGTTTATCTCTTGGGCAAGTACTGGGAGGTCAGGTGCCAGGCAGGAGGGGCAATGTTTGCTTTTTAGCACCCTGTGCTCTTCGCATTTATACCACAATTGTCATTACTCGTACAAAACATAGTTTACAAAACATAAACTCCACTTCATGATACCTGGGGTTGTTCTTAGAAGTCTCAAAAAAATGAGCATTTAAATTGTACTCCCCTCCAATGCAGATTCGATGCCATTGGAATCAGATGCTGCTTACTTTTGGTTTGAAGAGTTTTTATTTGTAACTGGCTTTTTTTTTTTTTAATTTTTAATTGAAAGATAATTGCTTTACAACGTTGTGTTGGTTTCTGCCATACATCAACAAGAATCACCGTAGGCATACATGTGTCCCCTCCCTCTTGACCCTCCCTTCCACTGCCCACCTCTTCCCGCCCCTCTAGGTTGTTATAAGCACTGGCTTGAGTTCCCTGGTCATGCAGCATAGTCTCACTGCTGTCTGTTTTCCATGTGGTAACGTATATGTTTCCATGCTCCTCTCTCCATTTGTCCCACCCTCTCCTTCCCCCACTGTGGCCACAGGCCTGTTCTCTCTGTCTGCGCCTCTATTGCTGCCCGGCAAATAGGTTCTTCAGTATCAGCTTTCTAGATTCCATATATATGTGTTAATATACAACATTTGTTTTTCTCTTTCTGACTTACCATGTAATAGGCTCTAGGTTCACCCACCTCATTAGAATTGACTCAAATGCATTCCTTTTTATAGCTGAGTAATATTCCATTGTATATATGTATCACAACTTCTTTACCCACTCACCTGTCAATGGACATCTAAGTTGCTTTCATGTGTGACTGGTTTCTAACTGGTCTCTTCATGAGTTTGTTGTCTCCTCTCCTTCCTCCTCCCAATCCTGGGGTGGACTAAACCTGCTAGGCACTTCACTGGTTGTCCAATGGTTGAGAGTGTGTGCTTCCACTCATTGCAAGGGCACAGGTTTGATCCCTGGTTGGGGAACTAAGATCCGCATGCTATGCAGTGTGACAGAAATAAATAAAAAACGGAAATTAAAAAAAAAGAAACTTGCTGGGATGGGAGAGGAGGTAACTGTGGTGTCAGGAGGGCACAGAGAAGTGAGGCAGGCCCTGGACAGCAGTGCCAGGGGTCCTGAGGGGGTCTGAGATCCTCTGGCATAGGCCAGGTGCTGTTCTATTTATCCCATTTATCAACTCATTTAGTCTTCTCAGTAACATTATGAGGTTATCCCATTTTACAGATGTGGAAACTGAGGTCAAGTGACTTGCCTGAGGTCACCCTGGCAAGTGAGTGGCGGAGGCAGGATTCACGTCTGTGCGGTCTGGATGCAGAGGAGATGACCCTTCCTCCCAGTGAAGAGAGTCCTTCGCAGGTGTGCTCCCAAAGGCTGGGGGTGATTGTGGATGGTCTTCTGTAGAAGCAGACCTGGAAGGAAAGGATGGGAGATTCAGAGAGGTGGGCACAGGGGCAGGGGAGGAAATCAGTTCAGGAACCCAGACGAAGAAGCAGGAGGTGAGACTGGTAGGAGATCCAGCTGCTGGACTGTTTAGATGACCGGCCTCATGGAACTGGCTGGGACAGGTGGCCCAGTGCTCTCCCTGTTCCTCAGAGGGTCTCCTGGGCCCAGCCGCCCCAGCCCGACTCTGTCCCACCTGGGCTTTCTCTGGGCCACACATTCTATCCCTCGCCTGCCTGGGTCCAGCCTTGACTGACCTCCAGAGCAGAAAGGCAGCCGAAGTGGGGCAGGGCCAAGGGCTGGGCTTTGGGACGCCCCTGCTGAGGTTCAGGTCTGACACGTATGGAGGAGCCTTATGCCATTCAGCGCCTCCCCTTGGACTTGATTTTCCTCCCTTTTCTTTTTAAACTTTTTATCATGGAAAAATATAAGCATTTACAAAAGTAGAATAGTATAATGAACCATCATTGTCCATAGCATTCAGCTTCAAATGCTGTCAACTCATGGCCAAACTCATGTTTCAGTTCTATACCCCTCTCCCCCATAATAATTCAAGCAAATCCCAGGCATGGTTTCATCACAAATATATCAAGATGTGTCTCTAAAAGATCAGGATTTTTCCTAACATAATCATAATACCATCATCACACTTATGAAGAAATCATTTTCTTTATATCATCAAATGTCCACTCAGCATTCACATTCCTGGTTGTCACAGATGTCTTTTTTTTTTTTTTTCACATCTAATTTGACTCAAGATCCAAATAAGATCCACACACATTGTGATTGATTGATAAGTCTTAGTCTCTTTTAATCCATACTTCCCCCCTCTATCTTTTTCTTTGTCCTTGGCAATTTACCTGTTGGAGAATCCGGGTTATTTGTCTTGTAGGATTTCCTGCAGTGTGGATTTTGTGGATTGCATCCCTGTGGTGTAGCTTAACATGTTCCTCAGTCCCCTCTGTAACTTGGTAGTTGAGTTCATCTTCTGACCCCTCCTCATGCAGTCACCAGGCTCTGTCGTCAAGATCCCCAGAGTCCCACGACTTCTCACCACCTACACTGCTGCCCCATCTCTGAGCCCCTCCATCGCTCTCCCGGATTACTGCAGCAGCCTCTTCCTGGTCTCCCCGCGTCCCCCTTGCCCCAGCAGCCAACGATATCCTTTTAAAACCTAAATGAGATCATCTTCCTCCTCTGCTCAAAACTTTAATGGCTCCCTCTTACTTGGAATAAAATCTCAAGTCCTGTAAAAAGTCCTGTTTACAAGGCCCTGTGTGATTTGGCTGTCAGGTCCTGCTGACCTCATCTCATGCCTTCCCCTCTTCGCTGGGCTCCTGGCCATTTCCCAGGCATATCAGATATCCTCCTGCCTCAGGGCCTTTGCACTGCCCTTCCCCGTGCCTGGCCGCAGAGGTCCACATGTCTCATGATGTTCACATCTCTGCCCACATCACCTCCTCAGAGAGGCCTTCCCAGAGCACCACATCTAAGACAGCCCCTGTCCTTCTCCACCGCCAACCTTCTCTGTTTTCCTTCATAGCACTCAGGCATCCCTCATATTTGTCTCGTTGTTTCTGGGCTGTCTCCCCTATCTGTCTTTGAGTTCCCTGAGAGCAGGGCAGCGCGACTCTGCCCAAGGAGCAGACCTCCTCTGCCACTTAGATTCCCTGCCTGTCAGCTCGTCTCCTTCCAGCATTTTCTGGAAAGCAAAACAACCCTGTACTTGCGTGTGGCTCTTCGGAGTTTATAACATTCTTCCTGTCTTAGGTCAGAGTCCCTTGAAGCCGTACCTAAGATGGAGATTCCTGGACCGTGGTTTCCTGCAGGCATGCGCATAGGAGGGAGGGAGAGAGAAAGAGCATCTGATGGGGTCGGGAAGGAGCCGGG
The DNA here is from genome assembly GCF_019320065.1 of Cervus canadensis. Classification (NCBI taxonomy): domain Eukaryota; kingdom Metazoa; phylum Chordata; class Mammalia; order Artiodactyla; family Cervidae; genus Cervus; species Cervus canadensis. The sequence continues at coordinate 40,059,742 of NC_057413.1, forward strand.
GAAAGGTGCTTCCAGCTGAGTCCAGCTCCGGTCCTGTAGGGAACCCTGGAGTGGGAGCAAGGGGCCAGGCCTTTGGAGCCTCTTCTCAGGCCTAGGGGAGAGCGTGACCCCCAAGACACCCCTAGCTGAGGCTGCCCACCTAAAGCTGCGGTCCAAACACCAATTCAAAAAGCCACATGCACCCCAGTGTCATAGCAGCATTACTCACCATAGCCAAAATGTGGAGGCCACCCTGGTGCCCACCAACAGATGGCTGAAGAAGATGTGGTATGTCAACACACACGTATGCACACATACTCACACACAGACACACTGGAATATTACTCAACCACAGCAGAGAATGAAATTCTGCCATTTGCAGCCACGTGGATGAACCTAGAGAACATTATGGTTTGTGAAATAAAGTCAGAAAGACAAATACTGTATAAAATCACTTATATGTGGAAAACAGACAAACGTATAAGGAAAACAGAAGCAGACTCACAGATATAGAGGACAAACTAGCGGTTACCAAACTAGTGTGAGTGTATGTGTGCGTGCGAGTTTGTGTGGGACAGGGGAGGGGCAAGAGAGGCACGGGGTTAAGAGAGAAAGGTTGCTATGTATAAAATAGATAAGCAACGAGGATATAGTATGTAGCACAGGGAATTACAGCCATTATCTTGATATGTCTTTTAGCGGAGTGTAAATTGTGAAAATACTGAAACCCTGTGCCGTACACCTGAAACTTAACATTGTAAATCAACTACAATAAAAAATAGAAACAACTCTCAAGAGACGGGGGCGTCTGGCTCGGGATGGGTACCCTGTCTGATGAAGGGTTCTGACAGCACCACCTTCACCTTCACATCCAGTTTCTGCTTTGAGCCCTGCCATAAGCTGATGAGGAAGGTATTTATTAGTTACCATTACTGCTGTTTTGATAAATAAGGAAGCTGAGGTTGGGGTGGGGATGACTTGCCTGGGGTTGCACAGCCATCGGAGTAGACCTGGGATTCGATTTTGGATTCTTACTTGGGATCCCCTGATGAGTTAAGTGTCTTAGTGGCTACTGGGTCACTGTTTTACTCTCATGTATTCATTCGACAAGTATATATTGAGTGCTGTGTGCCCAGGTTGAACGGGGCACCGACCATTCAGTGGTGAATGAAACCCACCCCGTCCTTGCCCCGTGGAGGTTTTGCTCTGTGCCTCTCCCTGCATTTAGCTGACCCCCCACCCTGCTGACCACTTCTGAGCCCTCAGCAGCCCCGACTTTGGTAATGAGAGCATGTGATGTTCGTTGAGAACTTACTATGTGCTGGCACCATGCCAGGCTCGTTGTGTTGATGAGCTCGCTTCACCTTCCCAGCACCCCATTTTTGGATGGGCAAGCTGAGGCTGCAGAGGGCCCTAAGGCTCCAAGCCCAGGTCCTTCCATGATCTGGGATGCAAACCACCCCTGAGCACGGCTCTCTCCGCTTCTGCCTCCCCTGCCCGGCCCCCCGCTGCAGGGTATCTGGTGTCGCCTCTATCAGCAGCTCCATCGGACGCCAGGCTGCCGCTGCCGCCTACTCACCGGGTGTTGGGTGACCGGCTGCCGTCTCGCCTGCCCCACTTGGCCCTGTCCCAGGTGGGGCGCTTCTGATGGGAGGCCTCCGCACCCTCCAGGGGCCAGGATCCCTGCCTCTGCACCCCTTCCCACCACTTTTCTCACTGGCCCCAGCTGGCCGGGTGGGACCTTCTGGCAGCCCCAGCTGGGCCTGGGCATTGGGGGCCCCTCCACCCTCACACCAGCTGGCCTAGTAAGCTGCAAAGCTGGCTCAGGCGCCCCTGAAAGAGTGGGGGGCGGAGGGCAGATCAGAGCGGGCTTCCTTCCCTCCTCACGCTTCCCCGCACAGGGCCAAGACAAGCCCAGCAGGGAGAAATCAAGTCACAACATTTCCACCTGAGGAGGGTAAGGGTGGGGAGGGACCCCCCCTAGACTGCCCTGGAACAGTAGACTGGGAGTGAGCACCCCAGCCTGCATCAGCTCCAGAGATCTGAGTTGCCTGCCCCCTGCTCCTCTAGCTCTTTGGAGAAATGACAGATTGCAGCTCTGAGGAGCCGGGAAACATCATTCCAGGAAGCAAGGACACTTCCAAAACCGTATGAATGATGCCGGAGTCAACTTCAAGAGGTTCCCACTGGCCAAAGAGAGGACAATCTGAGCATCACTGAGAATGACTGGGACTCATCAAATATATAAAAACCCATAATGATGGTCAAAACGTTAAAAAAAAAAATACAAACTCCGAACAACAGAAAAGTCTGCTAATAACCAACTATCTGCAAGAACGTGGAGCCTGGGCTCCTGCCCGCACTGCTTGTGAGCTGCATTATCTAGTAATGCTAGTAAACATTCCCGGTGATCCAGCAGTTCTGCTCCTGGGAATACACCCTGGGATCATTTATCCCAAGACATGGATGAGAATGTCCCAAGCATCATTTTTCACAAGAAAACAACATTGATGTCTGCAAACTGTAAACTGGATAAGTAAATCACGATATATTCACATATCAGAACACTGTGCAAAGATTAAAAAAACTAAAGGACTACTGCTGCAAAGAATAACCTAATTGCATGGTGAAAAGAAAACGCTGATTTTGCAAACAAAACAAAAAAGACAGGCATAAAATAATACATCATTCCATTAATTAAAATTCAAGAAGAGACAGAACTATTTGGTTTTGGATGCATACTTTGTGGTCAAACCCAAAACTAAGCAGCTAATAACCCCAGCTATTTAGAATGGTTGGTCCCTCTCCCACAAACCCACAAGAAGGGCTTGTGGTAGGGAAGTGTCCATGGGGGTCTTTTGGAGCCCTGGCAATTCTCTATTTTTGACCTAGATGGTGGTGACTTTATATTAATGGTGGCTGTTGGCTTTATAACTTTTCTTCTATAAAGTTATGACCAACGTAGACAGCATATTAAAAAGCAGAGACATTACTTTGCCAACAAAGGCCCGTCTAGTCAAAGCTATGGTTTTTCCAGCAGTCGTGAATGGATGTGAGAGTTGGACTGTAAAGAAAGCTGAGCACCAAAGAATTTGATGCTTTTGAACTGTGGTGTTGGGAACACTCTTGGACAGCAAGGAGATTTAACCAGTCCATCCTAAAGGAAATCAATCCTGAATATTCACTGGAAGGACTGATACTGAAGCTGAAACTCCAATACTTTGGCCATCTGATGTGAAGAACTGACTCATTTGAAAAGACCCTGATGCTGGGAAAGATTGAAGGCAGGAGGAGAAGGGGACGACAGAGGATGAGATGGTTGGATGGCATCACCAACTCAATGGACATGAGTTTGAGTAAACTCTGGGAGTTGGTGATGGACAGGGAGGCCTGGCGTGCCTACATGGGGTCGCAAAGAGTCAGACACGACTGAGTGACTGAACTGAACTGTTGGTTTTATATTAATTTGTTAAAATGCATAACCTATTTTATATACTTAGATACTTTAAAACTAGAAAAAATACTCATTGGTCACCTGTGGAGGTTGCTAGAGCACCAACTCATTTCTCTAGAAAAATGATCAAGGGAAGGAATCAAGCCTTTATCCTACTATATATGCCAGATTTCAGAATAACAGAATAGGTGAAGAGGAAATTTTCTTTATAAAAGTCTGGCAAACAAAATGATCAAATTAGAAAACTCACCATCTGGTCGGGGAGAAAAATGTGATGGAAAGCTGGCGTTAACTTGCAGCAGAGGTGGGACGGCCTCGGCTCTCAGGGCTCTCCTGCCTCCCGGCCGCTGCTGGGAACACAGGTCTCCCAGCTCAGCTGAGCGATGCAGCCTGTGGGTGGGGCAGTCAAGGGGTCCAAGGAGGCGTGGGGTGGGGCTCAGCGATCTGGCGAAATGACTGACTGCATCTCTGAGGAGCCGGAAAACACATTATATGTGGAGATATACATACAATTAAATTGGGTTGGCCAAAAAACTCATTCAAGTTTTTCCGTAACATCTTACAGAAGAACCTGAAGGAACTTTTTGGCCAACCCAATACACAGATATACATTTACAAATTTGAGATATAATTCATCCACCATAATTTTCACCTTCTTAAAATGTATAATTCAGCAGCTTTTAGCACATTCACAAAGTTGTGAATAACTGCTTCTAATCACCACTATCACAATCACCACCACTGTCTAACTCCAGAACATCTTCTCTCGGAAAAGAAACCTATTAGCAGTCACTGCTCAATTCCTGCTTCCTCAAGCTACTGGCAACCACCCATCTGTTCTCTGTCTCTATCAATTTGCCTATTCTGGATATTTCATATAAATGAATTATATCTTTTGTGTCTGGCTCCTTTAACTTAGCACAATGTTTATAAGGTTCATCCATGTTATATGTAGCGTGTAACAGTATATATGGTCATGTATGGATGTGAGAGTTGGACTATAAAGAAAGCTGAGCGCCAAAGAATTTGATGCTTTTGAACTGTGGTGTTGGAGAAGACTCTTGAGAGTCCCTTGGACTGCAAGGAGATCCAACCAGTCCATCCTAAAGGAGATCAGTCCTGGGTGTTCATTGGAAGGACTGATGCTGAAGCTGAAACTCCAATACTTTGGCCACCTGATGTGAAGAGTTGACTCACTGAAAAAGACCCTGATGCTGGGAGGGATTGAGGGCAGGAGGAGAAGGGTATGACAGAGGATGAGATGGTTGGATGGCATCACCAACTCAACGGACATGAGTTTGAGTCAACTCCGGGAGTTTGTGATGGACAGGGAGGCCTGGTGTGCTGCAGTCCATGGGGTTGCAAAGAGTTGGACATGACTGAGTGACTGAACTGAACAGTACTCTATTCCTTTTTGTGACTGCATAATATCACATTGTGTGGATTACACTTTTTGTTTATACATTCAGTCATTGATGGATATTTAAGTTGTTTTCACTGTTTGGTTATTATTAATAATGCTTCTATGAGCATTTATGTACAAGCTTTTATGTAGAGATGTTCTCATTTTTCTTGGATATATACTTAGGAATGGAATTGTTGGATCATATGGTAACTCTATATTTAACTTTTTGAGGAATTGCCAGACTGTTTCTAGACATATACATTCCCTCCTTGCAACGTTTGAAAGTTCCAGTTACTCTTCATTTTCACCAACACTTGTTATTGTCCTTTTTTTTTTTAAATCATAGCCACCCTAGTGCATGGGAAGTAACACCTTAATGTGGGCCTGATTTACATTCTCTAATGACTGATAATACTGAGCATCTTTTCCTGTGCTTATTGGACTTTCGTATCTTCTTTGGAGAAATGTCTTTTCATACCCTTGCCCATTTTTAAATTGGGTAAACTTCCTTTTTATTGTTGAGTTTTTAGAGTTCTTTATGTATTCAGATACTGGACCCTCATTGTATAGATGATTTGCAAATATTTTTTTCCCCATTTCTATGGGTTGTCTTTTCCCTGTGGACCCATTGAATAGGGAATGGTCTTTAGAGACTCATTCTGGGTGTTGGAAGCATTAGGCTGTTTGAGTTCTAGAAACCAAGCTAAGGCCCCACTTACAGCCTCAGCAGCTCTAGGGGATAGGGCCTCGTCTCCCAGTGGTCCTGAGACACAGAAGAGGGAGCTGGCCTGCCCAGGGATACCGGCTGCTGTGCGGCTGTGGGGCCCAGAGTCAGGGCCCCGGTTTAGTTCCCATAGCTTCTCTTGGGGTCTTCATTCCAGCTCAGTCCACATCCTCCAGCCCCCAAACTCAACTGTTCGCTTTGCCTGGGTACCTCCCACTGTTTCGTTGCTCCCAGTTCCTCTCCTTCAAGGAAACCCTTCCTGGCTGCCCCAGCCCAGAGGGTCCCTCTGGGGTGAGCTCCAGGAGGCGGGAAGCTGCACTTGGACACGTTATTGTTGTTCAGTCGCTCAGTCGTGTCCAACTCTTTGGACCCCATAGACAGCACGTCAGGCTTCCCTGTCCTTCACATTCTATCTCTCGGAGTTTGCTCAAACTCATGTCCATTGAGTTGACAATGCCATCAAACCATCTCGTCCTCTGTCATCTCCTTCTCCTCCTGCCTTCATCGGGGTCTTTTCCAATGAGTCAGCTGTTCACATCAGGTGGCCAAAGTTTTGGAGCTTCAGCATCAGTCCTGCCAATGCATATTCAGGATTGATTTCCTTTAGGATTGACTGGTTTGATCTCCTTGCAGTCCAAGGGACTCTCAAGGGTTTTCTCCAACACCACAGTTTGAAAGCCTCAATTTGGGGAAAAGCAAATTCAACCAAGGGAAAGAGTTTTTCCTTTATTGCAGGATTCATCCGTGCCTTTAGCTTGCTACTGTGTATTGTGAACATTAAGGAATTTAATTGCCAAAACCTAGAAGCAACCAGGATGACCTGCAACAGGTGAATGAATAAACAAACTGTGGTTCACCCAGACAATGGAATGTTATTCCATGGTGAAAAGAAATGAGCTATCAAACCATGAAAGACATGGAGGAAACTTCAAAGACATATTACTAAATGAAAGAAGCCAATCTGAACAGGCTACTTACGATGTGGTTGCAACTATATGACATTCTGGAGAAGGCAGAACTACAGAGACAATAAAAAGATCATGGTTGCCAGGGGTTTGGAGAGAGAAAAGGACGAATAAATGGAGCACAGGGATTTTTAGGGCAATGAAACTATTCTATATGCGCTTAAAGTGGTAGTTACTACGTGCCATTATACATTTGCCAAAATCCATAGACTGCACAACAAGAGGGAACCCTGGTGTAAGTGATGGATTTTGGTTGATGATAATGTGTGTCAGTGTTGATTCATTGATTGCACCAAATGAACCACGCTGATGAGGGATGTTGAGGGTGGGGCAGTATATGTGTGTGTGTCAGAGGGGAAGGGTGCTGTGTGGGAATTCTATTTTCTGCTGAGTTCTTCCCGAACCTGAAACTGCTCCGAAAAAATAGTCTGTTAATTTAAAAAAGTAACATCAGGGGACTTCCCTGGTGGTCTAGTGGTTAAGAATCTGCCTTGCAATGCAGAGGATGTGGGTTCAATCCCTGGTTGGGGAAGTAAGATCCTACATGCCCCAGAGCAAGGAAGTCCACATACTATGAGGAGCAACAAAAGAGCCCATGTGTAAGACCCTACACAGCCAAATAAATAAATTAAAAAAAAAAAAGTAACATCAGGGAGTGATAAGTGTTACAGTGGAAAAGTGGAACAGGGGTAGGGACTAGGGAGTGATGGCTAGGTTTTAGATGAGGCGGGGGTCAGGGACATTGATCAGAGACCTAAATGAGGCAGGAAACCAGCCTGTGGACATCGCGGGAAGAGCTGTCCAGCAGCAGACGCAAAGGCCCTGAGGCAGCCAAGAGCCTAATTTGTGTCAGGGACGCAGCAAGGACAAACTGGCAGGAGGGGAGCGAGGGGTGGGGGAAGAGGTTGGCGGTAAAGACAGACAGACGGGGTGGAACCCTCCATGTTGGCCTGTAGGCCTGGAGGTCCCGGGCAGCTTGTTCTCAGTGAAACATGAGTCCCTAGGGGGTTTCAGCAGGGGTGGGACACATCAAAATTATATTTTAAGATGAGTGTCAGGCAAGCGGACTGAAGGGGCAAGGATGGAAGCAGGGAGACCTTATAGGAAACGACACGTCTTCCAGGTGAGACAGACTATGGTGTGGACCCACCGCCCACGGCAGGGGTGCAGGGTGGCTGGATTCTGGGTCTGGTGAGGGGAGAACCAGTGGGATTTGGGGGTGAGGGAAGGAGAGGAATGTAGGACTTTGGTTGGAGCATGTGGGTGAACAGAGGTGTCCTTTTCTGAGATGGAGAAGAGAGCAGAGCAATCAAGAGTTCTGCTGGGACATGTCTACCTACCTGTTTAACATCCAAACGGGGGAGCCGTTCAGGAGGTGGTTGGGTTTACAGGCTAGAATTCAGTGGCAGAGCTGGGGCTGAAACTGGAGGGAGGTGTTAAAGCCACAGGCTGGATGAATGCCCCTTGAGAGTAGGCGTAGGTTGGGAAGAGGAGGGACCCCAGGCTGGGCTGGGGGTGCAGGCAGCCCCCCAGCTGCCTCTCTCTCTCTTGCTTGGAGAGACCAAGCAGTGATGGCGGGGGCGGGGGGTGCGTGGTGTCAGAGAAGCTGGGGGCCACGTGTGTCAGGGCTGACGACAGGCGGCTGAGGAGGGGGCGGGGACTGGGGGCTTTGGACGGGGGAGGCTGGATTGGAGGGCTTCAGGAGGCAGTGGGTGTCCTCGACAAGCCAGGGAGAAGCCAAGCAGGCAGGAGCTGGGGGCAGCATGCATGCAGCATGGGACTTTCTTTTTTTTTTAGTGACAGAAACAGTGCCCTTTCTCCATATGGGAAAGGTCCCATATGGAGGGAAAACCGGGTCACGTGGGGGAGGGAGAGAACTGTTTGTTGGGGTGATGCAGTTGGGGAGCTGGGGGGCAGGAGCTGGTGCCAGTGGGAGGGAAGTGGAGCCTGGGGGTGGGGAGCAGGCAGGCGTGGGGCCGGGTGGACCCGTCTCTTTAGGCTCCTGTTTTCTCAGCATCATCAACAGAGCGAGTGAAGCCCTGCTCTTCGCTGCCATTCTGTGTGGAGCAGATGAGGAAATGGGCCCAACTCTCACCTGCCGCCGAGGGGCAAGTGACTGGGATTTCGAGCGGGGTCTGGTGGATTCCGAGGACACTCTGGGTGTTCACAGGGCAGCCTGGATCTCAGGATGTGTCTATGTTCTGCTCCCCTGGCCTCCTCGCCCAGGGCAGCCTTTCACCTGCAGGGCACACACCAGCCAGACAGGGAGGTAACTGCCCCCACGTCATACAGACGTGGACCCACGGGACACCCTGGGAGCCAGACCTGGGCCAGGAATCCATTTATCTCGTGGTTCCCATATGGTCCTATTCTAACGGGGGGGCTGTGATGACTGTCGGGGCCCCTGTGTCTCATAGTCCTTGAGATGCCTGGGTATTTGTGGATTCCTCTTTGCCCAGTTCTCTTTCCCTGATGAATGGCTGTGTCAGCTCCTCTGGGGAGGGTCTGGTGGGAGCATTACCGTATATACTTGTTCTGGGGCCGCAGGGCACTTGCTCCCAGGCACCTGGCCTCTCCTTCCATCAGCTGGACCTGAAACCTTGCTCAAGTCTGGAAACTGGGCAAGAGATCATGACGTTTTATTGGGGTGCAACCTGGGGGTCATCACACCTTAGTTTCTTTTGGTTACAGAGAGTGGGCCATGTCCTGGCTGCCCCTTGAGGCACCTGGTTCTGCTAACCATCTCCCATTTCCAAAGCTCTGCGGGTCAGGCCCTCCCAGCTGCCCTCTGACCTGCCCAAGAGCTGTGATAACAGCACCCACCTTGTTCTGACCAGTCAGTGCTATCACCTGGCCTCTTATTTGGGAACCCTCTCACCTTCACTGCGTCAGGGTACCCAGTTCTGTCCCGGCGGCTCCTAGTCTCAGGTCCTCAGAGGACACACCCCTGAGCTTGTCAGGCTGCCGTGGCCAGCACGTTCCTACAGCTTTGGCAAACAGAGATTCCGTCAGGCTGTCCTGCGGAAGACGGACACCTGGTGGGTTCTCCAGCCGTATTCACCCGATGTGCTCCCCTCTCTAAGCCTTTTGACTTCTCTTCCACTGCCTGCAGCCCGGGCATTTCTACTTCTTGTGCCAGGATATCACTTTCTTTTGGCTGAGCCATGCAGCTTCTGGAATCTTAGTTCCCTGACCAGGGATTGAACCTGGGGCCCCTGGCAGTGAAAGCTCCGAGTCCTAACGACTGGACCACCAGGGAGTTGCCTGTGATACCGCTTTCTCCAAGCACCATGCCGGTACCATCTTTCGGGGTCCTTGTCAGTGTGTGTGTGTGGAATTAACTCTCCCTTATCGGACTCTACGCCCCGCCCCCACCCCCCCCCAAAATGGCATCTGCTGTGTTCTCCTGGTTCTGCCAGCACCGGGCTCCTTCCGGCAGCCCTCTGAGGTGTGACTTATCTTAGCTATTGCTCCGGTGGTCAGGAGAGGAACAAGCTAGCTCTAAGGCAGGATCCCAGCGTCATCCTCCAGCACGGCGCATTCTGCACTCCGAGGGGTCACTGCTCAAGGAAAGAGCAGGACCTGACCTTGGTGCTGAAGACTCATCCTGGGCTGAGACTTCCGCCTTCCCTGACATTCTGCCCTGCTTATAATTCAGCTCCGCGCCGGCTCCTTAGCTTTCCCCTCCCCTCCAGCTGCAGGAGAGGAGGATTTATATGCAGCTAAGGAGGCCCTTGGCTTCCACACTTGGCCTTAAATTAGTGATTAATCATTCTCAGCCTTTTAGAATCGTCTTTCTCCAGTGCCGGCCCATTCCGTGGGCTTTATCATTAATCACCACCCCTCTCCCGCAAGTCTCAAACTCTGGAGAGACTGCCCAGCCCCGCAGTGTGCTCCCCGCCCGTCCAACCTGGAAAGGGGTTCGCACCTTCACTGCTTGTGCTAGCCGGTGGCCAGTGCTGCCCCAGCTGTGGTCCTCACTGCCGGCCCGCAGTGGGTGACCCAGCTCGATCCCCGGGCTCAGGGGCTGCTTCTGAGAGAGCCGCTCCTGTTGCTGATTCAGGATGGGTTCCTGGGGTGACAGGCTCTGAAATGGTTTTTGTGCAGGAAGGTCTCAGGGTCTTGTTCTCCTTGTATGAGGTGAGGGAAGCAGAACAGGGCAGGGAGAAGGAGGGGTTGAATCGATGGTGCACTTTTTCTTTTTTAAGTGCTCCTAGGTTTTTCCTTTATTTATTTTTTGGTCTTACCACTTGGGGTCTTAGTTCCCCCAATCAGGGTTTGAACCCATGCCCCTTGCATTGAAAGTGTGGAATCTTAACCACGGGACCGCCAAGGAAGTCCCTGACAGTGCACTTTTAACACCGGCTTCACTTGATCCCCTGAGGAGTGCTAAGGCTGAGATGGCATGTCAGGGTTGTCCTGCATTAAAGATCCAGGGATCCAGGCCTGTATGAACCAGTTATTGGATGTGAGCTTCCCCTGCGAGGGGGCTGTGAGGTAGAGGACAGTCCTTGGGGATGGACTCAGACTTGTCAGCAGTAAATATTCCCCACAGCTTGGGCACACCTTTGTCTTGAGGCAGGGCTTCTGGGTTGTGTAGCACACAGCCCAGCACACGATTTATTTAGTTTTTCACGTACTGGTGGACATTTGGGTTGTCTGGGGGCTAGTGTGAATCCCACTGCCTTGTGCATTCATGTACATGCCTCCCCCCGTTTTATTTTTTTTTTGGATCTAACGAACCAGCGCTCCCTCTCTTGCAGTGGAAGTACTGAGTCTTAATCCCTGGACCCCCAGGGAAGCCCCTTATGTACATGCCGTTTGGTGGCCGTGAGCACTCCTTACTGTTGGGGGTCCACTTGAGAGTGGCAGGGTTGGTGAACTTTAGTAGCTATTGCCAAATAGTTTCCCAAAGTGGCTGCACTTTTTATAGTCCCACCAGCAGTGTTCCAGAGTTCTGGTTGCTCTGCAGCCTCAGCAACACTTGATATTGTCTTTCCTTTTATTTTAGCCATTCTGGTGGTCCAGGCATCAGTGATTCTTTTTTTCTTTTTTCCTTTCTCAGACTTTTTTATTTTTAAAATCTTGTTCCTTGCCTAGGTATATAGTCTTTTGTTGTTGTTTTATTTTTTTCAAATGAACATAGTGTTGTTTTTATGGAAGTATTTTATGGCAATATAAATTCATAGCTTTACCAGAAACATCAGTGATTCTTTTGTGCAGTCAGGGTGGGAAACCGCTGCTCCATGGTATGTGGGTAGATGTGAGATTTGGGGAGTCCTGGGATCACCCCTGCTTGACTGTACCTGATATCCATTTCCAAGGGTCTTTGCCAAAACCAAATCCTGGTGGATACATTGGAAGGTTATCAGACAGTAACATCCTCATGTGACTTGGTTTAGCCATTTCCTTTCAGCATGAGAGACCAGCTCCAAAGGCCTGTGGAAGGAAACAGGTTCATTTTGCTGCCCACGAGGCCACCTTCTGCGAATCTTACGAGGACAGCTGGAAGCAGCCGCAGGGATGCACCCTGTCCAGTGTTTCACGGTTTCCAAAATTCTTCTCATCTGAACTCCTCTGGGCTTCACTGCTGCCCCCAAAGACAGCAAGAGAACATAGTATCAGCTCCCCAGGACAGAAGGGGAAATCAAGGCCAGTCACTTGTTCCAAGTCATGCAGCAAGTTAGTGCAAAGTGACCATGAACCCAGTGGTGGATTCCAAGTCCAGGGCCCCCAGTTTACTTTAGTTTCATTGGCCTGTGGCTCCTCCCTTCCTTTAGAAAGCACCTCAGGACCAGCACCTCAGCACCCCGGCCCCCAGCCTGCTGTCCATCAAAGTACTCTTAGAAGCAGGTATTCCAGGGACTCTCTGGGCCTAACTTTTCCAACCTTGATGGGCTCAGCAGTCTTCTGGGGACCTTGCTTGAAGATTCTGAGTTAAGAAGCCTTATGGGCCCAAATTCTGCATTTCTCATCAACTCCCAGTTATGCCAGTGCTACTGGTCCATGGACCACACTTTGAGTAGTGAGGATTCAGACCGATACCCAGCTGAGGGCTGTATAGGCAGGTCTCTCTGCTGTGCTTGATACGTCCCATGGAACTCGGGCAAACACTGGTTCATTACTGTCTGGATTCTGGTATGCGTGTTAGTTACTACAAGTTCAAGCCTCTCTCCAGTTCTTGTTATGAGATGTACCATTCAAGCCATTTGGCTATTTCACAGTCCCTTACTCTTAACACCTCTCTCGGGAGCACCTCTTCCCCCTCCCTCTTCCTGCTCTCTTTTCTTTCCTCTTCTATCAACACTCCTAATTCCCACCCAACCCCGAAATGGGCAGGATCTCAGCTAGGCATCAGGCAGAAAGCTGGTTGAGTAAACATATTTATACTAAAGTGTGAATGACTCACATCTCATCCCTTAACTCTTCCAGTGGTTATTTAGATGTGGGGGTGGGGGGAGGAGCTGTTAGTTGTTGGAAAAGTTGGCAATGAGGGAATGAACAGGAAATATTCAGGAATTCTTTACTGTACCCCTTAACGTTTCCCAAACCTGGGTCAATGATTGACAGCTCGCCCACTCTGCGGTTGTAACTGGAGAGTGGAGAGGCAGCAGGTTATGCAGATGCAGGAGATTATGCCGTGGGACAAAGGACAGCCTGGGAGGGGGATGCCAGGGGCCAGAGCATGTTGGGGGCTCAGTACCTGTGCTGAAGCCTTGCTCACAAAGGCTTGTGAATAATTGCTGTGGTAATGATGAAGACTGCTCAGGCAAATGGATTCCAGTTTGCATTCTGCTCCCTGCAAAGGTCATCTATAATTGCCCGGTTTCCTCTCTGTGGTGGGTACGAGGCTGCAGTGGGGGCCTGTCAGGGGGTTTCTGGGCTCTGGGCCCGCACTGAGGGGGTTGGGGGCTGAGAGCCACTCGGGTGATCTCTGCCAGCCCGAGGGGAGAGGCAGGAGGTGGCAGCCTCCCCCATCCACCCCCGGCTGGTGCTCCAGCTCCCCGGCGCTCTCCCGCTGAGCTGGCTGGGAACGGGCACGCAGAACTCGTTGACCTGCTGAGCAGTGACTGCTGTAGGCCTCTGCGACCCGTTCTGCCCATCGGTTTATCAGCCAGACCCCTCTGCCCTGACATGCCGTGGGGCTTTGTGCTGTCACCTCCCTGCTCTGGTTGTCTTTCTCTGCAGAACAAAGGAGTTGGGCCAGGCACAATGGCCTTGGGAGGCCCTCTTAGATCTGGATCCCAGGAATCTAGCCTTTGGCCAAAACCCCTAGGTTTATGGAAGATTTGTGCATGGGCTTTGGAGTTTGAATCGTGGCTCATTCCTGCTGTGTGACATTGGACTGCTCACTTCACTCCTCTGACCCCCAGTTTTCCTCTTTAAAAAAAAAAAATGGAGGTAATGGTAGATGTCTCTTAGTGTTATTTTTGAGATTAAAGACTATTGTGGCAATGGATTCTGACATAACCGAGTGCTTCCTCTGTGTCTGGTATGGTTCCAGGGACTTTCTTTCCCCCTCAGCTGCCCTGTGAGGTCGCTGCTGCCCTCATCCCCAGTTTAAGATGAGTAAACGTAATGGAAAGCAGACACGTGTTTTTAATAGCCATAGGCTTCTGCTAAGCCTTTTTGTTGTTCAGTCACTCAGTCATGTCTGATTCTTAGTGACCCCATGGACTGCATCATGCTAGGCTTTCCTGTCCTTCACCATTTCCTGGAGCTTGTTCAAACTCGTGTCCATCTAGTCGGTGATGCCATTGAACCATCTCATCCTCTGTCATCCCCTTCTCCTTCTGCCTTCTATCTTCCGCAGCTGCTAAGCTTACTGCTTTTCAAAAACTTTTTCTTTGTTATTTTTTTAAATTTTTGATGCCACACCATATAGCTTGCAGACTCTTAGTTCCCTGACCAGGGACTGAACCTGTGCCCTTGGCACTGAAAGTGTGGAGTCCTAACCACTGGACCACCAGGGAATTCCCCTAAGGGTGCTCCTTCTATGCTCCTTGGGAGGCTTCTCCAGCGAGGCTCCCCCATTTGCTCCGTGTGTGCTCACCTCTGCACCTCCACTCAGGCTTTTCCTCCTCCGAGCACCCTTTCCTCCTGGGCCCTCCCAGCCCTGTCCCCAACAGCCCACCCCACAGCAGCCAGACTTCTCTGATTTCGTAGCCTGGACGGCCTGTCCCGCATCGTCCAGCAGTCAGTTACTATCAGACTCTGTAACCTCTCCCAAGGCCACCCACGCTCCCTGAGGCTGAGCCTCCGGCTGATTCTGCTTCATCTCCTCAGATGTACCTGTCACAGCCCTGGGAATGGAACCCATGTGTCTGAAAAGTTCCAAGGCTATGATCTCCCATACCAGGCCCAGCATAAACCCCGTTGAATACCTCATGGGCCATGCCTTGTGCTAGAAAGTGGGAAGAAAGACCAATACGAGATGACCTGGGACTAAGAAGGACTAAGGAGCTCTCAGCCTTAGGACCATGGCTGTCAGCCTGGGATGCCCTTGGGCACCACCTGAGGACCTTGGGATTGCTGATGCCTGGACCCTACCACAGAGTCTAGGGTGAGGCTGGACTTGACGAGTTTTAAAAGTGTCCTAGGTAAGAAAGTTGGACATCACGTGCAAAAGAATAAAGTTGGACCCTTACCTTACACCATGTACAAAAATGGATCAAAGGCATAAATGTAAGAACTAAAGTGATAAAAGTCTTGAAAGAAAATGTAGGGGGAAGTCTTCATGACATGGGATTTGGCAGTGATTGCTTGGATATGATACCAAAAACACAGGCAACCAAAGAAAAAATAAATACATAAAGTGAAAGTGTTAGTCGCTCAGTCCAATCTTTGCAACCCCATGGATTGTCCATGGGATTCTCTAGGCAAGACTGGAGTGGGTTGCCATTTCCTTCTCCAGAGGCTCTTTCCAATCCAGGAATCAAAGCCGGGTCTCCTGCATTGCAGGCAGTTTCTTTACTAGCTAAGCTACCAGGGTGGTAATACACAAATTGGACTTCATCAAAATTTAAAACTCTATCAAGAGAGTGAAAAGACAACATACAGCAGGAGAGAAAATATTTGCAAATGATATATCTGATCAGGGATTAATATTCAGAATGTATGAAGAACTCCTACAACTCAACAATAAAGAACCAAACAACCAATTTAAAAAATAAGCAAAGGGCTTGAATAGACATTTCTCTAAAGGAGATATACAGATGGCTAATAAGCACATGAAAAGATGTTCAGTAATTCCCCAATTAATCATTAGGGAAATGCAAATCAAAACTACAATGAGATATCATTTCATACCCATTAGGATGGCCATTATCAAAAAAAGCAGAAAATAACAAGTGTTGGTGAGGATGTGGAGAAATTGGAACCCTTCTGCATTGTTGATGGGAATATAAAATGGTACAGCTGCTGTGGAAAACAATTTGATGGTTCATCAAAAATTAAACACAAAATATAATAAAAAAAATTCCCACTTCTAGGTCTCTACTCAAAAGAATTGAAAGCAGGGGCTGAAACAGATACTGAAACACCAGTGTTCATAGCAGCATTATTAACCACAGCCAAAAGGTGGGAACAACCCAAGTGTCCATTGATGGATGAATGGATAGACAAAGTGTGGTAAATCCATGTGACAAGAAATTATTCAGCCTTAGAAAGGAATGAAGGACTTCCTTGGTGGTACAGTGGATGAGAATCTGCCTGCCGATGCAAGGGGACATGGGTTTGATCCCTGATCGGGGAAGATTCCACATGCCTCGGGGAAACTAAGCCCATGTGCCCCAACTACTGAGCCCACCTGCTGCAACTACCAAAGCCCATGCTCCTAGAGCCCGTGCTCCGCAACGAGAAGCCACCGCAGTGAGAGGCCTGCGCACCGCAGCAAAGAGGAGCCCCTGCTCTCCGCAACTACGGAAGCCTGAGCTTTCAACAAAGACCCAGCATAGCCCTACAAACAAAAAACAGGATGAAATTCTCATACATGCTGCATCATGGATGAACATGGAAATCATGCTGAGTGAAAGAAGCTAGGCACAAATGGACGAGCATTGGAGATTCCACTTAATACAAGGTGCCTAGACTAGGCAAATTGATAGATGTAGAAGGTGGAATGGTGGTGGCCAGGGTCTGGAGGGAAAGCGGGAAGTGGGGAGTTATTTTACCTTTAAAGTTTTTTTTTTTTTCATGTGGGCCATTTTTAAAGTCTTGTTGGGATCTGTTACAGTATTACTTCTGTCTTATGTTTTGGTTTTTCGGCCACAAGGCATGTGGGATTTTAGCTTCCTGACAAGGGATTGAACCCACACTGCCAGCATTGGAAAGTGAAGTCTTTAACTACTGGACCACCAGGGAAGTCCCAGACCAGTGGTTGTTCAAGTGGGGTCCCTAGACCAAGGGCATCAGTCTCACCTCAGCACTCAATAGAAAGGCACATTCTTGAGCCCCACCACGGACATAATGAATCAGAAAGAAACTCTGGGGGTGAGGCCCAGCAATGTGTGTTTTAATGAGTCTTTCAGGTGATTCTGATGAATGTTCAAGACTGAGAACCACTGGCTTAGAGTTTATATCTTGGACCAGTGGTTCTCAGTCTGGGTTGATTTTGCTTCCCAGAGGGCATTCAGCAATGTCTGTAGAGGTTTTTGGTGGTTATAATGGCCGGGGGTGGGGTGGGGGGAGTGTAGACGCTACTTATGTCTAGTGGGTGGAGGCCAGGGATGTTACCCAGCATCTACAATGTATATGACAGCTCCCAGCAAAGAATGATCCAGCCCCAAATGTCAATAGTGTTGAAGTTGAGGGCCCCTGCCTTGGGCCGATCATCATTTCTTCTGAGTCACTTGTTATGTAATCAGGACTCTGGTCAGCATGAGCCAAAGAAGAATGGCTGTTAGTTAGACAACCAACAGTGTCTGCTCCTGGAAATTACTTTCACAATAAATCAGACATCCCCTGCATCTTTCCCACCCTACCCCCTTGTGGAGAGGCTCGATCTTTAGAAATAGAGAGATACTACAGAATGCCAAGTATGGGGCTGGCAGGGTCAAAGAGGTTTCCATATGTCAGGGTGAGCAAACACCCAGCCCCTCCTTCCCTTCCTTTTTTTGGGGGGAGGTAGAGAATCCTGGTGGAGGGATGTTGACAGGGATCATGCTTGGTGGTTTACTCCAAATATTATTGGTAATGCAGTTTTGTCAGGAGATTAATCATCTCTCTCTAAACGTAGCACATGATTTTAAAGGTTGGCTGCATCCCTGAGTGTGATTTTTGCAGTACTTTGGAGCCAATTTTATTTTTTTCTGTCGGAGAAATGCAGCCCCATTGTGTCATAGGAGCAGGGGAGCAACTAGACTGTAATGTGTAGAGAATTCCTTTTGGGGGGGCCTCAATCAAGTGTGTGACACCGGACACCCCTGATTTTGTATGAATCAGACCTTCTAGCTCTGTCTGAATTTTCTGTAATGGTGCAAGTGATCAGTTTCTGCACTAAGGCGGTAGCTGTTAGCCACATGCGGCTGTTGAACACATGAGATGTGGCTGGTACAGCTAAGGAATTATTTTTTTGTTGTTGCTTTAGGAATAGTATTTTCAAATGTATTTCATTCCATTTAACTTAAATTTGAATAGTCAAATGGCACCAGTGACCACTGTCATGAGCCGTGTTACCTTAGATGCCCTGAGCTGTCCCCATGGTGCTCAGCAGTGTGCTGGCTCGTGGCGGCTCCAAGAGGTACTGAGCATACAGCTTGCTTGGAGTTGGACGGGTTCGTACTTAGAGGGCTCCCATCCAGCCCATCTCAGCTGGCACTCCGCCCCCCAGCCCCAGGTTCCAGAGAGAGGCTTGGTTATTTTTTTTAAACATAATTCTTTTTAAAAAAGTTATTATCATCTTGGCTGTGCTGGGTCTTCATGGTGGTGTTCGAGCTTTCTCTTGTTGCCACATGTGGGCCTAGTTACCCTGCGGCACGCGGGCTCTACTTTCCTGACCAGGGATGGGACCCACGTCCCCTTCATTGGAAGGCGGATTCTTAACCGCTGGACCACAAGGGAAGTCCTGAGGCTTGGTTATTTTGGGTTTGTTTTTTTTTTGTCCTTGCAGTGAGTCTTGTGGGGTCTTAGTTCCCTCAACTTGGGATTGAACCCGGGCCCTTGCCAGTGAAAGCGCGGAGTCCTAGCTACTAAACCGTCAGGGAACTCCTGAGGCTCCAGTGTTTTAAATGTTGCAAAAACCTGTCACCTTGTTGAGCATTTCCCAGCTGAGGCAACCCAGCCCATCCAGTACTTCAGAGCTCTTTGCTTCTGGTGAGAATTTTCTCAGTTTAGCATGGAATTGTTGATTATACCACGCCCGTCAGGAACTCGACCTGATAATTGAGTAAAAAGTAAATTTGTTTTCCAATTGAAAAACATGTGCAGTCTGTTTGATAGATAAAAATCTTTCTAAAACGGGGATTTCCTTGGTCAAAAAATACGTAAAAGGTCCCGGAGTGGTGTAGAGGTTAGATGTTGCTAATATAGTCCAGCACCCTCACTTTGAAGGAGAGAAGGGAGACCCAGGTGGAATGGGGCCAAGTTAGGACTAAAAGCTGGAGCTTCAGATTGATGGGAGAGAGGCCAGTGTCTGAGCAGCCTTCCTGTGGCCCAGTGTGTGTGTGTGTCTGCCCTGGGCTGTCTGCCCCCGAACAGTGATTGTGACTGTGTGGCATTCCCTTTGATGGCTGCGCAGACATTAGGGAGATTAACAGCCTCTTTGATCACAGTGTCATAGAGTAGGTATTACGGGCTAGGAGAAGTGCTCCAGGTGTGCTCCCTGGGCTGATTGTATCACAGTGGGGAACTACCTGGAAAGAAGGTCATAAAAAAAAATGCGAAGTCTTGGGTCCCATCATAGACCTATCCTGGTGCCCTGGTGCTCCCTACCCCCATCTGGAAACCCCAGCTCTTGTTACTCACACCCTGGTGTAACCCTCGTCAGCCTCCTTGCATGGGCCCTGGGCTTGGCCATTGACTTGCTTTGGCCAGTGAGATGTTGGCCAGCAGGATGGAAGCAGAGGCTTGAGAGCTAAATGCTCACACCTTGGAGGACTTCCCAGGTGGCTCAGTGGTAAAGAATCCACCTGCCAGTGCAGGAGATGCAAGAGACTCGGGTTCGATCCCTGGGTGGGGAATATTCCCTGGGGTAGGAAACAGCAACTCATTCCAGCATTCTTGCCTGGAAAGTTCCATGGACAGGGGAGCCTGGCGGGCTACAGTCCATGGGGTCACAAAGAGTCGGACACGACACACACGCACATTGGAACTTGTCCTTTTGGACTGTATGCTCTTGGAACCCTGAGCTACCACATTAAGTAGGGCCAGGTACTCGGCTGGAGAGACCACGTGGGGATAAGGGCAGGGAGGGGAGGGGGCGAGGGGGAGGGACAGGTACTCAGCCAGCTGCCAGCCACCCCAGCATCCCAGTCCTGTGAATGAAGAAGCTGCTTTGGACATTCCAGCCCCAGCTGAGGCATATGGAAATGAACCACCCAGCAGAACCCAGCCAACCCACACCCTGGTGGTGGGGTGTTAATGACCAGGGTTCTTGCCCTTCCCCAACCAATGGAAATTGACGAGCGACCAGACAAGAAATTCAGACAAGGCTTTCATGGGGACCTCTGCTGCAGCAGAGAGGGGCAGCAAGAACAAACAGCAGGTTCCTCGCTTGTTTGCTTCCTGAGGGCGGCGAGCTTGTTCCTTATGTGGGGTGAGGGTGGGGGTGTGTCCAGGGGTCTGGCCAGAGGGGTCACTTAGGTGTTTTGCCCACCCTTAGGTGGTAGTGTGTGCAGGGAGCATGCATAGTAACTGCTTTTGCTCCCAACACCCTGTTTTTGCTTCAGGCTCTTCAAAAGTCACAGGTGGGTTTTTGGTCTCTTTGTATCTTTTGGGCCCAGAATTTGCCCCAAGTCCCATACAGTTTCATTGTATTTTGTCGCCCAAGGAGAGGTGTGTCCAGGTGCAAACACTGCAGCGCTGCAGCAAAGGGTCCCGGACCCCAGCCTGTCAGGGGCTGGGGTGCTGGTTACTGCCAGGCAAGGCTCCCCACTTGACCCCTGCTCATGGGGGGTGGGAAGGGCTAGGGCTGCAGTTTTTTCCCACGGTGTTTGGCTACAGTAGGGCATTTCTTGTTTTAAAAGTTTTTATCTTGCTAAACTGCACCTCCTCTAGTCCTTTGGCTAAAGAGAAGAGGCTTTTTTAAGAGCTGTCATTGTTCATAGTCGTTGGTCTTTCTGGGTTGCTGACTTCTCCAGCCACACACCTGGGGTATATCAGGTGAAAAGAAAACCCAGAGAACTCTTTGCCCTGTCATTCTTTGGGTTCTGAGGTCTCTAGTAGTCAGCCGGTCATCTTTTCTCCCCTTTTAGAGTCGTCTTATATTTGTTTATGTCCAGGACTTTTAGCTGGACTTTGGAGGGACAAGCACATTTACTCCATCTTGCCAGGAACCAGAAATCCAGATTTGCCTGTTCTTGAGCTTCATATAAATAGAATCCGTTTAGTATGCTCTGTAAAGTTTGGCTTCTCTTGCTCATCATAATGTCTTGAGATGTTTTTCATGTAATTGTGTGTAGCTGGATGTTTTTCATTGCTGTATAATATTCAACTGTGCGAGCAAACCGCACAGTAGAATTTGCACTGTGGAGTCCTAGACAGCAGTGAAAAAGCAAATGATCTCAACTGCATGCAATAACCCCATGATTTATTGATCAGTCCCTCTGTGGATGGGCATCTGGGTTGCTTCCAGTTTGGAGCTATTATGAGCAACGCTGCTACAAGTGCTCTTGGTCGTAGGTTTCAGTGGCCACAAACACTCATTTCTGTTGGGAATAAATATTGCAAAAGCTTCTCAACTGGTCTCTTCATTTCAGCTGTTGCCTCCTTCTAGTCAGTTTTCCACATCAAAGCCACAGTGATCTTCTGAAAACATTAATGGGATCTCTTCCCCACCCTTGCTTTACCAGTGGCTTCCTCTCTTGCTTAGAATAAAATCCAGATCCATCCTCACCATGGGCCTTGTGGACCATGTTCTCTTTCCTGCCCCTGCCCTCCCACCCGTCCACCCATCCATTCACTGTGCCGAGCTCACTCCCACTTCAGGACAATGTGCCCGTGTTGTTCCCTCTGCCAGAGACACTCTTCCCCCAAATCATCACATACCCCCCTTTCCCTTTTATACAGGTCTCTGTCCAGATGTTACCTTTTCAAAGAGGGATTCTAGGGACTTCCCTGGTGGTCCAGTGGTTAAGACTCCACTCTTCCACGGCAGAGGGCATGGGTTTGAGCCCTGGTCAGGGAACGAAGACCCCATATGCCATATGGCATGGCCAAAAAATAAAAAATTAAAAGATAAAAAAATTAAAAGTCAAGTATTACAAAAAAAGGATTCTGAAATGGTCCCCACTCATCCTCTATTCCTTTACCCACATTACTTTTCTTGATGGTACCCAGAGCCACTTGAGCTCTTACTGTATTTATTGTGCGTCTCCCACTCTGGCATGAAACATCCACGGGGTTATCCCGTGGTTCTGTGCTGTATGTAGTAGGTGCTCAGGAAATGTTTGTTAAACATATTAAAGACACTAAGACGGGATCTGGGCGGACGCCTCAGTTCTGACACCAGCGTGATCTTCAGGCTCCATCACAGGGCAAGTCCCCACGACTCTAATCTCCTGGGATCTTGTGACAAGGCAGACTCTGATCTGGAGGTCTGGGTTGGGACCCGAGATGCTGGCTGTCGTCCCAGCTCCCAGGGGATGCCCAGGCTGTGGGTTCTGAGACCCAGACTTTGAATAGTGAGGCCGTTACTGCTCTAAACTGGTTTCCACACCTGTTCGTTGTGGAAAGCAAGTGGTGATGTGTGTAAATCACGGTGCACGGTGCCTGGCCTTAGCACACTCTCAGTAAGTTTCAACTGCCCCTCCTCTGGGGGCTTTCAGGGTCTGAACCTTGAAGCAGCTGTTGAATTTCTCCCTCTGATCCTCTCCATTCCCCCTTGTTTGGTCCCCTCCACTGACCCTCAGCAGAGCCTTGTCCAGGTTATGTCTCCGTTGCTGGCCAGCCCCACCTGTCATGGGCAGGGGCCTGGGGAGGATTCTGGTACTTTGACAGTCGTGGGGAATTATGCAAATGAGATGCAAAGCAGCAGTTAATAAGCCCTGATTGTGTTTGCGCAGCACTGGGGAACGCGGAGGATTACTGCCGGGCTGGGGTGGGGGATAGGGACCATGATGCTCTTTGGGTTGGGGAAGGAGGCAGTGACAAAAGGGATTGGCTTCTCTGGGGGCCACGAGAGCAGCTGCCCTGTGGCCTGGGCGAGGCCCCCTCCTTATTTGTAGACTGATCCAACCTGTGGGACTGGAACACGATTAAGGTCCAGGAGGTCGGGCACAGGGGGTGTGTGTGTGTGTGTGTGTGTGTGGATTAGGGAGTGTCCCTGGGCCTGTCTGGGGCCTACAAGTTGCAGATGGCAACTCCTTGATGTTTTTCTAGCTCAAGTAACATGCAGAGGAAAGTTGCCACAGAACTGGCAGAGGAGACTTCCCCAGCAGTCCAGGTGTTAAGACTCCATTCTTCTACTGCAGGGAGTTCAGATTCGATCCCTGGTTGGGGAACTAAGATCCCACAGGCCAAAAAAAAAAAAAAACACCAAAAGACAAAAAAGTTGGCAGAGGACGATTTTCCCCTGAATGGGGGTCCACATGGGAAGAAGGAGACGAGGAAGGTAGGAGATAAAGATGGAGTAGTTTTGAAGGGCACAGGCTGACAGGTGTAACCTGTTACCGGTATTTTTGCTGGTTTAGGGGGTGTCTTATCAATGTCAACTTTGACAGAAACTAAGTCTGTCCAATCTTGTTGTCTTCTTCCCTCATGAACCTCTCTTGGGGACCCTCCCAACAGCAGATGGGGCTGGATCAGGCTGATGGAGGTGGGTGGGGGGGCGGCTGTCTTTGATATCCCTGGATGGAGTTGGCTGTTTAGGAGAAAGATGATCCGAGCCTGGGGGCTGGCAGGCGGGCCGGGGGCTTTGCTTACAGGGCCTCCTGGGAACTCAATCCCTCCCTGCCCCCTAGCTCTCCTGGGAGCCTCTGCTCTCAGGCACCAGGCATCCCCACACTCTTGGCCTGGGTGTGGACCTCACTAACTGTTGAGGACCTCCAGGTTTGGGGACACACAACATCAGGCTTCTGGACCAAGGAGGCCAGGCTGGAAGTCACCTCTGAGGTCGTTTGGGGGGATCCTCACTCATGCCCACTATTTGACTTCAAGTACATGTGACCCTGTCCTGCCTTGATCTAAGGATGAGAAGCATCCTTTTAGAAAATGGGTGGCTGTCACCATGTTGCCCAATCAGATCTTTCCTAATGGAACCCATGGAATAAGCTTGGCAGGCAGGGAGTTCAAATCCCAGCCCAGGCATTTTCTGCCTTTGTCCTCTTGGGGAAATTGCTTAACCACTCAGAGCCTCTTTCCTCATCAGTCCTGGAGCCTCACAGAGATGCTGCAAGAGAACAAGGGTCCAGTAAATCCACTAGCCCGTCACCCCTGAGGGCAGAGACTTTGTTTTGCTGGTGGCCCGCATCCCAGCATGTAGAACCCCAGGCACATAGTGGGTGCCTAGTCAATATCCGGTGAATGAATGAAGTGCCCCATTTCATCTGTTCCAAGATGATTTCCCCCTCACATTTGACATCACTGATATTAGAATGCTTCATACGCTCTTTATTAATAGCATGTCTTGGTTTAGTTGGCAGCAGTCTTATGACCGAGAGGGTTGTAGATGGGATGAACTGTGGAAGAGGCTGTCACTGTATTAACAGGCACTTTTTGGCTTAATTTTTTTTTTTTTTTAATTTTTTTTATTAGTTGGAGGCTAATTACTTCACAACATTTCAGTGGGTTTTGTCATACATTGATATGAATCAGCCATAGATTTACACTTATTCCCCATCCCGATCCCCCCTCCCACCTCCCTCTCCACCCGATTCCTCTGGGTCTTCCCAGTGCACCAGGCCCGAGCACTTGTCTCATGCATCCCACCTGGGCTGGTGATCTGTTTCACCATAGATAGTATACATGCTGTTCTTTTGAAACATCCCACCCTCACCTTCTCCCACAGAGTTCAAAAGTCTGTTCTGTATTTCTGTGTCTCTTTTTCTGTTTTGCATATAGGGTTATCGTTACCATCTTTCTAAATTCCATATATATGTGTTAGTATGCTGTAATGTTCTTTATCTTTCTGGCTTACTTCACTCTGTATAAGGGGCTCCAGTTTCATCCATCTCATTAGGACTGATTCAAATGAATTCTTTTTGACGGCTGAGTAATATTCCATGGTGTATATGTACCACAGCTTCCTTATCCATTCATCTGCTGATGGGCATTGGCTTAATTTTTGATGGGCCTCCGCTTCTTTCTGATTGCATGTGCCCTCTCTGGGCTGTGCGGGATCCCTGAGTATTGCCCTGGGGCACAGGGCCTTCAGTGACCCTGCCTGAGGTCTTTCTGAGGCTGTCCTGGGCTGAGGGTAGCGCATCCCGTAGGGAACACTGACCTAAAGACCCTTCTTGGCCTAAAGACCCCCTCCCCTGGCCCCCACTGGATGTTATCTATCCTTCTTGGTTGGTGGCAGGGCTCTCTGAAGTCTGGGATTCTTTTTGGGGAAGGGGGTCTATTTTGTTCAATCCTGTCTTAATTCCAGGTACCAGGACTGGACAGCAACTAGGGGGTGGGGGGTATCTGTGAGCTGCCTAGGCTGAGGGGCTGTAGATGGGATCTAGTCTGGACCAGACAGAGGACTTTCAGAATGAGGGAGAGGGAGTGGGGGAGGCGGACCCGTCTCCCCACCCTCCCACAGTCCCCTCCAGGCCCCCCAGCAGCAGACTGAGAGACCACAGGCAGATTAGTGTCCAGAGGAGCAGACAGAGCCTCCTAGGAAGGAGCTCATTGTTCAGTCCCCTGGTTGGGACACTCATTTGTGTCACCAATCCCCTCCCACGAGGCCAAGGTTGGGGACTTGTGTGTACAGCTGCGATTTTGTGGGGGAAGAGTTTGTGCATTCTGTGTTCCGGATTCATGTAGATGGGTGTACACATGTCAAAGATAGGTGTACATTGATATTAGTGTTACAGTTATATGTATGTGTGTGTTATCTGTACACATATAGGTAAGTACACAGACTTGTGGAAATGCACATGTGCAAATACATATAATGAGTGTTTGTATGTGTAAATATGTCATTGGCATGCACATGTGCATGGACAAGTATTGGTGTGGATGGGTCATACATGTGGAGTACATGTTTGCTGTGGGGTGTGTGGGACAGCTCTGGCCTTGGGAGCAACACCAGAATTAGAATCACAAGGCCTCGCTGCCAATAAGGAGCCCAGGAGCCTTGGATGCCCAGACAGGTTGTTTTACTACTATGGGCCTCAGTTTCCAATCTGTAAAATGGGTATGGAATCTCTTGGAATGAGATCGTAGAGGAGCATCTCACACTTGGCCTGACCCAGAAAAATCAAGTCTGAAATTGAGGAGTGACTGAATGATAAGTGATTAAGCAAGTAGAAATGTTTTGCAGAGCGACACATGGTAACATTTTAAGGACCTGAGGGAAGCATGTGGAAAGATGCAACTTCCAAATTCTTGAAGGCATTTTGGGAGGCAGGGTCTTGGGGACCCCTGCCCCGCCCCGCCGTGGGGCGTGGCTGCCGGAGCCCGGGAAGGTGAAGCGTGCGCGTGCCCGCCTGGAGGTGCGGGCACCGCGCGGGAGGCGGGCGTCCCCTGGTGTCCGCGGGAGGGAGGCTGTCTGAGCCAGCATTGCCCAGTTGCCATGGAAACGAGCAGACGGAGGTGGGCGGCGGGAGAAGGAGGCGGGTCGGGAGGAGGGACGGGGAGGAGGCGGCGGCGGGCGGCGGGCGGCGGGCGGCGGGCGGCGGGCGGGGAGCCGGCGTCTGCAGCCCTGGAGCCGCTGCGTTCGCGAGCGAGTGGTGGAGGGAACCCAGAAGGACAGAGCCCCCGGCCCGGGCGCCAGGCCCTCTCCCCGCCCGCCGCCACGGAGCAGGAGGAGGGCAGCCGGCCCCTCGGCCCCGGCCTGGCCCAGCGGGGGCCGCGCGCGCCTCCGTGCCCGGGGCTTGGTGCCCAGACGGGCCCAGGTAGGCATCTCGGTGGGGACAGCCGGAAGAGGCTGTCCGGAGACTGCGGCCGGCGTCCGCTCCTGCCTTCCTACCGGCAGGACCCGGCAGCAAGCCCTGGGACCAATGGGCCTGGTGGGACGCAGCCTGCGTCCCCAGAGGCCCTCTGCAGAAGCTGGGTCCTCCCCATCAGGACTGTCCCCGTTACTGGCCCTCTGCGCTTCCGTCCCTTTCTGCACCCCTGCCACAGGTCCTTACCAGAGAAGTGCCCCTTCCCTCGCAGAGTGGGCCCCAGGGGCCAGAGCTTCCAGGAGCCCGTGGTACTGCTGCTCCCCAGGCTGAGGGGGGTGGCAGTGGGGATGGGGGGGGGAGGATGTCCCCCACCCCCGCTAGGGGCAGTCCCAGGCCCTGGCCATCGGGAACCAGCAGGCCCACCTCCTACCCCCACACCAGCTTGGCCCCCCCTGTGGTCTCAGGGCCTGGGCTTAGACCCCGGGTCAGGGAGGAGACCTCTCTCTTCTCCCCCAGGCTCTGGCCCTTCCCCTCCTTGCTCTCCCGGTCGACCCAGTTCCCCCAGATCTCCCAAAGGGCCCTGTCCCACCTGGCCCATTCGCAAGCCCAGGGTCTCCATGCTGGGTGGGGGCCCGCCCTGATGGGGTGGGGTGCCCAAGGCCCTCCCTCCCCCTCTCTGTCCCTCTGCAGCGTGGCCCCCGGGATGGACTCAGACGCTGCTGGGGGAGCTAGGGCACTGCAGAGGAGACTGTGCTGCTGCCCGGGAGGGGGTGGGGCCGGGCCTGGGGAGGAGCTGGGCAGCACTGCCTGGCTGTGGGCACAGAGCGGGCATGAGGGCCTGTGGCAGAGCAGTGGGCGCAGAGCACCGGCCCGGGGGCCCCTGGGCCACAGCTGAAGGGCCTCGGCCAGCGTGGGGGGAGATCCCAGCCCAGGGGGACAGGGGGTGGTGTGTCAACCTCCAGCCTGCCCAGGGGGCTTAGGACCCGAAGGGTCTGCCCCATTCTCCCACCTGCCCTCCATCCCCAGCAGCCCCTGAGAGCTGGGCTGGCTCCTTGGCTGGGTCTCGGCACCACACTGGAGCTCCCCCTTCCCTGGGCACTCGGGGGCCCTGGTATAGGGCCGAGGTGATGGGGTCAGGGGATGCGTGCTGAGAAGCTGACGTAGCTCCGTTCATTCATTTCTGCAAGCCGTAGTTGCACTTGCTGAATATAGGTACGGAGGTCTCCTACTTCGAGGTTAAGGGCCCAGGTGAGAAGGTGGGCCTGGGGGTGGCAGGAACTGGGTGGGGAGGTGCAGATTTGCTCAGAAGCCAGCAACCCAGTAACCGGTGTGCACCGCCCCCTTGTCTCCGAGTCCTGGCACTCTCCTTCCGACCAGCGTCCATCCCATCCCCACTAGGACAGGGGCCAGTGAGGCCTGGAGGGCAGACTCTTTTGGCAGAAGCTGGAAAGAGCAGACCCTTCCCCAGAACTCCTGCTCCTGTTTGGCCTTCTCTAGGCCACAGTCCCCCTCTCCACCATTTTCTCCGTCCCACGCGTCCTGGGCTCTGCGTTTGCTCGCTCTGTCTCCTCTGTTACCCCCAGACTCTGGGGCAGTCATTGCACCAGAACGGAAGCCCCACCAGTGGGCTCACAGCCCAGGGCACCTGCGCCCCACCCCCCGCAGCCTTCCCTGCATCGGCTGGAGCTGAAGGGCGGCTGCAGGAGCATCAGAGGCCCCAGGACTAGAGCAGTTTGGCCTGGGCTGGCCCTCCCCGCGTGCCCCTGGTGTAGGAGGTCTGGGGAGAGGAAGCAGCATCTCCACTTGTCTCTCAGGGCTCCAAAGCTGAGCTCCAGGCTTCCTTAAATTGGTCCTTCTGCTGTACTCCTCATCTCGGGAAGCAGCACCCCCCTGTCAGGCGCTCAGGCCCAAACCCCAGCACCACCTGGACTCCTCGCTTTCACATCCAAACCATCAGCAAATCCTCTTGGCCCCAAAGTCACTATCTTCCAACTCCAAGCACCTCTCACCAGCTTCCGGCATTAGCGCCTTGCTCCGAGTCGCCATCTTCCCTCACTTAGGGGGGAGGGTGGGGGGGCTGCAGCTGCCTGCCAGTAGGTGCCCCCTGTAATACATGCTCCCCCTCACCTCCCCCAGCAGCCAGGGATCTTTTGAAACCTAAGTCAGGTCACACCCCACCTCTTCTCACACCCTGCAATGGCTCCTGTCTCACTCGATGCCGGGGGAGGGGGGAGTCACAGGCCTCCCTCTGACCTACAAGCCACCATGTGTCTGCATCACCTCCCAGTCAGCCTCCCTGACTTCAGCCTTCCCCCTCACTCCCCCTGCTCCAGCCACGCGGCCCCCTTGTTCCTCAACCCTGGCAGCTGGGCTTCACCCCAGGGCCTTTGCACCGGCTGTTCCCGTGGCCTGAACACTCTTCCTCCAGATATCTGCATGGCGCCCTTCCTTACCTCCTTCAGGACTCTGCTCAAATCCCACCTTCTGAGAACGGCCTTCTCCGACCAGCCTGTGTAAAACAAAACCACTCCTCAGCCCCCACCATCCCTCCCTGTTCCCCCCGCTTCCCTGTTCTTCCCCAGAGCCTTTGTCACCTTCTAACACACTTGATCATTTACTTTTTTGGCCAGTTTCTTGTCTTGCCAGCCCTTTAGAGTGTCAGCTCCTCGAGGTAGAGAGCTTTCTGGCTTGTTCACACTGTAGCACGGAGCTGCACTGGAAGGATCAGGGCTGCAATTAAAGCCAGGAGTGTCTGGCTCAGTGGCTGCCCGCCCCTGCCTCTGCAGGGTAACGGGCAGGTGGGTTTCAGCCTCACAAGGGAAGGGATGCAGTGCCCACTCTCCCCGCCAACCCCGGACTGTGCAGTTGCCCCAGGGCATCTAGTGGGACAAGATGTCCTTCAAAGACCGAGTGCGTGCTTCTTGCCTTTCTCTGCCTAGCCGTGGCCCCAGAGGTCTCCTCAGCCAGGAAGGGGCAGAGAGTGAGTGCTGCTCGGGGTGGGGGGGGCCCCTCCTCCCTGCTCAGAGTTCTGTGCCTTCGGGAAAACCTGCGGTGCACGCCCCAGGAGCATCGCCCCCAGGGCGGGCAGACCTGGTTCCTGCCCCTCCAGACTGGAGATGCAGAGGGCTCGGGACAGGACACACCTTGTCAGGACAGAGCATCCGCCTGTGGGATGAGTGGTCTCGAGGAGACGCACCCACAGCAGAGAGGACAGGGCCCTGTCTTTCCACCAGCTCCCACCCCGTCTGTGGAGCCTGAGACGGGGCTGTGGTTAGAGTGGGTCACTGGGAGGTGGTCCCTGGAAACACTGAGCGTGTGGAGGTGAGGCAGGAAGCGTTCTTGATTAAGCAGGTTCCCGCTGTGGGCAGCGGCGTCTCCATCCAGCGGGCCCCTCAGAGAAGCAGTGTAGGACACGCCCCAGATGAGCCCCCAGGAAGGTGGGGAGCCGGGGTGTGTGTCCACCAGGTCAGCTGGTCGTTACCTGAGGCTGCCCCAACTTCCCTCTTCCCGGCTTGATTTTCTTTAGCTGTTGTTAACGTTTATCATCTAATGAGTGATATTATCCACTGCTTGGTTTCCTGCTTGCGCTGCAGTGTAGGCCCCGTGGGGGAAGCCTGGTCTCCTTCCCTGCTCAGCCTGCAGCACCCAGAACGGGCTTCCAGGCTCCCTAGAGGTGGGTGGGCCTAATGAGATGTCACCCCACCCGCTTGGCCTGGGAGCGGGGTAGCGCAGAGCAGAAGGGAGGGCCTGGGGCCTGGTGGAGCTGGAGGAAGAGGGGAAAGGCTGGGGAGGGTGAGGAGCTGAAGTCTGGGGTCTGAGGAGCGGCTGGGAGGAGGGGAGGGGAGGGTCCCTTCCACCCTTTCCTCCTGGGATGGGCCCACCCATTTCCTTTAGCTCTGTGTCTCTCGGAGGTCTGCCTTGCTCAATCTCCCCATTTGCTTCCATCCCTTTGCTGCCTCCCCGCCTTGGGGTTTATAGTTTCTGGAGGCAGGGCCTCTGGGGACTGTCCGGGTCACCCACCTCACAGGAGATGGAGATTGGGTAGTCTGGTTTTTAGATCCAATGAGAAGAAGGCAAGATGAAGCCAGGTCTGGGACTTTCTCTTTCCAGGGTACCTGGAGACCTGGGGTTCTAGATGAAGCCCAGCCATCTCATGGAAAGCGGTCCTAGCTGGGGTGCTGTAACAGATCGCCACAGATTGGGCGGTTTAAACAGCAGACACTGATTTCTCACAGTGTGGAGGCTGGGAGTCCGACATCGAGGGCCTGTTGGGGCCCTGGTGAGACCCGTCTTCCGGGCTTGTCGACAGCGGCCCTGCTGTGTCCTCACCCGGCGCCCCCATCTGCTGGAGCCTGGGGAGAAGGCGCGTCCCTCCCTTCCTCCTCTTAACATGGACGCTGATCCTGTTGGATTGGACCTCACCCTGTGAACTCATTTAACTTTAATCACCTCCTGAAAGCCTGTCTCCAAATGCAGTCACTTCGCGGGGATAGAGCATCACTGTATAAACTTGAGGGGACACGGTTCGGTCCTTAGCAAACATCTGCGGGAATGTTGGTCCATAGAGGGGAGAAGGAGATGTGAGGGCATCCAGGGAGATGCTTCCTTGGTGGCTCAGAGGGTAAAGAATCTGCCTGCAATGCAGGAGACTCGGGTTCTGTCCCTGGGTGGGGAGGATCGCTTGGAGAAGGGAAAGGCAACCCACTCCAATATTCTGGCCTGGAGAATTCCATGGACAGAGGAGCCTGGCGGGCTACAGTTCATGAAATCACAAAAAGTCGGACACAGCTGCAGGACTAACACCAGGGAGATCACCCAGACAGCCTCCTGTTTTGAAAGCTCTGAAGCTCTGGGGAGTGTGTGTAATAATACCCACGGTAATAATAACGGTGAACTCACACCAACTCCGTGGGGTTGGGGGTAGCATCACCTCTATTCTGCAGATAAGGAAACTGAGGCACAGAGCATTTAAGCCATTTGCCAAAGTCACACCACCCGTAAAGTGGCAAAGCTGGGATTCGAACCTGGTTGCCCTGTCCGGCCCCACGGCAGGGCCGTAACCGGCTGCTCTTAGGGCTGACCTGGGGGAGAGCAGGCTGCCTCCTGAGACAGCGAGGCGTGGTTGAAGGCGGGCGTGCTGAGGAGCTGCACCAGGGTGTGGGGTGAAGTGGGCGTCTTGGGGGCACTGAGCTGGCCCTCGAAGGGAAGCAGGGCAGTTTTGCGGAGAGGCGATCCGTGGGAAGGAGGATGGCATGCACCCCAGGCCGCAGGGAAGGTGTGAACAGAACCCGGAGTCAGCTTGGCGGTGTGTGTCACAGGGAGGGCCGAGAGGACAGCGTGTTCCAGCTGACCTGGACCCTTCCTGCTGCCTCGGAAGCCCCAGCAGGGGCTTGTGAGGGTCCTTGTGTGGCCCCAGGCCAGGCACAGTGAACTCGTTCATGTCTGGGTGACCTGAGGATTGGGGAGCTGTGGGAACGTTTGTGGAAGCTGAGGCCCGCCCTGGGTGAGGGCACGCAGCTCTGGCTTCCCGGGGCCCCGTCCAGGTTTGAGCTGAGCTGGTCCTTTCGGCCAGGAGGGCTAGGGTGACACCCGTGGAATGACTCTGGGCACCGGAGCAGGGGAGGGACTCACCCCTGGGTCTGCCTCTGACCCTGCCTCCCCCCTGCTGTGTGACCTTGGACATGTTATTTAACGTGTTTGAGTCTCAGAGAAGGCAGAGAAGTCACCACCTATTTCAATGTGGTTTTTTTAAAGTTTATTTATTTACTTTAATTGGAGGCTAGTTAACTTTACATTATTGTGGTGGTTTTTCCATACTTCGACATGAACCAGCCATGGGTGTACATGTGCCCCCCATCCTGAACGCCCCTCCCACCTCCCTCCCCACCCCACTCCTCTGGGTCACCCCAGAGCACCGGCTTTGAGTGTCCTGCTTCATGCATTGAACTTGTACTGGTCATCTGTTTTACATACGGTGATATACATGTTTCACTGCTATTCTCTCATCTCGTCACACCCTCGCCTTCTCCCACAGAGTCTAAAAGTCTGTTCTTTAAAATGGTGTCTCTTTTGCTGTCTTGAATATAGGGTCGTTGTTACCATCTTTCTAAATTCCATATATATGTGTTAATATACTCTATTTATACTGTGTTTCTCTGACTTACTTCACTCTGTATAATAGGCTCCGGTTTCGTCCACCTCATTAGAACTGACTCAAATGCATCCTTTTTCATAACTGAGTAATATTCCATTGTGTATATTTTGGGGTTGTTATGATTCATTTATATATTTAATGGGTTGTTATGAGGATTAGAAATAGAGTGTATGAAGAGACTGGCACACAGTGGGTACTCAGAAATGGTTGTGGTTGATGTGAAGGGAGAGTGAAGCAGGGGGGTGACAGGCCGAGGCTGTTGACACCTATTTTGTCTGTACTTCGGGTCCCTGAGGAGGGAGGGCACCTCCCCAAGGGCAGAAACATCACGGGGAGTCATGGAGGAAGAGACCGTGGAACTGGACCCTGAGGGTTGACCAGGAGGAGAGGAAGGGGCCCAGAGACAGAGGACAGGAGGAATCTGGGATCCCCACTCTTCTGGGATGCTGGCTCTTGGTTCTGTCTTTATCAGCATTTATTGGACATCGACTGTGCAGGTGACTGTGTTTGACTCTAGAGTACAGAATTCAGTGTTTCTGCTATTTACTGAATGAATGTTCCAAAAGGTTGACATTTTTTTCATTCATTCAATAAATAAGTCTTGTGCACTTACTATGTGCCAGGCACTGCTCTGGATGTTGATAAAATAAGCAGAGAGTCAGACAAAATCGCTAGGCTTACAGAGTTGATGTTTTAAGTGGGAGAGGAAGACAGCAAGCATGATGACTACTGTGTTGAGAGACTGTCGCATGGTGACAAGTGTTATGCAGATTGCAAAAGTGAGGAGGAAAGGGAGAAAGGAGGAGAGCTGGGGCGGAAAAAGAGTTGAGAGTTGAAATGGGGGGAGGTCAGGACATTGGAGCAGAACTGGAAATCTGGGGGTGGGGGGTGGGGAACCATTCCTAGCAGGTGCAAAGGCCCTGGGGTTAGAACAGCAAGGAAGTCAGTGGAGCTGGAGGAGATAAAGAATGGTAGGAGGTGAGGCCAGAGGGGCGAGGGGAGGGCCAGCAGGTCATGCAGGGCCTCCTGGCAAGGAACTGGACTCCTCAGCAGAAATGGGGAGCCATGGGAGGAATGTGAGTAGTGTGCTGGAAGAGTCAGATTTAGCTTTTACCACTTTCCTCCTGGCTGCTGCCTGGGGAACAGACCAGGGTTGGGGAGAGACAAACAAGGTCAGAGACAGGAGGACCAGGCTACTGTGGGGAGGTGGGGGCGCTGGGGCCAGCGTGGCTGAGGGTAAAGCTCGGGACCTGCTGATGGGCTGGGTAGAGGGTGGGAGGAGAAAGCGGAGCTGGATGACTCCGAGGCCTGTGGTTTTTAGTGGCTAAAGCCGTGCAAGCCCACACCGTGCCGTCCACACCGGGCCTGCCCTCCCCGTTCCACCCCTGAGGCTCATGTTCCTAACTCTTCTGTCCCTTCTCCAGGTCAGGGGTTGAGGGAACGTGACCACAGCCTCTGCCCTCAAGGTCTTTTAAAGGCAGCTAGCAGTGGGCTTGGGGCCTGAGGGGGGACACCTTTCACGCTGGGGCTCCTTTCTCTCTAAAGGCAAGGTCAAGGCCAGCATTGAAACTTCAGATTTTCGGAGGGGTCTGTGTTTTTCAAAAAGAGCTTACTACCCTTTTATTATTAGATCTTTGAAGGCTCAGGTATTGTTTTCTCATCATACGAGTTAGAAAACTGGGACCCCCATGGGGCAAGCTGGCTTAGATCTGATTGGTCAGCAGTCAAGCTGGGGCCAGAGCCCCGCACCGCTGATGCCACACCTATGCCAAGGGCTGCACCATCCTTGTGGGCCGGAAAGGCCTGGCACCTCCCGTGACTCCACAGAGAGGTTAGTGTTGGTGTTAGCTGCTCAGTCATGTCCGACTCTTTGTGACCCCGTGGATCACAGCCTGCCAGGCTCCTCTGTCCATGGGATTCTCCAGGCAAGAATCCTGGAGTGGTTTGCCATGCCCTTCTCCGGGGGATCTTCTTGACCCAGGATTCAAACCCGGGTCTCCTGCAATGCAGATAGAGAGGGTCCACCCTGAAAAGGGACCCCCACCCCCATTCCAGCAACAGAGGTGACAAATCCGTAGTGAGAGCTGGTAGTCTCCTTGAGTCAGGTCTCAGCCCCTGGGTGCTCATCTGCACTGTGGGGGTGACGACGGCCCCCGCCTTCCAGGGCTGCGGTGGGGGTTAGAGCCGTCAAGACGTGCGAACAGGCCTTGGCCCCAAGTCTGCGCTCCACAAATGCCAACTGTTGTCATTAGGGATAAAGGGCTTTCTGGGCCTCACAGCTTTACAGCCACATCGAGGAAGGTCAGATGGGCGCTGTGCCCGTTTGATGGGCTGAGGAGCGCTGAGCGCGGATGGGGCTCACCCACTGGGAGCAGCAGATTCTGGCCACACTGGCTTCCTGACCTGAGAGAAGCCACGCTCCGTGACGGCAGCCCCTGACCGCCGTTCAGGGAGGCCCCGGCATTTGCCAGAGTGAGGCCGCCCGCCTGCACCCTGAGTGGGGGCATGAGGCCATTTGGAGGAGGCAGGGGTGAGTTGGGGTGGTGTGTCTGGCCACGCGGTGCTGGAGGCTCCCATGCCTCCTCCCACTTCCCCATCCCGATGCTGCCTGCCTGGCCTCCTGGGCCACCTCTGCGCGTCCGTCCCAGGGTGAGAGTGGGCTGGGTCCTCTCCTCTGTCTCATCTAATCCTTCAGTCTGGTTGCATCACTCACATTTGACAGCAAGGCCCAGCAAGGCCATGTGAATTGCCCGGCATCACACAGCATCTTGGTGGCAGAGCAGGAATCCCAAGGCTAGAGCTATTTCCACTGCACATTCTGCCTCAGCCGGGAGCCAGGAGACCCTGCCTGCATCCAGGGTGGGACCACAGCCAGTTCCACCCTCCCTGGATTGGACAGGGTGGAGAGTGGCCTTTGCTCTCATTCATTCCCTCCTAGCCTGACTTGCCAAGTCTTGACTGCTGTCCCCTCCCTCCACACTTCAAGTACAACCTCGTCTTGGCTTCCAGCTTACTCAGCGCTCCTCCAACACCTGGAGCCTGGAGGCTTTTTTTTTTTTTTTAATTGCAGGATAATTGCTTTACAATACTGTGTTGGTTTTTTGCCATACATCAACATGAATCGACCATAGGTATATATATATGTCCCCTCCCTCCTGGACCTCCCTCCCACCCATCCCGCCCCTCTAGGTTGTCACAGAGCTCCTTGAGTCATACGGCACATTCTCACTGGCTGTCTGTTTTACGTTTGTAGTGTATGTTTCCATGCTACTCTCCGTTCGTCTCACCCTCTCCTTCCCCTCCTGCGTCCACACGTCTGTTCTCTATGTCTGCACCTCCCTTGCAAGGCTGGAGGCTTTTTAAAAAGAACATGCAGTTTATGCAAGGCAAAACCTAAAAGGCACAAGAAGACCCATGGTGAAAATGCCCACTCCCATCCCCCAGCCACCCAGTTCCCCGAAGGCAACCACCATTACTCAGCTTTCCAAAAATACTCTCTGCTCCTGTATTTCCCCCCATAGAAATGGAAGCATCCAGGCGCACGGTGCCGAACCAGGCTCGTTTCGCTTTAGTGACATAGCTTGGAGGGTTCCTTCCATTCAACACCAGAGCATTCTGTTGCAGGCCTGCGTCGTGATTTACTTAACCGGTCCCCTGTGGCCAGGCATTTGCGTTGTTTCCAGCCTTTGGTTCCTATAAGCAGGGCTGCAGTAAACAAAATTGAGTGGCATCAGGTCACCTAGCTAGCTGGAAGGTAAAATTCCCAGGGGTGGTGCATTTCCCTCCAACAAGGTTGTATTGAATCCCTTCCCCACCACCAGGGGTGGGTCCAACCGCTCCTGTGATGGGGATGTCCCTGCCCCCACCTCCAGCTGCTGACTCCAAGGGTTCTGGGTGGGCTCTGACCCCAGGATACTTATTTACCTACCCCCTTGGGGGTCCTTCATTAAACATCCCTGCCCTTTACTGCTCCAAACCTAAATTCAAAATGTTCTTTACGAAGCAAGTATTGCTTTCTAACTGAAAAGTGCCAAATTAAGAAGAAAAAAATTCAGACTCATTTCTTTCTCCCTTGATGAATTCAGCTGCCTTCCCGCCCACCCACCACTGCTGTGCATGAGTGTGGGAAAGTGTGTCTGAGGCTTTGCCAAGGTGAGAGGAACAAGATATATTTAGTGCCTGCGAGGAGTGGGGAGGCAGTACTGGGTGGTTACTGGGAAAAGAGCACCCAGCTCTGGACAGATGGGGAGGCTGAGGCCCCGGAAGGGGAGGGCCACCCAGCGCTGAAGCCTGTAGAGACTGGCCTCTCCCTGCCCGCGCTGCCCGCGTCCTCACTGGCCAAGGCTCCTAGTGTCGGAGGTGTGCCCGGCTCGAGGTTCACAGCTGCTAATATGGTTGTTACCAAAAGGGGGGGGGTCCAGCTGCTTGCCACTCTAAAGCCACTAAAGAGGCAAGGTTGGCCGAAGGTTTGCTTTATTTTGGAGGCTGGCAACCTTGATGGGAGGGCAGACGCTTGTCCAAAGGCCGACTCCCCGCCACCGACAATCAGGGGGGCAAGAGCTTTTATAGACGGAGGGAGGGGACTACACACAGAAACAGTGCAGTCCGCTCTGACAGTCATCTTGAAACTGGTCGTTCGGTGGTCTAATCAGCGTCATCTTGGTTTTTTAAAATTTTTTTGATTTTCTGTTGGAGTATAGTTGATTTACTGTCGTGTTGTGCAAGCTTTAGGTGTGCAACACAGTGCTCCAGTTATACATATATTTATTCTGTTTCAGATTCTTCACTCATATTACAGAATGTTGAGTATAGTTTCCTATGCTCTATGGTAGGTCCTTGTTGGTTGTTTTTTTTTAAATAATGATTTTTTATTTTATTTTTTAAAAATTTGATTCTGTTTTACTTGTTGGCTGTTCTGGGTCTTCATTGCTGCAGGCGGGCTTTTCTCTAGTCGTGGCGAGCGGGCACGACCCTCCTTGCAGCGTTCAGGCTCTAGGGCACACGGGCTCCACAGTTCTGGCACACAGACTCTGTTGCTACACAGCGTGTGGGGTCATCCCGGACCAGGGTTCCAATCTGTGTCCCCTGCATTGGCAAGTGGATTCTTAACCCCTGGACTGCCAGAATCTGGTTGTCTATTTTATGTATAGTAGTGTGTGTATGTTAATCCCAAGCTCCTAATTTATCCTTCCCTCTCATGTTACCCCTTTGTTAACCTTCAGTTTATTTTAGAAGTCTGTGAGTATGCTTCTGTTTTATAAATAAGTTCATGTGTATCGTTTTTTAAAAATTAGATCCCACATATGAGTTATATATTTTACATAGTAAGAAAATCTCTGGGTCTATCCATATTGCTGCAAATGGCATTATTTCATTCTTTTTATGGCTGAGTAGTATTCCACTGTATATATGGACCACGTCTTCTTTATCCATTCACCTGTTGATGGACATTCAGTTTGCTTACATGTCCTGACTACTGTACGTTGTGCTGTGATACAGATACACAGGGGTGCGTGTATCTGTCTGAAGTATGGTTTTCTTTGGATATATGCCCAGGAGTGGGATTTCTGGGCCATATGGTAGTTCTGTTTTTAGCTTTTTTAAGGACCCTCCACACTCTTTAGTGGTTGTATCAATTCCCAGCAGCAGTGTAGGAGGGTTCCCTTTTCTCCACACCCTCTCCAGCATTTATTGTTTGTAGACTTTCCGATGATGTCATTCTGGCCGGTATGAGATGACGCCTCATTGTGGTTTTGGTTTGCATTTGTCTGATAATTAGTGATGTAGACCATCTTTTTGTGTTCTTTTTGGCCATGTGTATGCCTTCTTCGGAGAAATATCTATTTTAATCTTCTGCCCATTGTTTGACTGGGTTGTTTGTTTTTTGACATAGAGCATCTTGATCGTTTTAAGCACAGTTCATCTTTAGTTCCAGCATCAGTTTGTTCCCCTCTCTTTGAGGCCAGCTCTTGGAACTGTGGCAGCTTGT
The DNA here is from genome assembly GCF_019320065.1 of Cervus canadensis. Classification (NCBI taxonomy): domain Eukaryota; kingdom Metazoa; phylum Chordata; class Mammalia; order Artiodactyla; family Cervidae; genus Cervus; species Cervus canadensis. The sequence goes on from NC_057413.1 coordinate 40,098,601, forward strand.
CATGGCTATAGTCAGTCACCATGTAGTTAACTTCTCCCACCTGGTGGGGGTTTTATTTGTAAGCGTCTATAAGACAGCTCACAGGATACGGCTCAGAATATTATCTATAGTCCTTGAGGAGGAACTAATGGTCCTTGACTATGTTTAATGACTTAACCATTATTATTTAGTCTTGTTGACTGTTTTCCGTTGTTTCTGCATTTTCTCATTTATTTCTCTGATTAAACTTACTCATTGGAAGTTTTTCCGAAGACAAAAGGCAGGCTGAGGACATGAGGGACAAAGACCACAGGTTTCTGCTCCATTTCAGTACCCCCTTTTCCTTGATACTCCTCAGTCTTGAGGAGGGACAGGTACAGAAGAAGAGAATAAAGTTCTGGACAAAGAGGTTAATCACAGACTTGGTAGAGGAACCCTGTTTTAGTTCCATTTCTGTTCCAGTTTTCCCCAAAGCTTTGAGGGAATGGTCCAACATCTGCTATGGAGACTTTCTACTGAAGTGGGGCATTGTGAAAGTAAAAGCATTAGTCGCTCCATCATGTCCGACTCTGAGATCCCATGGACTGTAGCCTGCCAGGCTCCTCTGTCCCTGGGATTCTCCAGGCAAGAATACTGAAGTGGTAGCCATTCCCTTCTCCAGGGGCTTGCTTAGTCACTTCACTCGTGTCTGACTCTGTGCGACCCCATAGACGGCAGCCCACCAGGCTCCTCCATCCCTGGGATTCTCCAGGCAAGAATACTGGAGTGAGTTGCCATTTCCTTCTCCAATGCATGAAAGTGAAAAGTGAAAGTGAAGTCACTCAGTCCTGTCTGGCTCTTAGCGACCCCATGGACTGTAGCCCACCAGGCTCCTCCGTCCATGGGATTTTCCAGGTAAGAGTATTGGAGTGGCATAGTGAGGCACAGTCTTCCATAATTTTGGGAATGGACACAAAGTTGGAAATAATCTCAACTTCCAAACTTAGCATCAACATTTTGTATTGTGAAAACATTACCTCTCTCTTTGATTACTTGGTCATAATACCTGGACAAACATTTGAAAATCAGTAGACATATTACAATGAGGATAATAATCAAAATGCATCTTGTATTATTCTTTGAATGTGTTGTTTCCCCCTTAGTGGTTAAAGCAGATATACAATGTTTGTTTGTATATCAAACATATATACAGTGTTTGTTTGCAAGACATACAATGTATGTTTCCCCCTTTAATGACAAATCTTTCCATAGAAAGCACTGATAATCAATATATTTTTCCAGCATTGCCAGCTGTTGCTCAGTTGCCTGCACTGGCTCCTTTCAGGTCCCTCGGTGCTAGGCCTATTTTTTGTTTATTGGCCTAGTTTTCCATGATAGGGGAAACTAATCAGATCCAACAAACAAGAACAGAGGTGTTCTCACGGGGAAACATTTGATAGGCTATCCATTTTAGCACTAATACTCAATTGTAACACAAGCATTGTACATATGCTTTTAGTTTTTTTTTGTTGTTCAGTCACTCAGTCATGTCTGACTCTTTGCAACCCCATGAACTGCAGTATGCCAGGCCTCCGTCCCTCACCATCTCCTGGAGTTTGCTCAGACTCATGTCCATTGAGTCAATAATGCCATCCAACCATCTCATCCTCTGTCATCTCCTTCTCCTCCTGCCTTCAAAAATCTTTCCCAGCATCAGGGTCTTTTCCAGTGAGTCGGCTTTTCATATCAGGTGGCCAAAGTACTGAAGCTTCAGCTTCAATATCAGCCCTTCCAATAAATATTCAGGGTTGATTTTCTTTAGGATTGATTGGTTTGATCTCCTTGCATCCAAGGGACTCTCGAGAGTCTTCTGCACCACCGTTTGAAGGCATCAGTTCTTCAGCACTCAGTCTTTTTTATTGTCCAACTCTCACATCTGTACATGACTACTGGAAAAATCATAGCTTTGACTAGATGGACCTTCGTAGGCAAGGTGATATCTCTGCTTTTTAATACACTGTCTAGGTTTGTGATGGCTTTTCTTCCAAGGAGCAAGTGTCTTTTAATTTAATGGCTGCAGTCACCATCTGCAGTGATTTTGAAGCCCCGAAAAATAAAGTGTCTCACTGTTTCCATTGTTTCCCCATCTATTTGCCACGAAGTGATGGGATCAAATGCCATGATCTTCTGTTTTCGAATGTTGAGTTTCAAGCCAGCTTTTTCACTCTCCTCTTTCACCTTCATCAAGAGGCCCTTTAATTCCTCTTCGCTTTCTGCCATTAGGGTAGTGTCATCTGCATATCTGAGGTTATTGATATTTCTCCCGGCAATCTTGATTCCAGCTTGTGCTTCATCCAGTCCGGCATTTCTCATCATGTACTCTGCATATAAGTTAAATAAGCAGAGTGACAATATATAGCTTTGATGTATTCCTTTCCCCATTTGGAACCAGTCCATTGTTCCATGTCCATTTCTAACTGTTGCTTTTTGACCTGCATACAGGTTTCACAGGAGTCAGGTAAGGTGGTCTGGTATTCCCATCTCTAAGAATTTTCCACAGTTTGTTGTGATTCTACACAGTCAAAGGCTTTAGCATAGTCAGTGAGGTAGAAGTAGATGTTTTTATGGAATTCTCTAGCTTTTCCTATTATATAGTGGATGTTGGCAATTTGATTTCTGGTTCTGCCTTTTCTAAATCTAGGTTGAACATATGGAAGTTCTTGGTTCACATACTGTTGAAATCTAGCTTGAAGGATTTTGAGCTTTACTTTGCTAGCATGTGAAATGAGTGTGATTATGTGGTAGTTTGAACTTAAAGCCAGCAGTGATACACATCATAAATAATTGTACTCTATGATAACTTCACTAGAAAATTCTTTCCATCCTAAGCATTGGGGTCAAAAATATGGTTTGAAGCAAAACAATAACTTTCCATTGTGCGTGCTCAGTAGTGTCCGACTCTCTGCAACCCCACAGACTGTAGCCCTCCAGTCTCCTCTGTCTTCTGTCCCAGCAAGAATACTGGGGTGATTTGCCATTTCCTACTCCAGGGAATCTTCCTGACCCAGGGATTGAACCTGTGTCTCCTGCATTGGCAGGCGGATTCTTTACCACTGAGCCATCCGGGAATCCCAGCTTTCCATTAGAATTCTTTAAATTTCTTACCTAGTTCAGCAGTAGGATCTGAGAGTTATTAAATGTTGTCCATATTATTTAACTTACCAAATAATCCTAGTTAGAGCTTCCCTGATAGCTCAGCAGGTAAAGAACATGCAGTGCAGAAGACGCAGGAGACATGGATTCGATCCCTGGGTCAGGAAGATCCCCTGGAGGAGGAAATGGCAACCCATGGACATTCTTGGGTTCTTGTCTGAAAAATCCCATGGACAGAGGAGCCTAGTGGGCTACAGTCTATGGGGTTGCAAAGAATTGAACCTGACTGAGCAACTAAGCAAGACAAATCCTAGTTACTTCACTATTTCTTCTGAGTGTCTGGGAGCCCTTTGGAATACGCAAAGTTAGCTCGAGAAAGAAACTTGAAGTCTGTTATCCAAAGCAGCTCGATATTCTAGGAAACTTTGGGGGAGAACAAAAACCAAATTCTAGTCTTATACCAGCTTACTATTAATAACAAAGATTCATTTAAATCCAATCTAATCTTAAATCACTCCTGACAGCATACAAAATTCTTTTCTCAGAGTCCCCCCTCCACTTTTTTCTGCAAATCTTTCATCACTTTTTGTATCCATATGATTCATCCCTTATTTTTCTCCATCTGAAAACAACTAGCTCTAGGACAAAACTATTATCATAATTTTTTCTTCAACAAAAATATCTGCATTCTTTATACTTTTTCTCATTGACAACAGATATCCTATTTGCTTTACAGACTGAAATGCTTCATTTTTAGTAGCTTTCATCACATATTTCAATTTTTAACCCATAAAAAATTTAACAAAGCCAAGAAACAAGTAATTGAACTGTTAGGCCAGCATTTACTGATTGGCAAACTTAAGAACATATTCCATAACCTCTAACAACTTACATTTTTCTCATAACCTAATTTCTCTTTAATATGGTACAAGATGCATGTTTAATAAACCCAACATCTTTTGAAGTTCTGCTAATTAACCCAAGGCTGAAGTCTCAGGCAAAGTGGACTTTGTTTGTATTTCAAGGACATGATGAGAGTTAACTTCAAGTTTTCTCCCAGGCGTATTTTTGTTCTCTCAGAATTTTGTCAGAATTCTGAAAACAGTATTTTACCAAGCTAGCTTTTTCTAACTACATATGCAAAAAGAACAAGAAGAATTTCAAAATTCTTTTGGAATTTCAGAAGAGTTTCATCTCAACCAATTTTCTCCAGAGTCTAAAGAATACTATTGTCATATATTGTTTAAAAAATTAGCTTTGAGACTTTCAGTTCAGTTCAGTCTCTCAGTCTGACTCTCAGTCTCACTGTTTGCGACCCCATGGACTGCAGCACGCCAGGCCTCCCTGTCCATCACCAGCTCCCAGATCCTGCTCAAACTCATGTCCATCGAGTCAGTGATGCCATCCAACCATCTCATCCTCTGTCATCCCCTTCTCCTCCCTCCTCATTCTTTCCCAGCATCAGGGTCTTTTCCAAGGAGTCAGTTCTTCACATCAGGTGGCCAAAGTATTGGAGTTTTGGCTTCAGCATCCATACTTCCAATGAATATTCAGGACTGATTTCCTTTAGGATTGATGGGTTTGATCTCCTTGCAGTCAAAGGGACTCTCAAGAGTCTTCTCCAACACCACAGTTCAAAAGCACCAAATCTTCAGCACTCAGCTTTCTTTATGGTCCAACTCTCACATCCATACATGACTACTAGAAAAATCATAGCTTTGATTAGAGGGACCTTTGTCAGCAAAGTAATGTCTCTGCTTTTTAATATGCTGTCTAGGTTGGTCATAGCTTTTCTTTTATGAAGCGTCTTTTAATTTCATGGCTGCAGTCACCATCTGCAGTGATTTTGGAGCCCAAGAAAATAAAGTCTGCCACTGTTTCCATTTTTTCCCCATCTATTTGCCATGAAGTAATGGGACTGGATGCCATGATCTTCGTTTTCTGAATGTTGAGTTTTAAGCCAACTTTTTCACTCTCCTCTTTCACTTTCATCAAGAGGCTCTTTAGTTCTTCGCTTTCTGCCATAAGGGTGGTGTCATCTGCGTGTCTGAGATTATTAATATTTCTCACGGCAATCTTGATTCCAGCTTGTGCTTCATCCAGCCTGGCACTTCTCATGATGTACTCTGCATATAAGCTAAATAAGCAGGGTGACAATATACAGCCTTGATGTGCTCCTTTTCCAAATTGGAACCAGTCTGTTGTTGCATGTCCATTTCTAACTGTTGCTTCTTGACCTGCATACAGGTTTCACAGGAGGCAGGTAAGGTGGTCTGGTATTCCCATCTCTTGAACGATTCTGAGACTTTACTGGTGGTCCAGTGGTTGAGATTCTGTGCTTCCACTACAGGGGTACAGGTTTGATTCCTCACTGGGGAACTGGGATCCCACATGCCACACGGTGTGGCCAAATAATTTATCTTTTTCCTAAAAATACAAATTAAAATGAACAAAAAAAGTTACCTTTTTCTTTTAGTGACCTCATTGCTAAAACTTTTCTGTTCACACACATGGAATATGCACTCACACACCAGAACTTCACAAATCTTCCAAGAGGATGGCATGGAGTCCCAAATAAATACTTTCCCAACACAAATTGTCCTCAGCTTCAGACACATGTCAGAACCAATTGGCAAAATGTCCAAATAGCACTTCGAGCTGAAAAGAGAAGTTTGCCTGGGTGCATACTGGTGGACTTACTCAGTCTTGGAGCCTGTCAGCGGGTCTAGATGCCTGTTTCCGTTCCACCAAGGAAAAACGTACATTGGCAGCCAGTTATGCCGAGCAGGGGAGAAATAGGGCAGATCCCCGAAACAAATGGTTTCAGCAGCTGCTAGGAATGTCCCCCCAAACCCACCTCCTGGGGCCAGCTGACCACAAGCAGCGGGCTCCTCACAGCCGCCCCAGCATGTGGTCGTGGGAGGACCCCCCGGGAGCCAGGCACTGTGAGTGCAGCAGCCCCGCAGTGGGTGCCAAAAACTGTTGTCAAACGTAGGGGTCTGGCTGCTTGCTGCTCTAAAGACAGGAAAGAGGCAAGGTTGGTGGAAAGGAAAGGTTGCTGTATTTCAGAGCCGGCAGACTGGCAGGGAGGGCAGACTCCTATCCAAAGGCTGACTCCTTACTCCCTGACAATCAGTGGGGAAGAGCTTTTATAGGTGCAAGGAGGGGGCTGCTTGCAGAAACAACACAGGCAGCTCTGACAGTCATCTTGAAGTTGGTCATGTGGTGGTCTGATCACTGTCATCTTGATTGTTTTAAGTACAATTAATCTTCAGTACCAGGGTCAGGTTATTCCCATTTCTTCGAGGCCAGCTCTTGGAATTGCGGCAGCTTAGGTCATGGCTGCAGTGAGTGTCTATAAGACAGCTCACAGGATATGGCTCAGAGTGTTATCTATAGCCCTTGAGGGGGAGCTATATGATTTTGACTTTGCTTAAAGCCTAAACGATTATTATTTAGTCTTGTTGGACTTGTTTAGTCTTGTAGACTTTCAGTCTTGGTTCTGCATTTTCTCGTTTCTCTGATTAAACTGATTCGTTGACTGAAGTTTTTCCACAGACAGAAGGCAGGCTGAAGACATGGGGGTCAAGGATCAGAGGGTCCTGCTCCATTTCAGGGTCAGGCCCGTCCTGGACTCACTGCCCCTTTGAAGACCCTGGCTCTCTGTGTTCTGTCTCCTGACTACTGAGCCATGCTTGTTAGAGCTGGCAGTGAGGTCTGGGTGGGGGTGGGAGTCGGGCAGCGCCTGGCCCAGCCTGGGGGCAACACACGGCCTAGATTGGAGAGCCGTGATGCCTGCCGACAGATCCAGGGCACACGGAGCCACCCCAGTGTCTGCACAGATTGCAGTGGCCTGACCTGTGGGCCCGAAGCCCCGTGTCCAGGACTCTCAGCAGACACGTAAGTGGCTAGTAGAGGCTTTGAGACTGTGCACCAGGGCAGCCAGAAGGGCATTTCCAGGAGCTCCGCAGCTCAGAGGACTGAGGAGGCGCTGAGCCTGGGCACGAGGCGGGAGGTGGCCTCCTGCCAGCTTCCCGACGGGCTTGGGTCCAGGCGCCGGGTGGGGCTTCAGGGAGATTCTAGGGGCTTGAGACCAGGGGTTCTGCATTGATTGGGGATGGCGAGGCAGGGCGGGGAGGAGGAGCTGAGGTGGGTCTGTTGGGCCTGGTGCAAGGATTCAGCTGTGACAGGTGGGCAGTGCCAAGGGGGAAGATTGAGAAGCCTTCTGGGGTTCATTTGAGCCCCAGGGGGCCCTAACAGGGTGTCCGGTCCTGGGGAGGGGGTGTAGGACATGCACAAAAGTAGATGTGGTTTCTGCCTTTGAGGGGCTGTGTGTGTCTATGAAGCAAACCGCAGATTTATATAAAGTAAATATGCAATTATGTGGCCCGAGGTTTTATCTCTAAGAGTCCAGGAGCATAAAACCATCTGGAGACAGCATGGTTCTGGTGGGGAGAGGAGGCAGTCTTCTTAGAGGAGGTGCCCACACTGGATCTGGAGGACAGACTTGGGGGAAGGGGAGGATGGGAAGGATATGGAGTGAAGGGCTCGTGGAGGAACAGCTGCGGGGTGGGCACGAGGGGTGCCACAGGGTGGATATTAGGGTTACCCTGGGGATGAGGAGCCGGTCTGTAGACAGGAAGCCCCCAGACAACTCAAGGCTCACGCCTGTGGAGTCCCGTAGCCCATTAGGGCCCTGGGCCTGGAATGGGGCACCTGGGACGCTCCCCTCATCTCCAGGGGTCTCTCTCCTGCCCTCCTAGCGCGTGAGCAGCCCGCGTGCTGACCGCCACTGCCCACCTGTCCACCGCACCACTGCCGCACCATGTCTGGCTCTTACGACGAGGCCTCGCTAGCTCCGGAGGAGACCACTGACAGCTTCTGGGAGGTGAGTCTTAGGTGCTCCACGGGTCCCAGGCACCCGGCAGCCTGGCTGCGTGGAGACCAGGCTCCCAGCCACCCACGACCTCAGCCCTTGCCCCTCAGCCCTTGGGGCCCCTCGGGAGCCCTCCATGTTCAGCAGGCGGTGGTTGCCATGAAGTAGTTCCTACAGACCACCGCTGACCCTGCAGAGACCCTGTAGAATTCAGTGTGGAGCAGGGCCCTCCTGACCCTGCCCTGGGGGCCCTGGCTCAGACTGCTGTTTGCAAGGAGTTCACAAGGGCAAGTGCTGCACTTTACAGCTTCCTGGGGTTTCACAGCTGTGCCCCCCCAACTCTGTGCCATGGGCAAGGGGCGGGGCACTGGTGCCAACGTGCCCTGGGGACCCCGCAACCAAGAGGCGGAGCCAAGCCAGCATTGCTGGAGCCTCCCCAAATATCTGAGACCCAGAAAGGCATTTTCCATTGGCTTCCAAACCCCTAAGTGCCGCAAACTGCCAAACCTAAATTAATAAGTGTTTAATGAGATGTCTACAAAACATAATATTATGTCAAGAAGCTGCAGCTCAACTCAACGCTTATATGACTCTATATAAATATAATAGATTTAGCACGGCAAGAACAGAATGAATAATTCATCTGAGTCCAAGTCCAAATTATAAATATTCTTCTGCACTTGGTGACAGCCAGGAAATTCTGTTTAAAGCGGGACGGAGAGCGTCCAGACGGTAGGGTGTGAGGCGGGGTGTCCGAGCCTCCCAAAGCGGGAGGGCTCGGACCCCCAGAGCGTTAGAGCGGGGCGGCCCGGGAGGCCTGGCGGGGCGCCTCCTGCAGGACGCGACGGCCAGGGAGGGCGGGCGGCCGGGCGGGGGGTGCGGGGGGCCCGCGGGAGTCGTGCTCGCTGCTCCGCCGCCAGGTGGGGAACTACAAGCGGACGGTGAAGCGCATCGATGACGGGCACCGGCTGTGCAACGACCTGATGAGCTGCGTGCAGGAGCGCGCCAAGATCGAGAAAGCCTACGCGCAGCAGCTCACCGACTGGGCCAAGCGCTGGCGCCAGCTCCTCGAGAAAGGTGCCCCCTCTCCCCTCCGTGCCCGGCCCGGGCGCACACCCAGGCGCTAACCAGCCCTCCACTGCCCAGTTCCGGGAGCACCGAGCCCCTGGATGCTCCTGCAACCTCCCATCACTGGGTCTTTGCAGGCGCCGGCCCTTCCCGCGCACTCTTCCCCTCCCAAACTACCCAGGCCTCCCTGTCCCTGGTCAACTCCACTTTCTGCAATTTTGGATTGGATTGGGGAGGGGGGGAAGACTTTTCTTTTCTTTTTTTTTTTTGGTTGCGCCACGGGGCTTGCAGGATCTCAGTTCCTTGATCAGGGATTGAACCCCAGGTCCACCGGGCAGTGAAAGCCTGGAATCCTAATCACGAGGCCACTAGGGAATTTACAAAACTTTTTATTTTGCAATAATTTAAGCTTAGGGAAAAACTTCTAGAATAGTACAGAGAATTACCTACCTTTCACCCAGACTCACCAGCTCATATTTTATCAGGTTTGTTTTCTCACACCCTCTCTATTTATAGGCATGTCTTTTCTGAGCCATTTAAGTTGGAGACATGCCCCTTCACCCTAAATCCTTCACCGTATTGCTGAAGAATAAGGACATTTGTTTATGTAATCATAGCTCAACTGTCAAATTCAGGGCGTTTAATGTGGCCCACATACAAATGTTATGGTAGCTGTTGTTTGCCCTGGTCCAGATCCGGTGGGTTGTCTGGGTCCAGTGGCTTCCTGTTACGTCACCAGTTCATTCTTCACTTTTACATTTCCGTCTACATTCCTAGAGCACCAAGAGCTGGCCTGTGAGAACTCATGGGGTCCAGGTTGTCCCCCGTGGGCCTCACAAGCTAATGGGGGAGACAGGGAGCAGGCCCAGAGGCAGATGCTACCTACATATAAGAAGAATTCATGAGGGCTACTAGCGGAGCTATGTGAGGATAGAGTATTCAGAGAAGGCTTCCTGGAGGTGGTGGCTGTTCTTGGGCTGTTCTGGAGGATGGATAAAACTATCGGGAGAGCAGAGGAGGGCGTTCCTGCTGCCATGGGAAGTGTGGGGAAAGCCTCAGAGAAAGGAGGCATGAAGGGGGGCCTCTGGGCAGGGGGTGATGAGGACCTGGTGGCCCCCCGGCCGTTTCCCCAGGCCCACAGTATGGCAGCTTGGAGCGGGCCTGGGGTGCCATAATGACGGAGGCCGACAAGGTGAGCGAGCTGCACCAGGAGGTGAAGAACAGCCTGCTGAACGAGGACCTGGAGAAGGTCAAGAACTGGCAGAAGGATGCCTACCACAAGCAGATCATGGGCGGCTTCAAGGAGACCAAGGAGGCTGAGGACGGCTTCCGCAAGGCCCAGAAGCCCTGGGCCAAGAAGATGAAGGAGGTGCCTGGTGGGCAGGCGGCTGCCACGGAGGGGGCGAGGCCGGGCGGCAGGGCTCTGGGGGGGCAGACTGAGCCAAGAGAGGGCGTCTGCAGATGCTGCGGGCACCGCACTGCCCCCCGGGATTGTGCCCATGGGGAGCAGCACTGCCTGCCAGGAGGATGCATGCACAGATGGGCCCAGCAGTGCAGGGTCATATGCGCAGGTGGGTGGGCACTGCCCCCTGATACCTGGAGCCGGGGCCTGCACCGCTTCTGCCTTTTAAGGGTATATACACACACAGCTCCCGGCGGAGCGGGCAGGAGGGACGTGTGGACAGTGATCTCGTTGGCTCCTGCATGCGAGTAGGCGCCCTGCCCCCTCACCTCCCTCCCCACAGCTAGAGGCAGCCAAGAAGGCCTACCATCTGGCCTGCAAAGAGGAGAAGCTGGCCGTGACCCGGGAGATGAACAGCAAGACGGAGCAGTCAGTCACCTCCGAGCAGCAGAAGAAGCTGCAGGACAAAGTGGACAAGTGCAAGCAGGATGTGCAGAAGGTGCTGGCCAGCCCGGGGTCTCGGGGCCCCGTGGAGGGGGTGGCGGCGGGGCGGGGAGCTGCAGGCCTGGGCCTCACTCCCGCTTTGCCCTGGTGCCCGTAGACGCAGGAGAAGTATGAGAAGGTGCTGGACGACGTGGGCAAGACCACGCCCCAGTACATGGAGGGCATGGAGCAAGTGTTTGAGCAGTGCCAGCAGTTCGAGGAAAAGCGGCTGGTCTTCCTCAAGGAGGTGCTGCTGGACATCAAACGTCATCTCAACCTGGCCGAGAGCAGCAGGTAGCTGGGGGTGGCGGGGCGGGAGCGGGGGCAGCAGGGCTTCCCAGCCCTCGTTCCAGTGGCAGGAAGGGGAGGGCAGGGCCGCAGGGGCCGGTGGCTGCCTGGGTGAGCGCTGACGCACGCCAGATCCTCAGGACAGGTGCTTGGATGGATGGGTGAGCGACTAAGATGGGGATGGAGAAGAGTGCCCACAGGGCATGCCTGGAGCTGCCCACTCAGAGATTGCACTTCGAAAGCCACCTGATTCCTGGCTGCCAGCACCCTGGTCCTCTGGACGGGCTTCGGTCCTCACCAAAGCTGGGGTGCATCTTGCCCTGAACCGCCCCGTCTCCCCCATGCACAGCTACGTCCAAGTGTACCGGGAGCTGGAGCAGGCCATCCGGGGGGCTGATGCCCAGGATGACCTCAGATGGTTCCGCAGCACCAGCGGCCCTGGCATGCCCATGAACTGGCCCCAGTTTGAGGTGAGGATGTGTGGGGATGGGGTAGAGGGATCCTAAACCGCTGGAAGGAGCCTCAGGGGGCAGCCCCCCAGCCTGACTGCTCCCCTGGTGCCCCCCAGGAGTGGAACCCAGACCTCCCTCACACCGCCGCCAAGAAGGAAAAACAGCCTAAGAAGGCAGAGGGGGCAGCGCTGACCAATGCTGCTGGCGTGGTGGAGTCCACGTCTCAGGCTGGGGACCGTGGCAGGTGAGTGCCTCCTACGGAGCCGCCTGGGGGGCCCCCACATGGGGGCCACTGAGTTTTACCTTAGCAGACAAGAAATGGTTTAAATCAGGACAACCTAGTGCTCCTCTCAGAGATAGTGGTAGCCAGTCTGTGAGAGCACCTACCGTGTGTGAGGCGCTGTGCTAAGCATTTTCCGTAAATTATCTCATTGAAGACTCCCAGCACTCTGAGTATGTCAATATTCCCATTTTACAAATAGAAAAACCGATACCCGGAGAGGGTAAGTGACTTGCCCAAGGTCACACAGCTGGTTTAGTAAGCCTCAGAGCCAAGATATGTTGCCCAAGAGGTCTGGCTCCAGAATCCTCACTCATTAAACACATACATATAGATATAGGGCTTCTCTGGTGGCTCAGTGGTAAAGAACCCACCTGCCAATGCAGGAGCCTCAGGTTCAGTCCCTGGGTGGGGAAGATCCCCTGGAGAAGGAAATGGCAACCCACTCCAGTATTCTTGCCTGGGAAATCCCATGGACAGAGGAAGCTGGTGGGCTATAGTACATGGTGTCGCAAAAGAGTTGGGCATGACTTAGTGACTAAAAATGAGCTTGGGCTCATCTCTTTCTTTTTTTTTCTTCTAGTTTTAATGAGATATGATTGACATATGGCACTAAGTTTAAGGTGTACAGAATAATGATGTGACTTCTAGACGTCATGACTTATAGACAGGAATGATTACCACCATAAATTGAGTAAAACATCCATCATCTCCTGTAGATTCAAGGTTGAGAAATTAGAAAATTGTTTTCCTGGTGGTGAGAGCTCAGGATTTACTGTCTTAACATTCATGGCTAACATACAGCAGTGTTGATTTATTGTGTGGCACATTAATTAACAACATGATGCTCCTCCTACTAGAATCCTCACTGTTAGTCACTGGGTTGTACTGCCCCTCTCAGATGGGGGGTCAGATGTTCTCTGGGGTCTCCTTAAGCACCCCCTCACTCAAGGGCTGAGTGATGCTAATAGTCCTGCTTCCCGTGTGTTTAAAGAACCGTCAGTGAGGGCTCCCTCTTACAAGGCCTGCTCCGCGGGATTTGGGGTCAGGCCCTGGTTGGGAGGGGGCAGCCCTGGGGACCAGGTGAGGGGCCGCTCAGGCCGGGGCCTCTCCTGCGCCTCAGTGTTAGCAGCTACGACAGGGGCCAGACTTACGCCACCGAGTGGTCGGACGATGAGAGCGGGAACCCGTTTGGGGGCAATGAGGCCAACGGAGGCTCCAACCCCTTCGACGAGGATGCCAAGGGAGTGCGTGTGCGGGCGCTCTACGACTACGACGGCCAGGAGCAGGACGAGCTCAGCTTCAAGGCCGGTGAGGGGGCGTGCCCGGTGGGCGGGGCCGAGACCTGGAGGTGACCCGTGCCCCGGGGACAGGACCTAGGCGTGCCCCATGTGCAGAGCCGAGACCTGGGGGTGACCCGTGCCCCAGGACAAGACCTGGACTGGCGAGCCGGGGCGGGCTCTAAGGATGGCAAGGGGTGGGATCTGGACCTCAGAAGAGGGTGGGGGAGGGCTGGAACGCGGACTGGGTGGGGAGGGCAGGGGGAGGGATCGAACCAGGGAAATGAAGCAGGAGGCGCAGCCTGGGCCTCCCTGGTGGAGCTGAGACCCAGGTTAGCTGGTGGCTGGGCCGCACGTGGGTGTCGAGGTGCGGGTGGGGCTGGTCCCCGGGGCGGGCGCTCGGGCAACAATGCGGGGAGGGGGCGTTGGGGTGGGCCCAGCCTAATCAGAGGGCTTCCGCGGCAGGTGGGCAGGTGGGGGAGACGGTCCCTCTCCGGCTCCGGTCAATCAGCTCCTCTGTGTCCTCTCCCTCCCTAGGAGACGAGCTCACCAAGCTGGGCGAGGAGGACGAGCAGGGTTGGTGCCGCGGGCGGCTGGACAGCGGGCAGCTGGGCCTCTACCCCGCCAACTACGTGGAGGCCGTCTAGCGGCCCTGCCCCCCCAGCTCCTCACCCGCCGCCCCCCTCCCTGCAGCCTCCCGCCCCCGCACCCACTCCCCACCATAGAGTTCCAGACATATTTTCCGATCAAGCTTTTATTTTTTTAAAAGTCAAAACAGAACAAAACAAAAAATATAAAGAGACGGAGCATTTGCAGGGTCGCCTGGAGGCCAGGGTGGTGGGACTTGGGGTGATGGCCCCAGGGCAGGTGAGGGTTTAGGACTTAGCCCGACAGTGACGTCATCACATCTGCTCTTCAGATCCCACCAAAGAGTCTCCTGCGCCCGGAGGGGTGTCTCCTGGACCCTTCCATCCTCGGTGCCCCCACCCCCACCCCCACCCCCACCCCAGGCTGCCAGCGCCTGCTGCCGGTCTCCCGGCCTGGTTTTCTTGCCCTCTGTCTCCTGCCCCACCCTGCTCCCCTCCCACCACCTACTCTCAGAGGCCCCCTCTGAAGACCCCTCAAGAAGGGGGCCACCCCTTTAGTCTTCCACTCTGCCTGGGGGAGTACTCTTCTCCTAGCCTCCTCCCTGAGGACTGGTAGGGCCAGAGGAGGGATGGTCACCCCCGTCTTCTCCCACAGAGGTTTCCGGGGTCCCTAGACTCCTCAAGACAAGAAGAGGGGTTAGCTGGAGTTGCGGACAGTGTCACTGGTGTAGGAGGAGGGGTGAATAGGATTGGGGTCAGGGGAGGGGCTAGGACCCCACTGGGGCCCTTTTCCAGCTGTCGACAGGTTGGGCCCAATCTCTTCCTCAGAGCCAGACACCCACCCCAGTCACTAGCAGAGGCCCCATACCGCTCTCAGGCAGCGGGGAGGGGGCCCCAAAGCCCAGGGCAAAGCCAGCAACAGTAGCAGCCTCCTCCTGTTTCCTAGGGAGGAGGGCATCTTGCCTGCCCTCCCACCCTCTCTCTCTCTCTCTCTCCTCTCCCTCCAAGTCCGCTGAAAACTGTTAGATCCACCAGGCTAAACCGGCCTAGCCTCCTTCCTCCTCCGTGCCCCTGCTCTGGCCTGCCCAGGGAGACCCGTGGAGGACCAGGCGGGGAAAGCCTGTGGCCGGCGGGGAGGGCCTGGGTCTGCGGGGGCCCTGGCCTCCGGAGCAGCACCGTCACAGGGTCTTTCTCCCTCATCCATCCCGCAACTCCAGCCCTGGCCCCTCGCAGCCCCTCCCGCTGGCGGCCCCCATCTCTGCAAGCCTGGGTCTCAGTGAGAGGACTCCCGTGGGCAGGAGGGGGCCGAATGTCTTCCGAGAGCAGCAGTGTCTCCTGAGGTGGGTGAAAGGAGGCCGTGCTGGACTACCGGGTGTTCGTACCAGGTCCCAACCAGCCTCGCCCATAGAATGGGAAGCCGCCCCAGGCAGGCCAGGACCCCCAGGCGGGGGAACGACGGGAAGCGGAGTCTCTGAGGCCCTGAGACTTCCTGCAGCAGCAGGTGAGGTCGCTGCTCACGGCTGATGCTCCCGCTGAGCCTGGGGCCTGTGGACACCCAGCGTGCTCTGCCGTGGCGGCGCTTGGCCGCCCCGGCCTCCAGGTAACGAAAGCGCGATCCCCGGCCCCTCTGCCACCCTCGGTCTTCTTTTGCTTCCTGCTGCGTTTGCCCAGAGCCCACTCAGGAGCTCCCAGACCCCAGCCTCCAGGCCCTGTATCTAGTCCTTTGGGCACAGAGGACCCTGGCAGAGGCGCTGGGGCGGGCCTCCCTCGGGGCCAGGGGACTTGGGGGTTTGAGGACCCCAGGGCTCTGCAGACCTTCCCCTTCCAGCACCCCGTTCTCGTCCCTGTCTGCTGCAGCCTGAGGTGTGACCCAGGCCCCTGAGAGCCTGAAGCAGGATTCCAGAAGCCCTCAGGCCTCCAAACCCCCCAACTGAAGCCTCTTCAGCTTCTCCCCCAGGCAGGAATTGGGGTAGGGGGCCTCTGTCCTCGAAAGGCAGGAAGCCCTCCCATTTGCACCCTGGGGCCTGGGCTCGCCTCTCCGTGCCTGCGGCTCCCCAGCACCCGGGTGGGGCTGTGGCCCCAGCTGGGCCCCAGACCCGTCCCCCTCCACACTCCAGCTGCTGGCTCCAGGGTGGAGACTCAAAACCTGTTTCCTTCTGAGCAACCACCTCCACGGGCCCACGGGGGACCGCTCTCTCTCATCCCCAGGCCCCTCAGGACCCCAGGGAAGGAGGGTCTCCCACCCGAAGTCCCCCTGAGCCCCACGTGCTGGCGTTGGGCACTCAACACCGAGCGTGGGTGCCCGCACCCACCGCCCCTTGTAGCCTTCCCCCCCCCCGCCCACCCCCTTGATGCTGCGCGGGCCGCCCCGCGGGGCTCGGGGCTCGGCGGCGAGTACTGTGTTCTGTCCCCAGTGAAGCCCCGTTTCCGTAGCCCGGCTCTGCGAGGAGCCAGGACTGCCCCGCCGCCCGCCACCCCAGGCTTCCTGACTCCATTAGTCCAACACTTGTGAAACTCCGAGAAGTGCTGTGGTCTCAGCAACGCACCTGTTTTGTACATGATTGTGTAATTTAAAGGTGTATAAATGCAGATATATATATATATAAGTTGTGATTGTACAACTGTGGATAAAATCCAGAACTGTGTCAACCTGGCTGGACGTGTGTCCTCTTGTGTGTATCTCCGGCTCTTGTGAGTCCTCTACAGTTGGAGTCCGTTGGGGAGGCGGTGTCCCAGGGTGCTATCCTGGGGGACCGCCAAGGGCGGGGGGCCCCGGGGCCTGTCCATGCAGAGGAGCTCACCCCGGACGCTCTCTGAGGCACCAAGACTGTGGCCTTTAGGGTCCTGGGCACCTGGTGATGAGCACTGGCCAGGAGAGCTGGGGCATCTGGGGTCCCAAACTTAGGGTTCAAGGGTGAATTTGACTCCCAAGTAGATTCAGTTTTTGAAGTGAGATTCTAAAAGTGACTCTGGAGGCCTGTGGCTCGTGGCTGTCCACAGTCCCAGGCTCCCTGTGGTGTGATATCAGGTCATGCCACACCTTCCTGCCTGACCTCGGATAGCATTTCTGTGTGGGACTCCTCTGGGGGCCGGACTGGGGCTCTGGGCTCCTAACTCTGTCCCATCTTCAGCTCCAGGCCCGGCCCCTGCTTCAGCCTCCCTCACTCCACCCAGATCCCCTCTGGGTCAGGCAGGAGTCCCAGGTCTAGTCCCAGTCCTGCCGTCAGTTCACGGTGTCCCGGTCACCACTCTGGGCCTTACCCCCCATCTGGTTAGCTGTCTCTCTGAGGCCCTTCTGGCCCCGACAGCCTGTCAAGGTCCCAACACAAAACCATCATTCAAGGCAAATACGCTACAGGCCCGTCGCCCCCCACTGCTTTCCCCAGCCTCAGGGCATGCTCATTTGACCTGGGGACATTATCTGCTTCTCCCCCATATTCTTCATCCCCAGACCCACCTCCAGGGACACACCCCTGGTTTGAGTTGAACAGAGGACTCTTCAAATAAAGGCACAAGCTGACCTCATCACATTTGGACAGCCTGTTCCATGCGGAGCCCTGGAGGCGGGCTCCCCTGAAGACGGTCAGGGAGGAGGACCTAGGCTAGATGGGGCTCTGACAGGCAGTGTGTGTGCAGGAGGAGGAGGCTTCTGGAGCTTGCTGCCAGCACACCGGGTGTCACCGGATGGGTGTGTGCCTGCCAGGGACGTCTGTGCCTCGTGGCAGATCCACCCAGCAGGGAGCGGCCCCCCCGCCCCCCTGCAGCACCGGGTGCCATTCTGGAGCAGCTCCAGCTCCCCACTCCTCGCCCTGATCCCCTTCCCCCCTGCCTCCAGCCCCAGCCTGCGATCGGAGGCGCTCCAGGCCCTGCTAGGGACCTGAGAGCAGGTGGCGCCAGGGACTCCGGTGGGGGCGGAGGCTGGAGACAAAACCAGTTCAGCAAAGCTGACCTGGGTTCTGGCCGGGGTCCCAGCCCGCCCCCTCCCCAGGGGTGGGCAGACAGCAGGGGCCCAGCGAGGCAGCCGCCTGGGGCAGGCCCCCACCCCCACCTCCTCAGGTGCAGTCCCAGCTGACATGCCAAGGTGCTGTTTGCTCGCTGCCAGGAGTAAACGTTCTTCTGGAGACAATAAAATTGCTGGGGGCACAAGGTGCAGTGCAGGGCAGCATTTAACCCTCACTGGGCTGGGTGCCGCGGGCTGGCTCCCCATCCTGACTCCTGGGAAGCTAAGCCTTGCAGAGGTCAGGGCGCTGGCGGGGCGGGAGGCAAGGAGGGGCAGAGAGGGCCCTGTGCTTGCGGGTTCAGTCCCTGGTTCTGCCGTCGAGCGGCCGTGTGACTGTGAGTGAGCGCTCAACTGCTCTGAGCCTCAGTTTCCTCAGCTGCAAAGTTGCGGGGTGGGGTAACCTCACAGTTTCTATTGAGAGTCCCTTGGACTGCAAGGAGATCCAACCAGTCCATCCTCAAGGAAATCAGCCCTGAATATTCACTGGAAGGACTGATGCTGAAGCTGAAGCTCCAGTACTTTGGCCAGCTGATGTGAAGAGCTGACTCATTGGTAAAGACCATGATGCTGGGGAAGATTGAAGGCAGGAGGAGAAGGGGACGACAGAGGATGAGATGGTGGGATGGCATCACCGACTCAATGGACATGAGTTTGAGCAAGCTCTGGGAGATGGTGGAGGTCAGGGAAGCCTGGTGTGCTGCGGTTCATGGGGTCACAAAGAGTCGGACACAACTGAGCGTCTGAACGACAACAAACGGCAAAAAAGCAGTCGAAGCACCTAGCCGGCCCTCAGGACACCCAAGCTGGATGAATAAACATGAGGCAGGGTGTGAAGAAGCTGACAGCCTTTGCCCAGGAGAGGGTTCCATCTCCCCCTGCTCACAAACCCACACTCAGACCCGCCCCCCTCCCATCATGAGCTCTGACCGCTGACACCCCGCTCACAGCGCTCACAGCTTCAGTACCCCTGAGGCCTCAAGAGAGGAACTGCCCCCAAGCCAGCCTCTCTTCCCCCGTTCACTGCAGGGCCGGCTCCCCCGAGGAGGGCTGAAGGCCCCCCTCTCCCACGGCACGGCTGCCTGTCCCAGAGCCCCCGGGTTGGCCCAGCAGCGGCCAGGCTGTGGGTCCCCTCGCAGGAAGGGCAGCCCTCGGCCCCTCCAGGGGGAAGTCCTGACCCCCGACAGACACGAGGACAGAAGGATGCCACCACCTCTCCAGTCCCGTGGGAGACCCTCCTCAGCCCTTGCAGCCTCTGCTTCCAGCCCACACCAGGCCAGGGGAGACGAGGGCCCTTCCAGCCCTGCATGGGCCTTGAGGACTCCCTGCCTTTCTCCCACTGCTTCCACCCATCAGCTGTCCCTTTCCTGTTAGGCTCCACTCAATGCCGCCTTCCCCAGGAAGCCTCCCTTAACCACCCCAGGCCCCTGTGACCACAATGACTTGAGTATGGATGGCTTCCAGGCTGTGCTTCTGGCTCACTGGGACCACATCAGTTCCTTAGGATCTTTATTATCCGTCCCCAGGGCACCCCTGGCTTCCCAACTCGGGGGTCCAGATGTCTCCTGGCACCATGCCAGGCGCAGTGCTGGACGGGCAGCCGAGGGCACTGGAGGGCAAGTGGCTTGGCCAAGTCACTGCCGTTCCGTTGGCTCTGCTCCGGAGCGCCTGGGGTCAGAGGCTGCAACGGAGCGGGGGGACAGCCCTGCCTCCCTCCATCCTCCGATGGGCTGGCCGTGGAGCAGTCAGGCCCGAGGGGCAAGCACCCCCCACCCTGGGGCTCTCTTCCCAGAGAGCTCACTGACATCTCGGGGAGCGGCGGGCCATCTCCTCCCTGACCTTGAACTCTGGATGTCAGCAGACTGCCCTCTTTCCCAGCTCTGGGCCTGGCCAAGGCAGGACAGGCAGGAGGGAGGTCTGGCGAGGGCACCTTTCAGGCCCGGGACCCGGTGTCCGTGCTCAGATGGGGTGCACGAACTGGTAGACCAGACGCTGGGAGATGTCGGGCTTGCGGATGATGCCCTTCTTGTAATACTGGCGGATGGAGCGGCTCAGCTTGTCGTAGTTCATGGCGGGGCGGTTCTTGCGGATGCCCCACAGTCGGGCCACCTGCGCGGAGTCCTCGATTTTGAAGATGCCTGGGGCAGCGGGGGGCCCGGGGAGAGCCAGCAGAGCAGGGGGGAGAGAGACCAAGACCAGCAGATCAGCCTCACAGAGTCAGGGGAGGCGGGGTCGCCCCGGGGCCAGGCTAGGCTGTGGGGCCACAAGACCGTCTACCACGGCTGTTAAATCAACATGTGGGGAGGTGTAGCACAGGGCCCGGGAAGTGGGGGATCCAACTGTGGACTCACAGACCTCCTGGGTGCAGGGTGAGCCTGCGGTGGGTGACTCGGGGCCTTGAAGGCCTGGCCCTTGCCAGCGCCAGCTCCTAAACACCCCGCACTGAAGCCCCGTGGGGGGGCTCCGGGCTGCGGACACAGCTCGTTTCACAAGGTCACCTGTGCAGTTCCCCAGCCTGCAAGACCTCTGTGGGATTCGCAGCCACCTCGGCCCCACACAGCCCTTTCTGGCAGGATGAACTGGTAAGAGACGGTGGAAAGAGTGGGTTTGGAATCAAGCCCACCTGTGTTGGAATCCTGGCCCGGCTGTTTTCCAGCGTTAGAAGCTGAGACTCCCTTTTTCCGGTCAGTTAGAGGGTTTGTGGTGACCACTGTCTTGGTGAGTACAGAAAGTCCTTGGAGCAGAGCCCGGGGGAAGGGACTTTTACTCACTAATATCCCCAGTTCTCTGTCTGAAGCACCTGGCAAAACCCAGGTCAGCACACCCTCTCCAGGCAGGCTTCCCAGATCACCCCGCCTTCCCTGATCTCCCTGTCCTCTATCGTGAGATGGTCTCCCTGGGGGACCGGCTCACTCTGTCTCAAATCCACACATGAGATCACCACGGCTCATGCAGAAACTTCCCCACCCCTCCTAAGCCCTTTTCCTTCCTGAGCTCCACACTCAGCCCCAGAGTTGCTCCTCTCTGAGGTCCTCCTCAACCTGGGTACAGCTGGTCCCATCGCAGCCAGATGCATTCCGCACACCAGCTCATTTCACTGCTGGTTTTCCTACAAGACTGTAGGTCCCCTAGAGGATGGGGTATCGCTGAATCCTCCCCACAGTTCCGGGACACTATGATCCTCCATAAACATTGGCTGAGCAAATGTGGAACCAGAGGAAGTGCTCAACGAAGGTTTGTTGGATGAATGAATCTAGTGTGTTTCACAAAGACTGGAGTCCAGGTATCCATAGCTACTAATGGCAGAATGGGACCTAGAACCCAGGTTTCTCAGCTCTGGGCCTTTTCCAAAACAACACCCGCACACCATCCAGTCCTGTGCTGTCCAGGGCAGTCACCACTAGCCACCTGTAGCTGTGAGTCCTTGAAAAGTAGCCAGCCTGAACTGAGATGCAGTGTAAGCATGAAATACACACCAGATTTAAAAGACTTAGTAAAGCATCTCATTAATAATTTTGCAGCGATTATATGTTGAGATTAGAAGAATGTATAATATTGGATTAGATAGACGTATTATTAAAATTAAATGTACCTGTTTTTAAGCATTTTAAACTGTGGCTACTTGAAAATCTAACACTGCCTGTGTGGTTTGCTCTGTATTTCTCTCGGGACACCACTGGCTTCCTCAGTGCAGCGCTGATGTTTTGATGTAGAGACTATGTCCCGTTCTCATCAGAGTTGTATGGCCCTGCTATGTGCCGGGCACGTGGCCGCTGGGGACCCTCAGCAGGCAGAGCCTGGCGGGGGACAGGTGTGGACACAGATTGCACAGACCCTGGGCTGATCCAGTGAGAGTGCGTGTGTGGTATTCAAGGCAAAGGTGGGGGCGGCTGCAGCCCCCTGCCCAGCGCCTGGCAGGACCACAGCTCCCACCCCCTGCCTCGCAGCCACCCCGTCCTGCCCCCAGCACCACTCACCCTTCTCCTTGTTGAGCCACCGGATGAAGCGGCCGTAGCTGTGCGGCTTCAGCAGCAGCTCCTTGAGAAACTGCCAGAGGTGGATGGGCTGCCCGGAGCAGGACGAGTCCACCTCGCTATCCGTCCAGCTCTCCTCGCTGGTCGAGGCTGGGCGGTGAGGAGGTGGTGGTGAGCGGGGAGCCCTGGTCTTCAGTGGCCGCCACCCCATCACCCCCCAGACCCGGAGCTCTGGCCACCTGCCTCCCTGCCCTGCCCGACTCACCACAGAAGTGAATTGCCCCCGGGGACGTCCTCTCTTTCATCCAGGCAGCTGCGGGGCAAGGAGAGGAAGTTGGGACCCCAGAGAGACGCCCCTCCAAGGGAGGAGGAGGGCATTTGGGTGGAACTGTGGGGTCACAGAAGCCCACCCCCCGAACCCGGTGGCTCTCTTCCTCCTGCCAATCTGGGAGACAAGCTGCTTACAGAGCTGCTTCCTGGAAGAAAGTTTAGGATTTGGCAGCTGAGAGGGGCCTTCGGCGTGCGGCCCCTGGTTCAGAGAGGAGAGCACATGTTGAGCCCTGCTGGTCACCTGTGAAACGGGCCTGGGACTCCCCCTCACAGGTCTTGCACGGATGAGTGGTGATGAGGTCTGCACGGCATCCCGCTCAGAACCCAGCACAACAAAAACACTCCCTGCCCTCCGGCTGCCCCGCACCTCTCTACCCCCTCCAGCTCCCACCTGCCTCCCTCCCCAGAAAAAGCAGTGGGAGGTGGAGGCAGTCACCTTCTGCTCACGCCACCACCCGGCTCTCAGCCTGGCACTGCCCACTGCTCTTGCAGCCCCTGGCAAGAGGCCTGGGCTGGGGGCTGGACACTGGTCTCTGATCGGACCATGAGGGTGGGACCTGTCCCCTCATTCATCCTGGGCCCCAAGGGGCAGGGCTGCGACTCAGGGAGCAGGCGACACAGGTTTGATCCCTGGTTTGGGAAGATCCCACGTGCCGCAGGGCAGCTAAGCTGGTGTATCACAGCTACTGAGCCTGCGTGCCCTCGAGCCCGTGCCCTGCAACGAAGAGTAGCCGCACTCGCCACAACGAGAGAAAGCCCACTGGCAGCAGTGACAACCTAGGGCAACAGCAACAAACAAAAATTAATAAAAACAAATAAATTTTAAAAAAGGGAATTCCCTGGCAGTCCAGTGGTTAGAGCTCTGCGCTTTTGCTGCCAAGGGCCTGGGTTCAATCCCTTGCGGAACTGAGATCTCAAAAGCCATGTAGTCACACAATTAAAAAAAAAAAAGATTAAAATAGGTGCGCTGGTCAAACAACGAAGGGTAACAAAGGTCCAAGATACACTGTCCAGTACAAAACAGCGTGATACTCATCCTACTTGTGTTAGGAAAGGGTAGAAGTCACACTTACTCTTGCTTGTATATGCATAGACTTCCTTTGGCAAGGTACCCAAGAAATAGGCAACAGTGGTTGCCTCAAGGGAGGGGGGCTGGGGGCCAGGGGAGGGAAGTGGGAGCGGCATCCCCCAAGGTATACTGTGGTTCACAACAGTTTGTTTTTGAAAAAAATTCTGTACATTTATTGCCTTATTTCTGCTTTAATGAAGTACAACACAAAACAAACACATTTTTACAAGGACAAGGAAGGAGGACTTGGGAGGATCCAGCGTCCTGCGTCCTCACAGTCTACCGTATACTTTTAATTTGCCACGTGCTCTGTCCTAGGTTCTGTGGCCTTGATCAGGGTAGGCAGAGGGTCGGGGCTGGAGGGCTCACCCAGGATCCAGGAAGGCAGCGGTCCGTGGGGCCGGGATTCAGAACGGAACCCAGGTGGGCATAAGGGGCTGCTTCCCCCGTAACCCGCGGGCAGGCATCCTGGCCTAACTTCTCCCCTGAGGGCCCGGGCTTGGAGCCTGGGGGTGGGGCGGGGGGGTGCTCCACCGACCTGATTTCCAGATGTCCAGATGGGCGTGCAGCACGTCCCCACCAAGGGGCGAACGCTGGCGGAACTGCTCCTCCGACATGGCACACAGCTCCTTGCCCCCCAGCTCCTGGAAGGCCTTGCCCACGGGGGGCAGCCGGTACTGGTGTTCCGTCCACAGGAGCCACTTCTGCACGTTGCCGGGGCTCCAGTCCACCGGGTCTGAGCGGGAGACACTCTTTCAGCCCCGGAGTCTGCTTGAAGGCACTGCCCCGGGGGGTCCCCTCTGCCCTGATGGAGCCCCCGTGGGAATCTATGTTCTCCCGGAACGGCCTCCAGGCCAGACAGAGGCTTGAGGGGTTTTGTGGAGGTGGGTACCCAAGAAGAGAGGAGATGAGGGGAAGGATCCAGGGCCCCGAAAGCAAACATGGCTCAGGGCAGGGGAGCCTGGAGCTTCTGTACCTCCATCTCACCTGGACCTCAGCTCCTCCCACGCCCCCCCAGCCCCTCCAAAGGGCCCTTTGGGGAGCCCCAGCGCTGGAGGGGACAGTGACACGATACCAGAGACACCCCAGCTTTTTCCTTTCCCAGATTCCTCTCGCCTGCCCGAAACCCTCAAAGGACCAGAGAAAAACCCAACCAGGGATTGGCCCCACCCGCCGCCGAGGAGGAATCAAGACACAGAGGGGGCTCCTTCCCCGCGTCCAGCACCCGACAAAGGGCTGGCCGTCAGGGCACCGCTCAGCACACGTGCTCCGTGGGCAAAGGGCAGGGCAGGGGGTGCAAACGGGACCGAGGCCAGCGGGGTGGGGGCGTCTCTGACTGGGCTCCAGTCATCTCCCTGGGGAGCCGCCCTGGGGTGAACCCAGCTGCGGTCTCGGACACAATGGGGCCTCCAAGTGAACGCCAGGCTCTCAGGGGGTGACCTGCAGACCGACCTGCCCCCACCTAATAAACCCATTTT
Source organism: Cervus canadensis (assembly GCF_019320065.1). Taxonomy (NCBI): domain Eukaryota; kingdom Metazoa; phylum Chordata; class Mammalia; order Artiodactyla; family Cervidae; genus Cervus; species Cervus canadensis. Next base: position 40,123,276 of record NC_057413.1, read on the forward strand.
CCTCCCCAGGGTCAAAGCCATTTGTTTCTGTCCCTATTGTTCACAGGGCAGGGCCCTCCCCAGCCCGGGGCGGGAGCGGGGGCACCGTGGGAAAGCCTCCGGGGTGCGGGCTGGTTGGGCCACTGGAGGAGGGGGCCCTGAGCAGGGGCTGCCTCAAGGGGGGCCCCAGCTGAGACTATTGGGGGGCAGGGGCTGGGCCCAGATGACTCCGGGGAGGAGGAGTCGGGCCTGAGGACCTTTCATGTGTGGGAGGCTCAGACACCTCGAAGGCCAAGGAGATGCATCAGACGCTCCCAAAGCTGGAGAGGCGCCGGCGGGACCGGTAGGGGCCCCAGCAGCCCCTCAACCGGCAGCATCAGCTCCGCAACCACACCCTCCAGGCCCCGGACACACACGCGCCTCACCTCCTGATGGCTCTCCTCCTCAGAGCCCTCACCCCCACCGGACCAGAGACACACTGATCTATTTATCTATGATCTGTTTCGTCACTGTAACGTCAGCTTCATGAGCAGAGGAGCCTTTCTGCTGTGTCCACGTTGAATCCCTCGTATAAGGGATAAGGGCATATTAGGTGACTGTGTTGAGCATCTATTAAGTACCAGGTACCATCCCAGGAGGTGGGGATGTGTGTGCAACCCCATGGACTGTAACCTGTCAGGCTCCTCTGTCCATGGGGATTCTCCAGGCAAGAATACTGGAGTGGGGTTGCCTTGCCCTCCTCCAGGGGATCTTCCCAACCCAGGGATGGAACTGGCGTCTCCTGAATTGGTAAGCAGATTCTTTACCGCTGAGCCACAGGGGAAGCAGGAGCTAGTGACATAGCAGTGAGCGAAATAAGTGAAAATCCCTGCCCTCGGGCCATGTACCTTCCAGTGAGGGAGACAGTCGGGGAACAAGATAAACATGCAGCATATCTGACGGTAGGAGCCATGAGAGAAATAGAGCAGGTTGGAGGAATAGGAGGGCAGCAGTTTCAGTAGAAGGGTCAGGAAAGGCCTCATCGAGGTGGTACCATTTGAGTCAAGGCCTGAAGGAGGTGAGGGGTGAGCCAAGTAGATATTTGAGGGAAGAGCACTCTGTGATGAGGAACTAGCAAGTGCAAAGGTCCTGGGGTGTGAGTGTTGTGGGGAAGGCAAAGAGGCAGGAGAGTCTGGAGCAGAACAGGCCGGGGACTGTGCACTGACGTGTGAGAGCAGGAGGTGGGCCAGATGGTAGAGCTCATATTCATTCACCCAGTGCCTGCCACGTGGGGACACCAGGCTGGCACGGCCGGGGCGCAGAGAGGCTGAGAACCTTGGCTCCCAGGCTCACCGCTGCTGTGTTAGGGACTGGCTGCACGTGGAGAAGCACCAGCATCTCTGGGGGTGACCACGGTGTGCCAGGCGGCACCCTCGTCCCTCCCGGTGGCCTGGCAGAGGAGGGGCTCACCTGCCGTGATGTTGAGCAGCTTGCAGGCCGTCTCGATGTCCTTGAGCACCTCGCCCACCACCATGGACTGCACCTGCTCCAGCGAGTGCTCCTCCAGGGTCAGCCCACCCGGGGCCAGGTCCAGGCTGCCCCCCGGGGCTTGGCTGTCGATGACCGGGCACTGCTCTGGCTCCTCGGGCGGCTCCTCCCGCGCGCTGGCCCCGGGGCCCTTGGCTGCCCAGCTACTGTCCTCGGGGTACAGCATGTCAAAGTAGGAGAGGTAGAAGGTGGGCAGGCCCTGCTCAGGGGTGGCAGGCGGGCTGGGGCTCCAGTCCCGCCGCTCGGGCCCCGTGCCCCCCGCGGCCGCCTTCTCCAGGCCTGTCCGCAGCGCGCTGTCCGGGGGCAGCAGGAGGCGGCCGGGAGGCCCGGGGCTCAGGCCTGGGCTGGCACTGCCCATGCTGCTCGGGCTGGCGGCTGTGTCTACAGAAACAGAACAGGAGGGAGAGTCAGGCCCCGGTTGCTTCCCTGTCCCCGTGGGGGCCGCTAAGCTGGTTATGGAGATGAGGAGCCCAGTGGGCAGCGGCCGGGCCTGGGAGAGAGCCGGGGCTTCCGGGTCACTGGGCAGCTAAGACAGGGCTGGGCAGATGGGCCCTATGGCTGGGAGGGGACGTGCAGAGCTGCAAACAGACGTCTCCCTCGCTCCCCAGGGAAGTCGGGGTGCTGGGAGCAGTGTATTTTTACACAAGTAACCTGTTTAAAACAATCTCCTGAAGTGCTCGATCTCATTTGGTCCTCACAAAGGAAGGCACAATTAGTTCCATTTGGCAGATGAGCAAACTGGGGCCTGGACAAGGTGGCCGGCCCCCCACCCAGATCCCAGACTGCTGTCCCATTGATGAAGCTCCTTCTGTGGTGGTGGTGGTGGTGGTTTGGTTGCTAAGTCGTGTCTGACTCTTTGTAATCCCATGGACTGTAGCCCGCCAGGCTCCTCTGTCCATGGGATTCTCCAGGCAAGGATACTGGAGTGGGTTGCCATTTCCTTCTCCAGGGGATCTTCCCAGCCCAGGAATCGAACCCGAGTCTGCTGCACTGCAGACAGATTCCTAATCGTTTCTGCTGGGACAAAGCTTGTTTGTTTTCGTTCTGCCTTTGAAGAGGGTAGGGAAGGGAAAAGGTCACCATGATCTCCCATGGGCCAGGTGAAGACAGACGGGAGCAAGTGAGGGTGTGGCAGGGAGAAGCCCCTCCCAGGTCAGGCAGGCGGCCCCCTGCCCCTCCCACAGGGCCGCTTTTGTGAGCTTAGTCTGACTTTTTGTGACCCCATGGACCGTAGCCCGCCCGGCTCCTCTGTCCATGGGATTCTCTAGGCAAGAATACTGGCGAATTCTTGACCCAGAGATCAAACCCTGGTCTCCTGCATTGCAGGCAGATTCTTTACCACTGGGCCACCAGGGAAGCCCCGCAGGGTCGTGCGGGGAGTATGGATAAACTCTCAGCCCAACGATGCTGACGTGGCCACCCAGCAACACCCCCACTCAGGGCCAGGCTCCTGCTACCCGCCCCTCCTCGTCCTGCCCTGAAAGGTGCTGCCACGGCCTCTCCCAGCTCCCGGGGCCCTCTCCTCTCCCCTCACGCCTTAGAGGAACTCGCAGCTCCCCAGGTGGGAGGTGCCCACGCGCACGTTTCTGCGGACCTACACACCCCAGTTTCCTCACGGCTGCAGGGGCTGGAGAGAAGACCAAGGCCCAAGGGGACAGATGAGGCCGTCGGCAAGCCCACTCCCCCCGGGCTCCCCAAGGCCACCCAGGGGGCACCGTTTGGCCTCAATGCGAAGACTCAGAGGCCTCCCTCCCCATCGGTCCCCAGGCTCTGCTGCCCCTGGACCCTTTCCTCTGAGCCCCATATTGGAGGTTTGGGTGAGGCAGGGGACCTGCATTGTGTACGTACAGCAAAGAACTGGGGTCCCTGGGATACTTCCGTGACTTGAGAGTCAAGAATACAGCAGGACAGATGTGGGAGATGACCAACAAATACATGCTCCCCGTAACACGGTGGGTCATCCTCAAAGGTGGAAAGGAGCAGATAAACCTGATAAGGGCAAGTTCATATGTGTCCTTTCTTGGGGGTATTTATACTTTATACAGTGTTCTCAAAATGTGCCCGCATCCGCACCACTCATAAGGAACTCGAATTTTCAGGCCCACATCAGAGCTCCTGAATCAGAAGCTCAGGGTTGGGGAGGAAGGCCCAGCAAGGCATTTCTTTTCTTTTTTTCTGGCCACACCTCACGCTTGTGGAAACTTAGTTCCTTGACCAGGGATTGAACCTGTACCCGCTACAGTGGAAGTTCAGAGTCCTCACCTCTGGATTGCCAGGGAATTCCCAGCAATGAGTCTCAACAGGCCCTTTGATTGTGATGGGGGTTCAAGTTTGAGAACTGGCTTTGAAGGCATCTGGCCAGTATGAGGGGGAGGCTTTACTAGAAGCCCTGTAGACCTGCTCAGCCGCAATGTGCAGGTGGGGTAGAGAAAGAGCCCCATCTGGAAGGTTCTGGCTTCTATACCTAGGGCTGCAGCTAGTACAGCTGCATGCATCTCAGAAAATAATGCCCTTTCCTCTCTGAGCAGTGCGGCTTGGTGAGTGGAGCCCAAGTGGAACTTCAGCTCCCCTTGTCCCTTACCCTGTGCAGTACCCAACCTGCCCAACCTGACTTGGCAGCTCTGCTCTTCCTGTGGCACAGAGAATGCCAGCAAGAAAGAAAGGTGTTCCCTTTCATTTCAAGTCTCCCTTTCAAGTTCCTTTAAGTGACAAGGAAGGAAAGGTTGGGGTGGGGTGGGCAGGGATGGGGGGGCCAGGATTGCGGGGGACAGAGGGCAGGCTTGGAATTATTTCAAGTCCTTCTGTGCAAACACACGTGTGTGCTGTGAGCCCATGTTATTTACCCAGGCAGAGCCAACAGCCCGCTCTGCCCTGGGTCCCCACCCTGGCCTGTGCCCACACCCTACCTCCTGCGGAGCCCCACCCCTGGAGAGCCCCCTCAACCCCACCCTTCCCTCATCACCCCGCCCCATCCACGTCCCCAGAACTCCCCGACCTGCCACGTTAGGACAGTCCCTGCCAACACCTTGGGCCATGTGCCAGGGAGACGGAACCTCTTCCAACAGGCAGGAGAAATTGCCTCCCTCACGGCCCTCCTGTTTGCTTGGCCTCGGTCACAGGTAGGACGGGGGCACAGAGGCACGAAGGGTCAGTGAGGATGAATGGCTAGGGCGTAGGGGTTAGCATCGGCCAGGCGAGGACATGACGACACATCCCTGACACATTGGTCAAGCGACTTCGGGGGCCCTCACCTTCACCCCCTTCCCGAGGGAGCCTTAGTGCTCATCCCTGCTGTGGCGGGGAAGTGACAGTGCAGAGAACAAACGACTCAGATGCAGGTCTTCCAGCTCCTGGCCCAGGGATCCTTCACCAGCAGAGAACTCCAGCCTTCTCCTCCACACCCCACATTCCAGCCCCCACCCTCGTCACCTTGCTCCTAAATGCCAAGGAACCTGCTCTCAACCAAGGCTTGGTCCCAGCTCCAACACCTCCCTGGTGAAAAAGAAGTTAATGATTAACCATGCGGCAGGGGGAAAGAGCCCATGGCCTGCAGGTGGGACGCAGCGTGGAAGGCTGAGCCCAGCCCAGGGGACTTGGGTTTTCTGGTCAACGAGCCAGGGGCTGGTGTGTCCAGCCTGCAACTCTGGCATCTTCTCCAGGCTCTAGGGCTGGACCCGGGAGGGCAGAGAATGCACGTGGAGTACCTCATGTGTACATGCTACCCTCTGACTACCCATAGGGGCTCAGGCACCCTGCTTTGTGGATGTGGACAGTAAGGCTCAGAGAGGCCGTGCAGCTTGCCTGAGGGCCCCACCCCTTGGGTGGTCTCTGCTCTTGTACCACGTGCCCTCTGAGGCTCCTGCTCTGGCTGGTCCCATCTCCCCAGGGCCCTGCCCACCTCCTGATTGGCCAGCTTGGTCTTCCAGAGTTCATTCCTGCCTCCTATCCGCTCACTCCACTGCATGGTCAAGCTCATTTCCCTCCAACACCCTTTTATCGGGCAGCCCTGGGCTCTAGAACCTCCCATGGCTCCCCACCGCCTGCCCTGCCTGATCCCAGGGGCTGGTGCCCACCTCTGAGCGCTAGAGCTCAGAGCCCAGAGCGGGAAACAGATTTATTCACTGGTTAGGGGCAGGGTCTGGAGCAAAGCACATATCCAGGCTCTGATGGGAACGGTGTTTCTCCCTCAGATCCTGAGCTGTGGGCGTGACACGGCTATTTTCTCTTGTTTTCATCATCCCCCTGCCCACAATGCCCTTCCCTTCTCATCACAGTTCAGCTCAAAGTCCTCCGTGGCCGCTCCCTCCTCTGACTTTTCAGCTCCCCCGTCTGTGCAGTTCAGCCATGAGTACGTTCGTTGGTGATGGTCTCCGCATGGGGACACTGGGAAAACGAGGCTCAGAGAATGGCCAGGAGGTGTCTGTAGTCACACAGCAGTGCCTGGATCACTGCACCCTGGGGTCCTGCGACAAATCCGGGCTCTGTCGAGTCCCGCTCCCTCCCGAAAGCCCAGGCCCGAGGGGCTGCCCGTCTCCTGAGCAATGCCTCCAGCTCCCAAACCTCGAGCTGATCTTTTCTGGATTAAGGCTCAGTGTGTCCTGGTTCCCTCTTGCCCAAGAGGCACTGGCTCTGACTCCAGACAAAGAAATTTGGTAACAGCTGGTGGAGGCCGAGGCCCAGAGACAGGGCAGACTCACGCGGCTGCAGCCAGAGGGATTACCACCTTGGCCCCTTCTCTCCGCACCTTGTGGTCCCCCAGGAAGACAGAGAGGGGGCAGGGGGCAGGGGGACCCAAAGTTAGAGATCTACGGCAGCTGTTTCCTGCCCCTCCACCCGGACGTTAGAAAGATGCTCAGACAGCTCCCAAAACCACAGCCCCAGGGAGTCACCAGGAGGATTTTACTGAGGCCCTGGGCTGTCATGAGGGTGGAGCCTGTCTCTCACATTCTGCTCAGATCTTACTCCCAATGGGGTTGTGGGGTGGGGGCGGTAAATATGCCTCGAGCCCCCACCTCAATCCTAAGACACAACCTTAGTCTGCCCAGGGCCCAGGACTGCAGGAGGAGAGGGGAGGGACAGGCCTGCCACTCGGCCCAGAGTCTCCTCACTCCAGCATCTGGGGGCAGACCACCTCGGGTTTCCCCACCAGTGGCGGCCCTTTCCTCCCTCCATTCTAACCTCTGGGTCCACATGAATGGGTCGGAATGAGGGGGCTTCGGCGGTGCAGCCCCTGGGAGCCATGCAGAGTGGGCAGGGGCCACGTGGGCCTGTCCCCTCAACTCCCAGGCAGTCGGTCAGCACCTTGGAGAGAAGCTGGGCCTACCCAGGCCAGTGTTCAGGGCCCGGCTGCTGAGGTCTGAAGCCTCCCTGCCTCTGGCCTCAGCCTTCGTGCTCCCCTAGACAGGCCCTTCCTGCCCTGCCTACTGCCCCCGTCCAGCCCCCTCACTGCTCCTGGGACAGCTGCTACACTCCTAGGAAAATGCAGCTCCCCTGCCCTCCGAGACTGCTCTTCAAACCAGCTAGATCCAGGGACTTCTCTGGTGATCTAGTTGCTAGGATTCCAGGCTTTCACTCCTGAGGGCACAGGTTCGAGTCCCGGTCAGGGAACTAAGATACCGCACGCCGCACAACGCAGCCAACATAAAGAAAAGAGAGGAATGAGCTGGAAGCAACTAGCAGAAGCAAAACTTCGACTTGGGGAGATTTAACTTGGGGAGCCAGTCCTCAGGCCTAGGGAGACTTGGGAGTAGGGTCAGGGCCAAGCAGCAGGAGGATGGGGGGCAGGAAACAAAAAGAGTCGGGGGACATAAGGGAATTGTGATCAGCTCAGATGGTAAAAGTATCTGCTTGCAATGCAGGAGACCTGGGTTCGATTGGGAAGGGGGTCGATTGAAGGGTCGGGAAGATCCCCTGGAGAAGGAGATGGCAACCCACTCCAGTATTCTTGCCTGGAGAATCCCATGGACAGAGAGGAGCCTGGCGGCTTGCAGTCCACGGGGTCGCAAAGAGCAACTTCGCTTTCTGCGGTGCCCGCTGTTCCCGTGGGCAGCCAGGAGCCCAAGGCATGAGTACGTACCAGCAGCCCCCCCCCCAGTCACTCCTGCGCGTGGGTATATTAGGCATCCACTTCCTGCCCCCCCCCCCCGTCCCGCCTCACTGACTCCACTTCCAGCCCTTCCAGCGACAAGGTGAAGGCCAAATAAATAAACTGCTTGGGCTCCCCCCGCGGTCTCCTCGGGCAGCCAGGATTATTCCCACCTGACAGGCAGGGGCGGTGAGTGCCTGGGGGCATGTGTCCATGGTGATCGGGCGGGGACTGGGAGTCAAGGGTGAGCTCCGCCCTCTTTCCTGCTGAAGTCTTGGCACCTTCCGACTTCTAGGGTCACCCCTGTTGCCTCGCTCAGGCTACCTGCAGGGCCAGCCCCACGGAAGTCGTACTGGGGCGTCTGGGTGGCATGGATGCCTGAAGCCTGCAGGTACATGGACCCCCCTCAGCCCCAAGCTCACCCCTGTATTCGAGTTTTCTCCAAAGGCATGGGAGGCCTGGAAGGAACTCGAGGCCTCAGCATCTGGAGATGTGGGTTCATAATCTGCTGTTTCCACTGTATCTGAGGCCCTGGGCAGCCCCTGGTCTCCTCGGCCTCAGTCTCCTCCTTTGTTCTTCCAGGAGATAAGTCAGCTCCCAGAGCTCTTCTGGCCCAGACACTGTCTGGAGTCTGTGACCCCATGACCTCCATCGTGCCTGCCAGGCTGACTTGGGTTGGACATCAGAGGCAGGAAGAACTGGTCCCAGCAGCCCTCAGGCCAACTCGCTGCCCTGCGAGCAGAGACCTGGGCCCCACCCCTGCCTAACCCAGGCGGTCACCCCCAGACCCCTCTCCTCAATCCCAGAGCTGGAGCGAAAAGGAAGGGCCCCTTGGATTCTGGCGGTCCCGGAAGGACCTCATTAGCCCTTCCTATAGTCCAGGGAGGGTGCTGGCCCATCTGACTCCCACAGGGTCCCACTCCGGGCCCTGGCCTAGGAGGAGTGACCTGGAGGAGTCTGGAGGCCCGGAGAGGTGGGAGAGGAGAATCTGGCAGGGGGCACCTCCTGGACTGGGAACATGCAAATGAGGCAGGGGAAGGAGCCTGGCATTAAATGTCAGGAAGGGCCCAGGGCAACTCAGCTTGTGCAAAGTTTGCTTTGGGAAGAGTTGCTCCACCTGACAGGCCACTCTCCTGGCCAGGGGTGCAGGGTGGAGCATGGAGCAGGGTGGGGGCGGCGGAGGGTCCCACGCTGCTTGGAGCCCCAAGCCTAGCTCTGGCAGCGGGGCAAGAAACTCAGCTGCATGTCTGTTGAATGGGCTGTTAAGAGCAGGTCTTAAAAGGGTTGTGGAGATTGAGGGGGACAGTGGATGGAAATTCCTTGCGAATTACAATGGGCATGCATGAAGGTGGCAGGTGAGGGGACCAGGCTGGAGAAGAAGGAGGGAAAGGGGACAGGGTGAAGAGTGATGGGAACAAAGGAAGAAGCAGGTGGTGATGCTGGATGGAGGGGCAGGGCCAAAGGGTGGAGTCTGGGGGAGAGTTGAGAATGGTGATGGGAGAGGCCTGAACCTTGCCCCAAGGTCAGCCTACTCTCTAGCCGGGTCCAGGGCAGCTGCTGGCTGCACTCACTCCTCCCTGGCCTCTAGGAGGAGCCCAAACCAGAGGCCCCCACTTCCCCTGACCTCAGCCTAGGAGACCAGACTGGGAAACCACACAAGTTTCACAAAGCGCTAAATCCCGCCAGCCAGCCTGCCTCCACCAACTCCTACACAGCCTTCAAAACCCCGCTCCAGGTTGCTTCTTCCACGAAGCTTCCTTTCACAGAGGAGGCCACCTTGTCTAACCTGCTGCAAACTCAGGGAGTCAGAGGGACTTGCCTGGGGTGACACCTTGCGGGTTCTGACCTGCCCCTTCTTGCCCTCCGCCAGAGGGCCCTGTCCCCAGTTACACTCAGGCTGCACCATAGTCGCCCAGCACACAGCTGTGCTCTTGTCTGTTGCAGGGTTATTCCCTTTATGGCTGCAACCACCTCCGTGGCAGGAAGTGGGCTCTCCTGGTTCCTCCACTCACCGCCAGGCTCACACTTTCTGAGCACTGATTGAGCACCTACTGAGTTCCACCCTATTTCCTCAGGCTCGGTTGACAAGAGACGTTTTGCGTAATCCAGCGGCTTGTGGCAACCCGGTGGCACAGCATCTGCCAAACCATTTTATAATCAGAAACACAATAACCAAGTCTGGCAGGGCCTGAGTTCTCAGCTCTGGGCCCCTCATGGTGCCTATTAGGCTCTCAAAGGGGCAGGTGGCTCCTGACCCCATGAGAGACCACCTCCTCCACACCCCAACCTCCCGGGAGCTCTGAATTCTGAATTTTGGGGGAGCCCTGAGCATCTGGGGGGGAGTCCCTGGCTCCGGCCCTCCCCCCATTGGACCGGGGTGAGCAGACTGGCTGGCTGAGCTGAGCCCTGGCGTGGGCACCCCGTCTGATGGGTAATCTCCTGCCTGCCACCTGGGGCCTGGGGCAGCCCCAGCGCCTGTTTGCTCTGTTACTCAGCCGAGCAGCTGGGGAGATGGTTGCTTTCCTGGGGATGGCCATGAAGCTGTTTATTGGGGAGGTAGGGGCAGGAAGTGAGGCCAAGTCCCAGGCCTGGCTATAGAGGAGCAGAAAGGCCATGGCTGTCAGGCAGGGGATAGCCCGCTTGAGGCCTGAGTGCGGGCTGCTGGGTGGGCCCAGCTGGAGGGGAGAGGGGCCCCGGGCTAGCTCAGGGCACTGCTCCCACCCCGCATGCACGCGTGCACACATGCACACACACCTTGTCCAACTCCAGGGCAGGCTCCAGCCACCGAGACCCTTCAGCCCTCCACGCTGTCACCCCCATCACCCAGTTCCTTCCCCCCCACTGGAGGCACGTGGCAAGTCCTAGAAGGGGGCACCTCCAGGCCCCTGCCCTCACCCGCACTGTTTTCCCCACGTGCCCAGAGGCGCTGTGCCCCCCAGGGACTCAAGGCAATCACTCCGATCCCCTGGTTCCCGTGCGCACCACACCCACCCCCCCACCCAAGCCACTGGGCTCTGGGACTGTAGCCCCTGCTCCAACCCCGGACCCTGGCCCTGACCCGGAGCCTCCAGGCTCCAGCAGGGCCCTGCCCACTCGTGACCAGGCTCTGAGAGACCCTGCCCCTGGCAGAGCAGCCATGCTGGCAGCCACGGAAAGGCTGCCTGTGTTTAACTAGCCAAGCAGAACCAGCCTGGTCTCGGGCCGAGGCTCCGCACCTGCAGAGCCGCCTCCCCGCAGGCTGGGCAGGGTGGGCTCAGTGCGGAGCTCAGATGGGCTCATCACAGACGTGGGGCACCCCAGGCCGCCCTCCCCAGGCCAGGGGGCTCAACTGGGCCCTGGGATCAGCCCGGGGGGTGGGGGCAGGCTGGGCAGGCAGTACGCACAGGGATCGGGGGCTTCTGAGGCTGAAGGACCCAGATCAGGGTCATCAACACCTGGGAGCCTGGCATTGAAAGTTCCCTCCACCACCCACCTCCCCAGAGCTGGCAGGGGAAAGCCCCCATGGCCGGGCACTGCCCCCCCACCAGACTTACCCGTTAGCTGCCTGGTGCCCAAAGAGTCGTCCGCGGTGGTGCCAACCTTGGGGGCCAGGGGGAGGCACAGGCAGCTGGGACCACTGCTGGGTCTCAGCCAGGCATCTGGGGCGCCGGCGGTACCAGGGGCCGGCAGGACTGAGGGCGGAGGTGGCACTCGGGTGGGCCGCCGGGGGCCTGGCCACCCTCGACGGGCGGCTCTCTGAGGTCTCAGGGCTGCACGCCCCGTAGGGAGCCCCCCTGCCCCCAGCTCAGGGCCACTTGCTGGCACCGTGGCGAGACCCAGCCAGGGGGGCTTACAAGGGAGGCCGCGGTGGGCTCAGGGGACCGGGTCTGCGGGGCAGTGTGGACACGGGCGGAGTGCAGGAATGTGCTGGGAGGAAGTTAGGCAGCAAGAGATGAAGAGTTGGCTGGGGCCTGATTTCCCATTATAAGTAATCCTTCCTTATTTACCTGAACAAATACGCTCCCTGCTTACCTCAGACCACAGACGGGCTCCTGGTTAACCCTTGCAGGCCTCCCCCTCCTCGCTGGGGGAACCACCCCCTGGCAGCCTGGGAACTCATTCAGTCACTCATTCATGCATTCATTCACTCACTCACTCACTCATTCATTAGTTGATATATCGTTACCGAGTTCATCTTACATGCAAGGTACAGGGGCTATATCGAGTGGGGTCAGCTGAGGGCAGGGGACAGATGAGCAGGCAGCATTAGAAAAAGCCCAGTGGAGGGATGTGGGAGAACACTGACAGTGGGCATCTGGCAAAGGAAGTCAGCAAGGGCTTCCTGGAGGAGGCGTTGTCTGGCTCCCCAGGTCAGGGGTGGAGAGAGCTTTGGGGAAAGAGACCCAAGGCTCACAGGCCCGCCCACCCTATGCTCTGCCCCACAGGGCCTGGCGCAGGCCTGTCATAGCTTGGTTCTCAGCAAGGACCAGTAGCTCGCTTTCCCAGGCCCGGAGCGGCGGTCAGCCAGCAGCAGCACAGAAGCTCCAGCCCCAGCACCCACCTGGGCTCCTCCAGCTCTGGGAGACCAAGCAAGGCCACGCAGCCAAGCTCTCAGCTTCTTCCTCGTCCTGCCAGGTGGGCTGAGGGCTGCCCTGCCCTCCAGGGCCTCTTGTTCTGAATCACCTTGGAAGGGCGCCTGGCATCTGCAACCCCCACGCTGTCAGACGGAGGCATTTCAGAGAGTATTTATTGTTATGTTCCCATTTCAGAAGTAATTGTGTCACTACAGTCACACAATTGTGTGACAACTTACAGTATGATTTTTCTAGGGCCTCTGGAAGATTCCAAGGCCTTCAGAACCTTGCCCCCTCACCTTAACTGATGCCAAAATTCTCTACCATATGGTTGCACTTTTCACCCTGGAGAGCCTGTGCTTAGCTGTTAACTATCACAGGTGTCTTGGTAAGGAGGAATTATCAGAGTTATTTCCCTGAGAAGGTGGAGGTAGGATGGAATGGAGATTGGGGAGGTAACATGAGTTTCCAAAACGACTACAGTCAACCATCCCAGTCTTCCAGAACCAAGAAAAATAGAAAGAACGCCAACATTCCCAAGCGGGACCTTCTCTCCATTCTCCCAGAAGCTTGTGTTTGTATTAGCACTAATAGTAATGGCCACTGAGCACTTACTAAGTGCCAGGCACAGTTTATCGCTCATGAGACACTAAGGTATTGATCACATTATAAGTACTGTAACATGGGTGAGTACAGGGAGTATTCAATAAATGCTTATTGAATGGATGGGGTGTCATAGATAGTTACCCCCAACATCCATTCTCTTTTCCTCAATAAACAAACCCCTACTTTATCTGGGAACCTGGCTACCTGGAACTAAGACTATCTCAGACTCCCTTGCAGCTAGATGCGACGGTGGGACCAAGTAGTGGTGTCATGTGTTACTTGCTACGAATCTTTCTTAAAAGTAAACTATCAAGAAAAAAAAGTAAACTAGCATGTATGATTTACCTCCTTCTTCTTTATCCTTCCTCTGTGTTACTGCCTGGGATGCAGCTGTGATGGCTGGAATCTTGGCTGCCATTTTGGACCATAGAAACAAAATGCTGGAGCAGTGAGCTGGAAGGAGCTTAGGTCTTTGAGGACTGCATAAAACCTCCATACTGGCTTTGGATTGCATGTCTCAGGACTTCTGTGAGAGAAACAGACCTTTGATTTTTGTTAGGTGGCATCTTTATTACTCAAAGTCAAGCCTGATTCTATGCGACAGACCAGAAGATGGGAAGATAGATGAAGACAGAATACTCTTGCAGCCAGAGAAGACATTTCATGACTGGGTGGCACTGAGAAGGGAACTGGTCATACCACAGAAAACCTTGACCTTGGGAAGGCTGCTCCTTGAATGCTGGTACAGCTTTGCCTTGGGCCCAAAGGAGCACTTCATAGGTGTCTCCAGGAATGGTGGGCCTGCGTGGATGGACCAGGCTAAGCTGTGCTGAGAATGGACAGTGATTATACCCACCCAGGCCTGGAATAAGGAAACAAAGCTGCCTTTGGAGGATGGAAAGATCCAAGAAGTAGCAAGGATAGGACCCTGCATCCACTCAGCCGAGGTTCACACGGACCACAGCGCTAAGAGGCTGCGTGGGAGGATGTCCGTGGTGGGCTCAAGGCAGGTTTGGTGCTCACCTGAGGCAAACCTGCCTATGGGCTCCAGGGGAAGGGAGGGCCAAATAAGGGACTCTGGGTAACATACCCCACCAGCACCTTGATCCATCCAGCACGGTGTTGTAACACCAGCTCAGGGTTTGACCCAAATACACACCCTAGTTCTGTCACCTTCCACCTTTGTGACTTTGGCCGGAACCTACCGAACTCCCCCTTCCCCTCTCTGAGGCACTCTCAGAGCTGTGGTATTAGTGTTAGTCACTAAGTCATGTCCAACTCTTTGCGACCCTATGGACTGTAGCCCGCCAGGCTTCTCTGTCCATGGAATTCTCCAGGCAAGAAAACCAGAGTGGACAAGAAAACTAAAAGGTTCCTTCTCCAGGAATCTTCCCAATGCAGGAATCGAACCGAGGTCTTCTCACTGCAGGCGGTTTCTTCACCGTCTGAGCCACCAGGGAAGCCTAGAGTTGTGGTGAGGGGTGAGATGAAGTTGTGAAAGTGCTCTGCAAACCTCAACGCCCTCTCCCGGGGCCTTGCCGATGACCAACCACAAAGCCATGTCATCTTATTCCCCATAGCAGCCCTTTCAGGTAACTTACTGTGCCCAATTTCCAGGTGAAGAAACTGAGGCCCAGATGTTACAATGTCTTGTAACAAGGTCATGATGATAATCAGATATAAGCTCATATCTGAAGTTTCCTCGATCACCTTATGCCTGATAGTACCCTCTTACTAGCCACCTTGTTCCCTTGGGGTCAAGTCCCAGGTCCTTGGCATGGCTCACTCGGTCTAGTAGAGTTTCCGTCTCCTGCCCACAGCTCCCCAAGGCTGGTCTCCCCTTCAGTTCCCCCTTAGGCCAGCCCCTCAGGGGGTGAAATCTGCCCCCTCCTGTTCTCCCCCACCCATCCATTACGGGCAATGCCTTTCCCACATCCACCCGCTGCCGACCTGGGGTCCAACACACACCCACTCCATCCTGGAACTTTTCTCTGACCTACTGAGATAACATTCTCTCCAGCCACTGGGGTTTCTCAGGCTTGAGTGTGTACATGGGGAGCTGTCACCCCCTCAGGCTGTGAGCTCTGACAGCAGAGCAGGAGCCTGGTGGAGCCATCGCCCTCTGAACACCCGGTGAACCGGGAAAGTCCTTTTTCTGTCATTCAAATGGAGTTGAGTTTCTTCTTCAGTGGAAAGAATCCTCATCTTTTGAGCCCCAACTCAAGAGCTCTCTACTCCAGAGAGTTTTCTCGTGTCCCCTCGAGCCCCTGCAGACCCCACATGTCCCAATTCTTTGTCTCCATTTCCCAGTGTTTCTTTCCTTCCCCAGACTCTAACTCCTTGAGGGCAGGGACTTCGCCCAGCTGGAGCAGCCTCAGACTCAACACAGATGGTGATTTCTGCAGCAGCTGGCTCCGGAGCTTTCCTCCCTGCATCCAAGCCCATCAGTGAGTCAAGAGCATGGATGGGAGGCAGGGCCCAGGGCTTGGCTTGGCGCTGCCAGCCCCTGGCCCCCTCTGGACCTTCATCACTTCCCCTGTGAAATGGAAATAACACCTGCCCTGCTGATCCTGCTGGCAGGGCCTTGTGATGAGTGATGAAAAAATGAGAAAGGAAGTGGAAAGGGCAGTCTGTCTTTGTCTATTGGTCAGTTGGTCAATAGACTGCTGCTCCCATGTCCTTGGGTCCCACTCTCCTAGGATTCCCACCACCTGGAACATGCAAGGTAACCGGGCCGTGACACGGTGCTCTGGGCAGGCCAGCAGGCATTCACTGAGCACCTACTCTGTGCCAGGCACTGTATGGGCGCGAGGGGCAGGGTGGCCGGGCACAGTCTGTCCTGGAGGAGTTCAAGGCCTGGTGGCCTCGGAGGGCCCAGGTGACCCCCAGCGTCTCTCCCAAGGCTAGCCACCTATGGTCACTGGTTTCACGAACACCTACTGTATGCATGACCCTTTCCACTCTGGGAAAAACCGACAAGAGATGCCAAAGGCTTTTCCTCACCAATGCCATCCCTCCTCCTCCCCCGACATTCCCCTCCAGAACGGAGGCTGAGCAGAAGGACCAGTCTTCCCTGTGTCTAAGGTCTTTGGTGCTCACCCCCCAACATACTCTTGTCTACAGCCTCATCCACCCACTCCATCACTGGTTCACACCTCGGACAAAGCTGAGGAAGCCTCACTCCACCCCAGGACCCCAGAGCTCTCAGGAGCTTCCTGCCAGAGATGGGCTCCAAGCCTGGGGAAACTGGCAGGCCTCTCAGGGGGTCAGAGAGGACACAGATACGCAGACACACACACGCGCACAGAAATATACACATGACGCATCTGCTTCTGTCCCGCCAGGCCCCTGCCATGGTAGAGCAGGGTGATGACCCAAGATACAACCTGGCCCTGGGCCGGATCTCTGCCATCTATTCACTGCACACACGTGGGCTGAGGCCTACTGTGGGCCAAGCAGGGCTCCTCAGGATACAGCAGTGAACTCTGGTTGGTTTACATTCTAGAGGAGAAAGACAGATGGTCAACAGGAAAAGTAACAAAGGAGTGAATTACATAGCACTGCTAGGGGCTGATGAGGGCCATGAAAAACAGCTCCTGGGGGGTGCTGGGTGGGATGCAAGGGGCAACGTGAAACAGGGTGGTCAGGGCAGGCCTCCTTGGAGAGGTGCGATCTGAGCAAAAACGTGAAGGCGGTGAAGATGTGAGCCCCGAGTTACCTGTAGGCATTCCAGGTGGAGGCAAAGCTGGAGGCTGGAGCAGAGGGCAGGGAGAGGAGGGGGATGAGGCCCGGGGCGGACTAGACGGCAGCCTGGGAGCCTGGGCTCCTCGCTTTCCAGGCCTTCCTGCCCAGCACTTACCCCGGCTCCCTGCGCGCTTAACACACGGCAGTGTTCCCGGGAGGCTCCGGGAGGCATCTCCCATTCGCGGCCGGGTTAAACCGCAGAGAGGAAACTGAGGCAGGCGGAGGGCGCGAAGGCCGGGAGCCAGGAGCCCAAGACAGGCCCGCCCCCGCCACGGCGGCCGCCTCCCCACCCCCGGGCATCGGTCGCCCCTCCCGGCCCGCTCCGCGGGGGCGCCGGGTGCACCCCCGGCCCGGCCCGCCGTCGTGGGGGGTGGGGGCGGCGGCCCGCGTCACTCCCGTGCCCGCGAGTCGCTGCCTTTCCCCCATTAGTGCGGGGCCGCGGGCAGACCAAACCGCAGACCCAGATAAGAGCACAATCGAACCTGTTTTGCTCGCAGGCCGTCCTGGGGGCTGGGTGGGAAGTCGGGGAGGCCGCTGGCAGCGCCCCGCGCCTGCTATCAGCCCCTTTGAAATTTACTCACCTTATCAGGGCCGCGCTTTCCGAGGGGGGCGGGGGGGGGGGAGGGGACCGGGAGGCTGCCTTCCTTCCGCGGCTCGTGCCCAAAGGAGAGGATGGGGTCACGTCCTGGGAAGGGCCCCCCCGGCCCCCCACCAAGGACTCAGCCCCCCCACCCCCGTCACTGCCACGCAGGCACCGCCCAGGCCGAAAGGTGCCCCCCTCCCATCCTGCCCTGACCTGGCACCCCACACCTGCAGCACCCACTCCCTCACCCCCTCCCCAGCCGCGGGCGCCTGTAACACGCCGACCCCCCAGTCACACCCTCGGCAAATGTTTATTTGCTGAGCACCTGCTGCCCGCTGAAGGGACACACCAACCTCACTCCCCCACGGAGCTGACGCTGGAGCTGGGGAGACAGTAAATAAACACAAATAAGTAGGTAAGAGAGTGTGTCCGCAGGTGATGACCCCTGCAGTGGGGCAAAAACAAGCAAGGGTGTAGGATGGGAAGTGTTGGGCAATTTTAAGTGTGTGTGTGAAGGGGGTGAGGGGTCGGGCAAAGTCTGAGAAGTTGATGTTTGAATCAAGACCGGAAGGATTCCAACTCTCTCCCTGGGGTTAGAATCCCATGGAAGGGCAGAGCCAGGAGGAGAGATTAGCCAGTCCTCTGAGATCCTTTTTTACTGAGGCTCAGAGAGGGTGATGAAATGCCGAAGGTCACACAGCACCATGGCAGCAGAGCCAGCCAGAGTTCGAGCCCAGCCAGGACCTTTCTCTGCATTCCCGTGGCCCCTGGCCTGGGGCCCTGCCAGGGCCCTGGGCAGGACAGTAGGCCATTGTTGGACAGTTTGGGGGGTGGGCTGAGCCTGGAAGTGCAACGTCGACAGCCGTCTGACTCTGCCTTTTGTAGACCAGGCACCCGCCAGGTGGAGTTTGAGGCTGAGGGTCAGGGCACGGCCCGGTGGGAAGGCTGCAGGGTATGTGTAGATGGTGTCGTGGTGGGGACGGCAGCCCAGTGTCCGGGTCCTCTGGCTCCCTCGCCAGCCCTGTTCTCCATCGGCCCCGGATGTCCAGGTCCACAATGGCCCAACCTGGAGGGTGAGTCCTTCCAGGAGGAGCCCCTCTTCTAGCCTCAGCGCTCCCTCCGGACACACGCTCCTGCGGTGAAGGGTGAGTGGGTGACCACCCGCAGAGTGGCCGTGGAGCCCTGCGGCCAGGAGGGGCGGATCCCGGGGCCTGGCTGAGGCCCGACAGGCTCTAAGGAGATAGATGAGAAATCAGAGTTGAGGGGCTCAGGGCCCCAGCATCCAGAGACCCTTGGGCACTGTTTTTATGGAGCTGCAGAAGCATCTGGGAGGAGCAGGGCCTGGTAACTAACTTTAAGTCCCAGCTCTGCTGCTTCTGGCTGTGTGACCTTGGGCAGGTCCATTTCCCACCCAGCCTCGGTTTCTCTTCTCACTGAAAGGGGAGCAAGAATGTCTTCTTCAAAGGGATGTTGTAAGGAGCAAACGAGAGAATGTGCGAGTGCCTGTCACACAGCCAGGACCCGTTGACAGTGGGAGGGTCTCCCCGTGGGGACCTCTGTCTCTCTCGTCTAGATGTGGCCAGGGTCAGGGAGCACTGAGCAGATGCCAAGCACTTAGAGGCTGTTTTTAGGACCCTTGTTAACTGGATTGACCACAATCCTGAGTTTATGACCCACGCTCACCATAGGCCCTCTCGATTATTAATCATGTAATGAACACAGGGACCCAACTGCTAACCCAGGGTCAAGGTTATTACCAGCCATGCTACTGAATTAATTCACGTATTTCTCACATTAATCCTCCCACACTTAAAATTTTTTTTTAATTTTATGTGTTTGTTTTTATATTTTAGTTTTGGCTGCTCTGCGTCTTCACTGCTGCACACAGGCTTTCCCTAGCTGTGGTGAGCGGGGGCTACTGTCTAGTTGGGACATGCAGGCTGCTCACTGCGGTGGCTTCTCTTGTTGCAGAGCATGGGCTCTGGGGTGTGGGCGCAGTAGCTGTGATGCACCAGTTCAGTTGCCCCATGTCATGTGGGGTCTTCCCAGACCAGGGACTGAACCCATGTCCCCTGCATTGACAGGCGGATTCTTAACCTCTGGACCACCAGGGAAGCCCCCCTCCTAGACTTTGACCCCAGTGTGTCCCCATTTTACAGATGAGGAAATTGAGGCACAACTGAAGATTCAGTACCTCCTGTCCACTGATGCTGGAGATTCACTGGGTACATTTTTCCAGTTGACTTCCTGTTCTGGGCTCCAGAGCCCCTGATGACGAGTCTCCACACAACCCCCACCCCACCTCTGCCGTGTTCTGTAGCTCAGCTCAGGGGATTACAGCCGTGGACTCAGCCCCTGGCTCCCTGCAGGGCCCCACCTCTGACGTCTGGGGGAGCCGTGGGGAGGACCCTGGCCGGACCCATGCTCTCTGCTGGCCTCCTCTCCCCGCCCCCCGCCCCCCCAAGAGCCCCCTTCAGCCCAACTTGGTGACACAAGAGCCTGGTGATCCTCCTGGGTGTCCAAGAATAAATGAAGGAAATGAACAAGTGAATGAATGAATGAAGATGCTAAAAGGGGGAAAGGGAAATGGAGAAAAAAACACACAGCATTTCTGAAAGCTGAGGGGGAGGGGTGGGAGGAGGCTGAGGCAGGACTTGGCGTTGAAAGATGCCCCTTTGCCAGCTGCTGCACTCAGGGAGCCCCCAAGTGTGGATCTGGCCCTCAGATCCTGCTGCCCAGGCCCTGACCCTGAGTCCTGCCCCTCCCCCACGGTGACTTCCCAGATACAGAGGCAGCTGCAGCGTTCCCAGAACCCTCCTAAGATGACACGGCTGAAGCTGCTCTAGGGGCCGGGACTGTGGGTGGCGCACCCCTGCCAGGCAGCCGCACCACCAGGCAGGAAGTGCTGTGCCCTCGCCTGCTGCCAGGAATGGCCAGCTCCTGGATGTAGGGTTGGGAGGGTTTGGGGTCCTGGGCAGAGTCAGGGTTAGGTTAAGATTGGAGGGTCCTGAGGCCTGACCTCTCTCAGCAGAGTCCAGATGCAATGCTGGGGAACCAACCTTCTTCCATACACACGTGGGTCTTGACCTGTGTGGGAAGCTGGTCACTCTTGAGAATCTACTTGAGAACACACACAATTCCAGGGGCTCACAGACCCCCCTGCAGCCCCTCCATGGACCCCAGATTAAGAGGCCCCATTCTCCTAGGAACAGAGTTGCCATATGACCCAACAATCCCACTCCTGGGTATATATGCCAAGAAAACTCTAATTCAAAAAGATACCTGCACCCCTATGTTCATTGCAGCACTATTTACAAGAGCCCAGACACAGAAGCCACCCAAATATGCATCGACAGATGAATGGATAAGGAAGATGTGTATCCACAGTGGGATATTCCTCACCATGTCCTGTCCTGTGAGCTCAGTCGTGTCTGACTCTTTGCAACCCCATGGACTGTAGCCCGCCAGGCTCCTCTGTCCTTGGAATCCACCAGGCAAGGATACTGGAGTGGGTTGCCATTTCCTTTTCCATTTACTCACCATAGAAAGAATGAAATAATGCCTTTTGGAGCAACATGGCTGGACCTAGAGATTATCATACGGAGTGAAGTAAATCAGATAGAGAGAGATAAATATATAATATTTATGTAGAATATGTATGTAGAATCTGAAATATGTAACAAATGACCTTATTTGTGGAACAGAAACAGCCTCACAGACATAGAACTGTGAGTTCTATGTTAATTTCCGGTAACCAAAGAGGAAAGGGGGTGTGGGAGGGACAAATTGGGAGTTTGGGATTAGAAGATGTACACTACTACATATAAAACAGATACACAACAAGGTCCTACTGTGTAGCACAGGGGACTATAGTCAATATCCTGTAATAAACCAGTGGAAAAGAATATGGAAAAGAACATATATACAAATCTGTATATATATGTAAAGCTGAATCACTCTGCTTATACACAACACTGTATATATATGTAAAGCTGAATCACTCTGCTTATACACAACACTGTAAATCAGCGATGCTTATAAGAAGAGTCTCAGCCCTGGACTGTGGGCAATGTGTGGGCGGGACTGTTCAATTCATCTCCAGCTCCCAACAAAACATCTGGCACACAGTAGGTGCTTTAACATGTGCTTATTTCCACAAATCACCAGGTGATACGGACTTGGCTGAGGGAAAGGGCAGCTGCAACAGGGCTGATCAGAGGACTAGATCGGGAAGGGAACGGGCGGTGAGGCGGGTGTCCCTGGGCCGCTTACGGCCCCCGTGGCCCCTACTGTCCTCAAAGCAAGTGCGTGGGGTCTCTGGGGCCCGGGAGGCGCCACGTGGTCCTGTCCCCTGGCGCCCACGATGCTTCAGCTCCAAGGGCCGTGGGACTCTGTCCCCAGACACTGTGACTTGTTCCAACACCTACTGAGCACTGGAGAAGGAAATGGCAACCCACTCCAGTACTCTTGCCTGGAGAATTCCGTGGATGGAGGAGCCTGGTGGGCTGCAGTCCATGGGGTCGCAGAGAGTCTGACACGACTGAGCGACATCACTTTCTTTCTTTCTATAGTTCCTTTTGGAGAAGGAAATGGCAACCTACTCCTGTGTTCTTGCCTGGAGAATCCCAGGGACGGAGGGGCCTGGTGGGCTGCGGTCTATGGGGTTGCAAAGAGTCGGACACAACTAAGCAACTCACACACACACTGAGCACCGCTTGCACGTTACGCTGTTCCAGGCACTCGTGACCAACAGTGAGTGCAACAGGCCCTGTGCTCGGGGGCTCACAGACTCGCTTCCAGACTTCTCCACGTGCCCTCATACTGAATCACAGAATCCAGCACGGGCATCAGCTCCCCGGGAAGCCTTCCCCGAGCCTGCCGGTGTCAGGGGCCCTGGGATCGGGACACAAATCTCACCTTATCAAACAGTCCTTCTGCTTCTCCGTCTCCTGCCCCAAGCAGGGAGTCCATAGAGACAGAAGCTTTGTCACATTTTCTTGGCATCCTAGGCCTTGAGCACAGTGTCTAGCAAAAAGCTGTGTGGGAATAAAGGGATGGATGGATGGAAAGATGGCCTGATGGGCAGCTGGGGGCACCAGCCAGGGAGTGGGAAGGAAATGGGCTGGGCTGAGTGAGGCCTGGGAATGTCCCTGGGGAGGGCAGAGGGTGTAGGGAGGGTGGGAGGGAGGCTCCCTCCTCCTGGCTGAGGCCTGATTTTCTTGGAAACAATTGCCACAGGTGTGGGGAGGAGGGTCAGGGGAGGGCTGACGGAGAGCAGCATTTGCTTCCTGGTCCAGGGCTTCCAGTCGAGGATTTTGAGCTCTTACTTCCCTGGGTTGTGACCCCTGTGTCACCAGGCCCAGGAGGGCCCGAGACATGGCCCACTCTGCACTCAGACCCCAAGACAGGCTCAGAGGATCGGGGGTCTCCCGGCCTGAGGCCCCCCAGCTGTTGGGGCTCGGCTCCTGGTCTCCGCTGTCTTCATTCTTGGGCAAGGCCTGCCTGACTCTGCCTTGGAGTCAGGCCAAGGAGGGGACTCCCCGGGGGTTCCTCCCTCCTGATGGAGGGGGCAAGCCAGCCCTGCCTCTGTGGGCACCCCCCGGGTCAGAGGGGAGCAGGGCCTGCCCACCTCAGAGGGGCACAGAGGGCAGTGGGAACCGCACAGAGGGCTGGTCGGAGGGGTCTGTCCCCTCCCACCACCCCAGCCTGGACTGCCTCCCCGCTCCTTCACCGCCAACACTGCCCCTCTCCTCTGGAGCCTTTGTCTCTCCTGGAAGAGGGGAGAGGAGAAGTGTAGAGACAGGCTGAAGAGGGGTCCTGCCCTCAGGGGTGTGAGGACCGCAACAGCGGGAGCAGGGTTCTGGGAACCGTGCCTGTACTCCCCAGAATGATGGACGTCAAAGTCGGAAGGGAGGAACCTCCGGCTGAGCTGTCTAATGATTCATGTTGCAGGGGTGAAGAAGAGGCCCAGAGAGGAAAGGGACTTGCGCAAGGTCACACAGCATCATCTGAACTATTTTCTCAGTACTCCATAAAGGCACTCTTCCAAGCACTTGACACAAATTAACTCCTTCCAGCAACCCTATGGGGACCAGTGCGCTATTATAATCTGCATTTTACAGATGGAGAACATGAGGCACAGAGAGGTTTAGGAAGTTGCCTCAGGTCACAGAGCTTGTGCGTGGCAGGGCTAAGCCTGACTCCAGGGCCTCACCCACAGCCCTGGGCTTTGTTGCCTCTTGCTAAAGTTACCAGGCGGGAGTCTTGGACCCTACTCGGCTCTGCCTGCCGTGTGGCTTCAATTCAGTCTGTCACAGTCTGTGTGCCTGTGACTAACAAATACAATAATGTCACTTTTTGCACTTGGGGAAGCTTTTCGGTGGTACAGGCAATGGGAACCAATGCCTTTTCTACATAGTGTCACTTAATTCTCATCGTAACCGTATGGGGTAGGTGTCACACCTCCATTTGAAGATGAGAAAACCGAGGCAGAGAGGTTAATTAACTCAGGGACACACATCTCGTAAGAAACAGCCAGCATGCAAAGCCAGCCAAGCTCTGATCACTGGTCCCTCCTGCCTGTACATGGGCTGGGACAGGCAAGGGGTCCCAGAGTCTGTCAGTTCCCGGGAGGTTGTTCTGTGCAGACCCTTCCTCCACTTTAGTGGGCATCTTGCCACGTGCACCCTTTGCTGGGCGTGGCAGCTTCGGGGCCCCCAGAAACCGCCCTACCCCCAACCGGTGACCCTTGCCCCCTCTGACCACCAGCCGCTGCTTCTGCGTCACATCAGGGAAGCTAGGATCCCCGTGCCCAGCCTTGGACGCAATTGGCAGCAGGTGCAGGAAGCGGACTCGCCCAGCATCTCGGGTGTCACACAGGAACCTTCACCCTGAGTCCAGGCTCCCCCCCACCCCCCGGCCCCCCCACCATGCTCACTCACCGCTTCTTACTCAGCCCTTGGGGAACCCCGGCCAGCCGCCCAGACGGGCAGACAGGAAGGATTCCAGGGGCGGGAGGACGGGGCTGGGACTCAGGCCGCGGGGATGGGCAAGACGTGGAGAGGAGCTGGGGGAAGGTGCGGAGCTTTCCCGGGGCACCCTGAGCTTGGCTCTCCTGCTTGAGCAGAAGCGTGAGTGACCGGCAGGACAGACGAGCGCTGTGAGCTCAGGCGAGTCCACCCACCTCCCTGGGCCTCAACTCAGACCTCTCAGGCTGAGATGAGGATTAGCCTTGCTGGCACATGGGGATGGCGAGTACCGTGTGTGTGCGTGTGTGTGTAGGGGGTCACCTGATGGGTACCCACAACTATCTTGTACACAGTCCTCATCTTATCCCCATTTTAGAGATAAACAAACTGAGGCGACCTGCCCATAGCTGGGCAGTAGCAGAGCTGTTTAGAGCAAGGGTCTACCTAACCAGGCGTCTTAGAGCACTTGAGGTAGGAGTGGGTGGGAAGCCTGGGGGTCGGAGGGAGCAGAGGCTGGAGACCCCCTCTTCGTCCTCCTCAGGGTGGGCGGGTCAAGGGCCTGGGGCAGGGGGCTCGAGATCTGGCTGCAGTCCCACCTCTGTCTGACTTGCTGTGCAACCTCCACAAGTTCCTTTCCCTCTCTGGGCTTCAGCCTGCTCTTCTGAAAAGCGAGAGGCTGGACTAGACCATCAGTCACTAGTGGGCCCTCCTAGCACTGTGCTGTGCTAAGTCACTCAGTCGTGTCCGACTTTCTGGGGCCCTGTGGGCCGTAGCCCACCAGGCTCCTCTGTCCGCCGGATTCTCCAGGTAAAAATACTGGAGTGGGTAGCCATGCCCTCCTCCAGGGGATCTTCCCAACCCAGGGATCGAACCCAAGTCTCTAATGTCTCCTGCCTTGGCAGGTGGGTTCTTTACCACCACTGCCACCTGGGGGCCCTCCTTGTCCCCCCCACAATCCCCAGCAATTGTGGGAGGGGACCCCGGGCCCCCTCCCTGAGTTTCCTCCCCGTCAGCATCCTCAGCAGCACTCACGGTGACCGGCAGGCACTTCACACACGTCGGCTCGTTTCATCTCCACACACCCCTGGGAGGAAGTTCTTATTTCCTGCTTACAGATGAGGAGCCCGAGATACAAAGACGGCAAGGGGGCAGCCAAGGCCCCACCAAGGGGAGGTGAGTGGGCAGAATGAGGGGCCCAGATCTCCACACCTCCCACAGTAGGCGATCAGGGCCCGGCAGAGCCCACCACCGACTTGTCCTCCAACCACCAGGCCTTCACTCACCTGCATGGTGGCCATGCATGCCTGGGGCCGACTTCCCATGGCTCGGCCTTTGCACACGCAGGGGCTGGTGGCAGGCATCAGTGAGCCCTCTGCAACTGGGTGGAGGAGAATATTAAGCCTGAGACCAGGCATAGACCCTCGAGGTTCCCAGCAGTTTATACGTTTAACGTTCAAGCTGAACATGGACCCTATGAGGTGGGCACTTCTACCATCAGGCCCATTTTACAGAAAAGGTGACTGAGACAGAGGGGAGGCCACGCTACCTCCTGGTAACACAGCAGCAAGTGCAGAGTGAGGGCTGACCCCTGGCAGCCTGGCCCGCGAACCACTGTGCTCCAGCCCTCCCTGCACACGTGAAACAAAGGAAAAAATAGCGGACAGGCGATCTGTAATTGAGGATGTCACTGTACGGGACAGACTCTCCTGCCCGAGGGAAGCTGAGCAGGGATGTGATCAAAGTTTCAGAGAAGAAAGCCTGAGTCCTGGCGACCAAGGAGTAGGGAAGGGTGGGCCGGGGTTGAGGCACTGGTCTCCCCATATAGGTGCCTGGTCCATTTGAGATACTGGGGGCCCCACCCTAGCCCACCTCCCTACCCCCACACCAACCCATTGCACAGATGGGAAAACCGAGGCCTGAGCTCTGTCCATCAGGACCCTGTGGGGGCATCAAGCCGAAGGGAGGCGTTCCTGGGGGGCCAGAAGGAGGGGACAGGGGCCCTCCTCGCCTGGCCTGGGACCTTTTGCTCTCCAAGCTTCCAGTCTCTGCCCATCCAGGGAAGGCTTACCCTTCCCCGACTCCGAACACCGTGGGCAACACATGAGGGGCCAGGGCTGCCCTTCGCTAGAGGCCCCCTGAAGCATCCTTCAGCCTCCAGAACCCGCCCAGGGAGGGGGCCGCTTCACTAACGGAGGAACGAGAGCTCAGAGAAGGTGAGTGACGTGCCCGAGGTCACACAGCAGAGCGGAAGTGGGTCTCTCTTGAGAAGGGGGAGAAGGAGCAGAGAACAGGGAGGAAGGAGGGTGCGGAGGAGACAGTGGAGGGGGCGGTCTCAGGGGCCCTCCTTCTCACACTTGCCTGCCCTGGCCTCAGTCTTCCAGGTTGGCTTTCCCTGCCCATTCTCAGGAAAAGAAAAACAAACAGCCGGCAGCTGTGGCCCCGAGTGGCTGCCCTCGCCCCCAGCAGGGACGAGGCGGCTCCCTGCTGAGGCTCCAGTGGGGTGGGGCCTCTTGGGAGGGGCCGGGAAGGGCTGTTTGTTCCTGGGCAGCCCAGGTTCTGGATGGCTTTATGGTACCATCTGGACGATGTGGCTCGGGCGGGCCTTGATGGCCGCAGGCCAGGGCGGGGAGGGGGCGCCGGGGCCCAGTGAGGAGCTGCCCCCAAGCTGTTGCCTGGCCCCACAAGGAGGGTGGGGGCCTCAGGTGGGCATGAGCTGGGCACCGTCTGCAGATCTTGTGAAGCAGGAACTAGCCCCCTTTCACGGGTGGGAGACACTGAGGCCCAGCGGATCAGTGAACAGCCCCAAATCACAGCTGGCTGGGTGGAAGTGACATGGAGCCCACGTCTCACCATCCACCTGCCTCTCGGCACCGCCACAGGAGTGCTGGGCACCAGGGCAGGCCTGGAACCACGCAGCCCAGACGCCCTGAAGCCATGGGCCAGCATCTCCACCTCCGTAGTGTTCCGTGTCCCGTACCGTCAAATGGAGATACGATACACCTTCTGGGCCAATCAATGGGAGAAACGGGTGAGACAGCATTTGTGTGTGAGGACAGCAGTCCCTGGGATGAACGTGGGTTTCCAGTTTATCACAGGGTAAAGCCCTACCTCGGCATCTAAGACCCTTGATAGCAGGATGTAGCTCAGGCCCTCCCACCTCCATCCTTGCCCCTCCCTCTGGGGAGTTTGGGCAAGTCCATCTCCTCTCTGAGCCGCACTGTATCTCCTGCGTCAGATGGAGGTGGTGGGGGTAGACAACGTTTTCATAGGGGGTCCATGAAGGCTCCGAGGAGCCCCTGTGGGAGAAAAGACATCATAAACATAGTGTCTATTTTGGGGGGGCTCCAAAATCAGTGCAGATGGTGACTGCAGCCATGAAATTAAAAGATGCTTACTCCTTGGAAGAAAAGTTATGACCAACCTAGACAGCATATCAAAAGCAGAGACATTACTTTGTCAACAAAGGTTCGTCTAGTCAAGGCTATGGTTTTTCCAGTAGTCATGTATGGGTGTGAGAGTTGGACTATAAAGAAAGCTGAGCGCCAAGGAATTGATGCTTTTGAACTGTGGTGTTGGAGAAGATTCTTGAGAGTCCCTTGGACTGCAAGGAGATCCAACCAGTCCATCCTAAAGGTGATCAGTCCTGGGTGTTCACTGGAAGGACTGATATTGAAGCTGAAACTCCAATACTTTGGTCACATGATATGAAGAGCTGACTCATTTGAAAAGACCCTGATGCTGGGAAAGATCGAAGGCGGGAGGAGAAGGGGACGACAGAGGATGAGATGGTTGGATGGCATCACCGACTCCATGGACATGGGTTTGGGTAAACTCCGGGAGTTGGTGATGGACAGGGAGGCCTGGCGTGCCGCAGTCCATGGGGTTGCAAAGAGTCAGACACGACTGAGCGACTGAACTGAACTGAAATAGTGTACTGTGACTCAATAACAGCATCGCCCCTAAGCGGGGTCCGTCCTTCGCTCCTTAGTGAGAAGTTTATTCCGTCTTCCTAAGGGCCTCAGAGATGTGAGAGACAAGGTCGGGGGCAGCAGGGTTTTCAGGAAGGGACTTGGGGAGCCAGCCGGACCTCCTTCCTCCCCCAGCACCCTGAGGTCGCTCTTTCTTGGGAGAAGATCGCTCAGGGCCCGGCATCTCTGCCTGCAGCGCTGAAAGCCGCTTCTCTTACATGGCTTGTTTGGGGGTAGGCTGGCTCCCTCCAAGCCTGCTGGGCTGCCAGGAGGTCTGCCTGGTGTGTGAGGGTCTGAGGCTTCCTGGAGTCCATTCAACCACACATCTAAGACCCGGTCTGTTAGGGAGGACCACTCCGGGGAACCCACAGGGACCATAGCCTCAGACCTTCGGCATTTGCTAGGTGTCTGGATCCATCAGCGTTTCTTTTTTTTTTTTAATTTTACTTATTTAATTGTTTGACTGCCCTGGGTCTTCGTTGCTGTGCGTGGGCTTTCTCTAGTTGTGGTGTGAGGGCTTCTCATCGTGGCAGCTTCTCTTGTTGCAGAGCAGACTCGGAGCTCACGGGCTTCAGTAGCTGCTCCCAGGCACGCGGGAACTTCCCAGACCAGGGATGGAACCCGCATCCCCTGCACTGGCGGGAGGAATCTCAATCGCTGGACACCAGGGAAACCCTCCACCAGCTTTTCTAAACAGCTCTGGTACTGTGCAGGGCACCTACCCGCCACACACACTCCCCGGTGAGTCTCTTGGTCTCATCTCCAGGCTTGGGCCAGGCCCCCGGGAGTCCCAGCACCTGACACCTGCCCTGGGGCTTTTCACCTGGAGCCGTGTTCATCCCCTGCCCCTTAAGGGTCTACAGCCTTTGGAATCGGGGCCACTTTCCTGAGGGCTCCCTTCAACACACTAAGCCTGGTGCTCCCCGGCCACCTGCTTATCTACTCCCGTTCTCTGATTTATCTTCTCAGGACAGGGCAGTCTGAACTGATCTTCTTTTTTAAAATATTTAGTTAATTGATTTATTTTGACTGTGCTGGGTCTTAGTTGCGGCATGCAGTCTCTTAGCTGCGTGGCATGCGGGATCTAGTTCCCCACCCAGGGGTTGAACCCAGGCCCCCTGCATTGGAAGCGTGGAGTCTCACCCACTGGACCACCAGCGAAGTCCCTGAGACGACCTTCACTAGGTTTTGGTCTGTATGATGACTGTCTCTCCCCCTCCCTTGGAGGCAGGGACTGGCCTGGCTCATCCACTGCTCTGACCCCTGCTGAGCAGGGGGTGCGGAGGCCTTGCCTCTCCCTCGTGATGGATGCCAGGGCTGGTATTCTGGGTTCTTAGAATTAACTCCACCCTCCTCCTTTCACTTGAGCAACCCCTGGGAGCTTTCTGTTGTGGCAACCCCAGTAAGTTCAGGAAATGTACTGTGTGCTCCTTTCCAGAGAACAGATGACTGTGGGGTGAGGGAGACTTCGCAGGAAGAGGCAACAGCATGCATGTGTGCGTGTATGTATTTATTTGACTGTGCTGGGTCTTAGTTGCGGCACTCAGGAGCTTCGATCATTGTTGCAGCATGCAGGATCTTCACTTGCAGAATGCTGTTAGTTGGCATGTGGGATGTAGTTCTCTGATCAGAGATTGAACCCAGGCCCCCTGCCTTGGAAGTGCGGAGTCTTAGCCACTGGACCACCAGGGAAGTCCCAGCAGGTTTTTCAAGGTAGAGATGGATAAGTTCAGGACATATACAGAGATGTCTCTCCAGTATCCATTTTCTTCTTACTAATGGAATCCCAATTATCTTGGATGAAATTATGCCAGCATTACTTGGAGACAGAAGGAAGTTAACCAAATTCTGGCCAGTGGGATATAAATTAAGTTCTTGGGTAGGGATTCCAGGACAGTTCCTTTAAAAGGGGACTGAGTCAATCTTTCCTCCTTTCTGCCTGGAACTGGAATGTGATAGCTGGAGCTGTGGTGGCTACACTCTGAAATAAGGAGGCCTTGAGGCTAGAAGCCAGCTCTGTCGTTAGCTTCAGACTTTCCATTCAAGGAGAGGGAAGTACATCCCTATCTTGTTCAAGCCACTGCTGCTCAGGTCTGTTACTTACAGCTAGTTGCAATTTCTAAATGACTCAATAGGGCCTGTCAATGTCTCCTTCTTTGCCATTTCCTTTTGTCTAGATCATCTTGGGTAAGCATTTCCCTTAAGGAGGACTTTGAGAAGCTACAGGTGTTGAAGGAAGGGAGAACAGGGCCAAGACATGAAGCCAACCTTGGGAGGAGGTAGGGGGTCCCTGATCTCTCTGGAGAGAGATCCTCCAGAGACAAGCCAGGCCTGGGAGTGTCCAGGGAGGGTGGAGTCTGGAGGGACCCTAGACGCATCCACTGTTGCCCTCAACAATAAATATGCAGATAAACCTGTGGCATATGTTTGAGACATGACACCCAAGGCGCACACAAATCCCCAGTAGCTCCACCCCATTCACCCAAACACACACAGCCAGTGTTTGGAAATGCTGTAACATCCGGAACTCTGCCAGCACCTCCCCGACTGCCACCCCTGGCCCCTGCATCTAGAGCGTTTTGGTCCTGGACCGGAGTCTGTGGCCAGCCCTGGAGTCAGGTGGCCAGGCCCCAGGGCCAGAACTTGGGTGGGCAGAGATGCCCCTCCGCTGGTTAGGGCAGGTCTGTGAGGACGGAGTGCGCAGGTGGAGGGCAGCTCATCAGCTAAGCCTCGCCTCCTGCGGGTGAAGAGATGGAGCCCAGAGAGGAAGAGCTGGCCCACCAAAGTCACACCGCCTCGGGGGCTGAGGTGTGCAAACGCCAGTCAGCACTTCACAGGACCCATGACTGGCATCTAAAAGGGTGCCATTATTTTCCTTTGTTTTGGCCATTCTCCTTGCCTGGAATGCTCTTCCAGATAGCTACTTCGTATCCTTCCTTAAACCTCACCTTCTCCATGGGGACCGCCCTGACCGCCTATTTAAAGCTGCACTTCAGGATTTGCCTGGTGGTCCAGTGGTTCAGGACTGCCCTTCAACTGCAGGGGGACACAGGTTCAGTCCCTGGTCAGCGAACTAAGATGCCGTGTGCTGCATGGTATAGCCAAAAAAAAAAGTTGTACTCCCCCCTCTCCTGCTTCTCCCTTTCTCCTACCCCAAACGCCTTTTATTTCACTGTCAGCTCCGTGATGCAGGCATATTGTGTCAGTTCCACTGCTGCATCCTCAGTACTTAGGACAGGGCTGGGCATGGAGTAGGAAAGTGCTCACTACATACCTATTAACAGAATGAATGAATGAACGGATGAATGAATGAGTGAACATCAAGCTTTGCCACGAGTGCTCCTTTGATGGAAGGCATGAACAAAGTGCTCAGGTGACTTCTTTTGGGGCAGAAGTGTCCTCAAATGCATCTCCCACCCCATGGATACAGGGTGCCCCAGGGCAGGAGCAGCAGCTCCGAGCTCACAGAGTTCACCGATCCTTTGATCCTTCCTGAGCCAAGTTGTGCCCTTTTAAGGGCAGGTTGAAAACAAAGCTTAAATTGTCTCTGCTGCTTTCCTCAGGAAAGAAACACAATAGGTTCGTCCACCCCTCTTATGACCATGGCTCTCTATCAGTGTGAGGTGTGCGCTGTGGAAGACCAGCCATCCTATGTGGTGTGGTGGTCTGAAGTCAGAGCCTCCAGCCTGGCCACGGCTTAGTATGTGACCAGGAGCCTCAGCCTCAGTCTTCTCATCTCTTAAATGGGAATAACAACGATGCTTTAACAGGACATTGGCTTCTCTTGTCTGCACTGTTGACTGACAATGCACTCATGCAAGCCTGCTGGGGGCGTGGACATGTTCTAGATCTTGAGTGGGGTGACGGTTATGATTTGTGCACTTAAGAAAGAGTTCACTGGACTTTCCCTGGTGGTCCAGTGGTACAGAATCGTCTTGCAATGCAAGGGACGCGGGGTTTACGATCCCTGGTCTGGGAAGATCCCACGTGCTTTGGGGCAACTAAGCCCATGCACCACAACTGCTGAGCCCTTGGAGCCCAAGAACTGCAGCTCCTGTGCCTGTCTGCCAGAACTGCCGAAGCCCGAGTGCCCGAAAACCTGCGCCCCGCAACGAGAGAGGCCTGTGCACCGTAACTCGAGAAAAGCCTGGTGCAGCCAAAAAACTAAAGTGGAAAAAAAAAAAAGTTCATCAAGCCAAACCCATTGAGTTTCGTGTTTTTTTTACTGTGTGTACAGTATACGCCAATGACAAAGAAAAAACAGTACTTACTTCAAAAGTTTTTTGTGAGGATGGAATAGAACTTCAAACATGCCTGACTTATAGGGAAAACGTAAAAGCCATCAACTATTGTCAAGGATGAATGTGGGAAACAGGTGTGAACTCTGGTGTGGGCACATGCTGGTGTGAGAGGAGGTGACCCCGAGGGTGTGTCTGTGTATGAACTAAGGTCGTGTCCCTGCACCTGTACGTGGAGGCACAGATGTTGTGTGAAGACACGTTCCTGCGTGTGAGTGGTGCACAGAACTGCACATGTTGGATCACATGCTGTGAGTGCGGGCACCCGTGTGCAGCTACGCAGACGGCTCTGCTCCTCCGAACCCGTGTTCCACACAGGACAGAGCTTGAATGCTGAGCCGAGGGCACTGGGACTCAGCTGAGCTCCTCACCCTGGGGGAGATGGCGGCTGGCTGGCACAGGGCCTGCTCCCCCACACCCACCCCATCCAGAGGGAGGCGGGAGACGGAAGGCCTGACTAAGAGCTCCTGGCGCCCACTCCCTTCCCACAGCTGGAACTTCTCAAAGATGCAAATTCCACTTCAGTCCATGCAAACGAATCCCCAGAGCCAAGGCTGCCTTCCCTGGGGCCCAACCACCACCACCACGACTGGCCCCACCGGACCCCCCCCCCCCCAGCCTGGATGCCTGGCTTGGGGATTGGAGCCAGCCAGAGTCACTTCCTGCTTCCCAACCTGATTCTCTCTCTTCCCTGGGGGACCTTGGCTCCCCACTGGCTCAGGTGTCCTGGAGGCAGCCGGGGAGGGGTGCGGCCGACACTGGCCGGGGGCCCCTGGGGAGAGAAGGCCCTTTCTCGCTGGGCTCTAGGGCCCTTTCCAACCTCACCTTTGGGGATGCAGTGAAGGGTCACGGTTTCCAACCCAAGGCGCTGGAGGGAGGGCTGGCTCCTCTCACAGGACACTCCGCCTACCCCACTCCCCACCATGCCCACTTTGCCCGTCTCCTAGGTCCCGCGTCCCCCTCAGGGACGTGTCTTCATCAGCCCTGGAGGACCCACATCAGGAGTCCTGGCAGAGGCTCAACACACGCACACACACAGACAGCCTCTTGACCTATCTTGGTAACAACTGCCCCAGCCGCAAGCCTATAC
Source organism: Cervus canadensis (assembly GCF_019320065.1). Lineage (NCBI taxonomy): Eukaryota > Metazoa > Chordata > Mammalia > Artiodactyla > Cervidae > Cervus > Cervus canadensis. Next base: position 40,156,677 of record NC_057413.1, read on the forward strand.
CCTCGTGGCTCCTGGGTAAAGCCTGCTCAACTGCCGGGAAGCCAGGATGTGGGGAAAGAGAGAGGTAAGTGAAGACAGAAGCGTGCAAGAGCTGGAGATGCTCAGCTTTGACAGCAGGTGCCTTTGACAGCAGGAAATGCCACGAGGGTGGGATGCCAACGCTACCTTGGTGCCCACCTGTGGCCTGGCCTGCGTCCTTGGCCCCGATACAGGTCCTTGCAGGCACCTGGAAGCAAACGTGTGAGCCCCAGTGCTCCGCCCTTGGAAGTGGTAAACCGCAGCGGCCGAACCAGTTCCCATAGGCTCCTGGGCTGTTGGTCTCAACCTCAAGCGCACCTGTGACTCGCCGACCCCTCTCCAGGAGCCCCCGCAGTCTGGGGTCTGCGCTGGACTAAGCAGTGTCCGCCCCCATAAGTCAGGCCAGCCCTGCACGAAGCTCCTACACACACGGTCCTTTCCTCACTCAACACGCGTACTGAGAGCCCCTGAGGACCGCCTCCTCCCCCTTGAGTCTATTCCTAGAGGGAGTTGGACCCTCTTCCAGAACAGTCCTTTCCTGCTTCCCAACTCCCATCCTGACCAAGGAATGCCTTCAGGGCAGGACTTGCTGTGGTCCTGGAAGAGACTCCTGAGCAGGCTGCGGATTTCTTGGACTCCGCCTCCCAAATGCCCAGGGTCCCAGTCCCCCTCTCCTTGGGAGCTGGACCTCCATCTGGAAGGTCACAAAAAGATAACAGTGGCCACCACATACTGGACACTCACCTGCGCCGGGTATGCAATGCTAAACTTTTTTTTTTTTTTTTTCAATGCTAAACTTTTACAGAGGATTTTGATTCTCATGATCCCTCTGGAAAAAAAGAACTGTCCTCGTTCATAGGCTAGGACATGGAGGTTCTGAGGGCTGACACACACGCTTGAGCAGCCACAGAGCGGAGCAGCAGGGCCCAGGTTCACAGCCAAGCTCAGCGGGGAGAGCTGAGGTGACACTTGAGGTGTGTGGATCTGGAATAGCTATTGGCCTGGGAAGCCAGGCCAGGCCAGTGTCCATCTTTTCCAGACAAGGCCTGGGCCACATGGTGCCCTCTGCTGGCCATGGGCCCACCCGCACCAGCTCCCAAGTGGCCGCACTCCCAGCACCCCGGGGGGCTGCTCCCGCCCTCCACACGTCCCCATCCCGCTCGCTCAGGGATCAGAAGACAGCCCGCACAGCTCAGCAGGAGTCCCCTCTCCTCGCTGACCCCCCTGACCCCAACCCTTCCTGTCCCACTGACCTGTGTGTGGGGTGGGGGAGCCTTGGCCGCTCAGAGGCCTCAAACCCTGGCGGCCCAGCCTCTCTGGGATCTTATGTCTTGGCTGTTGGCCAGGGCTGGTGGGCCCGTGGCAGGTGAGCATGGCTCCACAGGGCCTTGCTCCTTGGGCCCCAGGCCCCCTCCTCTCAGACTTCTCCCTTTCCCGGAGCTCAGCTGGAGGAATTCCTACAAGTTGACTCTGGGGCTCTAGGGATTGGGGTCACAGGAAATATGCTACAAGCTCCTGGGGCTCCAGTCTCCTTCCCCCAGGCCCCGGCCACCTGGTTCCATCTAGTCTCCCCGTGACTCTATAACCAGCTGCAGGGACACAGGGGTCAGGGACAGGATGGGGATCGGACAGGAGAGGTGCCCTGAGACCGTGAGTCGGGGGCGGTGGGGGGCAGTCTTCTTTAAAATATATTTGGCTATGCCAGGTCTTAACTGTGGCATGTGGGATCTAGTTCCCGACCAGGGACTGAGCCCTGGCCCCGGGCACTGGCAGCCCAAGAGTCTTAGCCACTGGAGTAGGAAGTCTCCTTGGTCAGAGATCATTGCAGAGGGAGCTGGGGCAGCCGGCAGACTGAGGGAGCGTGTGACACATGGGGTCAAGTCCGCTGCCACTCCTTTGATGACCTCATCTGGTCCTGAGGCTTTAAATGATCTCTGAGGACTCTCCCACACTGTGTTTCCTGCCCCAACCTCCCCACTGAACTGCGGGCTGTGTATCCATTCGCCATCTCTGCACCCTCAGCATCCTCAGAGGAGCCCCCCGGACACCCCTGGACTAAGTCGAGGTTGCTTACGCCATGCTCCCAGACTTCACACCTGTTTCCTGGGGAGTCGGAACACTCCAGGGCTACCTGTTCGCAAACTCAGCACCAGGCTGACTGCTGCGCCTGTAGGTTGTAAGGGTTAAATGAGGTCATCCATATAAACAATTTAATGGGAGTTGGTCAGCCAATAGCACCATAATTATGGTGGACACTCAGACATTTATTGTTTGTGATGGAAAAACATAACGCTAGAAATAATATTTAAGTCAGAAATCACAGCCTTGGATAAACCCTGGGAAATGCTGAGGAACCATGGCCCAGCTTGAACATTACCATTCTAAATGACTTCAACCCCCTCAAATTTTCATGGGTTTGGACAACACAGCCCTGGCTAGATCTGGCTCAGTCTCATAGCCCAGGTGGCTGGGGGTGGGTGAACCCCTTCAGACCACCACCTACTATCCTCATGCGAAGGGAGGTCCGAGGACTAGCAGAGCCCAATCACTAGGGTGCTTGTGAGAATGCTGGAATCTTGCCCTCTTTCATAGGATCTACTAAATCAGAATTTGTATTTTTAACACAGTCAGGTTTGAGAAGCACTGTTTCAGATCACAGAATCTCAGAATATTTTTAAAAACCTGTGAGTTTCCACCAAAGTCCTGCTTTCTAAACCAATACATCTCCATTTTACAGAGGAGGTATCTGAGGCCCATCTGTCAGTCACGCTAGTTTGTCAGAATCCATTCTCTGAACACTCTTGACTCCCAAACTCACACACCCTCTGCCTTCTCAAGTCGCCTTGCCGGCTCCCTGCTCTGGAAGTGGTGGTGGTGGTGGAGTCGCTAAGTCGTGTCCAACTCTTGCAACCTCACAGACTGCAAACCTGCCAGGCTCCTCTGTCCATGGATTCTCTGGGCGAGAACCCTGGAGTGGGTTGCCCTTTCCTGCTCCAGCTCCCTGCTCTACTCCCATTACTGAAATAAAGGGCGGCCACGAGTGCCCTTGGAGCCTGTTCTCTTGGCCGCCAGACAAGGCTGGACAGCAGGTGGTGTCTGGGAAAGTGGCCGGGTCAGAGCGGGCAGGTAGAGGAGGCGCCTTCCCAGGAACAGGGTGGGAGGCACCTAGCGCAGCCTGGGCTGGGACAGGGAGGCGGCCGAGAGGACCTGTTTGCTCTGCCTGGAGGGCTGGGCCCTCACCACTGCAACCTCCCTGCCGCAGCCCCGGACAAAAGCTGGGCTGAGCGCCGCCCCCGCCCCCCGTCACCTAGCCCCCGTGGGAATGGCTCCGGCCAGGAGCTGCCATCGTCTGCTTCTTTCTCCCAGGGCCTGGTGACTCCTTGACAGGTTACAGCCCCAAAGACAAACAGATTCTGCCAAGCAAATAACTGTCCAACGGCGGAGGTGCTGGGGAAGGCCTGGGAGTGGGCCTGAGCTGCCAGAAGACCCAGGTGACAGGGTGGGGGCCCTTCTTCCGCAGAAAACAAATAGCCGTGGGTACCTGGAAGGAAGCAGGATGCGGGAGCACTGGTGCGGCACGAGGGCGGAGGCAAGGTGCTCACCCCAGGGGTCCCTGGGCCAGTCTCCCTCGCGCTGGGCCCCGTGTCACGCTACACAGGGATCTTGTGGCCGAGACTGGTTCTTCTGTGGCGCCTCTGTCTTGTGTAATCTGTGGCCACAGGTTCCCTCACCCAACTGCCTGCAAGGCGATGGCCGGGGAATCCCCCTCCCCGTACCTCTGGCTCAGCGCCAGGGCCACCATTCAGAACACTCAGCTCTGCTGGACAGGGTGAAGGCCCGACCCAGGGCCTGCAATTAAGTGAAAACACCAGCATCTGGGAGCCGATGCACCGGGTCCCCGCCTGGGTGACAAGTAACTCTCCTCCCCTCTGATCTCCCTTTCCCTTCAACACACACACACAGTGATACGGCTGAGGACACAGCTGAGTCCTGAGCGCCAAAGAGTCCTGAAAGCATGGATCTGGTGAACCCACCATTTGCTAATGTATTTGTCAATTAAGTTTCTTTCATGCTACAGACCTTGAAACCCAACTCACCATCTCCCGGCCAAGGTCATAGGTCTGTCTCACAAAACTACATGGCGGGTAAGATCCAAATTTGCTTGTCAACTGCCTGGAGTGTGGGCCCTACAAGGTTCTCAGGCTCCCAGATCAGTCTGCAAAAATGTATCTAATCTGAAATCAACCAGAACCACTAAGGAGACACATCAGGGAAAATGTTCCTTCTAACTCCCAGTCCCAACTCACCCTTGTCTGCTGCTCCAGCAGGAGAGGCTGGTGGTGCTCGGTGTTAACACCCACGCGCAGGGCCTGACAGGCAGCACACGTCCACAGTGCCCGCCGCCGGTCCACACTAACCGGTACATCTGTGCTGGGGATGCAGCCGTGCCCAACAGAGGCATGGCAGGGGCCCCGGGACCTGAAGGCCACTGGACGGAGTTTCTGGTACATTACAGGGTCACGGAGCAGGTTACCCAGGGACTTCAGGGCGCAATAAAATCACTGACACACATGAAAATAGGGTTTTTGTTTCTTTTTTTTTTTTTGGTGTGTGTTAATTTAATCATACAAATATTCATTTATACAGTAAGGAAAAACCTCCTCATCTTCATCTCCTCCCAGGCTCCACGAGGCCCCGCCATGAACACCCACCCAGCTTGCTTGCTACATGCCAGTGTCCAGGAGGCAGCAGCTAAGCCGCTCCAGCATTCACCCAGGGAAACAGAAAAGGCGGGGTGGGGCGGGGAACCGGCTTACACTTCTGGGGCCTGGCAACCCCACCACCCTCTCCTGCCGGGGCTCACGTTCAATTTGGGGAGGTGTTCATTCTTACACCTTCTTCCCTCCTTGGGCAGCCTGGGGCCACACTAGCTGTCCTGGTGAGGTTCTTTTCTGGCTGCAAGTGCCTTTGATGGACTAAAGTTTATGGCCAGTCCTTGATAGGGGAGAGAAGGCTTGTTTCTTGTAGAAAAATGCCCCAAATTCAACTGTCCCCATGGCAAAAAGAAAAAAAGCATGCACACGTGCACACACACCCACACACACCTCACTCCATGCACACAGAGAGGTTCCTCGCAAGCCTGAGCCCCTCTACCTCCCTTGCTGGGCTCAGGTCCTGAAGGACGGCACCTGCCTCCCCTCCTGGCTGCGAGACACAGGTGGTCCTGCCCAGAGGCAGCCTGCCATTTGGTAAAAGAGTCCAAGAGGAACTGAGCGGGTAGCCTCTGCCGCCCTACCAGGATGGGAGAAGAGGGACTCCAGGACTTGCTCGGAACTCAAATCAGGGAGAGGAGACAGATGATGGCACATGGGCCTCCAGGTCCTGGGGCAACCTCGGACTCCTCCCGCCCCTACTCCACGGCTCTGGTCTCGGCAAGGAGCCCACCTCTCCGAAGATGTGTACGGAAATGGTTTTGTTCTTGGGAGGGAAGCCAACATGCTTGGGACAATTACCTTTCCAGGTGAGATTGCCGAGAAGCAAGAGGAGGAGCAGGAGCCCCTGGCAGGGCCAGACCCACTGACGGTGACCTGTGAAGCCAATGCTGAGTAACAAACAGCAGGCAGCTCCTCCGGGAAGAGGGGAACGGGCGGCTGGTGTGGGGCAGACCAGGAGGCCGGGAATCAGGGGATGTAGAGCCTCCTGTGATCCCGTGTGGGCAGCTGAAGATGCGATGCCAGCAAGCGAGCAGGGGGCTGGGCGGGGGTGCACTCCAGGGCGGCAGCGTCCGGGAGGCTGGCACCAACGGTGGCGGCAGTCTGGGCCTGACAGGGCCCTCAAACAAAAAGCCATCGTGAGCCCCTGGCTTGGGCCTGTGGGGGCCTGGGCGCCTGGCAGGGACTCCCGTCTACTCTGCTGGGAACGGGGTGCTCTGTGTGCATAGAGAGTAGGTGCCCCAGTGCGAGCCCTAGCTCCACCCTCCCTCCAGTGGACCAGAGTTTACTCCCCCTTTTATCTGGGGGTGGGGAGGCATTGGGGAAATTTCATACAAGCTTTTCTCTCACAGTCAAGCTTTTAAAAAAACAACAGTCTCAGAAGAGGATGAGGAGGCACGAACACCACACATGTTCGGAACTCAGACACCCAGAGACAGGCAGGCAGACCCTCACCCACACCCAGGCTATACGACCCCTTGCAGCCGCTCATCAACCTGGCCTCCCTGCCGGTTCCCACCCCCCGGGACGGGGACGGCGTGGCAACAGGCAGGCGATCCAGCAACCGCACCCTAGATCCGTATCCCGGCTATCAAACCAACCAAGACTCGGGGAAGGAGGGGCTGAGAAGAGAAGAGGGCCTTTGCATATTCTTGTATCTTTGGCAGACAGCTGTTCTGGCCTGGTTCCAGCTCCCCATGGAGGCGTCCACATCCCAGCCTGCTCAGAACCCACAGGGCGCCCATGGGGCCACCCGCTCCTGTGAGCAGCCGCCCGTCCGCCCGGGCTCCGCTGGGCTGCCCCGAGCCCGCCTCCTCCCAGTCACTAAGCATCCTGCGTGGGGCGGGGGTCCTTTCTTTCCCAGCAAAACGTGGTCTCCAAGATCACGCGGTCAGTAAGCGTGGCCCTTCCCTGGGGCTACGTTTTCATACCTGAACAGCCCAGCCTCGGCTAACAGGCTGCGAAGACACCACACGGGACAATGGCAGGGAGACACGGGGGAGGGAGCTGTGTGACAACAGAGAAGCACGGGCACCTCCACCCCGCCTGCTGCACGCTCGCTGGGGAGCAGCACCGACCCTGGCGTGCGGGCGCATCTCGCGCACGCACACACGCAGCACAGAGGCACCGCCCCCAGAGTGAACGGGGAGTTGCTGTGTGCCAAGAATCCGAGAGAGGCGTGCAATGAGCGTGCTGGTGCGGGAACGGAGGTGATCTGAGCTGTCACACGCGTGTGCAGGCGGACACCTCCCGGCCTCAGAAGCTCCGTCACCTGTGCTCTGTCCTCCAGGCTTCCGCTGCTGGCCACACAGGGAAGTCTGGTCTTCGGAGAGGTTCTGGTGGTAACAAGCCACAGGGTTGACACATACAAATGTCAAAGGTGTAAATCAACAGAAGATTAAAGAGAAAAGAGGAGGAAAAGCGTGGTAATTCACTGGCTGGCGCCATTAAAAACAAACGGGGTCAGAGACTCGAGGAGTCAGGAGGCGCGGCAGGTGTCCCCATGCGGCGCCGACCCGCACGGTCCCCGAGCAGGCCACGCCAGCTTTTAACCTGAATCGCTTCCAGAGCAAGCAGCTATTCTATAAACAGCATGTTATCCCTTATCTAAAAAAAAAAAAAAAAAAGTTGGGAAAGAGGGGAAAAAATTAACATGTGCTCAAAACTACAACCTGTCTGTAGGCAAAATAATTTTTGTTTAAAAAGATGGCTTTTTTCCCCCATTTAAACATTTTTTTCTTTTCCTTCCCGAGCAACCTAGTGATTTGTTAGACTGACACCTAACAAACAAAGCCCAAAGTGGCTGCATGGATCTCTTCCTGGTAGCCTCAACACCACTCCTGTGACTCGGCACTCACACATGCACACTTAGTTTACTCAAAACTAGTCTTTTCTGCGTCTTCCTCTTCTTCCAGGACGGGGGTCAGAGCCAGGGGTCCGTGCGATGTGGTCTGCAATCCAGAGGAACCCCTTGCCCTCCCCCCCCAGAGTCAAGCCTTCTGTCTTTTGTTAGTTTTTCTTCTTGCTGACACCCGTTTAAGACTGGCCGAAGGGGTAAGGCCCGTGGAGCCCCTGGAAGAGAGTGAACACAGTCAGTGGTGGCGGACACAGCAGGGACAACGAGACAACCAACCCAAGTAAAAGAACCCACGGTTCCCAGTGAGCCAGAAGCCAAGCCCCGAGGCACAAACATGGCTCGAGGGCTGACTTTGCCACGCAAATCCTCAGGAGGCCACAGATCGCAGAGTGCGAGGTGCAGAGTGTCATCCCTCAAACACATCCAAGAGAGAGGAGGCTGGTGGGCAGACTCCTCATCTCTCAACTTCTACATCAACTGGAACCAACTTCCCTCCACCCAGGTCACAAAGTCTTCCTTCCATCTAGACAACGCCTTACATCTCTGCTAAAGATCCTCGGACACCACTTTCTGCACCTTAACCTCAGATGTAGGCTACTGTGGGCTGATGACACACACATATATCAACCACACAGACACTGGAGCAGAAACAGTAGCCGTCCAGCAGGCACCTAGGAAAGGCACGGCAGCAGGGGCTTGGCGTACATTGTCTTTACCTCTCACCCCAAAGGCCAGGTGAGTGTTGTTATACCCATCTGACCGATGCCCATCTGACTGCAAACATGAGGAGATTTGTTCAAAGTCATGTAGGTAGTAAAGGGCAGAGCCCAGAGCCAAGCCCAGGTCTGATCTTTATTCTCTTCACATTGCCTCTCCCTGGCCATGTGATGATGAGGTTTGTTCCAAATTCCCAAAGGCGTTTTCTCTGCTGCTTGGCTGGTGGAGAAAGCACCACAGTCTCACTTTTCCCTTATGTTAAGAATGAGACACCAAGAGGTGCCAACCCCAAAACAGCTGCATGAATTCGCTGGAGGATGTCCTGAGCCTCCCCACTCCACCACTCCCTGGAGCGTGCACCTTGAAGAGACCTGGTCAATGCCAAGACCTGGGCGGGCAAAGGTAACTGGGAACGAGCCTCACAAAAGGTCCGACACCCCAAGCTGACTCAGAAGCAGCAGGGCCCTTGGACCATTAGCTTGTTAAAGACGTGGATGGTTAGAATCTGATTTTGTTTTAAAAAAGGACACTTTCCTTTGGGAAAAAATGCAAAAAAGTGCATGCTTGCAGGGCTGCCAATGATCAGACAGAATCCCCTTTTGTTTGCTGCCATCTCTCCAGCACACCTGTCCCTGAGCGGCACTTGTCGGTGCCCAGGAAGTACTACTGAATTAATAACTAGAAGAAGACAGGCATTTCTCAGACTACTACCTGGAGCATCAGACCCTTTTGAGTCATGAGAATACTGGCCTTTACAAACCAAGCTTTTCCTGTTGTTGTTGTTTTTGGTCACACAGTATGGCATGTGGGGTCTCAGCTCCCCGACCAGGGACTGAACCTGTGCTCCTTGCATTGAAAGGTGGAGCCTTAACCACCTGACTACTGGGGAAGTCCTCTATACCAAGTTTTTAAACAGCCACCCAATTTGGGGACACACGCATCCGGGTCATGCACCCGTCTGATCACAGCCTCCTAAGTCCCAGAGAGGGGGGCTCCCTGGGAGCAGTTAGCTCGAGACGCATAGCTCACACTTGTTCCCAAGGCGGTGGGCCGCGGGTTCCACAGAAGCAGGAGGAGATCTGGGTTCTGCTCCTGGCTTTTCCGCTTAGCTCTTCAAGTGGCCCTGAGTAAAGTCCCTTCCCCTCAAAGGATCTCAGACTGCTCCTTTAAATTTACAGATTTAAGGTTCTAGGAGCTGACTCAAAGTACCTAACTCAAGAGGCTGAAAACCAATATTCTAAGGAAAAAAAAAAAAAAAAAAGTCCTTTGATCATGCTTATTTAGACCAGAGGTCAAAGCTACCAAGAGTAAGGAACATGAGATTCAAGTTTTTAGTTTTCAGGGGTTTTTTTATCCCCCAGTGGAAAACACTGAAATTGTTTTCTGTCTTTTTATTTCCTCCCCCATAAAAAGCCTCAAGAGATCAGATACAGGTCTCGAGCTGCCTGATGGTACTGCCGAAGGAGTGAAAATGGGGGACAGACAGGCCAGTAACGACATAGCGTCAGCTATGTGCCGGGTGCTGCTGGAGCAGGTGAAAATGTTCTCCTGAATTTTCACACAGATAAACTGGGCTAAGCATGCTCTCCAAGCTCACAGAAGTGAGGCAGTAACCTGACTGAGAGCACAGAGCTGGTGAGCGGAGCGGCGGTGGTTAAAATGCCATGTCTGCCAGTCCCCAATTCTCTGTGCTGCCAGCAGGCGAGTGGAGGCTGTCACTACCTCGGTGGTCACAGACCCATCCACTCGGCCAAGTGTGGGCAGGACGAGCTAAGGGCTCTCAGACCTCATGGTGCGGGCCTGGCTGGAGGGCCACACGCCCCAGAGGTGGAAATTAAAGCAGCTTAAATCACGCTGCCCTCAGTACTTCCGGACAACGTTCACTCATGAACAACAATCCTAGGAGAATGACAAAGGCGTAGATCCCCATAAGATTTAGAACCAACACAAGGCTCAAAGGGCTTCGTGCAGGAAAGCATGCACAGAGAGAAGAAACCCTGAAAAGCACACACGCTTTCGTCTTCCATGAATTTTTTTTCCCTTTTACCCTAAATTAGACTACTTTCTAGACGGAAGCTTCACACACTTCATGTGGGCCTTTATAAAGCAAGCACTAGCCTTTTGACTTGTCTGGAATGTTTGGAGAAGGGAGTTGATGACTTTGCCAAGGAGTGGTTGCACGTTCCTAATTACAGATAAAGTGGCAGAGAGAGGAGTAAAGATATAGGCATTTTCAGATTTCCACTTGAAGACTCTGGTCCTTAGAATATGCAGTGTGGTATTTAACTAGCTTAGATTAAGAATTATCGTTGACCCCCTATTTACTGAATGAGGTGCTGTGTGCCTTTTGGAAAGAAAAATGCCACCTAATTCCCTTTCATCCAGAGAATGGCATATTGGAGTTGTTGACGTTTAATTAGTGCAAAAACATGGCTTGAAGAACAAGCTCGATCTTCCTTCCCCCCCAGATTAACTACTATCGCTTCAAGGAAGAGAGAGGGAGCTGAGTCTATTTCAACACTACTTGATCATCTAGACTCCCCACAAGCAGGATTACAGGCATCACAAGTGGGTCACAGAACACAGCAATGCAACCCCAGTCACAGAGGAGAAGCCTGGCAGAGATTACAAGAACAGCTTGTCCAGGGTGTCCAATGGCAGAAGGCCGAGCAGGAAGTGCCTTTCCTAAGAGTGGGATGGAGGTATATTCGAAACGAGGGCCCCATCCACATTTCAGGTTCCACTGGAGTTCCAAGACCCCGTGTAACAGGTTCTGGTGGCTAATGTCTCCAACGCCAGTCTAAAAGTAGGGTTTGGTAATATAGGTAAGTGTTCCCTCTCTCCTGAGACCTAGCCGCTCTTCAACTTGTTACCCCTGGGAAAAGCAAATGCCAAATATTTTCATTAGCCTGGCGTCCCTGACATCTCCTCTACAGCCTCTGTGCCACTAATAAGGAAAACAGATCAAGGGATGGATGCATCAGATGGTACCACAGAGCCCAGAGTTAAACTCCAACAAGCAGAGAAGGAGGTCATCACAGCATGATTACAAACCTCACTGAGTTTGATGCAAGTTACCCTCCTCTCTATGAGGATTCATCTCTCCCCACATCACTAGCAGCAAGGCTGGATTTAGGCATACTAATAGAGGGTGTGAATGACAAAACCCAGAGAAGAACTCCTCTATCTGCCTCTCCAGGTCTAAAAACCCCCAGGACCAACTTGCACAGAAATGGCTTTTCAAGGGCTGCATTTCTTGGGAGAGGCCCCACATCTGCGAAGGGACCAGAAAGCATTCCTGACGAAAGAGTGGCAGACTTTAGGTCCACAGGTGTTGAGGTGCTGCCTGTTTGCCTCAGTCTTCCCTAAGCTTTGCGATGGACACTGTCATGGCTGTGAGCCCTGGGACCTCAATTCTACTGGCAATGGGGCAGGTGAGTCCCCTTAAACTGCTCGAGGCCCACACTAGCCAGCTAAGACAGAGAGAGGGGCCTCCCTGCTCGTGGGCGTCTGGGAAGAGACTCTGGCCTCAGGCCAGCTGGACTGTGCTTCTGAAAGGTAATAACCATTGTGAGCCAAAATTTGGCTAACCTCCTAAAATATTTTTAAAAGAGAACACTTGTAGACATAAACAGACAAGCTCAGTTTCATTCATCACAATCTTCTGAAAGGACAACTTAAGATCTAGTACTTGTGGACCTGGGCTCAAAGCAAAACTAAAAATAAAATTATCTCTATGATTTGTTTTTCACAATGGTTGATAAAATCAGTGATTTGGTTTTCACTGATTTTATGTGAATGGGCACCTACAATATCTTTAAATTCTTCCTAAAATTACACAGAAATCAAAATAACTTTTCTAAAAAGGAGTACCAAAAACCTCAGGAAACTAGTTTTGTTTCAGCTGGAATACTTATTGATGTTTATCAGTAGGAAGATCGTGCTATTAGAAGAGAAAGTCACCCTTTCAAGATGGTAGAACCTGTTTCTGCCACTTATTTGTGCCTGGCATACAGTTAAGACCCAGGTGTCAGTAAAATGAATGAATGAACCGTGGAATACTCTGCATTGCTGAGCCATCTGTTTAAGCTTCCAGGGGAGAAAGAAAGATTAAAATTCCTAATGAAACAAGGATGTCTTATGAGGGCTTTTGGGGTTACTCTTTCTATATGAGAGCTGGTTTAGACAAAGCATCACAACACAAAAACTTTCACATACCTGTCTTTATTTTGTTTGTGATTTGATTTAAATAAATAAAAAGGTTCATGCTGGTTAATAAAAAGGCAAGCGTGTTTGCTGCACGGCTGTGAAACAGCATGGTCTCGCTCTGTGTACTGATGGAGCATCAGATAACGTCACTGGGCCCTCCTCTCTCTCTTCCCGGGCCAGCCCTAGTCAACGCTTTGCCCACCTAGCACTTCTTTTGTATTGCTTATGTGCCCCGAATGCAAACACAGATGAATACACAGTTTAGTACTAAGTTCTGTTCTGATCCTGCACTGCAGATCTGCTGCAGGGAGGCCCTGTCACGGGCCTGGCTTGGCTGGTGAAGGCCAGAGACTGACCAAGCCCTGATGGAAGCTATTCATCCCTCGTTAATTAGAAGTCAAGTCTGTACTGCCGCAACAGGCAGCGCAGTGAGGACTCCTCTCTCAGGAGCACACAAAGCAAGGCCTTTCCCTTAAGAGGTGCTGACCACTCGAGGTGGCTCGCTGGCGGGACAGCAGGGCCAGACCAGCATGACGGGAACTTCTGTGGATGCTTTAACCTTGGTGTTCAAGCCACATTCATGTGACAGTCCTCAAAATCTCAAAGATGTATTTGATGCAGTGGCTGAAGACAAGTGTGAGAATCAGCCAAAGAAAAGAAAACAAATGTACTTTTATGCATGAAAACTGCTCATGGGATAGGCTCAGTTCACAGCCTTCTGCGTCAAAGTTGTGCTTAAAAGCTTAACTCAGTTTTAAGCATGGTGAACTCGTGTTTTAAAAAGCCCTGTATAGCATTTTTTATACTTACCTCAATAAGACAGTTTTTCTGTTGCTCTTAACTAACTTCTACAATCCTACTGGGGACCTTCTCCATCCTCCCTCTAGCCACCCACCCACCCATTCCTTCCATCATGCATCCCTCATTCTTCCTCTGTCATTCATCCTCCCATCCTCCCAAGCTCCCTAGGACTAAGCTTTCAGAGCCTTCACCTACCTCCTGACAGATCAAGAAAATCACCATAAAGAATAAAACTCAAACATCACTGCGAATGAAACTGTATTACTGAAAATCCTACAAGGGGATGAAGGATATTGGCTAAGTTCGACTTCCCCTTTCATTAAAGACTTCAGAAAAGGCTATTTACTATTTGAAATTCTAACCCCCAAGATATCATGTACTAGCAAGTGTGCTAGAATCCAGGTGACATGCTGGCAGACAGAGAGCTTGCTCATGGCCATCTCCTAGGGTACAGTAGATTCCTAGAAAGGAAGAAAGAAGTGATAAGAGTCTCACTGGGGAGGCCACCTAAAAGGAGGGAAAGCTTCCCCATGTTCCCCGCCACGTGGCCACTGGTACCATCCCGTGGGAGCCCTGAGGCACGGGGTGAGGCTGCCGGCCCCACCTCCTCTCGCAGTCTCCATTCAAGCCCCAGTACTCCCCCGCCTCTCTCACAGCGGATTCACAGCATCACCTCCCCTACCCTGGACAACACTGGCTGAGGGAGAGTAAACAGTCTCTCCTTCAGCCATACTTGCTTCATCTTGCCACTTCCCTGCTCAAAAGCATTGTGGGTGCTCTTGTTTCCTTTCACATTAAAGGTGAACTCTGCTTTGCCTGGCTTTCAAAGGCTGTCCTCCAAAATTCACCCCACCCTCTTTAAGCACACCTCACTCAGGACAGTCAGGCTGGTTGGTGTCCCTGGAACACTGCCTGTGAATGCCTCTGGGCCTTCCTGCATGTGGTTCCTTTTTCCTCCAAATCAGTTTGAATCTATCATTTTACTTTCTTTTTTGGGGGGAGGGGGTCATACTGCACGGCATGTGGGATCTCAGTTCCCTGACCAGGGATGGAACTCAGGCCCTTGCAATGCAAGTACAGAGTCCTGACCACTGGACCACCATGGAAGTTTCAGTATGAATCTATCATTCATCAAGATATCAGTTTCCTGGCTATTCCCAAACCTCACTGCCTTCTCCTTCCTTCAAATTCAAGAGCACTCAAAACTCAATATACTCCATCTTTACTGGTCTCATTCTTTCTTCTGAGATAGTCACATTTATGTAATCAGACTAAATTCTTTGAAGATTAGGAAGGATTAACACAGGCTGAGCAACCAAGGACATGTCCCTTATTGACTAAACACCAAAGCTCCCTATTAGTTCTGACTTGCCCTTAGGTGGTGAAATTATAGCAAAAAGCCCAAGACCTTGGACATTCAAGCTTCTGCAGGTCAATGTCCACAGTTTTTTGTGTGTGTGTGTGTGTGTGTGTGTGTGTAATAAAGTTTTATTAAAGTATAAAGGAGATAGAGAAAGCTTCTGACATAGGCATCAGAAGGGGGCAAAAGAGTACCCCCAATGTCCACAGTTTTGACAAGGGTCTCCCTGAGCAGAGCTCTAAGGAAGCCCACACGGTCCCCCTGACGTACAGCCGCCCTGGATCTCACATTGTGCACCTGGTCCTGCTGGAGTCGGGGCAGACCTGGGTGAGAACACCTGCACGGCACACATCCGCACATTTCTGAATTAAACTTATCTCTTTGAACCTGTAAATTGAGAAAGTCCCACTCTGAGAATTTTCATCAGAAATTAAAATGCTAAATTCGGAGTACAGGGAAAAGAATACATCCTTACAAGTGAAGTAAAAATACAGGAACACTAGCTCTGTTTCAGTTACGAGACTGTCCAGGTGTCGGCTCAGCCTAAAACAATGCTCAGAGCCTCAAAGCACAGAAGACGGAGCGGGCGTTCAGCTTTGAAGCTGTTGAGGTACAAGAGGGAGAGTTCCTGGAGGTAGCTTTTTATTCTCAAATAGTAATGTTACAAACAACAAAAGACTTTTTCTAAGGCTCATGGTGTTTGCTTAATTTATTTTTAAAATGCACATATGACCCATGCCAATGCAAACACCAGCAAGGCTGGGAGGACTTTACAGGTTCTTCTGGGCTCTCAGAAGGAAGTCATCTTAATATCATTAAACCAGAGTTTCCTAGCAAACCTCTTCTGTACAAAATGTGCTAATCTGCCAGCAAACTGGGTCAGCTTCCTCAGGTGCTGGGCACTGCTTTCTCCTTGGCCACGAATTCTTTTGTGCTCCTGAAGATGAACAAGGTCTCTATCACCTGACATTAAGTGTAGAGACTACCTTCAGAGAACAGCAAACAAACTTTCCTTCCTGCCAGCAGGCCTCAGCATAACGTAGTCTAGAACATAAGACTCAAACTGGGTTCCCTGAGTTCCAGCCCACTGCCCACCCCCAATCTGAGCGAGTCATTTGAGCAAGTGAATGTGAGCAAGTCAGTGACAACTTCCTTACTGGTTGTTACACTTGGGGCCAGGGAGGTGCTATTGGCTTCCAGTGGGTAAACGTCAGGGATGTTACTGAACATCTTAGACTGCATACGATCTGCACCACCCTGCAACAAAAGAAGACTCATCTGACCTAAAATGCCAATAGTCTTATTCGGCTGGCTGAGAGAACCCTGCTCAACACAGACTCATCATTTCGTGGACTGCAACCAGGCTCACAGTGTTAGATATCATCCGTATGAAATGACTCCCAAATATGTATCTCCACCAAACCCTTTCTCCTGAACCATATTACCAATTTGGATACACAACAGCCTCCCTGATACCTCCATTTGGATGTTTATAGAAATCTCCAATGTATTCCAAGTGGAATTCCTGATCTCTCCCTACCTCTCCCACAGCCTTTCCTCTCTCCATGGACAGCAATTCCACCTTTTCATTTGCTCAGGCCAAAACCTTGTTGTCATCGTTTATTCCCCCTTACACCACGCTTCCAACTCATTAGCAAATCCTGTTCGTTCTAGCTAATAAAGCAGACCCAGACACAGATCACTGCTCCAACCTATCTGGCTACCACTCTGGCACAAAGTGCCCATTCTCTTTATCCACATGATTGCACTAACTTCCCCACTGGTCCCCTGCTTCTATCCTTGTCCTTTACTCTCCACATGAGTGTCAGACACTGATCTTTCACTACATGAAGTCAGATCACATCACCCCTCTGCTCAAACTCCTTTAATGGTTCCAACCTCTGCTCCTCAGGGCAAAAGCCCAAGCTTTTGAAGCCAAGCTTCACAAATCCTTCCACGATCTGGTTTCCATCCTGCAACTTCCCCTCCTTCTACCTTCTCTTACCCACTGTGGTCTTGAACAAACCACGTAAGCTTCCACTTCAGGGCTCATGCTAACTGTAAAATATTCATTGTCCAGATAGCCTTTGCAGAAACAAAATCTGGCTTTAAAGGGAGTAAGACAGCCCTAAGCATGTTCTAGCTTTAAAATATTATGTTCAAAGGAAGATTTTAGATTCATTACAGGAAAATGAAAAAAACTCCAGACTCTATCTTCTGGCCACAGTCAAGGAATACAGACAAGGTGCTGCTGTCACAAAAGTGAGTTAAAGGAAATTTCAGTGTCACCAAACATCTATACCCAAGTGACCATGAGGTTCCAGGGAATCGTTTCCCTTTATGGAGGCTGGGGAGAGAGGCTGATTTCTGTAGCTGCCAGAGATATAAGCTTTTGGAGAGAGAGGGGTTTAGCAGTAGAGAAGTCACATAATATCTGGTCAATAATTGGCTTGATTCTCATTTGAAATGTAGCACAGTGTACCACAGAAAGCATGCTATCCCGAGTCCACAGCTGTAAGCTCAGCCAATAAAAATATGTACTTGAATACTACTTGTAACTAGGAAGCAAGGCAGCAGTTGGTCAAGAAAGCAGACTCAGGAGTCAAAAAGAACTGGTTCAGTTCATATCCTGGTTTTACCACTTTCGAGCTGCATGACCTTGGGCAGGTCATGGAACCTATGCACCCTGTCTCAGCAGTTGTAAACAGGGATAATGACAGAGCCTGTGTCATGGCCCTGTTGTGTGGACTAAAAGAAACGGACGTCAGACTGCTGCCTCTGCCTCTGCCTCTGCCTCTGCCTCTGGGGGCTGGGAGGCAGGGAGGTGACTGGTGTTTTTATAATAAACTTGGTAGAACTACTTAGCTCCTTATACTATGTACACTGATAATTTTAACAAAAATTAAATTGAAAAAGTCCTCCACACAGTGCCTGGCAGAGTTAAGTGCTCAACAAGTTTGTATAACTGATTACCACACTGGCCCCCACAGGGGAGGGGGCGGGTGCATGTTTCTGCTAGCTGCCCCTCGACAGAAGAACACAGTTGGACAGAACATCAAGTGACACAGTTTTCCTTTCAGCTTCTTTGCGCCATCTTTAAACCTCTCAGGGAAAGGGGTTGCACCCGAGCATAAGGCATTGGGAAGGATGTGCTGCCCTCCACCGTCGGCAGTCCAGCTAAGGACACCAACCACCAGCCTGTGGGTCAAATTCAGTGCCCTCTGAACCAAGCAAATGTTGGGCCCACTTCCATTAAATCATTTCTTATTATTATGTTACACTGACTGGACTGTGTAGATAAGATCCATAAGTCATTACACCCTCAGGCCCATAAAGCAGATTTGCCTTTTCTAAACTTCTCCCTATAACCTCCTGTTGTTGTTCAGTGGCTAAGCTGTGTCTGACTCTTTACGACCCCATGGACTGCAGCATGCCAGGCCTCCCTGTCCTTCACTATCTCCTGGAGTTTTCTCAGATTCATGTCCACTGAGTCAGTGATTCTATCTAGCCATGTCATCCTCTGCCTACGTTTCTAAACCCTCACCTAAGCAGAGAAAAATGAGCTCTTCCTTGCTGTAGGTTAGAAGAAAGGTGATTTCTGATATAATAAAAGCAGACCAACTTTTTCAGCTCCAGATCCAAGATATACTAAAGGGTGATTGTCAGAGAGAGAGAAAGAGGAGCAGGTGGAAATTGTGGGCAGGCAGAGCAGATGGCACTCGGCAGTGGCTGACGCTCGAAGAGCACGAGGAACCTCCCCCAAAGATAATAACACGTTTCTTCTTCTGAACCAGCACTTGGCGGAAGTAATAACAGTGGTTCAGGCTGTAATCAGTTTAAAGGAGGAGTATATGACAAACAGCAGCTCCAAACATTAAAAGAAAAAAAAAAAAAAGAGCAAATGGAAAATAAGAGGTATAGTCCAAGTAACAAAATGAATAAATGAATTTGAGATTCTTTTCAGCTCCTCCAATGTAAATCATTACAACTGCGAGAGGAAGGAAGCAGCATTTGGGATGTCCTGAAGAGCAGGCCCTGGGCTTTGGCCAGTCATGCTCATACTTCCAGCTACCCTGAATAAGACCATTTGGTTTGTATCTTACTCCTCTGTAAGGCCTTTCTTATAAAACATTGAGAAATTTTAAAAATTACTGGCAAGTAAGAAAAAGAAGTATCTAATTTCAACAGGGTTTATTTTCTCGTTCCACACCTCTATAGACTGTTTTCTGCTACTATCTAACACTGTCCAAATAGAAGCTACCCCGGCCTCCAGAGATGAGTCACTGTTAGAACGCATGGCAAGACTATCCTTGAGCCAACAGTGCGACTGTTTGTCCTCACAGGCTCTTGAGCGAATCAAGTAAAAGGGTTCATTAAAACAGCACCAATACTTGGTCTGACTGTTCACCTGGGACAGGTCAGCCACAACTGAGCTGACAATGAGGCCAGCCAATTTTTAACAAAAGCAGTCAGATTTATGACTCCCTGGAGCAGGTCAGCATATACTTACTCACCTTTCTGACTCCCTCTGACAGTTCTCACACAGGGAAGGCCCAGCCCCTCTGGATGTTGAGGGAAGAAGCTAGGACAGATGTTCCCACCCAGAGCTCCCTGACTCCCTGCCCACAGCACAGAGCGCTGGGTCCAGAGAGCTTGGGATACTCAAGGGAGGCAGGGGAAGGGATCCCGGGGTGTCCAGCTCCTGGCACTGACAGATGTGCCCTCACAGAAGGTGCATGGAGCAAGCTTTCCATCTCATCCTACCAACCTTAGCAAGTTAAACTGTAACTATGGCAGCAGCAGGAAACTGGACCGGTCTCCTAAAACTGTGGTCATGGGCTTCCCAGAGCATCATGCTCTCTCCAGCCTTCAGGGAAGGCAGGGAATTTCTTTAGAGTAAATCAAATCTATTGCCAACTCAGTGATCCCTGATACCAGGGCACCAGGTCCTCTGCCTACCTACCCAATAAAGATGACACCTGGGGTGAACTGAACACCCCTGCTCTAACTCTAGATTTCTAGGGGGCTATCTCAGTCTTTCCACTCATTCATAAATAAAAGGGAGCTATTTATTATTAACACCACATGGTTGGTGCACCCTGAGAGTTTAAAAAGTTTTTATTTTTATCAACTAAAAAAAGACATCACTTACTGTAAAGACTCAACAGATAGAGGAACTCCCCCACCCCCCGTCAAAAAAAAAATGCCATAGGCAATCCCCAGTTTACTTTAGAGCCTCTTACTTCAAGTTTTGTGTCTTTCACACCTTGATGATACTTGTCATTGACTCAGTTAATGCTTTTGATCACAGGAAAAACAAAACAAAGGATGATCTAAGCAAAGCCCAGGTTCACCTACTAATACCTTCAGTAATGTGGCACCTGGGTTGGAATCCCAGCTCTGTCCCTCACCAGCTGTGTGATACTGGGGCCAGTCAGCCCCTCAGAGCTTTCATTTTCTTATCAAAATATGAGATGATACATCTAAAGCACTTGGCAGCATACCTGGCACACAGGAATGGTTAAAAAATAACTCTAGTCTTTACTTGATCTCATCACTTGGTCAAATACACCCCTTCAGAACTTTAAGGAGTCTTGCCTTATAAATAAATAAATCTATATTCTTAAGCCAAACACAAATGCTTAGAAATATGAATGATCCCTGCTTGAAGATATCCACTTAACTATAGTCCCAATTCTTTTCAGAGTCATTTGTAATCATTCTATCCAAATTTTTTCATCTAAATAAACACATTGCAACTAACTGAACGTCTCCCCCACTCAGTTACCTAACCACACACCCCTTACTCAGCATTCTGCCTTCAGCACTGCAACTGCTCTGCTATCATCATCCTTCCTGTCTTTCCAAATCTGTGCTTTTACATCAGCTCCATCTCTCCTTTATCTCTGCCTTCTTAACTAACCCCCAGCCATGCACACAAATTATACATTTTGACTGTGCGGTGCTCTACTGACCAAATTCACACTTCACCTGGACTGAAAGGCACGCCTCTTTCATCTCCCCCACTGTACTGAGAACTGCTAGCTAGTAGGGATAACTTCTATCCTTCACGTTTCCGTATTCAATAATGTACACGGATTTGTACGTCAGTGCAGATGTTTCGATAAATCCTTCCTGGTGACTGTCTATCCTCTATCCCATTTCCAAGGAGTCCTCAGAAGCAGAGCTGACCACATTTTAGCCAGAAATGCTACAGGAGGACTTGCTAGTGCTCACACAAATGCTTTCTGAGTAAGATTCTGATTCACTTAAGAAGAAAACGAGGCTCTGATTTCTCTTTGGGGTCCAAGTGCCACATTCTCAACACAATTATCGGCAACAGTCTTGCATATCATCTCCAATGAGAAACTTTTCTCTGTGGTTCTTGCAAATGCTATTTCTAAATGATCCTACAGAGTTTATGAAACAAGCCGCCACCTCCACCCAAGCCAGGGCAATGACAGACTTAAAAGGCAACAGTCCCTAAAGCCATAAAGGATCAAAAAATAATTAACAGGTTCGCAACCCAGGAAAACAAGCACAGTGTTCTGGCCAGGAACAGCAGCCCTTTCAGGCTACAGTGACGGGCGGGCCACGGAGCTCAACTGGGTGGAGGGGCCTCCATCACAGAAAGCCCTGGAGCAGCAGGTTCCACTTCCTGCGACTCTCTTCACAGCACGCTCAACTGCTTCCAAGTTCTCCTAACAGGGCATGCTTGCCCTAGGGCCCGTACCACCTGCAACAGCCGTACCCTGAAGGGTTAAACTTAAGGACGAGCTATCTGGAGCAACAGGAACTTAGAGGAAAAATCTTTTGTTAGAGTGTTAAGACGTGAAGACTTTCCTCAACTATAAGCCATTGCCTCGCCTATTTACTTCTTATATCCTGTACGACTGACTAACATGATTCCACACAATCCTTTATAATGACCATCAAACTAAGAAATCAATCTTGTTACACTTCTACTCAATGAAGTCCCGCTTTAGACCATGTGGAGAAAGAGTTCATATCACCAAGTTTCTTTTCTTAATTTGCCTGTGGATGTAGACCACATATAAAGCACAGATCAGTAAAATGCCATTCTTACAACAGAGCAAGCTGTCCCTCAAATAAGGATCAATTTTATTTTTAAAATATTGAGGGTGAATGCCAACGTGAAGCAAGCAAAGACTTAACAGTTATACGATTCTATAAGTGGGAGGCTAAGCCTAATGCATCACATTATTAATCAAAGAAGGAACAGCAGTGCTCACAGGCTCTGTCACACAAATCACCTACAACAGTTAGCTCTCAGCAGCACAGGGCTTTATTCAACCAACCAAAAACAACCAGGAACCGTCATCACCCTTAGCAGAATATGGAAGGCGCTGTGTAATCAGCAAGCATAGAGAAGCAGATCAAGAGATCAAACACCCAGAAGACAGTCTTAGAACAATCAGAATATTTAAAATTATTTTAACTCAATAAACAATTCTCTCACTTATTCTGCACACGTGAAAAGTCAAAATATCACTTGGGCCACTCTGGGTTGTGGGTGAGGAGGCAGATAGGCCACAAGGGACTGGAAAGATAATCAAGACTTGGAAACTAGGTAAATAAAGTGGAAGCCCAACAACATATGGGATAAATAATTAAGTCTGTCTTTTTCTTCAGGAAAAACACTCTACCCAAAACCAAAAAAAACACAGTAGGAACAAATTCCAAAGGTGTGCTATTGCTCTACATTTAGTATACATTCACACTGGAAGAATGCCTGGTGATATTTTGACTTTCTTTTTTTTTTTTTAAATGCTAAAGGTAAAGAACTCTGTTCTTTCAACACCCAAACCAGAGCAGAGAGACAGCAGTATTTATAAAATGTGGATGGAGGAGTTAACACCCACAGGACCTGGAGATAGGGAGGCGGGGAGGGGAGAAGGGGTAGGTTTTTGTGCTATTGCATTGGCAGGAGAGCTAAGCAGTCTTAAAGAACATTCTAGGCTTCTAGGTCTGCCAGAAGGGGTATCACAAATCCCAACGCCCACCACCTACCCCTTCTCCTCTTCTCCGAGGGCACCTACCTTACTGTAAGTCACTACTGATAAGTTGTTTGCGTGACTGCTGGGGGACAGATTTACAGAGTTCTCTGAGGGTCTATTCTCATCTTGCTCGGTTTGGTCAGGAGCAGGAGCCCATGTGATTTTGCTGATCGAGTCGAACTCGGAACCCCCAGGGTCTTTTAAGTTGTTTTCATCTGATTGTCGGTTCTTTTGGGGAGAGGCAAACGGGTTGAAGTTTCCTTCTACCTTGCGATGTGGCTGTGTGTTGAACTCCGTTTCAAAAGATGACAGCTGCTGCGTGACTCCTAAAAGTCCACCCACTTCCACACTGAGAATGACCCAGATGACATCTGAAACAAAAAGGCAACTCGTGTCAACGCCCGGCATACCCTCAAGGCTCAAAGCAGCCATCACAGAGAACCCCAAATACCACCCAAACCACACAAAGAAATGTTCCTCTACATGCTAGTTCAGAAGCTTACTGACAGAATAATCTATTACATTTGCATTGCAAGCAGTTCTACATTTTTAGCAATGTCAAGTTCAAACTCTGGTACAAAATCAGTAGAGGTCTGTGGTTGAGACCCATGAAACTATCTGTAAAAAGGTCCCTAGTTGATTTTGATGCATAACCATATTTGGAAATCATTACTTTGAAGAGCAATGATCAATATGTACAAACCCAAAGGCAATATTTCCACAATTACAAGCTCATGGGTTTTGCTTTGTTTTGTAGATTTAACTCAGAAAACTCAGAGCAGGCATAACTCTTGAGTTTATTAAAAAAAAAAAAAAGTGCCTATAATGACTAGAACTGCAACTTATTAGCCACTGCTGGGCAATTTAGAGTGACCACGTATTGTCCAAACTAGGACAACTGAGAGTAAACAAGGTAACTATTAACAGTTTTACCAGGAGGAAGCCAGCACTGACCCTGACATATGAGAACAGATATCACCCTGGCTATTTTCACCATCTATGAGTTGGTTTATGAAGAAGGCTGAGCACCAAAGAATTGATGCTTTCAAACTGTGGTTCTGGAGAAGACTCTTGAGAGTCCGTCCCTTGGACTACAAGGAGATCAAACCAGTCAATGATAAAGGAAATCAACCTTGAATATTCACTGAAAGGACTGATGCTAAAGCTGAAGCTCCAATACTTTGGCCACCTGATGTGAAGAGCTGAATCACTGGAAAAGACCCTGATGCTGGGAAAGATTGAAGGCAGGAGGAGAAAAGGACAACAGAGGATGAGATGGTTGGATGGCATCACTGATTCAATGGGCATGAATTTGGGCAAACTCCAGGAGATGGTGATGCACAGGGAAGCCTGGCGTGCTGCAGTCCATGGGGTTGCAAAGAGTTGGACACGACTGAGTGACTCAACATGTTCAAGAGAGATCAAATTCAGTATGCCTCAGGCTTTCTAAAATAATTCAAGTTAACACCAACTTCGCCTTTCTGTCATATATGGAAACTGTACCATCTACATTCAAACCGTAAGAGGTTTGTTTTGAAAGACGCATTGTAGGACTTTCGGTCATAATTCAGTTCTTTATTTTCCTTTCCTTGTCAGCAAGTACTTGTACTCAAGTAACCCTTATGGCACTTAATAACGGCCCCAAAGCGCAAGAGTACTGATGCTGGCCAGTTCAGATATGCCAAAGAGAAGTCATAATGTGCCTCAACTGAAAAGGTGAAAAGTTTTCAACTGAGTAAGGAAAGAAAAGCAAAACCATACACTGAGGTTGCTAAGACTTACAGTAACAAATCTTCTAATTATGAAACTGTGAAGGAAAAAGGAAACTCATGCTAGTTTTGCTGTCACACTTAAAACTGCAAAAGTGAGAGCCATAGCGAGTGATAAATGCTTTGTTAAGATGGAAAAGGTGTTAAATTTGGACAATAAGCTATTTTGAAAGAGAGACTACATTCACATAACCTTTTACAGTATATTATCTTAACTGTTCAAATATATTATTGTTGACAATCTCTTAATGTGAATAATTTGTAAATTAGGCTTTATCATAGTTAGGTACATATAGGGAAAAACAGTATATGTAGGGTTCAATGCTGTCTGTGGTTTCAGAATCCATACTAGAGATCTCAGAACATATCCCCCCCATAGATAAGTGGGGGACTACTGTATAAATAATATATAAGCCTAGAACAAATACACTAAAAAGGAAATTGAAGAAAACTCCCCTGGGTTATGTTTGTTCTCAATTTTCAATTCTATATTTGAGGAAGGGGATCTTAATTGTCAGCCATAAATACGTGATTTAAGGTTAGTGATTTGGAAGCTGTATTAAGAACTTGGTTGTATCCAAATAAACTGAGCCAGAGCCGTAGTAAGTGGAGATGCAGTGACATCTACTGTTCACTTCTATAATGAGCAACTCTTTTTACCCATGGTGAAGAGGAAGCTAACGCTGCTAATAACATTAGTATGGATCAGAGGAATGGACATCCATTCCAGATACACTGTTAAAGCACGTGTGAATCTTTACATAAACTAGTATCATAAAAGCTCGACTTGCTGATTTAACACTGCAAACAAAGACAGGCAGAGTACACTTCATTTAGAAATGTGGAACAGGAGCCAGGAATGGTGGGTCAGAGGACTATCATTCAAGACTTTCATACAAGTTTAATCTCATAAATTGATACGATGTGGCTTTTAAAGAACAATTCAATGGCAGGCAGCCTGAGGGAGACTCATTCTGTGCGCTCTCATTTTGCACTTTCTAACCAAAGGCAACATTTCTTCACTCTATTATTCATTTTTTCCAAGCAAAATGCCTTGTCTTATAGTACATTAATTCCTACTTTTGTCTTCCACCCATCTGTTTACCAAAATCTTCTTGTAAATACATGGTATGGATAGCATACTCGGCTATAGGTCATATGTTTCACTCTCTTAGCTCAGGAAACTCAATGCTTGTGAGAAATAACAGACTCTTCTGAAGGCTGTTAGCAGTACGAGACTAAAGCTTTGAGAACTAAAGCTTCTTTAATACAACTCACTGAGCCTTAATCATACTTAAGCCATCATCCTCTCTTCACTTTGGCTATTTCTCTGTACTGTTCACAGATTCTACATACTAGCTGTAAAAGAAATGTCACTTAATAAGTCCCTGATTTATGAACAACAAATAATAAACGGCCCAGTTCTGATTCTACAAAGTTACTACCACGATGGATCATTCTCAAGAGTACCATCTGAGCCCTCCTCATTCTACCTACAGACCTCACATTTCAGAATGTGTTCATCCCACACAGAGTGTGTGTGCTGTTTTTAATTAAACAAAAGGATGATAAAGAATGGCCCAATAGACCTATTTCAAAGAGGCTGACCATTTCCAATTCTTGCCAGAGCACCTTAATTACTGAGATTAAAACTGCCAGCCAGGTATTTCACTATCTCTCATTCAAGTACTAAAGCAGGCCCTACCCTGCTTAGCTTCTGAGATCAGAAGAGAACTGGCGCATTCAGGATGGCATGGCCGTATACCAGGTATTTCACTGTCTCTGATGATAAAACCACAGCCATAAGGAACTTTCAGTTCAGTTCAGTTCAGCCGCTCAGTCGTGTCCGACTCTTTGCGACCCCATGAACTGCAGCACACCAGGCCTCCCTGTCTATCACCAACTCCCGGAATTTACTCAAACCCATGTCCATTGAGTCGGTGATGCCATCCAGCCATCTCATCCTCTGTTGTCCCCTTCTCCTCCTGCCCCCAATCCCTCCCAGCATCTAGGAGTTATCTAATGGAACTGTTTCACTTTCTAGATGAAGGATTTGTGGTCTGGAGGTAGAAGTGATGGCCCAAGGTCAGACTTCAAGTTAGAACTTGACCACGATGATGATCAAGACCTAGCTCTTAATATAGCTTTTTAAACCCACACTTCTTTCTTCCCCACAGGAATTTGGGAACCAAGTGTCTAGGGAATGAAAGCTTTAGTTAAGTCAGTCCCATTTCCCGGGTCCATAATATCTTTACTGACAGGCATATGATCTTTGGCACTAATAACAAGAATGGGTCAACAGGATGTCCTAGAAAAGTAGCCAAGAAAATAAAACCAAGTATCAAGCCTACACAGTCAAGACTTACTGAGCAAATGGAGAAACTGCGTTTAGATGTCTTGCCATAAGGCAATTTTTTAAAAAGCACCTGAGCCAGAACTTTGGGGCGAGAAGGTGCTGCAAATCTTATTTCCTTCAACTTGTCTCTTTTACATATAATAAAACCTTTAATAGTAAGTATAAACTTTTAATAAGTCTATACTTCTTCTTGTAGAAATGTGAAATAAATTACTGAAGAGAGAACATAACCTTTCAGAATATCAGAAGTGTGGAGTAGAATGGAAACATTAAACTTGGAGACAAAATCCATCATCTTAATCAATCATGCTGACATACAAACACATCCCAGATTAAAGAATATGAAAAACACTTAAATCACATCATAATAAAAGTAAACAAGAACCTATGATTTGTCCACTAAAATAGAAATAGTTAAAAAATTAGTACAATATTAGAACTGGTAAACTTGTTTCTTGTGGGAATATAGGTTACAATGTATTTACAGTACAGGAACAGGTATAGTGGGTTGAATATAAGTAAATGGATAGTGGGTGCAAGGTTTTTCATTATGGAAGAAGGATGTTACAGTAAAGCAAGCAAAGAAGGCATTCTAAAACCCTGTGGTACTGGATTAAAGTCAGACACATCAATATAAACTCACCGTTATCCTAATATATATGCAAATAAACAGAAACAATTAGACATGTCTGTATACAAGGGGTAGTAGGCATACATATACCACCTAGCTCTAATCACTAATGTGACCAAGAAATAATGACACCCCAGGAGCAATGGACTCACCTGGTGCTCAGTGGTTTCTAAGTACTATTCTCTAATAAAAAAAACAGATGTGAACGCTGAGCAAACTCCACAAAACAACTATTGATCGCTAGCAGAAGACATCAGGCACCCAGAAAAGCAGCCCATTGTCTTCGAAAGGAGGTAGGACAAAATATAAAAGATAAAAAGAGAGACAAAAGAGTTAGGGACTGAAATCCGCCCAGGGAAGGGAGTCCTAATAGAGGAAGTTTCCAAACACCAGGAAACCCTCTCACCTGCGGGTCTGGAGGAAGTTTTCGAACGTCGGAGGGCAACCTAATCGGGAGGAAAATTAATAAAACCCACAGATTAAAAAAAAATAAATAAAAATAAAACCCACAGATTACGTGCCTAAAAGCAACTCCCAGCAGAAAAGTACCCCAGATGCTTGCATCCGCAACCAGCAAGTGGGGGCTGAACGGAGAGGAGCTGGCGGCATTGCTTAGGGTAAGGACCGGGCCCAAAGGCCCTGAGGGCAATCGGAGGGAGCTAAGGCGAGATAGCAACTTAAACTGTGGGACAGCAAGGGAGAGAGAGAATTAACCTTCGAAAAGCCCTAACTGAAGGCACTGCCGGAAGGACTAAGCAATCCCAGAGAAGAGCTAGCGGGCTGCGGACCAGCCCATCCCCCGCCAGAGGCAGGAGGCAGGGGGGAGGGGAAAGGGGAAACTTGGCCCCAGAGACGGCACCCCCTACCAAACTACAAACAGGCTTCCAGTCTCTAACCAAAGACTTCCTGAGAATCTGGATGGTTGACATCTGCCAGGAGGGTCACAGCCAGAGATCAGCTCCCCAGAAGTGACACAAGGTGCACCAGACCGGCTCACGCGGAAACTGAGGCTGGGATCGCAGAGGGGAGAAGGCACACTGCACCGGGGGAGAGTGCGCTCAAGCTCCTGGCTGCCCGAGCTAGCTGACGGGAAGGCACAAAACGCAGGCCAACCGAGTCTGCACTTTTGTGGAGTACCCGAAAACCTGAACCTGAGCAGCTTGGGCCTGGAAAGTGCACGCAACTCAGGGCCCGCTCCCTGTAGAGCAGCCTGGAGCTTGAGCAGTGTAGACAGGGAAAGCACACACGCCGTGAGCGGGGGCAAACCCAGTGTGGCCGGAACACTGTGAGTGCTCCCCACACACGCCAGTGATATTTGTCTGCAGCGCCCCTCCCTCCCCGCAGCGCGACTGAACAAGTGAACCTAAACAAGAGACGACCTCCGCCCGCTTGTGTCAGGGCGGAAACTAGACACTGAAGAGACCTGCAGACAGAAGCCAAATAAACAGAGGGAACCGCTTCAGAAGGGACCGGTGCAACAGATTAAAATCCCTGTAGGTAACACCGACTACACTGGAAGGGGCCCATAGATATCGAGAAGTGTAAGCTGGAACAGGGAGCTATCTGAAACTGAACCCACACTGCCCGCAACAGCTCCAGAGAAATTCCTAGATATATTTTTACTATTATATTATTATTTTTTTAATAAAAGAAAAAAATTTTTCTTTTTTTTTAAAGTCCTCTATTACTCCTCTATTACTCCTTAATTTTCATCTTTATAACCCACTATAACCTTGCAAAAAAAGGGGGGGGGCCCTATTTTTTTTAAAGTGAACTTCATATATAGTTATCAATTTTTTAAGAAAAAATATTGTATTTTTAAGAGTCTAACCTCTACTGTAGATTTTTAATCTTTGTTTTTCAGTATTTGATATCAATTTTGGACATTAAAGAATCTAACCTTCAGTACCCATTTTTACTCAGGAGTGTGATTACTGGTTTGATTACTCTCTCCCCCTTTTGACTCTCCTTTTTCTCCCCCAGATCACCTCTATTTCCTCCCTCCCCCCTCTCTTTTCATTCAATTCTGTGAATCTCTATTGGTGTTCCGGGCTGCAGAGAACACTTAGGGAACAGAGTACTGCCTAGATCTGTCTCTCCTCTCTTGAATCCCCCTTTCTCTCCTCCTGCTCACCTCTATCTCTTTCCTCCCCCCGCCCCTTCCTCATGTAACTCTGTGAACCTCTCTAGGTGTCCCTCACTGTGGAGACTCTTTTCACCAATAACCTAGAAGTTTTATTATCAGTGCTGTATGGAGGGAGAAGTCTTGAGGCTACTGGAAGAATAAGACTGAAATCCAGAGGCAAGAGGCTTAAGCCCAAAACCTGAGAACACCAGAGAACTCCTGACTACAGGAAACATTAATTAATAAGAGATCATCCAAAGGCCTCCATACCTACACTGAAATCAACTACCACCCAAGAGCCAATAAGTTCCAGAGCAAGACATACCATGCAAATTCTCCAGCAATGCAGGAACATAACCCTGAGTGTCAATATACAGGCTGCCCAAAGTCACACCAAACCCATAGACCCATCTCAAAACTCACTACTGGACACTCCATTGCACTCCAGAGATAAGAAATCCAGCTCCACCCACCAGAACACCTACACAAGCTTCCCTAACCAGGAAACCTTGACAAGCCAATCGTCCAACCCCACCCACTTGTGGGAGAGCCTCCACAATAAAAAGGAACCACAGGCTACCAGAATACAGAAAGGCCACCCCAAACACAGCAATCTAAATAAGATGAAAAGGCAGAGAAATACCCAACAGGTAAAGGAACATGAAAAATGCCCACCAAGCCAAACAAAAGAGGAGGAGATAGGGAATCTACCTGAAAAAGAATTTAGAATAATGATAATAAAAATGATCCAAAATCTTGAAAACAAAATGGAGTAACAGATAAATAGCCTGGAGACAAGGATTGAGAAGATGCAAGAAATGTTTAACAAGGACCTAGAAGAAATAAAAAAGAGTCAATTAAAAATGGATAATGCAATAAATGAGATCAAAAACACTCTGGAGGGAACCAACAGTAGAATAATGAAGGCAGAAGATAGGATAAGTGAGGTAGAAGATAAAATGGTGGGAAAAAATGAAGCAGAGAGGAAAAAAGAATCAAAAGAAATGAGGACAACCTCAGGGACCTCTGGGACAATATGAAACGCCCCAACATTTGAATCATAGGAGTCCCAGAAGAAGAAGACAAAAAGAAAGGCCATGAGAAAATACTTGAGGAGATAATAACTGAAAACTTCCCTAAAATGGGGAAGGAAATAGTTACACAAGTCCAAGAAACCCAGAGAGTCCCAAACAGGATGAACCCAAGGCGAAACACTCCAAGACACATATTAATCAAATTAACAAAGATCAAACACAAAGAACAAATATTAAAAGCAGCAAGGGAGAAACAACATATAACACACAAGGGGATTCCCATAAGGATAACAGCTGATCTTCCAATAGAAACTCTTCAGGCCAGAAGGGAATGGCAGGACATACTTAAAGTAATGAAAGAGAATAACCCTCAACCCAGATTACTGTACCCAGCAAGGATCTCATTCAGATATGATGGAAAATTCAAAAGCTTTACAGACAAGCAAAAGCTGAGAGAATTCAGCACCACCAAACCAGCTCTTCAACAAATGCTAAAGGATCTTCTCTAGACAGGAAACACAACAACCCAAAACCTATGGGACACGATAAAAGCAGTGCTAAGGAGAAGGTTCATAGCATTACAGGCTTACCTCAAGAAACAAGAAAAAAGTCAAATAAATAACCTAACTCTACATCTAAAGCAACTAGAGAAGGAAGAAATGAAGAACCCCAGGGTTAGTAGAAGGAAAGAAATCTTAAAAATTAGGGCAGAAATAAATGCAAAAGAAACAAAAGAGACCATAGCAAAAATCAACAAAGCTAAGAGATGGTTTTTGGAAAAGGTAAACAAAATTGACAAACCATTAGCCAGACTCATCAAGAAACAAAGGGAGAAGACCCAAATCAACAAAATTAGAAATGAAAATGGAGAGATCACAACAGACAACACTGAAATATAAAGGATCATAAGAGACTACTACCAGCAGCTATGTGCCAATAAAATGGACAACTTGGAAGAAATGGACAAATTCTTGGAAAAGTATAACTTTCCAAAACTGAACCAGGAAGAAATAGAAGATCTTAGCAGACCCATCACAAGCATGGGAATCGAAACTGTAATCAGAAATCTTCCAGCAAACAAAAGCCCAGGACCAGATGGCTTCACAGCTGAATTCTATCAAAAATTTAAAGAAGAGCTAACACCTATCTTACTCAAACTCTTCCAGAAAATTGCAGAAGAAGGTAAACTCCCAAACTCATTTTATGAGGCCACCATCACCCTAATACCAAAACCAGACAAAGATGCCACAAAAAAAGAAAACTACAGGCCAGTATCACTGATGAACATAGATGCAAAAAACCTTAACAAAATTCTAGCAAACAGAATCCAACAACATATTAAAAAAATGATACATCATGACCAAGTGGGCTTTATCCCAGGAATGCAAGGATTCTTTAATATCTGCAAATCAATCAATGTAATATACCACATTAACAAATTGAAAGATAAAAACCATATTATCTCAATAGATGCAGAAAAAGCCTTTGACAAAATTCAACATCCATTTATGATAAAAACTCTCCAGAAAGCAGGAATAGAAGGAACATACCTCAACTAATAAGGAACTACTCAACTAATAAAGGAACATACCTCAAATAATAAAAACTATATATGACAAACCCACAGCAAACAGTATCCTCAATGGTGAAAAATTGAAAGCATTTCCCCTAAAGTCAGGAACAAGACAAGGGTGCCCACTCTCACTACTACTATTCAACATAGTTTTGGAAGTGTTGGCCACAGCAATCAGAGCAGAAAAAGAAATAAAAGGAATCCAGATAGGAAAAGAAGTAAAACTCTCACTGTTTGCAGACGACATGATCCTCTACATAGAAAACCCTAAAGACTCTACCAGAAAATTACTAGAGTTAATCAATGAATATTGTAAAGTTGCAGGATATAAAATTAACACACAGAAATCCCTTGCATTCCTATACACTAACAATGAGAAAACAGAAAGAGAAATTAAGGAAACAATTCCATTCACCATTACAACATAAATAAAAATACTTAGGAGTATATCTACCTAAAGAAACAAAAGACCTATATATAGAAAACTATAAGACACTGATGAAAGAAATCAAAGAGGACACAAACAGATGGAGAAATATACCTTGTTCATGAATTGGAAGAATCAATATTGTGAAAATGAGTATACTACCCAAAGCAATCTATAGATTCAATGCAATCCCTATCAAGCTAGTTTTCACAGAACAAGAACAAATAATTTCACAATTTGTATGGAAATACAAAAAACCTCGAATAGCCAAAGCAATCTTAAGAAAGAAGAATGGAACTGGAGGAATCAACCTGCCTGACTTCAGACTATACTACAAAGCCACAGTCATCAAGACAGTATGGTACTGGCACAAAGACAGAAATATAGATCAATGGAACAAAATAGAAAGCCCAGAAATAAATCCATGTACCTATGGACACCTTATCTTCGACAAAGGAGGCAAGAATATACAATGGAGAAAAGACAACCTCTTTAAAACAAGTGGTGCTGGGAAAACTGGTCAACCATTTGTAAAAGAATGAAACTAGAACACTTTCTAACACCATACACAAAAATAAACTCAAAATGGATTAAAGATCTAAATGTAAGACCAGAAACTATAAAACTCCTGGAGGAGAACACAGGCAAAACACTCTCCGACATAAATCACAGCAGGATCCTCTATGACCCACCTCCCAGAATATTGGAAATAAAAGCAAAAATAAACAAATGGGACCTAATTAAACTTAAAAGCTTCTTCACAACAAAGGAAACTATAAGCAAGGTGAAAAGACAGCCTTCAGAATGGGAGAAAATAATAGCAAATGAAGAAACAGACAAAGGAATAATCTCAAAAATATACAAGCAACTCCTGCAGCTCAATTCCAGAAAAATAAATGACCCAATCAAAAAATGGGCCAAAGAACTAAACAGACATTTCTCCAAAGAAGACATACAGATGGCTAACAAACACATGAAAGGATGCTCAACATCACTCATTATCAGAGAAATGCAAATCAAAACCACAATGAGGTACCATTACACGCCAGTCAGAATGGCTGCTATCCAAAAGTCTACAAGCAATAAATGCTGGAGAGGGTGTGGAGAAAAGGGAACCCTCTTACACTGTTGGTGGGAATGCAAACTAGTACAACCACTGTGGAGAACAGTGTGGAGATTCCTTTAAAAGCTGGAAATAGAACTGCCATATGACCCAGCAATCCCACTTCTGGGCATACACACCGAGGAAACCAGATCTGAAAGAGACACGTGTACCCCAATGCTCATCGCAGCTCTGTTTATAATAGCCAGGACATGGAAGCAACCTAGATCCCCATCAGCAGACGAATGGAGAAGAAAGCTATGGGACATATACACAATGGAATATTACTCAGCCATTAAAAAAAATACATTTGAATCAGTTCTAATGAGATGGATGAAACTGGAGCCCATTATACAGAGTGAAGTAAGCCAGAAAGATAAAGACCAATACAGTATACTAACGCATATATATGGAATTTAAAAATATGGTAACGATAAGCCTATATGCAGGACAGAAAGAGACACAGATGTATAGAACAGACCTTTGGACTCTGTGGGAGAAGGCAAGGGTGGGATGATCTGAGAGAATGGCATTGAAACATGTATATTATCTAGGGTGAAACAGATCGCCTCCCCAGGTTGGATGTATGAGACAAGTGCTCAGGGCTGGTGCACTGGGAAGACCCAGAGGGATGGGATGGGGAGGGAGGTGGGAGGGGGATCAGGATGGGGAACACATGTAAATCCATGGCTGATTCATGTCAATGTATGGCAAAAACCACTACAATATTGTAAAGTAATTAGCCTCCAACTAATAAAAATAAATGAAAAAATTAAAAAAAAAATAATAAACACAAGGGCTTCTTGGAGAAATGGCTAATTCTAGAGTTCAGGCATGGAAAATTTAAGAAAAGCCTGGAACATCTTGTTGCACCAGAAAGTAAGGAAGTGCTCAAAACACAAAAGGATTGGGCATGTTACAGGGATACAGGAGCCATCTGAAAGAGCTCCCTCTGGAGCTGGAACAACTTGGGCAACAAAATAATGCAGCACTCACTGCACTGTAATTCCAACTATAAAATAAATATACATGGATTCATAGTTCTATAAATAAATGAGGGAGAAGAAACAAACTTCCTTACAAAAGAATTTCAAATAATACACACACACACACACATATATAATATATAAAGATACTCTCCTTTCCAAGAGGTGCAGCTTAATTCTATACACCCTTCCCAACCCACTCTATCTTAGAGTAGGGAAAGAGAAAAGGATTAACTTTATGGTGGAGAAACTGGCAAACAAACTACTTAAACGAAGTGACCATGGTTAGTTTCATCAGAGATATTATGCAAATATCAAGTACCCCCACCTCGCCCGTAGGGCACTTCAGGGCACTTCACTTTCCTAGTGTTCTTTCCTAAACCTGTAACATCAGTCCAATCATGTGGAAAACATCAGACAAGCTCAGACTGGAGGACATTATAAAGGACAGTTTATATAAAGCATACTTGCCAGTATTCCTCAAAACTATCAGGGGATAGGAAAAACATGGAAAGATAGAAACTGTCACAGACCAGAAGGGACTGGGACACATGACCACCAAGCATAACATGGGACTCTAGTTTCTGGAACAGAAGGATTTCTGAAACAGAAAGGTAGGAAAAAATGATGAAATACGAAGTCGGGAGTTGAGTTCATAGTAAGGTACCGACATTGATGCCTTCATACTAGCAAGACTGTCATGATTATGTAAGATGCTAACAATGGGGCAAACTGGGTACATGGGAACTCTGTTCATCTCTGAAACTTTACTGTAAATCTAAAAATTGTTACAAGTTTACTAAAATAAATTAGTATAGTATTTTAAAAGTGTATTTTCAGACATTAGCAGGTAAAGTTCTAACAAAGTCAACACTAACAGTTCTCTCTGTAGTGAAGTGACTGAGGAGAGGGCTGTGATCCACAGGGGTAGAACAAGCTGCAGCAGGGCAGGCAGGAGGGGCCATCACTCACTCAGCTCTTCAGGGGCCTCAAAAGGACCATCTCATCAACTGGACACGAGCCACTCCCACCTGCGGGCAGATCTCACCCTTCCAGGTCAACCTCTTCTCAGCAGTGCAGTAAGGGCATTATGGTCTTCAAATGGGAACAGCAAGGACTGCACAAATGAACCAGCCTGATGTGGATACTGGGCTGAAACTGCCTAATTCCAGAGCCTGCCTGTGCCCCACACAAGATGCAAATGGAAGCCATGGAAAGCAAGTGATAAACTGCTGCATTAATAGGTTCTACTTGTTCTGGGTTCCCAAGGGAAAAGGGTTGGAGGCTTTGGAAAGTACCACTTTCAAAGATCCATTAAATAAGGACATCTCAAAGTAATTCCAACTGTGACTAGGACTGAAATCTCAATAGTCTTCTGAGCTCTAGAACAACTGCCTTGGGCTTGACCCCTGAGAGCTGTGAGACAGCACCAGGAGACAAAGGCTGGTCTTAGCCACTGAAGCATCACTGCGAACAAAGCTAGTGGAGGTGATGGAATTCCAGTTGAGCTATTTCAAATCCTGAAAGATGATGCTGTGAAAGTGCTGCACTCAATATGCCAGCAAATTTGGAAAACTCAGCAGTGGCCACAGGACTGGAAAAGGTCAGTTTTCGTTCCAATCCCAAAGAAAGGCAATGCCAAAGAATGCTCAAACTACCTCACAATTGCACTCATCTCACATGGTAGGAAAGTAATGCTCAAAATTTTCTAAGCCTGGCTTCAGCAATACGTGAACCGTGAACTTCCAGATGTTCAAGCTGGTTTTAGGAAAGGCAGAGGAACCAGAGATCAAATTGCCAACATCCGCTGGGATCATCAAAAAAGCATAGGAGTTCCAGAAAAACATCTATTTCTGCTTTATTGACTATGTCAAAGCCTTTGACTGTGTGGATCACAATAAACTGTGGAAAATTCTGAAAGAGATGGGAATACCAGACCACCTGACCTGCCTCTTGAGAAACCTATATGCAGGTCAGGAAGCAACAGTTAGAACTGGACGTGGAACAACAGACTGGTTCAAATAGGAAAAGGAGTCGTCAAGGCTGTATATGTCACCCTGCTTATTTAACTTATATGCAGAGAACATCATGAGACGCTGGGCTGGAAGAAGCACAAGCTGGAATCAAGATTGCGGGAGAAATATCAATAATCTCAGATATGCAGATGACACCACCCTTATGGCAGAAAGTGAAGAGGAACTAAAAAGCCTCTTGATGAAAGTGAAAGAGGAGAGTGAAAAAGTTGGCTTAAAGCTCAAATTCAGAAAACTAAGATCATGGCATCTGGTCCCATCACTTCATGGGAAATAGATGGGGAACAGTGGAAACAGTGTCGACTATTTTTTCTGGGCTCCAAAATCACTGCAGATGGTGACTGTAGCCATGAAATTAAAAGACACTTTCTCCTTGGAAGGAAAGTTATGACCAACCTAGATAGCATATTAAAAAGCAGAGACATTACTTGGCCAACAACGGTCCGTCTAGTCAAGGCTATGGTTTATCCAGTGGTCATGTATGGATGTGAGAGTTGGACTGTGAAGAAAGCTGAGCACCGAAGAATTGATGCTTTTGAACTGTGGTGTTGGAGAAGACTCCTGAGAGTCCCTTGGACTGCAAGGAGGTCCAACCAGTCCATCCTAAAGGAGCTCAGCCCTGGGTGTTCATTGGAAGGACTGATGTTGAAGCTGAAACTCCTATACTTTGGCCACCTTATGTGAAGAGTTGACTCTTTGGAAAAGACCCTGATGCTGGGAGGGATTGGGGGCAGGAGGAGAAGGGGACGACAGAGGATGAGATGGTTGGATGGCATCACTGACTCGATGGGCATGAATTTGAGTAAACTCCGGGAGTTGGTGATGGACAGGGAGGCCTGGTGTGCTGCGATTCATGGGGTCGCAAAGAGTTGGACACGACTGAGCGACTGAACTGAACTGAGATTTGAATTTGGAGGCTGCAAATTCAAAGCCTTCCTAAAGCTCAACTCATCTTCAAAGCACTACAGGAACCCCATATTTCTCCCTGAGGATTAAGAAACAACTTGGGTCTATAAACAGGCTCTAGTCAGCTGGTGGGCCACGCGCCATGGGGGCTCATATTTCACTTCCAGAGTAGGAAGGTTGGGTGTGCGCTGCCTGGCTTCAGTGAGAAAAGTTTGGAAGGGAGAGTCTGCGCACTGAAACAAGCTTTTAGGAGGTAGCGTAAAGATCGGCGTTACAGCAGGTCTCAACATCTCTGTCTGTCTCTGCCCAGCCTCAACCTCCAGACTGTATTTCCATACTCTTTACCCTGTACACACTTTGCTCCCGCGTCACCTGCCCAGGCACTTAGATACCTTCACTATTAACACAACAGCTGCCTTAGCCTCTACGGGGATGATGAGAAGGGAGAGCCATGCTCCAGCTCATCCATTCCTCACAGGCAACTCTTGATTTCTGGGGCCCAGGCGCCGTCTACAGCAGTGACTGCCACAGGGCTGCCTCTACTCAACTCTGCCTCCCTCCCCATCCTCACTCCCCTCCGTCTTGCCACAGTGTGTAGTAAAAACGTATCCCTTAGTTTCATATTTTCTCAGGAATTTCTTTTAAAAATTTTATTTTAATGGGAAGATAGCTGCTTTACAGTATGGTGTTAGTTTCTGCCATACACCAACAAGAACCAGCCATAGGTATACATATGTGCTCTCCCTCCTGAACCTCCCTCCCACCTCTCCAGGTCATCACCGAGCCCCAGTCTGAGTTCCTTGAATCATACTGCACATTTCCACTGGCTATCTATTTTACATATGGTAGTGTATCTGCTTCCATGCTGCTCTCTCAATTCATCCCACCCTCTCCTCCCACTTCCCTTTGTCCCTAAGTCTGATCTCTGTGTCCGCATCTCCACTGCTGCCCTGCAAACAGGTTCGTTAACAGTCCCCAAGCAGCAGGAGGAAATAAACTGCAAGTGGCAGATGTTTGTTTTTTTTTTTCTTTTCTCTTCTAATCCTGTGTTGTCAAGGCATCTGGTTCCACCTGAAATGACTACTACTGCTGCTGCTGCTGCTAAGTCACTTCAGTCGTGTCCGACTCTGTGCGATCCCGTCCCTGGGATTCTCCAGGCAAGAACACTGGAGTGGGTTGCCATTTCCTTCTCCAATGCATAAAAGTGAAAAGTGAAAGTGAAGTCGCTCAGCCATGTCCAACTCTTCGCAACCCCATGGACTGCAGCCTACCAGGCTCCTCTGTCCATGGGATTTTCCAGGCAAGAGTACTGGAGTGCGGTGCCATTGCCTTCTCTGCCACCTGAACTTAACTTCATCTCAAATCTTGAGCTAACCAATGCGTTTTTCTCATGGAAATATCTTCCTTAAGGGAGGAGAAGGGGACGACAGAGGATGAGACAGTTGGATGGCATCACTGACTCAATGGACATGAGTTTGAGCAAGCTCCAGGAGTTGGTGATGGACAGGGAGGCCTGGTGTTCTGCAGTCCATGGGGTCACAAAGAGGCAGACACAACTGAGCGACTGAACTGAACTGAAGCTATGTTAACGAACTATGTACTTGCTTGAAAATGTGCCTTTCTTCAAGATTCATGTCAACTGTTTTATGGCCGGGGATGATTCACCTTGTGCCAATGCTACCTCAAAACGCATGCTGTGGGTGAGGGGTCTGGTGCCACTCGGTCAGTTCTGAGGTGTTTCCTTCCTCTAACTAGCAGCTTGCTAAAAGGCAATAACTCCTTGTTAAAAACTAGCAAGGGGGCACTTTTCTGTCCCCTTCAGATGTCTATGTCAGAAACCTTCACTATCTCTTTTATACTTTAATAAAACTTTGCTATACACAAAGCTCTGAGTGATTAAGCCTCGTCACTTGGCTCCAGGTCGAATTCCTCTCCTCCGGAGGCCAAGAATCCCGGCATCCTTCACAGCTCGTAGCAGTAACCTTTCAGTACCATCTTTCTAGATCCACATATATGCATTAATATACAATATTCGTTTTTCTCTTTCTGACTTACTTCACTCTTTGTAATAGGCTATAGGTTCATCCACTTCATTAGCACTGAGTCAAATGCATTCCTTTTTACGGTTGAGCAATATTCCATTGTATACACATATCACAGCTTCTTTATCCATTCATCTGTTGATGGACATCTGAGTTGCTTCCATGTCCTTACTACTTTAAATACTGCTGCAGTGAACACTGGGGTACATGTGTCTGTTTCAATTATGGCTTTCTCGGGGTATATGCCCAGAAGTGTGATTGTTGGATCACATGGTAGTTTTATTCCTAGTTTTTTGAGGATCTCCATACTGTTCTCCATAGTGGCTGTATCAATTTATATTCCCATCAACAGTGCAAGAGGGTTCCCTTTCCCCACATCCTCTCCAGCATTTATTATTTGTAGATTTTTTGATCATGGCCATTCTGACTGGTGTGAGATAAGGAATTTCCTTTTAAAATGAAAACACCTCGATAAGGAACATATTAAGCTACATTAACCTCATCATCAGATTAGCCAACAGGCCTAAGTGCACAAAGGGGAGAAGAAAGAAAAGCCCAGGACAGAGCACTGGAGGCCTGGATGAGACGAGACAGTAAGGGGTATTCAGTGCCCAGAATAGGGAGAGAGGCTCAGAAAGAAAAGCAGACGTGGCAACAACAAAGAGACGATTCATTTTCACAGTTTTTTCAAATCACGCCCTATTTAATAATCACAAGCTTCTGCTGTAACATGGCAGGTGAGGGGCGAGAGCAGGTTTTAGTCGTCATTTAATCTCTTATTTATTTACTTTAGGTCTTAGGAAATAAGGATTCCTACTTCCCAAACCCAGTAAAAATCAGTGCCACGAAATGAAGAGTAAAAACATAAACAGGTCTGAGAC
Organism: Cervus canadensis; assembly: GCF_019320065.1. Lineage (NCBI taxonomy): Eukaryota > Metazoa > Chordata > Mammalia > Artiodactyla > Cervidae > Cervus > Cervus canadensis. Next base: position 40,197,234 of record NC_057413.1, read on the forward strand.
AAAAGATGAAAACTGGCTCAGAATGGGGGGAAATTTGCCATTAATTGGGCTTGGAGGATAGACACAGAGAAAGGTAGATACAAAGGTAACAGGAGACACTATTTCTCGCAAGGTCATTCAGCAGCTGTAAAATCTTATACTGACTCTTTCAGTGGCTACTGCTTTCTTACCAATGACGCCCCCAGATTAGCTTTGTTACAGCCATCTATTATCACTGAGTCTAAACAACTGCCAAACTGCCCTTCCCCACATCACCCACAGCCTAACTAATCCTCCCCTCTAGCCCTATCTCAGAAACAGCAGCCAATCCAAAATTGAGCCCCCATCCCCAGAGCCTCTTCTGACTCCTTCAGCAGGAACCCCGCGCTTACAGACGCTGCTGACCCCGTCCGCTCTCACAGCTGGCGTCCCCCGGTTCCCCTGGGGTGCCACTCTCACCACACGTCAATCAGTATGCTTTTGTCAGACTCCAGGCTCATCTCACGTGGTCTCTGAACCCAGATGCCCTCCTCTCCTCCCACTCCCAGCCTCAACTCCTAGAAGCACAGAAATTCCACCCCTTCCTACCAGTCTTCTCTTCTCCTACAACTACCCTCCCCTGAAGTAGGGCTACCACCAGCTGATAACAAAAGGAAAGAAAAGTGAATTCAGGAAGTCAGAAAAAAGAAAGAGAAGGAGGAAACCAAAGAATAAAGGAAAACCAGGGGTATACAGTACTCGAGAAGCCTAGTGACAGAAGCAGATGAAGGAGAACAGAATGATTAATTGGACCCAGTGGAGCTGACAAATCATGGAAGTTGAGAACTGAGAACAAAGCACTGGATGTAGCATCATGGAGGTCACTGGTGATTTTGGAAAGAGCAGCAGTTTTGGTGGAGTAGGAGGGACAGAAGCCTGAATGGAAAGAATACATGAGACTAGGCAAACAGGAGGGAATACCCATTTCTGATACTATCAGGAATGTGAAAGAGATAAGAGAAATGGGGAAGAAGCTAGAGAAAAATTAATAGTACACTATTAATATATGCAACAGCAAGAAATTTTTAAATCAATCCAACCTATACGTACTTTTTCAAGGCATGTAAAACAATAATGTGTGCCAATATTATGTCTCCAAAGGATTTTTATTTTATATTGGAAGATGTTTTAAATAACTCAGATGTCCATCAATGGAGACTAAGCTAGAAAAATGAAGACATATCTACCAAAGAGAATACACCACAGCCATAAAAAGGAATGAAGATTTCTACACTAATCTCTAGAATATAATTCTTAAGTGAAAAAAAAGTAAGATGTAGATCAGTATCTATAGTTATAACACTTCTCTGTAAGATAAGGGACATATTTACATACATCTGCTGGTATCTGCAAAACAAAACTCTAAATGGACAATCCATAAATGAATAAATAAAAATGAGCACCTATAGGAGGAGCAACAGATTAACTGAAAGAGACAGAATGGAAGGGAGACCTCTGTGTCAATTTCCCAGGATGGTGATTGACACAGGGTAGGAGTGCTCAATAAATATAAAAAAAATTTTTTAAATTTATGCAGAAATACTAGCACTGTAAGTGACATTAAAAAAAATATTTACTGTGTTACTTTGTTGGAAGACAGAGTCAATGATAAGAATAATGTCTGATGATTGGTGACATCTAACTGTAGTAGAGGACTCTAACAATAACAGTAAAACAGATTTCTTGTATAAAATCTAAGAGTTTATGATACCTATAAAAAGTTTATGATACCTATAAAAAGGATATATAATCTTCAATGCTCCTCATTCATTAGTTTCACCAAAGTAAATAAAGCAATAAACGCTTACTCTTAAAGAACTGCAATTAAAGGTAAGGAATTAAGCATTTAATCTAACCTTATTTGTAAAACTGAATTTCAGGAAAATAAATCATTGTTGATAAAGAAAAGTTTCCTCTCCCCAGAACTACTCCAGCTAATAAATGTGGGGGAAAATTGCCACTCTCTAATCCCTGTTTGAAATTATTCAGGCTAATCAATGAACAAAACATTTGGCAAAACGTTGGTTGATGGGGAGGACCTTTGCAGGGATCAGGCTGTTACCACTTAAACCCTTTCACTGATCTCAGCATCACTAAGAGTCAAACAATGTTGAAAAAGAAGAATGGCAGTATCACACTTCTTGATTTCAAATCTTATTACAACAAAACAATAGTAATCCAAATAGTGTAGTATTTACAAATACACATATGGATCATGGAAGAGAATGAAGAGCTCAAAAATAAACCCTCACATTTAAGGTCAAATGATTTTTTACAAGAATACTAAGCATTCAATGGCAAAGGGAAATATTTTCAACAAATGGTGGTAGGAAAACATGCAAAATGATTAATCTGGATCCTTACCTTATACCATATACAAAAATTAAATGGATCAAAGATCTAGACATGAACCTCTTAGAAGAAAAGAGTCATGACACTGGATCTGGAAATAATTTCTTGGATTTGACTCCAAAAGCACCAAAGAAAAAAGATAAATTGGACTACATCAAAATTAAAACGTTTATCCTTCAGGTCATTTATCCATTCTTCTGCCTCAGTTATTCTGCTACGGATCCTTCTAGCATATTATTCATCTGTTTGTTCTTTAGTTCTTTTAGGTCTTTGGTAAACATTTCTTGCATCTTCTCAATCTTTGCCTCCATTCTTTATCCAAGATCCAGAATCATTTTCACTACCATTATTCTGAATTCTTTTTCTAGAAGGTTGCCTATCTCCACTTCATTCAGTTGTTTTTCTGGGGTTTTATCTTGTCCCTTCATCTGAGACATAACCTTCTGCTTTAACATGCTGATTGACTTTTTGTAATGTGGTTTTTGTTTTAGTCACTGTGGGACTGTGGTTCTTCTTGCTTCATCTGTCTGCCCTCTGATGGAAGAGGCTAAGACGCTTGTATAAGCTTCCTGATGGGAGGGACTGGTGGTGAGAAAAACTGGGTCTTGCTCTGGTGGGCAGGGCCTTGCTCAGTAAAGCTTTAATCCAATTATCTGCTAATGAGTGGGGTTGGGCTCCCTCCCTGGTATTTTTCGGTCTGAGGCGACCCAACCCTCTGGTTGATGGCAACCTCCAAGGGGGACCTTCCAGGCTGGTGCCCCATTCCTGTGGTGAGCCCCTGCCAATCCACACCTCCTCCACAGGAAACCCTCTAACACTAGCAGGCAGTTTTGGTTTAGTCTCCTGTGGGGGGGGTCACTCCTTTCCTCTGAGTCTTGATATACATAAGTATTTGTTTGTGCCCTGTAAGACTGGAGTCTGTTTTCCTGGAAATTACTGCTGCAGAAATGAACAAGAAAAAAGAATGAAAAGAAATGAAGACAACTTGAGAGACCTCTGGGACTACATTAAACACACCAACATTCACACTGTAGGGGTCCCAGAAAGAGATGAGAAAGAAAAAGGACCTGAGAAAGTATTTGAAGAGATAATAGCTGAAAACTTCCCAAACATGGGAAAGGAAATATTCAACCATGTCCAGGAAGCAGAGTCTCAGGCAGGATAAACCAAAGACGAAACACACTGAGACACACCATAATCAAACTAACAAAAATTAAAGACACGGCTGTGCTTAAGTCACTCAGTCGTGTCCAACTCTTTGCTACCCCAAGGACTGTGGCCCGTGAGGCTCCTCTGTCCATGGGGATTCTCCAGGCAAGAATACTAGAGTGGGTTGCCATGCCCTCCTCCGGGGGATGTTCCCAACCCAGGGATCAAACTCAGGTCTCCCACACTGCAGACAGATTCTTTACATCTGAGCCACCAGGGAAGCCCTAAAAAATATTAAAAGCAACAAGGGAAAACAACAAATAACATTCAAGGGAACTCCCTTCAGGCTATCAGCCCATTTCTCAACAGAAACTCTATAAGCCAGAAGGGAATGGCATGATATATTAAAAGCGGTGAAAGGAAAGAACCTACAACCAAGAACACTCTATGGAGCAAGACTCTCCTTCAGATTTGATGAAGAAATCAAAAGCTTTCTAGCCAAGCAAAAGTTAAGAGAATTTAGCACCACCAAACCAGTTTTAGAACAAATGCTAAAGGAACTTCTCTAGGCAGGAAACAAGAGGAAAAGACCCACCTACAGAAAATAAACCCAAAACAATTAAGAAAATGATAATAGGATCATACATATTGATAATTACCTTAAATATAAATGGATTAAATGCACCAACCAAAAGACACAGACAGGCTGAGCAGATGTATGCAGGTGGATGTATGCACTTCCACTTACCACATCACTCTGCTTGACCCCCCAAACTGTATGTAATTATTCTACATTGTTAGGTTAGTCATGTTATCACTGTGACTTGCAATTGTAATTATCTTTTATTTTTTGTCTGGCTATTGACTGTGAAAGCTGATAAACACCTTTCACTACTGCAATTATGTAACTATTACTCACAATACCGTTGTATCATGATCGGTCAGCAGAAAAATAATAGAATTCTATATTATCAAAACTACCATTTAATAGAAAACTGTGGAATTACTTTTTAAAATCCAGATGCATATCAGAATTATCTTGGAATTTTTTGAAAATCACAAATGTCCAGGTATTGCTTTTTTTTTTTCGCCAGAGTTCCAGATATGTTCCTAATGAGCAGCCATGTTTAAAAACAACTGGACTACATGAGAAACTTTTACTTTCTTATCTAGTTTGTTTCACTTTTCTATCTCATATTCAGTGCTCCCACTTCATTTAGTTTATGTTTTCCAATTTCTCCATCTCTTTTTTTTGATGTTATTTCTCAAGTCTTTATCAGGCATAGTAGAAAAGCTCTTGTATACATATATATAAATAATATGTATATGTATTTTAGAAAACTTATGAATTTTTGCCTAACTAAAAAATTTTAAGACATTTTGATTCCACTTGTTTGACTTAGTATAAATAGAATGCCAGATTTCTAATTTAAAAAAATAGATATGCAACAAGCAACAAAGGTTATTGTAAAGGACAGGGGACTATAGTCAATATCTTATAATAATCCATAAAGGAAAACAATTTCAAAATAATATATGTGTATATGAATAACTGACTCACGAAAAAAATTTCTACTTTTTTGAAATTTAGTAACGTTTTATCTTTTTGCAAGTTTATCTAAATGTCCTATGGACATCTAGTAACGATGTATGGGACACAAAATTTTAAATACATGTGTGTAGGACATAAGATTAATGAAAACTAATATAAATAGAAATCTACTATATTTAATTATTAATGACATCATTCAAGATGCTCCTATTCTTTTCTGCACTTGATAAAATATTCTCTGAGAAATGTTAACATGTCTCACTATGATTATATATATGTATTTTCCCCTTATATTTCATCTTATTTTGCTTTATATATCTCTATTTCTTTGTTGTTAGTTGTCTAATGTTTTATGATGTCTATCTTCTTTGTGAATTGTACCTTTTATCAGTAAAAATATTCATCTTTGTTTCATTAAAAATAAACAATGATCCAGGGAAAAAACAATTAAAATGTTTGTGGATCAAATGACACAATCAATAGAGTGCAAAGGGAAACCATGGAATGAAGAAAATACTTACAAATCAATATCTGATAATGGGCAAATACCCAAAATACTGGGTTAGCCAAAAAACTGGTTTGGGTTTTTCTGTTAACATCTTACAGAACTACTTTAAACATTGGCCAATCCAATATATAAAGAACTCCTACAAAATAAAACTCATAACCTGAGTTTAAGATGGGCAAAGGGCCTTTTGCCTGATCGCATCTGAGATAGAAAGATGGGTCACCAGCAGCTCTACTGGAGCCATCCAGGAAGATCAGGCCAGGGTTCTTGCTCTTGCTGCGTCTGCTCAAACCTGCATTGTCTGATCCAAAAATACAGGCTTAATATGCTGTTTCCAACAGTACCTGAAGGATATAGGCTTCATTAAGTTGGACTAAGTCAACTTCCTTGAATGGGTCACCCAGGACATCTACCTTACCACAGAAATTATGTATATTAAAAAAAAAAAAAACCCTTTTCAATTATATTTTAATGTGAATGGAATAGTCAACTGACTACAGAAATCTTTTAAAAACTTATTAACTAATCTTCTCAAAGGATTCATCTTCAAAATATGTGACTTATTTTCCCTCAGTTATATAAAAGTATTCATGCTGGGGGGTAAAATGTGCAAAAGGACTTTTGAACAGACAAACTGAAGGACCTAAAAGCAGAGGCAAAGATGATCAGTGTTATTCATCATTAGAGAACTACAAATTACAACTATAATACGATACTATCTCATACTCACCAGGATGGCTACTGTCAAAAAAAAAAAAACAAAAACAGAAAATAGTAAGCCTGGACAAGGATGTGGAGAAACTGCCAACTCTTATACCCTGGGGAGAGTAGAATGGTATAGCCACTACGGAAAACAGTATGGCATTTCCTCAAAAAATTAAAAATTTTTGCCACATGGTCCAGCAACCCTCACTTCTAGGTATATACCCAAAAGAACTAAAGGCAGAGTTTCAAAGAGGAATTTGTATACCTGTTGTCATAGCAGCATTATTCATAATACCAAAAGGGAGAAGCAATCTAAGTGTATACATCAATAGATAAATGATTTTAACGTGAGGAATATACATACAATGGAATATTATTCAGCCTTATAAAACTGGGAAATTCTGAACCACATTAAAACTTGGATGAACCTTTAAGATGAACTGAAATAAATAGCCAGTCACAAAAGGACAAAAACTGTGGTACCACTTATATGAGGTACCTAGAGAGACAGGAAATAGAAGGGTGGCTGTCAGGGGCTGGAGGGAGAAGGAAAAGAGGAGTTAATATTTAATAGGTGTAAGAGTTTCACTTTTGCAAGAGTTCTGGAGCTAGATGGTGCTGACGGTTGTACAACAATGTGAAAGTGCTTAATGCCACTGACCTGAATACTTAAAAATGGTTAAGATGGTAAATTGTTATGTGTATTTATTTCACCACAATTAGAACAAACAAAACCCTGAGGTCTAGTAACTTTGAATCAGTAGCTCAGGGTCAATCAGTAATATATTACATGGCAGCATCAAAACCAGAGGTCAGATTTTTTAACTCCTGGACTAGTGCTTTTCCATAACAACATGAAGCACTTCCTCCCTACCTGCCCCTCCTCCCCTCCCCAGTCAGCTTTGAGTGTTCCACCAGCCAGTAAAGAGATAGCACTCATGGACACAACTATTCCTGGCAAAAAAGATGAAAATATTAACATTCTAATAATTTAAACTTTTATAGCCCACTAATATAACTGAGAAACGCTGGGCTGCAAGAAGCACAAGCTGTAATCAAGACTGCTGGGAGAAATATCAATAACCTCAGATATGCAGATGACACCACCCTTATGGCAGAGAGTGAAGAGGAACTAAAAAGCCTCTTGATGAAAGTGAAAGAGAAGAGTGAAAAAGTTGGCTTAAAGCTTAACATTCAGAAAACTAAGATCATGGCATCTGGTCCCATCACTTCATGGGAAATAGATGGGGAAACAGTGGAAACAGTGTCAGACTTTATTTTTCTGGGCTCCAAAATCACTGCAGATGGTGATTGCAGCCATGAAATTAAAAGATGCTTACTCCTTGGAAGGAAAGTTATGACCAACCTAGATAGCACATTAAAAAGCAGAGACATTACTTTGCCAACAAAGGTCCATCTGGTCAAGGTTATGGTTTATCCAGTGGTCATGTATGGATGTGAGAGTTGGACTGTGAAGAAAGCTGAGCACCGAAAATTTGATGCTTTTGAACTATGGTGTTGGAGAAGACTCTTGAGAGTCCCTTGGTCTGGAAGGAGATCCAAACAGTCCATCCTAAAGGAGCTCAGCCCTGGGTGTTCATTGGAAGGACTGATGTTGAAGCTGAAACTCCAGTACTTTGGCCACCTTATGTGAAGAGTTGACTCTTTGGAAAAGACCCTGATGCTGGGAGGGATTGGGGGCAAGAGGAGAAGGGGACGACAGAGGATGAGATGGCTGGATGGCATCACCGACTCGATGGGCATGAATCTGAGTAAACTCCGGGAGTTGGTGATGGACAGGGAGGCCTGGCGTGCTGCAATTCATGGGGTGGCAAAGAGTCGGACATGACTCAGTGACTGAACTGAACTGAATATAACTGAATGCATGATAGTGCAACTGCAGAAAACCAATACAGCCTGAAAATACATTTAAGCAACTTAAATTACTAATTTAAATCTCAAAGTATAATCAAAACTACAAAGGGAATCAATATAGCACATTAAGAGCCAAACATATGCAACTGGCATGAAACACACAGAATTAAACTGGCATTTAAACTATCATTTTGCATTAACTTTTTGTTGTTCCTAAGTACCCCTTCCTCTTCATTTCCACTCCAGCCCCTTAATAGGCCAAAATATTTTCCTGGCTTGAATCTGGGCACAGAGCTTTGAGAGAAAAAATGATTATCATCCCGAGACTGAAGTAGCAGCAACCACAAACTTGGGGTCTTAGGACTTACTCAAGGCCAACAAGACTTCCCAGTCCTAGAGAGGGAGCCACCCTCACTACTGTCTCGCAACTGAGGTACAGCACACTGGGCCTTTCAGTCTGGACCACAACAGTCTGCTACTCATCTCTTTCAGACAACCATCACCTTCAATCTATCTCCCACTCTTTGCACACACAGAACCTTCAATTCATGTCAAACTGCATTAGTCAAGCTCAACCATAGTTTATACTTATTTACTACAATCTGGAAATGTGATATGCTGTCACCAATCTGAATCTTTTTAGTTAAATTACTGTGTCTCTAGGGAAGCCCCTTCAGACACCATTTGACCTAGAATATTATTATTTCCTAATGTTTATTATTACTATTATTGAAAGAAGCATATTTAACAGATTTTATTATTTTTAAAAGTAGATGCAGGTTTACCACAAAACTGAGAAGATAATATACTCTCTGCTCCACATACACATACACTCTTTTACCATCAACATCCCATGAAGTGATGTGTCTGTTACAACTGATGAACCTACACAGATGCATTATTATCGTCTGAAGTCCATAGCTAGGGTTCACTCTTGGTGTTGCACATTCTGTGGGTTTTGATAAATGTATGACATGTCTCTATCATTATATCACATAGAATAGTTTCACTGCCCTCTGTGCTCTGCCTATTCATCCCTCCCTCACCTAGCCATTGGCAACCACTGTTTCCACAGTTGTGCCTTTTCTAGTATGCTAATGTAGTTGGAATTGTACCTTTTCAGACCAGTTTTTTCATTTAGTAATATGCACTTAAGGTTCTTCTGTATCTTTTTTTTTTTCCTTCTGTATCTTTTCAAGAACTGAAGACTCATTTCTTTTTTGTGCTGGATGGTATTGCACTGTCTAGATGTACCAAAGTTTATTTATCCATTCACCTACTGAAGGACATTTTGACTGCTCCCAAGTTTTGGCAATTATGAATAAAACTAAACAGAATATTTTAGTTTTGTAAATATTCTAAATCAAGCAGAGAGACAGCCCCTCCTCTCTTCCTAGTTTGCTGAGAGTTCAATTACAAATAGGTACTGAATTTTAGCAAATGGTTTTTCTGTATCTATTGATATGAACATATTGACTTTTCCTCTTATTCTGTTGATATAGTTAATCATATTAATTGATTTTTTGAATGTTGAACCAGCCTTGAATATCTGGAATAAATTTCATTTGGAAGTAGTGCCATTATTCTTTTTATGCATTGTTGGCTTTGATATGCTAATATTTTGTTGATGACTTTTACATCTATATTCATGAGAGATAATGGTCTACGATTTTCTTTCCTTGTAACTGTCTGATTTGGCATTAGGATAATGCTGGCCTCTTGAATGAGTCGGGAAGTGTTCTTTCTGCTTCATTCTTCTGGAGGAGATCCCAGAGTAGTAGGATAATTTCTTCTTTAGATGTCTGGTAGAATTCACTAGTGAACTCATCTAGGCCTGGTGCTCTGTATTTTCTAAGGTTAGTAACTGTTGGTTCACTTTCTCTATAGAAACGGCCAATACCGATGGTTTATTTCTTCTTGTGTGACTCTGGTAGATTGTACGCATCGAGAAATTGATCTATTACATCTAAATCAATCTATCAAATCTGTGGGCATTACATATGTTTGTTACCAACATGAGTTGCTCATTAATATTCCTTTATCATCCTTTAAATGTCTGTGGGATCTGTAGTGATGCTCTCTCTTTCATTTCTGACTTTAGTAATTTGTGTTCTCTTCCTTTTCTTTCTTAGCCTGGCCAGAGGTTCCTGACTTAATCTTTTCAAAAAAAAACTGTTTTGGGTTTTGTTGATTTTCTCTATTGATTTTCTGCTCTAATTTACATTTTACTTCTGATTGAATTTGCTCTTATTTTTTTAGTTTCCTAGAATGAAAGCTTAGATTATTATAGATTTTAGGTTTTTCTTTTTCTAATATATGTATTCAGTGCTGTAAATTTCACTTTAAGTACTGCTTAAAGTACAGCAAACTGCTTTTCACAATTTTGATAGGTGTTATTTTCATCTTCATTTAGTTCAAAGTATTTAGATTTCTTCTTTGATCCATGTGTCAGTTAGAAGTGTGGGGATTTTCCCACTAGCTTTCTGTTGCTGCTTTCTAGTTTAATTCCATTGTAGCCTGAGAGGATACATTGTATAATTTCTATTCTTTTAAATTTGTTAAGGTGTTTTATGGCCCAGAATGTGGTTTACCTTGGCAAAAGTTTCATGTGAGCCTAAGAATAATGTATATTCAGCTACTGTTCAGCAGTTGCATATGTCAATTATATCCAGCAGATTGTTGGTGTTGTTAAGTTCAACTATGTCCTTAATGGCTTTCTGCCTGCTGGGTCTGTCCATTTCTGGTAGAGAAGTATTGAAACCCCCAGCTAAGATGGTAGACTCGTCTATTTCTCTCTGTAGTTCTATCACTTTCACCTCACAGAGTCTGACAGTCTGTTGTCAGGTGCACACAAATTAAGAATTATTATCCATGCACAACTACTGAGTCCCTGCACCACAACTGCTGAAGCCTGAGTGTCCCAGAGCCAGCAAGCCACAGCTACGGAGCCTGTGTGCCGCAACTACTGAAGCCCATGAACCTGGAGCCTGTGCTTCCCAACAAGAGAAGCCACCACAATGAAAAGCCCACACACCGCAACCAGAGAGTAGCCCTCACTCTGCACAACTTGAGAAAGCCTGCATATAGCAACTAAGACCCAGCGCAACCAAAAATAATAAAATAAATAAATTATATTAAAAAAATACTGAATACTCCCCTTTATCATTGCATACTATCTCCCTCTTTATCTCCGATGACTTTCATTGGTCTGAAGTCTGCTTGGAGTGAATACAGCTATTCCTGCTTTCTTTGAACTAGTGTCAGTATAGTACATCTTTCTCCATCCCTTTATTCTTAATGTATAAATACATTCATATTTGAAGTTAAGTTTCTTGAAAGCAACGCAGAGTTGGGTCTTGTTTTGTGATCCATTCTGACAATCTCTTTCTTTTCATTTGGGTATGTAGACTACTGAGGTTTGAAAGCGGTGACTGATATAGCTGGATTAGTATCTACGGCATTTGTTACTGTTTTCTATTTGTTGCTCTTGTTCTTTGTTCTGATTTTTGCCTTCTACCCTATATCTTTTAGGTTTTAATTTTCTACCCTATCTCTCTCTTCTAGGTTTTAATTGAGCATTTTACACAATTACAGTTTCTCTCCTTTCCTAGTATAAAAATTAGCTATTTTTTTTCAAATGAGATTGTCAGTTTGCAATGTATATTTACAATAATTCAAGCGAAATCACAAATGACACACATCATTTCATGAGTAGTCCAAGTATCATATATTAGCAAAATACTCCTGATTTCTCCCTCCAGTCCCTTGTATCATTGCTGTCATTCATTTCCCTTATTCATTTGCACATATGTAGGTATACACACACAGATCCACACCACAGGCACATGTAACCGAACACAAGCATACATAATTGATTACACTGTTACTATTATTTTAAACAAATTGTTGTTAGATCAATTAAGAATAATAAAAACAAAACTTTTAATTCTACCTTCACATACTCATCCTCCAGTGCATTTTCTTTGTATAGATCTGAGTTTTCCCTCTCTCAGAAGAACTTTCACATTTTGTGCAAGGGAGGATGTGTTGTTTTTTTTTTTGTTCACTCACTAAGCCATGTCTAACTTTCTGCAACACTATGAACTTGCAGCACACCAGGCTTCCCTTGTCCTTCACTATCTCCCAGAGTTTGCTCAAATTCATATCCACTGAGTTGGTGATGCTATCTAAACAGATCGTTCTCTGCTGCCCCCTTCTCCTTTCACCTTCAATCTTTCCTAGTATTAGGGTCTTTCCAACGACTCAGCTGCTGTTTGCATCAAGTGGCCAAAGTATTGGAGCTTCAGCTTCAGCATCAGTCCTTCCAATGAGTATTCAGGACTGATTTCCTTTAGGACTGATTAGTTTGATTTCCTTGCTGTCCAAGAGACTCTCAAGGGTCTTCTCCAACACCACAGTTTGAAGGCATCAATTCTTCAGTGCTCAGCTTTCTGTATGGTCCAACTCTCACATCTGTATCTAACTACTGGAAAACTATAGCTTTGACTTATACAGACCTTTGTCGGCAAAGTGATGTCTCTGCTTTTTAATACGCTCTCTAGGTTTGTAGGGAGGACTACTGGCAACAAATTCCCTTAATTTTGGTTTGTCTGAGAAATTATTTCTCCTTAACTTTTGAAGGATAAGTTTCCAGAGCACAGAATCCTACTTTGGGAGAGTTTTTTTCACCCTTTCAATATTTCATTTCACAGTCTTCTTCCTTGCCTGATTTCTGAGAAGAAGTCATTATATACTTTATCTTTGTTTCTCTATCTGGTTCACTTAGGTTCCTAGATCTGTGGTTTGGTGTCTGATATTAATTTAGGAAAACTCTCAGTCATTATTGCTTTAAATATTTCTTCTGTTCCTTTTTTCTCTTTCCAGTATTCCAATTATGCATTTGTTACATCTTGTGTAGTTGTCCCACAGTTCTGTGTATTCTTTTCCATTTCTTCCCCCAATCTTTTTTTCTCTTTGCTTTTTAGTTTTATAAGTTTCTACCGATATATCCTCAAGCTCAGAAATTCCTTCCTCACCAGATCCAGTCTAGTAAAGAGCCCATCAAAGGCATTCTTCATTTGTTACAGTTTTTGATGTCTGGCTTTTTGTTTTGCTTTCTTCTTGCTGACATCATCCATTTGTTCTTTCATGTTGTCTACTTTTTTCATTCCAGATCAAACCAATCTATCCTAAAGGAAATCAGTCCTGAATACTCACTGGAAGGTATTTAATATATTAAATATTAACATATTAAATATGTTAAAGTATTTAACATATCAATCACAGATTTACTAGTCTGATCATTGTAACACTCCTGTCATGTTTGACTCTGACGCTTGTTCAGTCTCTTCGAACTTTGTCTGCTGTGTTTTACTTTTCTGTTGAAAGGTGTACATGATATACTATGTAAAGGAACTGCTGAAAAGAGCCTTTTAGTTGTAGTGGGATGGGAAGCATTCTGCAGTCCTATGATAGGCCTCAGTCTTTTGGTGAGCCTGTGCCCCTGAACTGTGAACTCCCATCAGCGTTTCTCAGTTTTCTTCCCCATTTATGGGACAGGAAGGCTAAGCGGACTGGAGCAGGGTGTTTCCCTTTCCCCAGCTCAGTCAGGCTCTGATAAACCCATAGTAGGTAAGACTGGTAAAATAATTTCTCCTGAGGGCAGGACTTAAGAAAAACACAATATTCTGGGTAATTTAAAAACAGTTACCTTCCCCTTTCACCTGCCAGAAGATTTAGGGGATTCTTCCTCCAGTATTCACTGGGAAAACCCAGTAGAGATTCTTGACATAAAACTCACATAAGTGAGAAGACACTGCTAGAATCTTCATCTCTCAGGGCTGTCCACACTGAATCTCCAGCATTTTGTTAACTATGGTTCTGGTTTTTTGACTCCAGTACTGGTTCCCACAGAGGATTCTGCAGCTGGTTTCTGCTCTCGTAAAATTTAATTTCCTGCATAATTTTCAGTGCACATTAAGCTATATAATCTTCTGCCTTGGGTACTCCACAGAAGTGTTTAACTTACTTGATTTATGACCTGGAATTTTTGACTCACCCTGAAGATGCCACTAGGGCAAGAGATCACTGAGATACCTGAGATGGAAAAAACTTAAGGAATCAGCATTTACTAAGAGAGTTCATACAAGAGTTGACAAGGATTACTGAATAAGGTATCACAACATAGTTCCATTGAAGAAAGCAGCAGCAGGAGAGCAGCGGCATCTAACACCTACACATTGCTTACCATGCCAGGTGCTGTTCTAAAAGCTTTTACATGCATTAACTCACCAAATTCCCTCAAAATCCTATGAGGTAAGTACTGTTTCTCCTATCTTTAGGTGAAGAAACAGAGTCATTGAAAGATAAAATAATTTCCTAAGGTCACAGTGCTATTGTACTATTCATGCTATAACTATACTATCCATCTTCAATAAAAAAAGAATATTTAACTATAAATGAACCAAATAAGTTATGGTTACTCTTTCTTAGTAAGCAGCCCAGATTCTGTTTTCAAGATGGCTGTTTAATATAGTTTATTGTTTGATCACTATTTATGTACCTTGCCCCAACACAACAAAAAGAATTATCAACCCACAGAGGAAAAAATGTACATTAGTGGACATCAGGAGTTTTATGAACATTTAACAGGTATGGAGTTTCCTTTTAGGGCAATAAAAATGTGTTGGAACTAAATAGATGATGGTTGCACAATTCTGTGAATTTACTAAATGCCAATGAACTGTTCACTTTAAGTGGTTAACTTGTTATGTGCATTTTATCTCAACTGAGAAACAATGATCTATTATAATATTTTGGTTAATAATAAGGGGAAAGGCTCTAAAATATTAGTAAGTAGTAAAAAAGTAGGTTATATGATTATATGTAGCATAATGACAAACCTGAAAAGCAAAAATTTTTAGCTTTTAATATTTGGACATAAACTGTGTCTATATCTGTACTTCAGAATAAATGTTCTTTTCAGTTTATATTTTCTGTATCTTCTAGGTCATATATTTCTTCTATTATAAGAACAAATACATTATAAGTTGAGTGATGTAACTGATTTAAAAGTTTTCAAATAATAAAATGGTTGAACTAAATTCAAATATATCAACAATTATAGTAAATGTGAACTCTCTTAACACATCAATTAGAAGACAAAGATTGTCAGAATGGGGGAAAATAGCCTAACTATATGCTATCTATAAGAAACTCCAAATACAATGATATAGGTAGGTTAAAAGGGTCAAACAGGAAGTCAAGGGAAACTAGAAAATACTTTGAACTGAATGAAAATACAGTATCTCAAAATTATGGTATGCAGCTATAAGAAGTACTCCAAGGGAAATTTATAGTTGTTATAGACTAAATAGTTGTATCTTCCCTTACCCCCAAATTCTTACCTTGAAATATTCATATAATACCAAATATAAGGGTATTTTGAAATTGGGTCTTTGAGAGGTGATTAGGGCATGAGGGTAGAGCCCGCACGAATGGGATTAGCATCCTTATTTTGAAAGATCCCAGACAAGATACAGGGCTTCCCTGGTGGCTCAGACAGTAAAGAATCTGCCTGCATTGTGGGGGATCAGGGTTCAATTCCTGGGTCAGGAAGATCCCCTGGAGAAGGAAATGGCTACCCACTCCAGTATTCCTGCCTGGAGAATTCCATGGACAGAAAAGCCTGGCGAGCTACAGTCCATGGGGTCACAAAGAGTTGGATAGGACTGAGTGACTAACATACACAAAGAGGACACAGTGAGAAGAAGGCCGTGCCATGAAGCAGGAAACTAGCCCTTGCCAGACGCTGAGTCTGTCAGCACCTCTATCTTAGCTTCCCAGCCTCCAGAAATCGAAGAAATAAATTTCGGTTGTTTAGAAGCCACCCAGTCTTGAGCTTTCATCTTAAGACTTTACAAAAAGAGTAAAGATAAACCCAAGTCAAGCAAAAGGAAGGAAATGTTAAAAGAGCAGAAACCTGGAGAAGGAAATGGCAACCCACTCCAGTATTCTTGCCTGGAAAAGTCCATGGACAGAGGAGCCTGGCGGGCTGCAGTCCACGGGGTTACATGACTGAGCATGTGTGCACGGGGGTGGAGGGAGATGGGTTGGTAGCAATAAAGTGGTAGAACTAAAAAAAAATAAAAAAATAAAATAAAAGAGCAGAGACTTATGCAACTGAAAACAAAAGAATAGAGGAAAATCAATGAAACCAAAAGCTATTTTCTTAAAATTATCAAATTCTTTAAAATTACCAAGATTTAAAAAAAAAAAAAAATTACCAAGATTAACAAAGAAAAAAAGAAAGGAGACACAAAATATACAGAATGAGAGGATTATCACTACATGCACAGAAAGCATTAAAATGATTTAATAAAGAATAGTATAAACAATTCTACACAACATAAATCCAACAATTCAGTGAAAAGGACCAATTCCTTGGAATTACCCAAAGTCATCCAAGATGAAAGATAACCTGAACAGATTTATAATTACAAAAATAAACTAAGTTAGTAATTTTAAACCTTCAAAAAAGATCCCTCTAGGCCCAGAAGGTTTCACTAGCAAATTTTTAAGAATAAGATGACCACCAATTCTGTACAATTTGCTACAGGGGGAAAAGGAAAAACTGGTACAAATATCAGAGTTTATATATAGCTGCAGGCCACCAGCCACATGTAGCTATTGAGTAGCTGAAATGCAGCTAGAGCCACATGTTGAAATGATAATATTTTGGCGACATTGAGTTAAGTAAATAAAATGTATTATTATTAAGTGTTCCTGAAAGTCTTAGTAAGACTTAGGTCAGATAAGGTCTGCTTTCCTCATCACTTCTGATTTCTAACTACAAGACAACTATGAAACTAAAGGACAAAACTGAAGTGGCTACTAAGCCAAAGTCTGATCCACTCTAGAATTCAATTACTTTCAAGATGATCTCAAAACAAAGTATAAGCAAAATCCTTAGAAACTGTAAGAGGAAACTGGAAGGGCACTGACCACTACAAAGCAAAGCCCTCCTTTGAATGAAACAACAGAAGCAACAGTTAGAACTGGACACGGAACAACAGACTGGTTCAAAACTGGCAAAGGAGTACGTCAAGGCTGTATATTGTTACCCTGTTTATTCAGCTTAACATGTAGAGTACATTGTGTGAAATGCTGGGCTGGATGAAGCACAAGCTGGAATCAAGATTGCCGGGAGAAATATCAATAACCTCAGATACACAATGCGGGAGGCCTGGGTTTGTTCTCTGAGTTGGGAAGATTCCCTGGAGAAGGGTAAACCTACCCACTCCCGTATTCTGGCCTGGAGAATTCCATGGTCTGTATAGTCCATGGGGTCACAAAGAGTCGGACACAACTGAGCAACTTTCACTTTCAGATATGCAGATGACACCACCCTTATGGCAGAAAGCCAAGAGGAATTAAAGAGTTTCTTGATGAAGGTGAAAGAGGAGAATGAAAAAGCTGACTTAAAACTCAATTCAAAAAATGAAGATCATGGCATCCAGTCCTATCACTTCATGGCAAATAGATGGGGAAACAATGGAAACAGTGACAGACTTTATTTTCTTGGGCTCCAAAATCACTGTGGACCGTGACTACAGTTGTAAGATTAAAAGATGCTTGCTCCTTGGAAGAAAGGCAATGACAAACCTATACAGTATATTAAAAAGCAGAGAGATTACTTCGCCTGCAAAGGTCTATATAGTCAAAGCTATGGTTTTTCCAGTAGTCATGTATGGATGTGAGAGTTGGACTATAAAGAAAGCTGAGCACTGAAGAACTGATGCCTTTGAACAGTGGTGCTGGAGAAGACTCTTAACAGTCCCTTGGACAGCAACAAGATCAAATCAGTCAATCCTAAAGGAAATCAACCCTGAATATTCATTGAAAGGACTGATGCTGAAGCTCCAATACATTGGCCACCTGATGTGAAGAGCCAACTCACTGGAAAAGACCCTAGTGCTAGGAAAGATTGAGGGCAGGAGGTGGGACGACAGAGGATGAGATGGTTGGATGGTATCACCGACTCAATGGACAAGAGTTTGAGCAAACTCTGGGAGATGGTGATGGACAGGGAAGCCTGGCGTGCTGCAGTCCATGGGGTCTCAAAGAGTCGGACACGACTGAGGGACTGAATGACAACAAAGCACTCCTACCTTGGAGCCAAGTGTCCAGTAGTGACATTCTCTTGGTAAAGAAAGGAAACTATAAGCTGTTTAAAGTTAAAGGGAAGAAAAATTAAGTATTTTTTAAAGGGGGATTTTTTTTCAAGGTAAAGATTATAGAATGAACTAATTTCTAAGTGATATGTCTCTCTGTCATTCCAAGGAAACTCATTAGAGCACTGTGTGGCTAGTGTCAAGCCATCATGAAAAGAACAGAATGGAATTTGCTTTTCAGTAAGAAGATATTCTCTTCAAATACTCCTACCTTAACTACAAGACTAATAGGGGGTTAAAAATAACTGTATCATGAGCCATAATTAAGGAATATAAACTGCATCATAGAAATTAAGATATTAGATAAAGCTTAAAAGCCCTATCCTTCAATTATTTTAGATCCTAATCACCAGTCTGCTTAAAAAACAAACATTTTTCAGTAGTTACGTAGATCCCCCACTTTCAGTTTTGCTTTCTGCAGGCTGAGTTACCCGAAGCCAACCTCAATCTGAAAATACTAAGTGGAAAAGTCCAGAAATACATAATCTATAAGTTTTAAACTGCACACCATTTGTAAGTGGCATGAGGAAACCTCACACCTTCCTGCCCAATCCCACCCAGAACCCCGAGCCATCAACACTGCTGGCTCTTGTGATCCAACCACTCACATCAATATGGCTTGATGATCCAGGATCACCCAAAGCAAATGGTCCCTTTGTAGGCATTTCATCATCTCACATCATCACAAGAAGGGCAAGTACAAACAGTAAGATACTGTGGGGGGGAGGGGGGAAAGGAGGAAGACCATATTCACATAACTCTTATTACAGCATATTGCTATAACTGATCTATTATCAGTTATTATTAATTTCATATTGTACCTAACTTCTTTATCACAGGTATGTATGTATAGGAAAAAAATATATATGGGGTCAGCACTATCCATGGTTTCAGGCATCCACTAGGAGGTCTTGAAATATATCCCCTAAAGGGGGTAGAGAGGATGAGTGCTACTGTACTGATAAATTAGGTATTCACTATGATTTGAACAAGAAGCAATTATGCTTGCTTCCTTATTTTTAAGAGAGATGCTCTGGTCTGATTCAGTAGCAAGTGTATACAATGACACTTACTGAAAATTCCCATCACACAACAATTCAGTAAAAATTACTCATCTGAAGCAATTTCAGCATAAACATTTTTTTGTGATGGAGAAATGTACATATCTCCTCCACTGTAAGTCTTTCTTGTTGCCTCATTTTTAATGTTTCCAAAACCAATGTGACCAAATATGTTCATTTAATATAATGGCTCTTCCCTTCTCCTTCCAAGAAAAGTAGTCTTTAAACCAATGATACATATTAAAATTATGTAAGAATCAAAGAAGTGCAGGAAGCTTTATGCGCATATGTTTTACTATGATAGGGATATACTCTCTAACTAAACACTTCTTAAAACTAGAGTCAGTCTCAGTTATAGCCCTTACCAACGCATACACACACAAAAGTTAAGGATTATGTTTTTTTTAAAAAGCAAATTATGCTGAAGTTTTTACTTCTTAAATGGTCAGTGGCTTTGGGATTATTTTCTTTTTAACAGTAAGTATAACAATAAATATAACTAGATATATTTGGTTTAAGTTTTTTTAATGAACTGTCAATCCCCGAATTCTGAATCCCTGGAACCTAACATTCCAGATCAAAGATGTTTCTATTATGAAGGGCTCTGGCTCCTGTAAGAAAAAGAGATACTGCCTTCAAATTATATTCTTGCTCTTCTACCAAATCCTTATAGTTAAAACATTTGACACTTCATA
The DNA here is from genome assembly GCF_019320065.1 of Cervus canadensis. Classification (NCBI taxonomy): domain Eukaryota; kingdom Metazoa; phylum Chordata; class Mammalia; order Artiodactyla; family Cervidae; genus Cervus; species Cervus canadensis. The sequence continues at coordinate 40,217,381 of NC_057413.1, forward strand.
ACTAGACATGTAAATATCTTATTTACTACATTTTAAAGATATATCCCTGTTTCATCTCATCTCTCGATTTTCCATACTTCATAGAGATTTCCAACATGTCTACATTTTAGAGATTAATCTTCACAATGCCTTTGACTCCAGGGAAAGACTCCTGGACGCAACCACCAAACAATAACGACCACTTGGTGTCAGTACAACCAAGTGGCTCATAGAAACCAGGAGCTGAAGCTTCTCTGAAGCTGAAATAGCCCATAACCTTTCATTTTTTTAATTTTTCATTGAAGGATAACTGCTTGACAATGTCATGTTGGTTTCTGCCACACAACAACAAAAATCAACCATAAGTATATATGAGTGTGTGTGTGTGTATATATATATACACTCCTTTCCACTCCCCAGCCCATCACCTTTGAAACTTAATATAGACCTTAGAATGTAAAGATATTTAAGGATTTCGGATCTCATTTACAAATTGAAATGTCCCTTCTGAAAACATTTCCCATACAAATCAAAATCAGCTTAGGCTACCATTTCTTTTATAAGAAAAGATATGTTTCATGACTACTCATATTTCTGATACTGAAGGGATCTAGAAATTAGAGTTGAAACAGAGAGCATCTTATTGAGGATAGTCTAGAAGTAAGTGAAACAGGCTTTCTGAGTGCAACACAGAAGAGAGACATTCTAAAGGTGGGGTCAATAAGTAAAAGGGCAAGAGAACTGGTGTAAGTGCCAAGGAGGATAGCATCCAAATATTAACAGAAGACACCGGTGTAGAGTCTAGAGGAAGTCTATGAAACTAGAGCTTCTTTTATAACATGATCAGTTAAAACACTGGAGAAGAATGAGGAGCAGCAATCCTGCACTACCAGCTTAAAGTGGACATTCTGTAAACTGGAGAAGCTGGGAGAAATTACAAAGGTTTTAAGAAACAAACGGTGTGATTACATAGGGGCACCCATCAAGCTTCCTAACCTGTGGGTCTATATTACGTATTATGATTTGGGAGCTTAATAAGAGAAGTTCCATTTTTAACCTCTGAGAAAACTAAATGAATAATGTTTAAGTATTTTGTCTACATGTGAATTATCCCCTAAGGACCTGTGTGAAGCCTTTAATAGGAGGAGCTATTTCAAGTGGGAGAAACCTTCATTAGCACTTGATCACCAGAGTATCCCATGACCACAGCGCCTACTTTACAACTAAAACCATTCTGTTTTAGAAGGAATTACTAAGTGCAGGGGTACAGCTCTCTTGCAGAACTTTGAAAGAGGGTGCTCTATTAGGAAGAGGGGAGGCTAAAATGTATCCGAGGCTAAAATGGGGACAAGCACTCATGCTACTTACTCCTTCCCAAGAGTCAGAAGTGTCCCACTGACAAGCAGGAACTCCTTGGGAAACACTTCCTACCTAAGAGTCACCCTGCTCATCTCAGTCTAACCCTCATTTCACTCACTCTGGAAATGGAGAGAACTTGGGGACCATTTACCCCAGTCTCCCTAAACTCTGCCAAATTCCAACACCCAGGAGCCAAAGTTTCCCTGTGAACCCTGTATGTCCAATGGCAAAAAAAATCATAAAACTACTTCAGATGATTTATAACTATAATTTACAGCTAATTCCTAACTTTTACCAAAACAAATCATTACTTATCTCTGGTCTTCAGTTTCCCCATCCAGAAAGTACAGCTAACACTTCCCTAAGAAAATTTATATGAAAAAGCCCAATACAATGCCTGACTTAAAATAGGCATTAGATAACAGGTTGCTTTTATCTAAGAAGCAAAAGTCTGTAGGAAGAAGATAAAATATTTGGGCCTGAAAATAAATCTGCCAAGAATCAAATACTTAGTGGTACTCAATCAAGGGAGTTAGAAATGCGTGCAGTGAGAGGAAGGGTGGCTGTCAAGATGAACACAGGAAGCTACAGGTATTTATTCAGAGAGAGACATAGACGCCTCACGTAATGAAGAACTGTCCAGACGACATGCCAACGGCACAAACCTGTTGAGACACTTAAACAGTACAACCATTCTAAAGTGAAAGAAGACCCAATCTGTAAACTGTTAAATATAAGCAAAAGGTCCTTTTAGGAAGAGAAATGAGTTCAAACAACATAAGTATTACTACAGAAATAAGAATGGATTCTTCCTAGAAAAGACCACCCAACCAAAAACAAAAACAAGCAAACAAATAAGCTTTGTTCTTAAAACAGAAAGATGAGGCAAAGAGAAGTTACCTAACTTGTCCAAATTTGTGCCCAGGAAACGTGGTCCTACATTCCAAACCCCTAGCACGACACTAAACTCAGTGCACTAGCAGGTTGAGAGTGAGGAGCAGACCTGAAAGAGCCAATCACGCCAAGGCTAACAGGGCACCTGGTCTTGTTCCCCACAGGTCCACAGTTGCGGCTTTATGCATATTATGCATATTTCACTTTCTGCCAGTCATTTAACATTTCTGCTATCATTACGTGTTTTATAATCAACAGTAAAAGGAATTCATTGGAATATGGTAGCTTGTAAATGGAATTAAATTCTTTATTAGACTAGATGACCAGTTTGCAAACTATACTCCCCAGAGCAATGGAGATTATCTCAGAGAGCAGGTGACATAGGCCAAGGAGGCTCCCAATTCAAAAAAGTCAGTTTCATTTTTATCTTCTCTTGTTTGGAGGAGGCATTCACACACATTTATCACGGAGAAGACTCCACTAATTAAGAAAAATGCTTGAAAACCTTGGATTCAGGTGAATTATTAAGATCCCATGAAGGTATAAGATTTCAAAGTCCTGAAAAACAACTCACAGACCATATGACCAAGAAAGGCTTTCCATTTTTTACTGCCTTCAGTGCTAATATATTTACATTCTACCTACTTACAGAATTTGGGAGGGATGTTATAAGTATACATTTTAATGTCCCATATAGTGATAATTTTTTAAGTGATAATTATTTTTAATTTAACATTAACACACACACACACACAATAAGACTAGAGCTCTCAAACAAGGGAGAACACTAGGAAGCAGTATCTCTGCATCAAAGAAATTTTTTTTTTAAAGTCATGTATGTTGTCTTCCTCCTCCCTTAAAAACACTGACATGCATTTAAAAATTTATTGAGTAGCCACTCTCCAACGGGCTCAGCTTTTTCAAGATTATACAAAGATACACAAGACATGTATCATCTTAAGTTTTAAAAGTGGTATTAGACATTCACCAAATTAACTGGGCAGAAAGAGGTACAGGGCCCAAGAGAAGCAAAGGAGAGCGAGGGAAGCTTATAGGAAACGGAGCGCAGCAGGGGAAACGACTTCCGCCTGTGCAAGCGGGAAGACTCTCAGGAGCCTGAAGACAGAGTCCAAAAAGGGAGACTCTCTGCACGCTGACACATGACTGTTCCATGATGCTGACTCTTTAGTCAACAGTTTACTATTTAGTAGGAGAAAAGGATAAATAAACAAACACCTAAAACACGGTATGTTAATTATAACAAGTGTGTGCATAATATACGAATTTCCTTGGGGTGGTGGGGAGAGCAGGAAGAGGGAAGGAGGAAAGGTGACTTCACCAGGGCCCTGAGGATGAGGAGGGGTTTGTCGTAAAGAAAAAGGCATTTCAGGCAACGGGAATAACACAAGCAAGGGCATGGAGAAAAGAAACCATGTGGTGTCTCTGGGGACTGGATGTGTGAGTAAAGAGGTGACTGAGGATGAAAGTGAAAATGAGGCCAGACCAGATGGTGAGGAGCTTTAAGCCCGATGCCAAGGAATTTGGCTCTATTACAGAAGGCACAAAGGTTTTCAGAAAGGAATGATTTCACAAAATATGACACTATGAGATACACTTTCTAACATTTTTTTCAGGCAGAAAAATATTTCAAGTTTCCACTGGCTGCAAAAATATATATGGGAAAATTAATTCTAGGACTTCTTGAAGTAACTCCAAAGGTCCCACTGGCTATGAGTCCAGATAAGAGCTCCCTGAGGACAGAAGCGATTTGTATTTATTTTTCTCTAGATCTCTAGGACATGGGATATAGAGAAACAAATAGGAATTGGTGTGTGATTAACGATGATAAGACAGAACAAAAGATGACTCAAGCTTCTGGCCTGATCATCTCAGCTGGGTTCCCATAAGAAGAATAAGTTTTTGCCTAGGAGATGTTAAAATTCAAAACTCTACAAAATACCCAGGGGTTCTGTCCATAAGCACTTCAATAAAGGTTTGAAGCTCCAAAGAGTCTGCACCACAGATATGACTTTGAGCACTGCCATATATGCTGTACTGGTGAGAGCTGAAGCCATCTGGGTGGGTGAGGTCACTGAGAATGAACTGCGCCCATTTCACAATCTAGCACAGGCATACCTTGGTGATAAAGCCGCTTAGGTTGCAGACCAACGTAATACAGTGAATATTGCCATAAAGTGAATCATATGGATTTTTTTGTTTCCCAGTGCATATAAATGTTATGGAGAAAAATGAAGTCTGCTGCACTGACTGACTTCATGAACAATTTCTCTGTAGAATGAAAGGCTGTTTTGACAGCATTTTCCCCACAGTAGGACTTCTTTCAAAATTGGGACTCAGTCCTCTCAAACCCTGCCACTGCTTTATCAGCTAAGTTTATGTAATATTCTAAATTCTTTCAACAACCTCCACAGCACCTTCACCAGGAGGAGATTCTATCTCAGAAGCCGCTTTCTTTCTTTACTTTAAGAAGTAAGTCATTAGTTCAAGTTTTATGCTGAACTTGCATACTCAGTCATATCTTTACGCTCCCCTTCCGGGTACTCTTGTTACGCCCACTACACCTACAGTTACTTCCTCCAGTGAATTTTGAAACCCCTCCGAAGTCATCCGTGAGTATTGCAATCGACTTCTTCCAAAATCTTGATCACGTTGATACTTTGACCTCCCAATGAATCACAAATATTCTTAATGTTCTTAACCTTTTCCAGAAGGATTTACTTTACCCAGGTGCATCAGAAGATTCACTATCTAGGGCAACTATAGACTCACAAAATGTATTTCTTAAAGAATAAAACTTGAAAGTAGAAATGACTCCTTAATCTATGACTACAGAATGGATGCTGTGTTAGTAGACACGAAAATCTCATACATTTCCCTCGGAGCTCTTGGGTGACCAGGATCACTGTCAATGAGTAGTAACATTTTAAAAGGAATCCTTTTCTCTGAGTCTTAATAGTAGGCTTGAAATTTTCAGTGAACCATGTTGTAAACAGATGTACAATCATCCAAGGCTTTGCTGTTTCATTTACAGAGCAGAGGCAGAATAGATTTTTAAGGACCTTAGGGTTTCAGAATGGTAAGTGAACATGAACACTGGCTTCAACATAAAGCCACCAGATGCATTAGACCCTAGCAAGAAAGCCTGTCCTTTGAAGCCAGGCACTGCTGTCTCCTCCTTAGCTGTGAAAAGTCTTAGATGGCATCTTCTAACAGTATCAGTATTCTGTCTACACTGAGAACCTGCTGCTTTGGGCAGCCCCTTGGTGAATCATCTCAGCTGGATCTTCTGGAAAACTCACTGTGGCTTCTGCATCAGCTCGTGCTCCCTCACCTTGCATTTTATGTGACGGAGAGCACTTCCTTCCTTAAACTTCAAGAACTAACCTCTGCTAGCTTTAGCCGTTTCTTCTGCAACTCCCTCACCTCTCTCAGTCTTCATAGAGTTGAAGAGTTAGGGCCTTGCTCTGGATTAGGTTTTAGCTTAAGGGAATGTTGTGGCTGATTTCATCTTCTATCCAGACCACTCAAACTTTCTCCACATCAGCAATAAGGCTGTTACTTTTTCATGATTCATGTGTTCACTGGAGTAGATCTTTTCCTTTCCTTGAAGGACTTTTTCTTTGCTTTCAAAACTTAGCTGTTTGGTGAAAGTGACCTAGCTTTCATTTGGTCTCATCTTTTGATATGCCTTCCTCACTAAGCTTAATCATTTCTAGCTTTGGCTTTAAAGTGGGAAATATGTGACTCCTCCTTTCACTTAAAACACTTAGAGGCCATTGAAGGGTTATCAACCAATCTAATTTCAACATTGTTTTATCTCAGGGAATACGGAGGCCCAAGGAGAAGGGAGCGAGATGGGGGAATGGCTGGTTGGTGGTCAAAACACATGAATTTACCAATTAAGTTCACAGTCTTATATGGGTACAGCTCATGGCACCCCAAAAGTTACAATAGAAACAACACAGATCACTCATTACAGACCACCATAACAAATATAATAAAAATGAAAAAGTCTGAAATATTGGTAGAATTACCAAAATTTTACACAGAGACACAAAGTGAACAAATGCTGTTGAAAAAATGGCACCAGCAGCAGACCTGCTCAACAAAAGGCTGTCACAAATCTTCAATTTGTAAAAAAACAAAATTATCTGTAAAGTACAATCAAGTGAACAGCAATAAATCAAGGTATGCCTATAGTCTCAGGACAAAGATGAGGCTAGACAGATAAAGAACATTCACAGGAAAAACAAGAAAGGGATCATGTGTGACTAAGAAGGTAGACATTTCAGAAACCATTCAGAGTTTGGTGCCAAATGGTTAAGTTAGTGTGAAGACTGGAAAGTGGCTACTGAATTTGGAAACTCGGTAGTTGCTAATAAACATCATTGAAGTGTGTATAGGATTGACCAGGTTGAAGAATAAAGGGATATGGAAATAAGAGACAATGAATGGAAATCACTCTGTCCACAAAGTGTGGCAATAAAGAGAAAGAGTGAGAGGTTTTAGTATCTTGACAGGTCATCAGGGACATAGGCACATTTTGTGCATTATATCTTTTCTTTAATACAACTTGTCTCTAGAGACTGTGAGAATAAAAACTGCCTTCAGTATTCTTAGAGCACCTACTAGATTATACTATAAAAACAGCAGCACTACTAAGTCATTGTTTAGATTGCAAGACATATCTCATACACTTCACTAAATGTTAACTAAATTCCAGTGTAAAGAGAACAATAGACTGAATCAATTAGTCATTAAATTCAAGTCATTTACCAGCATCGGGCTGGAAAAGAGACCACACCCTGCTACGGAATTTGACAGGCTCTGTGAGCAGGGCTGGGGAAGCTGCATGTTACCTCAACCCCTGGGCTGCACAGGGCCATACTCACCTCCATAGTAGAGTCCTGTAGCAGTGCACATCCGCCACTGTCCCTGATACATTCCTGCTCTGCTGGGGCTGCACATCTGGACGCTGACATCTGCAATCTCTTGGGGCTCTAGCGATCTCACCATCACCATGTTCACATGTCCAAACTGGTCTCCCCCGACATATTTAAGACAAACCCCTGGAGGCCAGGCCTCTGCCCCTGAGTTCAAGCAAAAGAAAAAAATGTTAGGCAATCAGTGGTCCTATGCTGGGTGCAGTTCATTACAAAACTGTAGAAGATGCCTCTTTGTCTCTCGCACATATGTAAACCTACCCATATTCTTGAGCTATACACTGATTAGGGAGAATCAGAGTCAACAACTCCTGACCAATGGCCTACCCCTAACAGAAAGCACACACGACAAAAGCAAGGCAGTTTCTCAAGAAGTAGTGTTTTGGGTGCCCAGGGAAAGCTACACATCACACTAATCTGTAGAACCTAGGAATGATGTCTGAAAGGAGCCATGGAAATGAAGCTCAGCCCCACATCTCTGGAAGACTGCTTTCTCTACCAAGAAACATGCCCATTTGTACTTGAACTTTTAAACTGACATTCAAAGTAAAAATATGCCTGAATGTCCCCAGTTTTTCCATTGAGAAAAGAGGATGAAACTCATGAAGAGTAATTTCTGTATTACTTTCATTTTAAAACTACTTTTTCCCTGCTTTTTCTTCTGGAGTCCCTAACAATGAAAAGATTGAGGGTCAAAAGACAGAGGAGTCAAGTGAAAGCTTCATTTTCAGGTTCAAACAGTAGAGGGGAAAATATGAACAGCAGGCCCTGATAACAGTACATTGACCCATGGTCTCAGGGGTGATGACACTAGCCAGAGGTGCCTGTAGAAAGAACAGGAATGGCAAGACAGAGAAATAGCTTTGGCAGGAATGCCTTGCCCGCCTTTGGAAGTGGCAAAGGTCTCATTTGGTTCCCATTCTTGTGCACCTATATTCATGTAACTAACTCACATGAGAAATCAATATATTGACTTCTGACCAGTCACAGGTAGCCACATACAGTGACTAGATGTGATATTTCCTGTAAAGTCTCTCCAACACACTCCTTTTTACTATACAGAGAAACCTCTCTGTATCTTTTTTACATTCACTATAAACATAAATCACTATGAAAAGCTGGACACGGCAGGACTCTCAGCATGTTGAAAACTCATCTAACAGTACTCTAGGATTCCTCAGTCCCTTGTTCTTGAAGTGCCAGGCCAGTTTAGAAACTTGATGGCTTACTACTGAAAAAAGTGAGAACTGGACAGGAAAAGCAACCAACACTCTACTGCTGAGATCTCAGACTCATAATGAATGGTACCTGCTGTGGTTCATGGTATTTAGGGGTAGCAGATGGAGCAGTGGTTGCAATGTTTTTTATTATTATTTTTAAAAATCTGCCAGCAAAGTGCCCTCTTAAATTAACACTTTAAAGGGCAACTGCTGCTGTTGAGAAGGTTGTGGATGATACACTGGTAATACACGCAAATTCTTTTTTTCATTTCTGGGGTCTGTGGCTTAGCAAAAGCATATTTGTCTTAGGTCAAGAATAGTAGCAGCTGACGTGAAGTACCTTGGAAAATGTTGGTCTCTTTAAAGATCAAGATCCAAAAAAAAAAAAAAAAACTAAATTACTACTATAGGGGTGAATCCAGAATTGTTCTTTAAAAGGCACATGTGCACACATGCACGCACATGCACACACACACACAGACACACAAATCAAAAAAGACAATGTCTGTTTATATGAAAATCCAAGAATGTTTTTGAATTTGAAAGAAAATGAAAACCAAGACCGCCTGGATATGGGAAATACTTGGCTGCCCTGATCAGACTAGCACAAGCAGCTGAGACAGTTGGATCTCTCATCTATGCAAAAGAGGGAGTACTGCTCTATTCCAAGGAGACTTGGTAAGCTGTGAAACTATTAAAAATTATGTGGCTACGGTTGTATCTTTTTCTATGTCAGACCCTACTGATATGGTACTTGGAGAGCTTTTTTTTTTTTCCATTTATTTTTATTAGTTAGAGGCTAATTATTTTACAACATTGTAGTGGTTTTTGCCATACATTGACATGAATCAGCCATGGATTTACATGTGTTCCCATCCCGATCCTTGGAGAGCTTCTTGAAGAAAAAACTGGAAGAGTTATGCACCATCAGCTCTAGTGTTACTACGCTATAAAATGCAGAACCAGTCATCTGCCTTCTGAGAGCTGCCAACAGTTTACAATGACACATAGTTCTTACAACCCCAACTGTTAAGTCAGGTAACTCTGAAAAGGTCACTGATACTGGCTCTTGATACAGAAGGAAGGGAAATACTGATGTCTGTTTGACCTACCAAGCTAAGCATACCAGAAAAATCTAGATTTGAGAAGTATAACATAATGGGGCTTCAAATTAAGTCTGATACAAACTGGCTTACTGTGGGGTAGACAGATGCTTCTAGAATAAAATAAAGACTAGTCTATGTTTGACAACTTTCCAAGATAAGTATCACAAGCACACAAAGGTTGTAATTATCCAGTTATTATGGAATATAATTTTATTAAAAAATAAAAAGTCAAAACAAGACAAAAAAAACCTATTAAATGGCAACTTTGAGATGACAGTGAGTATGGCAGAAACAAAAGTCCACCAGTTCCAGAAAGTCTGAGATTTAGTTTGGGGACAGAAGGAACAGCCAAAGAGCAAGACAAAAGACAAACCTTGATGAAGACCCCCTTCTGTTTTTTAACCCCTCGTAGTTTACAGAATGCATTTCAAATTAAGCTACAGGCAAACAGAGACCTTCACTGATCTCGGCACCACTCTCCTTCCGTACCTGATACAGTGACTGGAACGTGAGGAATGTAACTATTAAGGAGCTGAAGAAAACTGGAGGGAATAGTTGTTCTTTCTCAAGTTTCCCTTCCTCCCCCATCAACTCCTGTTTTATATTCACTTCTATGTAGTTTAGAAAATATAGATGACTTTGAAGTCACTCTCTCATATGACAATCACAACTACTTCATCAAAGTCATAGAAACATAAGAGTTATCATAATATGCTTAGTTTAACACTCTTCACAGCTGGACAGCAGGGCATGGCTGTAATAACTGAGAAGTTTTAAGTATTGGTAAAGAGAATTGTCTACTTTTGTTAAGAGGGACAGTTTCAAATTTTCATTTTAAACTATAAAGTATCCTTGGCAAGCTTCCACAAACTTCTAAAACTTACGGAGTACCCAAAGTGTGGACTCTGGGATTCTGCATCTATGTCACTACATGTCTCAATTCTCTTTCTCCATGATACCCGAATCTAAGCACTTTCATATCAGGCATTTAATTTTAAACAATGTACTGACATTTATCTTCCTTGGGGGAGGTGCTGGGACACCTCCCTATGCAGTTCCTATCATTCTCATCTTTTGTAAATTTGAATGTCCAGTGTGCCTGAAACATGACAGCAGAGAGGCACCATGAAAATTATTTATGAAACTCTTTCAGGGGGAACTTATCTCTTAGGGAAGGTTATGAATGAGAGCCAGAGGAGAAAGAGCTAAGGCCTACTCTACTTCTTCCTATTTTTTTTTTTGGCCTCACTACGCAGGATGTGAGATATTAGTTTCCTGACCAGGGACTGAACCCATGCCTCCTGCACGCAGTCTTAACCGCTGGACCACCAGGGCAGTTCCAGTCTACACTATCCTGTGTTACCACTCCATTTGCAGAAAGGACTCAAGCCAGATTAGGATGACGCCGAAGAACCAGCTCATGTGCCTGCCTTCCTTGTGTCTCTAAAAACATATCTGTCACTTAACTATGGCAGGCCAGTTTCTTCTTAATCAAATGGAAAGCACTTAGTCTACAAACAAAAGTATTTTACAATTGGTACAAAAATTCCAGAAGAAGAAAAAACCTATTTGTTCGAAGTACCTTTCTAGCAACTGTTGCCCAATTTTTAAAGAGGTGTACAGGAACAAAAATGTCCTTTACAGGAAGAAAGGCTGCAGACCCAGAGACTGTTTTAAATTGCAGTTATTATGCAAAAAGTAGGAGGAAAAAGAGCCAGTCCCACCAAAACAAATTTTTCTTCAAGTCAAGGTGAAAGGCTCTTTGGGGTTCTGATTTGACATTCTAGACATTTTATATCAATCCCTTCCAATCTCCCATTAACCCAAGGAACTGTCTAGTGAGTGAGAAGATATTTCAAAGAGGCTTTCTGAAATATAAAGTGGCTATTCTGCAACAAGACGGTATTTAAAACATTTAACAGTACTCTAACAACTTTCAATATTGAAGAACACTATAAAGAACCCATGGAAAGCCAGACCGTTCCCAGTGTTTTCACTATTAAGTAAACAAGGTCTTGGATTAGTTATTTTAAATAAACAAAACTTTTAATAAGTTATTCTTTCTAAACAAACATCACTCATTTAAAAAATTCATCGCTAGGTTTCAAAAGCATTTTTGATCAGCAACACAGATTTTTAGTGAGCCAGAGAAGAAACATGATGAATTAAAGCTGACGTGAAGAAATTGTTTTAACGTTTTTAAAAGCAGGCAACATTAGGAAAGGTGAGACAGAAATTAGGAACATAAACCAATCAAACTTATAACAAGAATTTCAAGAATAGAAAACATAGCTATTTTCCTGTATTACCATGTGCCTCTCAAACTTATAATGCACCACACTGTTACAATGAAAGGGGAAAAGAAGTTAATGAAAACTTTACAAAGTCACTGATGTCCCAGTCACCTACAACAACGGGTCAATCCAGATTATGTGTTTTTGCTCCGAGACACACCAAGCCTTCGTCCAAACTAAAGTTATTTCCAAATAAGCCAGACAAACTAAGAATAACAGTTTGGTATATTAACTATGATATAAAAGGTTAGCTTAGCCAGTCTCTCCCCATCATAAAGAACTCAAGTATAAAGAACTGAGAAGTAAACAGCGACCCAACAAAAGGTAACCTTTATAGGTTTGAGTCCCCAGAGTTTTCTATGATTTCACATCAGATTACCATGCTAGACAGGGATCCCCCACACCAACAAATTTTAGCTAAGTAGTCCTTTGTATTTTTAGAAAACTTTCCATCTCTCAGAATTTCTTTTGTAAACACTCAATAATAAGGAAGTTAAAACATCCTCACCTAGTCAGCATATATTGTTACTGGATGAACAAGACACGCTAATAAACTCATTCAAATTTAAAAAGTCATTTGAAAAGAATGTAACAAGTTATCAGATATTATTTTCAAAGAACCATAATTAACTTATGCTGAATTTCTCTTAAGTCAGCAGTAAGTCAAAACAATGATTCTTTAAAAAAGCAACTTTTCAATCTTTCCATCTTTTCTATTCTGAGCAAATTGATATACTTCTTACCCTATTTTTCAAAGTGAGGATAAGAGCTCAGATAGATAGCTCAATGAAAATTTCAGACAGAATAATCCTCGTGGTTCCAAAGAAATAAGCTTTCAAAAGAGCAGATGCTCACAACTCTAGCTACCTTGTTCTTTTCAAGGATGTACCTCCCCTAGCATGCTGGAAATAACAGGAAGATTAATTAGAGCAGAAATAAAATGATGGAGTAGAGCTATACTTGCGGAGACAATACCACCACCACACACATGCCTAGTTCCTGGTATCAAAAGAATACTGAATTGTGTTTAAATGTCAAGACCGAAATTCTTCCTAATCTAGGGAATATTTTATTGGTGTTTGGGTCATCATACCAGTACAAGAAAATGATACATCATGTATAAGGAAAAATTCAGAGTTACTCAATCACGTAATTTAAGCTAAAACATTTCCTTGTTTCTTTTAACTGCTAAGAAAAAGAAAACTGGGCAGGGAAGGTTGCTCTTTATACATTTACCAGAATTCTGGATCCGCCACGTTTTTATAAACTGGGTGTCAGGAGGTATCGACTCCCCTTCTCCTATGGTGACGTCTTCAACAAAGGACATGGAGGGTACACTGATGTTTGGGCTCTCAAAGTCATAATAGGCGCCAATTGCTGCTTGTAGGTTCCTACAAATAAAAAGAAAAGGCAAACGACTTCAGTCCTCTCCAGAGCATATTAATCTAATCGCCAAACAAAAGAAAAAGGCCTGTTTTCTTAGGTTATGTTATAGAACCTGTATAAAGAAGGTATACAGATGGCTCCTAGCATGTCAATCTTCAGAGTTGTTGATTCTGGCTTAGGAACAACAGGGAAAAACACAAGGACCAACAAACTTGTGCAACCCTTTCTTCACAAGGTACCCACGTAGAAAGTGAGCATTAGCACCATCAGCAACAATGTGAGGAAAGCTCCCTTTTACCCATAAGGACAGCAAGTATGGGTAAGAAAGTCAATTAAAAGATAGCTCCTCTGTAGCTGTGACTAAACTTCATAGAAGCTCCATGAAAGAAAATCCTCATTTTTTAAAAAGGCAATACTTAGTTCACAAAGTTTAATACAATGGGGGTTTCCGTGGTGGTCCAGTGGTTAAGAATCTGCCTGCCAGTGGGACATGGGTTACATCCAGGAAGATCCCACATGCCGCAGGGCGCCTGTGCTGCACAAGTTCTGAGCCCACACTCTAGGGCCTGTGCGCTGCAACAACATAGGCCACTGAAATGAGAAGCCCACACACCACAACTCAAGAGTGGTCCCCATTCTCTGCAACTGGAGAAAAGCTGGAACAGCAACGAAGACCTGGCACAACCAAAAATAATAAACTTCTTAAAAAGCTTCATACGATGAAAAATACCTATCTTATCTCTTTTCCATACACATACACACAGAGAGGTATTATTTGTGGCTTTAATTGATATATCTAAACTTCCTGCAAAAAAAGTTATACACTCAGTAAATGCTCTCACCATGAATGTATGGAGTGTCTATTTCCCCATTCATTAATAATACTTCTCTAACACTTTGTATTTTTGTCAATCTGATGGGTGAAAAATAAGATCTTGGTGAGGTCTGAAAATGGTTTTCTCTTTTCATAAGAGGTTAAATATCTTTCAGGACTTCCCAGGTGGCACAGCGATAGAGTCTGTCTGCCAAAGCAGGAGGTGCAAGAGATGCAGGTTTGATTCCTGGGTCAGGAAGATCCCCTGGAGCAGGAAATGGCAACTCGCTCTAGTATTCTTACCTGGAAAATTTAATGGACAGAGAAGCCTGGCTATAGTCCTTGGGGTCACAAAGAGTCATACACAACTGAGCTACTGAGCACACAAGTATCTTTTACACTTTTATGAGCCATGTGTAGCTTCTTTTTAGAAGCACAATTTTGTAAATGTTGGTGTTCTTTTTAATTACTTATAAACTTCCTTATGTCAGAAGGAACTACCAAGCATACAAACCAGAGTCCCTAACTGAACAGAATCATACAACTGACAGCTTGGTTCATCAGTGCCAGAAACCAAAGGCCACTAAGGGGTTTAAGTAAGCTGTGTTCATTAAAGAAATTGTTGGTAATTACACTAACTGTTTCCCTTATGGTCTTCCTCAAGCTAGTGACATCATCCCCAGTCCCCAAGGAAAAACAACACAAAGAGCATTTTTCCAAATATAACCCAACCATAAGCCAATGGATCCAGTGGGTTGTTTTTAATTATGCATAAACATAGCATGAAATAAGGTCTGACAGTACACAACTGTTCAACACACATGCTATTAACAGCAAATACTTTTCTGCTGAGGGCCTGCCTACTCTTCCAGGTGTTTGCAGCTGCCAGAAAGGAAGGCTATATTTAGAGCAGCCACCTCAGGTCAAGCCCCATGCAATGGTGGCCTGTAGTATTAGTGAGTAATGACCGGAATTACACTACCACCAAATGCTGGCCTGTCACGTGTGTGCTAGATAAAATTTACACAGAGCAGAGTCGGGCAAGGGTCCAAACTGTGCCTGCTTATTTGACCATTCAATAGGAAGGCGTGGGCTTCAGTCTTTCCAGCAACTTCCTTATTTAGTTGGTACTTATCTAAAGTGAGAATATGTGACTGGTCCAGATCCTACCATTCACCAACAGACTCAGGAGTATATCTGGAATCAGCCTGACATTTAGAGATCAGACATAAAATGAGGGAAAGAAAGAGAGGCCGAATTTTTATTTTGTTCTTCTGAAAACTTTTTAAATAAAAGTGTCCACCTTTTCATAAAGATAATTTTTTTTTGCCAAAGGTCTCAGGCAAACAGCCTGAATTGTTTTCTGTTCACTTAGCTGTAAAATATGCTTGGGAGGGAAGAAACTATTTGTGCACTCAGGACAACTGCCAATTCTCACATTCAGTCTGTGTCATATTTCACCACTTGGCTGTGTCTGCTATCAGACAGGACTTGGAGACCAGCAGAGCAGAAACATGAACAAGTGGAAAAGTCCAGTTACTCTACTTAGGCGGACCCACCCCCTCTCCTCAAACCTCTTTTCACACATTCCTACTTAACCCACAGCCAAGCCAACAGAACTGCTTACTTGTACCTATATTATCCAGAGAACTCAGCCAGAGAAAGACTAAGAAACATTTTTAAACCCCAAAGTGAAACTGAAAGTAGAGAACAAGTCTCCTGGCAGGAAGGAGTGAAGGATGACAAAGCACAATCACTTCCCAAGTGCAAGGCGGAAAGAGAGGACATGAGCCTGGCTGCTCCCTAACCCGCGGGGCAGGTACACAGCCCCCCTCAGCGCTTAGACCATTTAGATCACTGCCTCCCTGGGCCAAGGAACAGGAGGAACAGACTTAAACAGCTCCAATTCAGTGTGAGAATAAGCAAACATAATAGCATGCACTCATGTTTAAAACAACATACTCAACTACTATTAGGCAACAAGAAACTCCACATGAAACAGAGACGGCTGAGGACATGGGAAAGAAACTTGGATGCCACTCAGTATTCAGCTCAGCCTGAAAGTTTAAACCTCCAGGTTCCTTCAGTGTCTTTGCTCAAGAAGAGTTTTTACTCTGATCTCAAAGTTAAAAGTGCCTAAAGAACGAAGGCGAGCAGTTAACAAGCGGAAAAAAGGCACAGGTGAAGAAGATGGATGATGGTGATGATTATGTAACTTTGTGAATATACTTTATGCCACAGAAGTATGCACTTTAAAATGGTTAAAATGGTAAATTTTTATTTTACTTTATTTTTATTGATATGACCAACCTAGACAGCATATTAAAAAGCAGAAACATTACTTGGCTGACAAAGGTCTGTCTAATCAAAGTTATGGTTTTTCCAGGAGTCATGTATGGACGTGAGAGTTGGACCATAAAGAAAGCTGAGCACAGAAGAATTGATGCTTTTGAACTGTGGTGTTGGAGAAGACTCTTGAGAGTCCCTTGGACAGCAAGGAGATCAAACCAGTCAATCCTAAAGGAAATCAATCCTGAATATTCATTGGAAGGACTGATGCGAAGCTCCAATACTTTGGCCATCTGATGTGAAGAACTGATTCATCACAAAAGACCCTGATGCTGGGAAAGATTAAAGGCAGGAGGAGAAGGGGAGGACAGAGGATGAGATGGTTGAATGGCATCACCGACTCTATGGACATTAGTTTGAGTAAACTCTGGGAGCTGGTGGCAGGAAGCCTGGCATGCTGCAGTCCACAGGGTTGCAAAGAGTCAGATGTGACTGAGCAACTGAATTGAACTGATAGTTGATCTGTCATGTGTTTCAGAAATGTTAGTTTCTGATGTACGGCAAAATGATCCAAATATATTCTTTATCATATTCTTTTCCATTATGGTTTATCACAGGATATTGAATATAGTTCCCTGTGCCATACAGTGGGACCTTGTTGTTCACCTGGTAGTCTGTATCCGCTAATTCCAAACTCCTACATTTATATCCTCTGCACCCCCTTTCCTCCTGTGGTAACAATAAGTTTGCTTTCTATGGCTGTGAGCCTGTTTTGTAAATAACTTCATTTGGATCATGTTTTAGGTTCCACATATAGGTAATATCATATGTTATTTGCCTTTCTGACTTACTTTGATCAGTATGATAATCTCTAGGCGCATCCATGTTGCTGAAAGTGGCATTATTTCATTCTTTTTATGGTTGAGCAATATTCCATTTTATATATTTACCATATCTTTGTTATCCATTCATCTGTTGATGGACAATTAGGTTGCTTCCATATTTTGGGCTGTGAACAGTGCTGCGATGAACATGGGGGTGCATGTATCTTATCAGTTTTCTCCCAATACAGGCACAGAAGTGGAACTGCTGGATCATATGGCAACTCTATTTTTAGTTTTTTAAGGCATCTCCATACTGTTTTCCATAGTGCTTACACTAATTTACATTCCCAGCAGCAGTGTAGAAGGGTTCACTTTTCCCCACACCGTCTCCAGCACTTGTTATTTGTAGACTTTTTAATGATGGCCTTTCTAACTGGTGTGAGGTGATTCCTCACTGTAGTTTTGATTTGCATTTCTCTAATAATTAGCAATACTGAGCATGTGCTTACTGGCCCTCTGTTTGTCTTCTTTGAAGAAATGTCTATTTAGATAGTCTGCTCATTTTTCCATTGGGTTGGGTTTTTTTTATTATTGAGTTGTGTGCACTCTTTGTGTATTTTGGAAATTAAGCCTTTGTCAGTACATTGTTTGCAAATATTTCCTCCCAGTCCATCAGCTGTCTTTTCAATTTATTTATGGCTTCCTTCCTATGGAAAAGCTTGTTAAGTTTTTTATTAGGTCCCATTTCATTATAAAAAGGTAAAATTTTAAATGGCTTTATTTAGAGGAAGCTCCTAACCCCTGGTTGTGGAGCTATGAACAAGTGGCTAATCATCTGTGTCAGTTTACTCATGTACAAAACTGAGTTTTTTATGGTAATTTTGGCTTATATTTTATATGACAAAGTTGGTGTTGCAAGGTGGGCTGTGAAGACTGCATGAGGCAATGCGTGTAAACGCCAATGTTTTACGTTGGCAGACATTTAATTAACGGACATTTATCCATGTGCAAGGCACTCAGCCTCGGACAGAAAAGACACCCATTACAGGCAAGGGTCCTCCCCATTATAAAGCCTAGCAGCCTGCAGCAAACCAGAGACACTCAAACAAGGGCAGCTGCAACCATCTCTTACACTGATGCTCACCAACCCAAGGCAGTGTTTCCATCTGCAGGTAAAAAAAATGGGCTTGGTGCACAACAGTTTCAACTGCACTGATAATCAAGTTAACCTGATTTGGAGTAGAACAATCTGGTAATGCTGATATGTTTTCTGATGAAACACAATTCTGTAACTCAGAAGTGATACTGTCCAACCTTCATTTTATAGATGAGGCCACAGACACACCGACAGGTAAATAACTTGCACACATCTATTGAAAAGCATATATATTTTAACTTACCCAGAATTTTTCAATTATCTACTAATGCTCTGAACATCTGATTTTCTTAAGAACATACTAAGTACGTCATGAATTCTACAAATGAGCTAATTGTAACATCTCATTAAGCCAAATTTTTGAAAGTGGTCAAATGTCTAATTGTGTATATATTCACAAACGCAGAAGATTTATTTTTGTACTATTTATACAAACATAAGTCAGATTAACAGTCTTATGAAGAAAAATCATCAATATACTGAATATACATCAGGAACATCATCCCAAAAATACAGGCGTAAAAGAAAACAGTTAAGAAAACTAGGAAATCAGAATTTAAGAAGAAATCCCAGAAGTCCAAGTATCAGCTCAGATCCTCAGCAAAATAAAATTAGACATCTTTCCTTCTCCTCTCTGAGCAAGAAACTGAAAAGGATTCAAATTACTTGTAAAAAAAAAAGAAAACTATCCATATAATCTGGACATAAATTGGGGGAAATCAGAATAATGAATCGATCCAGTTAAACACGAACAGCAGCATCTTCAGGCTTCAAGCAATACTTACTCAGAACTTCAAGAAGTCTCTCTCACCCATGGGGTGTTAATAACCCTGCACAGGCCTAGCAGAAACGAGGAAGACCTCACTATCCCGAATGACTGAGAAAACCTGACTAGAAAAAGGGTCAGCAAAACAGGCGGCAGTTCTTACCAGGGCTTTCCAACATCAACTCAACAGGCCTCTAGCATGGAAGACCAAAATGAGGGGCAAAAAATGTGACTCTCAAGAATGTTAAGGCCTTCAAAGAAACAGAATTTTATTAAAACACAGATGAATGCAGGTAGGGAACAGAAGCTGAACTAAAGAAGGCTCAAAATATTTTCAAACCTAAACATTAACTAACAGATGGTACTGTTTCATATGTGAAGACAGGAAGAAAGGACTAAGGAAAGATTTCATTAAAGAGGAGCAGTGAAAAAAAAAAAAAAGAGGAGCAGCAAAGTTCACACCACTGTTTACCCACTTCTTAGAGCCCTCGCCAAGACCAAGATCATTTCTTCATTCTTCTTTTCCTGGCTACTTATTGGCCCATTAATTCTAAAACTTTTTAGAATTGGTCCTTCTAACATCAGAAATTATACCTTTTCCAAAGAGAAAGCAAAAAACTAGCATTCTGCATGAAAACCCAAGGCAGTGGCACTGTTTCAGATTATAAGTATGTAGTTCCAGGCTACACACTTTAAACGATAAGATATAACTCGATGGTATTTACTTTATTCACTGCGATTTGAACTACCTCTACTTTCAAACTTTCAAACCATGAGAGATGAACACCACATACCCATTAAGTAATCATTCCTCATTATTCCTTCCCCTCCATCCCCTGAAAACTGCAAACCTGTTTTCTGTCTCTATGAATTTGGCTATTTTGGATAATTTATATAAATAAAAGGAATGACACAATATGTGTAACCTTCTATGTCTGGCTTCTTCCACTTCACATAGTATTTTTGAGACTTATCCCAAATGGCAGCATGTTGATCAGTATTTATTCCTTTTTATGGCCTAACGCTATTCCATCATATGTATATACTACATTTTGACTATCCATTCATTTGTTGATGGGCATTTGGATTGTTTCTACCTTTTGATTATTACTACTGCTATAAACATTCATACACAAATGTCTGGGTGGGTATACGTGTTCATTTCTTCAGATATATACTTAAGAGTAGAACTTCTGGGTCACATGTAATTCTGTTTAACTTTCTGAAAAACCACCATACTGTTTTTCACATCAGCTGAACCGTTTTGCATTTTTATCAACAATGTATAAGTGTTTCTATTCTTCTACATCCTCACCAATACTTCTTTCTTCTATTATTAGAGCCATCCTAGGGTGATTCCCTGGTGACTCAGATGGTAAAGAATCTGCCTGCAATGTAGGAGACCCGGGTGCAATCCCTGGGTCAGGAAGATTTCCCTGGAGAAGGGAATGGCTACTCACTCCAGAACTTGTGACTGGAGAATTCCACGGACAGAGGAGCCTGGTGGGCTACAGTCCATGGGGTCACAGTCGGACATGACTAAGCAACTAACACTAGTAGGTGTGAAGTGGTATCTGACTGTGGTTCTGATTTTCATTTTCTTAACGACCAATAAACAACTTTTCATAAACAACTTGTTGGCTATCTGTATATCCTCTTTGGAAATAACATCTATTCAAATCCTTTGTTCATTTTTGTGGCTGGGTTTGCTTGTCTTTCTATTGTGCAGTTCTAAGAGTTCTTTACATATTCTGGATACTAGAACCTTACCAGATACAAGATTTACAAATATTTTCTCCCATTATGCGGACTGTCTTCACTTTCTTGATAATGTCTCCTGAGGCAAAATGAAGTTTTTTTTGTTATTGCAGTCTTATCCAGTTTTTCTTTTGTTGCACGTGACTCTGATGTCAAATCTAAGAATCAGTAGCCAAATTCAAGGTCATGAAGATTTATCCCTCTGTTTCTTCTAATATTTATTGTTTTACTTAGGTCACTGATTCTTTTTTGATTTAATTTTTGTATAAAGAGTGAGGCAGAGGGTCTAATTTCTTTTGTCTGTGGTTATCCAGTTGTACCAGCCCCATGTCTTAAAGGAGATCAAATATTTTTAATAGAACAAAAAGTTGGACAGACTCTTGGGTATGAGTGGGATTCCGCCCTATGTGTGATCCTAGCTAGCCACTGGTGATACTTAGGTGGCAACTGCAATAAACGGCAAAGCTCAGACCTCGGAACTCGAGTGGGAGAACAAGCTGAGACACGCACTGCACCTCACCGTAACTCAAGGACAGTGTGCTGGTGCTCTGATAACACTAGAAGATATACCCTATTCCCAAACACAGTGTCTAGGACTGAAAGTACCAACAACATTTATGTTTAGAATCAAACTAAATTATCGGCATAAAAACCTTTCCCTAACTGCCAATCAATAACTATACATAGTATTTACTTCTCTTATATTTCTTTTCCTTAAATTTTCACTCATTCATGACTCTAGGTACTGGAAATGTAAATAAATAAGACAAAGTCTTTGCTACCAAGGAATACAAAGTCTATTAAGAAAGATTTGGGGGACTTCCCTGGAGGTCCAGTGGTTAAGAATCCATTTTCCAAAGCAGGGGACACAGGTTCAATTTCTAGCTGGGGAACTAAGATCCCAAGCACCGCAACCAGAGAGCCTGCATGCCACAACTGAGTCCATGCACTCTAAAGCCCGTGCATCACAACAAGAGAAGCCTATGAGATGCAAGCAGAGAAGCCTGAGCATGCCACAACTAGAGAAAACCCCACAACAAAGAGCCTGCATGCCACAAGGAAGACTCAGTGCAAAGTTTAAAGAAAAAAAAAAGGTTCATAATCACAATTCAATGAAGTAAATTTCAGAGAAGAAACCTAACCAAGGACTACAAAAGTACAGAAAATACCCTTCTCCAACTTAAGACTGTAGGGAAAGCATCATCAGCTAGGTAATATCAAATCAGTACCCCCAATGAACTGTTTAGCCACCTAAAGAAAGGGGGTGAAGGGGCATTTCAGATACAGGGAAAGAATCTGCAAAGGCACATAGACCACCACAAACTCACAGCCAGAAAAAGAGATCTGACAACATTCAAGTCTCTGGTTCTGGTTGTTTCTGAAGCGTGAAACAATTGCTGAGTTAGAATTGCTAAGATACTTTTGTATCGTTATTAATTCTCATTTTTATTCAGACTAGTTTAAGACAGAGTTCCGTTCTCGCCAATAACGTCCTAACTGAGACAAGACTAAAGTATTACAAAAGTTAAAAATCCACAATATATAACAAAGTCAAGGTGAGGTAGGAAAAATGGGCTCCCCTCCTTCTTGGCTTAGCAAGACAGCAGTCCTCGTATGTTGCAAAGTGACTGGTTACACTCCATACATACTCCAAAGCTAGATGAAGTTTTAGGAGCTTGGACAATAAAAGGAAACCACCCATAGAACACTGCAAACTTGAGTAAAGTTCTTCAGGACAATCCAGTCTGGCCTTCCAGAGGAAGGTATGACATACAAGATAAGAATATAACTTTCTGCCTAAAGTCAGAGATCTGAAACCACTAATGGTCAGGTAATTAAGAGATTTACGCTGAATTTTAGGGCAAGAATTCTCTGTATCAATAAAACTGTGAGACCCTGATGAATACAGTATAGACAGCCCCTTTCAAAACTTCTCCCAGGGTTCCCCAATCTGCCATCTCCTCCCTTCATTATGAAACATATCTGAAAGAAACACAGCTGGGGAGAGGGGAAATTTTAAAGGGAGTGACATTCCACAGATTTGAGAAAGCTCAAAATCCAGAACTATGCATCCATGCCCTGAATAGAAACCTTTAACCTGAAGTCATAAGTAGAGCTAAGGGACCTAACCCAATCCTAGCAATTTTCTTTAGTAATCTCAGGAGACTAAAATCTAATTATATTATTACTGCAGTTGGGCCATTTATCAAAGGGAATGTTTGAATATGAAATGGATAAGCAATGAACTTAAGTTTTTAAAGGAGCTCTATTATGAGGTGCCTATAATTATTATACTCCTCATCAAGTCCTAGGCCCCCAAAGTAGCATCTCACTGAAGAGGAAAGCTAAAGCAGCATGGCCCTCATAAAGGACCTATCTCCCACCCGGCCCTTATGTCTCCTGTGCTCCTCTCAAGGATGCAAGAAAAATATCAGACACGTGGAATCTTTCTGGGAGAAGGTAGGCCAAGGCTTCTAGTTTTCTGCCGATGAAATGAGTCAACAGGGGACCATGAGACTACTGACTGTATTTTACTGCTCCTGCCCTACAGAAGACAGCGCACACTAGGACTTCTTCCTGCTTGTATCCCCCAGACTGAGAACACTGCCTGGCATATAGAAGGTGCTTAATAAATATTTGTTTGAACAGAATACACTAGTGACCAAATATAGTACTGTTGACCCTTGAGCAACATGAGGTGAATTGAGTATGTTCACTATAGTTAGATTTTTTTTTTTCAATAGTAAATACTACATGATCCGAGATTGGTAGAATCCACAGCTTGGGAAAAGCGGATATAGAGAGTCTAATTATATAAGTTATACACAGATTTTCCACTGCAAGATAGGTCTGCACCCCTAACCCCCCACATTATTAAAAAGTCAACTGTATTTTTCCTTTCCTTTTACCACATTTTCCCCTCACAATTTTATACTGGAAGTATTGGCATATCTTCATTTATTGTGCTTTACAGATATAACTGCTTTTTCTTTTTTAAGACTGTGACTTGATTTATGCATTCATGGCTGCATTAGGTCTTCGTCGCTGCTTTCTCTAGCTGCAGCGCACGGGCTCCTCTTGTGGTACCTGGGCTCTACAATGTGCGGGTTTCAGGAGTTGGGGCTTGCAGGCTCTAGAGCACAGGCTCAGTAGTGGTGGCACATGGACTCGGCTACCTCAAAGCCTGTGGAACCTTCCTGGACCAGGGACCAAACCCAAGTCCCCTGCATTGGCAGGTGTACTCTTAACCACTGGACCACCAGGGAAGTCCCTAGAGTTGCCTTTTTACAAACTACAAGTTTGTGGCGGCTATTCTCACCTTCTGAGATGGCCTACCCTCTGTCTGTGGACAGTGTTTCTCTCTAAATAAATCCACTTCTTCCCTACCACCTTGCCTCTCACTGAATTCTTTCTGCCACAAGACATCAAGAACCTGCGCATCAGTAAGTCCTAAAGCAGAACTAAAACTGCCAACAAACGGACGATGTCAGTATTCTTCATACCAGACAAGACCACCTGAGGCCAGGAACAGAGAAGCTCTTGAAAAAGACTCTCTGAGGCCAGCTGAAAGGAACCACAGAAACCCATCAGATTGCCTGAGGCCAGATTGGAGTGCAGGCCCTGTGCACACCTTGATCTTATCAGCAACCCCACCCCTGAACAGTGGCTATAAAACTGCTCATCAAATTCTCCACCAACGGGACACACAGTTTTCAAGGCAGGACCCTACTGTGTACCCCTTTGCCTGGCAAAGCAATAAAGCTATTCTTTTCTATTTCACCCCCCCTCAAAAAAAGTCTGTGGCAAGCAAATCTATCAGTACATTTTCCCAACAGCATTTGCTCACTTTGTGTTTCTGTATCACATTTTGGTAGTTCTTCCAATATTTCGAACTCTTCCATTGCTATATTTGTTATGGTGATTTGAGATCAGTGATCTATGATATTTCTATTGTAACATGAACTGTGCCCACATAAGACTGTAAAGTTAATTGGTAAGTGTGTGTGTTTTGACCACTCCACCAACCAGTCATTCATTCCCCTATCTCTCTGCCTTCTCCTAGGGTCTCCTTATTCTGAGATACAATGTTGAAATTAGATTGTGGCCTCTAAGTGTTCAAGTGAAAGGAAGACTCACACACCTCTCATTTTAAAAGCTAGAAACGATTAAGCTTAATGAGGAAAGCATGTCAAAATACCAGACAGCTAGAAGCTAGGCTTCTTGCACCAAAAGCCATGCTGTGAAAGCAAAGGGAAAGTTCTTCAACAAAATAAAAAGAGCACTCCGGTGAAGGCACAAATCCTCAGAAAGCAACACAGCCTTATTGCTGATGTGGAGAAAGTTAGAGTGGTGTAGACAGAAGATGAAATCAGCCACAACGTTCCCTAAAGCCAAAACATAACCCAGAGCAAAGTCCTAACTCTCTTCAGCTCTATGAAGACTGACAGAGGTAAGGAAGCTGCAGAAAAATGCTAAAGCTAGCAGAGGTTGGTTTTGAAGTTTAAGGAAAGATGTGATCTCCATTTAATATAAAAGTACAAGGTCCTGGAGGGAGCAAGTGCTAATGCAGAAGCTGCAGCAAGTTATCCAGAAGATCTAGATAAGAAAATTCATGAAAGTGGCTAGATTTTCAATGCAGACAAAACAGCCTTATAATGGAAGCAGATGCCATCTAGGACTTTAGTGGCTGGAGAGAAGTCAATGCCTGGCTTCAAAGCTTCAAAATGAGAAGCTGACTCTCTCAGGGGCCAATGCAGCTGGTGGCTTTAAGTGGAGGTTGATGTTTCTGTACCACTCCAAATACCCTAGGGCCCTGAAGAACTTTGCTAAACCTACTCTGCCTGTGCCTCTGTAAAGCAACAACAAAGCCTGGATGGCTGAACATCTGTTTACAACATGGTTTACTGTTGAGATCTGCTCAGAAAAGATTCCTTTCAAAACTTTACTGCTCATTGACAATGCTCCTGGTCACCCAAGAGCTCTGATGGAGATGTGCAACGAGATTAACGTCGTTTTCATGCCTTCTAACACAACATCCCTCTGTAGCCATGGATCAAGGAGTCATTTCCATTTTCAAGTCTTATTCTCTAAGAAATACATTTTACGAGGCTATAACTGCCATAGATAGTGATTCCTCTAGTGAATATGGTCAAAGGCAATTGAAAACATTTTGGAAAGGGTTCACTGTTCTAGATACCATTAAGAACATCTGTGATTCATGGGAGGAAGTCAAACTACCATCATTTACAGGAGTTTGGAAGAAGATGATTGCAATCCTCATGGATGACTCTGGAGGGGTTCAAGACTTCAGTGGAGGAAGTAACTGCAGATGTGGTGGATGTAGCAAGAGAACGAGAAATGGAGCCTTAAGATGTGACTCAACTGCTGCAATTTCGGGATAAAACTTGAACCAATGAGGCTCTTAGGGATGAGCAAAGTGGCTCCTGAAATGGAACCTGCTCCCAGTGAAGACGCTGCAGGGATTGCTGAAATGACAACAAAGGACTTAGATTATTACATAAACTTACTTGATAAAGCAATGGCAGGGTTTGAGAGGACTGACTCCCAATTTTGAAAGAAGTTCTACTGTGGGCACAATGCTGTCAAACAGCACTGCATGCTACAAACAAATCATTTGTGAAAGGAAGAGGCAATCAATTTGGCAAACTTCATTGTTCTCTTACTTTAAGCTGCCCCAGCCTGAAAGCAGAGTTACAAAAAGAAATGTGCATGTCCATGTTCATAGCAGCATTATTCACAATAACCAAAAGACGGAAGCACATGTCTACCAAAATGTGGTACATACATACAGTGAAATATTACTCAACCTTAAAAAGGAAAAACTGTCCCATGCTGAAACATGGATAAACATTGAGGATGTCATGCTTAGAGATAAGCTGTCACCAAAAAAGACAAATACAGTATTAATGGTAGTCGCAAATATGAAGTATCTAGAGTAGTCAAATTAATAGAAACGGAAAGTAGAATGCTGACTGACACGGGCAAAGGGAAGGGGGAAATGAGGAATTATTGTTCAATCAGTACAGAGTTTCCATTTTGCAAGACAAAAATGTTCTGGAGATTAACTGTACAACATGCTTAACACTACTGAACTATACACTTAAAAACCATTAAGATGATAAATTCTATGTTACATGTATTTTACTACAATTTTTTTAATTGTTAATTAGGACAAAACCGAGTTTCATTAAGAAATTTGCACTTATTTCTATAAGGAAAGAAGAGCATTAGAAAGGTTATAAAAACAACTCTTTTGACGTACAACTTAGGCACCATAAAATACTCATTTCAGCTGCACAATTCAATGATTTTTAGTAAAGTTACTGAACTATAAAACAATAGTCAGGTTTCAGAACATTTTCATCACCCCAATAAAGTCCGAATGCCCACAATGTGTACATATGTTAATGGCACAGGGGAATTAAGAATGCTAATCACGTGACCTGGACGTAGGAACATTATCCTGGATTATCCAGGTGAACTCAAAGTAATCACGTCCTTAAGCACAGAAGAGGGAAGTGAAAGAGAGAACCAGAGAGAAAGCAGTGTGAGAAGTTGCCACATGACATGCTGGCTTTGAAAATGGAGAAATGAGGCCAGAAGCCACGAACGGTACATGGCCCCTGCAAGTGGTACAAGGCAAAGAAATGAATTTGAATTCTCCAGCAAGAACACAGCCCTTAATTTTAGCAAACACCTTAATTTTAGCCCAGTGAGACTCATTTTGCATTTCTGAACTCCATAACTGTGAAATTATAAATTGGTGTTTTTAAAACCACTAAATTTGTGGTAATTTATTAACAAAAAATAGTAAAAAATTAATACAATGGTTATTTGCTGTATTAGTTTTGCTACTTTACTGTTAACATGTGTTTGAAAATGTATATCATACAAGAAAACTATGAATATTAAAAAAAATGAATGTTACAAATAAAATGGTGCTATTTTCTGCTGAGTCATTTCCTTCATCATAACTGTGCTCTCAAGAACTCAACTATCCATTAAAGATGCACATTTAGAAATAACTCCTATTTTTCTTGCTTCTGTCCCCCACCCTCTGCTATGTAACTGTCGTGGGTACTTCCTAAAAAGGTAAACAATCACTAGGTTCAGAGCTAACTGAAATTCTGAAGATACTAGAGCAGAGGAGACATGCCCAAAGTAGACATGAAAGTGTATGATACCCAAAAAAAGTCCCAGAATGACACACAGAAAGCATGATTCAGACAAAACTATTTTCATAAACAAAACATTCGTGGTTTATTGTTGTTCATGAAACTTTCTTTGGGACATAATTTAAAGCAGCAGTTACAGAATGATCAGGTAAATCTGTAATTAAGTATGGTTTTCAGAAGTGTGTTTACCTCACAAGGAACTTAGAATAGGCCAGCAATGGTTAAAATGTGTCTTACCCTACAACCTAGTCAGAAATGTGTCTAAAAGATACTTTTATTATTTTTTAAAAAGTGCCAGAAAGCCAAATTTTAAACCAACATTCCACTCTCAAATCTAGCTGTTGTTTCTGCATACAGGGAAAAAGAAATAAAGAGGCTTCGAAAAGAATTCACACATCTTTTACATATGTGTGTGTGTGTCCACGCACACTTAGTCGCTCAGTTGTGCCTGACTCTTTGCGACCCCATGGACTGTAACCCACCAGGCTCCTCTGTCCATGGCATTCTCCAAGCAAGAACGCAGGATTGGGTTGCCATTCGCTTCTCCAGAGGATCTTCCTGACCCAGGGATCGAACCCAGGTCTCCTGCACTGCAGGCAGATTCTTTACCATATGAGCTGCAGGGAAGTCTTACTATACCTTTGACTAAAAGGCCCCACACCTATCTTCTATGTCCTGCCTAGAGGTTTCCTGATGGTGTGCTACAAGAACCACACTGACCAAACCATCTTTGGAGAATACAGCAGTAAGCCTCAGCCTATTCACCTCCAAAAATGACCGTACCTTATGAATCTTAATAAAACTTGACCAAGTCCTATGTAGTATGATGAACAATGCCAATGCAATGTTATCACCACCAAATAACGTCTCATGGCCTTAATGCCTACTCTGTTCATTCTGCAGCCAACACATCTCCAAATACTCTGTGGCTATCTTTGGCTGTTCTCTGGTACATGTGGGATAGGTACCTTAAAAAGCTACATACAGAGAGCTGGAAGACTAAATTAAATTGGACAGAACTTGGGAAAAGGCAGATTTTGTCACAGCTCACAAACCTGACAGGACCAGACCCTTTTCCTATCATAAACGAATAAAACAAGAGTGTAAAATGTCACAGACTGGTGGTCTTTAGTAACGACCCACTGAGAACAAACAAGGAAGACGATGTGTGAAGAGCACTTTCTGTAAAAGCCCTCACAATAGCCTCAAATATTCTTCATGTGCTCATGTCTGGGCAACCATCTGCACACGGGAACAGTCAGGTTTGGGAGGCTCATCCAGCTATGGCACTTCTTCTACGTTACAGAAGAAAACGATTTTTAAAAATAGGTACTTTGCATGATACTACATAATTACCACCAGTTAAATTACTAACAACAACAACAACAACAACAAAAATCACAAGACTATCCAAAGAAAACATGGGGTGGGGAGGGGGGAACTAATTTGGTTCACAAAGAAAAACTAACAAAAACTCAGGAAAAAACTTTCTGTAACTTGTTCTGATTTTTCCTTAAAAAGAGTGTTCTCTCAAAGACAGAAAAGCAAACATCCCCAATCAATGCAAACACAATGAAAAAGTATATGTATTTCAAGCTTCACAAAAGTCAAGGAGATCTCTCTCTCCAGTACTGCTTCTCTGGATCCTCTATAGCTGAGGTCAAGGTAAATATGTTCAGCTCCACACTATTAAGATAAGTAACCAAAATCTGCTTCATTCACCATAATATCCTCCATAACTCTGGGTAAGTCCTATTTAAAAATTAGCAGTATCCATGTTCCTGGGGAGAAAGAATCAATATTGTGAAAATAACTATACTACCAAATGCAATCTACAGATTCAATGTGATCCCTATCAAATTACCAATAGCATTTTTTCACAGAAGTAAAATAAAAAATTTCACAACTCATATGGAAACACAAAAGACCCCGAATAGCCAAGGCAGTCTTGAGAAAGAAGAATGGAGCTGCAAGAATCAACCTTCCTGACTTCAGATTATATTACAAAGCTACAGTCATCAATACAGTATCACAATGGCACAAACATAGAAATATAGACCAACGGAGCAAGATAGAAAGCCCAGAAATAAACCCATGCACCTATGGGTACCTTATTTTTGACAAGGGAGGCAAGAATATACACTGGGGCAAAGTGCTGGGAAAATGAGAGCTACAGATAAAAGAATGAAATTAGAACACTTCCTAATACCATACACAAAGATAAACTCAAAATGGATTAAAGACCTAAATGTACGACCAGAAACTATAACACTCTTGGCGGAAAACATAGGCAGAACTCTCGATGACATGGATCAAAGCAAGATCCTCTATGATCCACCTCCTAGAGTAATAAAAACAACGGTAAACAAGTGGGACCTGATTAAACTTAAAACCTTTTGCACAGCAAAGGAAACTATAAGCAAGGTGAAAAGACAACCCTCAGCATGGGAGAAAATAAAAGCAAATGAAACAACTGGCAAAGGATTAATTTCCAAAACATATAAGGAGCTCATACAACTCAATGCCAGAAAAACAAACAATCCAATCAAAAGGTGGGGAAAGACCTAAACAGACATTTCTCCAAAGACATACAGATGGCTAACAAACACATGAAAATATGCTCAACATCACTTATTATTAGAGAAACGCAAATCAAAACTACAATGAGATATCACCTCACACCGGCCAGAATGCTGATCATCAAAAAGTCTACAAACAGTAAATGCTGGAGAGGGTAAGGAGAAAAAGGAACGCTCTTGCACTGTTGGTGGAAGTAAATTGATACAGCCACTATGGAAGACAGTATGAAGATTCCTTAAAAAACTAGGAGTAAAACCACTACATGACCCAGCAATCCCACTCCTAGGCATATACCCTGAGGAAACTGAAATTGAAAAAGACACATGTATCCCATTGTTTACTGCAGCACTATTTACAATAGCTAGAACATGGAAGCAACGTAGATGCCCATCGACAGATGAATGGATAAAGAAGTTGTGGTATACATACACAATGGAATATTACTCAGCCATAAAAAAGAACGTATTTGAGTCAGTTCTAATGAGGTGGATGAACCTAGAACCTATTATACAGAGTGAAGTAAGTCAGAAAGAGAAAGAGAAATATTGTATTCTCACACACATATAACGGAATCTAGAAAAATGGTACTGAAGAATTTATAGGGCAGCAGTGGAGAAACAGACATAGAAAATAAGACTTACGGACATGGGGAGAGAGGAGGAGAGGGTGAGTTGTATGGAAAGAGTAACATGGAAACTTATATTACCATATGTAAAATAGATAGCCAACAGGAATTTGCTGTGTGGCTCAGGAAACTCAAACCGGGGCTCTGTATCAAGGTTCAAAAAGGGAGGGGACATATGTATACCTATGGCTGATTCATGTTGAGGTTTCACAGAAGAAAACAAAATTCTGTAAAGCAATTATCCTTCAAACCTCTGAAACAAGGTTTAGACTGCATTTCCCAATAAATTTCTGAAAGGCCTCATCGACCATGTTTAAAAAAAAAAAAATTAGCTGTATCTTCAGAAAAGGCTGCCAACCAATACACACAGAAGGAATAACAATTGAAAATTCAGAAAATTTATCTTATTGCAATCACCTGGCAGTGAACAACCCAAGAAAGGATCATCAATAGATACTAAAGATTGCTGGGAAAAGGGATATTCTCACAGTCTCTCACAGATTACTTATTAATTACAAAGGACAGTAACAGATATACACTGTCTTAAATAACTAAATACTCAAATTTAGCACAATAATGGAACAAACAGCAGATGTAATAGAAGACACAGAATCATCTGTTATTATTTCTAAGAACAGAATGTTTATTAACCTTAATTTGGCCATGAGGAAACAGAATAATCAACAATATGGGACACTCGAGAGGACAACTGGCCCGGACTCAAAAAATGTCAACGTTGGACTTCCTTGGTGGTGCAGTGGGTAAGAAACTGCCTGCCAATGAAGAGGACGTGGGTTCGATCTCTGGTTCAGGAAGACTCCGCTTGTGGGGGAGTAACTAAGCGGCTGCATCTTAACTACTGAGCCGCACTCTAGAGCCTGCGCTCTGCAACAGAAGTGGCTGACACCAGGAGCAGCCTGAGAACACAACAAAGAGCAGCCCCTGCTCGGCGCAGCGAGAGAAAGCCCACAGAGCAACACAGACCCAGCGCAACCCCCCAAAGACCACCACCAAAACCTCAGTGTCATAAAACGTGCAAATGGTAAAGGTGAGGGACTGTTCCCGATTGAAGACGTGACAACCTAATATAACAAGAGATGCTTGAGAAGATTTTGGGTTGTTTTAAAGGCCATTTGGGGAACAAATAGGATAATCTAGATATGAACTGTATTTGAATAACACTAGTATTTCCAGGCTAAATTCTTTGGGAGTGACAATCACATTGCAGATATGTAGTACGATGCTCTTGTTCTTAGAAAATACCTACTGAAGGACTAAGGGGTGAAATGTTGCAATGACTACAATTTATCGCAAATGGTTCAAGGGGGCAAAGCGGTATAAAATCCAGAGAGAGAACTCTCATACATTGCTGGTGGGAATGTAAAATGATAGTTACTTTGGAAAAAGATACTTGGGAGTTTCTTAAAAAGTTAAACGTAACTTTACAATAAAAAATGGCAGTTAATTCCTAGGTATCTACCCAAAAGAAATTAAAACACACATACAAAGTCTTGAAAATGAATGTTCATAGTGGTTTTATTCATGATAGCCAAGAAGGAGAAAAGATCCAAAGACCCATTAACTGGTAAATGGATAATCAAAACGTGGTATATATCAATACAATGGAAGATTACAACATAATACAATGGAAAATAAATAAAAATACTGATACAGGCTAAAACATGGATAAACACCATACAACACTAAGTGAAAGAAGCCACATACAAAAGAACCCTTATTATATGATTCCCTTCATATGAAAAGTAAAGAAAAAGCAACAATTCAGAGACAGAAAAAAAGTAGTGTTTGAAAAAATAAATAAAAATAAAATAAAATAAAGTAGTGTTTGCCTGAGGCTGGGAGTAGGATCGGGGATGAATTATAAACATGTAGACAAGATTTTATTGGACTGATACAAATATTATACAACTGGATTGCAGTGATGGTTGCTCAGTTCTGTAAACTTACTAAAAACCATTCAATTACCTATTTTAAATGGGTTAATTTATGATATGTGAGTTATATTCAATAAAGATACTGTAAAAATAAAGCAGACACGGTAAAATGGCAATTACACAGATATTCATTGTGCTAGTTTTTTAACTCTTCTCTAGTTCTGAAAGTCTTCAAAATGAAAAGCTGGGGGATAGATCAGAATGAACTCTGCAAAGCACACACTTACCCAAAATTAGTTTTTAACTGCAGATTTCCTAAAGGAAGTAAAAGGACAGAGCACAACTCTGAAAAGATTAGGATTAAATAAAAGAAGAACACAGTAGAGGGATTCCCTGTGGTTAAGAATCCGCCAGCCAGGGCAGGGGTTCGATCCCCGGTCCGGGAAAACCCTACATCCCACGGGGCAACCAAGCCTGGGGCCACAACTCCTAAGTCCACACACCCTGCGGTCCATGATCCACAACAAGAGAAGCCCTCGCGCCGCAACTAGAGAAAGCCCACATACAGCAACCAAGACCCAGCGCAGCCAGAAATAAAAACAAATATGGAAACCACTGTTTATAAATGAATTCAAAACAGTGGTTAGTTAAAAAAAAAACAACACAGTGGACCACGGTCCAATTTTTGTCTGAGAATGTGATTAAAATTTTTTCTCTACTTTTAGGTATTATTTTTCCTAATTACACAATACATTTTCATTACAGAAAATCTGCAAATTAATGTGAAAAAGCATTAAAGTATAAAAAAGAAAATAAACAACTATATAACCTCACAGTGATTACCGTTTGTAGTTTGTTCTTTATCCTTCAGGTAAAAGCAGACCCACTTTAGTGAATGAAAGCTATCTAAATACACATCATAACCTGATCAGATATTCAACTGGTATACCGAAACTTTATATCACATCCAATCACATGAATCATAAGAATAAAACAAAATAAAAAAATTGTAGATGCAAATCCAATACTTCCTTTCAGCTTCCAATTAAAAATTTCATACTTTAGCCTCTCTCCCCCAAAAGCTTCCTAAAATTTAAGTACTGTACTATAGATTGAATGGATGCTTGTGTCCCTGCCCCAGCCCCAATTCACTGTGAAAACCCTAACTCCCAATGTGATGGTAATAGGAGGTGGAGCCTGTGCGAGGTGTTAAGTCATGAGGGTAAAGCCCTCTCAGGGAATGCAATCAGTGTCCTTATAAAAGACATCCTAGAGAGCTCCCTTGCACATTCCATCACATGAGGTTACAGTGAAAAGTCATCTGTAAGCCAGGACCCTCACCAGACATCCAATCTTTTGGCACCCTGATCTTGGACTTCCCAGCTCACAGTCTGTATTTTTGTTATAGCAGCCTGAATGAAGAAAAATGGGAGGGAAAAGTCAGAAAAATCACAAGGACAAAAGAAACAAGTGAGGAGACAACATATGGGGTCACTAGAAAGCAGGCAGACAAGTGTGTAAATGACTTAGCTGACCTGAAAAAGATGACTCCTCCTGGGTCAGCAATGAGAACAAGCAGAAAAGCAATCCAACTTAAAATGAGGATTCCCCTTTCAAAGGTTGAGAAACTAAGAGCACGGAGTACCCTACAAGTGAAGGTGAAGACATGGATAAAAACAGAAGTTATGCATTTATTTGCCCAAACTGCATTAGACCTCAGGTCCCCAATTCAGTCTGGTGACTGCCCCACCCTGGAGGAAATGGGTGGAGCTGTTAAGCCCTCAGTTAACAAACCCCACAGTCTGGCCCACAACTTCCAATTTACTTTTGTGTCCTACTCCTAAATAAAAGTAGATAGCTAAGAAACAAGTACTGAAGGTGAAAAGTAATATAAAAAACTAAAACAAGTAAACAGAAAAGGCAAATTGAAGAAAACAACTCTCAGGAGATCTTAGAAAGCAGAGCAAAAATTTTGTCAAAAGTTCATGAAAAGAGGGAAAAAAAAACAAAAACGTAAGACAGAAGACCAGGCCAAAAAATCCAGTATCTGAAAAATAGGCAATCTAAAGAAAGAGAACAGAGAAAACAAAGAGGAGGAAATCAAAGAATTCAAGAAAATTTCTAAGATCTAAGAAAAACAAATGGACAAACAGAACAAAATAGAAACAGAAATACAGAGAGAACAAACAGGTGGTTGCGAGAGAGAAGCAGCAAAGCGGAGGAAAGACATAAGCGAGGGAGATTAAGAGGAACCTCCAGGTGCAAAAAAATGAGTCACAGTTATGGAAATATACAGCATGAGGAATATAAAGAGTAACCATCTTTGTACAGTGACACCCCATAACTACACTTACCAGACTTACTGTGGGGATCATGTTAAAATATACTGAGATATCAACTCACTATGTTGTGTGACAGGAACTAACATAGTGTTGCTGTAGGTCAATCATACTTCAAAAACATAACTCCTTAAAAAGATCAGATTTCTGGTTACCAGAGGCAGAGGGGGGAATTGCAGGAAGGCAGTCAAAAGCTACAAACTTCCAGATATATGATAAATAAGTACCAGGGATGTAATGTACAACACGATAAATATAATCAACACTGCCACATGTTATACACGAGAGCGAATTCTAAGAGCTATCTCACACGAAAAAATGTTTCTTCTATTTCAATTTTGTACCCATATGAGATGATGGATATTTACTAAACTTACTGTGATAATCATTTTATGATGTATGTAGTAAAGTCATTATGCTGTAAACCTTAAATTTATACAGTGCTGTATGTCAGCCAAGGGCTTTCCAGGTGGCTCAGTGGTAAAAGAATCCGCCTGCCAATGCAGGAGACACAGGAGACGCGAGTTCAATCCACTGGGTCAGGAAGAGCCCCTGGAGAAGGAAATGGAAACCTACTCCAGTATTCTTCCCTGAGAAATCCCATGGATGGAGGAGCCTGGTAGGCTACAGTACATGGGATCGCATAAGAGTCAGATACGACTTAGCGACTAAACAACAACATGTTAACCGAATCTCAATAAAACTGGAAGAAGAAAAAAATAAGAGATATTCCAAGAGAGAACAGTTTCCACACTAACAGGGCTCCCCAAAACTAAGCAGGACGTAAGAAAGC
The DNA here is from genome assembly GCF_019320065.1 of Cervus canadensis. Taxonomy (NCBI): domain Eukaryota; kingdom Metazoa; phylum Chordata; class Mammalia; order Artiodactyla; family Cervidae; genus Cervus; species Cervus canadensis. The sequence continues at coordinate 40,253,618 of NC_057413.1, forward strand.
ACAGGTGGAAATGCATCACGGTCAAGTTTCAGGACACTGGGGACACAGCTAAGTTACCAGAAGCTTCCAAAGAGGGAAAACGCAGAATTCAAAGAACAAAGCACCAGGACAGCATCACATTTCAACATTTTCACTGAAAAACACAAGATAAAGGAAGAATGCTTTCAAAAGTCTGAGAAAAATATTTCTAATCTTCAAATTGCTACCTAAACAATCCTGGGGTATTAACTAAACATCAGAGTAAAATAGTTCTCAGAATAAAAGTCAAATTTTATCTCCTCTACACTCTCTACTGGAGAAGGAAATGGCAACCCACTTCAGTATTCTTGCCTAGAGAATCCTGTGGACAGAGGAGCCTGGTGGGCTGCTGTCCATAGGGTCGTATAGAGTCGGACACGACTAAAGCGACTTAGCATGCATGCATGCGTTGGAGAAGGAAATGGCAACCCACTCCAGTGTTCTTGCCTGGAGAATCCCAGGGACGGAGGAGCCTGGTGGGCTGCCGTCTATGGGGTCGCAGAGTCGGACACGACTGAAGCGACTTAGCAGCAGCAGCAACACTCTCCATAGGAAGTTTAAAAACGGGGTCCAGGAAACTGAGGTTCCAACAAAGTGGGGGAGAATATGCAACAGACCAAGAGTTCTACCACTCCAGTAGGTCAAACACTCTGCAAGAGACTTCTTCACAAAGATAAACCTGATAGAGGACACCTGAAGTGTCTCAACCTAATGAGAAGAGATTTGTAATTGGTAAAGAGTTTGGGGATAACTGTTTTTAAACATCTGACCCCTATACTGAAAAAAATAGAATTTTCTGTATATCCTGTATATAGACGTTGTATAGATGTTGTACACCTGAACTTAATAAATAAAGTATTTTAAAACTAAGATGGAGCAAACCAAAAAATTAAGACAATTATTCCCCTTATAGCAGCAAAAGATTGTGCAGAAGAGGAAAAGGAATCCCAGCACACTAATGGCTCAAGGGTCAATGAGGATTTAAAATAGTTAAAAAAAAAAAGAAAAACATAAACACTGAACACTGACTTAATTAAAATATGGGAGCATCAGAGAGGATTAATGTAACTAAAAATAACCACGTGCTGAGTACAACTCTAAATCTTTACACATATTAATTTATCCAATCCTCAGATATAAACAGATATAATCAGATATAAACTGATATTATCCTTTACATATAAGGAACCAAGGCACAGAGAGAATAAAACAACTTACCAAAGGTCACACAGATAGTAAACAGTAGAAGCTTTGAACTTTGCTCTTCACCACATTGGCTCTCACAAAGTAACGTTCTCATCTCCCCATAAAAGTCAACAGATAATGGTCAAAACAAAAAAATCAACAGACTGGTAAAAACCCAAAATTCAGCTGAAAGACTGACTTTGGGGAATGAGACATACACACCAAAGCAACAGAAGAAGCTCAAAACCAAGCCCAAATATACATATAAGCACAGCACTTCAAATCATTGGGGCAAGATGTGAATTTCACAATGAATGGGAAAACTGACTAATCATCTGAAAAACATGTTAGATATCAACCCCAGCACACTGTCCAATAAATTTCAGCTATACAGATTTACAAGTAAATTATGTGATCACAAAGAAAATAGATGTGAATAATTATATAACAATTAGGTGGGGGGAGGATTTCTAAGCAGAAATCAAAAAGGAAAAGACTGCTGGATTCAATGTCATAAAACTTCAGCAAAAAAACCTGCTACATGGTTTTAAAAAATTATAAACAATGTTAAAAAACAAACTGGAGGAAAGGCAAGCATTTAATAAGCTATTTTCCTGAATATGCAAATGGCTCACACAAATCAGTTAAAAAAAACAAATAGTAACAACCCAATAGAGGTGGAGAGAAAACACACACAAGTCATAAAACAATATAAATGGCTCAGTAAAGTTGGGGGGAAAATACAAATGGCCAATAAGGATAAAGAAAGATGTCCCACCTCACTCAGAATTACAGCAATACAAGTTAACAAGAATATATATTTATCCTATCCGACAAGCAACACGTAAAATACTATTCTTCCATTGCTAAGAGGGTGGCAAAACAAGCACTCCTTGTATATAGTAAAAATAAATATTGATACAATACTCAGGGTGAATTTGATACTATCAAAATTTAAATTGCCCACACACCTAGCCCTAGCAATCCCACTTCAGACTGCATCACAAGTTTGTATCAAGATACCTAATACCAGAGTAGCTTTATAAAACCAAGTACCTGTCCATCAGTAAGAAAGTAGCTAAACAAACTGTGGTCAGCCACAACTGAATACCACTGACCCATTAAAAAAAAAGATGGTACACATTGTGAAGTTAAGCTAACTTAAGAACAGTTATGTACAGTATGATTCCCTCTGTGTGTGTGTGTGTGTGTATTTTAAAGCATGACGGGGATAAGACCTCTATATAGAGATGGTCCACCAATCTATCCTGCTCTCCCAGTTAAAAAAACTTGACAACTGAGGTGGATGATGGACCTGAAACGGCTTGACCTGAAGTCCACACTAATAACATGTCAAACTTTCTTTTAAAGCATTGAGCAGGGGCAAGTTTCTATATACAGGTAAAGGAATATTGTGAAGCCTTTAAAAATAAAAGGGTAAGGGCTTCTCTGGCAGTCCAATGGTTAAGACTTCGTCTTCCAAAGCAGGGGGTGTGGGATCAACCCCTGTCTGGGGAGCTAAAATTCCACATGCCTCGGGGCCAAAAAACCCAAAACAGAAGCAATATCAGAGACAAATTCAATAAAGACATTAAAAATGATCACACTAAAAAAAAACTATTTAAAAAAGTGTAGGATCTTAAGAATTCTACAGGACTTGCCTGGTGGCTCAGACAATAAAGCGTCTGCCTACAATGCAGGAGTTCCTGGGTCAGGAAGATCCCCTGGAGAAGGAAATGGCAACCCACTCCAGTATTCTTGCCTGGAGAATCCCACAGACGGAGGAACTTGGTGGGCTACCGTCCATGGGATCACAAAGAGTCAGACACAACTGAGTGACTTTCACTGATTAAGAATGGAGAAATGGTCACAAGATGTTTCTTTGTTGTTGCTGTTGTCTGGTTTTTTTGTTTATTTATTTGGCTGTGCTGGGTGTTAGTTGCAGTATGCAGGCTCAGTAGTTGGGCAAATGGACTTAGTTGCCCTGTGGCATGGGGGATCTTAGTTTCCCAACCACAGATTGAACCCCCATCCCCTGCATTGCAAAGCAGATTCTCAGCCACTGGATCACAAGGGAAGTCCCATAATAAGAGATGTTTTAAGCGAAAACAGATAACAAATAGTGTGTATATGGGTTGAAGGGTATCCCTCTGAATTTATGTCCTCCCAGACTCTCAGAACCATAATCTTTTTGGAAATAATCTTTGTAGATGTAGTCATAAAAGATTTTCTTGTTTAGTTGCTAAGTTATGTCTGACTCTTCTGTGACCCCATGGACTGTAGCCTGCCAGGCTCCTCTGTCCATGGGATTTCCCAGATAAGAATACCGGAGTGGGTTGCCATTTCCTTCTCCAGGAGATATTCTGGACCCAGGGATCAAACCTGCGCCTTTTACATTGGCAGGCGAATTCTTTACAGCTGTGCTACCTGGGAAACTCCATAATTAGGTTGGGCCCTAAATCCAACTGGCTGGTGTACTTTTTAGGAGACACATCCTCCCGTTCCGGCCCTACACACACACGCGCACGCACAGACACACACACAGGTGGAAAAAGGTCATGAGATTACTGAGACAGAAACGGGAGTGAGGCAACCACCAGCCAAGGAATACCAAGAAATACCAGGAGCTATCAGAAACTAAGAGGTAAGGAAGAACCTTTCAAGGGGGCATGACCCTGGTGATGCCCTGAATTCAGACTTCCAGCTTCCAGAGTAAGAGAATAAATTTGTTTTTAGCCACCTAGTTTGTGGTCATTTGTTACGGCAGTCCCAGAAACCTGTACAGTGTGTAAAATACAACAGTCAGGAGCAGAGTCTGGTCCCAGGCTGCTTATATTTTAGTCCTACCATATATTACCCACATAACTTTAGGTAACCTCTTTATTTTAACCTTACTCAGTCTCTAATTCTTTTCTGTAAAATGAGGGTAACAGTACTTACCTCTTAGAATTTTTATGAACATTAAATTATATATTAAGCTTAGTCACTTAAAACAATACCCAGAATATAGCAAATACTCCACTTCTGTAATTGCAAACACAGGTACAAACACAGTAGTATTAGAAAGATATAGATGAAAAAGTTAAAACTGTTTATTTCTGAGTCCTATAAGTATGGCTTATTTTTTTCTTTTTGGTACTTTCTAGCTTATATGTAACAAGATTTATACCCTAATAAAATTATTATTATTAAATTTTAAAATGAAATGGCAGCAGTTCCCAGTTACAGTTGTATGCAAACTCTATCCATCAGCTAATGATTTCCACTACTCAAAGCCGGCTATCAAAGTATTTTTTTAATTAAAAAGCAAAATTTACTTTAGAAGATAAAACACTGAAAAGCATTTAGAAGCACATGATTGTATCATTCAATCAATCATTAGTAAGCTGTTGCTGCACAATAGGCTATGAATCATTGACCTCAAGCACCTTAAGTCAAGTTCCGACTCCTGGAAACACACTGCAGACTCAAGGCTCAAACATTTTTAACAAAACACACTGTTCATTTTTAAAGTGAGTCTTTTCAAACTCAGTACACAGTAAATTCAATGGGGCTGAGTTTCATATTTGGAATAAATTGCTACTCTTCTCATACATTAACAAATCATTAGAAAATCACTTACAAAATCAATTGCCCTTCCACCAAGCAAAAAGTGTGTTAGTGTCATTTGCACATGGTGGCTTAATAAAGAGTTGTCTCGGACTTCCCTGGTGGTCCAGTGGCCGAGAGCCCACCTGCCAAGGCGGTCTAACTCCCGCTCGGGGGCACGTTCTCCAGGACAGCAAAGCCCATGCGCCACAGCTGCTGAGTCTGTGCTCGAGAACTCCCAAGGTCCTCGCGCCCTACAGCCCGTGCTCCGCAACCAGAGAAGCCACCCCAAGAAGCCCGTACACCCAGACTACAGAAAGCCGGGGCGCAGCCAAAGGTAAAACAAATAATAAAATTTTTAAAAAAGAGCTAAACCTCTTCGGTGAGTTTTGGGTCCCTAAAAAGTTCAAATTATGAAGTGTGTTCTCTGACAATACCTCATGAGTAAATTCAGTCAAGCGCACTACTAGATGGTTTACTTACATATTTTGCTTTTAATACATTAAAACAAAGGTTTAACATGGAATCACTAGATGAGAATCTATTAATACAGTGAAGGCATTTTACTATATTTGAAGAAGCCAAATCCACCACTGCATGGGTATTTTTTGTTGTTGCTGCTTTTTGTTGGTTTTTACTATGTGTTTTTTCTTATTGATGTATAGTTGATTTACAGTGTATTAGTTTCACCACTGCACTGTCAATTTAAAAAGTGTATCTATTTGATCAGCCTTGTCAGCTAATTCAGTACCCACTGAAGCTAAAGAGGTGCAAGAGATATGGTACTCACTACTCTGGATAGGAAGAAGAGTTATTCAAATAGCAATACCACTATTAAAAAATTTTATACACATTTAATTTTTTATATGTATATACACATATATGAACTTCCCTGGTGGATCGGGTGAATCCACCTGCCAATGCAGGAGAGGCAGTTCGATCCCTGGGTGAAGAAGATCCCCTGGAGAAGGAAATGGCGACCCACTCCAGTATTCTTGTCTGGGAAATCTCATGGAAGAGGAGACTGGTAGGCTACAGTCCATGGGGTTGCAAAAGAGTCGAAAACAACTTAGTGACTAAACAACACATAGACACACATGCATAAAAAAATTACCTGTGTATATGTATAAAAGCCTATTGATATGAAAATTTTCTAAAGGGTACAGAAGAAACAGTAGTGGCTATATCTAGAAAGGATAGTGGATTTTGCTTTTCATTATTTATCCAGAGGTTGCAAATGAGTGGCCCAAGGACCATATCACAACCACAGACGTGCTTTATTTGGCCCTCACAGTGTTTTTTTTTTTTTTCTCACAGTGTTTTAAAAATACTTAAAATGGTTGCCAACATTTGAAAATGAGGAAATTTCCCATAAAAATCTGAATTTCTGGTTTCTCTTGAAAAACTGGGAAAATCGAAGAACACGAGGCCCCATCCAATGGCCAAGTCTGGCTTAAGTATCACACTCCTATTTACAAAAGGCAAGTGCTTTCTAGCTCACATACACTTCAACTGCTCATGTCCACAGGCATTTTAGTTTGCAATTCCTGTTTAGACCCTTCTACACTACTTACCTGGAGGAGGAAATGGCAACCCACTCCAGTATTCTTGCCTGGAGAATCCATGGACCGAGGAGCCTGGCGGCCTACAGTCCATGGGGTCACAACAGTCGGACACGACTTAGCAACTAAACCACCACCACCACCACACTGCTTAATGGAAGGGCGTCCCTGATGACTCAGAGGTGAAGAACTTGCCTGTGAATGCAGGAGCCATGGGTTCGATCCCCGGTCCAGGAAGATCCCACATGCATGGAGCAACTAGACCCATGTGCCTCTTTAAGTACGGAGCCTGTGCTCTAGAACCCAGGAACCACAACTCCTGAAACCCACGCTCTAGAGCCCTTGAGCTGCAACAAGAGAAGCCACAACAATCAGAAGCTCGGTATATACTGCAACGAAGAACAAGCACAACTATAAATAAAAACTTTGAAAATATACATATAATGGCAAAGATCCAAGAGAACTTTTAGAAAGTTTACAAAATGCTTTCCCAATTCACATCTATATAACTACAAATGTTACCTAATATTGAATAATACATTCTCTCATAAACTGATTACAAAGGATATTTAGTACAAGGAGACATGCCTAGAAAGGCAGATATATAATATGGGGGAACCAACCTGTAGAGGGTTCAAATTTCTTCCAGAAACAATATTTTTGTTGCTACTTAAATTTTAATTTGCTTTCATGTCATGAATGCCCAATTTAAACCTACAAACAAAAAAGCCTGAAAGGAAGCTTATTTTATAGAACTTGTTTCTTCTAATAGCACTAGACTTTAAGACTTTCATAAAAACAAAATATTTACTCTCATCTACCTTCAGGCAAGTATTTATTAGTACTTTAACAAGTATTTATTGAGCACCTACACATACACAGCATTGCATCAGATGCTTAGGGAGAAACAAAGGTTGTTAGGGGACATGTCCCTCTCCAGGGAGTGTATTATATATGATATCTGTGTGTTGCAAAGAATCATATATGATGTTATTAAAAAGGCAAGATTTGAGTTCAGAGAAGAAAGCACTACCAAGAATTAATGTCCCAATTGGAAAAAAAAAAAAAAGGATTTCATGAGGTATAAAGAGGAAATAATAGCATGTGATTCAGAAAGACTGACCTGGTAGGGGGATGTCCACAAAACAGACTGCAGGAGAGGAGCCTGGTGCAAAACACCAGTTTGGAGACTCCTCCAATGTTACCCTGTTAAAGAGGTAACATAATCTATCAACTAAAGTGATGGCAAGGAGAATGGAAAAAGGACAGTTGGGAGGTGCACTGTAGAGTGAAAATGAACTGGATTTGGCAAGTGATCTGGGGTGTTCACGAAGGAGAGGGCATAGGAAGTAACTCAGTTCAAGGCTTCTGTCTGGAGACCACTGGAGCTGTTAACAGAACAGAGAAAAGTCAGAAAAAATTGAAAGACTGGGGACGGGCTAGAGGAGACTGACCTTTTCTACATACATTTAGTTTTGGGTGCCGATAGAACATAAGTTTTTTCCCCCAACAGAAAACCATGCTCACTTTTCTTGCCCAATTTTCAGTGGTGGGCAAAGATAGTAAAGTACATACTAAAGAAAATTAAAGGATATATTTAGTGCAGAGTCAATGAGAAGCCAGTTCCAGAGCATATGATATGACAAAATTAAACTACAGAATAAAGATGGACTCCCACCTCAACAAAATGCAAAAATTAACTAAAAATAGATCAGTGACCTAAATATAAGAACTGAAACCATAAGATTCTTAGAAGAAAACAGAGGTAAATCTTCACGATCTTGGACAGGCAATGAATTATTAGCTGTAACACCAAAAGCGCAAGCACCAACAAAAAATTAAACCTGACCTTATTAAAATTAAAAACATTTATGCACCAAAGGACATTAACAAGAAAATTTAAAAACAATCCACACACACACACACAAAAACAATCCACAGAACTGTAGAAAATATTTGCAAATCATATCTGATAAGGGTCTAATATATCCAGAATATATAAAGAACTCTTATATAACCGAACAATAAAAGGACAGTCCAGTTAGAAAACCAGCAAAGGACTTGAATAGACATTTCACCAATAAAGATATACAAATGGCCAACAAACATATAAAAAGACATTCAATACGATGAGTAATCAGAGAGATGCAAATCAATCTCACAATGAGGTACCACTTCAGACTCATTTTAATATAAAAATGGCATACAAGTGTTAGCAAGTTTGTAGAAAAATTGGTACACACCCTCAACCTTGCTAGGGGAATGTATCAGATTGCTGCAAAAGTAATTGCGGTTTTGCTCTGCTGAATTTTGATGTTTGATATTGGAATACATTCTTAAATAAATGTGGTTATGTTTAATGCACATTTCTTGCTTCATTTTTCTTGCTAATGACTTGCTATTTTACATTTATTTTAGACTACAGAAATGATGTTAGACAAAAAGCAAAGTCAAGCGATTTTCTTATTCAAGTTCAATATGGGTCATAAAACAGTGGAGACAACTCGCAACATCAACAATGCATGTGGGCCACGAACTGCTAACAAACATACAGTACAGTGGTGGTTCAACAAGTTTTGCAAAGGAGACAAGAGCCTTGAAGATGAGGAGCATAATGGCCAGCCATCAGAAGTTGAAAATGACCAACTGAGAGATCAAAGCTGATTCTCCTACAACTGCAGAAGTTGCTGTCGAACATTCTTTGGTCATTTGCATTTGAAGCAAATTGAAAAGGTGAAAAAGCTGGGTAAGTGGGTGCCTCTTGAGCTGCCCCCTCAAAAAATTCAGTGTTTTGAAGTGTCTTCTCTTTTTCTATGCAACAATGAACCATTTCTCAGATTGTGACATGCAATGAAAAGTGAATTCTAGGGCTTCCCTGGTGGCTCAGTGGTAAAGAATCCACCTGCAAAAGCAGGAGACACAGGTTCGATCCCTGGTCCAGGAAGATCCCACACATGTCATGGAGCAACTAAGCCTGTGCACCCCAACCACTGAGCCTGTGCTCTAGAGCCCGGGAACCCCAACTACTGAACCCACGTGCCGCAACTATTGAAGCCTGTGCACCCTAGAGTCCATGCTCCCCAACAAGAGAAGCCACTGCAATGAGAAGCCCTTGCACCCCAAGTAGAGAGTAGCCCCCGCTTGCCATGAGAGAAAAGCCAACACAGCAACAAAGACCCAGCACAGGCAAAAAAATACATAAATAAAAAAAATTTTTTAAGTGGATTGTATACAACAACTGGTGATGATCAGCTCATGCTTGGAGAGAGAAGAAGCTTCAAAGCCAAACTTGCACCAAAAAAGGTCACAATCACTGTTTGGTGGTCTGCTGCTGCCAGTCTGATCCACTAAGCCTTCTGAATCCTGGCGAAACCATTACATTTGAGAAGTAGAGACGTGTGCTCAGCAAATGGATGAGATGTACTGAAAACTCCAACACCTACAACCAGTCTTAGGTCAACAGAAAGGGCCCAATTCTTCTTCATGACAACGCCTGACTGCAGGTCACACAACCAACGCTTCAAAAGTTGAATGAATTGGGCTACGAGGTTCTGCCTCATCCATCATCTGACCTCTCACCAACGGACTACCACTTCAACCATCTCAACAACTTGTTACAGGGAAAATGCTTCCACAACCAGCAGGAGGCAGAAAGTGCTTTCCAAGAGTTCACTGAATCCTGAAGCTCCGATTCTTATGTTACAAACTTACAAACTTATTTCTCATTGGCAACAATGTATTCATTGTAATGGTTTCTATTTTGATTAATAAAGATGTGTTTAGGTCTAGACAGTCTGAAACTGCAATTACTTTTTCACCAACCTAATAAATGACTCAGCCAGAGTGGACAACAGTTTGGTGGCTCCTCAAAAAGTTAAACACAGAATTACCATATCACCCAGCAATTCAACTATGTATATATCCAAAGACCTGAAAACAAGTACTCAAACAAATACATCAAAGCTCATACTCACAGCAGTACTATTTACAATAGCCAAAAGGTGGAAATGGCTCGAAATGTCCACCAAGAGATGAATGGACAAACTGCGTTATACACATACAATGGAATATTACACAGCCATTAGTGGTTTGGTCACTAAGTCGTGTCTGACTCTTGCAACCCCACGGACTGTAGCCTGCCAGGCTCCTCTGTCCATGGGATTCTCCAGGCAAGAATACTGGAGTGGGTTGCCATTTCCTTCTCCAAGGGATCTTCCCATCCCAGGAATCAAACCCAGGTCTCCTGTATTCAGGCAGATTATTTACCGACTGAGCTACAACGGAAGCCACATAACCATTAGAAGGAATGAAGCACTGATGGATATGAGACACAACACACATGAAGTCTGAAAGAAGTCACACACAAAAAGGAAAAATATTTTATGATTCCATTTATATGAAATATCCAAAATAGGTATACTCCTAGAGAAAGAATTCAGACTGCCAGAGGCTGGGTGGAGAAAGGAATAGGAAACAACTTCTTAGTGGGTGTGGGGTTTCCTTCTGGAGCGATGAAAATGTTTCAGCTAGATAAATGTATGGTTGCACATCATGAATACATAAATGCCACTTGAATTGTTCCCTCTACCATGGTTCAATTTTAACTCAATTTCACCGCAATTTTTAAAAAATCAACAATATTCCAAAGCAAAAATAAGAATAAGCTCCAACTCTTGTTCACTTCTGATCACATTCTTGCCAAGTCAATCATTCAGACAGCTCTGTTCCACTTGCTCCTTCCTGGTTTCACTCAGGAAACCTAACATGACACAACTTTTCCATCAATTCAAATCCCCCAACCATGTCAAACCTTCTAAGAGAAAAGCAACCTGCCCATGGTAAGCAGTCAGTATTTGTGAATCACTGGTTCTGTCTGATTCAGTCCATCCCTACCAGTTCTGAAACTTTCCCCAGTTAATTCAGCATCAATATATGCATGTTTCTTCCTTATTATCCCCAAGCTTTTTCTTAGTTTCAGGCATGTTCTTTCCCTACTAGAGAGCAAATGATGATAGAGGCTGTCTCCTGCTTTGTATTACACTATCTACCAGGGGTCCATCCAAAATACATTTGTTTAAATACTGTCTGGTTGAGGGAATTCTTTGGTAGTCCAGTGGTCAAGACTCGGTGCCCAGAGTCAGTCCCTGGTCAGGGCACTAAGATCCCACAAGTCATGCGGCCAATAAATAAATTAATTCCGTCGGGTTGAGTTTTTGCTGTTATGTGCTAAACAAATTGAGGTGGGGAGTCAGAAGATAAGAGGTGGTAAAGAAACACCTCCACCCACCCTAGCTATAATGGAGACTAGTTCTGACTTGATTTATAATCAGAAATGCAGGTCTCACAGCAATTGAACAGTACAGGACAACAATCTAGTTTTTACCATCCTCCTTTTAAAACTAAAAGGAGTCTGGATGTACCATTTGGAAACTATTTTACATTACACCCAGACTCCCAACCTTTGTGTGCTGCTCAAAAAAGACCCCAAAATAAATAAATAAGTGGGGAAGAAAGTCCAAAGCAAGAACTTCCAACCTTCTTAAAAATGCAACAGCGTGGACAACACTCTATCGCGGTTATGCAACCCTTCCTACTCTGTTCCTTAAAGCTGCTGCTTGGCATACATTTTTAAAGGAAACCATCATTAACATGTTTTAATCTGTCATAAAGGGACTTCTAGATTCATACCTATACACCAGCGAGTGGATCAGTAACTCATTTAGCATACATGTGACTGAGAAACAGATCTATCTGATCAGGCAGGGGAGATCAGAGAAGTACAGCTGATTTTCACCTCCAGGTTCTGGATTCCACTTCACTGCACAGCAGTTATACCTTCATGTTACCCAGAACGATACCTCTGACAAAGTTGAAAGTCTACAGGACATTATTTAACAAAAATGTTTTCCCCCGAGTTATTTTTCTAAAAAAACATCTGTTCCATCCATAGCGGGTGCATGCAGTCTTCCAAAAAAGAAACACTGCTTCCTGAAGATACCTGTAGGCAACCTAGGATGCTGCAACACCCAAACTGCAAAGCACTAGCCTAATGAATGCTGTTGTTCAGTTGCTAAGTCATGTCCTGCTCTTGTGAGACCCTACAGACTATAGTCTGCCAGGCTTCTCTAGGTGCATGGGATTTTCCAGGCAAGAATACTGGAGCAGGCTGCCATTTCCTTCTCCAGGGGATTCTCCTGACCCAGGGATGAAACCCGAATCTCCTGCACTGGCAGGTGGCAAAACAGTGGAGTCTACCACTGGCCACCAGGGAAGGCTAGCCTAATGAATAGGAGGGACAGAACTACCAACACTGTCTATATGCTCGCCAAAGGCAATTAACTTATCTCTTTAATGAGAAATAGGGCTTTCTCAGGTGGCCCTAGTGGTAAAGAACCCTCCTGCCAATGCAGGAGACATGAGAGATACAGGTTTGATCCCTGGGGTCGGGAAGATACCCTGGAGTAGGAAACGGCAACCCACTCCAGTATTCTTGCCTGGAGAATCCTATGGACAGAGGAGCCCGGTAGGCTCCTCTGGGGTCACAAAGAGTCGGACACGACTGAAGCGACTTAGCACGCACGCATAATGAGAAATAACTTCCACATTAATGTCCTCTAAAAAAAACTAGAAGTGTTATTCACCTCTTGTGACAAATGCTAAAGAATAACTCACCTTGAAAACATAACAGAGACAAATGACTTAGAGGGAACACAACTGAATTTAAAATCTTATGTTTCACTAAACTGTACATTTAAAACTGATTAAAAATCATAAATTTTATATTATGTATATCACACCACAATTAAACTCTGCTCTCAATCTTGTTGGTTTTTGTTAGGGAAAAAATAAATCTATCAGATTACATTAAAGAATGAGAAACCATTAAATTGAATGTTTTTAAATTACGTATGGTTGAAAACTTCTAGTGATTTGTATTAATAGAGACTTTCTGACCTTTTAAGGAAGGTGTTTATTAGATATTCTTCTCTAAGGAGGACATAAACAAATGAAAAAAGCTTAAATTACAGAAAGAAAGATTTTTGACATAATTCTAACTAGGAAAGTAATTAAACACTACATTAAGGTACCACACAAATCTCTGCCCTTGAGGGTTCAAGAATAAGCTATCCTGGAAGAGTTAAATGCAATCTTGGAGGAAAAACTGGAATGAACCAGAGAATCTTAAGCCAGCTTCGAGTTTCAAAATTCCAAGTTCTATACTCACAGCTTAATAGTGTCTTTAGAAAACATTCCACCTATAGAAAGTTATTCTAATACACAATTAGCTTGTGTAATACACAATCTAATACACAATCTCAGCTTGGTTTCAGATACTGGGTTCCTTCACAGTACCATTTATGTACTTTATATACTCAGGAACTGAAAATTGACTACTTTTGTTAAGAGGCAGTTCCACCAATCTCTGGCAACAGAGCTGCCAGCTCAGGTATAAACAGTACAAAACTGAAATAATACTGGGTTCTAAAATAAATAGAAATACCTACATAATGCACATCCAACCTAAGACTTTAAAAAAAAAAATCTGTTTACAGGGTAGGTAATTTATAAGGCCAAAACACTCGACTTTGTCAGTTTTCAACAGTTTCTTAAAAAGTTGCTGGTTAACAACAACAGAAAATAAATTCTTACTTTTGAAAACAAACACATGGTCTTCCCAAATAGGGTTTCATTTTAGAAGACTCATTTTAAGCCTTCATTTTAAAACTATTTTTATTTTACCACATTTTTTTAAACCATCACTAGACAACTGAATGGCGGTTATTTATTACAACCCAAAACAGGCACTTAGGAAGTCACAGTAAGGTTAATCATCTCAAATCAACAGGTTAACCACAGCAATTTGAGAGAAGTTTTGGCAACCTGCATCAGGACTATTTCAAAAGTTTCAAAGTCAGACATTAAATGACACTTAAAAACAATATATTTCTAGACTTTAGATATTTAACACACAAATATTTTGACCAAGTATGCATTCATGTATGTATTTTATTTTAGCTAGACTTTATTAATTATAATGAGTATTTGTTTAAAATAAAAATCTAACAAGACAAATTTAGCCAGGTGAACATTGGAATCAAAACACAATACTGGATTATGAAGCTAACTGCTTTCATTGGAAAAAGAATAACAAGCCTTCCTTCCTTCCGTTCACAAATTTTTCACTTTATAATCAAAGAAAATAAATAACATACGACTTCCACAGTCAAAAAAAATAGGTAATGTACTTACAGCTGAGTTATCACTTAATAGTCTGGATTCTTAAGAAGTTACTGACTTCTAACTGCTTTAAAACCAGAATACATTTGTAATGGCTCACTCCTTCGCTCAGAAATGTATCACACCTTGTTTTACACAGAGATAACATCTTTTCAGAACACATGCTACTCTGTCACTAAGCTTAATAATTTTTAGATAAAATTCAAATAAAATTTTTATAATGCAACCATAATTTTTTTTTCTTATCCACACTGAGCCTCACCTTTCACAACACTTAAAAACAATCTTAGATGTTAAACATATATACCTCAAGCATATAAAATTTATTACATTGTTTTTGTAGCCATAATAATTGGCCAAATAAATACTGACTCTAAAAAACTAAGAACTTATTAGGGCAGGATTTAAATGGTACAATTCACAAGAAGGTAGGGAGAAATAATGATTTCTACCAAACTGGCAGCAAAAATATGCCAAGTTTCCTACACTGAACTAGTGTAAACAAGGAAGAAAAGGACCTGAGGGTGGGAAGCAGGCAGGCAAGGGCACAACCCTCCTCAAGATATAGCTTTACTTCCAAATTTCACCAGGGTAATACCTCTGCTGTGTTTTCAATAACCCCTGTCACTCTCTATTAAACACACAGGCTGGTGCTCAGAAAACGACTGGAAGCTGAAGTCCCTGTTGGACATAAAAGTGGGGATCAGAAATACTTCTAAACATCTAGGAAGTCAACCCCACTCTTACTATATCAACTTTAAAGATAAAACAACAGGAATCACCAATGATGTCACACACAAAAATATTCACACATCACCTTTGGAGCCACCACAGCTACAAAACTCGCATTTATAAGATAAGCACCACTCAGGATAGGGTTGGATGAGAAAGGGTTGGATAAAGACAAAGCTTACAGACTCTTTTTCTGGCATTGCTTGAGGCATCCAGTAGACACGGAATAAAGGGGAGCCTGGCTCTAGAAGTCATGCCAAAAGAAACAAGATTCCACATGCCAGGAGACTGAGTGCCCAACAGAGAGCAAAGGGCAATAATCTCACGGTTTTCTGACCAAAGAAAGATGAGCTGCTTCACCTGAAATCCTTTCAAAGGAAGCTTAATGGTCTCCACTTCATCACTCACCTTGAGTGAACTCGACAACCCCTCCTCAGAGAACAAGGGGAAACCTTGCTTATCAGAAATAGCAAGTGCTCCACCCAAAACCAAGAAACACTCCTGTAGTCTAAGTTATCATGGCCTTCTGTCCCAAATCAGTCTTCTACTAGAAGACTCCAAGCCAAAAAGTCAAGTTCTCCATTTTCCCAAACATCTAACAACCCAGAATTTTTTTTCCCGTAAGTGCCTCTGAGATAATCCCCTCTCCCTTCCCGCACTCTGGAGCCCAGGGCTCCAATCCCGTCAGAAAAGTTCCCTCCCTCCTCTCCTTCACTTTTCTTCAGGTTTTCCCCAGACCCTGCCCCCCGGGGCTAGCACGCCCGGTCCTCCATTAGTAGATCCCACCCCTTCCCTGGCACAGCTCTTCGGAAAGTCCTCTTTCTTACCCTACTCACTTGTCCTCCCCTGTAAAGTTTTCCCCTTTTTCCTGTCGGTTCTCGAATGGAGACACACACTTTAAGAGAGACGCACACAAATGATCTGTTCTCAGTTCTTAACTCCCAAGTCTCACTCGTGCGCCAGGTTCTGCCACAGCACCCAATTCTCTCCCGGAGTTTCCCCTCAACCCCCGTCATCTTCAGCCTCTAACTCCATACCCCAAGCTTTTTTTCCACTCCGCAAATTCGGATTTTCCGCTTTACTTTTAGCCAACGCCACGGCCCCCTTCTTCCCAGGTGGACCCCGTTCCTCGATGCTCAAGCCCTTTTCCTCCTCTTCCCACGTTCCTCGGCCGCTAATAACACTCCTCGGAACCTCAGCACCAGCGCCCCCCCCCCACCTCCCTTCCGCCTCTCCTGCCCTCCGTGGCCCCCCAACTCTCCTCCTATGTCCCCCTCCAGCCCTGCTCGGGCCCCTAATTCCTCCCAGGCCCCGAGGGCTCCCCACACGCCCTCCCCGCCCCTGGAGAGGGGTGTCCCTCAGAGCCTGCCCGGCCCGCCCTGCCGCCAAGCTCGGGTGTCCCTTCCCTTCCCCTCGGGGCCCCGAGGCCGCTGCCAGGGGCTGGCGCGGCGGCGGAGCCGGCTCACCAGTTGGTCATGTCCAGGAAGAAGGCGCAGCCGGCCGGGTTGAGCTGGAAGCCGAGCAATCGCTGAAACTCGGAGATGAGCACGTCCTTGTCCGTGGTGCCCAGGCAGCTGAACTTCTGCATCAGCTCGGGGTCCAGGTCCACGTCCATACCCTCCATGGCTGGGGCCGGACACTCGCTTCCCCGCCTCCTCACAACCAAGCAGCCGCCGCGCCGCCGGGCCCGGGGACCGGGAGGGGGCCCGCTGCTAGCTGGCGCCGCGAGCCCGCTCCGCTGAGGTAGGCCCCGGGCCTCTCACCGCCTCATCGGGGTAAACTCTCTCAGCCGCTCACTCGCTCTCGCGCTCCCCCCCCTCCCACCCCCCCCGGCGCCGCCGCCTCCGCCGCCGCCGCCTCTAGCTGCGCCGCCGCCTCCGCCTCCTCCCGCGCCGCGCCCACTGCGCAAGCGTCGCCCGCCTAGGCCCCGCCCCTTCCTCTATAGGAGGCCCGCCCTCAGTGGCGTCACAACCCCGTGACGTCCCCCGCGTGACCTCACCGCGGTGGGGCGAGGGGGCGGGCGGAGGGAAGGAGGAAGGGGAAGGCCGGGCGGCACGGGGAGGTGACTCGGGCCTTGACCTTTTCCTCGCCCCGCCCCAACCCTGAGGAGGAGGAGTTAAACCCGCGGGCTTGAGCAGGGGGAAAGCTGCGGGGCTCTTGGTCTACGACCGCGTGAACATTTTGGAGGTGAGGAAACGGACGTCGGGAAAGAAACTAGAGACCAGGACGAGATCCAAGTACTAGATTGCACGCAGGACCTATTCTTCGCAGCCAGGGCTTTGCCCCTCGCGCTGGAAGGGCTTGTTTGCATAAGTTTCTAGAGCTGCTTTCGCAGAGGGATAATGCCCCGAATAGTTGGTTACCGGCCACACACTGGGTGGCACCGGTGCTGTTTTGTTATGCAACGGTAGTCTCCAGTCTCCGGAAAGTAAAGGAGGCCTCGGTGCAAACGGCAATCACGGGTCCATGCGAACATCGCATATAATCTGCCACCCACTCCGTCGACACCAAGCCTCTCAAAATAAAGTTGAAGTCATGAGAATGTGACCTGTCTTGTTTCGTTTTTAGAAGGCAAAGTGTTACTGTGCATATAGTACATATAGTACCTGATCAAGGCCCCATTTCAAAACTAAAGAATAAGAATGGCATAGGGACTACTTTGTCTACCTCCCTTCATTCCTTCTTTCAGCAGGTTTGCCCGACACTCTCCTACATCCCCATGGGGGAAGGATGAATAAGAAATGATCTCCTGCCTTTAAGTGGCTCTCTGTCTTAAGGAAACCAAGATCCAGAAAGTTTGTATGCCTTGTCCGAAAATACAGAGCCGCAGAACTAGAAACTTATCTTTCATTCCTATGTTTTCCATAACAATTTCAACAAGTAGACAGCTAGAATAAGAGATCAGTAGCATCTGGGGTACCATGAGATTTTGGAAAGGCAAAAGGATTCTACTTCCTTCTGTCCTACTACCAAATGAGACTAAAAGGTTTTAAAAGCTTCTGAGGTCCCACACGTTTGGAAAAAATTCTCATTCTGCCAGTTATCGGTAATCATGGTGCTTGTCCAGACTGGTGTGTTGTAAGGATTAAAGAGTCAACAATGTATAAACTCAGTACCCTGCCTGCTTCATGAGAAGCATTCACGAAATGGTAACTAATATTGTGACCATAAACTTGAGGAGATGACAGTGGGGTTAGATAGTAGTAATACAAGTAGACAGGGATTACTTCTTCACCTGGTCCCTCTTCTACTACACTTCTCTTGTCCTCTGTTACAATATGAAGTATGTGTCTTTTCTTAATAAGGGACCACCCTTTCTCCAATGATTTTTTTTCTCCTACTGTCTGAATCTTATGGATGATGGAACAAGAACACAGAAAGATTATAAAAATCCCAACTTTAGAATTGAAAGGAACTGACACTGTCTACAAGCAAAGGAATTGGAACTGAGAGAATTGATTAATCCAAAATGACACGGCTAGTAATTACACAAATTCTCAGTCTAGCACTCCATCCACTATATCCTGCTACAGTTCCCTTTTGAGTTCAATGTGGCCTAAAATAAAATAATTCGAAATGTATACACTTTTCCAAGAACTGTTTTAACTTGCACATTCATGGATTGAAGTTGTGTTGACCAAGGATCTAAAGAAGAAAATGTTATTGAAACCTGATGATTCTATTAAAATGCTGACCCAAAGGAAATTAAAAGTTCTTTGCCAACTTCAGTCGGTACTAGGGTCTCAGCTCACACCTAAACAGCCCACATAATACAAAAAGATACTTGTAAATAAGAGACCCAAATGGCTCAGAACTTCAGTTCATGATGGGAGCTATCTCAAAGCAGTTATAACTACTCCTCAAGTGAATTCTGAAACTTTTCGGAGTCATTTCTGGTTCTCATGAGATTGGAGATGATACCAAGAACTTTAATTCCCTGAAGACCAGGGATGCTAATCATCTACAATTCTTGGGACAGTGATGCCCAATAAGCATTGTCTTATCTCTAACCACTGTGTGCACTGACCAAGGTGGCTGGCATATTAGATATGAAGAACCAGCCCACCCCATCCCTCCCATGGAAAGATTCTTTTGTAGGGTGGAATATGAAATGAAGGAAATGAGGTGTTACCCAATCAGAAGATTCTCAAACATGTGAATCTCTACTTGAGTCTGAGTGGTTATATAAAAACATCCGTGGTCCTGCCCTGATGGCTGTGAAGCTGTTTTGTTCTGTTAGGAAGAGGGCCTGAAGAAGGGCTGGTTGAGAGGCAAAAGGATAAATTGTTGAGCCACCCTAAGAAAGGAAAACTGAGAAGCAGTATTCCAAAGGGGCTTCTAGGTACCATCTCAGGACCATGTCAGAGGATATACTTGAATATGTCACTGCCTGGAATATGCCCAAGACCTACCACTTTCTAAATTTCTTGGGCTGGTGATCTTATGTAAAAAATTTAGACTAATCCCAGATCCCCAGACCAGGTCAATTTCAGGGTTTCTTTTTCTTTTTCTTTTTTTCAATATTTATTTATTTTTGGCTGCATTGGGTCTTTCTTGCTGTCCGTGTGCTTTCTCTAGCTGTGGCGAGTGGGAGCAACTCTTCGTTGTGGTGCGCAGGCTTTTCGTTGTGATGGTTTCTCTTGTTCCAGAGCATAGGTTCTAGGCACACAGGCTCAGTAATTGTGGCACATGGACTTAGTTGCCCTTTGGCATGTGGGACTAGGGATCGAACCTGTGTCCCCTATGTTGGCAGGCAGACTCTTAACCACTGGACCACCAAGGAAGTCCTAGTTTCAGGGTTTCTTGTCTAATACTTGAAAATAAATTGTCCAAAGAGACATGTGTCTGTGCTGTGCTTAGTTGCTTGGTCATTTCTGACTCTTTGTGATCCCATGGACTGTAACCTGCCAGGCTCCTCAGTCCATGGAGAATCCCCAGGCAAGAATACTGGAGTGAATTGCCATGCCCTCCTCCAGGGGATCTTCCCAACCCAGGGATCAAACCCAGGTTTCCCACACTGCAGGCAGATTCTTTACCAACTGAGCCACCAGGAAAGGAGACAAAGATACTGACAAAGCAAAAGACTTTATTGGGGAGGGGCTATTGGGCAGACAGCAGGAGGGTTAGAAAACTCAGGAGAACTGCTCTGTAGCAGTCTCAGGTTTATGGTAATAGAGTTTGTTTCTGGATTGTCTCCAGCCAATCATCCTGACTCAGGATCCTACCTGGTGACTTGAGCCATCTTTCAGCCAAGATGGATTCCAGCAAGCATAATTCTGGGAGGTTGGTAGAAATATGGACTGGTGTATTTGTCTCCTTTTGACTTTTCCTGAATTCATTCAGTTGGTGGTAGCTTGTTAGTTCTGCATTCCTTACCAGGACCTCCTATTCTAAGAAAACCCATACAAGTAGTTACTGTCATGCCTGGTCAGGGCAGGCAGTTTCAGGCAGTGATTCCCCTAACAATTTTACCAGAGCAGCTTAGATTGCCTCCAGGTCTCCAAGTTCTTGAGATTCAGAATTGCCAGTGCCAGCAAGTGGCAAGATTATGCCACAACATAAGAAACCAAGCAGGGTCCTGGGGGGTTCCCAGGTAAGGAGTCGTTTCTGTCCTCCACTCCTTGTAGTCAAGACTTCAGCCTCCATGACTTTCCCTGAATTCCAAAGGGTGGATTCAAGGGAGGAGCTGGTTAAGGGAGGGGCAGCCAAGAAACCACCTGAGGCAAGAATTAAAGTGATTATAGAAGCTCATCAAGATTAGGAGGGCCCCCTGAGACAAGATTAGTGAAGTGAAGTGACTCAGTCCTATCTGACTCTTTTCGACCCATGGACCGTAGCCTGCCCGGCTCCTGCATCCACAGGATTTTCCAGGCAAGAATACTGGAGTGGGTTGCCAGTTCCTTCTCCAGGGTGCAAACCCTGCTCACACCCTAACCTTCAACAGATTCTCCCATTGTTGGTATACATAGTTTTTCAAGCCAGAATCCTGGGGTGTATCCTTTTGCCAGACCCAGTAATAAAGCTATCCTTTTCTACTTCACCCAAAACTGTCTCCAAGATTCAGCCCCGGTGTACAAAGAGGCTGAGCTTTTGGTAACATAACTGATTCAGAGAATAAACAGAATCCAAATTGATATTAGAATACATTATATGACAGTAGCAACTTGTAGTAGAAAGCTGTTGGATGTGCATGCAAACTGTGATGACCTCCTTTCTCTACAGACCATTAGCAACATTCTAGCTGGCCCCCAGCAGCCATTTCTTCCCCAGATTACCATGTCCCTGAGCCCTCACACCTCATTGATGGGACAAGAGGGAGACACTGGACCAGGATCGGCCAATCAGATTCTCTCTATCAGGAATTTGAAATTGGAACTCAGTGAGCTGGTGGAAAGGGCTCACCAACGTGGCTCAGCAGTGAAAAAAAAAAAAAAAATCCACCTGCCAATGCAGGGAATGCAGGAGACTTGGGTTTGATTCCTAGGTCAGGAAGATCCCCTGGAGGAGGCAATGGCAACCCACTCCAGTATTCTTGCCTGGGAAATCCCATGAACAGAGGAGCCTGGCGGGCTACAGTTCATAGGGTCACAAAGAGTAGGACACAAATGAGCTGACACAGTTGAGCATGCACAACTGATGCATGAGTTGGTGGAATAGGCTGCCAACCACAAATTGGCACTTGCCATCTACCTCTGCAAGGATTAGAGCAGCAGCTGCTGAGCTTCAACACCTGCTGAAAGGAGTTTGGGGGGAGATCAGGAATGAGGCACTCTGTCCTCTGGGGAAAACTGGTGAAACTGTCTTCCGATTGTTAGACCTTCTTAAGAGAAGATTTTATGAGCCCAAGTCTTGCATTC